>NC_135880.1:158616545-159816545 GCF_964194155.1 Cetorhinus maximus | reverse complement strand
TTTCTGTAGACAGCAGGCTTAACGCACAAATACTGGAGGCTTCTCACACTTCTGTTAGATCTTACAATGCCTTGTCATTCTCCCTTATATATATTTTATTTTAATATGTAAATTCCATTGTTTTACTTTGTCTTTGGAACTTTACCTTTCTTATTATATAAATCTTTTCATGTTGCTATTATTCCCATTAACCTCTTTGAAATTCAAATCCCTCTTCATCTATCTATAAATACAAATTCCCTTTACAGTTTACATGCTAAGACCCCAACTATGTAAGCATATTACAGATACTGCTACACCTTACTTTTTTGATAACTTCAACTTGTAATCTGCTTGGCTACAAAATGTAATTAAAATCACACACAGACAGAAAAAGACAACCCCCATAAACCTGCTTTACAATAAACCAAAAAATGTGAAAATTATTATACTCTCATGACTGGGCTTTAAATCAATCTGATGCTAAAATCACAGGGTCCAGATGACACACTGAAGTCAGGTTCTCAATAACGTTGAATGCAGAAGAGCCCTTTATCCACTGCATAAAGCATTATAATGCATGTGAACATGTACATGATCCTAATTAATTTAATGGCCACTTACCTTTTAAGGACAGACCCCTATAATCAATTGCTGCATTAAAACATATTTAAGATACCATACAGCATCTAATTATGACAGTTGAAGTTGAAAATACTGTTTAAACTTAACTGTCAAAAGGATCCTGACACCACAACAGGTTTCCCCCATGGTTTACGAGTCCTTGGAGGTGACATGATCCATGTCTCTGAATTAAATGGGCCCGACTATATGAAAATACCCATCACCGCAACAAAGTAGGTGAAGGCAGGATTGGCGGGTGTGGGCTTGAACCCAGCACCCTTATCTCAGGGCCATAAAAATCCTACACCACAGGAATGGGGGTGGGGAATTCCAGAATCAGGCCCAGCCACCATTTCTAAATCTCCCTGCCTCCATAACAATACAGATGGAGGCATGAAAATATGGGCCTATGCTTTTGTCTATAAAGCCAAGGAACAACATACATTTTTAACAGCCTTCTCACCATGTCCTGCCATTATCAATGATTTCTACACATCGACATATGTCTCTTTGTTCTTGTGCCCCCATTTAAATATGATTTTATATTTTAAATTATACCAGTTTATATTGTCACTCCTTATTCTTCCTACCAAAATGCATAGCTTCACACTTCTCAGTGTTAATTGAACCCATCATGTATCTGTCCATTTTATCAGTCTGTCTTTACCCTGTGAAAGTCTATTGCTATTCTCCTGATCATGTACTAAATGTCTGAGTTTGTGTCATCTGCAAACTTCGAAGTTATGAACTGTAAGTACAAGTTGGAAGTTATTTCTAGTTAAAAAGCAGTAGTCCTAATACCAGTGCCTGGGGACACTTCCCTACTTCCCTCCAATCTGTAAAACAACCACTTGCTGCTACTATCTGCTTTCTGTCTCTTAGCCAATTATATGTCCAAGCCACCATTGTCCCTGTAATCCCATTGGCTTCTGTTTTGCCAACAAGTCCATTATGCAGTACTCTACAAATGCCTTTGGTAAGTTCATGTACAAAGTATCAATCATATGACCTTGTGCAATCCTCTATTATTTCATTCAACTAAATCAAGTTAGTAAAACATGATTTGCCTTTAGCAAATTGGTGTTGGCTGTCATTTATTAACTCATGGTTTTACAAAGTGAATTAAATTTGCTTTGCCTTATTGTCTGTAAACATTTTCTCTAAGTTGACTGGCCTCTAGTTACTGTTCCCCCGCACCACTGCCACCCCCCACCACCCCCATCCCCAGCCTCTTTCCCACCTTTTTGGAACAGGTAATTGATAAGCTAGTCAAACAGAGAACAATCCATGCCTGGATGGTTTGCAACCATGCATATTCAAAGAACGCAATGAATTTAAGGTGACACAAAACTAGATGGCAGTATGAGTTGTGAGGAGGATGCAAAGATGCTTCAAGGGGGTTTGGAGAGGCTAAGTGAGTGGGCAAGAATTTGGCAGTTGGAATACCATATGGAGAAATGTGCGGTTATCCACTTTGGTAGGAAAAACACAAAAGACAGAATATTTCTTTAATGATGAGAGGCTGGTAAGTGTTGAACTTCAAAGGGACTTGTGTGTCCTTGTTCACGAGTCACTGAAAGCTAACATGCAGACACAGTAAGCAATTAAGAAGGCAAATGGTATATTGGCCTTTATAACAAGAGGATTTGAGTTTAGGAGTAAAGATGCCTTACAACAATTGTAGAGAGCCTTGGTAAGACCACACATGGATTAGTGTGCACAGTTTTGGTCTCCTTACCCAAGGAAAGAGATACTTGTCAGTGCATTGAAAGATTACTAAATTAATTCCTGGGATGGAGGGATTGTCCTAGAGGCAAGATTAAGAAGAATGGGCCTTTATTCTCTGGAGTTTAGAACAATGAGAGGTGATCTCATTTAAACATACAAAATTCTTACAGGGCTCGACAAAGTAGACGCAGGAAGCATGTTTCCCTTGGCTGCAGGGGTACAGAAGAACAGGGGGCACAGTCTCAGAATAAGGGGCAGGATATTTAGACATCTAGGACTGAGATAAAGAGGAATGTTTTCACTCAGAGGGTGGTGAATCTTTGGAATTCTCTGCACCAGGCGGCTGTGAAGGCTCAGTCATTGAATATGTTCAAGACTGAAACGGATAGATTTCTATATATTAAAAACATCAAGGAATATGGGGTTATTGCAGGAAAATGGTGTTCAAGTAGAAGATCAGCCATGATCTCATTGAATGGCAGAGCGAGCTCAAAAGGGCCTAATGGCCCACTCCTGCTCCTATTTATGTCCTTAGCTTCTTATATAGCAGAAAAACATATACTCTCTATGTAAAAACAAAAATCATGGTAGGAAAGGAATTGAGATCTTTACTTTAGGATGTAATTGAAATACATATAGAAAACAGAAAGATGATAAACAATAGCCCGCGCAGAAAGGTCATACTTGACTAGCCTTATTGAATTCTTAGAAGCAACAAAGAGTAAAAAGCCAAGGATAATTGTGTGGATGTAATATGCATGGACTTTCAAAAGGTCTTTAACAAGTTACTGCACAGTAGACTCATGACTAAACTCTCAGAATATGCTGTTAGCAAAAGAGGAGGCTGCAGAATGAATGACAAACTGGGTACTCAAGATAACAGAGAGTAAGAGTTAAGAGCAGTAACAACTATATATGTATAAGATTTGGATATAGGAATCAGATCTACAACATTAAAATTTGCAGATGGCAAGGAAAATACTTAATACTGAGAAAGACTGACGGACCACAAGATAACTTTAACAAATCTGCATAATGGCATGCAAACTGCAAATGAATTTCAATATAGATAAGTGTGAGGTCATTTATATTGGTTGAAGGAATAAGAAGGTGCATAGTCCTTGAAAAAAAGTCTAAAAGGGGTAAAGGTGCAAAGAGATCTAGGGATGCAGGTTCGCAAACCATTACAAGTCTCAATACTTAATAATACTTGCTAGAGAGCAAGTGTAACTCCAGGATACCACCCTCAAACTCGAGGCGGGGGCAAGATGTTATTATTATGTGCTCCATGGTTTGGTCAGGGTTTCTGCAGTTGCAGCCAGCTGAGGTTCTGAGGCGCCACTTGTACATCAGTTGGCTACATCGGCCGTGTCCAGTGCATATTCTATTGAGGGTTGTCCACATGCTTCGGGGTGATTGAAGTCTGGTTGTTGAGATTTTGGGTCTGAGACAGTGTGTTAATTCAGGAGTGTGTTTTATGCCAAGCTTTCCTCTACATTTCATCAGTATTATGGAGTTGGAGATGTTTAATTTGTGTCAAGAGGGGGTTCTATGGAGACATGGAGTGAGTCAAGGGTCTTTTAAGGTCTCTATGGATGGGGAGGTCCAAGTTGTTGCTGATAAGAGTTACTTCATCCGGTCGAATTGAGGGAGGGGTGATGTTTGAGAGAACTGGTAAGCAAACTGAACTGAAGTTGATCTCAAAAGAGTTCCAGAAATTATCCTCATTACAGAGTGAAGTTGTGTGTCAATGAGTTTGTTGTGATGACTTGGGGCCCATACAGTTACACAGTACTTAGCTGTCAGGTGGACCAAAACTATGGCAGGAGTACGAAGGACAGAGTTTTTTTTGCACCCCAGCTTGTTCCAGCTTGCAGATGATGTTCACCAATGTCTTCTCAGCAGTCTTTCAGAGGTGGTAATGATAAGTGAGGGAGTGGTCAAGGGTCACTCCAAGATAGGTGGGAGTTGGGTCACGCCACAATCTCTCTCCACATTTAGGGTATTGTGTTCCTCGCAATTTTCAAGGTGGAATGCAGAGACAATGAACTTGGCTGGGTTTGGTTGCAGTCTCCACTTGTCAAAAATGGCTGAATATTTCTACAGGTGAGAGAGCATGGCTTTCATGTTCTGGAAAGATTTTGCCCAAGTTGTCAAGACAATTTTGCCTGCGTAAATAAACTTTCATGGTGACGTGGTTCGCCTGTCGCTTATGTAGATGCGGGGGGCTGTTGCTGGGTGTTCTTGGAGTGCTGATCTTGTCTTGTAGATGGAACTTCATCCTTCTGTTGTTCAGAAACATCCACAGCAGCCGGAGAAGTTTGGCACATGGCAGCAGCAGGGACAGTTTGAGCATCAGTATCGTAGACTGATTCTCTAACCCTCAAATCTGCAACAAACGTCATCAAAATGGCGACCGAACAGCCCTGACTGGCCTCCCAGTCAATGGAGCAAAACAAAAAAATCAAAGTGGCTGAGACAATTATCATAGATGCAATTAAGGTAAAGCGAGATAAATAGATGAAGGAGAAGGGAATAGAAGGGTATGTTGATAAGCTGAGCCGACGTAAGCTGGAAAGAAGTTTGTTAATTTAAACTCCAGTTATTGTAGACTAGTTGGACAGAATGGCCTGTTTCTAAGAAATTTTATAAATTAGAGTATGGAATGCTCCACAAGTGATTATTGAGGCACAGGCAATATTATTTCCAAGGAAACTGGATAATTATTTCTGAAGAAAGAATATAAATAAGTTATAGAGAAAGGGCTATGAAATAGGTTTCAGAGTACATAACTCCAACTGAAAAGCTAGCAGAAGCACAGACATGAGATTGAGTGGAAAAACAACCTTCTGTTTAAAATCTTATGCTTCTACTGGGGGAGAAAACTATTTTTTGATCTTACCACTAAAAAGAACCAATGGTCAATGAACAACCAATCAAATTTGTGAAATTTATTTACCCCACAAGCCCTCAATTAGTTCCCATACCCACTTTCCTCTATCCATCAAATAATTCAATTTTCTAACTATTCCATTCCAACAACTTCCCCATTCAAAGCTGAACATCAATGAAACTGATACACATCTTTATTCCAGAGAATCATTTGCAAAGAGGTTCAGGCTCTTTAAAGAACAGTGAGAGTCATACAGAGAAAGGAGAAAAGTAGAATGTAAACAGGGCAGAAGAAACTGAGAAATAGTTACAAGACAGACATTTAAAAAATCAACTTGTAGCCACTAGATTTTAAAATCACTAAACCCCAAGTTCTATAACCCTCACTAGCAATTATATTAATTTAACAACATTGTTCCACAATTATAAACTTACATTATTTATGCCGTTTGAAGTCTTTTAAAATACCCTGGGAACAAAATACATTATTTGCAACTGACTACACTGAGCTCACATTTATTAAATGAATGTTAGGGTAATCTGAGACAACACAAAAAACGTTTCTGGCATAAACCAGTCCGGTGGAAGGATGCTCCACAGCACCTCTGTGCCATATGTGCTGAATATACCTGATCAGTATGCATTGTCTGCAAGATGTGAAAAGCAGAAGCCAAGCAGTTCAGCATGCAGAGCAGAAGACAAGGATAATGGATGACTGGACATATGGTGTGTGACAGTCCTGATCCTAAGGCTCGACACCAACATGAAGCCACCTAACCACTGTTTATTAAGTCTGTGAAAAGACTGCTGAAGGATTAAACTGTCCATCTTATGGGAAAAATGCATTGATCTTTCACACTGTTGTGAACCTCCATGTGCAGTTTGATGTTGACACAGGGAAAGCTTACTCTAAGGAAGCATTGATGAGAATATTTTTCTGTGCTTGCAGAATTTTACAGTTCACACCCCCAAAAATTGTCTTCAGACTTTTGCGTTTAAATTGAAAATCAAATAATTGGGCCAGATTTTCATCATTAGCTCAGGATTCAAGAGACAGGCCATTTCCCGACATCGCGTTCCTGAGGTCTGACTGAATGCAGGTGCACATCCTGGGGTGGCAGGATTGGGCTGGAGTTGGGGGCCGCCAACTCCCGTTGCAGGCCCTAGGTGGGAACAAAAGCAGGCAGATACCAAGGCCATCAGGTTAGAAGGCCCATCTCGATCACTGGGACATAGGTCCAATTCTGTTGATGACTGAGAGGTTCACTAGTCCTAACCCACCCACACAAACCCCATGCCCTTCCATTCCCACTCATATTTCCCACGCTTCCCATACCTCTTCCATGCACACTCACCCAATATTCACTACGGAAAGAACTTACAAGCCCAATAATAGCACTGGAAAGACTTGCAATGCATCTGAAATAAAAATGAATAATCAATTGTCCATTCAAATTCCACTTGAAAAAAAAACCTCTGTCCTCTCAAGTGCTCCTTGATCTGACAAAGTAAACAGACAGCCATTCAAAAGTTCTTCAAAATACTTCAATCTTATTAGCGGCTCAAAACTGTCAATAAAACAAAGCTCACACTCTTCTTCACAGCTGTGTAAAACAACCTGTGCTGAGCTAAACCCATTTAATGGGTTTTGAAACCCAGCCAAACATTCATAATGAAATTTAATTGCACAAATAAATAAACACCCTCCAGAGCTCAAAACATTGAAGCATTTTCTTCCCCCAGGCTCAACAGATGGATGGACTTTAAATCCATGTAAACATCAAAGCACAGGGTCTAGATGCCCCATTAAAATCAGATTCTCAATACTGTTGAATGCAGAAATGCACTTTTTCCACTGAAGGAAGTACTCTCTCACGTATTTGAGCACTTACACAATGCTGGTTAATTTAATGGCCACTTACAAGGCCTGTGATCAATCGCTGCATTTAAAACATATTTAACTTATCATATACCATTACATGATGGCATTTGAAGTTGGCAAGACCTCTTAAACTTACCTGTCAAATCTTTCCCACCTCCACAACAGGCTTTCTACAAGGTTCACAAACTGACTAACCTGACATGTTTTACACAGGCTTCAAGAAACCTCCCGGCTCAATAAAGTTATCAATATCTGGGAAATTCACAACTGAGCAGGTGTTTAAAAGGCTGAACTTGACATCACCGTTAGTGCGCGTCAGGTTGTGACCTGCCACATTTCCCACTGTAGTCAAAATGATAGCAGGAATTGAGTGGGAAATTTGAATTTAAGGTCCCCCCTCACCTCCATTTAGGCAACCCGCCATAGGTTTGCCCAGCGTCAAGATGACAAAACCTGGCGCCTTGCCTGTTTTCCATTTTCCTTTTAAACAGTGATTGCAAAACCTCTGATCTTATCACAAGATTGAAGTAGGTTTCAACTTTTACCAACTCAGCATTGCGACTCAGCTGCCTATTTTAGGATACACTTGATTTTTCATTCATTGACTCCTGTGAGAAGAAAATTCAAATGTGGTGCAAGAAGTGGCTGATTTGCTACAACTTTCCATCCAGTGGTGAAATTTAAATGCTTGGGCTTTGAATAGATGCAATTTCCCTGCAGCTGTATAATTCGCCCGCACTCACCCACTTTCACCGAATGTGTGGAGTGCACTGACTGGCAGAAAGGCCAATACGGAAGGATGTCTCAAGGACTTTAACAGAGGGTGCCCACATTCCTGGTTGTGGCAATGGCAGTGCTGATGGAGGAAGATGAGTGGAGGTGGAGGAATGTTCTCTATCTTAAAGGAGGAAGGAGGAAGGAGGCCAGAGAGACAATTGATGCAGTGCATGTGAAAAGAGATCGCGCAGCAATTGACAGCCAGGACCTAAAGCCCCAGGCGTAGCTCCAAAGTCACAAGAAACGTAATGACTTGGCCAAAGTGATCAAGGTAAGATCCCATCTGAAAAACACATTTCTCAATAACTGCACCACCACCAGCATCACAACCTCAAAACAGTTCATGTACCATTTAAGTACATACTGACGTTCACACACCACACACTACTGTATCCTTGACAGGCATTACTCACATCTCGCAGCTCTTAAACCATGTGAGGCATCAAACACACAGAGATACCCGTCAATATGCTGATTCACAATCACCACTCTTCCAAGAAAAAAAAATGCATGTAACAAGTGGCAGCAGGAACTGACACTGGGAGTATACCAATGCCTGCAAAAATATACGTTGTTGTTACACATTGGCAAGAAGTGTGTGGTCACAACAGCTTCCTTACAGATAGAGAACTATTCCTGATCCCAAATCCCTAAAGCTATCCTGACACCCAAGCTCCAAATGGGCTCTTAACAAACATCCTCCTATAGCAAAGCAAACATTACATCCTAGCCTTCTAGCTTTACCATTGCAGGTTCCCAGAAATAAGATCCACCTCAACCATCCCCCACCCACAGGCCGGTTCAAAGGCTAGCATCATGTGTAACGTAGGAGGTTAGGTTAGAAGAGGGACCCTCACAATAGGATGCCTCAGGCCCTAGTGGGAAGCAAACACAAAGGATAGAAGGGATGTCACAGGTGCCACCTTTCCTGGTGGCAAGGTTGCATACCGGTTCTACCTTAGAGAAATCAGATAAGGGCCTTGCAAGGCCAATCTTCAGAAGGCAGCTGAAGGGCCTGACAAATCAAATAGATGGTTTAACGGATAGCCTGACCGAAACTTTCTAAGTTGTGGCTAGTGGATGGAGGAGTCCATTTCCACCTCTGTCTGTGGCTAAATGCAGACCCTGGAAACCATCCTCTCCAGCATGGAGTGGCTGGTGACTTCCACCCAACGACCTCTGGAACTTGGTACTTTGCAGCATCTACTGACTGACATCAACTGACATCAAAGCTTCCAGTGCAATCATTGCAGCTTCCATGGAATGGCAAACTGCTGCAATAGAAGCTAAGGCAGCCACAATGGGCTCCTTGGCTGAAAAGAGCTTGCAGGGTGTCTCCAATAAGCAGAGTTCTGTCTTTCATTGGATCATTGAACTGGGAGAACTGAGGGCCTGAAGTAGTGACATGCTAATTATGCAGCTTTTCTTTGCAGGCCAGCATCATTAGCCCTTCCCCCATCATTGCACCATTCCCCTTGCTGTTTCCTGTCAGCCAGATGGCACAGACTCAAGCACTGTTGAGAATGTTACAGTCTGAGGCAGGTCCATCATGACTTGTCAACATGAGAGTCCTAGGAAAATATCTGAACTTTTCTCTTCAGATTCTCAACAGCTATCCAACTTGCCTGATGATGTCACTCGAGCTGCGCTTCATTGAACACCACACAAGAACACACTAACAATAAGCATCAAGGTGAACAGTTTAATATTTGTAAATCCTGTTGGTTGTGTCATATTTCCTTTGATAATTGGGTATTTTTGAGATCTTCATGAGGAAGTGGTTGAAAGGATTTGAGTAGAAATGATGGTCTGCCTGATGATTTCCAAATTGTGGAAGGTACATCGTATGGCAATACTGCTCCAGAATCTGATGGAGAACACAACTTAAAAATGCTCTTCAATTAGATAGCAGCAAGTCTGCCTCCCAATTGCAGTTCATCCAGTTGGAAAGCTCTGTTGCTCCCACTTGTCTTCCGCCATTTAACCCCCAGCACAATTGGTGTTAATGACTGGTCTCTCAAAATGGCCAGATTATGGAGCATGCAACAAATCACCACGAATCTAAACAGCCAAGTTGCGCAGGGCACCCTTGGACCGGTGAAGGCTTCAAAACTTTTGCTTCAGAGCCCAATGTTCTGCTCAATTATTCTGCTGGTAACTGAGTGGCTTTCATTGTGTGAGTGCACGGCTGGTATCTGGGGTTTTTCTCAGGGGAACCATGGGCTAAGGCATCAACTATGGCTTCAGTTATGAAGATGGATATGAGACTGTTTTGCTTAGAGAAAAGGCAGAGAGGGGATTTGATAGAGGTAATCAAAATCATCAGGGGTCTGGAAAAGCAAATAGGGAGAAACTGTTCCCATTCGTGAAAGGATCGAGAATGAAGTGACACAGGCTTGAAGTAATTGGGGAAAAAAGAAGCCTCATATGGAAAACTATTTTATGTAGTGAGCGGTTAAGGTCTGGCATGCTCCGCCCGAGTTTGGGGTGGAGGCAGGCTCAACTGACGCATTCAAAAGGGAATTAAACTGCTATCTGAAAAGGGGAAATGTGCAGAGTTACAGGGAGAAGGTGGGAGAACAACTAAGTGAATTGATCACAGAGAACAGGTGAAGACACGATGGACCAAATGGCCTCCTTTTGCGCTGTAACAATTCTGCGATCCGAGGTATCTCTTGTCACCTAGTAGCCAGTCACGTACATTGCTTTGCGGCTCAAAGATCTGTGGAATGGATCATAATTCCATTATAAACCGAACCCTGGATAGCAGGTAACTTAGAGAGCTGGAAAAGGAGAAACCATGCTTATCATCCCTCCCCTGTCCGAATCAGATTGGGAGCTTGAGTCCAGGATTGAAAGATTAGATTAAACGGTTGTATTGGAAATGCAAAGTAAATCAATTACTGAAGTTGTTAAAAAATAAATCAGGTTTTTCATATTTTTATTGTGACGAACACTTAAGAAATAACTACGTTCAATGCCAAAGCATTTGCAGAAACGAAAGAGTTATCTTGGGGCACATTAAATCCATTAACTGTTGAGGAACTCAAAGTTGTAGCTAACCAACAGGGACCAACATTAAAGCGAAAAGCAAGGAAGCCCGAGATCCTTAAAATTCTAGCTAGTTATTTTGATATTGACCCAGAAAGAGATGAAACAGGCATGGAACCAGAGACTGACATAGTTGCATTAGCTAGAATTCAAATGGACAGAGAAATTACCATATGCCAAATGGAATTAGAGCTCCACAGGGAAGGAGAAAGAGAGGAAATAATAATGCAAAAGGAGAGGTGGTGGGGGGAGGCAGTCAGTTTGAGGGAAAGACTAAAATCGCATTAAGTATGGGTGTCACTAGCAGTTCAAATACTGATCCTGATTGAGAGCAAAGCTTTGATTTCCTGAAACACTCACAATTAGTGCCAAAACTTAATGAGGATGATGTCAAATCAAATGTTATCTCTTCTGAGAAATTTCTCAAATTAAAATGGCTGGAAGAGTTTAGGACCCTCCTTTTACAAGGCAAATTAGTGGAAAAAGCCTGTGAAGCTTATTCCATGTAAAAGGAGGAAAGCTCTTTGGATTACGAACAAACTAAAACTGCTGTTTTAAAATTATGTGAGTTAGTACCTGAGGCATACAAACAAAAATTCAGGAATACTTGAAAAAAGACCTGCCCAAACCTACATTGAATTTGATTTGAGTTAAACACATGGCTTCTGATTGCTGGATGAGGTCTTTGAAGCTAGAACCCTCTTATGAGAATTTATGAGAAGTAATTCTACTGGAGGAATTTATAAACAGTGCTCCAATTAATATCAAGTCCCATATTGAGGGACAAAGGGTTTCAAAGGTGAGGGGTGCTGCTACAATGGCGGATGCTTGTGAACTCACGCACAGACCCTTTAATCAATGAAAATCCTTCCCTAATGATCCCCAGAAGCCCAGAAAAGAGAGAAAGTGGGAGAGTAGGCAATTGAATGGTAGTGAAAGGCAGAATAAAAGTGAGAATGCAGGGAACCCTCCACAAGTCAAAAACGAAAGTGCAGAGAGTACAAATGATTCCTGAAGATGTGTGTTTTGACTGTAGTAAAGAGGGGCATATGGAAACCAACTGATGGAAATTGAAGGGGAAGATAGTGGGTTTTGTTGGGGTTCACAAGGCCAGCCCAGAAAAGGATGCCCCAACAGGTGGCATGGCATACAGGGCCATGGCCCTAATCATGGTGATTGACCCCGCTAGGAATACTGCCGTGTGTATGGTAGAAACTGACAAAATCCCCAAAGGCTACCAGGATTTTGTCTTCAAGGGAATGGTAACCCCATCTAATGAAGTGAGCAAGTCAATTGTCCTGCTCATGGATACAGGGTTCAACCAATCATTAATGCTGTGTAAAGATGTGACCATTTGGTGAGTGCAAAGGCCCTGATAAAAGGCATTAGAGGCAGACACTTGCCTGTACCCCTATATCAGATCCATTTATGTGTGACCTAGTCTCTGGGTTGATTACAGTGGGGATTGCCCCTAGTCTGCCTGTGGCTGGAGTGGATTTGCTTTTGGGTAATTAATTCACAGAGGGTAGAGTGATAGCCTCCCAATTAGTCTTAGACAAGTAAAATGAGGCCAGGGGAATGGAATAGTTATAGGGGGAAGCCCCTGGAATATTTCCCGACTCCATACTGAGCAGATCCATAGACAAGAAAGTCCCACTATAGAGAGCTGAGCCAGTAATTTGGTCAGATGACCCAGACATCTGGCTGTCCAAATACATTTTTCAGGATTTAAGTGAGGAGAAAGAGATGTTCAGCAGATCCTCTTTGACTGAAGTTCAACAGACAGACCCTGACATAAAAAGAATAGCACAGATGGATGACGTAAAACTTGGGAGAATTGTAAACTGTGAGGACAGTGTAGAACTTCAAAAGGACATTGACACATTGGTGAAATGGGCAGATAGGTGGCAGATGAAGTTCAATGCGGAGAAGTGAGAAGTGATGCACGTTGGTACAAAAAACATGGTATAAAACAAAGGATACTATTCTAAAGGGTGTGCAGGAACAGAAAGACCTGGGTGTACATGTACATAAGCCATGAAAAATGACAGGACAAGTAAAGAGAGCTGTTTCTAAAGCATACAGTATTCTATACTTCATTAATAGGGGCATAGGATGTAAGAGCAAGGAGCTTTTAATGAACTTATATACGACACTGGCTAGACCTCAGCTGGAGTATTGTGTACAGTTCTGTTGCCACACTATAGGAAGGATGTGAACGCATTGGAGAGAGTGCAAAAGAGATTTACAAGAATGGTTCCAGGGATTAGACACTTCAGTTATGAGGAATGATTGGAGAAGTTGGGACCAGTTTCTTTGGAGAGGAGAAGGCTAAGAGGAGACTTGACAGAAGCTTTCAAAATAATGAGGGGTCTGGACAGAGTAGACAGGGAGAAACTGTTCCCGCTAGTAAATGGATCGAGAACCAAAGGCACAGTTTTAAAGTGTTTTGCAAAAGAAGCAAATGCAAGGTGAAAAAAACTTTTTCACACAGTTAGTTAGGGTTTGGAATGCACTGTCTGGAAGTGTAGTAGAGGCAGGGTTGATTGAGGCATTCAAGACGGCATTGTTTATACTTAAATAATCATGCAATGTTCAGGATTATGGGGAAAAGGCAGGAGATTGGCACTATGTTAAAATGATCAGACATGATGGGCCGAATAGCCTTCTTCTGTACCGTAACAATTCTGTGACTCTGTTATTCAGACTGCCTGTCCTGAGGCAGAGGCAGAAAGGGTTCTGAAATGTTATTACTTGAAAAATGGGATAGTAATGAAGAAGTAGAGACCTCTTTGGTGACCCACAGAAGAGGAGCAGACAGTGGTCCACCAGATTTTAGTTCTTTCCGCTTTCTTGAGGATTGCCCACAAAATCCCAATGGCTAGGCACGGTGGGGGGTGGTATTGGAAGACTCAGGCCTGATACGCTGCCACTTTTATTGGCCTCACCTCCACAAAGATGTGGTTAAATTTTGGAGGACCTGCCATGTCTTTCAGGTTGTAGGGAAACCACAACCTACAATCAGGTCTGCCCCACTAACATCCATACTTGCTTTTGATGAATGTTTTAACAGAGTTCTAGGAAATTTTTTTGGGACCCTTACCTAGAACTAGGATGAGTTTTTGATTCCTCTTAACTATTATGGACATGGCTTTCCGATACCTGGAGGCCACACCAGTAAGAAAAATGACAGTGGTTGAGGAGTTGACCCAATTTTTCACTCGCTTTGGAATGCCTAAAAAGATCCAATTGGATCAAGACTCGAATATTATGTCCCATGTATTCCAGCCTTGGCATCGAACTTGTTAAAATTTTTGGCAAACTACCCCAGTCCCCGAGGGCTCCAGACCAGTCTCACCAAACCCCGAAAACCATGATCTGAGCTTACTGCTGTGAGTATCCCCACACTTGGGACAAGGGGTTAGGTTTTCTTTTCTTCAGTACTAGGGATTCACCCAATGAATCAACGGGCTTCAGTCTGTTCAAGCTAGTCTACGGGCATGAGGTCAGCGGCCCACTTAAGATGATCAAAGAAAAGTTTCTGGATCAAAGAGAGGACACTTCATTGCTGAATTGTGTCTGCCTTCTGGGAGAGGCTCTGTATAGCATGTGCTGTATCTAAGGCACACCTTAAAGCTTCCCGGCAGATGATGAAAAGGCAGGCAGACAAACATCCTGAAGCTCAGATCTTCAGGCCAGAGGATCAGATCTTGGTGCTATTGCCGTTACCAGGCAAACCTCTAAAAGCTAGGTTTAATGGCCTGTACTAAGTGGAGATAAGATCAGCAAGGCCAGTGGCCCAATGGAGACCTGACCAGGGAAACAATGGCAGTGCTACTTAATCATGTTGAAGGGATATTATAATCGGGAACAAGACAAACTGGTGAATTTATGCAAGGTAGTGAGGGCAGGTGAGGATGCAAACGGTACAGCTCGGGGAAGGAGGAGACTTGGAAGTTTCCTAGACTGACCCCCTACTATGAAACTAGCTAACACACAAGTATTAGGAAGATTTGACATGGTACTTGATTATTTAAATGTTAAGCAGAGAAACAGCATAATAGAACTGTTAGGAGTGTTTAGGCAAGTGTGTCGGGAGAAGCCAGTTTGCACTTCTTTGGCCATTCATGATGTGGATGTAGGGGAGACACCAACTCAGTCCAGATAAATCGGCTCAAGTGTGAGAGGAGATTCAAAACATGTTAAGCAAAGACATAATTGAGCCTAGTCAAAGCAGCTGGAATTCTCCTATCGTATTGGTCCCTATACCAGATGGTTCCAATACATTCTGCATTGACTATCGAAGAGTTAATGTAGTGACCTGAACCAATGCACACCCATTCCTTGCAATAAGGATTGTAATGACCGGGTGGGCGACTCTATTTGCATTAGTCGAATTGATTTATTAACAAGGGTACTGGCAAGTGCTCATGATCAGCCCAGCTAAGGAAATCACAGCTTTTGTAACACCAGATGACCTATTCCAATGCAAACTCATGTCATTCAGTTTGAAGAATGCCCTGGCAACCTTTCAAAAATTAATGAATCAAGTGGTGGCTGGCTTAAGCAACTGTGTTGTATAGTGCCACCTAGGAAGACCACCTAAATCATTTAAGGATGCTATTCAAAGGTTTACAAAGCGCTAACCTGGTGGTAACTTCAGCCAAAAGTGACCTACTTGGGACATGTTGTCCATCGGGTGTTGCTAAGGGCAGCAGAATTACAGGTAATGATGGATTTCCCCATTCTGAAGACCAAGAGAGGGGTAATGTGATTCCTGGGGATGTGCAAATTCCATTTAAAAATTGTCTCTAATTTCAGCACCATTAACTAATTTATTAAAGAAAAACATCAAGGCAGTGTGGTTAGACAGTGTGCCAGATGGCGTTTGAGAAATTGAAGGCTATTCTACCAAATGAACCCGCATTAGCAGCCTCAAACTTAAACTGGCCATCGAAAGGACCAATGTGGGACTAGGAGTCATGTTACTCCAGGAAGATGATCTGGATATTAAGAGACCAATTGGATATTTTTCAATTAAGTTAAATAAACACCAGTGGAAATGTTCCATCATGGATAAGGAGGCTTTGGGACTTCTGTTAGCCTTTCAACTTTTTGTGGTCCAAATCAGTAATGGACACCTAGATATTAATATACACTGACCACAATCCACTAACTTTCCTGGAGAAATACAAAGTCAATAATGCCAGGCTGTTCAGACGGAGCATACTCCTGCACCTATTTAACTTAAAAATCACGTATATTTCTGGGTAAACTAATATAATGCGGGTGGTCTCTTAAATTCTTGACAGAACAAATGTCAGTAGTGAGCTGTGGGAAGCATAGTGACAGTGCCCCTGAGGAATGCATGTGAATGAATGAGTGTAGATCTTTGCTACAATGTCTGTTTACTTTTATTTCCTTCTACGATGTAACAAAGAAAAAATCAAATGTCAAGAAATTTCACTTTTTTCAATTTTTCTGGGGAGGCGTCACACTCAGAATATGGACTTTGAAATGGGTACTTTACGTTAAAACAAAATTAAGTTAAGAGGTCAAGTGGCATTTTCTTTCCTGCCATTATATATGGAACTACGTAACCATCTAAGCCAATTTCCATGTCTAGACAAGTCCTGGCTAAGTCATGAAAACGCGAACAACTTTTCTGGACATATCTTTGAGAATACGTGAAAATGCAAAAGACACTTACCGGGTGTAACGGACAGAACATATGTTCTCTCTTGTCGCCCATAATCTGTATGTTTTTGTGGAAAGAGGTACGTCTTTTCTTAGTTTTGAGGTGTGTATTCCAATTAGATAAGGCAGCAGCAAGCTTTTGAGAGTTTAAAAATAAAGATGATTATTTATTCTCACAGTGAGGTACCTCACCCTGTATCTTTTTCTACTATATTTAGAGATATGTTCATTGCTATCTCTAAAAAATTCAAACTGGACAAAGACCTAAAATGGCTGAATCTATGTCTGTATGTGACCCTGAACAAAAGAAGCTAGCTGGCAGTATTGGAGAAACTCACACATTGTTATCCCTGAGGAGCCACTAATGACCCCCGCCCTCTGTAGGCTGCATAGACCAAATTCAAGGACAGCCATACAAAGGCCATTTGATTTCATAACCCAGGCTGACCAACAGGAGGCTGCTCATCTGCTAAGACAAAAGGCAACACAATCTTCCTTCCAATTCTTAATGGTTGAGGCATTCAACAATCTCGGGGACCCAGGCAAGGGATACACATCCTTTATCAAAGACAATGTGGAGAGGTGGGAGTCATGTGACATGGGCATTTGGCTTGTGGTACCAGTAATATTGTCTTGCTGAACTGCTGTTTTTTTTAAACCATCTGTCTAGCAGCTTCGGAGACAAGGAGCTCTGGTCCAGGTTGGACACCTAGCCCCATCTACATTACTTCTACTGGAAATTCTATACTGTCACCTACAAGATTGATTCATCTCTGCATGCACCTATCCCATCACGTGAAGTCAACACCACCAGAAATGTGAATTATCCAACATTAGTTTTCAGCTTGCCAAACTCCGTAAAGGGACACCTCATTGGACTTGGATTCTGGAACACACGTGAAACAATGCTGTTTTTTTCTGTAGTCTCTGCACTGTAAATCTTTCTTTTTTCTATCCCTCTTTTCCTATACAAATGCAAAGGAGGCAATGCTGCAATGCTCCTCCTGCGTTTTAAGTGTGTGCAACTGAATTAACCCTTTGAGTTCATCGCATCTGGAGTTTGTTGTGGAGTTAATAACAGAAACTTGGATCACACCAAAACTGTAGGGTTGGGAAACAGTGCACTTTTACAGATTATAGTTAATTTGGTTTCTGATTTATGATTTCTGGTCTTCTGCGTGGCAGGCCTGTGGCTTCTTGAATGGTTTTCATGATTTAAAGTGGATTTAAGGGTCTTGTGAAGTGAAGGGTTCACAGTAGGTTTCTTGTAGTTGAATATCTAGGAGGTCGGTGAACTTTGCAACTGGTAACAGGTTAAGTTCTTTGACAACTTGCAAATAGTTTCAGAGTCTGGTTCTCAGACTGACTGACTGGTGTGTTTTCCAATTAAATAATTCAGCAGCCAGCTTTCATGAGTCTAAAAATAAAGATCTGCTGGACCTGCATGCAAAAAGCTCTTAGCTGATCTTTTAAACAGAAAAAAATAGCTGTCTTACCATGTGGCATTTCACTAGTTCAAGGCCTTTTACAAATAAGTTTTGTGTCCATGTTAATTCTGCATCTGAGTTGTGGGTTAACACTTCTGAGGCCTACCCTTTTCAGTTCAGCTGGGGGAAGGCCATTATGATTCAATGGTAAGTTGATGGTGGCCATTGAGTTCTGACCTTCCCTTTTATCTAGTATGAAACATGGAAATAGGCAGTCTGAAAACTTCATAGTCTTTCTGTGTCAGTCCATCCTTGTACAACGATATGTGTGAATATCACAGCTAGGTGTGAGGAACGCTAACCCATGTCCATATTTAATTAGGTATTCACTGGAGACTTGAATGCCTATACTTCAAATGCCAAAAGTCACGTGATTTGCAATAGCCATCTTAACAGCTGGTTTGTGTCCAATTTTTAAAAGTATTGACTGAAAGTTCATAATATGACATGCCTGTACTCGACATGACAATGGGATTAATAGCTGCCCTTCTCCGAATAATTCAAGGAACTAATTTCACAATACTGTATGCAGATTCTTCAACTCCAGAGTTGAAAGAATGGGTGTGAAAAAACTATTTTATCATGATGTTGTGTGAATGGGCGACACTTGGACCCCTTTGTTTGACAATGGCACAGCTATCAGAAACCATTTGTGAGGGCAATGCAACAAGATGCTCTAGTCACATAACAGAAACTAGGGGTGGGTTTTTCCAGCCCTACTCGCCAGTAGGATCTTCCGGTTCCGTCGAATACATTGCATATTTGGCTGGCTCGCCTTATCCACCGTGGCAGAAAATTTCAGCCTGGGTTTCTAATGAGGAGATTTAATTAGGCACACCTTTCCTGCAGAGAAGAGAAACATCTGGACCAGCGAAAGAATAAGACCCTGCAGTAGAAACACCAGTAGACAAAGATTCGGGCTGGGCTTGACAGCTCTACCTAGTACCGGTCCAGGGATGTGTTATAGAACGAGAGATAACAATGCATAACAGAAATCAGCCTTTGTAAACCTCCAGACTCTTCTTCTGGGGACCAGAAAGGTTTGCAGGCCTGCATCATTTCAAAACTTCACCCCAGGGAAAAACAAGTGTGACAAAGAACACTTTGAACTCTTAAGACAAAAATGCAAGTTTGTAAACTCAATGTTTTTCTTGTGTGCGCTGCATCACAAGGATGAACTAACACAGAAAGACTATGAAGTTTTCAGACTGCCTATTTCCATGTTTCATACTGGATAAAAGGGAAGGTCAGAACTCAATGGCCACCATCAACTTACCAATGAATCATAATGGCCTTCCCCCAACTGAACTGGAAAGGGTAGGCCTCAGAAGTGTTAACCCACAACTCAGGATGCAGAATTAACATGGACACAAAACTTACTTGGAAAAGGCCTTGAACTTGTGAAATTCCATCTATCTGTATGAGTGTGCAAAGTGGAAGTGGTTGCATATAAATATGAATTTTTAATAATAAACATTTATCTGTTAAAATTTATAACAAAACCCGTCATTCATTTGTCCCTGACAACTACATTACTCAAGGGGTGAAAACACTTCCTTTTTAAAAAACAGTCGGTCTTTGGTTAGTCAAGAGGTGGAAAAGGGGGAACCATCCCTATCAACGCTCCCTTGTCCGTAACAATCTGCCTAATGCATTGCTGATGATCACAGGCAAGATACACATTGAGGGAATGGAATCCCTTCGCATTTTTGAACACCTGAGTTTAAATGATGGCTCACACAGGCACACGTAGGCAATCAATGGCTCCCTGGACGATGGGAAATCTGCTAATCCTGTGCAATCCTTTGTAATGGGAGCTCACTGCTTCTGATCTTCTCTTAAAATATGGAATAATAGCTATTCCTCAAGAGTGCAAAGAGCTACCGAGACCTCCCTTATGAAAAGTGTACAGAGGATGGAGATGTGATTTATACCACCTGTGGCAGCCTGGGAGGTTCCAGTAGTATGTAAAATTAACTGCTACTGTGGCCTTGACTGTTACCAGCAATGTTGTGACATCTGAGTCCGTATTTCAGGAGGCTAAAGATCTCTGTGTGACTACCCCCTTGATAAAACACAGCCTAATCATGCATTGGTCTTGGGTGATGTGACTGAGTACTATTCTCTGAAGACCCTGGGTAGATGGGGCCTCCTGCTAAGACCCCTCCTTTCCACCACTCCCAGCCCCAACACCCCCTACTTACTCTCCTAAAACTGTTGGTGTTGGACTCATGTCCTTTAATTCCCCCTGTAGTGCAAGAGAGAAGATTCCCCCCGAGAAAGCACTCCCTTTCTCCTGATAACTCCTATAAGCTCTCTAAAAAGATGTGGTAGCACTGAACTGATTCTTTTTAGGAGGAAAACAGAATTTCCAAGAAAAAAAATTGATGCTGCATTGTTGAAGCCTTGACCAAGTGGTCCAGAAAGTCACCTGATGTGTCCCAAAGTCCAATTGAAAAGTAATGTGATCAAGCCAATCAATTAATCTCAATCAGCCTTTAAATAGCATTCCAATTTCTAAGCACAACCTGCTGACATCTGCTCAGCTGGTGGTTGTTAGGAGATTGTTACCTAAAGCTTTAACCCAAATGACATGCAGTCACTTTGAACACCATTCTCCAGGCAATTGTTCCTCATACTCATTAATGTTTTTTCTTTCATGGGATATGGGCTTCGCTGGCTTGGCCAAAACCTATTGCTCACCCTTAACTGCCCTCACAAAGGTGGTGCGCAAAGTGCTGTTAGGGAAGGGGGCTCTGGGATTTTGACCCAGCAAGAGTGAAGGAATGGCAATATAGCTTCAAGTCAAGATGGTGAGGGGCTTGGAGGGAAATTTGCATGTGATGGTGTTCCCATGCACCTTCTATCCTTGTCCTTCTCGGTGTTAGAGGCTTGGAAGGTGCTGTCCAAAGGAGCCTTAATGAGTTGCTGCAGTGCATCTTGTAGATGGTACACACTGCTGCCACTGTGTGTAAGTGGTGGAGGGAGCAAATGTTTAAAGGTGGTGATTTGGGTGCCAATCAAGGGTGCTGCATTTTTCTGGATGGTGTCAAGCTTCGAGTGTTGGAGCTATAATCATCCAAGCAAGTGGAGAATATTGCATCACACTCCTGACGTGTGTCTTGAAGATGATGGGCAGACTTTGGGGAGTCAGCAGTTGAGTTCTGAACTCCCAGCCTCTGACCTGCTCTTGTAGCCACAGCATTTATATGGCTGGTCCAGCTCAATTTCTGTTGACGGTGATGGTGCAGGATTCAGCAATGGTAATGCCACTGAATGTCAAAGGAAGAGGGCTAGATTCTCTTTGGTTGAACATGGTCAATGCTTGGCACTTGCGCAGTGCAAATTTTACTTGCCACTCATCAGCCCAAGCCTGAGTGTTATCTACATCTTGCTGTACATGGACACAGACTGCTTCAGTGTCTGAGCAGTTGC
Source organism: Cetorhinus maximus (assembly GCF_964194155.1). NCBI lineage: Eukaryota > Metazoa > Chordata > Chondrichthyes > Lamniformes > Cetorhinidae > Cetorhinus > Cetorhinus maximus. The sequence continues at coordinate 159,794,993 of NC_135880.1, read as the reverse complement.
AAGTCTGACTGAACATTTTGTAATCATTAGCAAACATCCCTACTCCTGACCTTATGATGGAAGGAAGGTCATTGATGAAGCAGCTGAAGATGGTTGGGCCTAGGACATTACCCTCAGGAACTACTGCAGTGATGTTCTAAGGCTGAGATGTTTGGCCTCCAACAACCACAACCATCATCCTTTAGCATGACTCTAACCAGTGGAGAGCTTTCCTCTGATTCCAATTGACTTCAATTTTACTAGGGCTCCTTGGTCCCATTTTCAAATGTTACCTTGATGTCAAACTCAGTCAAGGACAATTAGGGATGGGCAATAACTGCTGACCTAGCTAGCGACACCCACATCCCATGAACACATAACTAATATCAACAAGTCCTCTCACCTTACCTTGAGTTCAGCTCTCATGCCCATGTTTGCACCAAGGTTGTAATGAATTCAGGAGCTAAGTGGCCCTGGAAGAAACCAAACTCTTGGTGGAAAAGTTATTGCTGTCTAAGTGCCACTTGATAGCACTGTCCATGACACCTTCTGTCATTTTGCTGATGATCAAGAGTAGACTGGTTGGGTGGTGCATGGAAAGATTAGATTCGCCCTGCTTTTTGTGGGTGGGACATCCCTGGACAATTTTTGATATTAACAATGACAAAAAAACCCAGAAAATGTTGGTAAAACTCAGCAGGTCTGATAGCATCTGTGGAGAAAGAAACAAACTTAACTTCGAGTCGATATGATTCTTCAGAAATAAAGAAAAGTAGAAATGTGATGTGGTGGATTTTATACTGTTTAAGAGGGGGTGGAGCAGGCGGATCAGAATAGAAGCTGAGTGATAGGTGACAGTTAAGGAGAGATTGACAAAGATGTCATAGACACAAGATAAAGTGAGTGTTAATGGTAGTGGAAGAAAGTAAAGAAGGTGCTGCCAGTGGCATAAGTTAAGATAGCAGAAGGTGTTTTTCATATTGCCAGCTAGATGCTAGTGTTGTAGCTGTACTGGAACAGTTTGGCTAGCGGCATAGCTAGTTCTGGAGCAAAGGTTTTTAGTATTACCATCAGAATGTTGTCATGCCCATAACCTTTGCTGTATCCAGTGCCTTCAGCCATTTCTTGACATAGTGCAGAATGAATCAAATTGGCTGAAAATTGGCACCTGTGATGCTGGGGACTTCAGGAGGAGGCCGAGATGGATCATTCGCTCGGCAGTTCTGGATGAAGTTGGTTGGAAATGCTACAGTCTTGTCTTTTGCACTGATATGTTGGGTGGCGTCACCCATCATTGAGGATACTTTTGGAGCCTCCTCCTAGAGTTAGTTAAGACACTTAGCTTGAATCTATTTCTAGTGGACAACTAATGCCAATTATGTGTATGGCATCAGATAAGAAATTAATGCCACTGTTTTTCTTGACAAGTATGAATAGCTATAATACTATATTGATGAATTTAAATATATTTAATCAAGGAATTTGACTCAGGTTGGTAAGAATCTTCAAAGAAAAAGCACGGCTATTACTATACAATAGATACACTTTTGTCTACACCAATAGGCAGTGTATTTTCATTCCAAGTCAACTTGGATGGATCAACTGGGGCAGGAAAACAAAAAAGATAATGGCTCTCTCACTTCCTCCTTGAAAATGATACATAGAGTGCAAAGAGGAAATAGCAAGCCTTGGGTCAAATATCTTGGCCTGTAAATATGCACATGAAGACTGAATTGCAAACTGCCTCAAGAAGAAATGAATTGCATTATCGAAAGAACAAATGCACTGTTAAACTATATGTTGGTATTTACAAAGTACGTTGGCTACAATTATGTCATGTTCTCTATCTAAACCTTTGGCAGCATTATGATGAATACAAAAGTTAAGCAAGTGCTATAAATTTGGCTCTCCATAGCTCATGTTGCTAATGACAACTGAAAATATATACCTTTTGATGATGGCGATGAACATTTAATGTTCAAATTTTTTTTTAAAAACGTCACTTAAAAATAGAATTCTTTATGGCTGAAATATTCCACACCTTTGTTATTTTTAATATTTGAAACTCAGAGATGCCTTAAGTTTTTTTTTCCATATTCTCTCAACAACAACTAACCCTAAGGTCGATGACAAGTTATGTAAGAAACAACAAATAAACCCCTTGATCACAAAATCAAATTATTGGAGAAACAAATCTATTTTTATTTCGCAATGTAAGAAAAAAAATAATCATAACATCAGAGCTATTATGAATATTGTAATAATACTCAGCAACAAACTGGGCTAGTCATGTGTCAAACATTTCCTTAATGTATCACATGTTTCTAAATGAAATGGCACAGAGCTAGACCAGAATGGCAGTGTGCACTAGTTATGGGATTAAGTGGTTTATAAATTTCTAAACAAAAACCTTCAATAACTTATTCTCATATTGCATTACAATTTCTGGACCTTAGTAACCTGGTGCTGTTGACCTCATCACAAGTGCTAAGTGCCCAAAATCAATTAAGTTAACATGGCTGTGAACATGTCATGTTCCGCTCATTTATAATCTAGCCAAATGTCACATGTTTTTTCTTTCTTACTGGTCAGAAATATGATTTTTAAAAATTGTTAAAAATTTAGAGCAAATTCAAAAATCGATCTTCTACATAAGTAAAAAAAATCAGTGAGTATTATTGGATAATGCAAACAGTATTTAGAGGACTATAGAAAAATTGCTTTCTATGCAAAAAGGCTTTGAAAAGGCCCTGAGCTCTCCCTTTGAAATTGGCTATTGTTCATTAAACTACTTCACCTTTGTTTGCTACTAAACTTTTTGTTTACCTGGTTTGAAGAATTATTTATGAACTGTTGCAGTAACTATATTACTGTTTTTAGATGCCCTTCACTCGAAGAATGCCTCACAGATACAAAATCTTACTGACTGCACAGGACAGACCAGACAGATGTGCTGGCATGCATACGTCTATATATGGTCAAGTAAGTATTCTGAAGCTGTATGTGGTCCCAAGTTATCCTGAGGCTCATACTGACTCAAGCTTGCAAGAACAAGTTATTCATAACCCACCATCTGTTCTCTCGTATTGAATCATATTTATCTTGGCAAAAGTATTTTCACATTTTTGAGATGCGTGGTTGGAATGGTTTCAACAACAATGGTTGCCTAATGTAGGCTACTTTTCTCAAGTTTAAGAGCAGAATACGAAAATAGGAAGACTAATAATTCAATCTGGATTCTTCTCATAGAAGCAGTACTAGGTTTTCATGCCTGATACAGAAAGGCATTGCTGCAAAGCTGTAGCATGGTTCAATCATGACAATAAACTACCAAATTACAATTTACTGTCTACACAATATTCAAATGTGAGAGTATAGAAGTATCATACTTCAGATGTCACAACTTGTTGAGTTGCAAACCAATCTTATGCTACATGGCCCTGAACTATATGTCTAAGCTCTAGCTCCAATCGGACAAGCACATTGCACTCTACATTTCCCAAGTCTCTATAGACTTTGTAATTCTATGTTTTGCACTCAAGGAGGGATAATTCCACCTTTAAGGGATATTATTAGATAACACTCTTATCCTTACAAAAGGGTGACAGGATGAAATTGAACAAATACACTGCCACAGGAGACCTGCTTTTAATCTATTGAATTTCTAATGTATAGAGGTCACATTTCATAACAGATGCAAAACAATGTTAAATTCTTCTCAGCTGCAACCTGAACATGTTTTTGATTTGCAAAGTTTCCTGACCAAAACACAAATTAACACTGATAGCTATAAGTCTGTTCATGTATCAACAATTCAACTTTGTGACAAGAGAACACTGAACCACCCGATGGTGTAAGCAGCAGACTTTAATGAGTAAATGCTGAACGTTGAACAAATTTAGCAGGATGCCTTGACAACCTGAGAGCGGTGCTCATGGGAAAACTTGTTCAAAATTTGAACTGTGAAACATTAAATGGTGAAAAAAAAACAATGATATCAGACTGAATGGGGCCACAAGGCTACAGTTGAGGCATCTGCACCCAGATAAGGTTATAGACCTTGAGAATTCTACAAAACTGGATTTAAGTTAATGAGTTTTTGCACTCTGTGTACCACTTCTCCAAGCCACATATTGAAGAGTAAGGGAACACCCAATGCAGGGTCAAACAGGATGAAAATTTACTGAAAGAACAGTATAAAAGGCAGACATGACTGAAAGACATCAGGAACAGATGACTTGGCAACTCACCCAGGGAGACCTACAATCAACATCAAACTGATCATTTGCAGGTGGCTGTATGCATACTCTCTTGTAACATTACTGGTGCTCAAGTGGTAGTTTTGAATTTGCTGACAGTAAAGTAAATCTTTAAGTGGAGCTCGTGTGTGCCTTTTCTCGAAAAATCTCAGGTCTGAATCTTAAACTTGCAAATTCCAGGAGTGAATCCTTACAGATTAGATATCCACAAAGGGACTTTAGTGAGATCTGACATGAGTGGAAAAACTATGAAGCAACTTTGTGACTAAATATGTTGCAGGAAAAGTGCCCCACAGGGAAGGGTGGGTAAGAATCTTAAAAGATGGCAATGACCCATTAGGAGAGGCAGAACAATTGATACAGGGGTCCACATGCCATCCAGGAATGATGAAAGCGTATGACTAATGGCATACCAACAGCCGGTCAAAATGATGAATGTGAAAACATTGGACTAAGGCAGGAAGCAAGTGACCAGGAGGCCATGATAAACAGACTCTTGAAGGAACTCGAAGAGAAACGGGAAAAAAAGCGAGGGTTAGAGAAAAAGTTAGAAAAGGAGACGGAAAGGTGGTGCAATAAAGAACAATATCTGGAAAACCAGCGTACAAACAAGGGGGATGAAAGTAAAGCTTGGAAAGAGGAGGCTGATTGTCAAAATGACAAGGAGAAAAATAAATTATTATTTACATCAAGTCCAAGGGTGTTCAGTGGCCTCCCACCAAAGACAAAAGTAAGAGGAGGGACCTACAAGGTAATGAAACAGAGTACGTTTCAGACTTTGGTAGCCGTGAAAGATCTGTTCAATGCCATGGCAGAGGTAGAACAGGGCCTGAATGAACCACCAATGGAGTTTGCAGACCAACTGTGGCCTATCTATTCGGCTGCAATGGGCTAAACATTGGGAGGACGAAGTGACCTTAGGGGGGCAGGCCTGCAATCATTGGTTGTGGACTCTGATATTCCATATCTTGCTGTACCTCCAATCAGCAATGGCAGATTTTGACCTAGAGGATGAGGATAACACTGAGGAAAGGGTATTAAGGAAAGTGACTTTACATTCCGAATTGATGCAGATGGTTAAGAGAAATACTGGGACCATTAATGAGCAGAAGGGAAATGTGCATGAAATGAAGGTGCAGGGCCCTCGGAAATGGCAGCAAGAAAGGCCGATCTCTAGGGAGGGTCAGAACAACAAAGAATGCTACAACTGTGGTGGAAGGGGTCATTTTGTTTGAGACTGCAGAAAACCGAGGAAAATTAAATTAAAAAAAGGGTCCCTGAAGGAACCCTGTCCTAATACCCCCAGTTATGAGGAATTCATGGCATGCTGGCAGTCCAGGAAAGGAGGGAGTCCACAAGGAAGGATTCATGCTATCCACAGCAAAGACCTGGGAGAGAGCCAGGCAAGAAGAGGACGTGCCCAGCCTGAGAACCTGTGTTCACTCAGGTACAATGAATATGGGAGACCCAGGGTGATTACCATTGTAGAGGGGGAAAAGGGAGAGTATTTGCTTGACACTGGAGTACAGTGGTTCTTTCACCCTCTCCAATGAAATCACTCTGATCAAGCCGTATATAAAAATATTCACAGGTGATTTAGTGGCTGGGGTGGTATCAAAACCCTTTTTTTTTTTAAAAGAGTAGGACCCCTCCAAACTAAGTGACAAGTGCAGTAATGGAATGGGATCCAACTAGGTTAGGGGTCCAGGGCCCGCATTGAATGTTAGTTCATAACATAAGGACAAAAACTGCCCATGGGAAGGGTAATGAAGACATGGTAGTAATACTCCCAAGGGATCACAAAACCTGGGTTGTGACCCCAGCAGGCCCCTAAAATTTGCAAACCTTTAAGGCCAAAGTGCCAGAAAGCTAGGTGGCAGTAGTCCAAAATTACAAGGAACTTTTTGCCACCCACAAGCATGACTGTGGAAGGGCCAACAGGAGAAGATCTCAGGATAGAAGGGGAGCCTATGCCCCAGCCACAAGGCAATATACCTTTCCCAAGGATGCAGGAAGGGACCTGGAGAAAGCAGTAACCTCCCTTGAGAGCCTTGGCCATACATGTAAATTCCCTCATGTGGCCAGTTCTTTGTGAATGACCATTGATTACAGAGAAATAACCTCATTGACATCCCTACTGTGATCTGATTGTAATATTCAAGACCTGCCACATTATTTATGTTCCTAGACATCTATAAAAGAGTTTTGATCCCTTTGTAGCCTCAGAAACAAGACAAGTTCACAGGCCTGAAACTTGAACTCTGTTTCTCTCGCCACAGACGCTGCCTGACCTGCTAAGTGTTTCCAACATTTTCTGTTTTTATTTCAGACTCCCTGCATCCTCAGTATTCTGCTTTTGGAATATTTTATGTGGGCCTGCCTCCCCCAGGGATTCCACAAGAGCCCTTCTATCTTTCACCAATGCATGGCAAAATGCCAGAATGAATTCCGTCACCCAGATTTAGACAAATTTCTACTGTTCTCTTAAAATGAAGAAGAACAAGAAAAGCTGCTACAAGAAATACTAGGACTGATTAAAATAGTAGGTTTTAAGGTCAACCCGGGAAGGAACATGTAGGGCAAGAGGAGATTCAGTTTCTCAGACTAAATATCAGAACAGAAGAGCACACAATAAATGAGGAAGCGGCAGGTTATACAGCAGTTGCACTGACTGTGTACAATAACTGCCCTCCAGTCACTTTTGGGTCTAACGTGTTACTGTGGAGAATGCGGGACTTATCCAACTACACCAACTTCCCCACAGATTGCTGAAGAAAAGGGTCAGTTTGGGAATAGGATGAGAAATGCGAGGAACCTTTCATGCGGCTGAAGCAGGATCTTCAGACTGCCCAGCTCTGCAAATGTAGACCCTGGGCAGGGCCTTTGACTGGAAGTGGCAGCCACTGATGCCAGCTCTGGCACAGTCCTCATGCAGGAAGCATACTGGTGCCTAAGGCCGGTGGTCTACACCAGAAGACCTCTGTCGATGGTGGCAAAAGGTTACTCTATTTGCAAGCGAAATCTGCTGCCCTCTTTTTGGGCCATGAAGCACCTTATGTTGTTCATGGGGACCCAACCCATCATCCTATTAGCCCATCACACCCTTGTCTGCTCATAGACGAGGGGATTAAGGAAGGGACTTTTTCCAGTGCAAAAATCATTAAATAGACCTTGCAGTTAGAAGGTGTGAACCTTAAAGTCAAAGAAAATGGAGAACTCAAGTTAACAGCAAATCTCAGTTACAAGGAGAACCCCTTTAATTGCACTGGTGAAGTAATATGGGAAACGGAGGAGCTTTTAAATTGGGACTACTAACTGAATGTCAAGGCATTATGTAGACAGCTTGAGCTTTGTGGAAAAGGAGAATGGAAAATGAGATGTGGGATCTATGACCGACAGAAGGAAGTCAAAGTGGCCACATCAATCTCTACTCATTACTGAGCTACTATTTGAACCAGGCGAAGATTTAATTCAGCCGGTGGAAAATCCTTGATCCCTGATGTTGGCAATGATATTGGAAGCTGTAAAGCAAGGGAGTCATGAGTATTACTACCGTCAGATTGGGATCTACTCTTGAACCGAACCTCTGTGGGAAGGCAAATGGAAACCAAATGAACTGGCCCAGAAGGGTACAAAGAGGGAAGTCCTATGGGACAAGTACCAGTCAGGAATGATAGCTGTTGCCACCCTACACCACCTATAATGCCCCTACCACCTTATCTTAAGATTGTACAATTGAAGGATCTAGTCTTAAGAGCATTATTAAAACAACAAGATGGCAAACACATAGAAGGGCCCTAAGGAGCTAGGGAAATACAAATCAGAGAAGGAATGTTATTTAAAGGTGTCAAATACAAAGTTCACAAGGGGCACTGGTACAAATTTATCCAGCTAGCACCTGAATGTTCAGAGGGAGGACATACTGGACCTGAATGAAATTATACCTGGAGAGGGGCGGATTCAGTCAGATGGTGGCCACACTCCTAAGAAATCATTGACTATTTCTGTAAACATTATTTGCTATGTGCAGCTAATGATCCTAGTCGACACAGGAGAAAGGCACTCCTGGGACACACACAGATTCGAGGGTCTATGGCAATATGCCCAGATAGGCTTTATTAGACCATTAACCACTCCCAGGAAAGGCAATAAATATTATCTAATATAGTGGATAATTTCACCAAATGGGTGGAAGCGATCCCTTGCAACTCAGCTACTGCGAAATCATTACTTAGATAAGCATTCTTTTAATGGGGACTGTCTTGTGTATTGGAATCAGATTAATGGAATCACTGCTCAGGTCAGGTAACATAGACCATTCTGAAATTGTTTGGGGTTAAAGGAAATGGCATGTGGTTCACGACCTGCAGTTATTGGGAATTATGGAAAGAATGCACCAACATTAACCTTACATAAGGAGCTGAATGCAAGCCCCACCAGATGGGAGAGGAACACCCCTTAATCTAAATCTAAATCTTAATCTAAAAGAATCTAAAGGCACAGGTTATTCCCCACATGAACTGGTGACAGGGAGACCCAAGAGAACCCAGACACACTTGCTGGTCCCCATGTTGACAAATAAACAAGTTGAGGAAGTGACCAGGAATATGTCCCTGAATGACCTCTGGAAACCCTGAGAAAACTGTATTGAAGAGACACCCACAATGCAGGGAAGGCAGACCTAGACAATCAATTACCCCTAACCTCAAATAGACCCTGGAGTGGGAGGTCAGGAGTCAGGAGATGGTATAAAACTATGCAAGGGTGGATGTGTTTGAACCCCCTGAACAATGGACTTTATAATATTGCCGACAAGCACAGTGTATGTGGTTCAATTACTCAAGAAGGTCAAATGGTTCCATATTAACCAGATGAAGCTTTGTCAGTCCACAAGCAAGTCTAGACAACAGCAAGCCACAATTATGAGTGTGATGGAGCAGATTAAGCCCATTCATTGGAGAGATACAGAAAAGGCACTTGGTGAAAGAGCTCCTCAGACACAGTATGACAATGCCAGACAGGGAGCCTCGGGCCTCACAGAAACCCCTCGAGATTCAGGGGAAGGACCAGGTCCTAATCACAACCATGATTTGTGACTGAAAATAAGACATCCCCCCATTATCTTGTAGCAGGTTGGGAGGGGTCATTGCCAGACACAGGAGAAAAAAAAAATAATACCACCTACGGCAGGAGAAATGAAGGAAAACGGAAGTAACAATCCGCTCTTCTTCTCTTCTCCTGCAGGTGAGACCGAGGCAAGGGAAGATGAGGAGATTATCATCTGCACTGATGTGTGCAGTGCTGTTTTACACCACTGTGGTCATAAAGACCAGGACAATTGGAAACGGGAAGAAAATTCAGTTTCATGATTCAAGCGTGGATTACGAGAACCAAATCATCATCGACCTTGTGGAAGTCCTCAAGAAGTCACCCTTCGATACATACAGGGGGATTGTCGGACATGTTGTATTGCAGAAAGACTCGAAAAGCACTTATTAGAAACAGGAGGGAAGAGGGGTGTGTCTGACATATAAATAAGTAAAGGGCTCCCAGTGATATGTGTCTGCGGTCCATCCAGAATAAGGAGGATGACAATACAATTTATCGACAGGTAGGGGTCCCTAGCCCAAATTGGGATGCCTCTCAGTACAATCAATGGTCAAGGGAGAAGCTATGTTATATTAGCCACAATGGTGGCAAGAATATGAGGGAACATATCCTTCCAATAATATAATAGTAAGCCTTCCAGGTTTGGTGATCCCTTCCATGTAAAGGAATGCATTGGAATTAAGGGTGTGGAAAACATTATCCCAATGTTTTGTGCCACCCAAAGGAGAGTTATCACTGTCCAATACCAGTGGTGGGAGAATAACGGGAACACCACCCACCATTGTGGGAATGTGTGGTTGGAACCCTGCAGAAAGTTGAATTGAAGGCTCATCCCAAACCCCCTCCCATTAAAATACAACTCATGAACACCAAAAGGTTTTCCCAAACATACCCCAGGACTATTCGACTCGTGATAATCTCAACCCCCAAAGTTATGCCTATATCTTGATATTCATCACTAAGTCACACCAGCAATACTGAATTTCACAGGGTTAGGAATGCTGGAGTGGTGCAAATGTAAAACCATGCACTTGTATATGTAAATTAATAGAAGAATTTTGAAAAGGACTAGTGACACACTGGCAGAGGAGGATTTGGAGGCTCTGTACTGCAATGACCTTCAGGGTTGTCAGGTGCTGAAGGCAACCTCAGAAATACCTGATCCTGACACTACTGAAGGAACCTGGAGGGAAGGGAATAATAAGTGGCTCACCAAAAGGTGCTGGAGCCTAATAAATGTTTTGTTAATATTAATATCTCTCTTGCCAATACTCTTGAATTGGCCTCTTTAGAAAGTTCAGTACAAGCATTAGAAACTGCTTAAGGAAGATTCTGAATGCGATGAATACTCTTGATCAAGGGATATTACAGAAGGACAGAGTGTTGACCATACACCTACAGGATTATGTTATACCGGTGATAATGATAATCTGCCTTGTTAAAAGGTGGTGCAAACAGCATGAGTTAATCAGGCTGCTAGAGAAAATGCAGAGTACAGACAGCAATCCTTCCAAGTGAGTGCCGATGGCCCACAATCTGGATACACAGCATTGAGGGTGAACTGTAAGCAGCAAATTTTGAAATTTTACCAAAATTTACCAGCATGCTTTGACAAGCTGAGAGCAGTACTAATGTGAAAATGTCTTTAAAACTACTGAACTGTGAAACATTAACCTTGTTTTTCGAACTGCTGCAGAAGAACAGACAATGATATCAGACTGAATGGGGCCACAGCTGAGACATGTATCCAGATAAAGGAATGGAACGTGAGATTTCAGCAAAACTGAAGTTAGAGTTTTTGCACCACTTCTCCAAGTCACACTTCGAAGGACAAGGGAACTCCTCGATGCAAGACCAAACAGGATGGATGTTTTCTGTAAAACTGTATTGAGGCGGTGACTGAAAGACATCAGCACTGCAATCAAGAGGGAATGATGTAGCCAGTCACTGAGGAAGATCTACAATCAGTGCTAAATCACGCGCAGGGCTTGCATGTATACTCACTTGTACCATTATTGGTGCATTGCTCAAGTTGCAGTTTTGTATCTGGTTATAGCAAAGTAAACCTTTAAGTGGAGGTGTGTGTGTGTGGTGCGTGTGCGATTTTCAAAAAAATCTCAGGTAAGAATTTTAAACCCGCAAATCCCAGGAGTGAAGTCTTACAAAGGTAATGATACATTGTGCACACACATCAAACAGTGCCTGATCTGACACATCCCTCTGCACCATGCACCCCCCCATCACCCATGGCCCGACCTGACATTCCCCCCACCACCCGCCCACACCCCATCCAATCCTATCCACGTACCTTACATACTTTCCCCCTCATGGCTTGTCAAGGACCTTTGAACCTGGCCGGATCTTTAAATTTACTTAGTTTACGACAACTACTGCTGTTAAAAAAAGGGGTCATGGCTTCCTTACCTTTGACTCTATAACCCTTGACACTTATCCTGGGGACAGGCTGCACTCGCCAGATCTCGCCCGGCCTAAGTCGGAAGGTCGGTCGAGATAGGGTCGTGTGGATTTCAAGGCAAGTACTTTCGATTGAAGTGGCAATCCGACTCAATTGCCATTCCATCGGAAATAACGGTCCCGCGTGTCTGTAGGTATTTAGTACTTGCACGCTTTCAGCATCATCCTCTGGCATCGTGCTTTCTTGACTGGCCCAAATTTAATAACCTAAGCCCGTAATAGATCAGGACTCCAGCTATGAGGAAAATAAACTGAACTAATCAGAAAACTAAGGTCTTTACCAATTTTTTCAAACTCAAATACCTAGGACTCAAAAAGGAAGGAATAAAAGTTAAAAACACGGTAAACATGTATTTTTATGCCTTTAAAAACAATCTTAACCTAAAAACTTCTGCCTTGCTCAAAAGTCTGCTTAGAATTTTAATTCTTCCAAAGCCCTCATTTCAATCAGCTAAATTGAAGTTACCAGTTACACATTCCCAATTCCCTGATACTACAGTAAATTCATCAGCAAAGTGATGGAAGGGGTCATTGATAGTGTCAGTGCTGCTTGGCTGCACAAAGTTTAGGGTTCTGCCAGGGCCACTCAGCTCCTACCTCATTACAACCTTGGTTCAAACATGGACAAAACATCCGGTGGTGAGGTGAGAGTTATTTCCCTTGACATCAAGGCAGCATTTGACTGAGTGTGCTAACAAGGAGCCCTAGCAAATCTGGAATCAATGGGAATCAGGGAGAAAGTCTCCCTAGTTGGAGCCATACCTAGCACAAAGGAAGATGCCTGTGGCTGTTGAAGATCAATCATCTCTGTCCCAGGACATCACTGCAGGAGCCCATCAAGGTAGTGTCCTAGTCCCAACCATCTTCAGCTGTTTCGTCAATGACCTTCCCTCCACCATAAGGTCAGAAGTGGGAATGTTTGCTGATGATTGTGCGATATTCAGCACCATTCACAACTCCGCAGATACTGAAGCAGTCCATGTCCATATGCATCAAGATGCACTACAAGATCTACAAGATGCACTGCTGCCAAAACTCCTTCAACAGCAGCTTCCAAACTCATGACTTCTACCATCTAGAAGGACAAGGGTAGCAGATGCATGTGAACACCACCACCTGCAAGTCCCTTCCAAGCCACACACCATCCCGACTTGGAACTATATTGCCATTCCTTCATTTTCACTGGATCAAAATCCTCGAACTCCCTTCCCAACAGCACTAAGTGTACCTACAACACATGGACTGCAGTGGTTCAAGAAGGTGGCTCACCACCACCACCTTCTCAAGGGTAATTAGTGATGGGCAATAAATGCTGTCCTAGCCAGCAAAGCCCATATCCTGTGAATGAATCACAGAATCTTTACAATGTAGAAGGAGGCCATTCAGCCCATCAAGTCTGTAATGGCCCTGTAACAGCATTCCATTTAATCCTACTCCCCTGCCTTGTCCCCATAGCCTTGCACGCACTCTCTTTTCAGGTAGCAATCCAATTCCCTTTTGAATCCCTTGATTGAACCTGCCTCCACCACTATTACAAGAAGTTCGTTCCAGACATCAACCACCCTCTGGGCGAAAATGTTTTTCCTCACATGACATTTACTTACTTTGCCAATTATTTTGAATTTGTGCCCTCTAGCTTTTGATGCTCCCTTGAGTGGGAACAGTTTCTCACTATTTACCCTGTCCATACCCCTCAAGATCTTGAATACCTCTATCAAGTCTCCTCTCAGCCTTCTCTTCTCCAAGAGAGTCCCAACCTCTCCAGTCTCTCCTCATAGGTACATTTCTTCATCCTTGGAATCATCCTTGTGAATCTCCTCTGTGCTCTCTCCAATGCCTTCACATCCTTCCTCAAATATGGCCAACAAAACTGGACGCAGTACTCCAGATAAGGTCTAACTAGTGTCCAATATAAGTTCAACATGACCACCTTAGCCTTTATTAATAGGAGCTTTGAGTACAAGACTAAGATACTATACATTATTAGCTGCTCTCTCAACATGCCCTGCCATTTTCAATGACCTATGTATATATACATTGAGGTCCCTCTATTCCTGCACCTCCTTTAGAATCTCTCTCCCTATATTTTATACTACCTCACCATATTTTCCCTGTCACAATGGATCACCTCACACTTTTCTGCATTGAACTTCATCTGCCACTTGCCTGCCCAATCCACCAACATGTCTATGTCCTTTTGAAGTTCAAGACTATCTCCATCGCAATTGACAACATTTCCAATCTTCATATCATCTGCAAATTTTGAAATCATGCCCTGCAAACCACAGTCTAGGTCATTAATGCCTATCAGGATGAGCAAGGGTCCCAATGCTGACCCCTGGGGAACTCCACTACACACCTTCCTCCAATCTTAAAGACAACCATTTATCACTACTCTGTCACTCAGCCAATTCCTTATCCAAGTGCCTCCAGTTCTCCATTCCTGTGGTACCTCCCATGTCTAAGGAAGATTGGAAGATTATCACTAGCGCCTCTGCAATTTCCACTCTCACTTTCCTTGGATGCATCTCATCCAATCCTGGTACCTTATCTATTTTAAGTAAAGATAGCCTTTCTAATGTTTCCTCCTCCTCCATTGTAAATTCTTCTAGCGTACCAGTTACCTCCTCTCTCGCCTCAGCTTGGGTATCATCTTCTTCATTTGTAAAGGTAGATGCAAAGTACTCATTCAACACCTCCCCTATTTCTCCAGCTCCACATGCAAGTCCCCTTTTTTGTCCCTAATCGGCCCCGGTCTTTCTTTTACCACCCTTTTATTATTTACATGCTTATAGAAGACCTTGGGATTCCCTGTTATGCTGCCAACCTCTTTTCACGCTCTCTCCTTGCTTTTCTTACTACTTTCTTCACTTCCTCTCTGGTCCTTAAATATTCAGCCTGATTCTCCATTGCATTTTCTTTAAAAAAAAGTCTGTGCAGATTTGAATGGCAGTGTAGAGGATGTCCCAGCATACAATTCTCTTCCTGCACAGCAACAATGGTATTTTCTTCAGGCTGTACATGCACTACATGTGTAGCTGTCTAACACTTTTTGTCAGGCTGCATCCTGAATTTAATTCTGGTCATCCAACTAAACCATGAAAAATATAAGTTCAGGCTAGGGCAGGGAGAATCTTAGAGAATGCATAGGCAAGTAGGCTAGGGGAAGATTTTTTTTTAATTCTTTGCATGTGGGCGTCACTGGCTAAGACAGCATTTATTGCCCATCCCTAATTGCCCCTTGTTCAGCAGGCATTTAAGAGTCAACCACATTGCTGTGGATCTGGAGTCACATGTAGCCCAGACCAGGTAAGGATGGCAGATTTCCTTCCCTAAAGGATATTAGTGAACCAGGTGGGTTTTTACAACAATGGTTTCATGGTCATCATTAGACTTTTAGTCAAATTCCACAATCTGCCGTGGTGGGATTCGAACCCGGGCCCCCTGGGTTTACAGATTACCAGTCTAGTGACAATACCACTACGCCACCACCTCCCCTAAAGATGTGGGAAGTGGCAGTGTTGTCTGATCATCACTAAGAATGAAACTATTTGAAGAAAGCTACGAGTTCCTCGCACGAGTTGTTGGAGATCAGGGTGGAGGGGTTCTGATGAAAGGTCATAAACCTGAAACATTAACTCTCTTTTTCTCCACAGATGCTGCCTGACCTGAGATTTTCGAGCAGTTGTTGTTCTTATTGCAGATTTCCAGCATCTACAGTATTTTGCTTGCACATTAGGTTTTAAAATGGTGCTTTGCAATAGAGAAGAGAGGCCAGGGCTGATCTCTGCAATCCAGAATGATGCTGGAATAATGAGTAGTTTTAGCCAATGAGAACAGGAGCTGTGGTCCAGTGAGAGCTGGTGGTGAATGAATAAACCAGTTGTCTGACATATCCATTCAAGCCTGTTTTCCTTAGACTTAAAGGAGCAGAAATAAGGGCTGTTCCGGGGGACAGCCAGGGTGAGAGGGGGGAATGGTTTTAACATGGCCAAAGGTGGAGGTGAGGATGTGGTTGAGCAGATTGCCAGCTACAAATATGTCATGGTGCATGGAGGGCCAAAGGTTAAACAGTTGTAAGTTTTAAGTGAACTGGGAGAGCTTTGCTTTTCCAGTGGAGCACAGACAGAAGTGAGGTTGGGAAAACGAAGTTGCGGGTAGAGAGCGATACAAGGAAGTGATTAGGGATGGCCTTACTTGTGATTAACCTGATGGGCATACTGAGGCTAGATGAGATGACACGATCACGAGTTGGCCATGGATATGGATTGGTAGTTTATATGGAGCGAAGCATTGAGGGAGAACAGGAAGACAGTTAATTCATGATGACTTGAGATAGAGGTCGAAATAGCTGAGGATGAGAAGTCACTCAGTGCAGAGACTGAGAGGGGAAAACAGTGAAGATATTGCAGTGATTTAAAAAAAAAATGTTACTCCACTAGTCTTAAAAGCTGTAAATCTTTTCCCTTCAAATTCTATGTTGAATGTTACCATTGAATCTGTTTTCATCGCCCTTTCAGGGAGTGGGACTAATTGGATAGCATTTTCAAAGGGCCGGCACCATGATGGGCTAAATGACCTCCTCCTGTGGTGTATAATTCTATTAAAAATGTGTGGTAAGCAAAAAGCAATTATTCCCTGTTTTCTTTCTTATCTAGGCGATCTGCCAAAAAGCTAGACAATTACAACAGTTGCTAATCTCTAGACACTTTCTGCAATTGACCTAAGAATTTGTTTGGTTAGACCGCATCCTCACAGGGAGCACCTGAGCACTGGTCTTAAAAGGGAAAGGCTTGGTTTAACACAGGTGACATTTGAGTAATCAACCCTCGCAACTGTGCCCCCAGACCCCTTACCACCTTCAAGCAATGCCCCAAGAATTCAAATATGGTAAAAAAAACAATAAATGCTTCAATTTTACAAAAGGGTGATACTTCCAATTAGTCCCACTCCCTGAAAGGTGATACTTCATCTAGAAACAATGAGAAAGGGTTGCAGCACTCCATATTATCAACCTACTTCATCTTTGAGCTACTAACCAAACCAATGCGCAGTTGCAACAATTTATTTCAGATTCCCAATATTGATATTATTAATTTTATTACAATATTCGAATATCCATGTTGCAAACTGATGGTAGAATGGAAAGCATTTTCCTTAACTGTTGTCAAAACACAAGCCTTACAATAGTTACCACAAGGTTCTGTGCAAGTTGAAAAATTATCAGCAACAAAATCTTTCTATATCTAAACCAATGTGCAACCTGGCCGACTTGGAGAGGTAGATGAAGTTTCCAAGTTCTGCCATTTGATTACATCTTGGTTGACCTGTATCTTAACTCCAACCAACCACTTCAGAAGCATTACCCTAATAACCTTGTCTAACAAACATCTATCAATCTCAGTCTTGAAACTTTCAATTGACTTAACCAGACCAAGTGTTTTTGGATGCTGTGTCCAGATTTCCACCACCATTTGTGTTAAGATAAGCTTCACAATGTCACTTTTCAATGGCCTATCTCTAATTTAAACCCCCTTGTCTTGCCTCCAGAAGAAAACGTTTTTCTCTGCCCAACCTATCAAATACTTTCAACATTTTAAATACTTCAATTCAATTACCCTTTAATCTTCTACTCTCAAGGGGATACAACAATTTGTCCTCAAAGTTTATCATCCTTAACACAGTATATTTCTGGTGAAATCTGCATAACAACTCCTCAAAAGCCTTTATTTATCCTATCTAAGGTATATTATCTAGAAGTGAACACAATATTCCAGATAAGGTCTAACCAGGGTTTCATATTACTGTAACAGAATTTCTAACCGTTGTAATTCAGGCCCCTTGAATGAAGGGCAGCATTCCATTGCCTTTTTAATTATTCTTGTACCAGTCCAATGTTGTTCAGCAACTTCTAAACATAGACCCCTAAATATCTCTGCTCCTCCCCAGTTCCAAGCTTCTCACCATTTAGAAAATACTCAAATCAGTTAGGTTTACAAAGTGGGTGACTTCACACTTTCCCACAACAAACTCCAGTTTTACCCAATCACTGAATCTACCAATATTCCTTTGCAACTTTCTGCTCCCATCTAGACTATTGATTGTGACACCAAATTTAGTATCAGTAGCAAACTTGGATATATGGCAGAGTATAAGTTTGCTATTTAACTTGCTTTTTTTTCAAAAATGGTCAGTTTTTAAGCAAGCAATGTGTAATAAATAATTGATAAGCAATATCACAAATGAAAAATTTGTCGAAAATAGTTTGCATATTGTGATAGACAAACCGATTTTCAGCATTTAACTTGCTTTCATTATGGCTTACTATGACAAGCCGATATTCATTGATGAAAAGGTAATTTGCTCATGAAATAATTATATGAAATAGGATATAATCATCCACAGGAGGTTCCTATAGATGTCTTTCGATAGAGATTTGTAATTTGTTTTCTCCATTTGTCTTCCCCTTAAGGTGGGCACTGTAACTGAGGTATGACTTCAAGAGTCGCTCCAGCACTATTACCTTGCTTATATGTCAGACTTCAGATCTTGCCAAAAGGCCAGCACATTATTTGACTATTGGAGTCGGAGCTGATCCCAATTCAAAACAACTATGCTGAGTTTACTGAACCTGGTTGGGTGTTGTTAATTATCCTATAATTATGCTCAAAATCAGTGACCTGAATAACATGCCACCTATAGCTTGCTGGGTGGGCATTGTCCTCTCTGGATCAGTGAGTTAAGGGTTCAGAACTCACCCACATGGTCTGAGCTGACACTCCCAGTGCGCAGTTGGGGAAGGTCTTTCTTTTGGACAACGCATTGGACTGCAGCCTCATCTGCCTTCTTGGGTGGACATAGATGATCCCTTGATGCTATTTCGTGTCATCATCAAGTGTTATCCCCAGTTTGTCTCTCGCACAGTGTCACTAGAGGCAGGCTGGTCATTGCCATGATGCTGGTTGTGGGTTCTTGACATGCACTAATGGTCTGTCATGTTTCCTACAACATGGGATAATTACTGCACTTTGAAGATGGTTGGTCAGCTGCGGAGTGCTTTGAATTGTCCAGGCATCGTAAGGGGTTCTACATAATGCACATGAATTCTTTCTTCCTTTCATGCAATGATCCCTAATACAAAATCCCCAAGTACAGGTGTCAGCGAAAGTAGATAAGTCTTAACTGTGATGGACCTCCACATTTCTTTGGCAGCATATGCTGCTTCTATTCATTGTCTGGGCTCAGCAATATGAAGGCACTGGCAGGCTTTGTGTAACTGCAGCCCTGCAGTTGATCAGCACTTTGTTTAACTTAACTCAATGTGGATACTCTCTGCATCACAACAATAAGCAGAATTATGTCAATGGAGGGAGGTTGGAGCAAGCCATTTGCCATTGCTTTCATTTATCTACTGGTTAGTGTTCATCCTCAAATCCACCTCCACATACCAACAAGTAGATTTGCTGAAATTACACAATGATTTTGGTAGGTAAGTGTCTTTATTGGCAACACTTGGTCCATGTGATCTCTTGGACTAGATTTGACTGCCTGAGGGTGGGTCAAGAGGAATTTACCTTTCCCTCCTTTCCTTATTAACCCTGAGTTTTTGTCTCTCTCAGGGGATTGCATGCTTCAGGGAAGGGGTGAGAATTATTTAGTCATGATGTTTAGGCCTTTGTGGTTATGGGCAAGCTCACTGGAGTAGCTGGTCTTTTCCCGCCCGTTAATTCTTTATGCTTTTTGGTACCCCTGACTTTAACAAATCTGGCAAGAATTATTTTGGTGCTATCAATGGCTTCACAAGAGCAAGGCAACACCAACTTCAGAGACATGTAAGCAGGATGGGGCAGAGCAATACTCGGAGGTACTGTTCCCCATCAGGAATTGGCTTAAAGCAAGGAACTTCACAGACTTGGTTTTTTACCCTAATTGACCTGGTTTTTAATCTGGTATTTTGCCTCTCCTGAAGATTACACAGCTCTGGGTGGGCACAGTGTTTAGGCAAAAGCCCTTTTTGTCTAAGAGATCAGGAGGGGAAAAACAGAAGAGACACTCCCAGCAGTAAGAATGTCATAATAATTCTTAACTCTATTTGCGTGTTTGTGCTTGGTTGGCTAATCTCAATCTACAGTTGCCTTCAATACCCCTGGTATAGGATGGAGAGTGATTTCCACCTTTACTCATTATACATATTTCAAAAATCACTGTGGGGTTGAGCGGGGTGCACACAATCAACCCAAGCCTTTATGTTGATGTTCACTTATAAATGACACCCACTACCTTGAAATACCAGACAAAACAAATGTGTCTAAATGGGATAGAGGAATGAACAAATCTGGGAGTACAGACTCGCAAATCATTAAATTTAACATTGGAGGTTGACAAGACTAAAAATGCAAACAAAACCCTGGAGGAATATAATTAAAAACCTGATTAAACTACATTAAACTTTTGTAGAATCTTAGTGAAACCACACATAACAATCTGTAAACCTTTGGTCGCCATATTACAAAAAGAAAGCAGCGGCACTGGAAAAGGCACTGAAGCGATTTAAGAGTTGACCTCTCAGGTCTGTCATTATTATCAGGCAAGTTTGAACAAGCTTCTTCACTATTTGGAGTTATGAAAGGGTTTGAACGGATTACATGCAGGGAGAATGTTTCCAATTATTAGGGGGACAGTGGACCAAAACTAATAAATAGAAGGTGGTTACTAATAAATCCAATAAGGAATTCAGAAGTAACTCCTTTACTCAGAAAGCAGTGACTATATGGAACTTGCGACTGCATGGAGTAATTGGGCTTTTAAAGGGAAGATGGATAAACATGAGAGAGAGAATGGATGTGCTGATGAATGGAGAAGAATGAGTGGAGAAGGGTGTGTTGATGGATGTAGATAAAATTAGGTGGAATGTGGCTTGTGCGAAGCATAAAGGCTGACTTAGAGCAAATGGCCTGGTTCTAAGCTGTAAATTCTACATTTAGATGTAAAAGATACACTGACTCACTTAAACAGGTTCATCTCTCCAGTATTATACACTAACATTGAATATTGTCATTTCCAAGCAATAGTCTACTCTACGTGCTTTTCTTCAATATCAGCCAAGCAGCACAACATTTTAAAAAAAAGCTTGAGAAACCATTTTGCTCTTCAGTATAAAAACTGAAAGAAAAACAATTTCCTAAAATGGACTTCAGGGATAAAAATTGCTGATTATATGGATCTCAATGGAGGAATCTGCTTACAGCAACTCAGTTTTAGCACCAGTAATGAAATTCAAGTGTAACTCCTATACCTTAGGGCTTTAGCATCATTGGTGTATATAGTTGCATAACTGCTGCATGGTTCATAATTATATGGTAGTTTTACTATCATTTTAATTTCTAGTCTATTTTCTTGAAACAATACATTTATCTAATATTTTGAATTAATTATGGCAAATGCAACTAAACTTCTGAAAGGCTGCATAGAGGGCATAGTGCAATGATTAGCAATGCTTTATTTTGAGCTAATATCTCACGTCTCATTTTATTTCACATAAACTTAATCAACAACAGTCATTGAGGTCTGAAGAAATTATCAAAACACCTGCAATGGCTTGGAAATAATCCACATTGCAGCCAGCAGAAGATTAAAATGGCTTTCTGTGTCTTCATGAGCAGCCATGGTACAAAAATAAAATATCTACAGCTTATTTTGACTGTGTCCTTTGGCATCCCTAAAGGACCAATTTGTTCTCTGCAACAGAGAACTTACAAGCTCAAATGCAACCCCTGCAAAAAAAAAACACTGGGTGGAGAAGAACTTTTGTTCGAAAAATATCAAATTATTCTGAAAGACAGAACTCCTTTACCTACATTATTCCAACACATTTTAACCCTAAGATCTGGGACATCTTCATCACAATACCAGTGAATACTTCTTCTTGACACCTTCATACTAGTTGGTGTTTTGGGAATTACACAAGTAAAAATGGAATAGACTAATTAGGACAGCATTTTTTCATTATTCATCCATGGGATGTGGGCATCACTGGATAGGGCCAGCATTTATTGCTCATCCCTAATTGCCCTCGAGAAGGTGGTGGTGAGCTGCCTTCTTGAACCGAGGCAATCCCTGTGGGGTTGGAAAGGAAGTTCCAGGATTTTGACCCAATGACAGTAAAGGAATGGCAACATATTTCCAAGTCAGGATGGTGAGTGACTTGGAGGGGGACTTCCAGGTGATGGTGTTCCCACGTGTCCTTGTCCTTCTAGATGGTCGTGGTCGTAGGTTTGGTAGGTGCTATCTAAGGAAATTTGGTGAGTTCCTGCAGTGCATCTTGTAGTTGGTACACACTGCTGCCACTGTGCATCCATGGCGGAGAAAATGAATGTTTGTCGATGGGGTGCCAGTCAAATGGGTTTTGTCCTGGATGGCCTCAAGCTTCTTGTGTTGTTGGAGCTGCACTCATCCAGGCAAGTGGAGAGTATTCCACCACACTCCTGACTTGTGCTTTGTAAATGGTGGGCAGGCTTTGGGAAGTTAGGAGGCGAGTTACTCGCCACAGGATTCCTAGCTTCTGACTTGCTCTTGAAGCCACAGTATTTATATGGCTAGTCTAGTTCAATCTCCAAATCTTCAAAATACATAATTTACCATCTAGCAAAGTATGTCACCAAAGGTCTGGGAGATGGTGCTTGTAACCATAGTATATGGCTAGTCCAGTCTGGTCAATGGTACCCACAGGATGTTGATAGTGAGGAATACAGCAATGGCAATGTAATTGAGTGTCAAAGGGCAATAGTTGGATCATCTCTCGTTGGAGATGGTCATTGCCTGGCAGGAATGTATCTTGCTACTTGCATCTTCACTGCACTGTTTTTTTTAATAACGTGGAATCTGGGATTCCTGTCAACATGATACTTTTAAATAAACACATCAGGTCTTCATTGGAAATAGTTCTGAGAGTACACAGAAAGGGATAATTGATGGTGCAATAGTTCCCTTGATTCCAGATATGAGATTCATAGAAATTATGATGCAGGAAAAAGATATTCAGCCACTGAACCTATGTTAATTCTTCAAATGAGTCCATCTACATGAATTCTATTTACATAACTTTTCTCTGTGGCCTTATGCATGCTCCCTTATCAAGTACTAATTCAAGTCCCTCAACAGTCACTTGTGCTAAAGTACTATGTGTTGTAATAATCTTCCATACCAAGTTTCATGCTCCTGTCACTGCATATAAATTTAGATTATTTTTATGAGTGTCACTGGCAAGGTCAGTATTTAATTCCATTCCTCATTGTCCTTGAGTGGGTAATGGTGAGCCACCTTGCACAGCTAAGTCTATGTGGTGAGGGAGTTTCAGGATTTTAACCAAGCAAGAGTGAAAAAATGGCAATATTTTTCCAAGTCAGGATGGAGCATGACTTGGAGGGGAAATTACAGGTGGTGATGTTCCCATGCTTCTGCTGCCCTTGTCCTTCTAAGAAGTAGAAGTCATGGGTTTGGAAGGTGCTGTCAAATGTGTCTTGCAAATTGCTGCAGTGTATCTTGAAGATGGTGGGCACACTGCCACTGTGCATTAGTAATGGAGTAAGTGAATAATTAGGTTGTCAGAGAGAGTGCCAATCAAGCAGACTGCTTTGTCCTGGATGGTGTTGAGCTTGAATGCTGTTAGATCTACACTCATCCAGGCAAGTGGAGAGTGTTCCACTGCACTTCTGAATTGTGTCTTGTAGATGGTGGACAGGGTTTGGGGAGTCAGGAGGTGAGCTTCTCGCTGCAGAACTCCCAGCCTCTGACCTGCTGTTGTAGCAACAGTATTTATATAGCTCATTCAGTTCAGTTTCTGGTCAATGATAACTCCCAAAATCCTGAGGCTGGGAAATTCAGTGATGATGAGGCTGGGAAATACAGTGATGATAATGCTGCTAAATGTCAAGGGAAGATGGTTAGATTCTCTCTTGTTGGAGATGGCAATTGCATAACATGGATGTTACTTGTCAATTATCAACCCAAGCCTGAATGTTGAGCAGGTCTTGGTGCATGTGGGCAGAGGCTACTTCAGCATCTGAGGAGCTGCAAATGGTATTGAACACTGTGCAACTGTCAATGAACGGCTCCGCATCTCACCTTATGATGGAGGAAATGTCTTGATGAAGCTATTGAAAGTTAGACATAGGACGGAAACTGAAGAACTCCTGCAGTGATGCCCTGGGGCTGAAAATATTGTCTTCCACAACCACAACCATATTCATTTGTGCTAGCTATGACTCCAACCAGAAGAGAGTTTTCACTCCGATTCCCATTGACTTCATTTTCTCCAGGGGTCCTTGAGGTGACAGTCAATGGCTGCATTTATGTCAAAAGCAATGACACTCACCTCGCCATACTATAAAGAAGTTCAGATACATAAATATGCAAGAACAGGTAGAAAATGCATAGCAATATAAACAAGGGGTTAAACTAGGATTGTATGTAGATCTTGTTTTCCATGGTGAAACTAAAAAATACAACAGGGTTTGGAAACTTTATTTGAAGCATGAAGCCCATTTGGGCTGCTCTAAATGTTCTTCTTGTTTGTTATTCCTAAATTGGTTTGATATGTTAATTCAGCTGGATAGCTTTGCGAAGTTTGCCCACTAGCTATTCTGCCCAGTTGGATTCAACATGGATTCATATTGTAACAGATATGGTCAGAAATACAGACCAGCAAACAAGACACTAACGCAAAGACAAACCTACACCTTTATGTCTGTCTTGAATTTGCAGAGCTCTGCACAAATCAAAGGGAAACAGGATCTATAAACTTCAGCTTTAGGGCTGCTGAGGAAAGTTGGGAAAGAAAAAAGCAAGAGCAGCATGGCAACAAATTCTCCTGGAGCTATGACAATGTCAGCAACTAAAGTGAGAGAATCAAGTGATATGAATGACTATACATCATTTACTAAGTTTGTCACCAAAGTCTGGGAGATGGTACTGCCCTTGGTGTAGAAATATACAATGCTGTGAGCATATTACTTGTTAAATTTGCTACAAATAAACTCAAAAATTCAAACTGGATGCTGAAATTAATTATAGTGTGCTGCATTGATATCCTTATCCACCAGAATATCTAGGAGTGCAGCTAGAGTGTCGCTTACACCAATGAACAAGGGTCTATGTGAGTCTCAATGGGATAATGGTCTTCAGGGGCAGAAATCAGAGGCTGCAACTTCTGCATATCAGGGGATACAAAGTCTGCTTAGAGAGCAGAGAGACCAGCTCAGTAAAAAACAATACCACAAACTCATCCACAGCACTGTGTGAAAAGACATTCTCCTGAAGTTTCATTCATTTTTCTCGTGAGAATTCAGTCTATGTCCCAATTACCAAGTTGAAAGAAAATGGGCTGGATTTTTGCAGAGTCAGATGAACCTGGGAGACATTTAAAAATGGCATGCAGTCCCGATTCCCAGGATTTATGATTTTTTAAACAGGGCTTTTAAAGGGTGTGGGCTGGTTTTGGATAGGCATGTCCCAGTTCTCCACAATTTTCATGGCATCATGGCTCACGGCACCTCAGAGATGTCATGAACCATAGTCCACATGAGGGAAATTTTGAAACTTAAGTTCAAAAGATCCTCTTTGTGCCCTCATGCCAAGTTACATCCCTGCAAACAAGACCTATGGCCTGTTATGCACACCACCCCCCCCCCCACCCCCATGCCCAAGAGTGCCCCTAAACCCCTATGGCCCCTCATAGCCTCCAGGCCAAGGTATGCCCCCACCAGCCCCTTATGGCTCAGTTATTTTAGCACTCTAATGGATTTCTGGGCTCTCACCCAAGCATATATAACGAGGCTTAGCTGAGATCACAGAATCCATTCATGTTGAAACACCTGAGCCCCAGGGGAAACACTGCTTGATTTCCAGCTCTGCACCTCTGACCAATGCTGTCAATTTCACAAAGGTTATTAACAGAAGATAGAGGTTTCAAGTGCTTGCAATTTCAGCTATTCGTATGTTAAAGGGTCTGGATGATTGACACTTTTATTGGCCTCTAGTAAAAAGGCGGAAAGCTATCAATAAATGGCTTTTATAAAAAAGCTTTTTTAAATAGATATTACCATAGGGTTCATTAGTTCTATAAAGTGTATAGTGGGTGAATGGGCATTGAAGTGCCATAGATGGGCATGGGGGACATGTGGGGCCATAGGCTTTGCATAAGGGTCATACCTTGCTATGGGGCATGAGGGGCCAAACAGGGTGAATCGAGGGAATGGAGAGCGTGTGGGGGGCCTGTTTTTACTATATCTGAGATAAGTCCCACAGCACCACGGTGGGCCTTTTAAGCAACTGGCCTCCACACCCAGCAGCCCATGCAGCTGCCTCCAAACTTAGCCACAGGTCGGCTGGCCCGACTGCAGCCCACACCCGCTTCCTGCACCTGATGGCCCCACAATTAAAGCCCTGTCCTTGCTGGCACCTTCTCCCGAGGCCAGCAGGCCGAGCCAGGAATTCTACCAACCCTCACTATGCGCCTCAAGGGTGAAAATCCAGCCCAATGTTTCAGTATTTATCCTCTCAAAGTCTTCCCTAATCTTGATGATCTTTAATAAATTCCACTCCTTTGTTCTTTTTTGTTCCTGTGAGAAAAAAGTCCAATTTTCATTTTTTTCTTACTAGCTTAAACCCTTGTATTAATCTAGCAAAATCTTTGTTGTATACTGCCCATATGTCATATTCAATGCCACTATATATGAAATCCTGAATCCTATTTTACATTTTTTGCCTTTTCTACCTGCACTTGCATATTGATGTATCTGTACTTTTTGATATTTTTGGTTATCCTACTGTGTGAAGATCTGTATCATTTAAGATATGCTTCCTTTTACAGTGTTTTTAAAGAATGTACCTCACATTTTTCTGTACTGAACATGCTTATCCAATGTATCTACTCAATGCATTTCATCTATTTTCCTCCAGTCTTTTGCCATAATTCCAGTTTCTAGGCATACCCCTGAACGCAAAGCAGGTGATGGAAGCTTCATGAACTTATGCAGTGGTGGACATTGAGGTCTCAGTTCCACTTGGGAGTCTTGAGAATGCTTATGAAACTTGGCAAGAGGCAAGGTAAATGTTTCGGTAGCCAAGCATTTAAATTCCCCATACCCTTGTAAGTGAGACCTTTGAGTGAAACCCATTTCCATCATATTTGTGTTTCTACCATCTCAATGCTTCCCAAAATCAGGGCATGAATGACGTGAATTGCTCCAAATATCTGAAAGCTATCAATTATAGCAACCAGTCAATGTCATCCTTTACCTTATACCAGAACTGGTAAGCAGCATTATGCTTTTTTAAAAATTTACATAATTTGTATTCATTTTAAGCATTTGTCAGTTATTTATTTATAAAAGTAATTCTGCAAGGATAAAAGTGTGACTAGTTAAGGATTTGTTAACTTCAATTCCTCTAAGTATAGACTGCATACAGATTCTGGTAAAGGGCATAGACATTTAGCTCGTTCAAAAGCTTTTGTCACGGCTCACTGGGGATAGTGCATTGTAATATCAAGCCCCACTGTTCCCCGTGCCATGACAAATGTGAAAAGTTTGACCAAACCACCAGATTGCCCCAATTCTACCTGTTTAATTTAGGCTAACAGAATACGAGCTCCAAGATTATAAACTTAATAAGTAAATAACTGTTTATTGAACAAAGTGACATTAACCAGTGGCAAAAAAAAGAAATATGAACTGCGAATTTCTAACTCTATAACTTAAACTCTACCCCTTCTTAAATCCCTATAAACACACATACAAGACACATAAAAACATAGATTTTAAGGGTGGGATAAAGTAGTTCAATAGCACCAATTCCAGAATACAGGATTCAATAGGTTGATTTTGATCAATGTCTTCCAAATTCCTTTCAGTTCTTGTTGATGATACCAGATGGTCTTCCAGCACTTTCAGTATTTCATTCACTGGATGAGCACTTGCCTTTCAAATTCTCTAACAGTGATTTTCCCCTTTTTCTCTTGACAGGGGTTTTCAGGGAGAGCGAGTGCAGGTTATAAAAGGTATGAGAAGAAAAAGCCAGCTAGCTATTATTGTGCAATTGCTGGAATCTTCCACACACAGGAGAAAGAGGTTTTAGGTCTTATTCCTTTCAGGCTATGAGCTATCCTACTCGCTGCTCTCACACAAAACCCTGGTCACCTGGTCAGGAGTCAATTAAAATGCTTTTGTCAGGAAGCTTCCTTAATCCAGGACTCTTTTCCTGTACCATCCTGTCTTTCATAGCGAGCTCTGTTCCAGGACTGCAACATTGTATATATCCCTCACACTGTTCCAATGAACATGTCCTTCAAACTGCAGCCGTTGTAGTTGTAATCCACAGTCCAACAGAAATAGAGAAAAATAAAAGGGTATGTTCTTTACAGCAGTCCAACAAAAATAAAAAGATGTTCTTTACACTTTCATCGCAAAAGTGGCAGCAATATTAAAACAGTATCACCCTCAGCTGTATCTTTGGAAGATGAACATTGTGAAAGTTTTTTTTTTCATAAACAGGCTCGCAAAAATGTTTATTACTCATTGCAAGAACGTTTCATTGATCCCTTCTTCAAATTTTAACTCAATGTCCACACCATTCAATTCAGATTTACTCTTGTACTTTACATTGAAACCAATGAGTAATCTTCAGCAGTAAAGGAAACCCTATAACCACAGAATTCAGAGGTATTGTTCCTTGTTCATTCTATTTCTCACAATCTTGGCGTAATCACCTTTCTCTTACCTCTGGCAGATAGATAACACCATCGTAACACTTTTTTTTTTCATTTAATGCATTTTATTGCAGCAGGATTACTTAGTTACTGAAAGTCTGAATTTAGCTCCAATCAATATGTATAGTCTAAAGACCCAGTTTATCCTCATAAGCAGATAAAAAAGTTTGTGTCTTGTTTCAATTAAAATTGCAGTGTTGCTAGGATGAAAATCCGATAGATCGACAATGCAATAAATTCCAGAAAACAGCTGAACAGGTAGTTTTACACAAGTTTGACAGGACATTGGCAGCAATATATCGGCACCCACTGAAATGTGAACTTGAGGACATTTCCTGGTAAATGTTTGAAACTTCAGTTGAAATGTTTTCATTTAACAAAGAGCTGATTGTCTCATTGTTTGTTTGCAAGTTTAAAAGAGTGAATCAAAATCCCTATTCTGATGACTGCACTAGACTGGTCTTTTAAAAGGAATATGAGCATTAAACAGGAAAACAGATCATTAACCAGATGCAAGTAAGCATATCTCGAGCTCCATTTTATATGAGCATAGAGTAATCCAAAGCTATTAATGTAACACCATGTTTCAGCATACACTAGATTAAAGCTACAAATATACTGAATTTTGATCGATTCAATCGAAATATTTGCATAGGACAACATTATATGGGCATTATTTCTTGAATTCTTCAGCCATTTCTGAGCCTTAAAATACTTAGACATTAGCATGATGACGCATTCATGTGATGTGAAAAGTAGTGTTTACGAATGCTTTAAACACATCTCAATATTCTTTGCTGCTGAGCTGCAATGCTGAGCATTTATTTACAGTCTGAACAGCTAAAATAGAAAATGTGTTACATTGTCACCAGTGTATCCAGGAATTAACTCCTCAGACTTTTCATCCTCAAAAAAAATGCACTGTCAATCTGACTCCAAAGTCACACTTCGCTTTTGTACTGGTCTAAAGTAGCGACTACTTAGGAATGCTCCGTTGGGCTTAGAACAAATGAGAGAGTTATCTTTTATGGTATCTGAAGCACAGCAGGGCCTTATTTAGACGGGTTCCTTGTTCCACAGATTGTGGCATGATAATAACAAATGTGTGAGGCCCAGTGATTTGACAGGTATATCGATGTTCAACATTGTAACTTATAATGTGCATGCACTGATGTAGAGATAGACTCATAGGTAGTCATATGATGTGTCTGCTTAGGATAAAGCCCATCAGATCTCTGGGATTACTGGAAAATGGTTAATATCACCAGTCTATCCTTCTGTAGCACTGCCTAAACCAAGCCACAAAAAAAAATTGTATACCAATATTTTTTATGCCAGTCATTTGATTCTGTTCAATACTGTGTATAGGTGGTGTGAATCCCCTGCCTTAATGGTGACACTAATTTTAGCCATAACTTGGCACATAAAGACCAGATACAAAACGGTTACCAACCAGAAAAGACCTGATGGTAGTGTTTCTACCTTTACTGTTCTAAGTCTCATATTTAGCATTTATTAAACATTTTTGGATTTATAGAGATTTTGGGTGCGGCTTATATGAATTTAGTGTTCGTACAAACATAGACCAACTATTCAATTAAGCAAAATATCTTGGGCTCCATTCCACGTGTGCTCTGCTGAAGGCAGGTCCTCAGTACATTGTCTGCGGATGCGTCATCCTGAGCCGTTTCTCTTGCCAGTTTTTGTCAGTGGTGATTTGCTTTCCACTCTCAGGGCCAGGTTATAATGGTGTTAATTGATACAAGCATTGTTGCCAAAAAATCTGGTCTACGATTTAAATCAGATTTAACTCCACTTATAAAATGCTTGTTTTTGACTGGATATGAACAATGAACATCTTTGAGGTTTCTCATGCTAACAAAAAATATTTTTAAGTGCTAGAACATTGCCTGTGACATTGTGAATCGTAGCTGATACTGGGGATCAGGAGGTTGTATCACAGCTGATTTGAGGCAGTGAAGGAGATGCTGTGCTTTCCAATTGATTCTTGGAGAAAGAGTAGAGTTTTCCTTATCCACTGCAGGTTGATGAATAAATGTGCTTTCCTCACAATCTGTACAGGAGGAAGCTAGGAAAGCAATTCTTTATCAAACTGGAATATTCCATCTCAGTTGCTAACGGTGGAGGGGGGGGGGGGGGGGGGGGGGGCGTGGGGGGGTTGTTATATGCATATATCAATATGTATTTGATACTCTAACACTCAGAATTAACATGAGGTAAACACGGATTAACAGGCAAACTGGTAATCAAGAGGCCCAGGGCAATGCTCTGGTGATACAGGTTCAAATCCCACCATGGCAGGCGGTGGAATTTGAAGTCAATAAAAATCTGGAATTAGAAGTCTAATGATGACCATGAAACCATTGTTGATTGTCATAAAAACTCATCTGCTTCGCGAATGTCCTTTAGGGAAGGAAATCTGCCATACTCACCTAGTCTGGCCTACATGTGACCCTAGATCCGCAGTAATGTGGTTGTTTCTTAACTGACCTCTGAAATGGCCTAACAAGTCACTCAGGTGAATCAAACCATTAAAAAAAAAGTCTATTAGAAAGAACTAAAGCGGACAGACCACAGGCATCAACCTAGGCACTGGAAATGACAACACAAACCCAGCCCAGTCAACCCTGCAAAATTCTCCTTACTAATATCTGGGGGCTTGTGCCCAAATTGGGAGAGCTGTCTCACAGACTAGTCAAGCAACAACTTGACATAGTCATACTCACAGAATTATACCTTACAGATCATGTCCCAGACACCACCACCAACATCCTGTGATTACCACATACCGCCCTCCCTCAGCTGATGAATCAGTACTCCTCTGTGTTGAACATCACCTGGAGGAAACACTGAGGGCACCAAGGGCAGAGAATGTACTCTGGGTGGGGGACTTCAACATTCATCACCAAGAGTGGCTCGGTAGCACCACCACAGACCAAGCTGGCCAAGTCCAAAATGACATAGCTACTAGGCTGGGTCTGCAGGTGGTGGTGAGGGAATAAACAAGAGGGAAAAACATACTAGACTTCATTCCCACCTACTGTACAATCCTTGTGGAGACCAAATCCTATCTTCAGATTGAGGATACGTTTCATCGTATTGTGTGGCACTACTAAATGGGATAGATTTCGAACAGATCTAGCAACCAAGACTGGGCAACCATGATACACTGTGGGCCATCAGCAGCAGCAGATTTGAACTCAACCACAATCTGTAGCCTTATGGCCTGGCATATCCCCCCGTCTACCATTACTATCAAGCCAGGAGATCAATCCTGATTCAATTAAGAGTGTAGGATGGCATGCCAAGAGCAGCACCAGGCATATCTAAAAATGGAGGTGTTAACCTGGTGAAGCTACAATACAGGACTACTTGCATTCCAAACAGCATAAGCAGCAAGTGATAGACAGAGCTAAGCGATCCCACAATCAACGGATCAGATCTAAGCTCTGCAGTCCTGCCACATCCAGTTGTGAATGGAGGTGGACAATTTAACAGCTCACTGGAGGAGGAGTCTCCACAAATATACCCATTCTCAATGATGGAGGAACCCAGCATATCAGTGCAAAAGATAAGACTGAAGAAATTGCTACAATCTTCAGCCAGAAGTGCCGAGTGGATGATCCATCTTGGCCTCCTCCGGAGGTCCCCAGCATCACAGATGCCAGTCTCCAGCCAATTCAGTCCACTCCACGTGATATCAAGAAACAGCTGAAGGCTCTGAATAGTGCAAAAGCTATGGGCCCTGACCATATTCCGGCAATAGTACTGAAGTATTGTGCTCCAGATCGTGATGTGCCCCTAGCCAAGCTGTTTCAGTACAGCTACAACACTGGCATCTACCCAACTATGTGGAAAATTGCCCAGGTATGTCCTGTACACAAAAAGCAGGACAAATCCAACCCGGCCAATTACTGCCCCATCAGTCTACTATCCATCATCAGTAAAGTAATGGAAGGGGTCATCAACAGTACTATCAAACAGCACTTGTTTAGCAATAACCTGCTCATTGATGCCGTATTTGACTTCCTCCAGGGCCACTCAGCTTCTGACCTCATTACAGCCTTGGTTCAAACATGAACTAAAGGGTTGAACTCCAGCGGTGAGGTGAGAATCACTGACCTTAACATCATGGCCACATTTGACATCAAGGAGCCCTAGCAAAACTGGAGTCAATGGGAATCGGGTGGGGGGGTGGGGGGGCTACTCTTTGCTGGTTTGAGTCATATTGAGCACAAAGGAAGATGGTTGTGCTTGTTGGAGGTCAATCTACACAGTTCCAGGTCATCACTGCAGGAGTTCCTCAGAGTCCTAGGCCCAACCATCTTCAGCTGCTTCATCAATGACCTTCCTTCCATCGTAAGGTCAGAAGTGGGGATGTTCACTGATGATTGCACAACGTTTGGCACCATTCATGACTCTTCAGATGCTGAAGCAGTCCATGTCCAAATGAATCAAGACCTGGACAACATCCAGGCTTGGGTTGACAAGTGGCAAGTAACAGTCATGCCACACAAGTGCCAGGCAATGACCATCCCCAACAAGAGAGAGAATCTAAACATTGCCCCTTGACATTCAATGGCATTACCATTGCTGAATCCCCACTATCAACATCCTGGGGGTCACAATTGACCAGAAACTGACTGGGCCAGCCATATAAACACTGTGGTTGAGAGAGGCTAGGAATCCTGTAGCGAGTAACTCACCTCCTGACTCTCCAAAGTCTGTCCACCATCTACAAAGCACAAGTCAGGAGTGTGATGGAATACTCTCCACTTGCCTGAATGAGTGCAGCTCCAACAACATTCAAGAAGCTTGACACCATCCAGGACAAAGCAGCCTGCTTGATTGGCCCCCTTTCCACAAATATTCACTCCCTCCATCACCAACAAACAGTGGCAGCAGTGCATATCATTTAAAAGATGCACTGCAGAAACTCACTAAGGCTCCTTAGACAGCACCTTCCAAACCCAAGACCATTAATATTTAGAAGGACAAGAGCAGCAGATACATGGGATCACTACCACCTGGAAGTTCCCCTCCAAGCCACTCACGATCCTGACTTGGAAATATATTGCTGTTCCTTCACTGTCGCTGGGTCAAAAGCCTGGAACTCACTCCCTAACAGCACTGTGGGTGTACCTGCACCACAGGGACTGCAGTGGTTCAAGGATGCAGCTCACAACCACCTTCTCAAGGGCAAAGAGGGATGGACAATAAATGCTGGCCCAGCCAGCGACGCCCACATCCCGTAAATGAATTTTAAAAACTGTGATCAAACACATCACACTGCACATGAAATGGCAGATGTGACCAAAGTATGCCCCGTGGATTTCTCAACAACCCACCCAGATGTCAGTGACAACAGAGTCGCAAAATCTTGATAAAAGTCTGTCTCCCTCAGGAGGGATTTCAGCTTTTATCTTTTGAAGACCTGGCCTCAAGAGCCACTGAGACTCAAGCTGTATCCACAACTACTCAACCCCCGATGGATCAGTATCTTCACAATGCAGCACTCACACCTCTAATCAGCAGCACAATTCCAACTTTTTCATAGACTGCTAGCTTCACTAAGCTGGCAATGCCCAAGTTGCTCTGAATCCAGTTTCTTGACTGCATCAAGCTATAAATGACTTCCAGGGCTTCTCTGTGCCCTAACTACCTCGCACAGAACCAGTTACCTCCCACCACCTTCTAAGCTCCCCAGCACTTCACTGAGCCCCAACTGCCTAGAGCCTTATAACAGTTCCTAGGGCTTCTCTGTTCACTGCAAACTACACGAGGTCCAAACTGCAACCAATAGTTGCGCCAAATTACCCCAGGACTTCAAGCTGCAACTGTCTGGCACTTCCTAACAACACCATTTCACTATAGCCTCCTTACCCTGCTACCGAACACTCAAATAGCTTGAAACCAGAGAACTGCCTTAAGCTCTACCTATTGCCATGACGACGTAGCTTTTGAGAGTTCACTGAATATTTTTAAACTAATTTAGCTCCAACCCCCAAAACAAAACATCTCTGGACTGCACATCTTTGCAAGCAGTGTAGGAACGACGTCTCCAGCTCTCCAGCTAAATAAGCCCATCTGTTGTTTCATGACTCTTTCCTTCCTAGCTACTAACCTCTTAAGTCAACATGGTCCCAACCTTTTAAGTATAACAGACTCCAAAGCTGCTTTTGTTACATTTATCTCGGTTTCTACAGTTAAACTTTGATCTTCCTAGAACTAAACATTACCTCTGAAATATTAACATGAACAAGGAACTATATATTTTATATAATTTTTACTATTTTTAGGGGATATGGGTGACACTGACAAGGTCACCATTTATTGTCCACCCCTAATTGCCCTTGAGGTAATGGTGAGCCAGTTTTTCAAATGTTGCAGGAGGTACACTGACATTACTGTTGGTAGCACGTTCCAGGAAATTGATCCAGTGACAATGAAGGAATGGCCTTAGCCTTCAACTGTGGCTCAGTTGGTAGCAAATTCCCTGAGCCAGATGGTTCCAGATTCAAGTCACACTCTTGAACTTGTCCATAAGATTCAAAGCCAGCACTCTAGTGCAGTACTGAGGTAATCTTTCACATGGGACAACAAACTGAAGCCCCATCTGCCTTCTCCGGTGAACTATTTCAAAGAAGCACAAGGCAGTTATTCTCTATGTCTTAGCCAATATTTATCTCCAACATAAGTTACGAGAACTTATTAGTCAGATTATCTGGTCATGAACATATAGCTGTGGGAGCTTACTGTGCACAATTTACTAACATTACATTGACTATACTTCAAAAATACTACATTGGCTGTAAAATGCTTCACAGTGGTTGTGAAAGGTACGATTTAAATGCAACTTCTTTTCTTTCTGTATTACATCTATGTGCCTTGGAGGGGAACATAGGAACCGGAGAAGGCCATTCAGCCCGTCGAGCCTGCTCCGCCATTCAATTTGATCATGGCTGATCCAACACTTCAATGCCTTTCACCCACACTATCCCCATAACCTTTTATGTTATTGTTAATCAGAAATCTATCAATCTCTACCTTAAACATACTCAATGACTGAGCTTCCACTACCCTCTGGGGTAGAGAATTCCAAAGATTCACAACCCTCTGAGTGAAGAAATTTATCGTCACCTTGTTTGTAAGTGGCTTCCCCCTTATTTTGAAATTGTGTCCGTGTTTCTAGACTCTCCAACCAGGGGAAAGATCTAACCTGCATCTACCCTGTCTATTCCTTTAAGTATTTTGTAGGTGTCGATGAGATCGCCTCTCATTCTTCGAAACGCTAGGGAATACAGGCCCAGTTTCCCCAATCGCTCTTCATAAGACAGTCCTGCCATCCCCAGAACAAGTCTGGTGAACCTTCATTGCACTCCCTCTATGGCAATAATATCCTTTTTGAGCTAAGGGGGGCAAAACTGCACACACTACTTCAGGTGCAGTCTAACCAAGCTCCTCTACAGTTGAAGCAAGACTTCACTACTGCTGAACTCAAATCCTTTTGCAATAAAGGCTAACATTCCATTAGCTTCTGTTGCACCTGCATGTTAGCTTTCAGTGACTTATGGACAAGGACACCCAAGTCCTTTAGTACATCTACACTTTCTAATCTCTTACCATTTAAGAAATACTCTGCGTATCTGTTCCTCCTACCAAAGTGGAGAACCTCACATTTTTCCACATTACATTCCATCTGCCATGTTCTAGCCCACTCACCAAATCTGTCCAAATCCACCTGTAGCCACTTTACATCTTCCTCACAATACACATTCCTGCCTTGCTTTGTACCATCCGCGAACTTGGAAATATTACATTTGCTCCCCACATCCAAACTATTGATTTATATTGTGAACAGCTGGGGCCCAAGTACTGATCCTTGCAGTACTCTACTAGTCACAGCCTGACAATGCAATAATGACCCATTTAGTCCTACTGTTTTCTGCCCGTTAGCCAATCCTTAATCCATGCCAGTATATTGCCTCCTATCCCATGAGCTTTTATTTTGCTAATCAACCTCCTGCGGGGGACTTTATCAAAATCCTTCTCAAAATTCAAGTATACCACGTCCATCAACTCTCCTTATCAATTTTGTTAGTAACATCCTCAAAAAACTCCAACAAGTTCATCAAGCATAATTTCCCATTTGCAAATCCATGCTGACTATGCCCAATCAGATCATGATTATCCAAGTGTCCATTTACCACATCCTTAATAATAGATTCTAGCATTTTCCCTACTACTGATGTAAGGAAAACAGGTCTTGTATTTCCGGCCTGTTTTCTCTCTCCCTCCCTTCTTAAATAGTGGAGTGACATTTGCTACCTTCCAATCTTCAGGAACCATTCCAGAATCTATATAAATTTTGGAAAATGATCACCAATGCATCCGCTATCTCTATAACAGCCTCTTTCAAAACTCTGGGATGCAGAGTATCAGATCCCAGAGACTTATCAACTTTCAATCCCATTAATTTCTCCAATACAACCTTCTTACTTATACTAATTTCCTTCAACTCCTCATTCTCGCTAGTCCCTTGGATCTCTAAATCTGGGAGATTTCCTGTATCTTCCTCAGTGAAAACAGACACAAAGTAATCATTTAGCTTCTCTGCCATTTCTCTATTCCTCATTATGAATTGTCCTGAGTCTGCCTATAATGGACCCACATTTGTCTTAGCCAAACATTTCCTTTTTACATACCTATAGAAGGTTTTTTGCTAGATTGCATTCATATTCTATTCTCCCTTCCTTTACCAGTTTCTTGGTCCTCCTTTGCTCTATTCTAAAAAGCCTCCCATTCCTCAGGCTTACTACTACTTCTGGCAACTTTATAAGCCTTTTCTTTTAATCTTATACAATCCTTAACTTCCTTTGTCAACCACGGTTGACTGACTTTTTTGAGGTTTTGGCAACTTGAAAGAATGTATAGGTGCTGTAAGCTATGTAATAGTTCTTAGAAGGCTATCCATTGCCTATGTACAGGCATACCTTTTAATGTTTTTTCCCAATCCAATTTGTCCCTCATGCCTTCATAATTTCCTTTATTCAACTTTAACACCCTTGCTTCAGAGGGAACCACCCCACTTTCAAATAAAAGTAAAATTCTATCATATTGTGGTCACCCATCCCTAATGGCTCTTTTACAAGATTATCAATTAGCCCTTTTTCATTACATACTACTAGATCTAAAATAGTCTGTCCACTAGTCAGCTCCTCATCCTACTGCTCTAGAACACCATCTCTAACACACTCCAGAAACTCGTATTCCACAGTATTAGTGCTCAATTGGTGTACCCAGTCTATGTGCAGATTGAAGTCACCCATGATTAGTATATTCCCGTGCTACATGCTTCTCTCATCTCCTGATTAATACCATGCCCACATTACCACTACTATTTGGTGGCCTATAAACAACTCCAACCAATATTTGTTGCCCTTTTGTTTCTTAGCTCCACCCAAACAGATTCCACACATTGTTCTTCCAATCGGAGATCCTCCCTTGCTAATGCACTGATCCCATCCCTTATTACCAGTGCAACTCCACCTCCTTTCCCTTCGTTTCTGTCCTTCCTAAACATTGAACATCCTTGAATATTCGGTTCCCAGTCTTGGCCATGTTTCCGTAATTTACCATTTACCTCTATTTGTGCCTTCAGATCATCTACCTTATTGCAAATTCTGTGCGCATTCAGGTAAAGTGCCCTTAACTTTGTCTTTCTGAAATCATTCCACATTCTCAATGCTCTGCTTTGCTTCTCCTGCCTTCTAGTCTCATTACTACTTCCTGTTACAAGGGGAACTTTCAGCTGGCGGTATTTCCTGCTATTATTTTTCTTCTAGGTGGTAATGGTCACAGGTTTGAAAAGTGCTGCCGAAGGAGCCTTGTAAGTTGCAGCAGTGCATTTTGTAAATGATACACACTGCTGGCACAGTGCATTGATGGTTGCAAGAGTGAATGCTCAACGTGGTGGATGGGATGCCAATCAAGCGTGCTAAAATGTCTTGGATGGTACTGAGCTTCTCGAGGGTTGGAGCTGGAAGTCATCGAGCCAGTGAAGAGTCTTCTCCCACCAACTCCTTTGACTTCAATTTTACTAGGGCTCCTACACCAGACTTAGTCAAATGTTGCCTTGGTGTCAAGGGCAGTCATTTTCAATTCACCTCTGGAATTCAGCTCAACTGTCCATGCTTAGACCAAGGCTGTAATAACATCTGTACTGGAGCAGTCTCGGTGGAATCAAAACTGAGCATCAGTGAGTACGTGTTGCTTGATAGTAATGTTGACAACACCTTCCACCACTTTGATACTGACTGACAGTAAACTGATGGGACAGTAATTTGCCAGATTGAATTTGCCTTGCTTTCTAGGAATATATCTGGCTAATTTCTCACTGCGTCAGATAGATGCCAACATTGTCCCTGGACTAGAACAACTTGACTAGGAGCGTGGCTAGTTCAAGAGCATAAGTCTCTTTAGTTATATTTTAGACAGTCAGACAGTGAAGGATAGAACTGGAACCTAGTCTTTACACTCTTAAGCTCTTATTTAGAGAGAGACACACTACAAACATGCACCTCCAAACCCGAACAGATTTTCAGGCTACTTCTATATACACATATCTATAGGACAACAAACAAATCCCTAGTTAATGTCCAGTACCTGAATGCAATTAAACACCCAATTAATCTCCCATTAACATTCAGCATTAAAACCAGGTTATTGCTGGGGCTGATAGCCTTTGCTGTATCCAGTACATTCCTTGATATCACGTGGAATGAATCAAGCTGGCTGAAGGTTAGCAGCTGTAGTGGTGGGGACCTTAGGAGCAGGCACAGATAGGTCCATCCACTTGGCCCTTCTGGCTCCAGATGTTTGGAAATACTTCAGCCTCATCTTTTACACTCGTGCTGGACTCCACCATGATTGAAGATGGGCCTGTATGTGGAAACACCCCCTCCCATTAGTTGTTTAATTATCCACAAATATTCATGATGGCAGGACTTCAGATTTGATTTGAACCAGTGGCTGTGGGATCACCTACATTGGTAGGAAATAAGAAAAGCAACATGCAATGGACAGAGCTATTATGAATAGATGCATTTATGACAGGTAAATTGATGTGGACTAAGTCAGATAGGTTTTTTTTTCCCTCATTTTGGTTCTCACATCACTTGCCACAGGATCAGTCTGGCAGATATTTCATTCAGGACACAGCTAGTTTGGTCAAAAGTGGTGTTACCAAGCCATGCTTGGTGGTCGACAGTCTATGTCCTTGCTACCCTCAGCGTTTCCTGAAGTGATGTTTTACATGGAGGACTAATGATCCCTCAGATGAGGGAGGGAGGTGGTAATTAGCAGGTGGTTTCCTTGGCCACATTTGACTAGATGCCATAAGACTTCATGGAGTCTAGAATCAAGATTAAGGACTCCAAGGGATGCTACCCACCACCAGAGACCCACACCCCTGACTGTATATCACTGTGCTGCCACCTCTGATGGGTCTGTCCTATTGGTAGGACAGCACATACAAACATATGAAACAGGATTGAAGCAAGCCATTTGGCCCCTTTGAACCTGCTTCACCATTCGATAACATCATGGTTGATCCCTTTGTGTTTCGACCCAGGAATGATGATGGAGAAGGACTGGCTGAAAGATATGATTGAGAGTATAAATATATGTCAGGCTGTTCCATGAAAGACAGCTCTCCAAATTTTGGTAGCTAACCCCAGATGTTAGTGAGGAAGATTTTGCAGGGCCGATTGGGTCTGGTGCCAAGGTCAATGCCACATAGTCCATCCTCTTTTGTTCTTACTAAATATTGTAATGACAATTTGATGCAATTGAGTTGCTTGCTGGGCCATTTCAGAGAGCAATTGGAAGTCGACTACATGTCAGCCAGACCAGATAAGGACAGTAGATTTCATTACTGAAAAGGCATTAATGAACGTGATGGATGTTTAGTTTCATGGTCACCATTGCTGGTATTAGCTTTTTGTTGCACATTCTATTCTAGATCTTGTTATGATTCTTGACTAGACCCCAAAGCTTTTGTTAAGATTCAGCTGGGGACCAATAATGTTTTGTTTTAAGTGGGCAAAGTTTGCGATTCAAGACACTTGCTCAGCAAAAAAGGCCACAAGATTTCACAGGTTTTGAACAAACAAAAATGTTACTGAACAAGGTCAGAACGATAAAACAATTTACAATGCCTTCCTATACTCTTACATTCAGGGTTAATATGAGGTACATATGAATCAACAGGCCAATTGTGGTCGAACACACTACACTGCACAATAAATGACATATGTGACCAAAACAGATTCCACGGATTTCTCAACAACCCACCCAGAAGTCAGTAACATTGAGTCAACCAATCTCACTGAAACTCTGTCTCTCTCATGAGAGATTCCAATCTTCACCTTCGACTCCTCTCTAAAAGTTGTTTCTAACTCAAACGGCTTCAACAACAGCCCACCTCACAGGGTTTCAATCTTGTCTTTCAACATTCTATTCCCCTGGATTCCTGAGTATGCACCCAAGCACCAAATCACAAGCACAATTTCAGCTCTTTGGCTGTGCCCCTTTGCCCCAATCACTCTCAGCACAGTCGCCAAACTTCGGTTCCCTTCTTGGATCTTCAGTGCTTCTCTTGAGCCCTCGTCAATTACTGGACTCTGATGGCATCAACACTGGCTCACCTCACAGGGTTTCAATATCGTCTTCTGAGATTTGATTCCCCTGGATTCCTGACTATACACTCAAATACCAAATTACAGACAACTTCAAATCTTCGGACGCCCCAAGCAGAACGCTACTGCTCCAAAGAGGTACCTTTACCTGAATGGCCTGCAACACAATCACCAACCTTCAGCTGCCTTCTTCAATTAAAGTCTGTACCCTGTGGGCCTTTTCCTGTTTGGAGCCTGTTTCTCTGCTCCTCTCTTTCTTTAACTTAACTGGGGCCCGTTTCTGTCCCGTCTCTGTCCCCAACCTGGAAGTTCCTTTTTTGGAATCTCACTCTGTCCCCTGTCTGGGTCAGTAGCCTTTTGTGGCACTCCACTCCTGGTCACCTGACCTGGATTTTTGCACCATTTTCTTCTACTTTTCTCTTTAGCGCAGGTGCACTGGGCCTGTCCTGGGCCCGAAGAGCTTAAATATGCAGATCTGCCGAATTGCGCATGCCTGGAACTCCAATGTTTGTCAGGGCCTGGAATTCCTGACCTCTGCGCTCAACATTAAGCTAAGTTTGGATTTCATAATAATCTATTTAATTAATTGAATTTATATTCTGAGCTGTCATGGTGGAATTTGAACTTGTCTCTAGATCATTAGCCCAGGCCTTGGATTAATGAAAATTGTTATAACAATTTGGAATACGCTGCAAAGTGTACAGTAAACAAGAACAAAATTCAAAGTGAAGTCTCATTTCTTACAGCTGGAACATGCTATATTTTCTAAATGAACCACCTTGAACAAATAATATAGGTTGCTCTTTCAGGAAAAGTATTTGTACTTGACCTTGCTTTTATGTTTTGTATAAAAAGAAATTAGTTCTGGTTACTTCCATTGCTGTTAAAAAAAAATTATTCTGTTAATGCCGTCAGTAGCATGCTTTTTGTTTGAATAGAGAAAATCAGTGCGTGATCTCAGGTGGTGTTTAAAATCATGAAGGACAATCAAAACAGATAAAAACAGATGCTTCAAGTGATTGATTGGGCACAGATAGATATCGGGGAAAGAGCTTTTCTGTATACGGTGGATTGTGCGACTGCAGAATGCACTAACCAGCATCAGTGATTGAAAGCGGACAGCATGTCAACTTTTAAGAATACTGTAGGTTAAGTGTATGTTTGAAGGAAAGGAGGATAAAGAAATAGGGTGAACAAAAGGTTTAAAAAAAAAATGGAAGGAGGAAGGGAACATGGGATTTGGACTATGGCTCGTGTGCAGTCTGTCAACGATAAGGAATTTTATATGCTTCCAACCTACTGCCCATGCTAATGTTGCTCATCTCTTCATTATTTAGAAATGCAAAGCTGCCAGGCTGAGGACATGTTTTTAGATGGGCACCATGTTAGTGGTGCCAGTCAGATCACAACTGGCATGTAGCTACCTCATCTTTTGGGAGAAGTCAAACAGAAGCAAACTTTTTTTTAAAAAATGGTTACCTTTGTTCAAAGCTCTCTCAAACAACACACCCATCCTTGACAACAATTATTAGAGAGAAGTATCTACATTCAGTCACTCTTAACTTTGATTTGGGAACAATCTCCACAAAATTTTCAGCCATTCAGTCTCTAACTAAGGAGCCTGGTGCAGACGATTTTGCAAAAAAAAGTCTTCAATTCCTTCACATGAAGGTATTTTCTTCATTTTTCCCTTTCGTGTCTCTCTCTCTCCCTCCCCCCACCAAAAAAATAAAACCCCACCCAATCGGCGGAGAAGAGCACAGTTGACGTTTCGAGTCCTCAGAACCCTTCAACAGAACTAACTAAATAGGAAAGGGGTGAAATATAAGCTGGTTTAAGGGGGGGTGGGGGGTTGGGGGGTGGTTTGTTGGGATAAGCAGCCAGTGATAGGAGGAAATAACCAAAAGATGTCACAGACAAAAGATCAGAGGTGTTGAAGGTGGTGATATTATCTAAAAGAATATGCTAATTTAGAGTAAAAAGCAGGACAAGCAAGGTACAGATAGCCCTAGTGGGGGTGGGGTGAAATAATACTAAAAGGGCATAAAAGGTAGAGATAAACAATGGGTGGAAATACATTTAAAAATAATGGAAATAGGTGGGAAAAGAAAAATCTATATAAATTGGAAAAAACAAAAAGGAGGGGGAAGAAACGGAAAGGGGGTGGGGATGGAGGAGAGAGTTCAAGATCTAAAATTGTTGAACTCAATATTCAGTCCGGAAGGCTGTAAAGTGCCAAGTCGGAAGATGAGGTGCTGTTCCTCCAGTTTGCGTTGAGCTTCACTGGAGCAATGCAGCAAGCCAAGGACAGACATGTGGGCATGAGAGCAGGGTGGAGTGTTGAAATGGCATGCGACAGGGAGGTCGCTTCCCCCCCTTCCCACCCCCCCCCCCCCCAAACCAGCTTATATTTCACCCCTTTCCTATTTTTACTTAGTTCTGTTGAAGGGTCATGAGGACTCAAAACGTCAACTGTGCTCTTCTCCACCGATGCTGCCAGACCTGCTGAGTTTTTCCAGGTATTTCTGTTTCTGTTTTTGTTTTGGATTTCCAGCATCTGCAGTTTTTTGTTTTTAAATGTTTTGGTTCTCCTTCACTTCATTTTTGTCCTTTAGCTCCTGCTATTTACCGATCTTCTCGTTAGTGGGATCCAAACTGAAGCCGAAACCAAGACACAGAGCTTTTCATTATCAAGAGTTTTTATTGACATGCCCAGTCTCACAGTTCTCTTCCCATTTCCCCAGTGTCCCAGCTATTCCTTATTTATATGTGCTCAAAGACAATTAATACCCATTACCTGTTTCTCTTAACCTTAACAACGTAATTAATAAGACATTAACACTCCTCACCCTTGGGCTACATACATAAGCAAAAGGATTAGAGAGTATTCAAGATGGAAGAATGAGAGACAAGTGGTGTGGTAAGCACTGAGGGTTCCAAGAAGCTTTAAGAACTATTTGAGTTGGATGGAGGGGCAACCAGGAGGATCAAGAATCACTTGAGCAAGAATACATCTTCCCCTAATTTAGCACAAAATCACAAATCTCACTCAGACTGGTAATTATGATGGTTGGAGTGATGAATGGAGAACACTGTAGAACAGCAACAGCATTTTTTAGATGAAGAATGTTTCATGAATCCATAGTTCAAGAGGACAAGAAAAAGCTTTCATTATTGAATATTGGTATTTACAGAACATAAATAAATGCACACAAACACAAAAATCAGTGCTCTGTGCAGTTAGTTCATAGATCAGCATCAATGACCTTCATACTATAATGGAACTCAGTCTATTTAAACTGTGAACATGTAATTCTTGTTCTATATACATCATTTATGTTTACTCCATTAGGACAAAAGTTTAATCCTCCAAATAGTTCCTGTTCCTTAATGTGGCATGCATATGTTAGACACATAAATATCAGTATTACTGTGCCACTTTCATACTTCTGTAACTTGTCATGATAAA
This sequence comes from Cetorhinus maximus, assembly GCF_964194155.1. Taxonomy (NCBI): domain Eukaryota; kingdom Metazoa; phylum Chordata; class Chondrichthyes; order Lamniformes; family Cetorhinidae; genus Cetorhinus; species Cetorhinus maximus. The sequence continues at coordinate 159,750,218 of NC_135880.1, read as the reverse complement.
AATGTGTATTCATGACTGTATTGGTACTATAAACAAGATATCACTGCTACTTCACAGATCAACAAGGTTTTGTAATTGATTTATAATAATTTTAACAGACTGAAGGCAGTGAAAAATAAGCAACGAGGATTATGCAATGGTTAAATGTTATTTGAAACATTACATTTTATTTCCATGATATTCCTGTTCTTTCATACTGTGCCATTGAATCGTAGTGGCTAAATTTACTAGGAACATTGATTACCGAAGTGTTAAACTATAATTGGTTGAGTATATATAAAGATCATTTTCCAGTCAAGCTCTCTGAATAATCTGTATTTTCACAAATCCTTGCTGGCAAATCTAGCTCCTGTAATGTGGATTCAGACTTGGGCTACTGGATAAAAGGCACAAGAAAAGTAGAGGCAAGTCATCGCTTGTGAGCTGAAACCTGCAGCATTACAAACATAGCAACATGTGGTACAAAACACATGGTTTTATGGGAGTTAAGTTTCTCCCTTTTAAAAGCTAATAGTTACTGCAATTTCTAACCATTTATGTTTTAAGAACCTTGTAACTTGCAAGGTTCATTTTAGAAATAGTTCAAAAGCAGTAAATTTTCACAGGTCAGTCTGGAATACTTTGTGCTATTATGCTGCATGACAAGTATAGAATTTTAAAAAGTGACCATTTCAGAATCCAACTGGCTAACCAAAAAAAAAATTATCAATTGCATAATATAATTTGAATTTAATGCCCTCACCCAAGAGTAGCCCTAAAAGTTGGTGGTGTGGTGGGTGGGGGAGAGGGGGGTGGCGTGCTGGAGGTGTGGTTAAAGCATTAGAATCAAGTAATCTGGCCCAAATGCCCCTGTGCAAATTTTTACAAACCTACTTTAGGCCATCGCCAAAGATCCCACAAAAGGCAGGCCTAATTGTTGCAACTTAATCTTAACAGTGAGTCAGGAAGAGGCCCATGCTGTCACTGTCTGGTAATGGATCCAAAGTGGGGGTTGCTGATTGCTGAAGATCAGCTCCTTTTAGCACTCCTTGTGAGCCAGAAGGACAAGCATCATCCCTCCCCCGGCAACCCCCAAAGGTATTACAATGAAGCTATTGACCACTCCCCTCCCACAGCCCCAGTTACAGGCCCAATCTTCTGCTTAGAGCCTCACCCTATCCACCCAGCTCCGATTTTCAACCCACTAACTGTCAGATATTATCCCCTCAAACCAAGGATGTGGCCTCCTGCCACTGCTTATGACAACAACAGCCTGTCAGCCAGACAGTCAATCTAGCCAGCTGTCAGGCAGGAGTCAGAACAAAATCTTTCAAATGAGACTCTGTCATTTATACATGCAAACAGAAGGGCCAAGGAGTATTCAGGCTGGAAGTAAGAGGCAGATGGGCTAGGAAGCACTCCGGATATGCATGAAGCAGTGACAACTACAAGAGCCATTAAAATTGGCAGGACCTCCAAGTCCCTGGCTTTGCCAGGTTGTTCGCCTGCTTCCAGACTCCTACACAGCCTGCCTATTTGTTTCCTGAGTAACACGTACTGCAGCAATGAACAATGATAACATGAATACATTCATAAATGCCTTTTTGTCTTAAACGTATCAATATTTTTCTCCCTCCTGGTGATCACTGCCCAGACATCTGTTTGTAATGAATTGTTCAGCTGCTGAAGGATTAAAGAAAAGGTGCTTCTTATGCGATGTTCCAGCTGGGAGTGCAATAGGACTAAATGGTATTCACGCTGAGAGGAGCAACATTCAAACAGATGTAGACTGAAAAGGAAGGAGATTTATTTGGTGCAGATTTTTGGTTTATGGAATATTTTGCTTTTTTCTATGAACAATACAGCTTAATCTTAAAGGACACCTTAAATAAGGGAAATTCATTCAATTAAAGGAATACGACATGATAAACTATGACAGCACGAATAACATGACTGCAATTCACAATTAATGAAGCATTAAGAAAACCCACGCTCAAAATCTCTCTTAAATGTATGAAATTAAATAGTACAATAATAGACATTTCCAGCAAATCTAAACACAAAATAACAGTGCAGACTATCAGCTGGGAAATTCAAATTCAGGTCTCAACAACAGCTCATGCTGGAGCATCTGACACCTCACAATATATGTTTGATCTTTTGATGAAGAAAGAATGGAACAGGGCAAAAGTGAAAACTGCAAGGAGAGATAAAATATATAGCATGACAGTTTGGAGAGCGAAAGAACTAAAGACAGAAAAAGAAAATGGAGGGAAAACTAGTATCTCAGGAGGACATCAATTCTAACCATTCCAGTACACATTCCAGGAGTTTGACCAAGGGAAAGCAATGTTATTAGCCAGAAGTGTCCACAGGTTGATTGAACATAATGCCAAAGTTTGCAGATGACATGAAATTCGGAAATGTACTAAGTAGCAATGAAGATAGTAACTGACATCAGGAGGACACAGGCAGACTGGTGAAATCAGCAGGCTCATGCCAGATGAAATTTATACAGGGAGAATGTAATGTATTTTAGCATGAAGAGGAGAGCAATATAAGCCAAATGGTGCAATTTTAAAAGGCTTGTAAAGTGACCTGTATATGCACGAATTTTTAAGGGCAGAACCATGAGAGGACTGTTTGGGATCATTGACTTTATTAACAGAGGTATAGAGTTAAATTACAAGGAAATTATGCTAAACTTTTACAAAAAAGACTGTTTAAGCCTCACCTGGAGTACTGTTTATTCTGGGCACGACACTGTAGGATGAATTTCAAGGCCTTGGAGTGGGTGCAAAAGAGATTTATTAGTTTGGTGCTAGTTATGGAGGACTTCAATTGTGTGGAGAGACTGGAGAAGCTATTGTTACTCTCCTTACAGTAGAGAAGGCTATAAGGAGATAGAGGTGTTCAAAATCATGAACAGTTTTGTTAGAGTAAATAAGACGAAACACTTTGGCCAGGATTTTGCCCTCATCGGGCAGGCTCGGCGGGGGCATGTGGAAGTGGTCGGAAAGCCGACCGCCGCTCACAATGGGGGCTCGACCGCGATTTCACGCTGGCCAATTAAGGCCTGCCCGGCATAAAACATGTGCTGCAGCGCTCAGTGCTGCCTGTTTGGAAGGAGGGAGGGGGTGGCGAGAGCGGAAGCTCACGCATGCGCGTGCTCAAGAAAAGCTCCCTGAGGCTCATAGCTGCCTCAGGGAGATGAAGATTTTGGAAAATCAAAAACAAAGTACTTGAAAATGTTAACATGTCCCCTCATGTGACTCTGTCACATGAGCAGGGACATGTTAGAAATTAGCGTGAATTTTTTTTTTTAAATCACAGATCAAAACCTCATCCCGCCCGTGGGTGAGGGTTCGCAAAAAATCCAAAGATGCTTGGCCTTTTTGCCTGCGTGCCAACTGTAAGGTTGGATGGGCAGTGAAAAATTTAATTCAATTAATGGCCTAAGAGGCCCGTCAATTGTCGGCGGACATGCTGCTGACTCCCGCGCCCGCCCGCCGACCAAAATATCATACGAGTGCACGTTGGGACGCTTACCCGACATCACCACGCGTCATTTTACACTCGTTCAGGTTGGGCACATGCCCGGCCGATTAGTAAAAAGTTCTGGCCTTTAAGCCAGTCAACCAAGGTGATTAGTGAATCTAAGGCAATTGGTTAAAAACACTAGGGACGAGATGCGGAGAAGCTTTTCTTCAAAAAAGAGTTGTGACCTAAAATACACTACCTGAAAAAGTGATGGAAGCAGATTCAATAGTGAATTTTACAGGGAAATTGGATATTTGAAGGGGAAAATAATTATAGGGCTATGGAGAAAGTGCAGTGGGATGGGTCTAACTGGTGAGCTCTTCCAGCACAGGCACGATGGGCTGAATGCCTTCTTTCTGCACTGTATTATCTATGATTGTGTTATTTCCTCATACACACTCTGTGGAAAGAAAACTGTTAAGGGATTTGAGCTGCAAATATATGAAGTCAATGTGGTACCACGCAACAAGCACCCACCAGTTTATTGTTCCTCATGTTGCCACTGTCTTGCCTAGTCCTTACAAAGAGACTCATATTTCTTGTTGATTTGCAAAAAGCATTCAAGCTGTCACTTCAATGTCTTTGTCAGCTGTCTTGGGTGTCTATGTCCAGGATACACATTGTGAATGTAACTTTTTCTTTTGCTGTACATCGTTTTTATGAGGTCAGAATGAGTGAAACCACCAACTCAAACCCTGCAAACAACGTGGTAAAATGCGCTCTCTGCCCCAGCACATATTGCATCAATCCAGATAACACAGTTAGTGAAGGAAGGGGCACTAGGTGAAGCATGACGTAGCATTGTAGTGTGGCCTTGTCACCTATTTTTAATAGAAAGTTGTCTGCAGACAACTTTCTAAGTGGAAACATTAGGTTTATTTATAATACAGCCAGCAGCAACTACACATGTGCTTTCAACTTGATTTCTATCTCTACACTGACTAGAGGTAGCCTGTGCTGTTAACACATTGGTCTACACAGATCATGTGATCTTACATCACAGGATTATTCTTAAAGGTACAGCCCAATATTTAACAAAACCATAATTATGACATTCCTCGCCCTTTAACCTTGTTGTACATATTGTATTTACAATATATTTATCTCATTGCACTATAATATTTACACAGGTCATGAAGTTTACAAGTTCAGTTTTTCAGGTGGTTTCCTGATTTGTATGGAACGTCACAGCTCCACGGCTTCAGAATCTTTTTCAGGAACCGCATTCTCTGGAACTGCAGGAGCATCAGGTACCTTGGCGGGCACTTGCAGTTCAGTGTCTTCCACTCTAATCGAGACATCAGACATGACAGTCCTTGGTTGAGCAACAACAGGAAACACTGATTCAGTGGAACTATATCTTGTTGTGGTATCTCTCTTTTTCTTAAAATGGTCCACATGCTTACGGCTGATCCGGCCTTCCACTTTCATGTGCTATGATAATGGTCCAGTCACTGAACTTACTTTGCCCGGTAACCACATCTGTCCGCCATCAAAATTCTTCACACATATTCATTCAACAGTAAATTGTCCCCCACGACTATGCAAGTCTTGCACAGCTTTTTGGTTTCCTTGACACTTCTCCACCTTCCCCTCCAAATTTGGAAATATTAGGCTCAGTCTTGTCCTAAGACGGTGTCTCATCAACAATTCTGCAGGCGTTGCTCCTGTCATCGTGTGGGGGACTGTTCTGTAGTGAAAAAGAAAGCGTGTAAGCTTGGTCTCCAATGAATCATCTGTTAACTTCTTCATGCCCGTCTTAAAAGTTTGAATTGCCCTACCAGTCCGTTTGATGATGGATGGTACGGTGCAGTCTTCACATGGGTGATACCATTGAGGCTGATAAATCGTTGGAACTCAGCACTCGCGAATGCAGTGCTGATATCAGATACGACTACTTTTGGTAGTCGGTGGATGGCGAAACTCTGGTGTACTTTTTCTATAGTAGCGCCTGACGTTGGTGACTTCATCTCATAAAAATCTAACCACTTGGAATGGGCATCTATAATCAGTGGAAACATGGTTCCAAGGAAGGGTCCGACGTAGTCTATGATGTAACTGCACCCAGGGTCTACCAGGCCACTCCCAAGGGTGCAATGGAGCTGCCACTGGCAACTTTTGCAGCTGTTTGACACTGCACACAGCGCTTTACCACACTTTCAAAATCGCCATCCATCCCCGGCCACCATAGGTAGCTGCGCACTATGGGCTTCGTTTGGGAGTTCCCTGAATGGGCATTGTGTAGTTCAACTAAAAGTGACTCCCTTCCCTTTGGAGAAACTATTAGCCGTGCACCCCACAATAGAAAGCCATCTTGACTGCTCATCTCAGTCTTCGGTTGAAGAATGCTTTCATTTCATCTGGCTCCTGGAGCAAAGAATGTAACATTTAATCTCGCACTCGAGATAGGACTGAGTCCCGACTCATCCAGTGTCGGATTCGTCTGGCACATACTGGCGAGAAATCTAGGAAATTTAACAGTAAAACAAGTTCCAGTGAAAACGGGGCGTGTTCATCATTCTCTTGTAGCAGGCGACTCAGGGCATCGGCATTTGCGATGTTAATGCCAGTTTACGCACAAAGGTGTATTCATAAGCCACCAAAATTAGGGCCTATCATTGTATGCTTGCTGATGCTATGGGTGGTATAGCCTTTTCCTCACTAAACAAACCCAATAGTGGTTGGTGGTCTGAAAAAATCATGAAATGCCGGCCATGCACGTATTGGTGAATTTTTTTTTACACCGAAAATGATAAACAGATCTTCATTTTCAATCTGAGAATATCCTTATTCAGCTTTGGTAAGCATCCTGGATACATAGCCTATTGGACGCTCTGTGCCGTCGTCCATTCTATGAGATATCACCATTCCCACTCCATAGGGAGACGCATCGTATGTTAGCACCAAGTCTTTTGTCTGGTCACAATGCATTAACAGATTGGATGAGTGTAACAGCTGTTTCACTTTCATGAAAGCTTCTTTTTGGGGTGCCTCCCAAAACCAATGTTGGTTCTTTCTTAGCAGTGAATGCAGAGGGGCAAGAACTATAGATAAATTAGGTGAAAATTGCCCATAATAAATCCTTTTTCAGTCGCACTCCTGCTTGTAAAAAGCATTTCAAGACTTCCTCTAGGTTAGCCAAATGTTCCTTTTCGGTGAATCTGGTTATCAGTACATCATCTAAATAGACTACAACCTGGGGTAGTCCCTGCAGTAAGCTCTCCACTGTTCTCTGAAAGATGGCACAGGCTGAGGAAACACCGAAAGGCAAGCATGTACATTAGTACAACTCTTTGTGGATATTAATTGTGATGAATTCCCGGGAGGCATCATCCAACTCTAATTGCTGTTGTGCATGACTCATGTCAAGCTTTGGATACGTTGTCCCTCCTGCTAGCTTGGCATATAGGTCTTCGATTTCTGGAATGGGGTAGCTATCCAGTTTGGTTACTCTGTTGACAGTTTAAAATCCCTACATATTCGGAGCTTTGGTCTGGTGTAAGGACAGGGACCGTGGGTGCTGCCCATTCTGAGAGCTGAACCGCTTTTATGACACCCAAACTCTCTAGCCAGTTCAACTCAGCGTCAAACTTCTCTTTCAGGGTGTAATGCACCGGTCTTGCTTTCGTGAAGCAAGGGGTTGCTGATGGATCCAAAGAAATCTTAGCCTGCAGGCCTTGGATTTCTCCCAGTTTGTCCTTTAAGACATTGGCGTACTTTTGAAGCAGCTCTGGTAGCCCACTTGCTCCCATCTAGAAGATTTCGGACCAGTTTAATATAATCTCCATTAACCCATCTTGCCCAAGAAGGCTTAGCCCTTCACCTACTACCAGCACCATGGATAGCTATGCCGACTGGTTTCTATAATGGACAGTTACTCTGCTGAAACCTTTAACTTGGATTTCTTCGCCTGTGTACGTTTTCAGCTTTGCAGATATTTGTTCCAAATTTAATTGATGTTCACCATTATTTAAATATCTGAAAAAGTGTGTTCTCCAATTACATTAGTGGAAGCTCATGTGTCTACTTCCATTTTTACTGGTTTACCATTCACTTGTGCTGTAACAACTATTAGCTCTGTCTTCCCAACTTTCATGTTAAACAATGAATAGATGTCAGAATTTGTTGTGTCAGGCTCTTCTACGCTGTAGATTTCACTGGGCTTCTTCTGCTGTTTGCAAGCCTTTTTAAATCTCTCTTTGTACTGTGTCATTTTATGCCCACTTCTGTGACATAAGTAACCATTCTACTTTTTAAAACTGTCGATCGCTAAAAAAGACTGATTGTTTTCACATCGATTAAAGTTGTTCTTTGATTTAGCTGCTAAACTATTTCTTCTTATTCTTCAGTTAGCGGGGGCTGTTCCCCGCTTCACGACCAAGTCTCACTTTTTTGCACCATTCTCGGCTGACTATTCCCGTCCGATTTGGAGTATGGTGTCATATTGCGCCTCTTGTATTACTGGTGAATCTCTTACAGCGCTTTCCATGGCCAACGCTATTTCTAATGCCTTCTTATAATCCAGATTCACTTCAGCCAGCAATCTTCTCTGAATAATGTCTTCTTTCACACCACACACTAAACAATCTCTGAGCATGTCATTCAGAGTCTCACCGAACTCAATGTTCCATTCAAATTCGCCATATAGCTAACAATTGTCTCACCCGGGGCTCTATTTCACGAATTGAAATGGAACCTCTGCATCATGACCGAGGGCTTGGGTTGAAAACATCCCTTCACAAGGTCCACCAATTCTCTGAAATTCTTTGAATCTGGGGCACTGGGCGCTATCAAACTTCAAATCAAACTGTCGGTTTTGATCCCACAAGTACTCAAGAGGATTGCCTGTCTCTTCTCTTCCCCTGTGATTTTGTTTGCTTGTAAGAAGAAAGTGAGGTGTTCCATATACTGAGACCAATCGTCTGTGGCTGGCTCAAAGGGATTAATTCTACCAAATTGTGGCATTTTGGGTGAGTATGTCTTCTGTGATTTTAAACGGACAATTGATACTCGCAATTGCCGGGCGAGATACAGTACTGACTCCGATTTATCCACATCGCCAGTTTGTTGCAGCGTGGCCTTGTTGCCTATTTGTAATAGAGTTGATCTACAGACAACTTTCTAAGTGAAAACACTAGGTTTATTTACAATGCAGCCAGCAGCAACTACACGTGTACTTTCAACTCCATCTCCACACTGACTGTGGAGGTAACCCGCACTAACACATTGGTTTACACAGATCATGTGATCTTACATCACTGGACTATTCTTAAATTGTACAGTCCAACACTTAACAAAACCATAATTATTGCAAATAGCATATGGAAGTGACAGGAGAAGAACAGGAAATAGCAAGCCAGGCTGCATGATAATATAATTATCCAGCAGTTGTGGCAAGGGATTAGAGTACCCTTCCAGATCTACATTCAGAAGGGAATTGATGCAGCATAAGACTTTCCGAATATATCTGAAGCAGTGAACAAGTGTCGCACACAATTCTCAGAAACACTAACTAGCACCATTGAGACTAGTTACAGGAGTTTGTCACCGTTGGATGTGACAGACTGTGCAATCATTTTGAAATAACATGACAGTGGGTTTCGCCAATGAGGATCATTTGGATTGTCAGTACATCCAACTGGAAGATCCAGGTGCGAGGGAGTGGCAGGTGAAGGGCTCACAAGGTGGGTTCCAATCCAGGAGATTGCATAAATTCTCCCTCCAGTCAGCTCTGAAGGAGATTGGACTTGTAAAGACAACTAAAAGGTTGGGATAGAAACTCTCGATTGCTCAAAAGATCAAACATTTTAAGTTCAATGATACAGAGCAGAAGAACACCAAGGATTGTTTCAATGGAGGAGAACTAAACCTTCAGTCTCCCAAGGTAAAAGAATTTGGGCATTGACTTGAGATTGTAGGCATCACTAACTGTAAGCCTCTTTTGTTTTAATCTTAATAAAATCAATTTTTAGTTAAGTTTTAAATCTTGGTTGATTCTTACCTCTGAATACCCTGAAAAGTAAAGAGAGTTTAAACAAAAAGGCACATCTCTCTTGAAAGATTGACGTGGTGAAGGTGGGCGGACACTGCTGGTCATAGCATATATGCATGTGACTACAATTGTTAAGAGGTATTCCATGAACCTGCAGCCAGAGGATTCAATTCAGCATCACAGAATTACAGCTCCACATATCAGTCTCCTACCATACTAGTGTATTGCACTCAGGACATTAGCTAAGAACTCAAATAAGCCCACCTTCTGGAGTTACCAAGGGGAAGCCAACTCATCAGATTTGGTACACATCAGGATGTATGAGGAGTTACCAAGTGTTTTTTTTTTTCCAATTTTTGGGGGATGAAATTTCATTTATCAGCTCTCTGAAAGGCGGTGGTCTCTTGCTGTTCCTGGGATGTTGAAGGTTGCTAGTCCTTCTCTGCCACATACATACTAACACCTCCCCAAGTGCAAAATTGTAAAGCATCCAGCATTCAATGATGATCTTGCTGAACTGTACAACATCTTTCTTGACCAGTTCAAACATTGGAAGCCTTGGTTCAGCGTGTATTTGACATGCTCCCCAGGAACTCTGATGGTGCTTTGATTCTTAGTACATCACTCCTCCGCTTCTGTGTACAAAATCAAGAGTCACAGCTGCTAGGGGTATCTATGACCTTCCAAAGCCAACCAATTACACTTTGGGGCCCCTGAAATTGTTATAACCTGGTTGGCTGGTGCAGAATGCAAGTGCCATTGCTGCTTCCCAGAAAACAGGCAGGATTCCATTCTGGTGGTCATGAATCATTTGCAAATAGGGTGCAACTCTTGTCTGGTCATGACAATGCTGCAGTGCTGAAGTGGGGCTCTGGTTGCTACATGGGTTCCATTAACGATGAGGATATCCTGTCTCTCAGTGCAAGTTCTGTAATTTACCAAATTTTCATGTGGAAACTGATGACATTACTAGAAATTGAGTATATGCCAAACATGGTCAGCTATAAAAATCTCCCTTAAATTGCTATAAATGATAGAAAGTCAATTTTATGATTACTTTAAAGCAAGATAAAAACATTTTCAAGGAAATGAGCTAACTTTATATGCATTAGCAGCTCACTAAAGATGTGGCCTCACTCAAAAGTGAAAAAAAGATTTGGTGTGAAACATCAGTACCATAGTCATATCTGAAAGGAAGGGCGATAGAACAGTAATTGGAAAATAGAACATGGACAAGAGCAGCAAGCAAGGTTGGAGTGTGATCTTCTGACCTAGCTGTGCTGCTGGTGAGTTGCTTGGAAAACCATACAGTATAATAGAGTATATTGTAAACAATACAATATAAACTGTATAAAAATTCCTGACAGAACAAGGGAAGAGTTTGTCCATTACTCATAATGGTAACAATGATGTAATTGTTAAATTTAAGAAGTGCACTCGATACAGAACATTCAGCTGATTCCAAATCAAAAGATCTCATATGACTTTGGCATAACAGTGTTCTGGAAAGAAGTTACTCATGCACTTGACCTAATTAAATGATGTCATTTTTAAGTGTGATCTTGGCTGTCTTCATTGATTGCACACCCATACTTGCCAGGATGACTTTAAGAGTCAACCACATATAATGGAACTGAAATCACATGCAGGAAAGGCTGGTAGGGATAGCCGGCACTGTTTCCTGAGGCATGCTTGTGCATTTGGTTGACATTTTAATGACAATCTAGTTGTTTTCATAGTCATTTATCCGGTACCAGGAATGTATCTGAAATTGCCAATGCATTGAATTCAATTTCCAATACTATCCTGATAGGATGGCCTTTGAACTCATGAATTCTGGGCTACTCATTCAGTAACACGACAACTTCTGTTTATTCAGCATCTTTAATGTAAACTCCCAAGGCACTTCGCAGGAGTGTTATGTAGCAAAATAACTGTGTCTCAGTGTATTGATGGCTAGAACATATTAGAATGGGTTGACGACATAATTTTGTCAGTCTATTCACCAGTATTGCTACTGCATGAGGAAGATATGGAGGAGATATGTTACAGTAAACTATATGCCACTCCTGTGGTTACCAATGTGCCTGACACAAGGTGAATATTAGCAGCTGAGAATCTCCCAGACTACTCTGTTGAGAAGAGCCCAAACAGGAGTGCAATATTCTGCAACTTAATGGCAAAAACTGGGAACTGATGAGTATAAAAAGAAGTGGCTCATTTAGCAATCTGGTAATTTCAAGTTTATAAACTTCTGAGGTTTTCAGGTGGTGTAGTTGGTCAAGTTCAGTGCCTAAGTGAAGAAAGCACAAAGTTTCAGAAGTTAAACATTTCAGTTGATAGTGAGTTCAGAGGATGCAATAAGGTTATACAGGTGAGCGACGAAGGACACAGCCTGGATAACAGGGACAGGCTACATAGCTGGCGAGCATGGGAGGAGGGGAGAGAGGTGTTTCAGACACATTAAAATGGGTTTGCAGGTTCCTGGCCTGAAAGTCCACTTAATTGACAAGTTTGATTTCCAGTCAGACAACAAGCACTCAAGGGCATGTTGCAGGAGTAGGGAGGTCAGATCCAAGGCCCTGGGGACCATTCGATAGGGGGTGGAGGGAGTTTAGAGGACAGGGTGGTGGTGGGGGGGCGGGGGTGGGTGCTGGAGAAGCATGTTTGCTCTTCTTGGTCCACAAGCAGCACTAAAAAAGCAAATACCTTCTCCCCAAAGCTGCATCGCCTTCCTTCAGCTGCCATGATTTCAGAGGCCTTGAAAACCCAGCTGTCAAAGTAAAACATGCAGGTTAAATCAGACAGCTTCTAACCAATTTAAAATATCAACCTACCTCCTAGTAGCTGCTTGGCTGCCCACCCCATGGTCATAACTTTGCAAAACCCAGAGGTTGGTGGGTCAGAGCCAGATTTCGGCTGTGCTCAGAATTTTTCCAGATTTAATCCCCCCTACCTCACTCACGTGTTTGTCCATGTGTCAAAATTCTCCTATTGTCCTTGTGACACTTGTTGAAGATGTCATTTCAGGCTGCAATAGCTTTTATATTATTATGAAGCGTGGTTTCCAGGAAAGAACAGTTACTAGCTTGAGTAGGAAAGGCAACTTAAGCAATAATAAAATGAGAATGCAGAATGCGAAAAGCCCAAACATACATGCCCAGTGAATCACTTTAAAGGGTGCAAGGGCCTGACAAAATATTTTCTTCAAGACAGAAGACCAATTAGCTAATATGGAGAGGGTGCATCAGACGCAGGAGCAAATGACCCAGTGCACATGCATAGATTGGGACAAGAATGTTTCCAACATGAAAACATTGGAATCTGAAGGTGAGCCTGCTATATGCAGGTGTCAAATTAATTTGCATGCATCAGAGTGTACTTCAGTACCTTTGCAAATGATATAGCCAACTTCATTTTACCTGAAAACCCACCATTAATGCAACATAAAAAGAAAATAATGAAGATTGTTCAGCTAATCCAAAAGGCCAAATAAAGGGAAAACTAAGAAGCATAGATTGGCAAACATTGATGACTGACCATCACACTGCACAAAGACAATTGATAATTCAAATACAGTCAAAATTTTAATTTCTGGTGTCAAGTTACTTCAAAATTCTATTGTATTTTGCCTGAGACCATAAACAATGTGCCACTGCCTTAACTAGTCACAAAATATGGTCTACTTATTTAATAAACGTTGTTTCTCCTTGCAGAAGAATGTGCCATTCTGTAACAGGACAGGTGGGATGTACAGCGGGAAAAAAATTCTTAGCCACTCTGAAGAAGTCATTATGGAAGTCAGAGGGTCTGGATGGCACATATGCCCTAGAAGATAACCATGATCTTAGTTTGTTCGATTCAAGATTCATAATGTAACTGGGAATTGATGGATTGAGAAAAGTATAAGGCAGTAATTGTGTTCTGCTGATTACAGCAACATGTCCAACTATGCACATGCACTCCTCAGATGCCATTTTTATTATTCCACAGTACTGACCGATAATAAGAATCCTCATAGTACACTGCCAACAGTGCAACTTGAAGGTGCAGTCCATACTTCAGATGGTTTTGGTGAATTGAAAGGAGAGAATACAGTCATTAATCATACATTTGAAAGAGACTGAGTTGAAAGGTGCTGGGCAGAGATGTAAAGTCAGACTTTGCTGACTTCATGAAACTTTACAAACCCATCCATGAAATAAAGGATACTTTCCAATTGTTAACATAGTTCAGCACCTGTCATCTTGTGAAGCAAGGTGGAAGCAGTTTTGGATACTTTTGCTGAGGAACCATGAAGTTATGCACTGCCAGGAGCCAACAGCTATATGCTCCGGAGACTGCGCTTGAGAACTGTGCACCAATAGCCACATTCGTAGATGAGATTCCAAACATAAAGATTGCAACTACTGTATCAGTAACTCTCAGGAACACAATAGGGTTGGCATAGTGGTATTGTTACTGGACTAATAATCCAGAGACCCAGGGTAATGCTCTGGGGACCTAGTTTCAAATCCCACCACAGCAGATGGTGGAATTTGAATTCAATAAAAATTTGACTTTGATGACCATGAAACCATTTTCAAATGTCGTAAAAACCCATCTTGTTCGCCAGAGAAGGGAATCCTTACCCGGTCTGGCCTACATGTGACTCCACGCCAAGCCACTCTGTTGTACCAAGTCGCTAAAAAATCTAAAAGTAATGAAACTGGACTGGCCACCCAGCATTGACCTAGGCACCGGAAATGACAATGGCAATCTCAGCCCTATCAACCCTGCAAAGTCCTCCTTACCAACATCTGGGGGCTAGTGCCAAAATTGGGAGAGCTGTCTCACAGACTAGCCAAGCAACAGCTTGACATAGTAATACTCACGGATCATGCCTTACAGATAATGTCCCAGACACCACCATCACCATTCCTGGGTATGTCCTGTCCCATTGGCAATACAAACCCAGCAGAGGTGGCAGCACAATGGTATACAGTGAGGAGGGCGTTGCCCTGGGAGTTCTCAACATTGACTCTGGCCCCCATGAAGTCTGATGGCATCAGGTCAAACATGAGTTAGGAAACCTTCTGTTGATTACCACCTACCAGCCCCTTCAGCAGATCAGTGCTCCTTCATGTTGCCCACTACCTGGAGAAAGCACTGAGGGCGGCAAGGGTGCAGAATGTACTCTGGGTGGGGGACTTCAACGTCCATCACCAAGAGTGGGTCAGTAACACCACCACAGACAGAGTTGGCCGAGTCCTAAAGGACATAACTGCGGTCTGCAGGAGGTGGTAAGGGAACCAAGAAGGGGGGAAAATATACTTGACCCAATCCTCACCTACCGGCCTGTAGCAGATCCATTTGTTCATGACTGTGAGGTGGTCCCTCCTACCGATACTGTCGTTGTGGAGGCAATATCCCGCCTTCACATTGAGGATACCCTCCATCGTGTTGAGTGGCACTACCACCGTGCTAAATGGGATAGATTTCAAACAGATCTAGCAATGCAAGACTGGGCAACCATGAGGTGCTGTGGGCCATCAGCAGCAGCAGAATTGTGCTCAACCGCAACCTATAATTTCATGGCCCGACATATCTCCCACTCCACCATTACTACCAAGACGGGGGTTCAACCCTGGTTCAATGAAGAGTTCAGGACAGCAAACCAGGAGCAGCACCAGGCATATCTGAAAATGAGGCGTCAACCTGGTGAAGGTACAACTTGGACTACTTATGTGCCAAACAACATGAGCAGCAAGAGATAAATGGAGCTAAGCGATTCCACAACCAATGGATCAGATCTAAGCTTTGCAGTCCTGACACATCCAGTCATGTATGGTGGTGGACAATTAAACAACACACTAGAGGAGGCGGCTCCACAAATATCCCCATCCTCAATGATGGAGGAGCCCAGCACATCAGTGCAAAAACTAAGGCTGAAGCATTTGCAACAATCTTCAGCCAGAAGTGCCAAGTGGATGATCCATCTCTGCCTCCTCCAGAGGTCCCCAGCATCACAGACGCCAGTCTTCAGCCAATTCAATTCACTCCATGTGAAAGAGAAATGGCTGAAGGCACTGGATACTGCAAAGGCTATGGGCCCTGTCAATACTCTGGCAATAGGACTGAAGACTTGTGCGCCAGAACTTGCCACGCCCCTAGCCAAGCTGTTCCAGTACAGCTACAACACTGGCATCTACCTGGCAATGGGGAAAATTGCCCGGCTATGTCTTGTACACAAAAAGCAGGCAAATGCAACCCAGCCAATTACCACCCCATCACCCTACTCTTGATCATCAGTAAAGTGATTGAAAGTGCCATCCACAGTGCTATCAAGCAGAATTTGGTTAACAATAGCCTGCTCACTGATGCCCAATTTGGGTTCGGTCAAGGCGATTCAGCTCCTGGCCTCATTACAGCCTTAGTTCAAACATGGACAAAAGAACTGAACTCCAGAAGTGAGGTGAGAGTGACTGCCCTTGACATCAAGGCTGCATCTGACCAACTGTGGCATCAAGGGGCCCTAGCAAAACTGGAGGCAATGGGAAGTGGGGGAAAACTCTCAGCTGATTGAAGTCATACCTAGCAAAAAGGAAGATGGTTGTGGTTGTTGGCGGTCAGTCATCTCAGCTCCAGGACATCACTGCAGGAGTTCCTCAGGGTAGTGTCCTAGGCCAAAACATCTTCGGCTGATTCATCAATGACCCTCCTATCATAAAGGTCAGAAGTGGGGATGTTTGCTGATGATTGCACAATGTTCAGCACCATTCACGGCTCCTCAGATGCTGAAGTAGTCCATGTCCAAATGCAGCAAGAACTGGACAATATCCAGGCTTGAGCTGACAAGTGGCAAGTATCATTTGCACCAGGCAATGACCATCTCCAACAAGAGAGGATGTAACCATTGCCCCTTAACATCCAATGGCATTACCATCGCTGAATGCTCCACTATCAACATTCTGAGGATTATCATTGACCAGGAATTGAACTGAACTAGCCATAAAAATACTGTAGCTACAAGGGCAGGTCAGGGGCTAGGAATCCTGCTGCAAGTAACTCACCACCTGATTCCCTAAACCTGTCCACCATCTACAAAGCATAAGTCAGAAGTGTGATGGAATACTCTCCACTTGTCTGGATGAGTGCAGCTCCAACAACACTTAAGAAGCTTGACACCATCCAGGACAAAGCAGCCCACTTGATTGGCACCCCATCCACAAACATTCACTCCCTCCAATACTGGCGCATATTATATATCTATAAGATGCACTGCTGAAACTCACCAAGGCTCCTTCAACAGCACCTGCCAAACCCACGATCTCTATCATCTAGAAGGACAAGGGCAGCAGACACATGGGAACGCCAGCACCTGCAAGTTCCCCTCCAAGCCACTCACCATCCTGACTTGGAAATATATCGTCGTTCCTTCACTGTTACTGGGTCAAAATTCTGGAACTCCCTTCCTAACAGCACTGGGTACACACCATATGGACTGCAGTGGTGCAAGGCGGCAGCTCACCACCACCTTCTCAAGGGTAATTAGGGATGGACAATAAATGCTAGCCTAGCCAGCGATGCCTACATCCCATGAATGAATAAAAAGATTACTAATTTGGGGAAAACACTGAATTTTTAAATGCAAAATGTGGTCATGGCCAGCTTCAACATGTTTGGTGGCAAACTTGTGTTAAGTAATAGGAAGAGTTTAAGAGACCTGTACAACTTCTTTATGCTCCCACAGATGAGTGGCCCAAGAGAGGAGCTGGACTCCGACACTTAGCTATTTGCAGTAGCTAACGAATAATGTTGTGGCATGGCAGGTGATGTGTGCCAGGCAAACCAAATCCACAAGGGAAACTTAGCCACACTATCACAACGGTTTTGCAATTTGCGTTCATTATGAGAAGATTTATACACTGAATTCAGAAGTAATGAATCCACTACACCTTTAGAGATTTTAAAAACTAAATTAAAACATTAACAAAAAATATTTCAAGCACATAAGATTACAGTTACTTAATTCTATAACAAATCCTAAAATCCATAATTAACCTGCCTCCTAACTACACGCCCCCTTTAAGGCAACAGCCCAAAACAGATTTTAAATTTAAATAGCAAGCTAACAAGTTTACCACAGCACCCACTCGACAGTGGAATTACAAAAGCTTTCCTCCGTCTTTGGCTACTGGGCACAGCTGACATCTTCAAAAGGTGGCTGGAGGCTTCCCCAGGGCTGTTTTACATGTCCTCTTAGGACTTACATGCCACCACCCCCCCCCCCACCCCCAACATCACCTTCTTTATATATGTTTCTGTCTCTTTAATCTGTAACTTACATTGTTCTGTGTTTCTTTGGAAATGTACTTTTCCCATATTATAGAAATCTTTCATGTTGCCAATATGGTCAATACCTTTGGGGGAAAATAAACATGCTGCTTGGCCTTGCTTATCTTGTTAGTTGTAAACATCCTATTATCCCTTTGAAACCTAAACAATCTCTTCACTTATCTAAAAATGCACATTTCCTTCACAGCCATGTTTACTCATTAGCATTTCAAATGCCTTGTACCCCTAACTTTTTTTGATAATTGCAAGCTTGCAGTCTATCTGACTCCAATTCCATTATATCACATATAACCTACACATTCATAACCATAAACCTACTTTACAATAAACCACAATAATATTATGAAAAAATATTATAGTTTCGCGACAACAAGCAAATCACTTGGATGCACCACTAGCATTTGGTCAAGTGGCAGAAGCAGCTCCAGAAAATACAATTAGAAACGCCACAGTTCATTACTGGCACACAAATAGGACCTTTTGGGCACGTAGCACTCAACTTAAGAAAGGAACATAACAAATAGGAGCATGAGTAGACCAATTCACCCCTCGAGCCTGCCACACCATTCAATACGATATTGGCTGATCTTCTGCCTCAACTCCACTTTCATGCCTGCTCCCCGTATTCCTTGATTCTCAGAGAGATCAAAGATCCATCAATCTTAGTTTTAAATATACTCAACATAGAAGTAGACACAACCCTTTGGGGTAGATAATTTCAAAGGTTCACAAATCTAAGTGAAGAAATTTCTCCTCACTTCAGTCCTAAATGATCAGTCCCTTAGTCAGAAGTTATGCCTCTCTGTTCTGGATTCCGCAATTAAGGGAAACAACCTTTCAGTCTCTACCCTGTCAAACTCCTTCAGAATCTTGAATGTTTCAATGAGATAACCTCTCTTTCTTCTGAACTTCAGAGAATATAGGCCCAATTTACTCAGTCTCTCATGACAACCTTCTCATCACAGGGACAAATCTAGTGAACCTTCACTGTACTTCCTTCAATGCAAGTACATCTTTCCTTAGATTTGGAGACAAAAACTGCACACACTACTCCAGGTTTGGTCTCACCAAAGCCTTGTACAACTGTAGCAAGACTTATTTTATTCTTGTACCCCAATGCCTGTGCAATGAAACTCTTTCGAGTTATCAACAGTCACAGATTGCAATTCTTTCGCGTACAATCACAGTTCTTGGTTTCCGGGAGTGGGACGTGAACCCACAACCCTCTGATTCAAAGGCGAGGGTGCTATGAACTGAGCCACAGCTGACACCTCTGCCTTTGCAATGAAGACAACGAACAAACAATTTATCCTCTTAATTGCCTGTTTTACCTTCATGCTAGCTTTGTGTTCCTTGTACAAGTACACCCAAGTCCCTCTGATAATCAAAATTTAAAAGTTTCATGCCTTTAAACACATTCTGCTTTTTTATTCCAACTACCAAAGCGAATAACCTTGTACTTTTCACATTCTCATCCATCTTCCACCTTGTTGCCCACTCATTTAACCTGTCATTTTGCAACTCCTGTTTCCTTGCATTCCTACTTAAATTTGTAGCAGCAAGCATAGATACATCACTTTTGGTCTCTTCACGTCAGTCAGTAAGATAGATTCCAGCCTTTCAACTTGAAAATGTCTTGTTCAACAGTCAGTATATCCTATGAAAAATTTTAAGAAAGCATTCACACCTATTTCCAATATCTTCTCAATTAGAAGCATGCTGGAAACATTAAGAAACAGCAGTCAATGAGCTGCAATATTAAAGCACAATGTAAAACACAGTCTAATATTATTTGTTGTTACATAATAACAAAACAGATCAAGGTTAAAGAGTACAGTTAACACAAAAATTCAACCGACCTTCAATCCCTATGAAACAAGGCAATTTTCCTTTTGAATTATTGCTTAACCAATAAATAGATTGAACGTTGACTGCCCAATTTGAATGCTGATGGTTGCTAAGCATTTAGAGCCAACTAAGGAAGACTCAATAGGGAACAAATAATCAGGATGATAGCGTAAGACCAATTACTGTGAAAACACTTGTTCATTCTGAGGCTTTTGTTATCATACGGGAGAAGAGGAAAAAGTGGTTCCTACAATTTGATTCAGAATAATGTGTGTATAACCTATTATCCTCAAACTTCATTAACATTTCTTCCATGCCACTGTAAGGTACATAAACAGTGAAAGGAAGGGTGTGACAGATTCAGGATCAAAAAGAACTTCTGTATGGATAGAGGGCATTGTTGAGATACTAAATGAGTACTTTGCATTTACCTTCACTACAAAAGATGCTGCCAATGTAGCAGTAAAGGAGGAGGCAGTAGTGATATTGAATAGGATAACGATAGACAAAGAGAATGTACTTAAAATGCTGACAGTCCTCAAAAGTAGACAAGTCACCCAGTCTGGATCAGATGTATCTAAGTTTATTGAGGAAAGTAAAGGAGCAAATTGCAGAGGATTCGGCCACAATCTTAATTTTCTTTGGATATGAGGATGGGGCCAGAGGACTGAAAGACTGCAAACATTCTACCACTGTTCAAAAAAAAACAGGGAGAGATAAACCCAGCAACTCCAGGCAAGTCAGCCTAACATGGGTCACATGGAACGTTGACAGGCAATAATCCACGACAACATTAATTTGCATTTGAAAAAGTATGGGCTAAAATCTTAGCACTGATTTGTTAAAAGGCAAACCATGTTTGACTAACATGGCCAAATTCCTTGATGTGATAATAGAGGGGGTCAATGAAAGCACTGCAGATGATGCAGTGTTGTGATCCCAGGGTGGAAACCAGCTTGATAGATGCTAACTTTTATCTGTTTGTTCAGAGATGTGGAGAATGGTCACTGAACAGAGTCACCGGAGTCAGCAAATTAAATGTTAACAAAAGAATGAAACATGTATTAAACAAGAAAAGATGAACAATATTACAATACTATTTCACCCACAACTATACCTTTACAGATTTGTAAGGATAACACTAGTTACAAAAGCTATCTTATACTCTAATGTTCACAGTAAGTACACAGTCCATGTAACCCAATAGATGCCCTGTGGTCAGACACACCACATTCTGAAACCAAGTGACAGATGCCACCCCAGACAGATGCTATGGATCTCTCTTCAACTCCCCCCAGATGGTCGTCTCACCATGAGCCAAACAGTCTCACTGAACTCCGCCTTTCACGAGGGTTTCCAATGTCCACTTTCCAAGAACACACCTTGGATTCTTCTACCAAACTGACGCTTTCTCTCAGATGCCTTCCACAAGGTTTCACCTCCAGGGTTTTGAGCTCTCCTTCTGATGTTCCTCTTCCCTGGGTCACCACATGTATTAAAACTGTCTTCCATGCACACTCTCTCACTGACTCGGCTATCAACAGTACCACTGCTTCACATGCCCATAACAAAGTGTTACAGGCCTTCAGCGGTCTCTTTGGACCTTCTTGCCTCTTGTAAGCTGTTCTCACTTTAAATCTGCTTTCTGCAGCTTTTGCCTCTTTAAATCTGAAGCTTGGAGCCTCTGTTCCTCACTCTTAACTTCAATAACAGGGCCTTTTCCAGGATCCTGTCCTTCCTTTGGCTTAGAACTTTGTCCTGTTCCACTGTTTGGGGTCTTTTCTTTAGCTTGGGACTTGCTATCTGTCCCCTTTGCTCCAGTCTCTCCTGGCAGCTACTTTCTACCAATTTTAGCTTCAAACTGGCTATCTGAGCGTTTTAGGCTGCTTCTGCCTGACAGCTGTCTTCAAAAACTGAACTAAAAACTATTTTTTTCCAGTTGTGTGTCTCTCTGTGGGAGAAACCTGCCTCTCTGAACCCCTGTTGCAAAGCAACAACCCAGTTTCTCCACTCATGTGTTTAACTTAGTTACAACAGTAGTAAAATTCTCATTAGAAATGCAGGCACCTTTTTAAGTGAAACTAAAACTCAATTTGACCATTTCTTAACACATAGATACAGACACACAAATCAAACTTAGACATTAAAGCTAAAACTCATTCCTCACACCCACAAATACCAATATAACTTACTTGAACTATCTCTATTTCCTAACATGCTGTTTATAAGGTCTTTTCAGAAGTTGTTTGATAAAGTACCATCTAATAGACTTGCATTATGACCAGTTGAGAAGGGGTGTACTGGCTCCTCTCTATTCAATCCCCTCGGTTGGTCAAAACAAAGGTTTAAGTTTCTTTTTCACAAGGATATGTCTTTTCCAAATCAGAATGTATTTAACTATTTAAGCTGTGAGCAATAAGGAACCAATCAACCAAGAAAGAGCAAATTTATTAACTACTGAACCCAAGAAAAATAATAAAAATGCAACATCAAGCATTCAGTTTCAGCAAGTCATTTGGGCCCACTCTCACAGACACAGAGGTATCAGAAATATGGGGAGTTAGAGTCCAATTAAAAAAAAGGGAAAAAAATATACTGTTATGGGTGCCTTGATTTACCTTGAGGCATAGATTTTAAATGCTGCGGTCGATTTGGCTTAGCTAGCTTATGGATGTGGTCAGGTGTAAATTGTGTTACAACTATGAGATCTCGGTTCGCTGGTAAGTTTCTGGTAGAGTTGGCTTCTCGAACTGGGAAACACACTTATTCCAAAAGAGAGGGGGAGGGAGATGGCGCAGCCTTCAGCCTGTTTTCTCTATTGAAAACTTTCCTGCCACCACCTATGCCACTTGCGATCTCTCTCACGTGGCTAGGCAGTCTTGCCTCAAAACACTTTGCCCATTGTGTAGTTCCAAGAGGTTTTGGATGTGTCTGTCTGTGGCAGCCATTGTTTCAATATCCAGTACTTGGCATTCTTAGTGTCTCTTCCTTAGACAGTTATGAGTTTCAACGGGTGCCTCGGTTATAGGAGTTGTCTCTCTCTTCACATTCCCGAGGGTGATTTGTTTCTCCCCTTCACGTTTTTCAAGCAGTTTGCTCTGTCCCAGTTCAAATTGCAAAATTTTCAGTCAGTCGCAAGTTGAAAAATAATATTTTCAAAGATAAAGGAGCAGAGTCTCATGACAGTTGTTTGCAAAATCAAAATGCATAGGATTAAATGGACAATGGCAGCATGGTTATGAATAAGGAGCAGAGAAACTAGAGAGGAGTGATAACTGGCTGTTTTGCAGACTTGAGGGAAGTGTCATGGTGTTCCCTAGGGGTTGGTACTTGACTACTGCTCCTTTCAATACATATTAATGAGCTGGACTTCAGTGTACAAGGCATAATTTCAAAGTTTGCAGATAACAAGAAATGTCAGTAAGGAGGATAGTATCAGACATCAGGAGGACATAGACAGACTGATAAATTGGGCAGGCATATGGCAGATGAAATTTAACACTGGAGTGTGAAATGATTCCTTATTTTTCAACAGAAAGGTGTGTCTTTGAATACCTTTAAGGCAAAGGTGGATAGATTCTTGCTAAGCATGGGGTTGATAGGTTAATCGGGGGTAGGTGGAACGCAGATTTGAGGTTACTATCAAATCAGCCATGATCTTA
Organism: Cetorhinus maximus; assembly: GCF_964194155.1. NCBI lineage: Eukaryota > Metazoa > Chordata > Chondrichthyes > Lamniformes > Cetorhinidae > Cetorhinus > Cetorhinus maximus. The sequence continues at coordinate 159,726,860 of NC_135880.1, read as the reverse complement.
TTAAATGCAGAGCAGGCTCAAGGGGCCAAATGGCCTACTTCTGCTCCTTGTTTGTATGTTCGTAATATGAATTAAAAGGTACAATTTTAACAGTGATGCGGGAGCAGATACACCTGGGGTGTACATAGATAAATAAAATGGCACAAGTTGAGAAGCCTGTTAAGACAGCTGAACAACAAGGAAATTACACTGAACCTTTACAAAGCATTCAGCAGGTCTGACAGCATCTGTGAAGAGAAAGAGTTAATGTTTTGAGTCCAGATGACTCTTCTTCAGAACTAAAGAGAAGTAGAAATGTGGTGAAATATACACTGTATAAGGGGGGGTGGGACAGATGAAGCCGGCCAGTGATAGGTGGAGGCAAAGGAGAGATTACAAAAGATGTCATAAATAAAAGGTTGAAGGGGTATTGATGGTGGTGATACCGACTAAAGGAGGTGCTAATGGTGCCATTAAGAGTAGAAGGCAGAATGAGCCAGTGACAGATGGCCCTAGTGGGGGTGTGGTGGGGGGAGGGGACGGAGTGGGAGCAAGGATCAAAATAGGCTAAAAGGTGTGGATAAAACAATAAATGGAAATACATTTTTAAAATAATAACAGAAATAGGGGGAGGGGAAATGTATATATAAAAATTTTAAAAATAAATAAGTAGCGCTTCAACTTGCACTTCACTCAATTTAGTCTACTGCATTCGCTGCTCCCAATGCGGTCTCCTCTACATTGGAGAGACCAAACGCAAACTGGGTGACCACTTTGCGGAACACCTTCGGTCTGTCTGCAAGCATGACCCAGACCTCCCTGTCGCTTGCCATTTCAACACACCACCCTGCTCTCATGCCCACATGTCCGTCCTTGGTCTGCTGCAATGTTCCAGTGAAGCTCAACGCAAACTGGAGGAACAGCACCTCATATTCTGATTAGGCACTTTACAGCCTTCCTGACTTAACATTGAGTTCAACAACTTCAGATCATGAACTCACTCCTCCATCCTCACCCCTTTTTTCAAATATTTATTTTTTAATTTCTATAGATACATTTTTCCCCACCTATTTCTATCATTATTAGTTTTAAAATGTATTTCCATTTATTGTTTTATCCCCACCTTTTAGCCTATTTTGATCCTTGCTCCCACACCATCCCCTCCCCCTACCACACCCCCACTAGGGCCATCTGTCACTGGCTCATTCTGCTTTCTACTCTTAATGTCACCATTAGCTCCTCCTTTAGCCAGTATCACCACCATCAACACCCCTTCGACCTTCTGTTTATGACATCTTTTGCAAGCTCTCCTTTGCCTCCACCTATCGCTGGCCTTTTATTCAGCTTCATCTGTCCCACCCCCCCTTATACAGTATATATTTCACCACATTTCTACTTCTCTTTAGTTCTGAAGAGTCATCTGGACTCAAAACATTAACTCTTTCTCCCCACAGATGCTGTCAGACCTGCTGAGTTTTTCCAGCAATTTTGGTTTTTGTTTCAGATTTCCAGCATCCGCAGTATTTTGCTTTTATCTTTACAAAACATTGGTTAGGTCTTGGATGGAGTATTGTGTTCAATTCTAGGTACCACACTTTCGGAAGGATGTTAGTCTGATGTCTCCTTCAATCACTCCAGTAAAACATGCCACAGCCTTGGATTCCTTTGAGTAAAAGTATTGGCTTGCTCTCTGTCCTGTATCTCTATTTGAGCTTGGTGTAAGCTTATTCCAGACATGAACTGCCAAGAAGGATAAAATTCCAATCATTTTTAATGAATCCCATTCTAGGGCAGAAACTTTATAAAAATATGATTTTTAACTCCTCCAAAGGCTTAATTCAATTTATCCAGTACGAAGTTGAAGCTGACACATCAGGGGTGTCTCAGGTTCAATTCCTGATCTGTGCTGAGTTAGTGCAACTCTGCTAGGATGGCAGATATAGATGATAAAATTGGCTTCAGCACTTCCAGGGTAATGAAAAATTTAGCAATGATGACTGTTAGAGATGCATGTCTGGTCAACAGGTTTGTTAGGCCTTACTGTACAGCAGTCTAATAGCCTCACAGTACAGGCTTACTTGTGATTAGTGGAACATTTAGCTGATGGCTGCCACCTGCAGAATCCTATCAAACAAAAATGCAACTGAACTCAAATGGGAAAGAAAAAGAGGGGATGGAAATTTGCCAGAATAATAATCAGAAAATCTCCTGTAGCATAATTTCCCTCACACCTCGGTTCCTGAAGAAAATAGAGGAACTAGCAATTGTATTTGCCAGTAATCTGCTTAAATGCAGCTCGCACCGCTGCTGATCCATATTGAAGGCACCTTCAGTGCTAAATTATCAAAATGATGTTCACCATTAGTATCAACAGTAAGAAGAAATGCAACAGTAAAAGTAAAGAAATAGGAACAAAAAAAAGTTGTGCTGATGTCATAGGATCGGCACACCAATCACTTATTAACAGATTATATCATATTTTAAATCAGAGCGTGTTTCTAGCAGAAAACTGTTGGTGACATGTTAATTTCCCACCTGTTAGCGGAAACTAAACTGCTCAGTTTCAACTGTTCACTCACCCAGTTTCCACGAAATGGGCAGGATTAAAATTGACCCTGAGCAACTTGATCTCAAGGTGTAATGTCTCAAAAGAATGTCTTTAGACGTTGAATTGTGTACAATTTCTGATTGACATTACCTCATTGTTAATAATTGTTTACTCATCCAGAATATAAATACTATAGGTTCAGTACTCTGTTACATTAAGGTGCTATTCCACTGTCCTTCAATATAATTTTAATATCTTTTACTTGATCTTAAAATTATAAGCCATAAAATGTTGCAATGTGCTACCTCAACCACTGACCTGTATGCCATTAAATTTCTTTGAAACATGAACCTTAGAAAAACATACAACTAAATGTTTAATAAGGCTATTAGCTAACACATTTATTTGCCGATACAGCATCGAACTGTAAATTAGACAGGACGTTAAAGCCTTTCAAGGCCCAGTAAAGTTTATAGTTTAAAACAGAGCAGTATCTATTTCAGGCTATTTAATGTAGTAATCTGTTCTCGAAAAAAATTGTTGCAAAGCTTGCCATTCTTACAGTTTTGCAGCCAGAATTTATAGTACAATAGAAAGCAGGATTGATTCCATTTCAGAGGTAATTGGTGCTAAAAAAGAATTTTACTTCTAAGGCAAAGTGGAAGTTTCTGCAACTGGATGAAAACAGCTTACATACTTGTCACAGAATTTTTCGACTCTGCTCCATGTTGGCTAGAATAATGGGTTGAACCCAATAGCTGTGTAAAATCTCTGCAGCTATCCACAGTGGTAATGATTGTGCAAGTATGCACAAATATAAAGAGGACATGAACCAAAGCTGCCACAACTTTTCCACAAAGTTGTACCAGAAGCATGAGCTTCAGGCATTCCTCAAGATTTTGAGAAATGTCCCATCGATGATGCCTCATTATGAAATGGCAAGAGTGCAACTAACCACAGATTCACACATACCTGTGACATTGCTGATTGGTTATATTTAAATTATGCTTGGAAGCAGTATGGTAACTTTGCCCAGAGGTAGCCAGGAGGACCAAGTGCTGTTGGTTTTCAAACATGGTTCTGGATTATGAGAAATTCCTTATGAGCATTAGCTTGAGCTCATCTGGTATTCCACTCATTTTTTTCCTCCCTTTTCCTCCCTTATAAACAACATAGATGATTATGTGGGGTATAGGATTAGTAAGTTTGCGGATGACACAAAGATTGGCTGGGTGGTTAACAGTGAGGTTGAATGTCTTGGGCTACAGGATGATATAGACGGGATGGTCAAATGGGCAGATAGAATTTTATCCCTGAACAGTGAGAGGTGATACACTTTGGAAGGAGTAACTTGACAAGGAAGTATTCAATTAACAGCATGACACTAGGAAGTTCTGAGGAGCAAAGGGACCTTGGCGTGTGTGTCCATTGATCTCTGAAGGCGGAGGGGCATGTTAGTGGGGTGGTGAAAAAGGCATATGGGACACTTGCCTTTATCAATCGAGGCATAGATTACAGAAGTAGGGAGGCCTACTATTGGAGTTGTATAGAATACCTTGGTGAGGCCACAGCTGGAGTACTGTGTGCAGTTCTGGTCACCACATTATAGGAAGGATGTGATTGCACTGGAGGGGGTGCAGAGGAGATTCACCAGGATGTTGCCTGAGATGAAACATTTAAGTTATGAAGAGAGGTGGATGGACTTAGGCTGTTTTTGTTACAGCAGAGAAGACTGAGGGGCGACCTGATCGAGGTGTACAAGATTATGAGGGGCATTGTCAGGGCGGATAGGGAGCAGCTGTTCCCCCTAGTTGAAGGGTCAGTCACGAGGGGACACACGTTCAAGATGAGGGACAGGGGATTTTGTGGGGGGGGATGTGAGGAAGAACTTCTTTTTACCCAGAAGGTGGTGACGGTCTGGAATGCGCTGCCTGGGAGGGTGATGGAGGCAGGTTGCCTCATATTCTTTAAAAAGTACCTGGATGAGCACTTGGCACATCATAACATACAAGGCTATGTGCCAAGTGCTGGTAAATGGGATTAGGTAGGTAGGTCAGGTGTTTCTCACGTGTCAGTGCAGACTCGGTGGGCCAAAGGGCCTCTTCTGCTCTGTGAGATTCTGTGATTCCCTTCATTTTCCATTGGCTCCCTCTCTCTCTCTCCACTTTATTTGACCATAGGTTTTGCTAGTTTTGTCTCTTTTGATCTCACAAAAGAGAATTAGGGTCCCAAATTCACAGTGTTCTCTAAATTAATCCCCTATTTTCAACTTCATACAACTTCAAAGGAAGTCCCCATTGCCTTCCTACTTCATGAGGGGTCCGGCAGAGTAGATAGAGAAAAAGTTCCCACTGGTGGAAGGATCGAGAATGAGAGGGTACAAGTTTAAGGCAATTGGCAAAAGAGGTAATGGAGACCTGAGGAAAAACCTTTTCAAGCAGTGAGTGGTTAAGATCTAGAATGCGCTGCCTGATATAATGTGCAGGCAGGTTCAATCAGTGCATTCAAGAGGGAATTGGATTATTACCCAAAAAGGAAGAATGTGCAGGGTTACGGGGATGAGGCAAGGGAATGGCACTGAATATATTGCTCATTTGGACAACTGGCACAGACACAACAGGCCGATTGGCCTCCTTCTGTGCTCTAACAATGTTGTGATTCTTTGAGTTTCAAACAGATATGCACAGGGACCTAAAGTCCAAAAAGTATTTCTAGTAATGTTCTTTTTGACCCCTCTTTGAATAAATTGCAACTTTCAATTAACTTTTCAAAATATCAGTCTGACTTTGTGAATGTAGAACACAATATTCATCCTAAACTTCTTGGGATGTTTTACTTTGTTAAAGGTGCTAAATAAATGCAAGTTGTTGTAATAACAGATACAGAGAGGCTAAAAATGCTGTGGTGAGTTACGAAGCACAATGTAGTCATTGCAAAAAAATCATATGTCTTTGGACATCCTCATCCAAGGTTGTGGTCACAAAAAATTCCTCATAAGCATTAGCTTGAACCCTTCAGGTAAGGCAAGTTCTTAAAGCATGTTTTCACATTCAGCAATCTGAGCTGTTGTAAGAAAACAGCTGTAAAACTGAACCAGCAAGTTTGCAAATAATCTCAAAATACAGATGTTGTAGCATACTTCAAAATAGACAATATATCACATCCATGCTCCTAATCATAAAAATACGCAACTGTGAATCTGACTTTTTCAAGGTACTACGTAGCTGATACCCTTGTGACAAGTAAACAATCATTCATTACAACAGTATTTAGGAGAACTGTCCTCAACTGTCTGTTCTGGATTCAACAAGTTCATTTCTTCCTACTTTTGGTTTCTGAATTAGCAAAGGTATTGGAGCTTCCCTTGTCTTGTTTTGAAGAAATCGTTCACTCGAGATATATTTGAAAACAAAAAATTTGAATTCATTATGCTGCAGAAAAACTTCAACAAATCATCAATCAATATTGTGTTGCCATTGCCCAATCCCTTGTCAAAACACATATTTTAACCAGGGTTAAAACAAACAATTCTATTTCAAGTTAACAAACATTTCATAAGCAATAAAAGCTGTTAGCCTGCATCTCAGATAATAGATATTCCTTAGATATTAAATACTGACTATAGATGAATCTCCTGTTCATCTTCTGGGGATTGTATGGTTATTTTGGTTTGTACAAATGTGAAAATAATTTCTACCAATAACTAATACTGGATAATTGAAGCACCCTTTCTGAGGTAAGGTCCCAGACTTGAAATATTGGGATGGATTTTCAGAGTCATGGAAATTCTACAGATCTTCCAAAATGGTGAGCGCAACCAGGATGCAGAAGTCCAACCCCCATTTCTGACAGATCCCATTTTCACCAGTAGGGAGAAGCGGACGGGGCATGAACCACACATAAGGGAAATCAGAACTCAGCAGGGCCATTTCAACTCAGTGCTGAATTCAAATAGACCCCATTCTGGCTATTGCAATGGTCTTAATCCACAGTGTGGGGGTCACAAATTGATGGAGTCGATGTAGAGGCTCTTAAAGGGGGGAATAAGGTCTGTATAACTGTCATGATGTATAGTTTTTTTTTAAATGCCACAGTCTTGAGAAAGAAACAGGCAGCCAGGGTCATAGAGGTAAAAACTAACTTTGGTCTAGCAGTAAAATTGGCTATTTGTTTGCATCTCCCCAAGGCCTCTTTGTGAATGTTTGGCTGATTTCCAAAAGCTATAATTATCTCCACAGGTGGATTTTAAGTTCAATTGGTTCGACAGTTCAAAGAGGCTATTAAAGCATTAGTTGTCTTTGTTGTGAGGTTATGAATAGAATGTTGTTTTTTATTAATCACTTGAGGCGATGTAAAAGGACTGAATGGGCTTTCATGAATGAGTGTAATTTTTTTTATTATAGTGAAGGCCAAATTACATTTTTAGAACTTTGTTATTTAATCTTAACATTGTTCCTGAGGTCTGCCCCATACTGGATACTGGGTGAGTTGGCATGGAAGGTGCAAGGGTCAAGGGTGGTGGGTAGGTTGGCATGAGGGTTATAAGAGACTACGGGTTGGGAAGGTCATGTGTTGGCATGGGGACTCCAAGGGGTGGGGTGGGGTGTGATTGCATGTGCAGTGTAAGAGCCAGAGGACTTAAATTTGGTGAAACAACTGGGACAAAGTCCTAGAGAACTAGGTGGGCCTTTTAACCAGCCTGCCTTGGTGCTCAGCCCTCATGTAGCCACCTCCAATCTGCTTCTGTGCAGAGTGGGCCTTACTCTATCCCGCACCCACGGAGTGAAAATTGGGTCTAATGGGGCACCTTCTACCAAGACAGGTCTGCTGAGTCAGGAAAAATCAGGACCATTAACACTGTTTCTCTCTCAACAGATGCTTCCCAACCTAAGTATTTCCAGGGTTTTCTGTTTTCACTTCACCCTAAAATTATAATTGATTGAAATCTAAAGGCAGGAGAATATAGGTTGACAATCATTTTTATTTGTTAAACATGATACCAAAGTTTAAATCAATATTATTTTAAAGTAAATTCTTCTGTCTTTTCTACCTGTATTTTATTTTATACTGCATTGCATAATAAAGTCCTCAAAATTTCTAGGCATAATAGTTGCTTCAGTAGAAAAATAAATAATTTCAATATGCAAAATTATTTCCATAGGAGCAATAATATATTGGAACACTGCAATGGAAAAAGTGCAATATGTAACATGTGCACTCCTGAAGTATGCCTGACATCAAGCGTAACATAAAGGAAGTATGCACAAATGTAAAGCTAGATGAATGTGTCCCCATTAAAAGGCATGTAAAGATAATCTAAGAATTACAACTCTTTAGTGCATTTTTACACGTGCACAAATGTATTGTGCACACCAAGCTTGGAGTCCCCAAACTTGCAATAAACGAGAAGTACCATTTATAAGCAATCAAAAATTTTACCTGACAGTTAGGCACACTTTAACACTTCTAGCAAGCAAAATGCATTGCATAATCACAGTAAACTTCCACATTTCGGTTAAAGCAATGAATAGGTAGATGGGTATGGGAGGAAGAGTGGTTCCTTTAGGGTGTTAAATTTCCACTTACCATCTTCACAGGCATGCAGAACACTGTTCACAATCACAAAGGCTTAACTATTAGTATAAATTGTTGCAATTATATGCATATACATTGCACATTTCATGAATAAACCACATTGTGCAAGGTTTCTGCTGGATAACAATAATTTGCCTTTAGCCTAGTTAAAGTATCCCAAGATACTTTAATCACATAGTTACATATGTTTGAATTTCTGTCAAGATACCCAAATCATGAAATTACAGTCACCCATGACTCTAATTTACTAAGAGCTAGATTATAATCTCTTTTATTAAAATACACCATGGAATTTATAGGATGTCAGATGGTGCATCAAGCACCTGATAGATTATTTGATTAAATTATTGCAATAAATAATTTGAGTTCATTCTGTCACTTCGGTAGAGCTGATCCAGCCTAAGTTGGCTGTTACTTGAAGCAAATCAATTCTGACAGATAGGAATCCCATGGATAGGCTCTCTTTTAAAAGAGGTCAAAATGAAATTTAGTAAAAAAAAGTCACAAGAAGATAAGCAATTACCTTTAAATGTCAATGCGTTGAAGCTAGCATGAAACTACTCTTTAGAAAGCTCACTAAGGGCTACACCAAGAAAATCCAGCCTTAAATACTGCAGGGTCTCAGCTAAGATAGCTGATTGCAGTTAGGATGGCAGTAGGCCATTACAATGGGTCTTAGTATCCCTGGGCTCTAAAGGAGATGACCAAGTCAATTCTAGCACCCCCCTCCCCTCCCCGCTGGAAAATAAACCAAATTAATTAACGTTGATTTCAACTGTGATGTCAAATAGATGCCTAATACTTGATGCCTTGACCTGTGAAGAATGACTATTTGAGAGGTACGAGGCTTGCAGACATGGATCCATTGCCTAATATGAGTTGGCACTTTTGAAATTGGTGGTAAAAACCATTTCCAAGTATGTTTCCTTGATTCATTATTCATTCATTTTTCAGTAATTTACTCTGCATTTTTTGGCCCACCTCCAACAATGGTTACTATACCATCTACTTCTGTTAATTATAAGTAATCTCTTGCTCAAAAAATTGAATTGACTAGCATTTTGCATAATTTTAATTCATATTAACAATTTTAATTGAGTGACTTTGAATTAAAATGTATAAACAATCTTTGGAGTGATACGCAGGTGTCTTTTTCCCTACTGTCACGTTTTCAGTGATCAGAAGATCGAATAAGCAGTCATTCATCCAATGTTTCGACATGCCTAGCAACTTCATCCTCAGTGACATTAAAGCTCCTCAGAAACCATCGCCCTCTGACTTAGGTGCAAACAACATTTGCCTTTAGCAGTACGGAATAAGCATCCAAAAACCAGTTGTAACACTGAACTTTAAATGTGACAACATGAATTGTACAAAATGCTGAAATTTAGTTCATCTGCGTAGTCCAGTTACCCAATTTCAGCCAATTGGCAAAGCGTGACAGCTGTTTCTTTTCCCTTCTATGGACAGCTCTAATGTGCCAGCTTACACATTTGGTGTGCAACATACTACAGAAAAGACTTCTTATTCAAAACCCTGCTGCTCATATCCTAACTTACAACAATTCCATCCATTACTCCTGTGCTGCATTATCTCCCAGTATGGTAATGTGTTATTTTAACATTCTCATGCTTGTTTTCCAGGCCTCCGTGGCCTCTCCCCTCCCTGTCTCTATCACCTCCATCAGTCGGCCTACCTTCCAAGATCTCTGCTCTCCTCCAATTCTGGCCTCTTGAGAATCCCAGGTTTTCATCATTCCAGCATTGGCAGCTATGCCTTTAGCTGCCTAGCCCCAAAAATCTGGAATGCCCTGCCTAATATCTCCTCCTCCAAGGTGCCCCTTAAAACCTACGTCTTTGACCATGCTTTTGGTTACCTGTCCTCATATTTCCTTCTGTGGCTGGGTATCAAACTTTGTTTGATGCTGCTCTTGTGCAGAGCCTTGGGATGTTTTCCCCCTGTGGTAAAGGTACTATGTAAATACAAGTTGTTATTGTTTAGATATACATAAACAAATAAAGGCCCAGATGTTCGCTCCCGGGTTGGGTGTGGGAAGACAGGAGAATTCCCGGCTCTGCAAAGCCAACCTGGAAAAATGGCCACCTGTCATTCTGATTTTCATTCCAGGGGCAGACTGGATTAGAAAGTTGGGTCCACTACCCCCAGAACGAGTATGGCAGGCTGGGCAGAAGGCCTGTCCCTGTGCTCTGGCACTGTGTTGAATTGAATTGAAAAAAAAGATTGAAACAAAAGCTCTCAAGCCCTCAGCCACTGACACACTCCCTCGACGCATCCATGCCAACCTATGCCATGTCATGCCCCTCTACCCACCGTCCATGCCCCTTAAATACCAAATGCCCCCCACATCCACATAAACCTTCATAGCCCCTATGCTAGCTCAGTACTAACTCATACTAACCCAGCTCCCCTAATCACCACCCTCTGACCTTACCCGCTCCATGCCAACTCACCCAGTATCCTTTGACAGTACCTTGACAGCGTTTTGACAGTTCCAATGAGCTTATGCCCTTCTTACACACAATCATGCTACTTCTAACAATCCCAAAGCATGCTGTACCTCTCCCAAAGGGTGTCTGACATATCCCAAATGTGTCCCAGGACCATATCCAAAGGGGTTTTTTATCTCTCCAAAAGGGTACCCTGGCTACCCAAACGAATCCATCAAGTTCAGAGGATCTCTTAACTGGTCTAATCTGCAAACTCCAGATTTTGCACTCCTGGCCTACCCGAATCCCACTTCAGCAGAGGCAGCTTGTGATTTAACTGGCCAACTACCTCCATAAACCCTGCATGCGCAAACAGTTGCCTGACTCCACCCCGGCCCCCACAAAAACGGAACTGCCACTCTGTTGTGGCGAAAATCTGGGCCAAATTGTCAACTTCAGAAAAAGGAAAAACTACACGTACTTTAGTACATAAAGTTGGCAGATTTATAATGGAAGAGTGTTTATTCCCCCCCAAAAGATCATGTTGGTTGACATTTTGCTATTATTGAAACAATATTAATAATATACATTTGATTTTTTTGTATGACTTATGCACAAACACACCATGCACAGCACTGCTTTAATTAAAAGCAAAACGAGAAAGTCTTGCCACTGTTCTATGTTCATTCAAATTCTTTAAAAAGTACTCAGAAGTAGCCTTGTAAAATTCAAGTACAGAATCAAGTTTAAATCAATGAAGAACTTTATTGAATTAAATAGCAATACTCCCTCCAATGTTAGAAAAAGGTAGTACACTACATCAATGTATTTTTGCAGGCTTCGGGTGTCTATATTTCCTGCGGGTTAAATGTATCCACCCTTGAAACAGCAGTCTGAAAAAATATTTACATTGTATTGCAAACCTGCTTGCAACTGGACTTTGTCAACAGCTGTCTATATCAAACTCAAAACCTTATGTTGACCATGTTGCAATTAAGTGAATTATTTTCACTCGGTTTTGTACAGACTCAAAAGATATAACACCCCATCCCCTAAGCACTCCAACAGTATAGGATGCACATGTCATTTGCATGAGTAAATGTTGCTTGTTATCTTCTGAACTGTTTCTTTTCCCCCTCAAGACATGTCTATTGCTATGCAGTTTTATTTGAATGATACTCTCAATATTGAGGGAGTGCTGCATTGTTAAAGGTGCTGCCTTTTGAATGAGACGGTAAATAGAGTTTTCAAAAAAATAATGAGCTCCAAACATGTCCTGGCCTAAATTCTTCCAGCAATCAACACCACTAAAAAAAAATCTGGTTATTAATTTCTGTTTTTTGGATCTGTTGTGCATATATTGGCTATCATTGCAAAGTTATGCATGGTGGTCTGGAAGTGGAACAAAATTCCTAATGGTGTGCATTGTTCCTTGGCTATAGTGTAAACTCATTCAAACTCTAAAATGGATAAATCCTCTCTACCTGCTTATCTTGCATGAGAGAAAATCCAGACCTAGTGATTTACTTGAAGGCATTTTTTCATGCATACCACAAGCATAAAACATTGGCATTCTCTAATTCATAGTAAGAGAAAAGAAAATGCTGCTGCTAAGGAGAAAGGCCTCATGATGCAGATGTCTTCAGCTGAAGAGTTGCCAACAGGCGCATTAAATCACCACTGGAACAGTGAACGATACTGAGAAATAAGGAAAAGAATTGAAAGAAACATGGAGGAACATTCAAGAAAACCAAGTAAAACTGCACAAAAATGGTGTAACAAGATAAATTAAGAAAAAAATAATGAATTAATAAACGAGCATGGCTTCTGAAGTTAATAACGAGCAATAAGGATGAAGGCAAATACTAAAAAAAACATTGTGAAAGGTTCTGTTTTTTTTTTCTGGAAAGAGATATTCTACCGAAGCTTTTAATCTTGCACTCATCAGGACACAATCTGTCAGTGTCTCTTTTTTCAGCAATACTCAAGTTCTGTACTACCAAGCGACTAATTTTTTTTCTTGAGGACTACATCCTGAATAATTGGATTCAGAGAGGATGGGTCTCAAACACTTGAGAAATGTTTTAATACAACAAACTAGACTGAATGTCCAAAGCAGCTGACTTCACAAAAGACATAATAAAAAGCATAATTTGTCATTTTATCACTCCTTGTTTAAATGCAATTTGTACTATAGTATATCATTTCCACCTCTTTCTACTTTTCCCCTATTTTAAACAGCATGATGTAACAACCTCACAATAACCATGTCAGCAGCAAAAGTCAAAAGAAATCAAGTCTAAAATATTACTCAATGCTAGAGGAATGATGTGCCAGAAATCCTCGTTCAACATCCCAAATCTCCTACTGGCATTCACATGAGAAATAACAAATTTACATTAATAATGCATAAGCATACCAAAGGACCATTTACTATTTATTGTTCATTTTTTTAAAATAGGTAAAAAATAGTTTTCAGCATGCGTAGTAAATCAAGAGTCAGCATTTATTTGAAGGTTTTTTAGTTAGTTGCCATTCAAAAATAATAAAGTCATTCACTGCATTACTGAACACTTCCACTTCTATATTAATTTAATATGGAGAAGTGCACTGCGACAGAATACCAAGCAGTACTAAACCCTAAGGAGCATCTGACTGTAATGCACAGGAAGAGTGATGGCATGAATATGAAGAAAAGTGCCTTCCTATTAGTCAAGGAGAACTTGGCATGAATACAAATGTCAAGAGAATTATGAATAATGAAAAATTTACTTCCTTAGATCCCGGAGTTATAAATAACAATGGATTCAGGCTGAAAATAGAACAGTTAATTTGCTTGTAGTTCAAATCAAATTCGGATACAGCAGACTAAAGCAGGTGTAATAAAGAGGAACATCAACTATCTATTTCTGAAAATTAAATTTCTATTCTCCACACTTAGCATCCTAATAGTCATTTGAGTTACTCAAATGTATTCTGCTACCCAACCTATCTAGTCGAAAATTGTCTCTTGCGTGGTTAAATCATTGGTATAAGCAGTTTTACAGCAATACTCTTCATAAATATTCCTCTACAGTCTCTTAATAGGAAATAAGAAACCATCACCATGCAAATACATTAACATGGACAAAATGCCTATTTATTCAATATAGTGGATTGCTATTGCTGTCATTTTCAATCCGCTGGCCAAAACAGTGATGGTAGCAATAGGGGACAATAAGCATTATGCATTTCAACATAAGTTTCACCATTCCAAGAAAATTGAGTTCTCCACAGGGAAGCGTTTCAAATACATTAATGCTTCAATAAAAATATACAATTACGCAATTATCTTATTTTTGATTTCCATGCTCTTATAGATTTATAAATCTTGCAATTAGGTTTAATCTAATTGGCAAGGGGATGGACATCAGGATGAAACATTCGAGAGGAGAAACAAGATGTACAGAGGACGAGTAGTGACAAATAACACTAACGTTAGGAACAGTTCAGAAATAGGAGAGATCAGACAGGGAGCAATTACAAGGCTGTTTAAAATGAGTTTGCAAGTACGTAAATGCATGTAATCTGGTAAATAATGTTGATGAGCTGCAGGCACAAGTTGCCACATGGGACTACTGTACAGTAGCAATGACAGACACCTGGCTAAAGAAGGGGAGGATGGGGAACATAATATCCCTGGCTAATCAGGAAAGATAGGGAAGTAAAAAGGCAGTGTGGGTTGCAGCATTGATCAAGAAAAGAAAAATGGTGTAGCTGAGGGTCAAAGACAGAATCTATTTGGTTAGGTTTAAACAAGATAGAGGAGCTATAATGCCATTATATGTCACCAAATAATGGGAAGGGAATACAGCAGATTTGCAAGGAAATTACAAGAACAGTCGAGAAGTGATAATGGGAGCAGTTGATTATTTCTAAAAACAGAAATACACGGGAGGTCAAGCAGATGCTGTGGAGAGATGCTGCCTGACCTGCTGTGATTTTCCAGCATTTTCTGCCTCTACTTCAAATTTCCAGCATCCACAGTACTTTGCTTCAATTAACACAGCATTGGACAGTTAAGGTGTAAAACACTAAGAATCATAGAGAAATTGAGCCCATCGATTCCATACCAGTTCCCTGTAGAGCAACCCAGTTAGTCCCATTTCTCCAAAAACCTTATTACCCACCACCACACCCCCCGACCCTCCACCACCTCCATAGGTCTGCAAGTTTATTTCCCTCAGGTAACTACTCAAATTCCTCATGAAAATATTTGTCATCTCAGCTTCCACCACCATCATAAGCACAGAGTTCCAGGCCATTACCACTTGTTGCATAAAAAAGTTCTTCCTTACATGCCCCTGCATTCCAATGTTCCGTAATTAAATTTAATTGGCCTCAATTGGCTACCCACTGCTTCCCAGTGGGTGGCCAATCTGACTCCAAGCCGCTCTCATTCAAAATGGCTTGTGGTCAAAATCATGATGGTGAAATCGGCAGAAGAGGCTGACAGAGTCAAATTGTGGGCCTGTTTCCTGTCCTTAAGCCAATTATTTATCTAAGTGAACACTGACCCTCCTATCCCATCAGCCTTAATTTTGATAACAAGCCTTTTGTGTGGCAATTTGTCAAATGTTCTCTTAAAATCCACATAGACAACATCCACTGCATTCCTCTCATTAACTTTCTTCAATGCTTCATTAAAAATTCAATTAATCGAACATGATCTGCCTTTGTCAAATTCATGCTGGCTCTCCTTAATTTGCTCCAACCTATCCAAGTGCCTCATGATTTTTTCTGCCCTGCATCCCTAAGCATATACTGGTACAGTGCCTCAAATGCAGCCTCTGGACCGAGACCATGCTGGATTTCGGGTCCGGTGGGTCAGGCCGTGGGCAGTTTGGATCAAGCCAGGTTGGGCGGTGTCAAGAGTCTCTTGGAGCTTGGGATAGAGTCAAGCCGATAACTAGCCTGGAGCCATACCACACCAGTGCAGCACCTAGCCGAATCGTCCAGCCAGGTTTTTTCTTTAATTTTAAAAGCAAAATACTGCGGATGCTGGAAATCTGAAACAAAAACAGGAAATGCTGGAAAAGCTCAGCAGGTCTAGCAGCATCTGTGGAAAGAGAAATAGAGTTAACATTTTAAATCCGTCTTGACCCTTCTTCAGAGCTTAATAGAAGTAGAAAGGTGATGAAATTTATACTGTTTAAGGGGGGGTGGGGCAGGTGGTGCTGAATAGAAGGCCAGCGATAGGTGGGGACAAAGGTTGGATTGACAAAGATGTCATGAACTAAAGGACAAAGGGAGTGTTAATGGTAGTAGTTAGTTCTAAAAAAAAAGTGCTGATAGTGGCATAGAGGTAAGAAAGCAGGTTGTCATAATAGCAGAACAAGGGTAACATTGTGTGAAAGAACCACATGGAACAAGTGACAGATGGCCTTGTAGGGGATTGGGTGGGGGGAGGGGGCAGTGATGGGGATAAAAAGGTTAGGACATGGGATAGAAGGGGGAATAATCTCCAACACTTCCCTTCTCTTCCTTGACCTCTTTGTCTCCATTTCTGATGATAGGCTGTCCACCAATATTCATTACAAACCCACCAACTCCCACAGCTACCTCAACTACAGCTCTTTACACCCTGCTTCCTGTAAGGACTCCATCGAATTCTCTCAGTTCCTTCACCTCTGCCACATCTGTTCCGATGATGCCACTTTCCAAAACGGCACTTCTGACACGTCTTCCTTCACCGAGGTTTCCCACCCACTGTGGTTGACAGGGCCCTCAGCCAGGTCCAACCCATCTCCCATGCCTCTGCCCTCATACGCTCCCCCACCCCTCCCAGAACCATGATAGGGTCCCCCTTGTCCACACTTTTCACCCCACAGCCTCCGCATTCAAAAGGATCATCGTTCATCATTTCCATCTACTCCAGCATGATGCCACCATCAAACATATCTTCCCCTCACCCCATGTCAGCTTTCTGTAGGAACCGTTCCCTCCAGGACACCCTGATCCACTCCTCCATCACCCCCAACACCTCATCCCCTTTCCACAGCACCTTCCTATGCAAGTGCAGAAGGTGCAACATCTGCCCCTTTACCTCCTCCCTCCTCACCGTCCAAGGACCCAAACACTCCTTTCAGATGAAGCAGAGCTTCACTTGCACCTCCTTCAATTTGGTCCACTGCATCCACTGCTCCCAATATGGTCATCTCTACATCGGGGGGACCAAATGCAGACTGGGTGACCACTTTGCAGAACACCTTCAGTCTGTCCGCAAGCATGACCCAGACCTTCCTGTCGCTTGCCATTTCAACACCATCCTGCTTTCATGCCCACATGTCCATCCTTGGCCTGCTGCAATGCTCGGTGAACCAAACTGGAAGAACAGCACCTCATATTCTGATTAGGCACTTTACAGCCTTCCAGACTTAACATCGAGTTCAATATCTTCAGACCATGAACTCGGTCCTCCAACCTCACCCCCTTTTTCTAATCCCCTTTTTACTATATTCATTTTTAATGTTTTAGCCACTTATTTTTATTCATTTATCTGTGGGTTTATCCCCCTTTTTATCCCATTTTCTATCTTTTTTTTCCCCACACCACCCCTTCTCCCCACCCCATCCCCTACAGGGCCACCTGTTACTTGTTCCATGTTGTTCTTTCACACAATGCTACCCTTGTTCTGCTATTATCACATTCTGCTTTCTTACATTTATGCCACTATCAGCACCTTTTTTAACACTAAGCACTACCATTAACACTTCCTTTGTCTTGTGTTCATGACATATTTGTCAATCTCTCCTTAGCCCCTACCTATCACGGACTTCCTATCCAGTTCCACCTGCCCCACCCCCGTTAAACAGTATAAATTTAATCACATTTCTAATTCTCTGAAGAAGGGTTATACAGACTCGAAACGTTAACTCGGTTTCTCTCTCTACAGATGCTGCTAGACCTGCTGAGTTTTTCCAGCATTTTCTGTTTCTGTTTTTTTTTTAATTTTACTCTATTAAAATTGACGTATTGAGCATTTTAAAGGTGTCCAGTTTTCGGACAACTCCAATTTTGAGACACAGTACCTGTATCACCCTCTTTTTCCCTAAAAGGCCCCACCCTGCCTCTTGCTGCCCACTTACTATTTATCTGCTGATAGAAGATTTTTGGGTTCCCTTCTATGTTATCTGCCATTCTGTTCTGATGTTTTCTCTATAAGAGTCTTAAATTCCTTGTCATTTCCTATCTCAACTTATTTCATTTAGCCTGGTTTTTGCTTAAAGAATTTACATCCACATACATCCACATGGTCCACCCTCTTTTTCTGTCTCATCACTTACATGTAAATCTGAAGGGGCCAAGGATGGATTCTTGAAAGAATTCCAAAGGCAATTATGTGAAAGTGGGAAGAAAATCCAATGCAGGCAAATTCTCCAGTTACAACTAGATAGGTAGGAATAGGGCCAGGCAAATGCATTTCCTCTTGGTTGGACAATTGAGGAGGTCCCTTGGATGAGAATGGTGTGGACAACCATGTCAAAGCTTGCAGACAGGATGAAACATGCTTACTTACCATGGTCACAGTACATAAGATATCATTCATGCCTTTGACAAGGGCTAGTTCTGTAAAGTAGGAGTGGAAACCTAATTGAAGGTATTCAAGCATGAAGTGCAGGGAAAATTGGGCACAGGTTTGAGAGGTAACAATGGGCTCAAGAGATTCAGAGAGAAAGGGGAGCTCGGAGTTGTGGCAGCAGTTTGCAAGGACAAAGAGGTCAAGGGTGGAAATTTTGAAGAGAGTGGTGACAACGGCAGATTTGATCGGGAGAGGAGCAGTACCGGAGGTGAGGTAATTGTTACTAATATCAGCTAACAAGAGGTGGCAGGAGTTGGTTGGGGGGAGAAGAGAGCAGAAAGGGAGGTTGCTTGACTAGCAGTTTGGTGAGAATGGGGTCAACTAAGAAGGAGGTGGGTCTCCTGGACAAGGGAAGCTCAAAGAGGGCACGACCAGACATAGGAGAGGAAAATATGTGAGGGGAACTTTTGGGGAAGTTTGACCCCGTGGGTTTGAAGGAGGGAGGAATGCGGCAGAGCTAGCAGAAAGGATGGTCTCAATCATTGTGACAAAATCATTCATGAACTTGTGCATTTGTTTTTGGAGATGAGGGTGGATATGGAGGGGTTTCAGAATATGGATTGCAGTGCAGAAGAGAAGCTGAGAGTTATCTTTGTATTCCAAGATGATCCCAGAATAGTGAACAATTTTGGCAATGTAGATAGTGTTATACAGGGTTCAGCCAGACCTGTGATGAATAGCTAAACCAGTTGTCTGCCATAAACATTCAAGTCTGCATCCCTGGGACGATGAAGTGGAGCAGCCAGGGGTGAGAAAGAATAATAACTTTAATGGTGGCGGTAAGGATGTTATTAAGCAGACTGGCAGCTGCAGAAATCTCGTGGTGAATAAAGGGCAAAAGACTCAACAGTTTGGATTTTGAAAGTAGTATTCTAAGTAAATTGGGAGAGAGTTTTCTCCCCCCAGAGAGTGGAAGGAAGTGAGTTTAAGAGGCAGAAAGGAGATATGGGTGGAAAGTGATAAAAGGAAGTAATCAGAGACTGTGACTGACGCAATCTGGGTAGAGGCCACATGAGATGTCATGGTCACAGAGGTGGCAAATAACAGTAGGGGAGTTCAGATGGAGGGAGAGATTAAGGGAGGATAGGAGGGCAGTGATCTCAGAGGTGAAAGCATGACAAATTGAAATGGAGGCTGTGATTGCCGAGGATGTGGAGGCTGAGGGAATAAAGTAGTGAAGATATCACAGTGAGAAAATTAACATGGTATTTGGGTGGGTAGTAGAGGATAAGGATTTTAAAACGAGAGGCATGCAGGGTAGAGAGGTGTGTGGGGGGTGGGGGGGGGGGGGGGGTGTTAGTAGTAACAGCTGACCTTAGTCATTTAATCTCAAGTTACAGCTCATTTAGTTTTTTTTTTAAAAGGTATATGCAAATTTATTTTTCACTATGCATTAATTTGAAACCGAAACTGGTGCAAGGTAATAAGCAAGCCAAGATTAGAAAGCAATAATGGGTTTGGTATCTGTTTGAACTATTGTCAAGTATGGCACCAGCCTTAAAATATGTTCATGGATATTGGTGTGATAGCGTTTTGTTTAAGATCTTGTTAAATGCCAATCGGCTACAATAAAGCTTCCAAAAGCAGGACTTAGATAACATCCATATTTGGCAGGCAATGTCCATCTCCAACAAGAAAGTCCAACAACTTATCTGGATCTTCAAAAAGGTCCCCACCACCAATACCTTGGGGGTTATCAATGGCTAGAAGTTGAACTGGAACATCACCATCAATAGCGAGCTTCAAGAGGAAGACGAGGGTAGATATCAAATCCTCCACATTATTTACAAGGCTCAAGTTAGGAACGCTTGACACACGGCTGAATGTATGCAGCCACAACACGAACAACAACATTCAAAAAGCCCATCAATATACAGTACAAAACAGTTTGCTTGTTCAGTGCCCTGCCACATATTCATTTCTCCAAACATTCTGGGTACTCTACCACTAAATTCAATTCACAGAATCTTTACAGTGCAGAAGGAGCCCATTCAGCCCATCGAGTCTGCACCGGCTCCCTGAAAGAACATTCTACCTAATCCCACTCCCCTGCCTTATCCGCCTAACCTCCTTCATTTTTACAAAAAAAAAGACTTGCCTTTCACAATCTCTAGATATTCTAAAATGTTTAGTAGCCAATTAAGCACTTTTGAAGTGTACTCACCATTATAATGTCAGAAATATGCTGTTTGTAACTTCAGAAGCATTATTAGATCATAATTATAAGCAGGCTGTGCTTGGTTGAATTTATGTCATTTCCATTAATGAAACTGTGTCCTATAAAATCATTTATGGAAAAACTGCATGCACCCACAATTTTGATTGTGAGATGGCAACAATTTATGCGAATAAGGCATTTAATCCTCCCCCCTAGTAAATAAAAAGAAAATATGGTCCCATTTTGTTCTGCAAAATCGTGAGTACATCGCTGGCTAACCATCTGTTCATTTAATTAAAGCATTTTCAGCAAATGTCGAGTAAAATTATAAACACCAGCTGTAATCTTACTTTGTTTCCCTTTCCATTCCCAACCTTTCCTCATTAAAGTCTTGTTTCTTGTAAGTGACATAATTCATACAAATGCAAGTAGCATTAGAGAATCCACCGCCAACTACAGCTGTAGAACAGTTCCTTTTATCTGTCCAACATCTTATATAGCTGTCAGTGCATTCCCACATTTTCTTGATAGTTAAAAAGTCTGTTGGTATCTAGTCAAGATCGTAGCACGATATCTTTACAATCCAATTTATAAGGAATGAAAAACCTTCCCCATCGAACAAAGCAGAGAGAGATTTGGAATTAATTGCTAGTCCTGAATGTCTTCAAAAGAATGGCTATGAATTTGGTACCTAAAACATAAAAAAGGAAGAATTACTTCAAAAACATTTTAAATGGATGCATAAAATGCACTAAGGATGTTGTAACAATGTTGATTATAAGAACTGGGATTTATCCATTAAAAAGTTTACAATGTCACCAATAGTAATATTTATGTAATATAAGGGGAAAGTACAAGAGAGAAATTGAAGACTTTAGGAGAGAAATAGAACAAATGCCCAGGCAAGTTTGCTTACCAACTGTTACAATTTCATCCTATCCCCATTTGTCTACAGATGCATCTCTGATGTATAATCTCTCAAAACTAGAAGAGCAGGGAAATTTGCGGTATGACTGTCTAAATGGAGAGTAGCCCATTTCAATGGCACTGCACAATGTAGTCTCCAAAGTGGCAGATAACTAGAGTAGGTAGGGTGAGCAAATGAAATTCCATCACCATTTTAAGGTCAGGAATACTATCCTCATTTTTGTATTTTTATTATAAATCCCTATTCACATTTATAATAGAAACTGCTTGTGTACAGTTGTCGCACTGTAATGACAACCTCCCAACAGTGTGACACTGCAGCATCCCTAGGAGATGGAGAGTTTCATTTCAGCCTTCAACGTTCAGAATGTTAGTTGCCAGTGAAATGGTGGTATAGGCACTCCCAATGGGGAAGAGAGTCAGGAATTGTAAGCAGACAAAATATTAAGATATTATTGAAGCTGGATTGTATTGCATAAAATGCTACAAATACGTAGCCAGTCAAATGGACTTTGAAAGAGGAACACACAAAAACCATTTATTTTAGATTTCAACCACTTGGCTTTTTCATTTAACTGTAGGTTTCCAGACCATCAAAAATCAATAGGTGTAAACTGCCACCCAATATCATGCTTTGTGGTGTGAGAGGAAAAAAGCCCTTTGTGACACAATTTTCAAGCTGCACATTCAACCAAACAGTGCTGAAAGAGAAAAAAATACTTCTTTCAAAATCTGCAAAGCAGCAAAAACCAAATGATGCTATCAAGACCAAAGAAATTGTGAAGCGAACAGAAATGTTTGTAGAGAGAGGACTTAACGAGATTACACAGAACCGAATGGGCATCTCCATTAATCAATCCTTGTCAGACAATTCGTCAGCAGGATGGTTATTATTTTCTTGAGCTATCCAAGGTAACTTCCTGACTGCAGACAAGAGCCCAACTGACCATGGAAGGAGTACTGCAGCCAAGGGAGCAGATCATCAGAAGGGAGAGAGAATGAGACTCTTCTGTAAGCTCTGTGGTATTTCTTTGAATCTGCTTAGAATATTTATTGTAGTTGCGACATAGTCCATGGTAGAATAGAATCTTGCGTTGTATGCCTGATCTAATAAAGCTTAATATTTAACTCAGATATTTGAGTGTGTTCTCATTATTTCTCGTAATTCTTGGGCCAGATTTTTGTCTCAAAAGGAGGTGGGAATGGGGTTGGGAAAGCTGAAATCTTCAAATTATTCACTGCAAAAATAGACTTCCTCTCCCTTGCTGAACCCACGCAATTCTTGTGTGGCCTTTTCACGGGTTGTAAAAACCTTGGGTTATGACTCTGCATGCACCTCTTCTGAGGTCAAGGTCACCACTGTTAGTCCTATAGCAAATTTGAAATTCCCCTCCTTCCCACCACCCCTCATTTTTGAGCACTGGTGTGGGCTGTGTAGCCATTAAAAAAAAAAAGAAATCCACCTTGTTGAAGAGTTTGTGACCACTGTGGAAAGTCTGAGGAATCAGAAACATTCTGACAGATAAATGTTCAATGTTTTGACAACTTCCAATGTCACTATTAGATGTTATATTGTAATGTAAATGTGTGTTAACTGCAGTGATTCATCATAGGGCTCAGTCCTGAAAAGGTAAGTTGACTATTGCATTGACCAGCATTAAGTGTTAAGATGCATCAGGGTACTTTTCCAATTGGAGAAAGTGCCATAATGCATTCAAAACTGTAGAAACCTGTGCTGGGAAAATTCCTGTCATATTTTTGACTGTGATTTAAATATCAGGAGATCTTTAGCTTTGTAATAAAATTGTCCTGCTGTTGAAAGTATCTGTTCCACTCCATTGACTGACAGCCAATCTGCTTTGAAATACAAATAGAACAGTATCTTCCACTAAAAAAGCCATTTTTTTCCCTCTATTGTTTAGATTTCCCAGGGTTTTCTATTACAGCTGAGCCTATTACGAATGCTTGTCTGAGTTTCAAAAGCTCCAGAGCTACTTATCCCAGCAGGACACTATGTAGGCAGTTTGATTGACAGTTTTAAGACATTATTAAAGGATGATGTTTTTGTGAAATAGTTGTCTGTTTTTATTGGTGTTCCTGAGAACCGAGACAAGCTGTCTAAACAGCTGCCTCTGAACCTACACTCCTCTAGCACAGCACTGCGGCTTGCAAAACCTATGCCTTCCCCACAATTGTCTCTTGGAGACAAAAATATGGTAATGAGGTTTTAGAGGTGGGCCTGACTTGCAGTTTCCCACCCTATTTGAAAATCCTTGTGTCTGAACTGCAGAGTAACTTATCAAAGGTAGAACGTTAGGTCCTATAGATGAAAGTTAAATAGAGTTGTAAGTGATGAGCAAAATGCTACCATGACCAAATACCGCTCAAATTGAAAAATAGACATTCAACCATCAGTAATCATGAAGAGCACTTATGCTGTACCAACAAGTGCCTCCGTAAAATATTAGGTCAGTATGAGCAGTTACCAAAAGGGCACATCAGGTACTGGGTACATCTGGAGGGCAAAGAAAAGTAATGGAAATAAAAAATAATAAATAAGGACAATGAAATTTGGGAAAAAAATGTCATATTCTGCCCATTGGTCACTGATAACAACATTCAGCCAAAACTTGCATTTCTTCAGTGTTTATGTAACTTGTAAAACATCCTAAGAATGGAACTGAACACTTGCAACCATCAACACACATCTTCACATCTGATTTTGTGATAGAAGGAAGATTATTAATGTAGTAGCTAAAAGTGGTTGAGCCTGGGACACTACATTAAGGAACTCCTCCAGCCATATCCTGGACTGAGATAATTGACCTTCAACAACTACAATCATTCTTTGTGTTAGGCATGACCTACACAATTGTAGAGATATCCTCAATTCCCATGGACTTCAATTTTGCTAAGGCTCCTTGATGCTTCACTCAGTCAAATGCTGTCTTGATGTCAGGGAAAGCACTTTCAACCTCATGTCTAGAACTCAGCTCTTTTGTCCATGTTTTGACCAAGTCTGTAATGAGGTGTGGATCTGAAAGGCCCTGACAGGCCCTAAACTGGGCACCAGCAAGCAGGTTGTTGCTGACCAAGTGCCACTTAATTCAACTGTTGATGACATTGTCCCTCACTTTGCTGGTGAAAGTAAATTAGTGAGGTGTTAGTTGGCCAGATTGGATTTGTTTTCCTGTTTTTTGTGAAGACATACTTGGGGAATTTGCCACTTTGTTGGGTAGGTGCCAGTTTGTCGCTGTACTGGAATAGCTAGGCTAGGTGCAGTGAGCTCTGAAGGACAGGTCTTCGGCTCTACATTTTGGAATGCCATCAGGGACCACAGGCTTTGCTGTATCTAGCACCTTCAACCATTTCTTGATATCACATGGAGTTAATACAATTGGCTGAAGACAGCTCTTATTTAAAGCACCCCGCCTGTGCTTTAGCAGTTCTGCTGAAGGGTCATGAGGACTCGAAACGTCAACTCTTTTCTTCTCCGCCAATGCTGCCAGACCTGCTGAGTTTTTCCAGGTAATTCTGTTTTTGTTTCACAAAATGATTCTTCTGTTGTTAGGTTTATTGATATTTTTCTCACCTCTCAATCTCTGCTCCCTCCCTACATCAATTTTATGCCATATTCAATTTTGAAGAATTAGTAAAATGTACAAATCAATAAAATTCTGAAGACATTAAGTTTTCTGTTAATTGCTGTTTAACAAGAACGAACAATCTACAAGATGTTGGGAAATGGGTTAATTGAATAGTTATACGAAAGAGTTAACAGGCACAAGGTTCAAATTGCCTCATATTATTCTTTGACTCCATCAGGTCAGCACATTCTTGTTTAGTTCTAGAAACAATTTTAGGAATGTGGGCAACAGTTACTAGACTTTATTGACAAAAAAATTAGCACACATTATTCTGACTTGTCAAGTGCAAACTAATCTCTCTGGGGAGCCTAATTGTGCAACACACCAGTAACTGGATGCACTAAGGAAATTAATGCATCTCCAATGCTTTCTTGCTAGGGCCAGCTTCTTTTTCCTCTCCTCCCGTGGGATTTAATTGCCAGTGATACACAAGTGTATTCCCCCCACCCCCAACACCAGGAAAACAAGGCAATTTACTATGTTGTATCACCATTGGCATCATCTTACACAGATGGAAGGATGTCAACACAGGATTTATCTTTTTCAGGGCTACAAAGACCAGACAGGAGAGAAGCACCTTAGTGCAATCCATATCTGTGATGGCTCGGCAGAGCAGACAGGTTTCACCTAGAAGCAAAAAATAAAAAATACCTGGAAAAACTCAGCAGGTCTGGCAGCATCGGCGGAGAAGAGTACAGTTGACGTTTCGAGTCCTCATGACCCTTCAACAGTTCTCGAAGAACAGGACTCGAAACGTCAACTGTGCTCTTCTCCGCCGATGCTGCCAGACCTGCTGAGTTTTTCCAGGTATTTTTTATTTTTTGTTTTGGATTTCCAGCATCCGCAGTTTTTTTGTTTTTTTTCACCTAGAAGCAGTTAACTTTATTACAGAGAGATTTACAGATGTTTTCACCTCGACCAGGACTCTCGTCAGGAAGCTTGAACCCCCGGATTGCCCGTACTAAAAGCTCACTGGCCGAGCCCCCGCGGTACATCATGTGACCCCTGATTAATAGGAGGAGGGACATTACCTGCAGTTACCACAGCATCTTACCAGAAGATCCAAGCTTCTAGAACACAGCACCACTCTAAACGTCAAGGAAGCAAATTATCACTTTTCAAGAAAGCAAATTTGAATTTTTTATTAATTTACAATTTTAAGCAAAATAGCCAGCCCGACTGTGATAACAGTCCCAAATAGCTATACAGATGGAATCCTAAAAAGTGTGTGAAATTTCTGCACATTTTTAGAACATCACATTTTCAGTCAGTGAACTGTAACAATTTTGAGATATGCACAAAAACCATGCTTTAGAGAAGAAAACCATTCACTGAGCCATAAGAAATGATATAATAATGAGCACTGAAAAGTGAATGATTTGCAGAAGAATAAGACTTCATTTAAGCCTGATTCAATCCTGGTGATTTTTGAATACAGTTGGGATTCAACTTTTTATCAGCAGTCTTCGGTAATGCTTGCACAGTCTCACAAATACAATGGGTACGCCGACACATTGCAACTCTGTATTGCTGTAAGAACATTAAATTAATCATAAGGTCAAAAATCCTTCAGCGCTGTTTGTAAAGCTGATGCAGTATTTTACTAACACCAAGAAACGATCCTCCAGTGACAAAGGTAATTAACTACCTCAAGTCAGTGAAGTTTTCTCCACAGATA
Organism: Cetorhinus maximus; assembly: GCF_964194155.1. Lineage (NCBI taxonomy): Eukaryota > Metazoa > Chordata > Chondrichthyes > Lamniformes > Cetorhinidae > Cetorhinus > Cetorhinus maximus. The sequence continues at coordinate 159,700,260 of NC_135880.1, read as the reverse complement.
TCTGATATACATCAACTTCAAATAGACACAAGCAATTGAAATGTGTAACTTTTAGTTAATATGTTTCTATTACTCAAAAGTAAAGTCCTGTCACAGGGCTCAAATAATATACCTCTATAGAAAATTTGCAAGAATGCTTACAGCATATGAAGGAAGGTAATGCATCTACAGATACCATGGGTGAAATGAAACCCTCAGGGCTTTTGAACAAATTCCGCCAAAATTTCCATGGAGACTACCATGTTATTTTGATGCCTGTGTTAATTTGCAGGAAAAAAATACTATTCAAACTGAAATATGGACAGGTTAGAAAAAAATAACAAAGACGAAACAAAAGGCAAGATATCAGTCACCTACAGTTCCAAAGATTGCCTGAATCTTTTACCTTGTCTCCATTGCAAATATGTATCTGTTAATCTAGTCCATCTCCAACTGTTCTCCCTTACTTCAGATGCCTGCACACCAAGAGGGAAAATGTGCATCTGCAAACAAATTGTTTACTGCATTTTTAGAAACGAATCTAACAGCAAGTACTGGAGATGAAAAAGTGCATCAAGCAGTCAGCAAGCACAATTATGCTTTATAAAAGCAGATCTTTCCTTTTTTTAAAAAAATTGAATGCAGATAAAGAGTACAACACGAGAGGTCAAGGTGCTTTGGAAGAGGGGTCCAGATATTTTTCTTACATATGGAAGAATCGCTTCACACTGGACACATTTGAAATTACAATACTGTGCCACAGATAACCCAGTTGACAGGCCACGTGCCTAGTTATTTCTCCTATGTCCTGTTCCCACTTACCAAAATAATCATTTGAAATTGCAGTTATTTAAATATTATAATTTGTTTTAACGCCAAGTACATTTTCTTTTGGTGTTTATTCCGCCTACCGATGTTTTGTTTTTACAGGAAGAAAATAATATTTCCAACTAGCATCCTCCAAGCCTTGAGTTTAACACCTCTCTTTACCCCTACGTCCATTTTTATGTCAGTGTTGTGCAGTGGACGAGTTGTACTATTATTGATAGGGTTGATCCGCAGACACTTCTTGGGTGGAAACATTAAGTTTATTTACAAAATATTCAGCAGCAACTACACATGAGCTCTCCATTTCAACTCCATCTCTACACAGACTGCTGAGGTAGCCCATGCTACTCTCCTACTGGTTACTACAGATCATGTGATCTTGCCTAACAAGTATTATTCCTAAAAGTACATTACACACTAAATAAAACCATCATTACTACAGTCACTAAAACAAAGTGCAATCCAAGATCTTATAGTTGAACGGTAAAGAATGGCCAGGGCTCTTCCTGTACATCATGGTAGATTGAAATAAGTTGTTTTTGATATCTTCCCCAAAATATTAGAAGCTCTCATTAACAGGTTCATAAGGTATTCAAAAGTAACTTGAATATTTTGACTTTGCAACATGGCACCTCCAACGCTCTTAAGAGAACTAAAGGCCTGTCATTTGAAGTTTGCTAGATAGGAGTTTAGGTGATGTGTTATAGCTCACTCAGGGAATTGAAGTTGCGGTATTAACATGCATGTTTTTGTCTGGAGCTATGGATAGTGATGGTAGAGACTCCAACTTTCTTTTTTCTTTCCATCACATGGCTGACCAGGAATTTCTCCCGCTCTTACCCCTGCCAATCATATGAGTTAAAAGATTTGTAGATCGGCAAAGTTTGGCTGCATTATGAACACCTTCCTTGGAATCAAGCCCTGGGGTGGAACTCAAATCTGGAGCTCCAGGCTCAGAGGGAGGGAAGGTACCCATTGTGCCAGAAGACCTTTTCACTAAAAATTTAATATCACAAGGTAAATAATCTGAAATCAGCATTATAATTGACCCCACTCAATTCTCAGCAAATATATTTTTTTTCTTATCCAACTCAATGCTTCATAACACCTTCAACATTCTCTATAGATTGCCTTACTGTCAAAGAACCTTTGGCACCAGAGATAAAGGGATTCCTTTCAGCTGGTTTCCATTCTTGGTTTCTGTAGTATTTGGGTGATCAAGGTTGAAAGGATTAATGTGCTGGACTGGAAAAACAGTACTATTCACATTAAGATGCAAGAGACACATGATCAAGAGCTGAGAGGGAGAATGCTCATGGCTTAACACCTAGCCATGCATATCTGTATATAGTTGCATTGATCCAACAAACCAGTTATAGTTCAGACACACCCATGTCTCAGTAATCATTCCTTAGCCAGTCACAATCAACAAACAACATGATGGCATCTCTGAAGGATCCAGAAACCCCAAAAAAATCAACTTTATGAAAGTTTGCAAGTCTGACCTGAAAAAAAAAGCACCAAAACTGAAAACAGTTGAAGATCTCCAAAAGAGTGCCATGGAGGACTGGAAGCAGGGAGGGGCAGAAAATCAACTGTTCAACTCTGTAAGGGCTGCACCAAAACACGTGATGGCCCGTGAAAACTCCCGATCCAGAAACAGAGTCAGAGAGCCTAGCGACGATCAAGGAATGGTGAACAACCCTCAAAAAAGGCCTAAAATTTTGAAGTATATAGCACAATAAGCAGGCTGCACTGGGCAAATTCCACTCTTAGGGAGCGCAGGTTTCCATACACCCCCGCAGTCCAGATCTGAGGTCAGCACCATTACACGTTGCAACCATGAGACAACAATCGAAAAGAAAAAACTGGCTGCATAGACACGATTCCCCAGCAGGAGGAAAGCAATCAACAGAGTTTAATAATAATTTCAAGCAAATAGTTTTAAAAACTCTGCAATGTTTAAAAAAGCAAATACCAAAATACCAAATACCAAAAAAGATTAGTGACCACAGTGGACATCACTGAAAGGCTGATCTGCATGGGAAAACTGCATTACTGCAAGAGGAGTTTAAAAATTTAAGGCAAAGGATGACATCCTTGTTCATAAAGGAACCACTCAAGAACATGACCGGAGGGTTAAAACAGTTTTGAACTACCTATAGGATAAAGGCTGACAATTAATGAAAAGTATGAATTCTCCAAAATGTCCATTCGATTTTTAGGCCATGTAGTGAGTGGTACAGACATTATGACAGACCTGCAAAAAACAGTGAATTTCCAACTCCTACATCTGTCCCTGATCTTCAACAATTCCTTGATATGGTTAATCAAGCAGCAAAATTCCTACCGGACTTAGCACAAGTTACTGAGCCCCGAGACAACTATTGAAGAAAGCCCAAACATGGTGTTGGGACACACATCAGGGGCAAATTAAGGGCATGCTGTTCTCCCCAGACTTCTTGACTCATTACGGCCAGTCACTGCCCACCACAATCACAGCGGTTGCTCATCCAGAGGGCTGCAGGAGGGGCAGTCCTGTTTCAAGAACTGAGTGGGTGCCGTAGACCAGTCTATTACGCATCTCGGGTGTTGTCCGGCAGATAAATTAGCTATGTGGCTATCGAGAAAGAGGCTCTCGCAGTCACATGGGCTCGTGAGAAATTCTCTTACTACATCTTTGGACTTAAGGTTGTTACTGAGACAGACCACAAACCATTAGTCTCATTACTGGATGAAAAAAAAAATCAGAATACCCCCGAGAACCCAAAGATTCCAATTGAGACTAATACTGTTTCGTAGGTGAAGTGCATATGTCCAGGGCAAGCTACAAACGACAGCGTACACAACGTCCAGGGCCAGTCTAGACCATCCTAAACCACAGAATAACAACCTCGTCAACGAGATCGAGTCCTGTTCTCAGTTCATGGCAGCACAATTGCAAGCGAGCTCAAAAAACCTACAACAAATACACCAAAAGCTGATGCAGGATGAGGAGTCACGTTCGTGAATACTGCAAGCAAGTTTGGCCAGAGCAACGTCCTGGTGGAACAGTGATGAAAACCTATTTCAAGCAAAGGCAGCACTTTACCATGATTGACTGGGGGGAGGTCGTGGCAGAGTGGTATAGTCACTGGACTAGCATTCCAGAAATCCAGGGTAATGCTCTGGGGATCCAGGTTTAAATCCCACCACTACAGACAGGGAAATTTGAATCCAATAAAAATCTGGAATTCAAAGTCTAATGACAACCATGGAACCATCGTCAATTGTTGAACCCATCTGGTTCACTAATGTCCTTTAGTGAAGGAAACCTGCTGTCCTTACCTCATCTGGCCTACATGTGACTCCAGACCCAGAGTAATGTGGTTGACTCTTAACTGCCCCCTGAACAAGTACAATTCAAGATGGGCAATAAATGCTTGCCTAGCCAGTGACACTCACATCCCAGGAACGAATTGAAAAAAAAATTGCTGCTGTATGACAAGAAGTTGGTGATTCCGGTCTCACTCTGGCCAGAGTTTTTAGAAAGAATACATCAGGGCCACATGGGCATCAAGAAATGCAGAGCACAAGCCCAGTCTGCTGTGAGGTGGCCAGGAATATTGAGATCTTTAGAAAAAAAGATATCTTAGCATCAGATGTGCACATGCCAGACCAAATGGAGCCCCTTATCCCCATTCAATTCCTTACTCGACGGTGGGAATGTCTGGGGATATATCTGTTTAAGGATAATGGCAAATTATTCCTTACACTCGGTCGGCAAGGTTAAATGTTTGTACACTGTGACCACTTAGTCAGTTTTTTGGCCTTTGAAGGAAGTCTTTGCAACACAAAACATTCCTGACCAGGTGGTTTCCAATGGCAGCCTGAAATTTGCCAGCTACTACTACACCAATTCTGCAGAGAACTATGGATTCTTACATCTTGTCATTTCCCAGAGCTATCCACAATCCAATGGTGAGGCAGAAAGGGACATCCACACTATCAAAATCCTCTTAAAAGAACAAAGATTTTCTAATGGCACTTTTAACGTACAGGCCTATTCCATTGCAATGTGGATTGGCACTGTCTTAACTACTGATGGGCAGAAAGCTTCAAATGCAGCTTCCTAAAAAATTATGTAAAAACGACCTAAAAAAAATAATTCCAGGGCTGGAAGTCCAGGACTACCAAAGAGTTCAGCAACAAAAGCAATCCTATTGGAAACAACTGGTTTCCAACCAAATCCCAATGTACTGTACCAGGAACTTCTCCAGGCTGAAGGAATGAGACAAAGTATTGATAAGAGACCAAGGTAGAGAAGGAATAATTGTCCAAATGGGATGATAATTAACAGAGATTTGACATGGTACATACTTTAGAAAGTGCTGCAAGAAACAACAGGAGAAATCTTATCTTCATTTGTCGAAGATAACTATACATTTGGAAGAACCAGATGTTGAGTCACAAACTGACAAGGCAACAGATGCTGCAACTCTCACCCAAAACCAACCATGTCTAAGAAAATAAGTTACGAGGGAGTACTGATTTTCCAAATCTGACAAGAGCACAATCAAGGAGAGTCATGAAACATCCTGACAGATTGAATCTATGAAGCCAGAGACTTAGGGGGAGATAAGGTAGTATGTCAAATATATTTGGGCAAAGACTTAGGGGGAGATGTAGGTAACCCAGATATCTGGGTTAAATGTGTGTGACTGCAGCAACAGGACTGCCCACATAATGTGTTAAGGACACATGACCAAGGGTCAAAGGGGAGAATGTTCATGGCTTAGACTGAGTAACACCTCATCATGTGTATCTGTATATAGTTATGTTTATTCAATAAACCAATTATAGTTCAGACATATCCATGTCTCAGCTAGTCACAAGCAACAGACAACAGTTTCCAAGATTCCCTACAGAACTGTTAATTAGCTTCCATGATTGACTACTGTTTAGCCCACATCTGGTTTTTAGTTAGTTAAATAAGTCTTCCTTTAATCGAATAAGTTCAAAATGATAAACATGTTCCTCCCAGTTATTTCAGTTAATTCCTTTCCCCGCTAATGACAAGAGGGCATAGCTCCAAATTGATAGTTTCCCACATGGTATGTGTCTTTCTTTCATTTCTTCCTGCCTTATCCAGAAAGCTAAAGAGGCCATTTTGAAAACTGGGTTATGTGACAATGGAGTTAACATCCTTACATGCCCCACAGAGGCTAGAATTAAGCCTCCAGTTAATTGAACTTGATTGTTCCTCAAATCCTGTTATGAGAATGTCAACCAACAACTGGACATTATTTAAGAAATGTAAAATTTATTTTAGATAACAGAGACAAACTCCAAGTCCTTCCCTTTAAATCATTGTTTCACCCATATTTCTTTCAATTTAGTACACTATATCCACTGCTCACAATGCATTCTGCTCTACATTGGGAAGATCAAATGCAGATTAGTCGACTGCTTTATAGAACATTTCTGTTCAGTCTGTAGGTGTGATCGAGCTTCCAGTGGCCTGCTGTTTTAATTTTTTTTTACCTTGCTCTCAAACTGATGCCTTTGTCCTTAGCCCTCTGCCGTGTTCCAATGAAGTTTAAACAAGCTCGAGGAACAATATCTCATTTTTCGATAAGGCATTTTACAGCTCTCTGGACTCAAGTTAAACAATTTCAGATTGTAATCTCTGCCTCCACTTTAGGTTCCTTATCTTTGCAGATTTCAGTCATAATCTTGCTTTACTCTTGCTTTTGCTTTCAGACAGCAGCTGTTCATTATTCTGCCATTCACACCTCCTCTGGACATATCTTGTTTCTTTGCCAATTTGATTCATCAATCTACATGAGGATTGATATTGCCTGCAATTATTGCAATTCGTTTCTTACAAGCCTACATTATCTCTTCATATGTACTCTTTCTTACAGTGTAGCTGTCAAGGGGTCTATACATTCCTTCTGCCAGTAACTTCCTACCTTTGCTGTTTCTTATCTTCACCCAAACTGGTTCTACATTTTAATCCTCCGAACTAAGTTCATTTTTCACTACTATATGGATCTCATCCTTTATTAACAGAGCTACCCCACCTCCTTTTCCAGTCCTTCCAAAATGTCAAATATCCACCAAACGGCCACTACATTTGCTTACATTAACAAGTCACTTTGGAAAGTTTAACATCTGGGATTTATATGAAGGTTTGGCACTTGAAGAAGAGGTGAGGGGTGGGAGAAAGCATTTTTTTTGGTAAAAATGCTGATTGTGAGCATGGTGACTATCTCAAAGTGATTCATTTGGTGTGAAGTACTTTGGGATGTTCCAAGGAATGTGATAGGGAGTACACAAATTTTGTTGCAGCAGGAACCAATCCCATCCCACATTTACTACAATTGTTGCTGTAATATTACCACCACTGCACAGTGCAGTCAATTCAAAAATCTAACTATATTATCTGCAGCTGGACCACCATCTAGAAACTCCACTTGATTTGAGTAAATCGGTCAACCAAACCTTTAACCTCAAAGCTTTTTAAGAGGTTCTCATTATCAGCATTTACCAATGAGATAAGTATATTATTTTCACATTGGCTATGGCCTTTTCCCTTCAAAGCAATAATCAGAGCAGTATATACATGGAGAGAAAAGACTCCACTGCAGCTGGTTGCTTATTTATTTGAAACAACACCAGGACTAAAATATGCAGATTTCTTATTAATCAAAAACCCATCTGGCCGGAGTGTTGATGAAGCAGATGGTTTCCTATTGGCCTTAGATTAATTTAAGATCTTGATCCAAGCTTTCTAGAGTCAAATAAGTTTACGTAATAACGATCGACTTCATCCCCAAGCTCCTTTTTGCTCAGTATTATTTTGCATTATTTACTTAACATCTCCCATCGTTTAGATTATTTAAAATATATAAAAACTAAACATATTATTACAGGATTATTCTTTAGTTTGGGTTCGGATTCTGATATGCGAATCCTGACCCCGTACAGTGTGGGGAACAGTCTCTGGACAGTGATTTTTTTTTCCTGAATTGGCCAATTAGTTGCTACAGAGCACACTTACTGTCCAATGAAGGATGGTAGATGGGTTCTCGAAGCTGGAGGGCCAACAGGAGACACTTCAGATTAGAAGGGGGAGGCAGCCTGCAGCTCAGGTAAAAAGGGAGGAAGCACCTCCACTTTGAGGCGTCCTCCCAGCAGTTTTAAAACATTTCAATAAAAAATGGCAACTGTTGCCAGACCATTGTGGAGGTACAACTCTGCCCGAGGGTGAACCGTGGACCCAGCTGTGGCCAGGCAGGCAGAGGAAGGTCTTAAAGCCTGCCTAGAGTCCTGCCCCCTCCCACCCCTGGACTGCCACCTGAAGGTTGCCTCCAGGCAGTAGGCTTGTTCCCCATGCTCTGGGGTTCCTCAAACAGACTGAAAAAGTTCCAGTCCACCTTTGACAGTTGACTTCAATTGGCCATTAACTAACTTTGATTGTGGGCACATCATCCCTCTAGCTCTGATCCAACTTCCAGGAAAATAGTCCAGGAGCAGGATGGTACTGGAAAATTAGCATGCCTGTTAACAGCGTGAATCTACACACCTGCCCACCTCAGCTTTTACACTCACAATGTGGAAAATTCTCCTAGTTTCCAAAAAAAGAACTGGTCTCGAGCTTCTTTTCCTAATCTAGTCTTCAAATATCCTGCAATATAAAACTCTCAAACAACACTTATTGCTTCCAATAGAAGCTGCTAGGGCTCCCAAGAAAGCATTAGACAATGTCCACAACAAGAAGTATTTTGATGAATGTGCTTTATTCCTGCAGATACAAAATGTTCTGCTTGGACATTCATCTTCAAGATTTCCCCTGATCATCAGTGCTCCACTTAGGTTCCACCAAAACCACTCCAGATCTCATTACAACTATAGTCCAAAAATGAACACAATAGCTCAATTCAAAGTGAGGAGACATCAAGGAAGCATTCAACTAAAATTGGCAAAAAAGGATCACTAGTAAATCTGAAACCATTGAGAATCAGGGTGGAGGGAGTGGAATTCTAATAGCTTGAATCACACCTGACATAAAAAGTAAAATGTTATGGTCATTGGAGGTTAATCATCTCAGCCCTAGAACATCATTGCAGGAATTTCCCAGGGCAGTGAACTAGGTTCAGCTGTCTCATTCATTGCCTTCCCGACTGGTACTGGGTTTTTAATGGCAACCCACCAGCTTCATGGGCAGATTTGCAGCTATTTCCATATTTTTAAATGCTAAGCTCCAATTCTGAAATTGTCGAGCTAAGATTTCAACTCACCTACAAAGCTAAGCTTCTAGATTGCTAGTCAAGGAACACAACCGTGATGCTATCATGCCCGATATAAATAAAAGGTAGCCTAGTAGCCTGAAGAAACAGAATAAAAAACAATGGATTTGTTTAGACAAAAAAATATGGAAGGCTGTAACATATAAAAAGAGGCTGTTGGAGGAAAGTGTGTCCTGGCAATTAATGAAATGTCTTGGAGATGCTTCAAGGATATGATTTTAAAAATGCAAGATTTTTCTATCAGATTGTCTATGATTTCAATAATGGATTATGCAAATATGTCTAATTGTGCGCAACTCTAAAACAGTGATTTAACGTCAATGTAACGTCAAAACAAAACAATGGCTTTATGTTTCTCAATCCCTCAAATGGGAAGCTATGTTTGAAGGAAACATGGGTCAGCAACCAAGCTATAAATTTTGGACCCAATTCTCTGACCCACGCTCCCTTCCCAGAATAAGTGTTATATTTATGAAAGATGCAGCATGCTGGCACTCAGCAGCAGTTCTGCACTTTCATGGAGCCCTGCACAAATCAAATTTGGTGCTATAATTTAAAGTGCTAAGCCCAGGTGACTATAGCATGCTGGATATTGATCCAGTTTAATTAGGGTTAGCCAGGTATAAAATCTATTTTCTGTATGTTCCCTGCAACTCAATAGTTTAATAGGCAGGCATCCATTCCAAAAACAGCAGGCTCTTTATTGGTAAATAAGGTTAGTAAGCTTAAGGCACAAATACGCACATGGGAAAATGATGTTATGGCAATAGCAAAATACAGGAGTGGGTAATAAATAATCCTGAATACAAGATAAGGAATGAAACCGGACAGACTGCCTGGCATCAACCTAGGCACCAAAAGCAACAATGCGAAATTCAACCCTGTCGACCCTGCAAAATCCTTCTTACTGACATGTGGGGGCTTGTGCCAAAATTGGGAGAGCTGTCTCACAGGCTAGTCAAATAACAGACTAACATCCTCATGGAATCATACCTTACAGATAATGTCCCAGACATCATCATCAACATCCTTGGGTATGTCCTGTCCCACCGGCAGGTCAGACCCACAAGAGGTGGAGACACAGTTGTACACAGTCAGGAGGGAGGTGGGCTGTGAGTCCTCGACATCTACTCCAGACCCCATGACGTCTCATGGTATCAGGTCAAACATGGGCAAGGAAACCTCCTGCTGCTTACCACCTACCACCCCCCTCAGCTGACGAGTCAGTGCTCCTCCAGGTTGAGCACCACTTGAAGGAAACACCTAGGGTGGCAAGGGCGCAGAATGTACTCTGGGTGGGAAAATTCAATGTCCATCACCAAAAATGCCTTAATAGCACTACTCCAGACCAAGCTCCCAGAGTCCTAAAGGGCATAGCTGCTAGACTGGGTCTGGTGCAGGTGGTGAGGGAACCAACAAGAGGGAAAAACATCCTTGACCTCATCCTCACCAACCTGCCTGACACAGATGCATCTGTCCATGACAGTGTCGGCAGGAGTGAACATCACACAGTCCTTGCAGAGACAAAACCACGTCTTCACATTGAGGATACCATCCATCGTGTTGTGTGGTATTACCACCATGCTAAATGGGATAGATTTTAAACAGATCTGGCAACTCAAGACTGACAACCATGAGGCACTGTGGGCCATCAGCAGCAGCACTGTATTCGAACACAATCTGTAACCTCACCATCAGGTATATCCCCCACTCTACCATTGCCATCAAACCAGGGTGGAAACCCTGGTTCAATGAAGAGTGCAGGAGGGCCAGGAACAGCACCAGGCATACTTAAAAATGAGGGGTCAACCTGGTGAAGCTCTAATACAGGACTACTTGCATGCCAAACAGCATAAGCAGCAAGCGAAGCGATTCCACAACAAACAGTTCAGATCTAAGCTCTGCAGTCCTGCCACATCCAGTCATCAACTGTGATGAACAATTAATCAACTCACTGAAGGAGGCTCCACAAATATCCCATCCTCAATGATGGGGGAGCCCAGTATGTCAGTGCAAACAATAAGACTAAAGCATTTGCAACAATCTTCAGCCAGAAGTGCAGAGTGGATGATGCATCTCAGCCTCCTCTGGGGATCCCCAACATCACAGATGCCAGTCTTTGGCAAATTCAATTCACTCGACGTAATATCAAGAAACATTTGAAGACACTGAATGCTGTGAAGGCAATGGGCCCTGACAATATGCCAGCAATAGTGTTGAAAACTTGTGCTCCAGAATTTGACATGCCCCTATCCAAGCTACTCCAGTACAGCATTAGCACTGGCACCTACCCGACAAAGTGGAAAATTGCCTAGATAAGTCCTGTACACAAAAAGCAGGACAAATCCAACCCAGCCAATTACCGCCCCATTAGCCTACTCTCGATCACCAGTAAAGCGAAGGAAGGGGTCATCAAAAGTGCGATCAAGCGCCAGTTGCTTAGCAATAAACCTGCTCACTGACGCCCAGTTTGGGTTCTGCCAGGGTCTCTCAACTCTTGACCTCATTACAGCCTTGGTTCAAACATGGGCAAAAGAGCTGAACTCCTGAGGTGAGATGAGAGTGACTGCCTTTGACATCAAGGCAGCATTTGACCAAGTGTGGCATCAAGGAGCACTAGCAAAGCTGGAGTCAATGAAAATCAGGGTGAAAACTCTCTGCTGGTTGGAGTCATACCTAGCACAAAGGATGATGATTGTGGTTGTTGGAAGTCAATCATCTCAGTCCCAGGACATCACTGCAGGAGTTCCTCAGGATAGTGTCCTAGGCCTAGCCATCTTCAGCTGCTTCATCAATGACCTCCCTTCCATCATAAGGACAGAAGTGCGTTGTTCCTTGATGAGTGCACAAGTTCAGCACCATTCATGGTTCCTCAGATGCTGAAGCATTCCATGTCCAAATGCAGCAAGACCTAGACAATATCCAGGTTTGGGCTGACATGCGGCAAGTAACATTTGTACCACACAAGTGCCAAGCAATGACCATCTCCAACAAGAGAAAATCTAACCATCGCTGCTTGACATTCAATGGCATTACCATCGCTGAATCCCCCACAATCAACATCCTGAGGGTTACCATTGACCAGAAACTGAAAAGGACTAGCCATATAAATACTGCGGCTACAAGAGCAGGTCAGAGGCTAGGAATCCTGCAGCAAGTAACTCACCTCCTGACTCCCCAAAGACTGTTCACCATCTACAAGGTGCAAGTCAGGAGTGTGATAGAATTCTCCCCACTTGCCTGGATGAGTGCAGTTCCAACAATGCTCAAGGAGCTTTATACCATCCATGACAAAGCAGCCCACTTAATTGGCAGCCCTTCCAGAAACATTCACTCCCTCCACCACCAAACCGTGGCAGCAGTGTGTGCCATCTACAAGATGCACTGCAGGAACTCACCAAGGCTCTTTAGACAGCACCTTCCAAACCCACAACCACTAACACCTAGAAGGACAAGGGCTGCAGAAGCTTGGGAATACCGCCACCTGGAAGTTCTCCTCCAAGTCACTCATCATTCTGACTTAGAAATATATCACTGGGTCCAAATCCTGGAACTCCCTCCCTAACAGTACTGTGGGTGTACCTACACCACATGGACTGCAGCAGTTCAAGGAGGCACCTAACCACCACCTTCTCAAGGGCAATTAGGGGTGGGCAAGGAATATTGGCCCAGTCAGTGACACCCACATCCTGTGGATGAATATATATATATATATTATATATATATATAAAAAAAAAAACAAGATGTTCATCAAAGTTAGGAAAGGAAAGCAAGGACATGGGGTGGCAGTATTGATTAAGGAGAACTTTATAGTGGAGGGAGAGAATGTCCTGGAAGGGTCAAGAAAATCTATTGGTTAGAGTTAAATGACATAGTTATTATTACGCTGCTGGGTGTATTATATCAAGCACTAACTAGTGGGACAGATCTAGAAGAGAAAATTTGCACTGTAATTATTTAAACTACAGGAAGTGATCATGGGGGACTTTAACTATCCTAATATAGATACAATAGCATAATGGGCAGAAAGAGGGAGAGTTTCAGTGATTGAGAGAATTATCTTGATAAGTTTATTTTTCTGCTCAACAAGGAAGGTGGAATTGCTGGTTCTGGTCCTAGGGAATGAGGTGGGTCAAGTGGATAAAGGCATCAGTCGAGGAACATTTAGGGAATAGTAATCAATGTATCATAAGATTTCCATTAGCTATAGAAAAGGGCAAGTAGTAATCGAGAGTAAAAATATTTAATTTGAGGAGGTTTCAGTGAGTTAAAAATAGACCTGCCCTGGCTAAATTGGAATGAAAGAACATAGCACTTAGGAGCAGGTGTAGACCATTTGACCCTTTGAGCCTGCACCACTATTCACTAGGGTCAAGGCTCATCTGATTATGGTATCAACTCCCTTTTCCTGTCTGCCCCCTCTTAAACCTCGACTCTCTTGTCTATCAAAAATTTATCTAACTCAGCCTTGAATAAAAATTCAATGACCCAGCTTCCACTGCTTTCTGGAGAAAATAATCCCATAGACTAACGATCCTGAGAGAGAAAATTTTTCTCCTCTTTTTTAAAAGGGAGACTTCTTATTCTTAAACTGTCTCCTCTAGTTTTAATCTGCCCCACAAGAGGAAACATCTTCCTAGTTTCCGCCCTATCAAGTCCTCTCAGGATCTTATATGTGTCAATATGATCACCTCTCATTCTTCAATGCTGCCTTGAAGATGTGCAAGTTAAACCGTAATTAAACAATGGGCTGCCTTTCAGGAGGAAATGGTTCAGGTGTAGCCGAGGTACATTCCCACAAAAGAGAAATGCAAGGCAAACAAAACCAGTGCTTCCTGGATAATGAAAGGGATAGAGCAAGGCAAGTAGGAAAAGGTTGTGTTTGAAAGAAAGATGTCTGGTTGATAATACAGTGAGAACCAGGCTGAACATAGGAAACAAAAATAAAAATACCTGGAAAAACTCAGCAGGCCTGACAGCATCTGCGGAGAGGAACACAGTTAACGTTTCGAGTCCGTATGACTCTTCAACAAAACGAAGGAGAAATAGAAAAGAGATGAAATATAAGCTGGTTTAAAGGGGAGTGGGACAAGTAGAGCTGGATAGAGGGCCAGTGATAGGTGGAGATTACCAAAAGATGTCATAGACAAAAGGACAAAGAGGTGTTGAAGGTGGTGATATTATCTAAGGAATGTGCTAATAGGTGACATTAAGGGTAGAAAGCAGGACGAGCAAGGTACAGATAGCCCTAGTGGGGTTGGATGGGGAGAAGGGATCGAAATAGGCTAAAAGGTAGAGATAAAACAATGGATGGAAATACATTTAAAAATAATGGAAACAGGTGGGAAAAGAAAAATCTATATAAATTATTGGAAAAAAGGGGGGATTGGAAAAGGGGTGGGGATAGAGGAGAGAGTTCATGATCTAAAGTTGTTGAACTCAATATTCAGTCTGGAAGGCTGTAAAGTGCCTAGTCGGAAGATGAGGTGCTGTTCCTCCAGTTTGCGTTGAGCTTAACTGGAACACTGCAGCAGGCCAAGGGCAGACATGTGGGCATGAGAGCAGGGTGGAGTGTTGAAATAGCAAGTGACAGGGAGGTCTGGGTCAGGCCTGCGGACAGACCAAAGGTGTTCCGCAAAGCGGTCACCCAGTCTCCATTTGGTCTCTCCAATGAAGAGGAAACCGCATTGGGAGCAGCGAATGCAGTAGACTAAATTGAGGGAAGTGCAAGTGAAATGCGGCTTCACTTGAAAGGAGTGTTTGGGCCCTTGGACGGTGAGGAGAGGGCAAGTGAAGGGGAAGGTGTTGTACCTTTTGCGGTTGCATGGGAAGGTGCCGTGAGAGGGGGTTGAGGTGTAGGGAGTGATGGAGGAGCGGACCAGGGTGTCCCGGAGGGAACGATCCCTGCGGAATACCGCCGGGGAGGGGTGAAGGGAAGATGTGTTTGGTGGTGGCATCATGCTGGAGTTGGCGGAAATGGCGGAGGATGATCCTTTGAATGCGGAGGCTAGTGGGGCGATAAGTGAGGACAAGGGGGACCCTATCATGGTTCTGGGAGGGAGAGGAAGGTGTGAGGACAGATGCGCGGGAGATGGGCCGGACACGGTTGAGGGCCATGTCAACCACCGTGGGTGGAAAACCTCAGTTAAGGATGAAGGAAGACATGACAGAGGAACTGTTTTTGAAAGTGGCATCATTAACATAGGAAGTTTAGGGAGGAAGTGAAAAACAAAAGCAGGAGAGTTAAACAGAAAGTATGAGGAGAGAATGGCAATTAACAAAATGGAATCCAAGAGTCTTCTCGCGGAATATAAATAGTAAAAAGGGCGGTAAGGTTGTGGGGGGGGGGCAACTCAGGACTGAATAGGATCTACGGATGGAGGCAGAGGACATGGCTGAGATTATTAAATGAATACTTGGCATCTGCCTTTAAACAATAAAGATGATACATAGTCAATGAACGAGGAGATATGCAAGACATTGGGTGGTCTAAAAATTGATAAACAAGAGGCATGAAAAAGGATGACTGTATTTATGGTTGATAGGTCACCAGGACTGGATGCAATGCACCCAAGAATGCTGAAGGAACTAGGGGAGGAAATCACGGAGGTACTGGCCATAATCTTCCAATCCTCCTTCAATATGGGGTGGTGCCAGAGAACTGGAGAATTGCAAACATTATACCTTTTTTGAACACAAGTGTGAGGATAAACGCATCAACTACAGTTGAGTTAGTTTAACCTTGGTGGTAGGAAAGCTTTTAGAGATGATAATCCAGGATAAAATTAACAAGTCACTCGGACAAGAGTAAATTAATTGAGGTTTTGTTGAAAGCAAATTGTACTTTACCAACTTCATTTAGTTTTTTTTGATGAGGTAATAGAGAGGGTTGATGAGGGGATTGCTGTTGATGTGGTCTTTATCAAATGTCTTTTGGAAACCCATCAAGTACCATATAATAGGCTTGCCAGCAAAGCTGAAACTCCTGGAGAAAAAGAGACAGTGGCAGCATGGACACAATGCTTGCTGAGTAACAGGAAACAACAGTGGTCAACAGATATTTTTGGACTGGAGGAAAGTATATATAGTGGGATTCTCCAGGGGTCGGTATAGGAAAAAACAAGTTCTAACTTGTAGCATCGTTGCTGACCTATGTTTCTTAGTCCTCCACCTTCAGTACAGAAACACTCAACAAAAAGCACACCCACAACTACAAACACACACATGGCAGCAAATTCATTAAAGCTGCAGGAGGCGAGTATAGTATTCGCTGAATGAGTTGATTGTTAATAGAAATTTCTTAAGTGTACCATTAGCAAATCAACTCAATGCATTTGTGCAGCATTAGAATATTAATGTCCAATGGAAGAGTTCCAGGCTATAGAGGGTGAAGGGAATGATGATTCTTACTGTCACTGATGACGCTTCTACAGGTCTTTACATACCAGATGGCACATCTCAATCCCTGGTAAGTTTGGGTACCCTCAAACTCTGTTTATCCATCATGCCCAGAAAACTGATTATTTTCACATGGGCAGGAGTGAAGTACATGGACTATACAGCTGGTGGCCACAGGCTGCACACAATGAATACATTGAGAGCTTACTCAATCAATACAATAAATTGATTTAAATTATTTTCTCCTGTAGTATAAACTGTTTAGGTTGTTTGAAATTTTGCATTCTTGCATTTGTCCTGGTGAATGCAAGACGAAGAACTTCAGCAACATGCCTCTCTTTTTAGCAAATATATAAATTGCCAATTCCATGTCCAGAATCATAAGAATTACAGTACAGAAGGTAGATGTTTCAGCCAATTACACAATTGTCAGCGCTAGTTCTTGAATGCAAGTTAACTGCTAGTTCCATTTCCCTTCATATTCTTCTGCATTCTCCCTTTCCAATTTGTTGATCTTTGCTGTAAAACCACTTTTCCTTTCTACTTATACTCGTACTTATAAAGATCAGTATATTTGCACTGCTAGATATATATGTGTTCCTCCACACTGTTAAGCACTTTTTAAAAAATTCACAGAATGTGAGAGTGAGTTTAACACATGACGGCTGATATCACTGATTCATCATTGTCTACATCGCCCATATCTAGGGCGGGATTTTCGACATCCGCCCATCCCCGGTATCATCTGGTCCTGCCGCAAGTCAACAAACTTCTGGCTGGGGAGCCGCCTCGCCCACTATGGGGCCAGAAATCCCGGCCATATTCTATTAACCCATTACAGTCCACCTCCTCCCAAGTATTCTATCAACTTAACAATAAAGAACTATGTTTTAACTGTTTACATTCTATTTTTGTAACTCCCTTTTAACACTACAGATTCTCCCAGTGTTCTTGGACTTTAGGGAAGACGTCTTGGAGGCATGCGAGCATTCCTCTTTTCCTTAGAGGACATCACGATCAGCAAAATGGGGCAGCAACTTTACAGGACTGCTGACAATCGAAATACAGACTTCAGGGCTGCTGAACTCCAAGCACAATGGCCCTTTGTCAACAAGAGTCTGATGCAAGAGAGAAGATTGAAAGACACCACCCCTTGGGCTCGCAATAGAAGGGAAGAAATTAGTACTTTTTAGGAATGTTCTGCTCCCTCAAAGCACACTTGCAAAGGCCCAAGAAGACAAATGATCTTCAACTCCAATGAACACGCTCTCAGCCTGAGATTCTAATGAATCTGGAGACAAGAAAAGAAACAACACAATTCCTGGAGGGATTTCAGGAAACGAAAAGGAGACGAGTTCCCAATGCCATTTCAGAAAGCACGTTCTCTTTCTGTACACAGCGGCAACATTGCCATGCTTTGCTGTGTGTGAGGCTGCTCCCCCATGAGCAATGGGAAGAATTATTTAGTATGAGATGATAAAACACCACTATTTTCTAGAATGGGATGGATCTCAATGATGATATGAAGACAAATTTTGTGTGGTGCATATCCTGTTGACAAATACCCTGTGCAGGACTCTGAAGCTTTAGAAGCTCTGAAGATTCTGCCTCAGTTTCTGAGCTGAAGAACAGCTCTGGTGGGAAGCTGATTTTCAGTTGGGACTGAAGTATGAGCATCAATTGACTTTCACCCTGGACATAGGTGCTACCGACTCTTTGGCAGTGTGATCCTCAATGGACTCTGGCATGGAATCAAGCAAGTCATTCTCCCTGGAAGACTACCAGCAAGACACTAGGAATTGCATCGGTAGGTTCAGTGGAATTTAAGATCTGAATACTGCTCTGCTGCAATAAATACCACCAAAAGGAACAAACAAGAGACTTTGCCTGGTTCAGCAGTAGACTGGAATGGCAAACCAACCAATCTCCAACAGATCACTCAGTGCTGCAATGGCCTCTCCCTCATTACCTCCTTCAGTAAAGAGCCAATTCAGGTCCATAAGGTCTTCAGGCAGATGGCCACTGTCTGACAGTGCCTTCTCCATCCGCCACCTCTCAACTAGCTTTATAAAGGACTGAGAGATCCAGAACCTTAATATCCACCCAGGGTCAGTGGTTGGTGTCTCTGTGATAGAAAGGAAATAACTCCTGATTAAATAAACCACCTCAGCTGCTGCAGGCTAAAAATCCACTGATTCTATGTTAAACTTTGAAGATTGTTCTATGAAAGGCATCTAGTTGTTCAATGTTGGTCATCATCTGTTTTTTTTTCCAGAATTCCTAGTACAGCAGCATCTCCACTCAAACAGGATGTGCATTTATTATGAACAATTTGGAGAGAATCGACAATCTATCACCCCTTGTAGCGAAAAGGAGCAATTATCCTGCCTTTCACTGGAAGGTTTGTGCCACCTGGACCTTGCAGTTTGATATCTGATGGATGAAGAGGTATTGGCTGAAACCAGTCTGTATGATCTGTTTGTATGTTAATGCCACCTTCAGTATCAATTTTCAAGTTGGTATCAAAGACTGTAACTTGTGTTATAACAGGCCAATCATCTTGATTCCTCACCCTAGAAGCTGTAATTTTGTCTTTATCTTCATTTCCAATTTCTTGGATGGAGTGTGTGTCTCATTAATAGAGGAAGACGGCAAAAGAATATTTAAGTTGTTGGATTTGCAGAGGTGCTCGAAATGTCCAGTCGTGCCACACTGGAAGCATTCCACGCCCCCCTGCTGGGCACTCTTGGCACCTGTGTTGCTTCTTTTCACAACAACCTAAGTATCTCAAAATGGCTGCTGTGGGGCTTTCCGCCCCTTTGCCTGTCCTGGTGAGATTGTGTGTGGCAGGGCTGCTGCTCATGTGCCTACCCAGTTAACGGAGTCAGCTTGAGCCTCAGAGTCACAACATATTATAGCCTGGTTTATCTCCCGGAATTCAGCCTGCTCTGCAAATTGAACCTTTTGCTCGGTTGTAGGATTCTGTGACAGACTAAAATATCTGTTGAAGGCTTTGAGAATGGTGTCAATGTCTGCAGAGGACTCTTCCACCCCTCTGCCTCAGGAGCATTTTGTTGGCTACCAGACCCATGGCATAAAGAAATGAACTGACCTGGTGTTTTTGCTGTTTAGCGTGCAGTACTGATGCTGACTGGTACCCAAGGAAGATTCTCTTCCAAAACTCCCAACTCTGGCCTCTCCGTGAGCCCTCAAAGTCTTAAAACTGCTGCAGAAAGAGCAGTGACTGCTTGACTGGCGCTGGCATCATTGCCAGTTTCCAGTTTGCCCCCTGCTTTGGCAAGTTTGTTGATTCTTACTGCTACCAAGTTTTCCTTCACTCTCTTGCTATAGTTACATCAATGGCACTAATCTCTGGCTAGATTGGTGTCACCACCGCTGCTTCCATGCTTTGTGTTGGCACCATCTGTGTACTCTTGGTGTGGTTCTTGGCTACTGATGTGTGTGAACTATCTTCCCTAGGCAGGCAGTAGTCTTATTCTGGTACTTGCTTTAAACTGATTTATCAACATGATATATAAGGCAGGTTACAGAGTAGATATGTGTAGTAATTATGGTTTTATTTAGTGTAATGTACCTTTAAGAATAATACTTGTTGTTAGGCAAGATCACATGATATGTTGTAACCAATAGAAGAGTAGCGTGGGCTACTCAGTGTAGTGTAGAGTCAGTGTGGAGATAGAGTTGGGAATTGAAAGTACACGTGTAGTTGCTGCTGAGTACGTTGTAAATAAACTTACTGTTTCCACCCAAGAAGTGTCTGCAGATCAACTCTTATCATTAACAGCACAACTTAATCACCCTACAACAATATGTCTCTCCCGAGTACAGCATGTTCCAACCTGTCTCAATTGTCTAGCATGACTGCTAACACCACTGATACATTATCATCTGCACTCATTAGCATATCTATACTATTAACCCATTACTCTACAGTTACAACCCACACGGGAGGCCATCAGGTCCATGATGACTCAGCAAGAGCAACTCACCTTGTCCCACTCCTCCGTCCTTTCCCCAATGCCCTGTGTCACGGCCATGTAAAAGGCGCTTCCTCCAAGTGGTCTGTGAACTAAGAATGTGTGGGGGGGTGTGTATATTGAAAATAACCAGCATCAAAGCTTTAGTCTTAAACAGGATAAAAGGTTAGTTTATTACAAAACACCTGCTGAAAGTTATTTAAGCAAAGGTTATGGAGGTTTGCCTTTTGAGGTGAACTCAGCAGGTCAAGTTTTTTGGAGAGAGTAAAGGTTTCCCATTCCTCAATAATTCCATGGCTGTGGTGCTTGCAGATTGCCTACACTCTTTCGGCAGAGCAGCAGCAGGTTTCTTAATACTTTCCTCTTTGTCCTCCCTTGGCCAAGAAATCTCTCTGATGCTGTCTCTCAGGCTTCTTCCTGGCAGCTCTGCACCAAAATGGCCATTCTCAGCTAAACATAATACAGTTCAAAACTTAAAATGGATGCTATGTTAATTTTCAAGGTGTCATTGTTTCACCAGGCAAAGGAGTTAATTACATTGTGGTCCTTGGTCCTTTCCTGTTTCCTCAGAAGTAAAACAACGTTTCACACCTTTTAGAAGATTCAATGGACATCCCTGGAGGAGTCTTTGCATTTCAATGACTCTTCATAGCCAGATCTAGAGATAGGAGTCTGACAAGTTTTGAACAGAGACATGCCATGTTGTCTGTCCACACTTCAACTTTGAAAAAGGCTTTTAAAATCAACATAGGGGTTTCAAAAAAGAAATGTACCTCCAAATGAGCTGTCCTTAAAATCTGTAGTATCATAGTTACACATTCATGACATCCTGCAAATGATTTGTCTTAGATACTTCTCCAATTCCCTTTTGAAAGCCACAATTGAATCTGCCTCCACCACATGCTCAGGCAAGACATTCCAGATCCTAACCACTTGCTGCATAAAAAAGATTTTCCTCATGCCATGTCCTCTTGAAGTCTATCACTATCCTCCTCACAGTTCACAATACTACTAAGTTTTACGTCATTTCAAACAGTGCCCCGTACACCCAAGTCTAAATCATTAACAAAAACACAACAGGGATCCTAATTGACCCCTGGGGAACCCCACCATTTACCACTACACACTGTTTCCTGTCACTCAGCCAGGTTTATGTCCAAGCTTCTACTGTCCCTTTTATTCCACGGGCTATACATTTGCTGGCAAGCCTGTTACGTGGCACTTTATCAAGTGCCTTTTGAAGTTCACATATAACATATCAACGGCAACAAGTGCATTACCCTCATCAACCCTCTTAGTAACCTTAAAAACTCATACAAGTTAAAGCTGATTTCCCCTTCCTCGCTTTCCTTAATTAATCCACATTTGTCCAAGTAACTGTTAATTTTGTCCTGAATTATTGTTTCTAATAGCTGTCCATTCACTGAGGTTAAACTGGTTTATCTTTACGCCCTTTTTTGAGTAGGGGTGTAACATTTGAAATTCTCCGGTCCTCTGGCACCACCTCTGTATCTAAGAAGGGTTGGAAAATTATGGTCAGCGGGTCCAAAATTTCCACCCTTTGTTCACTATCCATGGATGGATCTCATCTGATTCTGGTTGACTCATCAACTTAAAGTACAGCCAATCTATTTAATACCTTCTCTTTACTAATTTTTAATCCATCCAGAGTCTCAACTACTTCCTCTTTCATTATGACTTGAACTTCTTCATAAAGACAGATGCAAAATATTCATTTAGCACCTCAGCCATGCCCTGTCTCCATGCATAGATCCCCTTTAAGATCCCTAAATGGCCCTATTCCCCCTTTTGCCACCCTTCCACTATTTATTCACTCTCTATATGCCTATAGAAAACTTTTGCATTCCCTTTTGTTTGTTGCCAGTCTCTTCTCATACTCTTTCTTTGCTTCTTGGATTTGTTTCTTCACTTTCCCTCTGAACCTTCTATATTGATCCTGCTTCTCAATTGTATTTTCTACCTGACATCTGTCACATGCACCCTTTTTCTGCTTCATCTTAACCTCCATCTCTCCTGTCATCTAGGGAGCTTTGGATTTGTTTGTCCTACCTTTCAAGGTACATTTTCACAGGGGGTCTCGACCCACAACTTGTCATTGTGCGATATGACCTCTCAAATGCTTGGGTTGCTAATCTAACCATGACCACTAAATTACTGTTTTGTTTACATTTACAGCATGCTCCCCCTCAATGTTTTTCCCAACCCACAGAACACTGCTTACGTTTCCTTACAATTAACTGAACCTGCCACTTTTCAGCCCACTCCACAGACTTGCAAGTTCTCCTGCATCATTCCTCAGTTTTCTATGCCTCCTAGCTTTTTAGCAGCAAAATTGGATATTATTCTGTTTGAATTATTATCTTAATCTTTTATATCTTTTATACAAACAGAACTCAAGTGCACAACACTACTCAATCCTAAAAATCACCCAATGCCTCTATTTTTTGTAGCCATTTCTCTGTCCATGTGAG
This sequence comes from Cetorhinus maximus, assembly GCF_964194155.1. Classification (NCBI taxonomy): domain Eukaryota; kingdom Metazoa; phylum Chordata; class Chondrichthyes; order Lamniformes; family Cetorhinidae; genus Cetorhinus; species Cetorhinus maximus. The sequence continues at coordinate 159,677,271 of NC_135880.1, read as the reverse complement.
TACATTCCCTTTAATGAGAACAAAAACAAAAATACCTGGAAAAACTCAGCAGGTCTGACAGCATCTACGGAGAGGAACTGGAGTATGACTCTTCAACAGAACTAAGGAAACATGGAAAAGAGGTGAAATATAAGCTGGTTTGTGGGTGGGGGGGGGGGACACAGGTAGAGTTGGATAGAGGGGCAGTGATTGGTGGAGATAACCAAAAGATGTCATAGACTAAAGGTCAAAGAGGTGTTGACGGTGGTGATATTAGCTAAGATATGTGCTAATGGTGCAAACTTTGTCTCTTTCTTTCAGGTGCAAAGGAACGTAAGCACCAACAACTCATCAACACCAACACCCATCCAGGACCCTCCACCCCTGCCCGTCCCTCTGTCCCCATCCCGTCTTCCAATTCCAGCCCCGGCCGTGTATTCACCATACCCCCTGACCTTCCCCTCTCTGATGCTGAACATTCAGTGCTCAGCAAAGGACTTAGTTTCATACCCTTACGCCCTCATCTCAATGAATTTCGGGCTTGGCACGATGCTGAACTCTTCTTCCGCCACCTTCATCTCCGTGCTCACTTCTTTGGGCAGGAGTCCTCTCCCTGTTCAACGGATCCTTTTACCCACCTCCAATATTCTCCCTCCACCTGGACCCCTCCCTCTGGATTCTTACCTGCTCTTGATCTTTTCATTGAGAACTGTCGGCGTGACATCAGTCGTCTCAATTTCTCTGCTCCTCTCACCCACTCAAACCTGTCTCGCTCTGAACTTGCTGCACTCCGTTCTCTCGGGTCCAACCCTGACATTGTCATCAAACCTGCTGACAAGGGTGGTGCTGTTGTTGTCTGGCGCACTGACCTCTACCTCGCAGAGACTGAGCGTCAACTCGCAGACACTTCCTCCTACCTCTCCCTGGACCATGACCCCACTACTGAACATCAAGCCATTGTTTCTAGGACTGTCACTGACCTCATCTCCTCTGGAGATCTTCCTTCCACCGCTTACAACCTCAGTGTCCCAACCTCGGATGGCCAGCTTCTACATCCTACCCAAAATCCACAAACAGGACTGTCCCGGCAGACCGATCGTGTCAGCTGTTCCTGCCCCACGGAACTCATTTCTTGCTATCTTGACTCCATTCTCTCTCCCCTTGTCCAGTCTCTTCCCACCTACATCCGTGATTCCACTGACACCCTACATCATATCAACAATTTCCAGTTCCCTGGCCCCAACCGCTTCCTCTTCACCATGGACATCCAATCCCTCTACACCTCCATCCCCCACCAGGATGGTCTGGCGGCTCTCCGCTTCTTCCTCGAACAGAGGCTCAAACAATCCCCATCCACCACTACTCTCCTCCATCTGGCTGAACTTGTTCTCTCACTGAACAATTTCTCCTTAAACTCCTCTCACTTCCTCCAAATAAAAGGTGTGGCTATGGGTACCCGCATGGGCCCCAGTTATGCCTGTCTCTTTATGGGGTATGTGGAACATTCCTTGTTCCAGTCCTACTCCAACCCCCTCCCACAGCTCTTTCTCTGGTACATTGATGACTGCTTCGGCGCTGCTTCGTGCTATCGTCTGGACCTGGAAAAATTTATTAATTTTGCTTCCAATTTCCACCTCTCCATCATTTTAACATGGTCCATCACTGACACTTCCCTTCCCTTCCTTGACCTCTGTCTCAATTTCTGGTGATAGACTGTCCACCAATATTCATTACAAGCCTACCGACTCCCACAGCTACCTTGACGACAGCTCCTCACACCCCACTTCCTGTAAGGACTCCATCCCATTCTCTCAGTTCCTTCGCCTCCGTCGCATCTGTTCTGATGATGCCACTTTCAAAAACAGTTCCTCTGACATGTCTTCCTTCTTCCTTAACCGAGGTTTTCCACCCACGGTGGTTGATAGGGCCCTCAACCGTGTCCGGCCCATCTCCCGTGCATCCGACCTCACACCTTCTTCTCCCTCCCAGAACCACGATAGGGTCCCCCTTGTCCTCACTTATCACCCCACCAGCCTCCGCATTCAAAGGATCATCCTTCGCCATTTCCGCCAACTCCAGCATGATGCCACCAGCAAACACATCTTCCCTTCACCCCCCGGCAGCATTCCGCAGGGATCGTTCCCTCCGGGACACCCTGGTCCACTCCTCCATCACCCCCTACACCTCAACCCCTTCCCACGGCACCTTCCCATGCAACCGCAGAAGGTGCAACACCTGCCCCTTTACCACCCCCCCTCCTCACCATCTAAGGGCCTAAACACTCCTTTCAAGTGAAGCAGCATTTCATTTGCACTTCCCTCAATTTAGTCTACTGCATTCGCTGCTCCCAATGCGGTCTCCTCTACATTGGAGAGACCAAACGCAGACTGGGTGACTGCTTTGCGGAACACCTTTGGTCTGTCCGCAAGCATGACCCAGACTTCCCTGTCGCTTGCCATTTTAACATACCACCCTGCTCTCATGCCCACATGTCTGTCCTTGGCCTGCTGCAATGTTCCAGTGAAGCTTAATGCAAACTGGAGGAACAGCACCTCATCTTCCAACTAGGCACTTTACAGCCTTCCGGACTGAATATTGAGCTCAACAACTTTAGATCATGAACTCTCTTCTCCATCCCCACCCCCTTTCCGATCCCCCCTTTTTTCTAATAATTTATATAGATTTTTCTTGTCCCACTATTTCCATTATTTTAAAATGTATTTCCATCCATTGTTTTATCTCTACCTTTTAGTCTATTTCGATCCCTTCCCCCCACCCCACCCCACTAGGGCTATCTATGCCTCGCTCGTCCTGCTTTCTCCCCTTAATGTCTCCATTAGCACATTTCTTAGCTAATATCACCACCGTCAACACCTCTTTGTCCTTTTGTCTCTGACATCTTTTGGCTATCTCCACCTAGCACTGACCCTCTATCCAGCTCTACCTGTCCCAACCCCGCTTAAACCAGCTTTCATTTCATCTCTTTTCTATTTTTCCTTAGTTCTGATGAAGAGTCATTCGGACTCGAAACGTTAACTGTATTCCTCTCCGCAGATGCTGTCAGACCTGCTGAGTTTTTCCAGGTATTTTTGTTTTGGATTTCCAGCATCCACAGTTTTTTTGCTTTTTTCCCTTTAATGAGCTTGTCTATTTTTTCCAAGAAGTATTTTACATGTTACTTTATTATATATCTAAAATTCAATATATACAACGTTACTACATTCTCTTCATCTGCACATGGTGCAACTTCTTTCAAAGATTAGTCAAGCATGACCAGTTGTTTACAAATCCATGCTGGATGTCCCCAAGTGGCCCATGTCTTTAGAAGTGTTCACTAACTTCATCCTATAGTGTTGGCATAGAAAGTTAGCCACCAAGTGAAGGGTAATTAGCCTATGATTTACTGTTCTTTCCCTAACCTCTTCCATATCACTCCATTTTCGAGATTAGTGATGTCACTCTTCAGCCATTTGGCATGTCCTATTCTTAGAAAGTTTTCAATAGTAACTCCACTATCTCTTTCCCTTGTGTTAAAGTTAATAGAAGGCATCTTACATTGGGTAACCTTGGAGAAGGCAGCAATGGCATAGAGCTGTTGATCTAGAAATCTGGGGAAATGAATGAACCTGCAACTCTCTAAAACAGTACACTGGCTTTCTTGGGTGCAAGCAGGCACACAATGCTTTACCTAATGCACTAAAAATTTAATATACATATTATTGTTTTAATACTAGAAATATGGGATCAGAAATAGTTATTTATACATCATTACATAATTCTGAGCGTATACCTTGTAGATTTAATAGCCATGGTAAATTTGTGGAAAGAGTTAAGTGATCAATTATAATTTTAAAAATGGCAATTGAAGTGAATTGTTTACTATTTATTTAATATTTTAACCCTGGAATTTAAATGCAATGTACATTATTATGCAAATGCAGTTCATTTTTGAGACTTGCTGTTTTACTGTGTATCTTGGTTAGAATGCTATTGCTATATCACTATTATTACAGTAACCCAAATGTTCCTCTGATGTTCCTGTACAGATATCTGGTATCTCAAGACCAAAGGAACATTTATAATCCAGCCACCAGCAAAGCTACGTTATAGCTCAGGTACAGCGAAGCTTGCAATCAGTAGCTAATCCTTTGTTGATACCTCTTTTGTGACCTATTGCATTTCTTGAAATGAGGTGTGTAGCTAAATGGAAGTATATGGGTTTACAGACAGGACAAATTGTTTGTCAAAGATAAAAGACAAACAGGGTACAGGCACAAAGCAATGAGTCAAAAGCGTGTGGGATGATGATGGTTTGGTGAAGAGGCAATCAAGAAACAAAACTTTCAAAAATGTATTGAGTTTAGTTCAAATAAATAGAGTAGGCAGAGGTTTGCCAAATAAAACAGTGGAGAATAGGCAGCTGCACAGTGATACAAAGAGAGAATACCCATGATTCACATTACACTCCAAATCTTGCATGAGCATTCAGTGAAGGTTACGACTGAATTCTTGCACATTCCCTTTACCACAGGATGGAAGCAGCCTGCTACACAAGAGCAGTAGCAATGGAAAGGGGTCAGGTTGGTTGCTCACCATATCAGCCAGGGTATTGGTGCATGAAAGGATCTATATCAAAGAGGAGTTTTTTTAAAAAAAAATTGTATTGCGTTTCAGTCATTAAAAACAATGGAACCTGAAGAACCTGCCTGACTGTCTAATCTATAAATGTGATGGTAACAATCCATCAGTGGAAGAGAAATTTGAATTTTGGTAGTGCATTGTGATTGAAGGAAACAATCAAAATTAAATGGTTGTATAATATGTCAGAGACTCAAGTTACAAACAAATAATTTCCAATTACATTTTTATTCTTATGTAACTAAACAAGCAAGTTGCAGATATAGTATGCTACAGTATTCGGACAATGTACAAATTAAGCAAGTGAAGTGAATCATTTTTGAAGTGACTCAGAAATTTGACAGTGACACTTGAAGTGTGACAGACAGGAATTATACATTAAATGTGCTATTTTTATAACAGCACCAATGAATCTCCTGCACTGTTCAGCTCATGGTGGGTTACATGTTATACTATTTATAACAAAGTTCTTTGCTAAACCATATGATGCATTATCCCACTACAATGATAAATACTCTTAATTATACAGGAAGCCAAAATGAAGGAGGAATATGGTTTTTACACAGAAAAAATACTTAGGACTCTATATTTGACTTTAAGCAAAACGAAAGGGCAACTCCTGTTTGTTCCTCTCAGAGTTGAAGCTTAAAGTAGGTTAGTTCAAAAGAAATAAATTGTTACAGCAAGACAATGGTGAAAAAAAATTTCACCCATAAGCCATGTAGAGTCAAGATTTAGCACCGCACTATGAATTCCAATGAATATTTTTGCATGTCACTGAAATGGATTACAGAAATTTGCATCGAGGATAAAGATTTGCGTGTCACCCAAGTACTTCCAAATTTAAATAAATGATAAATTCTTCTGCTTGAATTTACGAAATAATAAACTTGTGAACAATGCACCAAAATATAGGTAACCTTGGGCTAAAGAGAGCAAGAAATATGATAGAAACATAATAAGTGATTGAAAAAATCATATTTAAAGAAAATATACCATTTGCAAGGATTTATTTTTAATACATTAGGAGCGTATGTTCTGAGCACTGGGTGGGAATGTTAGAATGGGCTGTATTTTTCTGTAGAAACAAAGTTGAGGACAACACTGCCCACCATTACTTACAGGGAAATTGGACAGCAACTTCCTACAGCCATACAGACACAGTTAAACCCAAAATTTGAAAGTTGTTGTCCAAGATGCCCTGCTCCTCCATAAGCTTCCCAAAACTCATGACCTGACTCCCCAATCAAATACAATTTTACAGCATCAAGTTCTTGGTTTTATCTCATAACTATGGACTAAGCTTGTCAGATTATGGGAATGTATTTAGTTTCAAAGATCAAATCCTATCCACTATCTTTTGGAAAGACAGAGGACAACCTTGATTATTATACACTGCATTTAAGAAGTTTTATCTTTTTCCTTGGATACCAGCAAAACATACCTGATTGCAGCTAAGTGCTGCAGGTGGGGGGGAAAGAGAAGTTCATTTACACAGTGCCGTTTTGCAGATTATGTCAATCCCCCAAAGGCAGGCATTTTCACAGGCTGCAATCTACACTGCTGACACGGTGCTATTCACTGCCAGTGGCCCTTAAATTGCCTGGCTCCTATGGAATTGGCGCAATTCTGCTTATTTGAGTGAATTTCTCACCCTCAATGTTTAGCAGCAGCAATGGGGAGGGAGGAAACAATTGCAGGGTTCAGTAGCACTTTGGGAGAGGACATATCTTAGATTCTGCTGAAACTGAAGTGCAAGTTCTAAAAGTTAGCAGCAAAATAGAGGAGAAAGTATGGGTCTGGGAATGGAAAATGAGGTGAATTCCTGGGATACCCAGGTATATTTTCATAAATTCAAAAATTGCTACAAAGACAATAAATTTGGTGTTTTTGTTTGATTTATGGAACAAATGCTGATTTCCAACAATAAATAAATTACACCTGTGCACACAAGTAGAAATATTCCACTTCTAACATATGTCTGAGGCAAACAAATGGCTGTTTTAATAAAAAATAAAAACAGAAAATGCTGGAAATGTTCAGCAGGTCAGGCAGCTTTTCTAGAGGGAGAAACAGAGCTAAATGTTTCAGGTAAATGGCCTTTCATCAGAATTCGGAAAAGTTAAAAACGTAATCGGATTTGAGCAAGAATTGGGTGAGATAAGGACAAAAGGAAGGTCTATGATAGGGTGAAAAACAGGAGTGATTGAAAGACAGAAAAGTTAATCTTCCAGGGCCAAAGGGAAAGGTGATGTGGCAAGAAAAGAAGCAAAGAAACATAAGATATACTACAGCAGGAGTGCTGCTGTTTGAAAGAAAAAAAAGAGGAAAAAGTGAAACATGGAATGAAAATGGGGAAGAGGAGGCTATGGTCTGAAGTTGTTAAACTCAATGATGAGTCCAAAAGGCTTTAAAGCTCTGAATCAAAAAATAAGATGTTGAACTTCAAATTTATGGTGAGCTTCACTGGAACAGTGCAGCAGCCAAGGACAGAAATGTCAGCATGAGAGCAAGGTGAAGAATTAAAATGACAGGCCAGCAGAAGCTCAGGGTCATGCTCACAGACTGGGTGGAGGTCTTCTGCAAAGCAGTCACCCAATCTGCATTTGGTCTCCCCAGTGTGGAGAAGACTGCATTGTGAGCAGCAAAAACAGTATACTATATGTGGTTTAAAAAGTTATTTTTACACTTATCATCAAAATGTAATTATTTTGCAACTCTTGCATAGAGCTGGAAATTGTAATTACCATTCCATGTGAATGGCTGTCTTGTTGTCAACCACTTCCAGGAATTGCTTGAAATAAAAACTTCAGAACACAAAATTGCTATACAGAAATACACTGTTTGGCCCAATTAGTCCAGTTTATCCTACACATTAGTAGAGGAGCTAATCTCATGTGCAAGCTCTTATCCCTTGCCTTCAGCAAGCTTCCTAACCCCTTCTTAAAAGTTTACTTTAATCACTAATTTTTGTCATGTATCCCACAGCCTCAAAAGCAGCTTAAAAATATTGTGCTCTCTGTTCCGAATCTCTTATGTCTAGTCTTTCTTCACTCGACTTCGTCCATCTCAGCTCATCCATGATGAAACCCTCATCCATGCCTTTGTTTCCTCTAGATTAGACTATTCCAATGCACTCCTGGCTGACTTGTCTCACACATTCTACTTTCCAAAACTCTGCTGTCCATGTCTTTTCTTTCCCTTATCACCCGTGCTCCCTGTCCTACAATGGCTCCCGGTCAAGCAATGTATTAATTTTAAATTCTGATCCCTGTTTTCAAATCTCTCCATGGCCGTGCTTCTCCCTATCCTGAGATCTTTCGATCCCTCAACTCATATCTGTGCTCCTCTAATCATGGTCTTTTGTCCATTGCCAAATAAAACTGTCCACCATTGGTGGCCAATGTCTTCAGCTACCTAGGCCCCAAGTTCTGGGATTCCTATGCTTCTCTACCTAGCTTCTCTCATTTAAGTCACTTCTTAAAACACATCTCTTTGACCAAGCTTTTGGCCATTTGGCCTATTGTCTCCTTATATGGGTGGGTGTCATATTCCATTTTATAATGTCTCTGTGAAGTGCCTTGGGGCATTTCATTACATTAAAGACACCATATAAGTTGTTATTGTTTCATGACTGAAATAACCTTCAAGATTTGTCAGTCATTAGAGACAAATTATGTTTCTAGCTACTCTGTCTCATTGCTTCATAAATTTAAACACGTGGATCACATCATCCCATAATTCCCTGTTTCAATGAAACCAACCACAAACTCTCAATTTCTTCAAATTTGTATTTTCTCATATCTAGCAGCGCCTTACTTAAATCGGTTCCGTTCCTCATCTACTGCCTTTACACCCTTCTTATTAGGAACACAAAACTATGCACAATACACAACTAGTGCGCTACTGTTTTAGGTAAAATCACCATTGCATACATACAATTTATACGTCCTGCCGTAAACCCGGTATTCCATTAGGTTTTTTTTATAACCTTATTCACTTCAAGTGCTTATTTTAATGTCTTGTGAATCTAAGCCCTTAAATCAATGCATCAACAGTCCCTTTTCTTTCGAAAAAAAGGAATCACTTTCCATTTATTGGGATTGCTTTTTATCCGCCACTTTTATTGCCCATTTCTGCCAGCCTTTATATCCCCATACAGTTTATTTTTGTCCTCAGAATTATTTATTATACCTCCTAATTTATCATTTTCAATTTTGGACACCACTTCCTCTGGCCCATTTTCTAATATATCACTGAACAGAAGCAATCTCAGAAAAGACCCTGCAGGGCAATGCTATTAAGTTCCAAACATTCTAAATAAAACTGCCTTTAACTACTAATCTCTTTTTCATTTCTCCTAAGCAGTTTTAGTCCAGTTTGCTACCCATTCCTTTACGATTCTCCAAAAGTTTGTGTGGTACCTTGTCAGAGGTTCTCTCAGAAGTCTGTGCACACCACATCCAGTGTATTTCCCTAGTTCACCATACCTGTCACTTTCAAAGTTGCTCAAGCACAGTTTTACTTTGAAACCTGAGAAGGGTACATTGAATTATTTTCTCTTCATTTAGTTATGTGGTAATTTCAGTTTTAATTTAAAATTCTAAAATTTTCCCTGCCAAAAGTGTTAAACTTACTGGCTTGGTGATTAGCAGGATTACCTCAGGTTTCCAATTTTCAAAGTTGGTCTTTACAACGGTCACTCTCAAGTCCTCAGGCACTATTCATACTTAATAGAACAGCAAAGTATAATTCCTCAAAAGCATATTATTTCACCACTCAGCTACTCAAGAGGCCACAAACTAGACATCCCTTTGCAAGCTTTGCAGTTAATATGAAAGTAGCAGTAGAGTACATAGAATTACAGAATCACAATTGTTATGGTGCAGGAGGCAGCCATTCGGCCCATTTTGTCTGCACCGGTTCTCGGAATGAGTATTATGACTTAGTGCCATTCTCCTGCCTTTTCCCCATAACCCTGCACATTATTTAAATAATCATCTAACGCCTCGAATAAACCTGCCTCCACCACAGTTCCAGGCAATACATTCCAGGCTTGAACCACTCGCTGTGTAAATAAGTTCTCTCACATCGCACTTGCTTCTTTCGCAAATCACTTTAAATCTGTGCCATCTTGTTCTCGATCGTTTTACGAGCAGGAACAGTTTCTCCCTATCCCCTCTGTCCAGCTCCCTCATGATATTGACTACCTCTATCAAATCTCCTATTAGCCTTCTCCTCTCCAAGGAGAACAGTCCCAACCTCTCCAATCTATCTTCATAACTCAAGTTTCTCATCCCCGAAACCACTTTTGTGAACCTCTTCTGCACTCTTTCCAACGCATTCACATCCCTCCTATGTGGGTGCAGAACTGTACACAATACTCCAGCTGAGGTCCAACTAGTGCCCTATATAAGTTCAGCATAATTTCCTTGCTCTTATAGACTCAGACGTTTACAGCACAGAGAGGGGCCATTCAGCCCATCGTGTCCATACCAGTCAACAAAGATCTGACTACACTAATCTTAGTGACTTATGCACATATACACCCAGTTCCCCCCGCTCCTGCACGCTCGAGAGTTGTGCTACTTATTTTATTTTGTCTCTCCATGTTCGTCCTACCAAAATGAATCCCCTCATACATCTCTGCATTGAACTTCATTTGCACTTATCTGCCCACTCCACCAAATGGCCTATGTCCTTTTGAAGTTCTACACTGTCCTCCTCACAATTTACAATGCTCCCAAGTTTTGTATAATCTGCAAACACTGAAATTGTCCCCTGCACACAATGTCTAGATCATTAATATAAATGAGCAAAGACAAGGGTCCCACTACTAACCCCTGGTGAACTCCACTACAAACCTTCCTCCAGCCTGAAAAATATCAATTGACCATTACTCTCCGCTTCCTATTACTCAACCAATTTTGTATCCACGTTGATACTGCGCTTTTCATTCCATGAACTATAACTTTTCTCACAAGTCTGTTGTGTGGCACTGTATTGACTGCCTTCTGGAAGTCCATGTACACCACACCAACAGCATTACTCTCATCAACCCTCTCAGTTACCCCTCCAAAAAACTCCAGCAAGCTAGTTAAACATGACTTCCCCTTAAGTTAAAGCTGGGCTGGCTCTTCCTTATCAACCCACATTTTTCCATGTGACTATTAGTTCTGTCCCGAATAAGCTTCCCCATTACCGCCATTGAACTGACTGGTCCGTAATTGATGGGCTTATCCTTACAACCTTTTTTGAACAGAAGCACAACGTTTGCAATTCTCCAGTCCTCTGACACCTCCCCCAAGTCTATGGAAGACAGATTGTGGCCAGTACCCCTGCAATTTCCACTCTCATTTCCTTCAATATCCTTTGATGCATCTCATCCGGTCCTGGTGCCTTCTCAACTTTAAGTACCGACAGTTTATCCAATGCCTCCTCCTTATCAATTTTGTGCTCCCCCCACCAACAGCACTAGCAAAGCGTCCCGCAAGGAACTCAGTCCCAGCTCTGATCAGGTGCAACACGTTCGGCTTGTACAGGTGCCATTTCCCCCAGAGCCAATCCCAGTGTCCCAGGAATCTAAAACCCTTCCTCCTGCACCAGCTTTCCAGCCATGCATCCATTTGCCTTATCTTCCCGTTTCTGTACTCACTTGCACATGGCACTAGGAATAATCCGGAGTTTACTACATTTGAGGTCCTGCTTGCTAATTTTCGACCTAGCTCCCTAAATCTGGCTGCAGGACGACACCCTCTTCCTAAGTTATTGGCACCAATGTGGACTATGACTTCTGGCTGTTCACCCTCCCCCAGAAGAATTTCCTGCAGCCGCTCAGTGGCATTTAAATCATTTTCATAAACATGCAGACTGAAATATGTACAGTTTGATATTTCCAGAGGGGGGGGAAAAAAAGAGATTTTGGAATGAAGAATAGACAAAACTGACCACAGACGTGCAATCATTACTGTCAGTCATGTTTGAAATGGTTTCTGCTCATCACACACACTCCTTCTCTTTCTCACATGCAGAATCTCCGAGTTTGAACAGCATGGTTAGCAGTTCACCAGGATGCAACAGACTTATCACTGCCATCAAGAGCCCCATTATCATTGTGTCCTGTGTCTGCCAGAATAGTAGAAGGTCAACTAGATAGATGATCATCTTTCATCTAACAATACCCATGTGCCTGTATCACCCCAACTGGTATAATATTAGTTTTTCAAAAGTACTGTGGAAAAACAAGAAGAATTTCAGAGGCTTGATTTAGGCAAACCTAACTTTTACGAGAGAAAAAGTGTGCGGCAGTGTTTTTCCGTTGTTCCATTACATTCAGAAAATCATACTGCTGCATGCCGATAATATTTGACCCTATAGAGAATCGATGTTACAGATTTGTGATTCTGACAGAAGATGATCTCTAACAGTCAAAGAACTTTTGGATTTGCTCCCTATCCCTTAAAATTGACAATCATAAATGATTCAATAAATAGCTGGAAGATTTAGAAACTTTGACATAAAATTTCAAAGGAAAACTCTTAGTCAGTCAGTGGTTTATTTCTAAACTTTAAAAAAAATGCCTACTGAAATACTGGTTTCCACAGCTGCAGTGTGAGTGGCAGGTCCTGGGAATTGCGGACACAGGTCTCATTCGCAACTCGCTTCAGCTGACAAAGTGAGAGCTTTTGCAGAATATTAACACCAAGCCAGGGTTTTGAGAGTAGCAGATGTGTCAGTGCAAGAATATCAATTAAGATACTCAATAACACATTCTATATAGTAAGTTTAACTTTATTATGAGATGTGAAATTTTTTAGAAGTGTTCTTCCAACAATATACCTTGTTCAATTTGTGTTGAAGAAAAGTCACCAACAAAGGTGTTGAATAATTTGATTAGTTCAGGTTTGATTTTAGATACTTGCTGATTTGTCATGCTTATACAAATACTGTATTTGGGACAATCAGCTGGAAAAGTTCACATGTGCTTTGCCATAGAGGCCTGACTATAATCTACACATGACTGGGAGCTAAATATTCCAGGCTTCCTTTAGAAAGGAAGAAGAGTAACAATGCTGATAACAGTTGCAATTATCGCAGGAGAAAGAAGGGGGTCCAACAAGGATGTTTGGGCAGTCGAAACATTATGGGTTGAGCTAAAGAACAGCAAAGAACACAAGACTCCAAAAAGGAATTGACAACAGTCCACAAGAGTAATAATATAGTGGGATGGATGCATAAATATGGAGATCAAGGTAGTATCCAACAGAAAAAAAATGGTTATTTTAGGAGATTTCAATTTTCCCAGAGAAACATTTCCAGAATAAACTCAGGACAATTTCCTATAACTTCTAGAAATGTTAAGTGAATATGTCATACTTACCTTGCGATGAGCAATGAACCCAAAGTTATTTTTTTTTAAAAAATGTATTTGTTCACGGGATGTTGGCATCATTGGCTGGGCCAGCATTTATTGCCCAACCCTCATTGTCCTCGAGAAGGTGGTGGTGAGCTACCTTCTTGAGTTGCTCCACTCCATGTGCTGTAGGTACACCCACAGTACTGTCAGGAAGGGAGCTCCAGGATTTTGACCCAGTGACAGTGAAGGAACGGCGATATATTTCCAAATCAGGACGGTGAGTAGCTTTGAAGGGAACTTCCAGGTGGTGGCGTTCCCATCACCTGCTGCCCTTGTCCTTCAAGGTGGTAGAGTTCGTAGGTTTGGAAAGTGCTGTCCAAGGGGCTTTGGTGAGTTGATGCAAATCAGCTTGTAGACGGTTACACACTGCTGCTACTATATCTCAGTGGTGCAGGATGTGAATGTTTAAGGTGGTTGATGGGGTGCCAATCATGCAGGCTTCTTCATCCTGGCTGGTGGTCAAGCTTCTTGACTGTTGCAGCCACACTTATCCAGGCAAGTGGAATGTATTGCATCACACTCCTGACGTGGACAGGCTTTGCGGAGTCAGGAGGAGAGTTACCTGCCACAGAATTCCAAGCCTCTGACCTGTTCTTTATTTCAGTATTTATATAGTCCAGTTCAATTTCTGGTCAATGATAACCCCATGATGTTGATCATTATTAGTTAATAATCTGACAATTTGGAGGCATCTTGCAAAAACTGACCATAATATGATTGATGTTAGGTTTGAAAAGGAGAAGGAAGTGTTACAAGCCAATCTTTTAAATTTAAGCTCAACAAAATTTGAAGGAATGTCAAATAAATTGACCACAGCAAACACAGCTGAACTGTTTATGGGTAAACCCTCAAACATTGGGAAGTACACAAAGATTTTGGTACAATACAAAACCAGTACACATCCCTAAAAGGTTCCACTTGTGTAAAGAAAAGGGCATATCTTTACATATTGATTTCATGACCTCAGGTCATTCCAAAGTATGTTACAGCTAATGAATTACATTTGAATTGTAGTCACTGTTATAATCTAGAAAACACTGCAGCTGATTTGCAAAAGGCAAGCTTTCACAAAGAGAGTGGCAACTTGGTGTTCGAGGTGGGAGGTTGGAGTCAAAAGTCTGTTCATTCATCCAGGATGTTCAGAGATCACAGGGCTGAGAGGGTACTCCATATAACTTGAGTGAGGATGTGAAAGGGTGGTCAGATACAGAAGATGCATGGCAAAAATAATTTATAGGATTTCATTTTTGCAAGAATGTGTTTGAAGAGTAAATTGAAATTGGCAAAATGAATTCACACAAGATTGGTGGATAGCAAAAGTAGAAAATGAGATAAAGACAAAGATTTAATGCCAAACCAATGAGTAGCAAAATTGGCGAATGCTTGACGTAACCAATAAATTTGTGAGACATGACAGTCAATATATGACAGACATAAGGAATTTTATTTTGAAGATAAGCTGCAGTATATTACAGATTATTTGTAAAATAAGGGTGCCTTGCTCATCATCGGTAGAGTACTGATTTATTCCTTAAGATACCGTTAACATGAAGTTGTAAAGAATAAAAACATCGGCTGTAGGAGCAGGAGTAAGTCACACAGGTCCTCAAAGTCACTCTGACATCTAGTAAGTTTATACCCAAACCTTGACTTCAATTCCACTTTCCTGACCAATTCCCCTATCCCTTGATTCCCTTGGAGTCTAAATATCTATTTCAGCCTTTAATATACTCAACACAAGGAGCATTCACAATGCTCTGGGATTGACAATTCTAAAGATTCACAACCATTGGTGAAGAAATCTCACCTCCTCTTTGTCTGAAATGAACTTCACCTATGCCCCACCCTGGTTCTAGATTATTTTCCTCTAGCTGGACAGTCTCAGCAACTAGATCACTGGAATCAGCAGCAGTATTTTTGTAATATGCTGCAATTATAGCTGATGCTCCAACCTGCCCTTGTGTTCAAACTTACATTTCTGCATTAACTCTTAACTTTCATTTGATGTTTCTAATTACTGCAGTTAACAGTGATGAGCCAAGTTCACTGAATGAGCTGAGCAGAAACTCTATCAGGATTCCTGGACACTCTAGCACACTGGCATGGTCAACTAATATAGAGATCTCTGCTTAGTATTTCATACTATTGTAAACATAGTTTGTGATCACCCACTGAGCAATTTATCTTTCCTTGATAATTTCACTAACATTTATAGTACAATATTTAAACCTTTCAGGAATGTTCCCAACACAACTGTGTCTCCGCTGATCTGGTGTTGCACTGCCCTGTCCTAATAAACTACAGCCTTTGCTAAGCTGATCCAGCCAGAATACTTGAGGTGTCAATAAGGAGACCAAGAATCCCAAACCAACTTTTTCTGATGGATGTGAAGTTTTGCAAGTGAATTGATGCAGTGTTCCTTTGCTTAACAATTAATTGGTTCCTTCTCTTAATAGTGGAAAATGGTTTTTAATCTGTATCCAGTGTTTGTCAACTGCACTGTACATGGAAAAACATGTTACATGTAACTTGTAGAGAATGTTGAAAAATATGCACTTGTTCATTTGGAAAAACAGGAAGTCAACAATATTGGTAATCCCAAAGGAAGTTACTGAACACTGCTATTTAATGCTAAATTGTTCTTGTTATTAGATTGGAATTTATGCAAATAATAATGGGGAAATTCCTCTCATCAAAAAAGCAGCAAGAATCCCTATAACATCGAGATTCCCAAACCAAAGTGAATAAAAAGCTTTTGCCCTTCAAGATTGAGAAACATATTGCATGATAATTTGTAATTATAGTTTAAAAACTGATACAACCTATATTTTGTTTTATATACAGAGACATGCACACATATCTTCAGCACAGGAGCCACTTCATACCAGCAAAAGACAAACACAATTAGGCACATACTGACATCAGCTGGGTGCTGCTCGATCAGCTCCCATTCAATGATAACAGGCCGGATTTTTTGCAGAGTCATTGTGACTCCACAAGCCTTTAAAAATGGCGGCCAAGACCCAGAGGTCCTGCCCCCATTTCTGACAGATCCCATTTTCACCAGTAGAGGGAATGGGACAGGGCATGACTCACATGAAGGAAACTCAAATTCAGCAGAGCTATAACTCAGTGCTAAGTTCAAACATGCCCCATTTTCACTGTAGCAAGGGATTTATCACTCAGTGTGGGGGTCCAAATTTATGAAGGAGACATAAATGCTCATGAAGGGCAGATAAGGTAGATATATACAACAGCCAAATTGTCAAATTATTAAATTCTACAACCCTTAAAATTTGAAAAAAATTAACCTGAATGTATCAATAAGTTGAAAAAAAATCTGTACTTGCAGTTACCATAGCTGCTTATTGACATTATCTCAAATTGACATTATCCCAAGGGGTATGAGTGCATTATTAACAGTTTGCTGCATTCCACAACATACAATTAACTCAACAGGGGGTTGTACATTTAATTGACAACTCAAAGGGGTTAATAAAGGATTAGCTGTCTTTGACATGGGGGTATGAATACAAGTCTCTTTTTTTTGATAAGGGATGAAGTATTTAAGAGGCTTTTAAAGTCTTGAATGGACTTTCATGAATGGGAGCATATTTTATTGTGAAAGCTGTAATAGATATTTAGATCTTTATTTTATTTCATCTCAACATACTTCCCGATGTCTGGCCATGGTGGATAGTGGGTCAGTTCACATGAAGAGTGAAATGGCAAAGAATGGTGTGCGGGGGCTTAAGTTGGCATTACAATGGCATGGAAGCTTATTATGGTGTCATGGGGATGGGTGGGGGGCATGTGTTGACATGAAGGGAATGAGGGGCCATGGGGGTGGGTAAGTGGCATGAATGGGATATGGGCAGTGGGTTGATGGAATGTGAGGGGTGAGGGCTACAGGGTCTAACATTTAGCAAAACAACTGAAAGTCCCAGAGAACCGAAGCGGGTCTTTTGAACAGCCCCCACCCTCATCGGTCAGCAACCCCAGTAGACATCTCCGATCCATTTCCATGGGGCAGTGGGCCCAATTTCATCCTGCAACCACACCCCCTAATCCCAGGGCAAAAATTGTGCCATTTGAGACACTCCCCCCACCCGACCTCACCCTGAAGCAGTTGCACCAAGCTGGGAAATTTCCCAACTCGAGCTACCCATTTGGGGAGCTAGAATCCAGCACAACATTCCAGTCCCCATTGAAATGTGATTGACTTCATTGGTACATACTCCCTGTTCACTGGGACGTATGTGAACCCCTCCCTTTCAGTGATATCAGCAAAACAGCTGTGGATGCAAGCCAACTCAAAATTGTGCATTCCCTCCACCTAAGAAAGCAGACAATATTTCAATGCTGAGTTGAAGTATCTTGAACATAAAAAGTACTTTTCCCTAGACGTTCCTTCCTATTTAAAGATTCCTGCAAATTGTAAACCATGCAGTAGAACAGCAATTTAACAGTCGCACTTTCAGTAATTGCAGTAGATGAACTGAGATTGCAAAATGGCTATATTAGGTAATTTGCTGAAAATTATAAGTTAACTGGAATCTACTTCAACCAGTCATATGTCCAAATGCAAATTAAAACCTTAAGCATCAATTAAATAATGCGAGTTCAGCCTCTGGTTTTGCTTAATACAGGCACATTTTTTAATTCCAAGATATATTGGTTATCAATGATGATTCAGCCTTTCTAGATAGCATTTATTCTCCTAACTCAGCAGCTGTACAGACTACATCTCATTCAACTTGTTTTTCTGCATCATTCTCTGCAAAAATAATTGGGCTGTTCATTTTTCTGACAAAATGAAATGCAATAACTCTAAAGTAATTAAAATTCATTCTGACCTCTGAATCAGAGGTCAGTAAAGCCTATGTTACAGAGGAACTCAAAAAACTAAATTTCTTCAAAACACAAAATTAGTAAAAGTAAACCATTGTTTATTCAACCAGCAAAATGGTCATATAAACCTAACTGCAGAATGGTACAGCAATCAAAAATTATGTTGCCATTTATTCTTAATAGAGTATGGGCTACACATAACATAGAACACAATAATGCAGTGTAAACAAATATGGAATCAAGTCAGATCAATATGGAACACCGATGTTTTGATTACAGAACATGTTTTTATTGACTGGCCCTCTTGAAGAGGGCACTGATGCAATGATGTGCTGCTGATTGGGAAATCCCATACATCTCCCTGGAAAGAAACAGAAGCATAGAAGTTAAGGGCCACAGTGACCCTCAGTGCTGCTGACAAAAGGTGACATCAACAACATTGGGGCTCAGCTCACCCGTCATCATGGCACAAAGATCTGTGGCAGGATCTTGGGGAGGTGCAGTCTTCAGCAGCACAGCCGCTTCAACATCTGGAGGCAGGCACTGACTGTAGACTCTTGATACAGGGTGCCACCTTCTTCACTCACAGTCTCCTTTGTGGCCTTCTCCTACATCCCCACCCCATGGCTGCCTCTGCATTTAACTGTTGAGTACAGAACAAAATAAGCCAGACACTGTTATGTAAAGTAACCAGCAGCACCTGGCATAGAGGTGTCACAATCCAATGTCTCAAGGTAGGCACCCTTCATGCTATTCCTTCTTGCTACTGAAAATAAACACAAGTTCAAAAGGTAAGTTACAACAACCATTCATTGCACGAATTCTCCTAGGACCAAGAAAGGGAATTTATAAAACTGTTTAAACAAAACACAAGGGGCAAGTGCTTTACAATGTAAGTACTTTGCCCTCTATTGACAAAAAAGTGTTATACAAATAACATTCAATACATGCAACACTATCCAGGACAAAATAGTCTACTTGGTTAACACAGCTCGCTTTACCATCAGCAGACCATGTATGTGGTATGTACTATTTAAAGGATGTGCTGCAGCAAATTACCAAGGGTTCTTCAGCAGCTCACTCTAAATCTTTGTTTTTACTTTGATCTTTGATCAACATCTAGATGCTGAGGGCAGCAAGTGTATGTTTCTGTATTCGCAGTTAGGTCAATAATGAAGGATCACAGATTTTAAGTAATTGGGGGAAAACGGTATTCCTCAACGTTCCCCCTAATCCTTTTGCCAGATGGTAGTCCACGCAGGAACCCTTATCGCATTAAAAAAAAAGGACACTGGGATACAGACAAGTGCATATAGGGTGATAGGACTAAGAGCTGGAAGGTGGGATTGGGCTGGCAAGTTGTTTCAGTCAGCAGGGACACAAATCGGTTCAATGGTTTTCTCCCATGTTTCTATGTTCCTAGCTCCAAGTTTCCTTATAAGTCACACCTCAATGTGGCTTGATATACATTGCTGTTCCTTCATTAATCACTGGATCAATGTCCTGAAACTCCCCACGCAACAGTATTGAGGGAACATCTTGACCATACAGACGGCAGTGGTTCAAGAATAAGGCCTGCTACTACCTTCCCCAAAACAGCTATTGATAAGCTATAAATTCCAGCTTTAGCATCAATGGTAACAGCCCACAAAAATGGGGAAAAAGTACCGATCAAGGCTAGAGGTCAGTAGAACATTGAGTAACCATTACCCTTCAACATGTCTTGTAAATAGGCGATAATCACTTGGTAGCATTGCTAACGGCATCAATACTACAAGTGATTAGTCACAGGACTCAGCTACAAAAAGCACATTGTCCATGAGTCTGGAATAAGTTTGTAACTCCATGGCAGATAACATGGTTAATGAAGTCCTTATCACTACAGCAAAAGCCACAAATTAAAGCTACAGCCCACTAATTGCTTATCCACTAAGCAGTTACAGGTTGAAAAAGTTAGGAGGAGGCTTCCTAGGCAATAGCAAAGGCCTTTAAAGCAGTATGGGAAGCCTCTCCGGAGTGATCAAGTAATTATATTGCAGCATTTCAAGAGTTTAGGAACTTCACTGTAAAGTTGAATAAGCTGCATTCATCACCAAATACTTCTTCCCTTCGTTAAAGTCTACTGTTAACTGTCATAAAAAAGGTAACTCTGAGCCATTGCCTGCAACTGATGTCCAGTGCTCTTCAACAAACCAGGAGTGAAGGTTTGAGGGCAGAACAATACTGGGCAGAATTTTACACTCTCCTGTCAACGGGTCTGTGGGTGAGGGCAAGTGTAAAATTCCTCTACAAAAATAAAAATACCTGGAAAAACTCAGCAGGTCTGGCAGCATCTGCGGAGAGGAACACAGTTAACGTTTCGAGTCCGTATGACTCTTCATCAGAACTAAGTAAAAATAGAAAAGAGGTAAAATATAAGCTGGTTTGGGGGGGACGGGACAGGTAGAGCTGGATAGAGGGCTCGAAACATTAACTGTGTTCCTATCCACAGATGCTGCCAGACCTGCTGAGTTTTTCCAGGTATTTATATTTTTGCTTTGGATTTCCAGCATCCGCAGTTTTTTTGCTTTTATCTTAGTGTAAAATTCCTCTGATGGGCTTCCCTCTGGGTCCCCACCCACCCCAGCCTCCCTGCAATTTTACGCTGGGGCAGGTGAGGCCTCGGCAAGCCTGCCTGCCCTTGCCCCAACTGAGGCCCTCAAGTGTCCAATTATTGTTTTCCGCCCAGCCTCAATTTTCAGGCTGGCAGGAGAAATTCCAGAATATGGGGGAAGCCTGAACTAAAATCGGGTTCAGGTCACAAGAGGGAAGAGGCGTACCCCTTTTAACATCAGGCACCCCTTCCTACCACAGGACCTCCCTCCCCGCCTGGCCTCTCTGCCAACATCCAATCCCTTCTGCCCACAACTAAACCCACCCGCTCAACCCTGAGGCCTCCCATACAGTCCCTGCTGAGACCCCCAAAACTTACTTGTTACTGGAATGTGGGGACTTCGGCGCTGGGGACTGACTGCAGTCCCAGCCCTGCCCACTGCAGCTTCTGCTGTTGTACAGACCACAATCAGGTTGGCCGGCAGCTGTCTAAGGCGGGACTTTCTCTCAGGTGAAGGACTGAAGACCTGCCTGCTGCCAATTAACATGGAGCATGAAATCGCTGTGGGGTAAGCAGCATCAACAGGGATGTGTTCCCTGCCAACTCTTCAGGTGGTGAGATGGAAAACCCCGCCATCTTAAAAGTCCTGGCCACTGAGTTGGAGTCTCATCCAAAAGGCAATAATATGCACAATCTGCACGGAGGTTTAAGAACTGGTAGAATGTGCTGCATAGACAGAAGTCTTTAAATTAACCAGTTTAATGGAAGGATGCAGTGGATGCCCACAGAGTAATCAAAACAGAGGCTGGAATTATGATGGAGTATAGGATTAGTGTTGACCATATATCACCACAGACATTGTGCAATTAGAATAAATCTACTTAGATTTATTTCATCGGCAATGCCTCAAAAAATTGTTATGACAAAGTTAGAAGCTATGAGAGTAGATGCACAGATATGATGTATCCCACCTGCAAGATCTGTGTAAGGGGAGATAACCATATTGTTCTGGAACATAGATGAGCAAAGGTTGTCCACTGTTAGTTATCCAATTCAATGTTTTCATCAATGTTGTACTGGATGTCATCATAGAATGAACTTGTGTTTTGGTTCCAAGCATTGAAGACTCTGACAGCATATTATATTGTTGATAGACTCACTTTGCGAATTCAACAAAGTCGTCATAGGCAGCCTCATTCAACGTGCAAACATCTGAACTCTTCCTTTTATGCCTGGACTCTTGGCCATGTCTTCAGCCTAACTAAATTTTTTCTCTAGTAATAAATCCATTATTAAGAAAGTGGTACAAGGGCACTCAGAAAATTACAACATGAATAGGCAGAGTCAAGATGATTTCATGAAAGTGAAACCATGTTTCATAAATGAAGTAAGAGTTTTTTGAGAATGTAACAAACAGGGGAGATGGTATGTTTAGAAATTTAAAAGATATTCAATAAGGTGCCACATAGAAGATTATTGCACAAGATAATGGCTAATAATGTTGGGGGCAATATATTAGCATGGATAGAGCATTGGTTGAAGCACAGAAAGTCAGCATAAATGTCATTTTCAAGCTAACAGGCCGTTCCTAGTGGAGAGCCGGAAGGATCAGTGCTGGGGTCTCAGCCACTTACAATCTATATTATTCACTTCAATGAAAAGAGCCAATGTCCAATATATCCAAGTTTCGTAAGATCATAAGAGGAGGAATTAATAATTTGGCCCATCATGCTTGTTCTGCCTTTTGATAAAATTATGGCTGATGTGATCGTGGCCTTAACCATTGACTCCCTTGTCAATCAAACGTATTCAATAACCTAGCCTCCACTGCTCTCTAAGGAAGAGAATTCTAAAGATTAATGACCCTCAGAGAAATTCCTCCTCATTTCCATGTTAAATGGGAGACCCCTTATTTTTAAAACTATGTCCCCTGGTTCTAGATTCTCCTACGAGAGGAAAGACAATCTGAGCATCTACCCTGTCAAGCCCCCTCAGAATCTTATATGTTTCAAGATCATTAGCTTTCATTCTTCTAAACTCCAATGAGTATAGGTTCCACCTGCTCAACCTTTCCTCATAAGTCGACAGCTTCATCCAATAAATCAACCAATGAAACTTCAATGAACTACTTGCAATGCATGTATATCTATCCTTAAGTAAGGAGACCAAAACTGTACTCTAGGTGTGGTCTCACCAATGCCCTGCACAGTTGTAGCAAGACTTCATGACTCTTATACTAGAGTATTGCTGAAAAAAAAGACATTTTGTCAAAGCTTTTTGTCTTGCACTTATCAGGACAATTGCAAGAATATCTTTGTCAGGGGAAGCAACAACTTTATACTGTATGAGAAGAAAGTGCTGATTGGTTGGCAAGCAGGTCCTGATTGGTAGAGGCATTGCCATCGAGAATGCACCAGTTAACGGTGACTGACAGTTAATGGCCAAGCATTGTTTGAAATTTTAAACCGGGTAGTTTTACTGTGATTGGTCAAGGCATTGCCCTGAGGATTGAACCAGCAAATGGCTATCCCTTATTTTGTTTAGCTGAAACAGGCGCGACAAAATGTCTTTTTTCAGCAACACTAAAACTTTGTACTACCAAACGACTTTTTAGTTCCACCTTGCAATAAAGGCCATCATTACAATTGCCTTCCTAATTACTTGCTGTACATGCATGCTAACTTTGTGATTAATGTACAGGGACACCCAAGTACTAAGGGGAGATGATGGCATAATGTCGCAGGACTAGTAATGCTCTGGAGGCATGGGTTCAAATCCCACCACAGCAGCTGATGGAATTTAAATTCAATTAATAAATCTGGAATATAAAACTCGTATCAGTACCATAATAACCATGGTTCACTAATGCCCTTACCTGGTCTGGTCTACATGTGACTCCAGACCCACAGCAATGGACAATGTGGTTGATTCTTAACGACCCCCTGAAATTACCTAGCAAGGTCAGTTAGGAATGGGCAACAAATGTTGGCCTTGCCAGTGATACCCACATCCCATGAAAGAATTAAGAAAAAAAACACTTTTATATTCTGCAATCCCTCCATTTAAATAATATTCTGCTGGAAGAGACATGCTGTCAAAGCTTTTTGTCTTGCACTCATTAGGACAAATGCAAGGTTGCCAAATTTCAAAGAGAGTAACAATTTATACTGCATGGGACAAGGGTGCTGATTGGTTGACCAGAGTCCTGATGAGTGCAAGACAAAAAGCTTCAACAGTATGCCTCATTTTTGAGAAATAATCAAGTTCTCTACTACCAAGTGACTATTCTGCTTTTCTGTTCTTCCTGCCAAAGTGGAGCACCTCATATTTTACCACATCTGCCATTTTTTCCCCACTCACTTAACGTAAGTAAATCCCTTTGCAAACATGTTGTAACCTCACACCTTGCTTTCCTACCTTTGTATCATCAGCAAATTGCCCCAAATCTGTCCCTTCATCTAAGTCAATAATATAGATTGTAAATAGTTGATGCTCCAGCACTGATCCCTGTGGCATTCCACTGGTTCCAGTTTTCTAATCTGAAAATTACCCATTTATCTTGACTGATCTGTTTCCTGTTAGCCAATCCTCTCTCCATGCACCCAGCACCTGACCTTATGTGAGACCTTATCAAATGCCTTTTGGAAATCCAAATACACAACATCTACTGGTTCTCCTTTATCAACCCTATTACTCCCTCAAAGGACTCAAATTTATCAAATGCAATTTCCCTTTCACAAAACCATGTTGATTCTGCTTGATTGTATTACAATTTGTTAAATGTCCTGCTATTACCTTCTTAATCATGGATTCTAGCACTTTTTCAATGACAGTTGTTTGGCTAACTGGCCTATAGTTTCCTGCTTTCTGTTTCCCTCCTTTCTTGAATGGAGGAGTTACATTTGTCATTTAGATTCTGGAACGGTCCTAGCAGATTGGAAGAGAATTTATAAGATCACAACCAATGCATCCACTCCCTTTAAAGACACTAAGATGCAGGCCATCAAGTTCAGGGGACTCGTCAGCCTTTAGTCCTATTAGTTTTCCTAGTGCTTTTTAAGGTTGTTTTAAGTTCCTCCCTCCCTTTTGCCTCTTCATCTTCGACTATTATTGGGATGCTTTCTATGTCTTCCACTGTGAAGACAGATACAAAATACTTGTTCAAAGTTTGCTAATGATAAAGTTAGGTGAGAAAGTAAGCTGTGAGGAGGACACAGAAGCTACAAAAGAATCATCGAATGATTACAGCACAGAAAAGGCCATCTTGTCATGTCCATGCTGGCTCTCTATAAGAGGTATTCAGCTAGTCCCATTCCCCTGCCTTTTCCCGATAGTCCTACATTTTTTTTCACTTCAGATAATGATCCAATTTCCTTTTGAAAAAAGATTGCTTTTATAAAGGTAGCTTTTAAAGATAAAGTTTTAAAGTTTTCAAAGGTAGCTTTTATGAGCTATAATATGGGGAAATATGACATTATTCACTTTAATAAGGAGGCTAGAAACTGTTACATGTTGGCGTTGCGAGATCTGGGTGTCCTTTTACAAGAAACACAAAGTTAACATACAGATGTAGTGAGCAGTTACTTATCAAAATGGTACCTTAGCCTTTATTGCTTACTCTGGTATCTAACAAGGCTTTGGTGAGATCACATCTGAAGTAATATGTACAGTTTTGGTCTCCCATGCCCAAGGATACACTTACCCCAAGGTTCACTAGATTGATTTCTGGGATGAGAAGTTTGTCCTATAAAGAGGGATTGGAGTGGACTACAGACTTATACTTTCTAGATAAGAATGAGAGATGATCCCATTGAGACATACAAGATTCTGAAGGGTCAAGACTGGGTAGATGCTGAGAAGTTGCTTTCCCTGGCTGGAGAATCTAGAACAAAGGAACATAGTCTCAGGATACAAGGGGACAGCCATTTGGACCAAAAGGAGGAAAGAATTCTTCACTCAGAGGGTTGTGAATCTTTAGAATTGTCTAACTCAGAGGACTGTGAAGGTTTAGTCATTGAGTTTATTCAAGACTCTGATGGATTGACTTTTGGGTGCCAAAGGAAACAAGGGATACGGGGATGAGGCGAAAAAGAGGAGCGGAGGTAGAGGGTCAGCCACAATCTTATTAAATGATGGAGCAGGCTTGATTGTCCAAATTGTTTACTTTTCTTGTGACTTTATGACAACTGTGCCCACCATTTTGAACAATGAAACCGAGTGTCAGATATGATGGTGAGACCCATGATCAGGCTCCAGATTAATTGCATAACTTTTTATATTCAGTGGATTTGGAGGTCACTGGCAAATCTGGAATTCATTGCCCATCCCTAATTGCTTGAGAAGTTGGTGGTGAACAGCATTCTTGAGTACAACTGGCCAGCTTGCTTAGTCATGTCAGAGGGCATTTAAGACTCAAGCACATTGATACGGTCTCAAGTCACATACAAGCCAGATCGAGTTATGATCACCATTTCATGGTCACCATTAATGGCTTCTTAGTCCAGATTTACTTAATTAAATTGAATTTAAATTCCCCATCTGCTATGGTGGAATTTGAACTCATGTCTCCAAAGCATGAGTCCAGGTCTCTGGGTTACTTGTCCAGTAACATAATCACTATATTACCTGTACCCCTATTTAGATCTACCACAACCTAATTGAAAATAGATATCAAACTAAAACTGGTATAATTGTGCTCTTAATCCCAAAGTCTTTGCTATAAAATTTGCATGCAAGATTCAAAATATATCCAAACTCCTTTTTGAAAGATCAGCACTTTGCACCAGGTGGAACATTATTCCTTATGTTTACAATTTTCAGAGAAAAAAAAACACGTACAATTTTACAGTTTTCTGCACCTCAATGATCAGAATACAGAGATCAATTATTGGGATGAAGAAATCTAGTTAAAATTTAAGTTCCTGTAAACTGGTCAGCAGAACAATCCTGCAATTTTGCCCTGTAACTAAAAATTTTGACTGGCTAAATAGAATTCTTATTTTTAAGTTTTGCCCATTGCAATTCAGTTCTTAAGATTGACCTAAGCATGGACTCAAATCCTCAGATTGTCTCTGCTTCTTACAGGAGACTGATTTGTGGACTAGATCACAGTTGCCATCAATTATGCTCTATTATACACTGATGAGCAATGCACATCTCAATTTGAGTATCTTCCTGTAGTGTAAAGCTCCATCTAGCAGCCAGGCCCAGAATTAGTAGAGCTTTTACAATGTTAGCACATAATTTAATACTTATCAAAGCCTCAAATTTAATATTAAAGCTTTAGATCAGGAGTCTATGTAGGCTGGATCGAGTTGCTAAACCAGGCTAGTCTTTCTAATTTTAGCTCAAGGCCACCTTGGCATAACAGGACTAATTTTTGAAAGAGAACATCTCAACAGAGGGTTTTTGAGACAATGAAATAACAATGTTGATGTGTTATGATAGGTTCTACATCACAAGCAGTAAATCACAGGCAGCAGGGGTTGTATAAAGATGACAACAATAAAGCACATTAGTGGCATTATTTCTGCTCCCCCCAATGTCACTTTTATCTGTAGTTTCAATTATTTTAGAAAGTTTGCCATTCTTCATCTGCCATTTATGATCCATTCAAATTTACTTCTTACCTTGTTTTAGTAATATGTACTTCAACAATTTGTCACTTCAATTTAACCACACTTCAAGATACATGAAAAAGACTTAGAACTTAAGTTACCTTTTGTCTAATTATTCAATAGTCAGGTTATCATTTTACCTTACATGTTATGCGACCCAAAAGAGGCTTGCAAGGAAACAAGAAACAGTGCGACATAGGCACAACAGTCTTCTGGATATCATAAAATATTAATGGCATAGTAGTAAAGTCACTGGACTATTAATCCAGAGACATGATTCCACTTTCTAGCAGGTCTAATCCACTCATCTTCTCTCAAACCTACAGTGAATTCTCACAGCTGAATGAATAAGTTGCACAGCCCACCAGTCAGCAAGGCATCAATGGGGATCATACATGATGCAAACTTACTGCCCTTTGGCCCACTGTTACTGTTCAACTTTGAGGTCCTAAGAAAATCACCTCTACCCTATTGTTGTGCAAAACTACCCAATTGCAAGACCCTTACTGTATGAATCTGCGATTATCATGTACTTCATAAAATTTTAACATACCATAACCAAATGAATCAAGTAAATCACGTACAACTCAAATTTTGAAGGGAAAAATAAACTCATTTACAAATAAACTACTGTACTGCCATAATGCAAAGGACTTAACTCCTCTGTGTATATACTAAAATATAGTTTGCTAGAAAGATCAAAATTACAGATTGAGGTATGAATTCTTCGGTATTAGAATTGTATAATACACCAGTAAAGAGACAGGAAACAATATATGCAACATTGTCTTCGCACTCCAACTAATGCATATGTTCACTGATTCACCGAGGTAGACATTTGTCTTCGCCAGCTCAGTGGTAATCTGGCACTGCACCTTTTATAAAACCATTTTGACTTTCAATCCATTGAAATTGATAAAATAATTAAAGAGGGAAAGATGTGGAAGTTGCCTTCTCACAACAATGCGCCTCTTATCTGCTGTGCTGTCTGGCCCTTTTAACCAACATAAAAACACAAGTGAGGGGAATTCAAAGGCAAATACACAAAAAAAAAATCTTGTTAATTCCTCCTTTTGTAAACTACCATTAGAATGATAGTTTCACACCTTTACTTTCTGTTATTTCTCTATTCTGATACTCATAATAGTTGGGGCAGATTCACAGTTATCTGTGAAACGACACCTTTATATTTTAGAAAAAAGGTTTTATTTTGTTCCCTCCTTGTCTCCATTGGAGTGCTAGCACCACAGGTAGCAGGTGTTCCAAATTCTGTTAATGCTTCTTGGAGCACAAGAGCTACTTGGTTTGCTTTGCCATTTAATCTTTTGTTCTTTGCCTTCCAGCATGATACTCACCTATCCCACTATGGGGGAATAATGAGCAGGCTCCAAATTCTACCTTTCTGAGCTATAGCACACTGGTGCTGCAAGTGTGAGCAATAAGCTGATACTGCTATTTCAAACAATTATTAATATTTGATGAAATTATGCTCACCTTTTCCATTGGTTCAGCTGAAGATCCCAGTTACTATTTCCATTTCATGCTGAGTTAGCTGCTCCTGGCAATGGTAGATACACTATAATTGATTGAGGTTGTCTGGGGTTATAGAAGGAACAATCAGCCAGGCCA
The DNA here is from genome assembly GCF_964194155.1 of Cetorhinus maximus. Classification (NCBI taxonomy): domain Eukaryota; kingdom Metazoa; phylum Chordata; class Chondrichthyes; order Lamniformes; family Cetorhinidae; genus Cetorhinus; species Cetorhinus maximus. The sequence continues at coordinate 159,648,548 of NC_135880.1, read as the reverse complement.
TACTTCTGATTACAATTTGTTAAAAGTTTGCCTGTATAGACTTCAGATGGCATAGGATTGAACTCAGCTACAATGCCTCAAGTCAGTAAAACAGCCTGCTGACAAACTGTCCACATACACACATTTAAAATTGGCATTTGGGAAAACTGCCAGGTGCATCTCAGCAAGGACACAATGGTCTTGATTTTGCAGTCGACATAATGGTGAGGCAATCAGCACTCGCTGCTTTTAAAGGAGTAAAATGGACACTAACATCTGGCATTCACACATATAAAGTTAAAGACAGAAATCAGGATAGTGGTAACCAAGTTGCCCAGCTCCTCCAGGAGTTGTGCCATACCCTCAGTACCTTGCAGAGAGGTTCAGCGTTGAAATACAAGGAGGGTGTAAAACTACAGTACTGATCCACCAGATATCCATTAAAGAAGCCAGAAAGAGTTAGGTATTGTCTATTCATGTGCAAGTAAGATTTTAATAATGTGGCATGTCTTAATCATTGCCAAACAACCTCTTTGATATGAAAAATTAACTTATGAAGTGTGGGGTTTCATTCCTCCAGGCTTTAATTACTGGAGGAGATTTAGGGAAACTTTATTTTTTACTTTTTGTCTCTTGTATCTCTTCATCCTATCTTTCTTACCCTCTTATTTCATTTCCTGTCACTTTGCATCAAAATAACGTAAACTTGCACTACTTAGATCAGTGCCTCTGGCCTGAATCTTAACTTCCAAAACAGAGCAAGTTGGGGTCATGTCTGAGGTTAAAATGCAAAAATCTGCAGCGGGAACTGGGGCTGCCCACTTCCAGGGTAAACACAGGAGTGACAAGGGGGAAGATGCATTATCTGCTACCAGAAAGTAGCTTGGTTATTTAAACATTTTAATAAGATTGTTAAAAAGATGACAGGCAAGTCATCCTATTTTTAACCATGAGGTTTCCAGGCCTTGGGAAAATTGGCAGCTTAAAGTGAGGAGAGAAGAGCTGAATTAAGGAGGTGGAAGTGCCCTTACAGCACTTTTTGTGGGACAGGAGTGGGAATGCTTCCTCCAACCCAACAAGCTATGCAGTAAACACCCCATTCTACCCCCACCCCCTTCCCCAACCCAATCATCAGAACAATATAAACACCAGCCCCCACACCTTGCCCCACAGGGTGGCCAGATGTCCAGCCAATCTGGATTTCACCACACTAAGGACAATTCTGGTACCAGATGACCTTCCATTCAGTACTTCAAAAGTGGAAGTCGAAACATTGCTATCACCAAAGCTCACTACTACACTACATTGGTGACAACACTGTGAAGATGCTTAAAAATCCATGGAAAACCTTTCCAGTTTAACTACTCAAATTAAAAGGTTGATATAAATGGCTTGTCAGTAACAGAAATGTTATTCTATTAAACAAGGAATTCAACTCCTAGTGTTATAAGATTTAGGATGCAAAATTGCTGTGTGAATTGTTCCATTGACCCCAGTGTTGATGCAAGATTTCAATGATTGATCGTACGTTCATTTTCTTATTCACTCTGATTAAGTTAACTGCAAATGAGTCTACTTTGTGACAAATCAAAAGCCATTTAATAATAACCCTGTCAATTTGGTTAGGTGCGTGGCACTGAAGAATCATTAAGAATTTCCGGATTTGTCAACTTGGATTTTTTAAAAATCTAGCGCTGAACTATAAAGTTCACTGCTGGGTGAAAACCTTCATTTTCTCCTTCATGCAATATAAAGGCTTGACTTGTTCTCCTCATCTATAACTCTTCACATTGGATGCCCGCACTCAAAGAAACCTTGGTACATTTTTGATAGGAAACCTTGGATTTACAGGCAGTTTTAAATAGCACAAGAGTCCAATAGATTTGTGTGCAACAGTGTGGTTTGTGTCCGGTATTTCTGGCCTTTGCTAGTAGCCACCCTACTCCCCAAAACAGCCACCTGCTCTCGTAGGCATTGTCCTTGTGTAGGAGCTTTCAGCCTGTCAATCAAGCTGCCTGTGGTTGGGGAAGCCACAGGAAAACTCAACATCCTTGCAGTTTGCCAGGTTTCTACATCTTACAAGAATCACTGTGCTGCTTCCCCCACCCTGCCCCCTTACCCCTCAAGCTCCCATTTTCACCTGCACCTAACTCATTTCCAGGCTAAACTCCAGGCCTGAGAGACTCAGCAAGAATTCTTCAATTTAATTGGTCAAGGAGGCACCCATTGCTTGTTCCGTCCACACAGGTCCCAACGTCCCCCATGGAGAATGTTGTGCTGTTTTGACTCATTAAAAAGAACAAGGTCCACTGCAAAAGCCCACAGAAGTCTGTGGGCAAGTGCAACTGAAAAATCATCCTTCAACATCCTTAGCTGGAAATCACAAGTACCAAAAGTGCAGTTTCACAAATCTTTCAAAATGTGACCATTTTAAAAAATGTCTCTGTTTAGTTTAACATCCATAATGGTGATACATTTATCAATAAAACGACCAACTGCTATTGCGTAAATTTAACCTCATCCAAAAGAGAAATATTTGTTTTAATAGAACACAGCACAAAAATTGGTTTAATACACCAGAAGGTTAAGAAATTCTGTTGTAGTAGCCTACCATTTGTAGGATAGTAATCAAAGTTGAGTTTGTTGAAAAGCTAATTTAAACATTTCATGCTAAATATTGTGAAGTTACAAAATATGACTACATATCCGATAACACCAAATGATGCATATGCACAGGATACTGACGAGACAATCAAAATGTCCTAAACCTACTGGCATCCAGCATATTATCACAGCGTGACTTTATTTTAGGTTTCCAGTGACAATGGGACATTCAAATCCAGAACTTATGTCTGAGCAACAGATGTACTTATAGATTGTGAAGTGTCAAAATATCACTTTCCAAAGTGAACACAGGAGTGTTATAACAATAGCGTCAGCAACTGTAATGGTAAATATATAACTGGTGGTTGAAGCAGAGGTCATGTTAACTTTTAAGAATAGGTTGAGTCAGAGGCTATGCAACAAGGCTAGCACCTAAGGTTAGAACTATTTTTCATGTTGTGGGAGAATACAAACCTGAACTAGTTGGGCCAAATAGCCGGTTTCCTTGTTGCAGTTTCCACATAATTTTACTTCAAAAACAGCTATTCAACATGTCAGTGTTCTGCTCACAGGTTGGATATTTAATGCAACTTATAGTTTAATTGAAAACCAGTACAGAGTTCCATATGTAGACAACAATGAAGTCTCGTGAGTTTACTGACTTTTAAGAATATTCTTCATAAAGCATCTGTGCATAGCTATACTAAAGCACAGATCAGTGACAGGGCATGCAGAATGTCCATTAGTAAGCTGCAAAATGTATACCGTCTTTCATGTTGTTATATAATAGTTCCATATGGTGGCATAAGGTTTTGGACAAAAGGCAAAACAAAACTGATTATTTTTTTCCCTTATACTGAATTATTTGCACTGCATGTACCATTCAAATACAACTATGTTTTTTTTGTCTCTTAGGGCAAAATAATTAATATTTTTCCAGATTAATGAACATGCACTTGAGTTTTTAAGACTACCTCAGAGGCACAGGTCAATTATATTTTCCATACAATATTGTTTAAAACGGTAATAATACATGATGTTTCTTGAAGCATGTAATGAGGCTCACTCCACAAGATTAAAAAAAGGTTAACCTGTTCCAAGAGTCAGGGAATGTTTATCCTTGCACAGAAAATGCTGGAAAGGTTCTGACTAAAGGCTGACGGGTTAGCTCTCTCACTCTCTCTTCACAGATGCTGCCTGACCTGCTGAGCATGTCCATCATTCTCAGTTTTTATTTCAGAATTCCAGAATCCATACTATTTTTCTTTTATTTTAATATTTATATCAGAGCTGACAATAAGACTAGAAAAAAAAGGACATCGAGGATTGCTGCTGCAAAGGGTAATTTTACACAAGATGCAATGCTTAAATGGCAAAAACCAAAAGGGTAGCCTTCAAGGGACCAAGCAGCAAATCATCTTCCTTTTACATAGGGTTTTTAACACTTTCAGCTAAGCCAATCAAAATGAAAAGCACTGGAAGCATGCTTAATACACATCAGCTTTAGCAAGCCTTTGCAGATTTCAGTTTATAAGATGCATCTTTTAGGAGCTTAGCAAGTGACTTGGTGATATATTACTTCAGGGATAAAATGATTGGCTATTCAAACCAAAGGCTGTTCATTCCATTGAAAGCACATTCACGCTCCTTTAAGTCTAAAAGAGTTAGTAGCATATCCATTATAAATAAAAAAATAACAGTTATTTGCTTATATTTAAGTACACAGATAGGCAACAATATTCGTTTATGGTTCACACATTCTCTTGAAGTACATTATGGGTCTTAAAAAAAATCACATGATAGTACAATATTACATACAGCTTGGTGCTGCATCTAATTAGAGTTAGAATGATAAATATATTGTCACACTGACTCAACCAATACAACTTGCTTAACACTGAATGCACAGATGGCAATACACCAATAGCTATTCTCAGTGGAGCAATCTTGCTATTCTAGTAAACGCACTATAAACAAAACAACATCCCAGAACACTTCAGTTAATACATGCAGTCAGGCTTTATTGCTATATAACTTGAAAATAGATGTTTGAGCTGCACAGCTATAAACTTTCAATAGTTTACCGCTGTGGCATATGTCAACACCAGCCCAGAAGCTCAAGTGTGAAAAATGATCTTAAAATCAAAACAGTCATAATGGAAGGAAAACATTGCAACTCTCGATGTTATTAAGCCTTTCAGGATTTTTCTATTGTGTAAAATACATCTTTAAGTCCCCTGGAGGGCACCTTTTGTACAGTCATTGAATATACTAAAGATATATGTTTTTAATGCTACTTCATTCAGTTCAGACAGTAGTCATTCCTTTAGTTACTCAGTGCAAGGAATAAACTGAATTACTTCTTTCTCTGACAGTAAAAAGCAAAGATCAATACATCCACAAGCACATTTTCACTTAGTTTGTCCAATGCTAACTATCAAATTGAAAGCATGGCCAGGGTGAAGTATGCCAATCACAGGGGAAAATTATGAAATTAAAGGGGAAGATGTAAAGAACCCTATTCTTTTTAAGAGCGTGGGTTATGCCCCTCCCTCTACACATACTAAATTGCAGAATTCTCCCCACCATCACGTGGTTGTGTTATTGTATTTCAGCAGCAAGGAACTTGATTTTTTTTTAAAACAAAAGTCGTCTTCACCTTATCACATAACTGAAAATTTACGTTATAATTATACAGTGAAAATCAATTCCAATGATATAATGTTTAAAAATTTTAATATTGGTGCAAAATGGAAATCAGCTACATTTTAGACACCTTTCCAAGAGAAAGGACACAAACTCTTGGTGGTGTTTCAACTATCTACTGGTCACAGTAAAGAAAATCTGCATAAGATTAAGACAGATGTGAATCATTCCTTACTTAAAGTTGTTAGCCTTTTAAAAAATGTCCTTGTTACACCCCAATAAAGGCATTTTTAAACATTATATTCTTCCATTGTAGAACAGAAGTTGGAGAATATTAAAAATGAAATAAAAATCACTATTTTCAAGCTTCCACTCTACATAACAAATACAATGTGACACTGACGATCCAATTATTCATCTAGTTAAGCAAAGTATTGAGTGAAAAGAAAAACGAAAAACAGTTGTTTCAATTGGGGGGGGGGGGGGGTGCAGAACAAAAAATGCCGAAGACTGCTAGAAAAGAGACATTCCTAACAGTTCTAAAGTGTGATCAAATCTTTCCTCCTAAACAGTTTGACTCTAAATTGTCTTTTTCCCAGAACAGTAATCCTACAATTTTCACTTCAGTATATTATACTATAGGACTGTGTAGCTTTACACGTAACACACCTCAAAACTAATGGAGACACTGAGCTATATACAATGAGTACAATGTAATCCAAATGAAATGAATATGTCATATCACTACACAAGAGTTTGTTTGCAGCTTTGATCTTCTTCTTTTGATCAGATCAATCACAAAGCCACTCCATTTTAGCTTCTTTCACTCTGTCTCTCCAGAGGTTTAGATGTCACAGCTCTATATGGATCTGACAAATCAGTTATCATTCTGATAAATCTCTTCTGCACAAAGGAATGGAAGTTGTGCATGAAATTTGACTGCAGCCCAATATGAAACAGGAGCAGGAGGCTTTTGACCTTTGATTTTATCTCATTAAACAGCTTATTTAACATTATTAAAGGAGCTATAACAGAAGTGCATTGAACAGCTTAGTCTGCAAGCCATCTTTGGTTTCTTGCAATCGTTTGCACTGACAGCTAACCTAGATTCCATCTCTCGTCTTCTCAACTGAACCTCAAGGGAAGGCAAAATATATTTTACATTGCACTTTGCCTAAAGGGCTTTCAGCAAAATTTAATTTTCTTACTGCATTGATTTTTCCATTATAACATGCAACAACCTAACAATATCTCACAAGATTTCAGAGTGTTAGAAAAAAAAATATTTGATTGATTTTGCAGAACTGTATTAAAGCTGTGAGGATTTTATGCATTTTCTTTCCAAGGCCTTATTGTCCTATTATAACCATAAGAGCAAGCTCCTTTTTCAAGTCAACATGTTAAGTTACCATTTGATTTTTTTTTGAGTACACTGAATGCCATGAAAAACACCAGCCAAATACAGACTCAGAGTGACAAAGAGGAGACCGTTATGTACAGTGTAGCTTTTCTGAGCAGTTGGATGTCTCGCTGAAGTTCTATGACTTGCAGTCTAATGAAAATGAATGACTTCCAATCTACTGGGAGTGAACCACTTAGTCATTCCTACCTGAGGATAGGAAACTGCACAGGAGGTACAAGGTCACAAGCCCCTGTCACAATTATTCTGTTTAATGAGGTATCAGAAGCACTGAACTAGTTCAAAAGTCTATAGAGAGGTAGTTCAGTAATAATAGGAAAACAATGTTCAGCCTAACAGATGTGGAAACATAGGTAAATATAAAACCAATTAGGTCCAAACTATACCATTTACATTTTATCTTTAATAGTGGTTGAAGAACTTTAAGTGCACAAAAATAAAATTATACTGAATTAAAATGTTAACACCTCAATGTTAAACAACTGGATCCCCCACACAAAGATGTAAAAAATGTTTTAATGTAAAATTTTACAAATAAAATATTTAACAGAATGTGACTTAGTTCGACGGACCCCCACTTTAAAAGTAAAGGCATATGCTTACGTATATATTATATATGCACACACATTATACACCCACACAAACACATGCATGCATACATGCCCATACCTGTATCAGGGTGCTGTTTTAATCAAACTAAACGAGACATTGATTTTTGAATGCGCTTCTTGTAAACTTAACAGCTCCTTTCAGTATTTTTTTCTGAAAATATATGTCTTTATTGCCTTGTGTTGGGTTGATCAGAACTATCAAAGGCAACACTCGCGTTTCATATTTTAAAGCGAAAAAAAAAACTGCAGAATGCGATCCTTTTTGGAGGTTGGTTAAGACATCTTTTTATCGTAATGTTGCTAATTAACATTCCATGGTCAATACTGGGTGATACAGAATGTCCTATTACTACGACTGACCGCACGCACTTAATGTATTTTGGGCAAATTCGTGCTCGTTTGCGATAAATATCACGAGAGGTTACTGAACGTCTCGTGTCCACCAGCCAGTATCGGTCTATTCCGAGAGTTTGTACGTGCCTAATTAATTTACGGAAGCAATTAAAATGAATTCCTTCTGTGAAGTGCGACGGTTGTTCGGTCTTCATTCACGCTTGTTTTATCTGAGATTATGAAGTCATTGCAATCTAACCTTCGGAGTGTCACCAGACGCCTGAACACAATCATAATTGGTAAAAGGACACACATCGATCGACTTGCACATAACCCTGTCGCGTGTGTGTATTTGCTGACTTTTTAAACGTTTCTATTTCCCGGGGGGGTGGATGGCAAGGTTTGGAGCAGATCGACTCGGCTGGTCCACCCGTGTCAACTGTTGGCAAAGAGGTCTCCGAGAAAGCAGCTGTAACTCGGAGACGGAAGTGAGTGATAAGCTTGGAAACCTGCATCAATTCAGCCCTTAGGCAGCTCGCACTGCACATCAGCTCACTGAATCTCTGTTCATTTGATCTTCCATACACTACTGCTCACCGAGACGCTGCACCATATAAAAGGGAGACTTACTCAGCAACATCACCACATCACTTCAAATAGACACATGCAAAGTTTGGGAATACGAAAATACAATCCCCACTTTTAAAAGCACAGCAAACTTTGTTCAATTCAAAAATAACGAAGTAGCATCAGTTTTAATAGTCAGTTGCAACAAAAGAAAAATGATAAAACAAAATTATCAAGTCTTCGGTTTTGTCTCTCTTTGGGGGTGTCATTTGTTTTTTTTTGAAGGGGGGCGCATATTTCGCGCGTTAACCTTTCAGCCGAACCTGTTACTTCAAACTCAGCCTTCACTCCCAATTGACACGCTGCCTTCTGACCCTTCATTCAATGGAAGCACTACAAACCAGACCAATCCAACAAATCCTTAATGAGTAGATCACGTCCCTGTTTGGGCGCTGCTTCAAATTTGTAATCTGCAAAGCCCTGTAAGTAATTGAAAGAAAACACTACAGCTTCGCCAATAAACTTCTTTCAAACTGTCCAAGTCCATTAGAGGATAACTTTCCACACCCCCACCCCCACCGAATCATTTCTTCAAAACACCAACAATCTCAAAAAGCAGTCACTGGTTAAGTTTGCAAAACATTAATGGGGGAGTAAAGGAGCACAATTCAGATTTCAGGGGGGAAATACAGATTGTCGCCGACACCTGGCAGAAGTGTCACACGATATTCTTAACTACTCTCGCCCTGCAAAAAAAAATCACAAAATCGAAACAATCTTTTTAAAAATAATAGTTCGCCGAAGGCGTCATTGCAAGAGAACAAGCCCGTCACCGAGTTTCTTGGAAGCATTAGAAACCACAGCACTTACTGTCGTTGGTCAATAATATCGCCCCACTTGGAAAAAAAAACACAAGGATTTCTTTCCTCTCGCCTCCTTCAGTGGCAAAATAAGGAGTGTTTTCAATTCCGAATGCAGGCCTCGTTCGAGCTGCAAGCAAAAAAAATAATAGCACACGTCAGTCTTCTCTGTCGGAATTTTTTTTAAATTGCAATTGAAAAAAAGTGAGGCGAAGAATATAATCTCTATTTTGTTTGGGGCGGACAGCTGTGCGACAGCCTGGAGCTGTACCTGCGCGCTGTGTGGGGTGCCTTTTCCTCGGACCCTCTCTCTTTCTCACATACACACACACACAGTCCAAGAGAAAGACGGAGATGGGAGGCGGCAGCAGCCCGAGAGTGTGCAACTCATCAACTGACTGACTGACAGAGAGAGTGTCTGTGTTACCGTTGCTTCTCTCAAACTCAGTAACACAGCATCAGGAGAAAGTGGGTATGGGCGATAGCTGCTGCTACCATTACACACACACACTCTCTTATCTGTACCTGCATTTCTTGAGTGAACCGCTTGATGGCTTCCATGAAGGGATGATTAAAAAATATCATATCTCCTCGCGGTCCACTGCTGGTTAATTGACAAACTCGCCTCATAATCCTACAAAAAGGGTCCAGCGTTTTTTTTTAAGTTTGAATACAGCGTTATCTTTCTTTAGCTGAGGGATTACTAGTAAAGGTAATGAAACATTACTTGGGTTCAAGGACAGGGCAGATCATAATTATGGAATGGTTCACGAGATCCTCATCAAATCCAATGAATTTCACAGCAAAGTTGTCGGAAATGGTAAATCATTATATCTATTTTTCACTCTTGTTAATGTTAATAGTAGGGGAAAAAAATGATACCACAATATAAATTAATGGTTTGCACGAAAGACAATTTATGCAGTAATTGAATAAGTACAATCAAGAACAGCAGAACCAATGAGACCACATTTTATCACATTTCCCAGACTGTATTGGGCCAGATTTTGCTGAAGCCAGGCATTTTGCAAAATGCTCCATTAGTTACACTTGTTTGTGCTTGTTTAGGTTTGAAAAAAATTATGCCTTCAAAGGTGCTGGAAGGCGAGCTGATAACGGGGCAACACCTCTCTGGGACATCTTTTTGATGAACAAATAATGGGCGATACTGAGACCTGAATTTTTGAGACAGAAGTGGGAAACAGGAACCGGATCTACTTTGGGGTTAGAAACCTGCTTCTGGTAGGGTGGCCACCAACGGACCTCAGCCTTGGTTTCATTGCCTCAGGGACAGGGGAGCCGTGTACATGTGCAGTACGGCCAGGAAAAATAACTCGATTGGAGAAGCCATGCGTTCTCTGGTGGGCAAAAAACACTTTAGCTGGACCTTGCAGTGATTGACTTGGAATCATTTCAGGCGAGAATCGAGATTAATTCAACACGAGTGGAAATGGAGTGACCCCAAGTTATACCCTGTGCTGCAACACGCCCCCCCTTCCCTTCCCCCTCCAACCCAACATTTCAGTCCCCACCTGCCCTCCCACCAGCCCGCTGACTGACTGGAGCTATTGTGTAAAAGTGAAACGGAGTCAGACAGAGGAGGAAGGAACTCTCATTTCAAAATAAAATTACCGAACAATAATTCACATTGGGAACTGAACAGTGACAGAACACCTCAAAACTGGATGTCAGGCATAAAGCTGGACAAAAGGGCCACTATAGCCTCTGGTGGGAAATGGATTAAAGTTCATATTTTCACAAGGATAAGCCTGGATAATCAATATGGAGATAGGTTTCTTGTGGAAATGAGGAGCAACACGCTTTGCCGGAAGGGCAGAATCCGGGGCATCAGGAGGGCATTGGAGAGGAAAGAAGAATAGGAAGGCAAAGGAGACCAAAATCTCAGCACAGGATCTATCACCAATGGTGGAGCTATCTGGAACTAACCGAGAACCTGGACTACAAGAGACTTGATTCTCTAGGCAGATGGTCACAGTCAATGGGGAAAAGAATGGAGGCAGATCAGATGAAATGTGGGACTCATTTGAACACACATGGCAGTCATCATTGAGGCTGCTGGTGTCCTGAGGGAGAGATCTATGGTTTGTGCTGCACCAGAGGGGAGTGAGATGTTACAGGGGAGCTGGAGGCCTGGCACCTAGGGCAGGGCAGATCCTTGCTTGGATCTAATGCTGGAGGCCATCAGGGAGAGGAGTGACATCCTCTTCCTGGAGGATGGGAGAGGAAGGCCATCTCGTGGTGCAGCAGGATCACCTCTCTGTTCAGTATCATCTCCCTCCGCTTTCAATTGCTACTCCCCTCTTAACTCCTGCTGTTGCTTCTCCCCAGATGAGCCTTCTCTTTCCAGGGACTCATTGCTCTCAAGGTCCACACCCCTCTGGAGGATCATGTTATGAGTACAGCAGACCACCACAATAATGCAGGAGGGTATTGCAGGGCACCACCCAACTGGCCAGATACTGGAATAGCATCTTCAGAAGCTTGATGGCCTATTCATGTTTGTCCTGCTGAAAAAGTGGCATTGGTTGTACTGCCTCTGTCTGAGTATCCTGTAGAGGGGTCAGTAACCATCTTTTCAAGGGATTTTGCTTGTTTCCTAGGAGCCATCCATGCATTTTTGGGTTGAGTCGAGATCTGAGGCAGCCCTGACTGATAGAGGATTAAAGAGTCATGGTAACTGCTTGGAAAACAATCCCACACATGGGGGAAGTGGTTGACATGGTTGCTGACCAGTTGGATGTTGAGGGAGTGGAATCGCTTCCTATAGATGGATCTCACTGGCCAGTTGCTGGGTGCCTTGATGGCCTCATGGATGCAATTGATTGATGCCCTGCACCTGTGGCAATTCAACTTTGTTTGTGCTTGAAAGAGTTGTGGCAATTCAGTGATGGAAGTGAAACCCAATATCATCTGTCCATGCAAGCTTGTGTCTTATGCTAAAGGAATGTGCTGTCAGAAGAACATAAGTAATAGAAACAGATGAGGCCATTTGGCCCCTTGAGCCTGCTCCACTATTCAATAAATGCATGGCCGATCGGATTGTGACCTTAACTCCAATTTCCTGCCTGGTCCACAAAACCCTTGAATCCCCTGTAGTTCAAAAATCTGCCTTAACTGGGCCTTGAACAAATTCAATGGCCCAGCCTCTACTGCTCCCTGAGCTACTGAATTTCAAAGAATAATGATCCCCGAGAGAAAAAAACCCTTTTCATTGCCATCTTAAATGGGAGATCCCTTATTTTGAAACTGTGCCCCCCAGTTCGATATTCCCCTACATGGGGAAACATCCTCTCAGCAAATACCCTGCCAAGCCCTCCATCATATGTTTCAATAAGATCAACTCTCATTCTTCTAAGCTCCAATGCGAATAGGCCCAACCTGTTCAACCTTTCCTCATATGGCAACCCTTTCTTGGCCCAGTGAGATAAATTGGTGTGCAATCATTTTTGAAATGCTGATCATTGGCATGAGCCAGAAGCAAAGAAGCTCAAAGCCAGGATGACTTTGATATCTGCGGGCAGGGCATGGCAGCCAGTGCTGTAAACATCTGCTTGGGGAGTCTTTACCCCAAGGAAAGTCTCTCACCCACTCTTGGACAAAGTCAAGATTAAAATAGAAAAGATGCAGTAGCCATGGGTTACCTCACCAGTCACAATGCCAACAAAATGATGTTTACAGTCCCAAAACCAAACAGCTCTATAAGAATCTGCATGGATTTAACTCAGCTAAACAAAACAGTGGAATGTGAGATCCACCCAATGGCCTCGGTGGACAAGAACCTAGCAAAACTAGCCAAGGGCATTTTACTTACCAAATTGATTGCAAACAGTAGATTTTGTCAATTGCCTCTGAACAGAGAATCTAGGTTTCTGACTATATTTATAATGCCCTTTGATCATTATGCACCCCTTTAGAATTGTGTCCGCTCCAGAAATTTTCCAGAGAACAATGTCCACCACTTTAAAAGGCATGGGAGTAATATGTCATATGGACAAAATATTCATGCATGGATCCATGAGAGAGGAGCATGTTCACAGGGCCAGAGCAGTCCTGAGATCCTTACAGGGTTCAGGACTAACACTGAATAGAAAAACTGTGAGTTTGCCAAACATTATTAAGTTTCTATGTCACAAACCACTGGAATGACATTCGATCTGCAAAATAAACAAAAGCTATAAGATAATTTCTGCATCCCAGGAACATTACTGAGCTTCAAAGATTCCTAGAGATGGTAAACGAAGTAGGCAAGTTTCTATCAAATTTAACAGAGGTCAATGAGCCCTTGAGACAGCTGTTGAGACAGGATTAACAGTGGTGCTGGAACGTGGACCAGCAAAATAATTTTGAAAGGATGAAACAACTTTTAATCACTTCCGAAACTTTGGCACATTACAACCCAGGCTTACTGACCATAGTAGCGGCGGATGCATCATCTACAGGTCTGGTGGCAGTACTTTTTCAAGTGCAAAAAGATGGAAAGCATAGCCTACTATGCCTCTAGGTCACTAACAGAAATGGAACAACAGTCTGCCATGATAGAAAAAGAGGTTTTGGCAGCAGCATGGCCATGGACTGGGCAGGAAGACTGCAAAGTAGGACAGTTGATGAAAAGTGGCAGATATTTAAGGAGATATTCAATTCCTCCCAAGTAAAATATATTCCAAAGAGAAAGAAGGATGGCAAGAGAGGAAAAAACCTTCCATGGCTAAGCAAGGATGTTACAGATAACATAAACGCAAAAACTAAGGCATACCAAATTGCAAAGGTCAGTGGCAGGCTGGAAGATTGGGAAACTTTTAAAGATCAACAAAGGGTTACTAAAAAAATATTTAAAAAAGCAAAGGTAAATTATGAAAGAAAACTAGCGCAAAATGTAAAAACTGATAGCAAAAGCTTCTACAAGTATATAAAAGGAAAGAGAGTAGCTAAAGTGAATGTTGGTCCCTTGGAGGATGAGACTGGGGAGTTAATAGTGGGGAACGCAGAAATGGCAGAGAGGCTTAATCAATATTTTGCCTCAGTTTTCACAGTGGAGGACACTAGTACTACCCCAATAGTAACAGGTAGTGCAGAGGGTATAGAGAAGGAGGAACTTAGAACAATCACCATCACCAGAGAAAAAGTACTGAGCAAATTATTGGGATTAAAGGGTGACTAGTCCCCAGGACCTGATGGCCTACATCCTAGGGTCTTAAAGGAAGTGGCAGCAGAAATAGTGGATGCATTGGCTATAATATTCCAAAATTCCCTGGATTCTGGAAAGGTTCCAGTGGATTGGAAAAATGCTAATATAATGCCTTTGTTCAAAAAGTGGGGGGGGGGGAGAGGCAGAAAGTAGGAAACTATAGACCAGTTAGTTTAACGTCTATCATTGGGAAATTGTTGAAATCCAATATTAAGGAAGTAGTAATGGGGCATTTGGAAAGTCAAAATGCAATCCATCAGAGTCAGCATGGTTTTATGAAGAGTAAATCGTGTTTGACTAATTTGCTAGAGTTCTTTGAAGATGTGACAAGCAAAATGGATAATGGGGATCCTGTAGATGTAGTATATCTGGACTTCCAGAAGGCCTTTGATAAGGTGCCGCACAAAAGATTAATACAGAGTTAGGGGTAATATATTTAGCTTGGATAGAGGATTGGCTAACCAACAGAAAGCAGAGAGTCGGGATAAATGGATCTTTTTCTGGATGGCAAGCTGTAACTAGTGGGGTGCCACAGGGTTTTGTCCTTGAGCCCCCACTATTTACAATCTATATTAATGACTTGGATTCAGAGATAGAAGGTACAATAGCTAAATTTGCAGATGACACCAAAATAGGTGGGAAAGTAAGCTGCAATCAAGAAATAACAAATTTACAAATGGATATGGACAGGTTTGGTGAATGGGCCAAAATTTGGCAGATGGAGTTTAACGTGGATAAGTGTGAGGTTATCCATTTTGGTCGGAAGAATAAAAAGGCGACTTATTATTTAAATGGAGAGAAACTTCAGAATGCTTCAGTGCAGAGGGATCTGGGTGTCCTCGTGCATGAATCGCTGAAAGCTATTATGCAGGTACAGCAAGTAATAAGGAAGGCAAATGGAAATTTGGCATTTATTGGTAAAGGAATAGAGTATAAAAATAGGAAAGTTGTTGCAACTGTACAAGGCATCAGTGAGACCGTGCCTGGAGTACTGTGCACAGTTTTGGTCCCCTTACTTGAGGAAGAATGTAGTTGCATTGGAGGCAGTTCAGAGGAGGTTCACTAGATTGATCCCAGAGATGCAGGGCTTGTCTTATGAAGAGTGATTGAGCAGTTTAGACCTATACTCGCTAGAGTTTAGAAGGATGAGAGGAGATCTAATTGAGGTATATAAGATGCTAAAGGGGATAGACAAAGTAGATGTGGAGCGGATGTTTCCCCTTGTGGGGCATTCTAGAATGAGAGGCCATAGTCTTAGACTAAGGGGTGGTAGATTTAAATCAGAGATGAGGAGGAATTACTTTTCTCAAAGGGTCATGAATCTGTGGAATTCATTACCTCAGAGTGCAGTGAATGCCGGGACGCTGAATAAATTTAAGGAGGAGATAGACAGATTTTTAATTAGTAACAGATTGAAAGGTTATGGGAAGATGGTGGGAATTGGAGTTGAGGCCTAAATGAGATCAGCCATGATCTTATTCAATGGCGGGGCAGGCTCAAGGGGCTGAATTGCCTACTCTTGCTCCTAGTTCTTATGTTCTTATGTGAGAAAATGTAGAGATTATATTATGGGATTACGTTTCAAAATTGAAACAGATCATAAGTTACTAGTCACCCTTCTGAACATAAAAGAAATTACAAAGATTCCAGAATCCAGCAGTTCAGATTAAAATTGATGAGATACGATTCCATCACAGAGTATGTGCAAAGGAAATGTCAAACAACAGCAGACATACTGTTATGAATATCATCAGAAGGAGCTGAACAAGAGAATTAAGACTTCATCCAGGAGGTTGAAGCATATAAACCCTTAATCAGTCAGTACTTAGCAGCTACTGTAAGAAAGTTACAGAAAATAAAGCCAGCCCAGAAACAGGTTGAAGAATATCTTCAAATCTGAGAATATTATCTGGATGGATGGCCAGACTATACACCTAGTAATCCAATAGTACACCAGTATTTTGAACAGTGCAAGCACCTCACTGTTATTGATGATTTACTAGTCTTCAACGAGAGATTAGTCATACTGAGAGCCATTTGGCTTGATATTCTTCAAAGACTTCACCAAGGACATTTAGGAATTACAAAGTGTCATGTAAGGGTGCAACAATCAGTCTGGTGTTACTCGCTGTATGGAAGGAATTATTTCTAACTGTATTCTTTGTGCCATAAACAGCCAGGAACAAAAATAATTACTATTACCACCTTCTTTCCCATCAAGTCTGTGGGGGCACCTGGGAATGGATTTATTTGAATTTGAGGGGAAAACATTCCTTACCATTATTGATTATTATTCATGGTGGATTGATGTAAAGTGGTTGCATAGTATCACAGCAGAAGCAGTGATTCAATCCCTCAAGAAAATTTATCCAACGCACGGCATTCCAGACATTGTAGTGTCTGAAATGGACTGCACCTTGCAAATGAACAATTCCAAAATTTTGCAAACAAATATGGCTTCGTTCATGTAACCAGTTCACCTCACTATCCTCAAACAAATTGAGAGGCTGTGAGAGGGGTGAAAACTGTTAAGGAGTTATTAAAGTAAAACAAAGACCTTAATCTAGCTTTTCTGTGTTATCGATCCTCACTACTACAGAATGGTTTCTCACCATCAGAGTTACTAATGGGTAGGAGATGGAGAATGCAGCTTCCAGCTCTGACACAAAAATTCAAACCCAACATCACCATGAATGACCCTGAAAGGGTAAAACAGTGTGAGGAAAAACAGAGAAACAACCAGGCTTGGAACTTTAATCATGGGCATAGAGCATGTGAGTTACCAGTGCTGGAGCTTGGAGAGAGAATATGGGTCTGAAGCCAACAGAGGGAAGGTAGGTCCAATCATTAGAAAAACTCCACATCCAAGATCGTACAGGGTTGCGACAGGCTAGGGTATCATAAGGCCAAACCACAGTGCCTTAATATCATTGAAAGGAAAGCCAATAGAAATTTGGGTTTACTACTCAGATCCTGAAGAAGAGGGAAAGACCTACTACAAGCTCGGCAGTCACTCAGGAGAAGGACATTCACACCGACAGACGAGAGAGTATTGAATATCCTTGAGCTCAAAAGGAGCTCAGAACAAAATCAGGGAGATTGGCCAAGGCACCTCAGAGATTAACCCTCTGAAGTCTGAGACTCTGGGGGAAGGATGTAAATATGATGTGAATAAAGACTTGAGGGGAGATGTAGAGTAAACGGTCAACATGAGAAACATACATGATACTGATGTAATAATGATGTCAGAGCACATGACTGAGAAGTAAGCGAGATCTTGAAGAGGGCAGAAGCTCTTACACCGTGTTGAGATCCAAATATGTAAGTACTTTCTGTAAATAAATTGTTCTGGTTAAAAAGACTATGGAGTTGAGCAGCATACTTTTGAAAGACTAGTCAATTCCCAAACCCCATCTAAACCCCTAACAAACAACAAACCACACTCCAACAAAAAATATCTGGTGAAATAGAACAAGCCACAAGTTAGACCTATGGAGGATATATATATCTTTTGGGATTGCTCTGACAAATCACTTCCAGTAACCGTTTCTTTCTCACTCTCTGATATTGTTTGTGTCTTTCTATTTTTCATCTCTCTGCATGGCTCTCACATACCTTTCCATTGTATTTTCATGTGAATCTTTTATCACTGCCAATTTCTTTAATCTACCCAGGGAAAGAGCAGGAGATTGGGAATAATTAGATCATTTTTTTCATAGAGCCAACACAAAATGACGGGCAGAATATGTTCTTCTGTGCTGAAAGGTCCTTTGATCTATATGGTCCTCACTCATGTTCCTTTACTGATGTTAGGATGGCAGCCACCACCTACCAGATTTCAGGTAGGTACAGAGTGTTGTGAAGTTAGTATAATGCATAGGAGCAAGAGAGAGTGTCAGGGTTGGAATTATGAATAGCAAATCTAGGGCCAAGGGTTGTCATTTGTGAAGGAAGGCATTTCAAGACTAAGTCTGAGTGGGAGCTGTTACCATGATATATTCTGTTGTTGCTACATTTGAAGGATACTGCTTGCACACCATGAAGCAGTCTTGTATAAGTTACAGGAAGGTCTTTATTACCAAATGGAACTGTGTATACATTTACAGTAGGTATGGCGAGGATTCCATCCTCAGTCCTAACACATTGCTACTCATCGTTAGACTGGCCTAGCTCTAGGTCATGTGCCTTCCACATCATCATGTGGGCAGTACTGTATTTAGTCTCATGTTAACCCCTTAGGTACTGAATCTTTCTACTACAGGAGCAGGCCACAAGTTTAGGACTGGAGCTTCTTTCAGTTCATTTTGTTATAAGGCTAGCAAGGCCAGCATTTATTCACCAACTCTGGTACTGACTGGCCTTGAGTCTGTTGTGGGGTGGGTGAACTGCATAGAACTTAGTGAAACTATTTATGAGGTCTGAGACCAGCAAACGCTCAGGAGGAGAGGGCCTAGAGTACTTCAGGGGTTGGGGATCAGATGGTATGCAAGAGTGGCAGGTAGCAAATTTAGTTCAAATTAGTGTAGTTAAGGGACCTATTAAGGTCCTGTTCCCACCCTGACTGGGATTTCCAGTCAGAATGCAGACAACCCACATTGGCCTGCGACATGCCCAGCCCAATATGGTGGGCTCAGGTCAGGAAATGGGGAGTGGGGGGCTGTGCTTGAACCCATGAGGGACAGCTGTAATGGCCACTGGACCACAGCTGCGGCTACTGGCTGTCCCATGGAGGGATTACCCTCCAGGATCACAGCCAGGTAACTGTGCTGTGGTCATTTTAAAAACAAAAAATACTTAGCCGGCCTCCTCACTCTTTTTCTCTCTCTCTCTCCCCATCTTCAGATTGGCAGCTCCCACCTTGGCTGGTGGGGTTGTCGATCTATGAGTGCTGAAGGGCCACCCATGGGCCCTCCAGCCTAGGGAGTCCACTCACCATTCCTAATTGGACAGCAAGCCCACCACCCCCACCGCTGGCCTTTAATTGGCTATTCCTTTAAAAGTAGTAGTGGGCGTGTCTCTAACACGCCATGTGGGGTCGGGACCTGAAACTGGGTTACCGCCTTTGGAATGAAAACATAGCCTTGAGTCTCTTTCTTTGTCTCTCCCTCTCTGTATAGCTTGTTTCTGAATTTCCGGCATTCTGTATGGATTCTGTAGCTGGGTTTCCAGCTCCGTTCTGGTGGGACCCACCGCAGGAGTTTCGGCGGCCCAGCCAAAAGTCCATTGACTTTCGGCAGGACTGGACGATCCTGGCGATGGGTGGGGCCAGAAAGTTCCACCATGTAATTTAACAGTGCATTCACAAGGAGCCAATGAGGAAACCAGGAGAGGAAAGACGAGTCGTGCTGGACCGAGATCTCCAACTTGTGTTTTAAGAGTGGCATTCGTGGACACCTGGTAATAAGTTACCTCACATTCTTTTGACTGCAGGTAGTATGAAATAGCCATGCAGATAGCAAATAAAAGAATCTTAAAGAGGAAAGCTCCATTTATTGCAAATTATTTTATTTCAAATCTTTTGCTGAATAACCTGATCTACTTTCATCACACCCTCGAAAATCTTTTCAGAACCTCTTGCAAATCTCCTTAGTGGAGATAAAGAATTATACTCATAAGGCTATCTCTGTCCAAAATATTTGGCCAGAAGGCTAAAGTAATGTCATGTTAAGACAACTGAAAAATTGACTCATGTTATCGATTGGAGCGATTTGATTCTGTGTGCATTTTTGAACTCAAAGGTGAACAACACAGTGCTGGGAAATCAGACACTTTTTTTTCCCCATTTCTAACAATCAGTGCCAGCTTTAGGCACTCCAGCTCAGTAAAAAAATGCCAAATAGAAGTCCCGAGCTCCCTTTCCCTCCAAACCCTCCCCCCTCACCACCAACCCCACAATCTGACTTAAAGCACATGATAATTTAGTGCTAGTCCATGTCAGATTGTAGTTAATGTTGTACCGTAGACTCAGATCTGCTTGGAATTAGGTCAAGACAACTCATCTCATCTCACTTAGGTCCTTTGAGACCTGAAAGAGAGGAGACTTTCTTCTCATCTGTCAGCTGGATTCATACCCATGTTTCAGAGGGAAATGGCATGTTGCACCAATGAGTCCTTCTTAGTTGGCACATGACTGAACTGCATAATCCACTTACTCTACTTTTTATCCTTTATTTCTTTTAAACCTGTACCTGATCATAGAGATAACATCCTATCTCTGTTTTTAACTCTTGAGTATAATATATTCTTTTTTGAGTTGCAATGTTCCATGAATTTAAATCCTCATCCTCTCCAAGGTCATTTCAAAGATGCTACATGTCCACACCTGAAATAAAATCATATTCAGTATCATTAAAGTACCTCAGTTCTTGTAATTCTTATTACAGGCAGAGCTATGCAAATAATAAAACATTTTTTTACCTTAACGTTACTTGCCTTCATTTAAATGTATATTGGAGAAGAACAGCCTGTCTCTATGGTTAATATCTCTAAGGAAATCAGAAAGACATTTTTTTTGAATGTGCTTATGATGGTGCTAGAAATATTAACCAATAAAATGTTCATGAAAGCTTTTACATAGAGACCAGAGAGATTATTTCCCCTGTAAGCGCATGAATGCAATATAGTAGTAATTTTACTTGTAATGTAATTAGTCATGATTTACCAGAGTACTTTTCACTAAATGAATAAATTCTATATTTAATATTTCCCCACTGAGCTTATTCTGGGTTTATGATATATCTGTATCTCTTACACCACCTTTGATAAGCCAAACTATGGTTTCTCCAACAGCATTGGTGTGATGCCCATCACAATCAGGTAGCTTATTGACAAAGAATGGTATAAATCTGGGATTCTGCCCCCTCCAACCCCTCCAAGGAAAAGGCTGTGGTTGGTGGGACAATTGGAGCTTTCAAAGCTAAGTTTGGTAGATTTTTATTAGGTAAGAATATCAAGGGTTTTGGAGCAGAAGCAGGTAAGCAGAGTTGAAGCAGAGATCTGCTCTGATCTAATCAAATAGTGGAAAAGGCTCGAAGGGTGCGATGGCCTCCTTCTGTTCCTATGTTACTAACACTCAATGTCTATACCTACACATGCACAAGGAGTGGCTATTTGAGTGAGATGCTGCAGGTGAACAAAGGCAAATGTGAGGTCATTCACTTTGGATCTTTTAAATGATGAAAAGCTAGAAACAACCAGACTTGGAGGTCTGGGTACATTGATCATCAAAATGTTATGAATAGGTACAGACAATAATCAAAAAGGCTAATGCAACATGATCCTTTATATCTAGAGGACGATAATATAAGGGGTTGCTTCAACTATACGATGCCCATTTAAGACACACCCAGAGTACCGTGAGCAGTTCTGGGCACCATGCTTTATGATGGATAAATTGGCCTTGGAGGGAGTGCACTCTAGATTTCCTTGAATGATAATAGCTTGGCAATAACTGTCAGTCATCAGTTAACTAGCGCATTTTCTATGGCAACGCCTCCACCAATCATAGCCCACTTGCCAAACAATCAGCACTCTCTTCTCGTTTAATATAAATTGTGTTCCCTTTGGCTTTGGTTTTCTTGCGAATTATCCTGATGAGTGTAAGACAAAAATTTTCAACATGTGTTTTTTTCAGCAATACTCAAGCTCTGCACTACCAAATAACTATTTGTATGCCTGAGACAGAGGTACAACAAAGACCAAATTCGACATTCCAACAACATAGTTCGACTCAAAGATAAGTTAAGAACAGGTAAGCTATCTATCAAATTTCTCTGAGAGTGTATTAGACTCAAAGTTGTGCCAGTTTTAATTTCCAAATGCATTAATAATGGTAAAGTGAGACACAGTCCCACGATTGAGCGAGCGTTTATGCAAGATGAGATTGAACTGATTGGTAACAGGGTTACTAATTTACGCTGTGTCCTTCATTGCACTTAGTCTGAAGTGCACAACTTTCTTTCATTTTTTTGGTTTGATCCATTTGTGCTGCTATATTGCTTCAACAGATGACCGCACCATAAACAATACTCATTTGAAACATGCCCACACTGTAAACTCACTTAAGCAGAAGTGGCTTGGTAACGCAATTAATGCAATTAACAATGCCATCAAACAGGTAGTAAATCTCT
This sequence comes from Cetorhinus maximus, assembly GCF_964194155.1. NCBI lineage: Eukaryota > Metazoa > Chordata > Chondrichthyes > Lamniformes > Cetorhinidae > Cetorhinus > Cetorhinus maximus. The sequence goes on along the minus strand of NC_135880.1, from coordinate 159,626,193 downwards.
CTGACCACGTACTCTCTGAAAACAAGGAGTTTGTTCTTGCACGTGGTTTCAATTTTAGTGTGCCTTCATCCCAAATCAAACGGGAAGAGGTATTTTCTGAGTTCGAACTCCTCTACTTCCAGCTTTCCTGCCACAAATCAGAGCCCACTGAAGATGCTGAATCCTTGAAAGTGCGCCTAGCTGATCTAATGCATGCATATTGCAGGATTCTGAATGACTTGGCCAAATTTCATAGGCAACGCGAATGTCTGGCAGCATTGCAAGTCCTCAGGGCCAACCCACACATATACATCTGTAAACCTGACAGGGGGACTGGAATACTCATGACTATATCAACAAAATGTACACCATTCTTAATGAGGGGTCCAAAGTCGTATATATTGGACCCGCTGCTCAACATGTTTGGACAGCCTTGCTCGAAAGCAAGCTAGAAAAATTGCTTTTTGGACTTGTGTAAGAGCAACGAGCTGCCGGGTGATATATGTGATATGATTTGTCCTTGCGACTTACTCTGTCTGCGTACGTATGGGCTGCCCAAGACACAGAAAAGTGATGTCCCTTTACGCCCTATCTTATCTATGACCAGCTCTGCACAACATGAATTGGCCAAATGGTTGGGCAAGTTGCTACAACTGGTTTTGAGCAAGTTTTCCAGATACACGATGAAGTATTCTCCACATTTGCAAAGACCATACAGGACTTACAAATCGATAGCAATGCTGTGTCCATGTGCTTATTTGACAATGCTAGCCGAGTCACCAATGTACCACTCAAGGTAGCCATAGGCATTTGCATTGCAGAACTATATCATGGTGACCCACCGCCATTGTGTGAATCAGTATTCATTGAACTTATGAACTTAGCAACTTGCGCAGTTGAGTTCAGTTTTAACGACATCATGTATGCTCAAATAGATGATGTTGCCATGGGATCCCCTCTAGGCCCAGCTCTCTCAAAATCTATGTTGGGTTCCACAAGAACTGTGTCTTCATTAGAATGACACTTAACCTCCTAGCCCTTGCATATTTCCAATATGTAGACGATATATTTACTTTGTTTGAATTTGCAGTTGCATGTAAGAACTCACTTACACACCTTAATGGGCTCCATCCTGCATTCCAATTCACCTTTGAGATGGAGCAGTCAAATGAGCTCCCTTTCCTTGACGTGCTGGTTGAGAAATCTGCCAATGGGTTTTCTACTACCGTCTACTACAAGGCTACCTTCACTGACCAATATATACAATGAGATTCCTACAGTTCCACATGCTACAAGATTAGCCTTATCAGATTAGCCTTGTAAACAGAGCCCGAGCCATTTGCTAACTGTGCAAGCTTGATGTTGAAATAGGGTGCATCAAAGCCACCCTGCAAGGTAAAGGCTACTCTGATCAGATCATTGCTTGCTGTATATCGCTCAAACTCATGAATGGGCCTAAGGCCACCACTTTCAGTCCCAAAAAGTGCCCAGTCTACCTCAGATTACCCTGGAAGGGTATCTCAAAGTATCTCAAAAATTTAAGCAACAGGTGGAACTAGCCATCTTACTCTGCTACTATGCAGTAGCAACATGAGTGGTATTCACCACCAACAGGATGCTGCCATAAAATACACACATATGAGTAATGTGGTGTATGAATTTCAGTGCTGGTGTGATGCTAGGTATGTAGGCCATACGTCCCAAAGACTGGCAAATGGCATCAAACAGCATGTCCCTTCTGCTATTCACGACAGGCAAAGTACTGACCATATCCAACCAGCCCGTGCTTGCAAAACTCAAACATAGTGTTCAACATTAGATGTGATTCCATAATTGGACAACATTTGCTAAACAATCCTGCATGTGCTAAGAATTGCACTCACAATCAATTTAAGATTATCAGTTGGGCTCGCAGTATGCATCATATACACGTGCTAGAAGCTACATATATTAATACACAGGGCCTTGCCTTTTGCAGACAGAAAAAACATGTACACACATTGTGCCTTTTTCAAATAAAGAAACTAGGCAACAACCATTCTCTAGCTCATTTCCCAGGGCAATTAGTTGACCAATTAGAGATAACCTGCCTGGTTTGAACTTAAACATAGCTTGGCAGTTAACTGCCAGTTATCAGTTAACCGGTGCATTCTCCATGGCAATGCCCCTGCTTGTCAGAGTCACTTGCCAACAAATCAGCATTGTCTTCTCATGCAGTATAAATTGTTGTTCTCTTTACATTTGGTATTCTTGAAATTGTCCTGAGAGTGCAATACGAAAAGCTTCGGCAACATGTCTTTTTTCAGCAATACTCAAGAATGATAATACAAAAGCAAAATACTGTAGGTGCTGGAAATCTGAAATAATACGTTGAAGCAGTTGTGCTTTGCTCTCTGATGGGATTTTCATTTCTCCCTTTTACCTTGTTCAACTTTTTGCCTTCTATTTTCCTTCTTGCAGTCCTGGTGAAAGTCATTCACCTGAAACACTAACTCTTTTTCTCTCTCCAGAGAGGCTACCTGACCTGCTAAGTAATTCTGGCATTTTCTGTTTTTATTTACTAAAATGATACTAAAATATAGGATTAAGCTACGAGGTGGGATTAAACTAAATGGGGTTGTATTCCATGGAATTTAGAAGGTTAACAGTGTCATGTAATGGGTTAATAGAATAGATATGCCAATAAGCAATGTAGATGATGATGTTTCAGTGACATCAGCAGTCATGCGCTAGACTCTCTCTCGGACTCCCGCCCGAAGAAGTGAGCACTGAGACGAAGGCGGCAGAAGAAGAGTTCAGCATCGTGCCGAACCCGAAATTCATTGAGATGAGGGCGTAAGGGTATGAAACTGACTCCTTTGCTGAGCACTGAACGTTCAGCATCAGAGAGGGGATGGTGAATACACGGCTGGGGCTGGGATTGGAAGATGGGATGGGGACAGAGGGATGGGCAGGGGTGGAGGGTGAACCACAGAAGGTGTAACACCTGCACCTTTAATTCCCCCTCCTCACTGTCCAAGAGCCTAAACACTCCTTTCAAGTGAAGCAGCATTTCACTTGCACTTCCCTCAATTTAGTCTACTGCATTCGCTGCTCCCAATGCGGTTTCCTCTACATTGGAGAGACCAAACGCAGACTGGGTGACCGCTTTGTGGAACACCTTCGGTCTGTCCGCAAGCATGACCCAGACCTCCCTGTTGCTTGCAATTTCAACACACCACCCTGCTCTCATGCCCACATGTCCGTCCTTGACCTGCTGCAATGTTCCAGTGAAGCTCAATGCAAACTGGAGGAACAGCACCTCATCTTCCGACTAGGCACTTTACAGCCTTCCGGACTGAATATTGAGTTCAACAACTTTAAATCATGAACTCTCTCCCCCATCCCCACCCCCTTTCCGATCCCCCTTTTTCCAATAATTTATATATAATTTTCTTCTCCCACCTATTTCCATTATTTTTAAATGTATTTCCATCCATTGTTTTATCTCTACCTTTTAGCCTATTTCGATCCCTTCCCCCCACCCCACCCCTACTAGGGCTATCTGTACCTTGCTCGTCCTGCTTTCTACCATTAATGTCAGCGATGGCCTTATCATGACTGTTTGAATGTCTCAAGGGCCTGCAGAGAGGCCAGAAGTGGAAGTAATGGAAGAGGCACTTCCTCCAATATTGAGCAGCATCAGGCCTTCTCCCAAAGGAGCAGAAACACCAAGTCAGTTTGTTTCTTTATGCTGTGGGTTCAGTAGCAGACAACATTCTCGTGAGGCAGGAGCTGGAGGAATCCATTCGACACCATTCTCAAAGCCTTTGACACCTGTTTTAGCCTGAAGCAAACCTCAGTGATAAAGTAGGCACATTTTAACCAAAGGTCTCAACGACCAGGGAATCAGTTCAATTATTTCTCACTGACCTATATCGCCTAGCTAGCTCTTACAGATACAGGCGCTGAAGGATGAGTTCACCTGCAACCGCATAGTGGTGAGTGTCCATGATGAAAAACTCCCCAACTTTCTGCAGACCAAAGACGACCTAATTTTAGATCAAGTGGTTCAATACATGAAGCAGGCCAAATTCAGAGAAATAAACTGGGCTATAATTTTTCGCAACTCCGAGGCTCTAAATGACTCTGTTAACTGGGTAGGCCCACAGGCAATGGCCCCACCCACATAAAAGCTCGCCAAAACAAGCAAAAGGGCAGGAAACGCCACAGCAGCAGCCATTTTGAGATGCTTACATTGTGGTGCAAAGAAACAACACAGATGCCAAGACTTCCCAGCAGGGGCACGGAATGCTTTCAGTGCAGGAAGACTGGACATTTCAAACATTTCTGCAAGTCCAACAACTTTACTTGAGGTAGAAGACCAAGAGAATATTTATGAAACACACTCCATCCAAGAAATTGGAAATCAAGACATAGACGAAATTATAGAGTTTCTAGAGGACGTAAATGGTTTTAATCAAGACATCAGTTACAGTGCAAGCTAAAAGCTTCGATACCAACTTCAAAATTGATACTGGAGCTGAAATCAACATACTAGCAGGTGATCTAGACTGGCTTCAGCCAATACCCCTTCACCCATCCAATATTAAATTGCAAGGTCCAGGTGGCACTGACCTTCCACTCAAAGACAGGATTAGTGCTCCTCTTCACTACAAGGGGGCGACAAATTGTTGATCCTCTCCACTTTGTTCACAATCAACACATATCCTTATTGAATGGTGATGTTGGCTTACCTCGAGGAATTCTGGAAAAACCAAATGATGATCAGCATTTGAGCAACTCAAGAGTAGGAGTAGGATTTGGGTAGAATCTGTAGCAGCAAAGGGGAGTTACAGAAATACAATGTCAATAGTTAAAACATAGTTTCAGATTGTTGTTAAGTTTGTACTGACACAGCAGGTGGTATTTGCCAGGCTGACCAAATCCACAAGGGCAACTTTGCCATGCTATCACAACAGTTTTGCGATGAGGACAATGTCATCCTTATTAGAATTTTAACATGGAGATGAAGGCTCAGCTTAGAGAACTCATGAAGACTTTATTGTAACGTTAGAGTCGGAACCAGTAACTCATGGTGTGCTTTTACGGGAGACTACACTAGGCACTGGGTTCACAATAGAGGTGGTCTCATTGAGCATTTAACCATCAGAGGAATGTGAGAAGGGAAGAGGCAGCCAGACATTAAGGGGCCAGAGCTGCTGGATATATGCAAGTAGCTCTATCAAACCCTGCAAACTGCATCATCCATTTGACATGAGTCACAGCACACAAGGCATCCAAACATTCCAAAAGTGCAAGGCAGGGGTAATCTCAAATCCAAATTAGGCAGAGTGTGAGTGCCTTTAGTGAGCCTCAAAATGACATGGCTGTGCCCAATCCTGTTACATCCTATATGGGATTGAGATGTCAAATTGTTCGGCTGGCATTTTAGACACCAATGATCCATGAGGGAGTGCCTCAGCTACAAGGGAAAAACAGGTAGTGCAAGCTCAGCCCAAGGGCTTGACAGTGGCTTTCTGGCTATGAGTGGGAGGTCTATAATAGTTGGGTGAGATACATTCATTTCTTGGATCTATCTGTCCATAGGAAGAAGGAGGATTACAGAATGGTGGCTGTGCTCAGTGCTGCCTTCTTGATGGCAGTGCTCAGATTGAGGAGGAGGAGAAGGGCCCAGTGTCATCTAACACAGCTAAGAGAAGAGCCAAAGCCAGAGGCCCATGGTCCAGCAGTACCTCAGGAAGACCCAAAAGTTGAGGAGGTCAAATCCATCCAACAGAGGCAAAAGGCACGACCAAGGGTATACCAAAGAATCCTCTCTTATTTGGAGATGAGCAAGAAACTGTGCCGCACACGTCTACGTTTGTCAAGAGATGTGGTCGCTCATATCTGCTACATTCTATGGGAGGATCTGATGCCACGTAGACTGAGAGGCCATCCTCTGCCAGTGCACCTGAAGGCCACTGCTGCACTCAATTTTTTTGCAAATGGCTCATTCCAGGGACCCACAGGGGACCTATAAGGTATCTCTCAGCTGTCAACACATAAATGTATCAAGGAGGTGATGGATGCCCTCTACACTAAGGCTCATCATTATGTCAAGTTCACAATGGATGAAGTGAGCCAGGCTGCTAGATTTCTGGGATTTACGGCAATCTCTAGCTTCCCAAAAGTGCAGGGTATGATTAGTTGCACACATACCTCTTTAAGAGCTCCCTAGCAACAGCCCCTGATCTCCATCAACAGGAAAGGGTTCCACTCCATCAACATTCAGCTGGACTGCGATCATTAGAAGCAGATTATGCACATGTTTGCCATGTACCCTGGGAGTTCCCATGACTGCTACGCCCTGAGTCACTCCCAGGTGCCACAGATACTTAAAGGGCTGCTTATAGGGTTGGCTACTAGGTGATAAGGGGTACCCACTGAAGGGATTACTCATGACACACATGTGCCATCCTCAAAGTGCCTCAGAGGAGAGATACAACATGGCATACCATTTGACAAGGTCCAACATTGAGCAAATGGCATCCTGAAGATGCACTTCCGTTGTCTGGACCACTGAGGTGGGGTTCTGCAGTACTCTCCAAGGTGGTTTGTTGCGCCTTGAACAACCTGACGCTTCAAAGGAAAGATCATTTGCCACAGGGAGACATGGAAGAGGCAGGGATTGCCTTGGATGAGGAGGACTCAGAAGGTCAGGAACCTGAGGAGGGCCATGATGGTCAGCTTCTATGTGAGGATGCCAGTGCAGTGGCACAGCACAGAAGACATCCCAGCAACACACTGATAGCCACAAGGTTCCAGCAGGAGGAAGATCCAGGCAAGGGGACCTGAGCACATTTCTCCTTGTCCTTAGTGTCATCCCAGTGATTGGAAAGGCCTTTACAAGCAGTGACATCACAAACAGGGTCAGCTTTTGGCCTTGGACCTTTAACCCTCAAGGATCATGAAGCCTTCATTCTTGAAAAGGTCAGCACCCAAAGCAGCAAATAGCTGCTGTGTGAGGTGAAAGGCAGCACACCAGCATGGACCCTACATCAACTGCACATTGTGCAGTCGATGCCACCTAAAGGAGACACTTTGAGCAGCCACAGAGATGCACACATGGCTGAAGAGACCATAACAGCTCCAGGTCATGCTCTCACACTCACAATGAACACAGCTCAGTGTTGATGAAACAACATTACATTTAAACCCCCAAGACACATGAGCACAAATAATTCCATGGTGTGTTTCAAGGCTTAAAGGATCAAATCTCAATGTGCAGTCATTTTCAGGACTTGACACTTGACACATCTCCCTTACATGTCACAAAGGGTGAGAGACTCACATGAGTCTGCTAAACTTCACATGAATCTGAGGTACACAAAGGGAGGCAATCATGGAGTGGCAGCTTATGTCACCCTCGCAATAAGGGGGCACATAGATTCATATGCAAGAGGCATTCACATGATGATATCATTATCATGGACGTCACAATGTATTTAGAAAGTGCATGATGTATATAGTGAGTGAACACCCATGACAACATTGTGTTCTCAATGTTTTTTACCCTACCTCTACGTCTTGGTGCAGCCCTGACATCCGCAGCAAAGATGGAGGCAGCTTGGTGACTGCTATGTACTATTTTCTGTGATGTCCTTGGCGGGTGTCCTCTGGAGGGCCATGAGGCCTGCCTTGGGTCTCCTGCTGAGGGGCATATACGCCCTCCTCGGCCTGGGGAGCTACAGCTGATAAGTGCCCTGTTCCCTGGAGGTGCCCTGTTCCCCTCTCGCCTAGCCACTGAAGGGTGTGACCTATGCCTCGAGCGATGAATGCATGTCCAAGCACAAATCCGGCAGAACTTGCTGGACCAAGATCTCTAAGGCGGCCTCTACCCTTGCCATGGTGACCTTGAGGCGCTCGCATTTTTGGAGCTACGACATCAGACATAGCGTGAATGGACTCCTCCATCCTTCAGTCTAATCTGTTGACTGCCTCACGCAACTCTGCCTGATGTTCCGCCGCCTGTCTTTGCACCTCTAGCATGTTGAGATGGCCATTTTTAGATGCTCATCATCTGACTCAGACTGAGCAGGTGCCTGTACTCCAGCAGTTCTCCAAGTGCCAGGGACCTGGGCTGTCACTGCCTTCGAGTGCTGTGGAAATTCTCTCCAGAAAGTGATCTCAAGCCTAATCTAGACCTATCACCCACCGAGGTGTGTGCCCCTTCACTGGTGAATGGTGTGGGTGAATGTTGTGAAGGGTCTTCATAGATTGGATCCTCATCTGAGGTGGGCTGGGAGCTGAGGCTGGTAGGCTGGCTGGACCTGTGTCTGGGCCTGCTTGTGCCTCTAAGAGAGAGAAAATAGATTTTGTTCATTAGCAGACAGAATGCAACATTGCATGTCACTCACTGTGAATAACAGGATGTGATCAACTAATGGACGGCTCATCCATACTGGGTTGATGGGGGAGGCCAATCTCTTCTTCACCACAGGAGCGATCGCTATCCTCGCCCGCCAACTCGGCTGCCTCCTCCTTGAGGGGAGTGAGTTCCTGGATGTCCCTCCTCCCGCCTGGGATCTCTTCTGTTGTGGGCTAGCTTGGCCTGCATGAAGACACATGGATGGAATGTGATGAGAAGAGATGGAGGAGAGGTTGGGAAGCATGCATGCCTGTTGTGTGTGCTGAGCCCTCCCCAGTCAGGGCTGAAGATAGATGATACTTGAGATGGTGGTGATGTTAAGGTTTGCATGAGACATTCAGTGCTGATGTCTCCTCTGCTAACAGTGTGTGAGATTCCTGATAAATGTAACCCTTTGAGTGCCTGATGCCATTATGAGAGTGAGAGTTTGGAGTGAGCAGAAGGTTGACTTACCCTGGCGGAATGGATTAGATCATTTGTCCTCTTCCTGCACTGAAGGGCATTTCTTTTTTAGGTCCCAGCTGCATAGACTTCCACTGCAACCCCCTCCCATGTCGGTGAGATGAGGTTGGTGGACCTCCTGGTTCCATCCCTCGGGAAGACGACATCACAGCGTTTGCGGACAGCATTTAGGAGAACCACCATGGCTGAACCTTGGGGCGCATGGCTTCTTTCTCCTGGGGGCCATCTTAGGAAATCCAGACCACACAGCTAGGCTGCAGAGAATGAATATGTATGTTTGGGTGGCATTTAAATATGGTGCCAGGATGGCGGGGCAGACGAATCTGTGCCCACCTGCCATGTGATTTGATGAGCGGCTTGCTGATGCATAATTAATGAGGTTCCAAGTCTACAATCAGGCACAAGAACCTGCTCCACTGCCCAACGGGAAATGCACTGCTTATCTTGCCTACCACTGCACTTAGTGTCCAGAATGGAAAATTCAGTGTTAATAAACCAGTTTAAAGCAAATACCAGAGTAAGACTACATTCTGTCTAGGGAGGATAGATCACGCATACCAGCAAGCCAGGAACCACACTCAGAGTCCATAGAACATGGCGGCAGCACAAAGCAAATGGACTCTCAAGACATTATGGGGAACAAATAGCATAGATAAGGAGAAACCTTTGATTGGGGAGTCTAGGACTAGGTGCAGAAGAGGAGCGCGAGAGGAGCCGGAAGTTGAAGAGAAATGTAAGAGGAGCCGGGAGTTGAAGAGAAGCGCGAGAGGAGCTGGGAGTTGAAGAGAAGCGCGAGAGGAGCTGGGAGTTGAAGAGAAACGCGAGAGGAGCTGGGAGTTGAAGAGAAGCGCGAGAGGAGCGGGAGTTGAAGAGAAGCACGAGAGGAGTCAGGAGTTGAAGAGAAGTTGGGAGGGCAGGGGTGACTGAGGGAGTTCAGTGAGGAGGGAACGAGGTGATCCTTTGAGCACTGTGAGTACAGCCAGGTAAGCATTTACTACTTTTATTGCTTATAGTTTTTAAGGTCCTATTTTGTGGTTCATCATTTGTAGGGGCTCTATTCTGTGACAATGAGGAGCAGGGAAGAAGGGCCTGGGAGTAATTGATATTAAGTATCTTCCAAAAGATTTAATTTAATTTAAAAGGTTATGTCATGTCAGGAGAGCTCAAAGCCGAGGTGTGCTCCCCCTGCTCCATGTGGGAAGCTGGGCATATTTCCAGTGCACGGAGCCAGCATGTGTGTGGGAAGTGTCTCCAGGTGCAGCTCCTGGAAGCCCAGGCTTTGGAGCTGGAACAGCGGTTGGGGACACTGTGGAGCATCCATGAGGCGGAGAGTATCGTGGATAGCATGTATAGAGAGGTGGTCACACCGCAGTCTAAGAGTCCACAGGCAGGAAGGGAGTGGATGACCACCAGGCAAAGCAAGAGGACTAGGCAGGCAGTGCAGGAATCTCCTGTGGCTATTCCCCTGCAAAACAGCTGTTGGGGGGAATGGCCTCTCAGGAGAAAGCAGCAACAGCCAAATTCATTGCACCACGGTTGGTTCTGCTGCACAGGGGAGGAGTAAAAAGTGTGGGAATGCAATAGTTTTAAGGGATTCAATTATAAGGGGAATGGATGGGCATTTCTGTGGCTGCAAACGAGACTCCAGGATGGTATGTTGCCTCCCAGGTGCTAGGGTCAAGGATGTCTCAGAGTGGCTAGAGGACATTCTGAAGGGGGAGGGTGAACAGCCAGTGGTCATGGTACACATTGGTACAAACGACATAGGCAAAAAAAGGGATGAGTCCTAAAAGCAGAATATAGGGTGTTCGGAAATAAGTTGAAAAGTAGGACCTCAAACGTAGTGATCTCAGGATTACTACCAGTGCCACGTGCCAGTCAGAGTAGAAATAACAGGATATATCGGATGAATACATGGCTGAAGAGATGGTGTGAGGGGGAGGGTTTCAGATTCCTGGGACATTAGGACCGGTTCTGGGGGAGGTGGGGCCAGTACAAACTGGACGGGTTACACCTGGGCAGGACTGGGACTGATATCCTCGGGGGAATATTTGCTCGAGTGGTTGGGGAGGGTTTAAATTAAAATGGCAGGGGGATGGGAACCTATGCAAAGAGGCAGAGGAAGGGGAATCAAAGACAAGAACAAAAGACAGAAAATGGAATAAGAAAAGTGAAAGTCAGAGAAATCAGGTGCAAGAATCAAACAGGGCCTCAGTGAAAAATAGTGGGAACGGGACAAGTAATGTCAAAAAGACAAGCCTTAAGGCTTTGTGCCTTAACGCGAGGAGCATTCGCAATAAAGTGGATGAATTAACTACGCAAATAGATGTAAACAGGTATGATATCATCGTGATTATGGAGACATGGCTGCACGATGACCAGGGGTGGGAACTGAACATCCAGGGGTATTCAGTATTTAGGAAGGACAGACAAAAATGAAAAGGCAGTGGAGTTGCCTTGTTGGTTAAAGAGGAAATTAACGCAGTAGTGAGGAAAGATATTAGCTCTGACAATGTGGAATCTGTATGGGTAGAGCTGAGAAACACTAAGGGGCAAAAAACATTAGTGGGGATTGTATATAGACCCCCAAACTGTAGTGATGATGTTGGGAATGGCATTAAACAGGAAATTAGAGACGCATGTAATAAAGGAACACCTGTAATTATGGGTGACTTTAATATGCATTTAGATTGGGCAAATCAAATTAGTAACAATACCAAAGAGAAGGAATTCCTGCAGTGTATACGGGATATTTTTCTGGACCAATACACTGAAAACCAACGAGAGAACAGGCCATCCTTGACTGGGTATTGTGTAATGAGAAAGGAATAATTGGCAATCTAGTTGCACGAGGCCCCTTGAGAATGAGCGACCATAATATGATAGAATTCTTCATCAAGATGAAGAGTGACGTAGTTGATTCTGAGATTTGGGTACTGAATCTTAATAAAGGAAACTACGATGGTATGAGGTGTGAGTTGGCTATGATGGATTGGGAAATGTTACTTAGAGGTATGACGGTGGATAGGCAATGGCAAACATTCAAAGAGCGCATGGGTGAACTGCAACAATTGTTTATTCGTGTCTGGCACAAAAGTAAAACAGGAAAGGTGGCCAAACCATGGTTTATGAGGGAAATTAGAGATAGTATTAGATGCAAGGAAGAGGCATACAAATTGGCCAGAAAAAAACAACAGACCTCAGGATTGGGAGCAGTTTAGAATTCAGCAAAGGAGAACCAAGGGATTTATTAAGAATGGGAAAATAGAGTACAACAGTAAGCTTGCAGGGAACATAAAAACTGACTGTAAAAGTTTCTATAGGTATGTGAAGAGAAAAACTTTGGTGAAGACAAACGTAGGTCCCTTACAGTCAGAAACAGGGGAATTTATAATGGGGAACAAAGAAATGGCTGACCAACTAAATACATACTTTGGTTCTGTCTTCACAAAGGAGGACAATAATAACATACCAGAAATGTTGGGGAACACAGGGTTCAGTGAGAGGGAGGAACTGAAAGAAATCAGTATTAGTAGGGAAATGGTGTTGGGGAAATTGATGGGATTGAAGGCCGATAAATCCCCGGGGCCTGATAATCTACATCCTAGAGTACTTAAGGAAGTGGCCCTAGAAATAGTGGATGCATTGGTGGTCATCTTCTGAGATTCTATGGACTCTGGAACAGTTCCTACAGATTGGAGGGTAGCTAATGTAACTCCACTATTTAAAAAGGGAGGCAGAGAGAAAAAAGGGAATTATAGACAAGTCAGCCTGACGTCGGTAGTGGGGAAAATTCTAGAATCCATTATAAAAGATTTAATAGCTGAGCACGTGGAAAACAGTGGCAGAATCGGACAGAGTCAGCATGGATTTATAAAAGGGAAATCATGCTTGGCAAATCTACTGGAATTTTGAGAGGATGTAACTAGTAGAGTTGATGAGGGGGAGCCAGTGGATGTGGTTTATTTGGACTTTCAGAAGGCTTTTGACAAAGTCCCACATAAGAGATTGGCATGTAAAATTAAAGCACATGGGATTGAGGGTAGTGTATTGAGATGGATAGAAAACTGGTTGGCAGACAGGAAATAAAGAGTAGGAATAAACGGGTCTTTTCCGAATGGCAGGCAGTGTCTAGTGGGGTACCGCAGGGATCGGTCCTGGGACCCCAGCTATTCACAATATATATTAATGATTTAGATGAGGGAATTAAATGTAATATCTCCAAATTTGCAGATGACACAAAGCTGGGTGGGAGGGTGAGCTGTGAGGAGGATGCAGAGATGCTTCAGTGTGATTTGGACAAGCTGAGTGTGTGGGTAAATGCATGGCAGATGCAGTATAATGTGGATAAGTGTGAGGTTATCCATTTTGGTAGCAAAAACAGGAAGGCAGATTATTATCTGAATGGCTATAAATTGAGAGAGGAGAATGTGCAACGAGACCTGGGTGTCCTTGTACACCAGTCGCTGAAGGTAAGCATGCAAGTGCAGCAGGTGGTAAAGAAGGCAAATGGTATGTTGGCCTTCATAGACAGAGGATTCGAGTACAGGAACAGGGATGCCTTGCTGCAATTGTACAGGGCCTTGGTGAAACCACATCTGGAATGTTGTGTGTAGTTTTGGTCTCCTTATCTGAGGAAGGATGTACTTGCTATAGAAGGAGTGCGGCGAAGGTTTACCCGACTGATTCCTGGGATGGCGGGACTGACATATGAGGAGAGATTGAGTCGATTAGGATTATATTCACTGGAGTTCAGAAGAATGAGGGGGGATCTCGTAGAAACCTATACAATTCCAACAGGACTAGACAGGGTAGATGCAGGAAGAATGTTCCCGATGGTGGGGGAGTCCAGCACTAGGGGTCACAGTCTGAGGATACTGGGTAAACCATTTAGGACTGAGATGAGGAGAAATTTCTTTACCCAGAGAGTGGTGAGCCTGTGGAATTCGTTACCACAGAAAGTAGTTGAGACCAAAACATTGTATGTTTTCAAGAAGGAGTTAGGTATAGCTCTTGGGGAGAAAGGGATCAAAGGGTATGGGGAGAAAGCGGGAGCAGGCTATTGAGTTGGATGATCAGCCATGATCGTAATGAATGGTGGAGCAGGCTCGAAGGGCTGAATGGCCGACTCCTGCTCCTTGTTTCTATGTACATGGTCTAGGGCTTAGAGCCAGACCTCTTGGAAACATTTCCTCATGGAAAGGATGGTAGACATCCATAAATGACAATTGTTACTTTATCAACTGTTAACTTTAAAACTGAAATGGATACATTTTGTTAACCAAAGACATTAAGGGACATGGGGCAAAGGATGTTACATGGAGTTGGGGCGCAGATCAACCATGATTTCATTGAATGGGGAAACTGGCTTGTGATGTTAAATGTTCTTCTGCCCCTATGTTTCTTTGTAAACTGTATTTCAGCAACAGAACTATGCCAGATTGAGGAGTCAAGGTTTATTACCAGTTATACCAGTCAGAATTGCAATTGGGGGCACTGCAAATGGTCTAATCACTCTTCTGCTAGAAGGCAAAAATCAGCCAGTGTACCTGCCCCTGATTACTACCCAGAAGCTTTTGCTAAAAATGCACATATGTATGAGTTGTTGGAGATCAAAATCCGATTCAGGTTTTGTACACATCACAGTTAAACAGTTACTTCATTGCCTGACCCATACATGTATGTGGAATGGTCACTGGAGTTAAATTATAGAGTACTATTAGCAAGCTTATCATTGTAACCAGTTAGCATTTTCAGGAAATGAGAGAAGAAAATAGTTTAAAGATGAAGGATTTTATAGCTCATTACCCAGAAAGTTTGCAACATTGGTGAAACAAGGAGAAGAGAAAAAATTGAGTTTATCTGATTCCCATTAATCGTTCATATTTAACTACAATTCCAACAAATGACAAAATCATTGTAAAGCATGATGGTGGATTGTATGCAACACATGAAACCACCAGCAGGATTCACATACGTTCTTCTATTTTGTGTAAGTATTCAAATCAGTTAACAAGATAATTATTACAGATGCTCTTCTTTTTCTTGAAAATCTTCTGCTACTTCTGGGCATTCAGCTTTTGAGTAATAGAATTTGAGCTAAATCCTGAAGAAAAACGAAGTATAACTCTTTATAGGTAATTATTTCCTTTGAGCACAATGCCGATTTACATTACTGCAAAAGAAATCTGGCAAGTAACATCATTTTCGATTGTACATTGCACAATTTTGCACAAATATGTTCTTTATACAGATATGTGTTTTTTTTCTTCAAAGATTACATAAAATAAAAGTCAACTTTTAAACCTGATAAAATGCCCATAGGACATCACAAAGTGCTTTACAGTCAGTGAAGTAATTTTGAAGTATAAGCAT
Source organism: Cetorhinus maximus (assembly GCF_964194155.1). Lineage (NCBI taxonomy): Eukaryota > Metazoa > Chordata > Chondrichthyes > Lamniformes > Cetorhinidae > Cetorhinus > Cetorhinus maximus. The sequence continues at coordinate 159,610,967 of NC_135880.1, read as the reverse complement.
GTTGTAATGTAGGAAATGTGACAACCAATTTGCACACAACAAGTTCCAACAAGCAGCAATGTGATAATGACCAGAAAATCTGTTTTTTGTAATATGGATTGGGGTTAAATATTGGTCAGGACATCTCTCCTGCTCTTCTTCAAAATAGTGCTGTGGGATCTTTTTCACCTACCTAATAGGGCAGGCAGGATCTCAGTTTAATTTCCCATCCAAAAGATGCACCTCCCTCAGCGCTGCCCTGGAGTGGCAGCTTTGATTTTTTGTTCTTGTGCCCTGAATTGGGACCTTCTGACTCAGAGGCAAAAGTGCTACCAATTGATGCATAACAGGCTGGGTTCAGTCCATGTTGTTCTTTCTATATTATGGATACTAAGCATTGTCCCTATCACAGTGACAGAAATTTGCACTGATTTTCGTTGGCTGTGAAATCCCAAACATTGGAAAATATACATTTTCAGTGAATATTATGTGGCTATAATTTCCTTTGAAATCTGTAGCAGAGAACTGAAGCCCAATTGGTTATAGAATTAATGATGCTTCTGTTGCAGTGCCTGAAGCCAAAGGCAAGAAACTGCCAGTCATTGCAACTTTGGACTCAAGAAAAATAGAACAGAGCTTTCACTCATTTTGATCAGTGAAATAGTTGGCTATTGTATTGTGTGAGATAAGTGGGCAATAGTCTCCATTGTAATGTGTTAACTGAAAAAAAGGGTATTCGACTTTGTTCAGTTGCCTTTTACTGTCAATTTACTGGAAAAGGTACCCAGATATTGACTATCATTGAAAGTAGTTGCTGGTAAACTGTTGGCCTGAGATATAGGCTAGAATGTTTGCAGACAGAGGGGCTTTTTGTCTTTGTGAAAATGGCAGCAGAAACACGGATCAGGAAGTCCCGCCTCTGAACCCGGCCTCTGCTATTTTTGCAGGGATGGGAATGGGGGCAGGTTCTAAATAGCATATCTGTTGGTTTTGGAGGCAACTGCAGATGTTAAAGTTCAGCTACCTCACTAAGATCCAATTTTGGCTAGTGGGATGTCCAAAACATGACTCCTGCACTTTAGGAGTATATCTAAAGCTGCTGGGATTCTTTGGAGAGGTGGGGTACTCTTCTGGAGAAATAAGGTACTCTTTTGTATATGGTCTCGGGACACCATTGGGAGAGGTAAAGCACCCTTTGGGAGAGCTAATGTCAACGTTCGGAGAATTAAGATGCCCTTTGAGATTGTTCAATGTCGACATGAATGTGTGTAAGAAATGCATGAACTCATTGGAGCTATTAATCCCATTGGAACTGTCAAGAGAACTGTCACGAGAACTGTCGAAAGAAACCTGTCAAAAATATTGTCAAGTGAACTGTTAGAAGAACTGTCGAGCTGTCAAAACATTTAAGTGTCCTGTCCTTTAAATATTAGAAAGAAAACTGGCTGTAGTGTTAAAAAAATGGTGCTTGCTATTTCACTCTGTCTATTGACATAAGTCTGAGGGTTATGATTACAGGATTAGTGTTGCATGACTAACTTCACAGCCTATCATTATCACAGTGGGGTGCCAGTCAGTTCACAGTTTGATTCACAGCTCTAAGTGGTTATAACTTCTTTGAGGTGGGACTATGAATACAAATGCTTATTTTCATAATGGATTAAAGGACATTAAATGGAGTGAATAGGTTTTTATTGATGAGAGTGTCTTTTTTTTGAAATAGTGAATTCATCAATAGACACTTAAGAACTTTAATAAAAACAGAAAATGCTGGAAACACTCAGCAGGTCTGGCAGCATCTGTGGAGAGAGAAACAGAGTTAATTTTCGAGTCCATATGACTCTTCTTCAGAGTCTGAAGAAGAGTCATATGGACTTAAAACAATAACTCTGGGCAGAACTTTTAACTTGGTGGATGGGCATGTGTCCGATCCGCTCGAACCTAAAATGATGCATGTTGATGTCAGGCGAGTGCCCAACATGCCTGCCGACAATTAAAAGGCCCATTAAGGCCATTAAAAAGATAATGAACATAAATTTTTGGCTGCCCATCCAACCTTATGGTTGGCAGGCAGGCAAAAAGGCCAAGTGGCCTTTGCGGTTTTTAAGGAAACCTCATCCACAGGCAGGATGAGGTTTCCAAAAGCAAATAAAAATAAAATAAAACATTTTACATTTGATTTATAAACTGTCCCTGGTCATGTGACAGTGTCACATGAGGGAACATGTTAAAACATTTTTTTTTGAAAACTGTTCATCTCCCTGAGGCAGCTCTGTGCATGAAGTTTGTGCTCGCCCTCCTCTGCCGCCCACACCGCCTGCACTGAGTACTGCTGCATGTGTTTCACGCTGGTTGTGCCTTAATTGGCCCAGCAGCGTGAAATCACGGTCTGGCCCCGATTGCGGGCAGTGGACGCCTTCCTGAATACCCCTACTTGCCCCTACTGAACCCACCCGACAAGGGCAAAATTCTGCCCTCTCTTTCTCTCTCCATAGATGCTGCCAGGCCTGCTGAGTTTGTCCAGCATTTTCTGTTTTTATTTCAGATTTCCAGCATCTGCACTATTTTGCTTTTACTTAAAAACTTTATTTTCTTCCAGTATGGGTCCTCAGGTCTGTCCATGGTGGATACTGGGTGAGTTGGCACGGTAGGTGTAAGGGCAAAGGGCGGTGGTGGGTGCTGTGGGAGGCATGGGTTGGCATGAGTTGGAACTAAGTTAGAATAGGGGCTATAAAGGGTCATGGGGATGTGTAGAAGGGCATAAGTTGGCATAAGGACTATAATAGGCCATTGGGGTGGGTGGGGGATATAGGTTGACATAGTGGATGTAAACAGCCGTGGAGCGGGTATTTGGAGGGGGGTGGGTTGGCATGGAGGGCATGAGGTGTGGGTGAGGGGCATGGGGTGGCATGAATGAGGCATGGAGAGTGTGTGTGGGGGGAGGGGTTTGAAGGGGAGTGAGGGGTGAGGGCTGGAGAGCTGTTTTTGTTTGATTCATTTTTTGATATCTTCTACAAAGTGCCAGAGCAGCGAGGCACGCCTTCCACCCAGCCTGCCTGCACACCCTGCAGCTTCCAAATTCTTTCAACTATCACCTCCCATGACACCCATTTTCACCTTTCCCCCCTGAACTGAAAATCAGAACTGCCATGGTACATTTTCCCGGGTCAGATTTGTAGAATTCTCCTGGCTCAGCAGAAGCGAAAATTCAGGCCACAAGGTCTGACCTAAAGTTTATGACTTTGGGTATTGGGCTAGGAGCCCTTCGGTGCAGATGGTCATCCTCAATTGGATGGTGGCCTCAGTAGTGGCCTCTTAATTGGCCACTGCCAGCAAGATGCTGCCCCAGAGTCCTACCGCCCGCCGGAGCAGGGTCACATTTTAGTGCTGGCGGCAAACCTTCTATGTCCCTTGAATAATTCAGCCCTAGGCTTTTAGTGGCTAAATTTAGTTCAAAATTATTGTTAAACACCTTCACTGGCTTTGAAAAGCTATTTTTTATTTGTGGAATGTCAAATTCCTCCATTATGATATTAAAAATCCATATACTTAAAATAATGTTTTTAAACTTTGTATATGAGACATTTTAGCTTCTATCTTAATCCAATTCTAATCATTTATTTTGCTATCTGAGAATTTAAGTTGGAAGAGAATGGATTCAGTGCTTTTAACTTCATGTATTGCTGCCTGTGAGAATACTTCAAGGTTGCTTACCTGCTTGCTGAATGACCGTTCTGGACTCCTGGAGATTCCCTTGAGTTGGTACCAGATTTAAACTGCCACCAAGAAAGAGAGTGTCCACACTATAAAGATGACGTATCTGTGGCATCGACGCTGACCTCAAAATCCAACCCAAAGTTGGAAACCGTCAAAGCCATCATTTACGTAGAATAATCAAATGTGGCACTCCATTGATTTTTAATAGAAATCATTCTGATGTCACAAAAATGCATTCAAAAATATAGGGGAAATACATTTTAGGTCTCCATGGGGAGAAATCTTTAAAAGTCGCTGAAAAAAGCGATAACCTCCTCGTAACAGCCTGCCAACTTGAAAATTATCCGTTTATTCCTGCTCTCAGCTTTCTATTCTTTAGCCAGCCTTCAATCCATGGTAATTTATTACCCTCAACCTCATGCGCTCTTATGCACAGATGAGACACTCAGGCACACCTGGAATAACATTGCTGGGCATCTTATAAACCATTCAGGGGTGACGGTGATGTAGTAATACCATTGGACTAGTAATCCAGAGGCCCAGGATCTGGGACATGGGTTTTAAGTTCAATTAATAAATCTGGAATATGAAGCTAGTCTCAGTAATGTTGAGAACTATCATCAATTGTTGTAAAACCCATCTAATTCACAAATTTAGGGCAGGCAATCTGTTACCTTTACCCAGTTTAGCCTTCATGTGACTTCAGTTCAGCAGCAGTATGGTTGACTCTTAACTGCCCTCTGAAATGGCCTAGCCAACCATTTTGTTCAAGGGCAATTAGAGATGGGCAACAAATGCTGGCCTTGCCAGTGAAACCCACATCCCGTGAAAGAATTAAAAAAAGACATACATAGTTCATAAATCAACTCCTGAAGTATTCAGTACTGTACTACAAAGCAAAGGAGGATGCAATGTGAGATCAATGTCACTGAAAAAAATTTGCAAGTGAAAAGCATCTTGAACAGGTGAAATCCTCTCTATGAGGTACAAAAGCACCTTCTGGAGACAATTTCACCATTTCAAGCACAAGAGGGTCAACACACTGTTGCACATCTGCTACATGCAGCAGGATATGTGCAAAAAAAATGCAAGATTGAAGACAAAAAAATAATGTGAAATACGGCAACACGGCACACAGGACAGGAAATAAGCAATGAATTTTGCAGTATTTGTGTAAATATGATAAGAAGTTGAAGGTGGCCAAATCTTACCTCTAAGGGCAGGATTTTTCAGTCGGCATGCAGGGGCGGGCCCGACACACTGACGCATAAAATGACGTGCGATGATGTCGGGCATGCATCCCGACGTCATCTCGCAGTCCTGCGATACTTTGTTCGGCGGGCACGCAAAGTCGGCTACGCGCCTGCCGATATGTAAATGGCCTATTAAGGCCATTAAGGGAGTAACTGATGTAATTGTTAACGTTGCCCGCCCTGCATCAAGGTTGGTGGGCAGGCAAAAAGTCCAAGCGGCCTTGACGTTTTTTAGGAAACCTCATCCACGAGCGGGATGAGTTTTCCTAAAGCTTTTATTAAATAAATAAAAAACTTTTCCTACATATAAAAACATGTCCCATCTCGTGTGACACAGCCACATTAATTAAATTTTTAAAACATTTATTTCATAATTTAAATAGCGATTCAATCTCCCTGAGGCAGCTCTGTGCCTCCGCCTGCTCCTGCCGAGCCCACCCACCACCTGAAACATTCAGGCCTAAAGATTTTTGCAAAGAACCGATGATACAATTTAGGTGCTAAAATCTTGGAAGTACAACATGCAAGATTGTAATATTGCATCTGTATGCCGTTAATGGATTGCAGAATGAAACACTTCCTTTCTAGTGATGTCATGCTGCAATCCCTTAAAGGCATATTACAGCAGCACACAGACTTAAGTCTTGAGTTTAACGCAGGGTTCGGGTGGGGGACAGGGGGGACTGATGGCAGTGGTACAATGTCAAGCTTGTCCTTGTGCCAAAGTAAGGCAAGGATCAACTTAAATAAATTTATCTTATTTAAATACAGAAGGCTCGACTCCAGTCATCAACGATATAAGACCATTGGGCAAGCTTTTGATGAGTGCAACAGGACATGAGAGCTGGGAATGGTCCCTGACAGTTAGGTAACTGGATTGGGAGCTAACAGGGATCACAGTCAGGGATTGTGGGAAGCAGAGAAGGCCCAGGGTTTCCTTGTATGACCCAATAAAGCACTTCTTCCTTCTCCTGGTCAACAAGGAAACTTAAAAAACAATGAATTAACTGACTTCCTTGGCCCTCTTGCGCACATGCTCCCCCAGTAATGCTGGGTTTCCATTGCAAGGCCAGCATCAAGCACTGAGTGTGTGACACAAATTAAAATAGTGTCCAAGTCCGATTGACATCATCAAACCTTGTCTTCTGAATCTCTGACTTACACATCTGTTTGGTTCTGTTCATACAAAGCTTTCATCTCTTCAAGGACTTGTCTGATACCATCTTCATTAAAAGCGGGTAACTGCTCGAAACATGCCTGTTAAACTAATGCAGGCCCGTGTGCAACATGGTTGTGATGAGTGTCATACTGCTAATATTTTAACTTTACCTACTCCCACACCCCCTACATTCTACCCGACCTGTCACCAGTTCTCACCAGGTATGGTGTGGTGAAATCAGGGCTTGTAATTAAGGCTTACTTATTTTCCTGTACAATAATCCCTTAAATTTACCAGTAAAGAGAGAATGTTATAACTGTAGGATTCTCTTCCCCAGAGATCACTGGAGTCTGAGTCATTGAATTTAGTCAAAGCAGAGTTGGATAGATGGTGATAGACAAGGGAGTCAAGGGTTATGGATGGCAGACAGGAAAGTAGAATCGAGATCACAACCAGATCAGCCGTGATCTTATGAATGGCAGAGCAGACTCGAAGGGCTGAATGGTCTACTCCTGCTCCTAAGTCCTAAGTTACTATGTATGTTCCTATAACTGAAGTGAGATCCCTGAGAGGAAAGGGTTGTCCATTTGAAGGTAATGATAAAAAAATGAAGTTATTTAATAAGTACTTCACATACTTACAAGAGGAATATTAGAAAGCAGGTGAATCCTGAAGCGCTTGGAAAAGAGCTAGCTGACATTATGATAGAGAAAAGGAAATTTGTCGGGAAGTTAGTTAAACTAAAGGCAGCCATTTTGCTAGTGCCTGATTGGATACAGCAACAACTTGCATTTAATATGGTGCAAAGATGTCACAGAAAGTATTATGTCTGTCTCTTCCATTAGGAAATCACAAAGGAATAGCACACAAAGCACCATCTTTAATATAGTAAAATGCCCCAAGCTGCTTCACAGGAGCATTAATACACAGGAGTTGATACTGAATTCTATAAGGAGATATTGGGACAGATGACTAAAAGCTTGTTCAAAGGGGTAGGTTTTAAGCAGCATCCTTAAAGGAGGAGGAGCAGAGAGGGTTAGGGAGTGATGTCCAAATCTTATGACTCATCCTAGGATTCTGAAGGAGAGGAGGAAGGAAATTGCTGATGAGGCCTGAGGAATTGTGTGCTGGAGGACTGGAGGTTGTTCCATGTGGTACCTGTTTCCATGGGAAATGAAGCCAATACCCACAATTACAGGATTATGTTAGCATCTACGATGGGAAAAATATTTGAGTCTTCAATTTAGGAAAAAACTGCCACAGAAATATTTGAAATAGCAGTTGCCAGCATAGATTTCAAAAAAGATGATTGTGCTTAAATAGAATCCTTTGAGGAGTGGATGAGGTTTCATGAGAAATGCGAAGGCCGCCAGGGCTCTTCGCCTGCCCGCCAACCTTAAGGTTGGACGGGCAGCTCCGTTAAGCATTTCAACTGATATTTAAATGGCCTTAATAGGCCTTTGACAGTTTGGTGGGCGTGTAGCCGACTCCGGTGTGTGCCCGCCGAACTGAAAATTAGAATGACACGCGGTGAAGTCGGGTCACACGCCTGATGTCATCGCGCGTCATTCTATATGTCGGTGAGCAGGGCCCACTCCCGCTCGCTGACCCGAAGATTCTAGCCCATATAACTTTAAGACAATTTGCTTTTTTGTTCTCTGATTTGTACTACCTGATGCCATTAATACTTGTCCAACACTCTGATGAAAAACAATAGGTTTTGTCAAGAGGCTACAATAGTATTGGGTAAACCATATATACACTGACTTTTCAAACGTTATTGCATTATTAAGTTCCATATCAAGTTTCATTTATGACTTTTTCATAGAAGGTTTACAGAGCAACGTAGGTGTCTCATGAGGAACTATTTCAGTACTTAAAAATGGTTTACTCTGACCATTTTACATGAAATTACGACTCTCCTTAATGACCACAATGTGTTTCCATCACCAAACCTAAAGCAGATAGTACCGTTATATTTCTTCACCTTGTGTTAATTCTTATTGCTTAGTAAATCAAGATGATGTTTTAACTAGTTGGTTCCACATAGTGTTGAAGTGCAAGCACTATCCAGTACCGCATAGTTAAAAGTATCTTCAACTAACACATTCCTCACAGGGCTTAAACTCCCTGTGGTTAGTTTTTTTTTCAGATGCATCATTATCTTCATCCTCTTTCTTAGAATTTTCAGTTTCATATGTCATTTTGCCTCTCTGCATAATAATACTTCGAGTCAAATCTGAAGCTCCTAGTTACCTGTCCCTTGAACATTCCTTGGATTTATTTGCCTATTAGTGACTTTCCAATTGTGCCTTCTGCTGCACAAGCTAGATCTCCTAATGGTGCCTTCACCCTCATAATGCATGTCTTTAATCCCTCAATTGCATTAATGCCCATGCCCACTCTCTGATCTATTTCAAAACCTGGCAATCATCGATATTTGTGTCACTGTGGAATATCACTTTTCTTCAATGAAAGATGAAGGAAATGATTGTTTCCCTTGGGACTCTTTGGTGACAGCAGAAATCTAGACCAACAGGGTCTCCCTCTCTGAAAACTAAACACCAATTAGAAGCAGTAGCCTGTCCATATGAGACACCTAAGCACAATCTAACAATTTGAATGCTAGTATTAGTCCTCAAAACCCCAAATTTAATTCAATAATTGAGAAAAGAAGCTGTCAGTTATCTTTACTCTACAGCATGATTCTGGAAATATATATAGAATAAAGGAGTGTGGCCTGACAGCACTTGATGTGGTCTAGCTAGATATGACGATGGAGGCTAAATAATTTGTGTGATAGCAATGCTCAGGTTTGCATTCATTGGAATTGAGAGGTGATGATGGGGGTCATATCAGTGTCATTGAGAAAGTAAAATATTTTCTAGGAGAAAGGGCATCAAAGGTAGACATAAGGGAATGGTTAAAAAAAATTGATCACTGTATCAGTATTGTGCTGAATGGAGGTCCAAAGACATGAACAGTTTAACATCACCAATTAAGGATAAACTAAAAGAGACCCAAAAGGTAAACTTGTAGTTCACTCACCATTTAATTAGGATTTGACACATTCCCCTTTAAGTACATAATCTATAAAGTAATATACTTTCCTAGAAATCTCAACATTCCTACATGCAGCTGTGAAATGTTTTACACAGTAAAATAATGAGAATGCTTAATAAGCATCGTCAACAATTAGAAGTGGTAGCACTTTTTCCTCTCTCAGTTCTAACTACACATTCAAAATCCAATTTCTACTGCAAGCATTTTATTGACGTAGTATTTATCCACTCACAAGTCAGTGTAAATGCCAATTTTAATGATTTACAATTAACATGCAATTTGTAGACCATACTCTTATTTGAAAGTACTTTCTAGTTTTAGCCATCAGGTTTAATAAAGCCATGTTACCTAGAAGCATAACATTTTGCCTAATCTAGTTGACTTTGACTTTGTTTATCCTTTTCATTTTTATAAACTGTGAGTTGACCAAAGCACAGTAGTTAGCATTCATTGAGGAAAAAATCCTAGAGGGTAATTTCTCGCAAGTTAAAGAAATAAGATAGATTCATCTTAATAATGGTCACTGGTAAATATGTAAATTTTTCAGGTTGAATTCTAATATCACATTATAATGTAGATCTGTAATTCATTCAGTTTGCACTGTGAAATATAACAGAGAAAGCAAGTGGTTTCACTTATCACGACGAGAAAATCAATTTGAAAGTCATTAGGATGGCTGGCCCATTTTTCACTTCGGAACCACGCTACAGAATTTTGTTATTACAGATGTACTGTACTCAGTGGAAGCCTTAAGTGTTAGATCTTGGCATTTAGTATTACGTGAATGGCAGATGAGCTTCCTTTTTCAAATAAGTTGAAAATTTGGTTGGACATGTTTAAAAAGGCAGACTTGCATTTATATAGCACCTTCCATGGCCACCAGGTGCCCCAAAGTGCTTTACAGTTAATTAGGTACTTTTTAAGTATATTCGCTGTTGCAATGTGGGAAACACAGTAGCCAATTTGTGCACAACAAGCTCCCACAAATGGCAATGTTATAATGAGCAGATTATCTGTTTTTGTCATGTTGATTGAGTATTAAGTATTGGCTAAGACACCAAGGATAACTCCCCTGTTTTTCTTCACAATTGTACCATGGGATCCTTTATGTCCACTCAAAGGCAGACAGGACCTTAGTTTGATATTCATGGAAAAGATGGCATCTCTGACAGTGCAGCACTCCCCCAGTGCTGAACTGGAGTGTACCTTGATTTTTGTGCTCAAGTTCTGGAGTGGGACTTGAACCCACACCTTTCTGAGTGAGAGTGCTACTAACTGAGCAAAGGCTGACACCAAACTGTTTGTGGAAACTACTTCCCATCCAGGAATACGAACCCAGACCATAGAAGTGAATGCGCTGAATCCTAACTAGTGGACCAACAGAGAACTTATAAGAAGTGGCATTGTGCTTTTATATTGAGAAAGGTACAGAAACTTCAAATCTTGCAACTGTCTTTCTTCAATAATTCAGATACAAATACACAGAGAAAAATGGGCATTGTATATAAGAATAAAAGTATTTAATAGACACAGTTGCATCTGTCAGAATCAATAGTGTTTTTTGTCCTGGTATTGTAGTACAAAGCTAGAGGTCCAGTTATCAAACTAAAATTTGGAAACATTTTCCAAATAGTCAATGCCATTTATTTAAAAATACAATATCTATACATCTAGATATCTCTTTCATATGTGGGAGTTTCTGTGGGGGAAAGAACCACATACAATTTGTATGTTTCATCAGTAATCAGTGAGACCTCTTTTGCTCTTAGTACACAAGAAGTTTAATTTTTCACTTCCTCCTTGAAGCAGTTTGTATTCAATGAAAAATATATATATTCAAAAAAAAGTATAAATAGAATGAAGCTAATAATTTGCATTGCTCCACTTTTATTTAAACACCAAGGTGGCAAACAGTCTCTCCAAGTTTCAAATGATAATCATAAATTATTGCTAATAGAATGTACCATTGGTTTTCATAACAAGTTGAAAATGCCATGAAACATTAAAGGTCATGCAGAGCTTTAGCAATAATTTATGACACACTTAGTTTTCAAACTGTCACATCCATGTTGTGCACTAGTAAAATTGCCTGATAAATATAAAAAAAAATGTTCCAAATAGCTTCACATCAATTCATGCAAAAAGGACACAAATATTTTTTCTGTTTCAATAACTTCAGTAAATAAATGCAACCTGCATAATTATATGTTACTCAACTAATTGTGTCTTCAATAACAAGAACCATGCATTATCATAAAATGCAATTAACAAGTTATATGAAACTAAATATTTGCATTTGCAGAATGTAACTTTTTCAAAAATTACATTAAAAATAACTCTTGTTTTGCCATTCAAGATTGCGAGTTGAATTGTGACACTGTTATATAGTGATGAGGTTTTAGAATGTGGCCTGGAAATTACTGTAGGTAATGTTATCATAAAAATGCAAAATCAAGTATCAAATTTTTTCTCCATTATTTTAACAAAAGCGCAGCTATATCTATGAGAATCAATAATGATCTTTGTCCTGGTATTTTAGTACAATGCTACAGGTCCAATTATCAAAATAAAATTTGCAAACATTTTTCAAATAGTTGATGTTATTTATTTAAAATACCATAAGACGACACATTTTAAACTGGTTAATATCTCTTTGAAAAAAAGAGAAATGAGAATCATTAACCATTCATGACGTAACATCAACAACAATCATTTCCAAGCTTATCTGGTTATTCCTCTGCCCAATATGCCCTGTAAATGGAAAATTCAGCAAGGTGATGTACTTTAAGTAAAATGCAGCATTGAATGAGTCAAATGGGGAGATGTAAAACATGTAAAGCACTGATGTAGTTACAGTGAATCTGTCCGTAACTCACAGCATGAAAATATCCAAATATGTCATGGTGGTTGTCTGCATGAGATGGGTCCTGCATTATCCACAATCATTGTAGAGATTCCTTGCTGGATAATTGGCATTAATTCAAGAATTCCCAAATTTGCCCTCGCAGATATAGCGTAAAAATACCCAAGGCATGAAAATGAAATTGAGTAAATTACAAATAAGAATACGAATATAGGATTTGAATGATATGATTTTTAAAATAGTTTAAGACCTCTAAAGAGGAATTTTATATGATTATATGAAAGTATCCAAAAGCAACATTTCTGTGACATTATTCATCAAAATGTTGTTCAACAGTAGAAGGATGGATGTCTGTTTGTGGAATCTCAATAAAGCTTTCACAAGGCTTTGCTCCACAAAACTCTGACAAGTAGTCAAGGAAGATAATCAGAGAATGGATTGAGAGGCTCCACTATTTATAAAATGAATATTGTGTTGCCAGTGAAGCTGGATTTTGATTATTTCATGAGTGATTATTTTAATGTTTCATGCTTAGTTTATTCCTTGTTTCAGTTTCTTACTCTGGTTTGAGTAGACAAATCAACATTGACAAACTTAGATGAGTTGCTTCTTGTAAGACCCCAAGATCTGTAACACACTGTATTGAGAATCATAACTGGAGCATGATAGAACAGTGCTTTATAACATGCTATTGCAGTTAGAATTTTATCGGAGTGTCACATTATTGCCCTGGTTGATACCAACTATTTCAGTTGATGGGGATGGTTGAAGCTACGGAGAAAAGTGGTTCTTGTTTATCCTGTAGAGAATAGATTACACAGCAGACATATGAACTATCTAAGTTTGGCCATCATATTCTCTGCAGTAAGTAGGACAGGTCTCCAGGGTGCAATAAAAATACTGAAGCTGCAAAAGAAATGTTAAGGCTTATCATCACATTTAAACAAAAAAAATAAAATTACCACACATAGCAACTTGACCTCCCAAAAAACCAAGATGATATGATTCCAATTCAAAACATAATCAGTCATCTCTGCAGCTGTAACCATGCAAAAAAATCACCTAAATCTGGCTTGAGCTTGTGCAATGCATAAGCTCACTGCTCTTTTCCCTCAAATCATCAAACTTAGCACCAAAGCATGACTGCTGATTAGAATTACTGCTTCACTTGAGTGTAGGCATTTTGGTTAGTGACATTGTCAATGTACTTGATTCCACGCATAATTCAAGATGATTTGGCCAGCACTGCAATTTAGTCAGGGATCTGTATAGGAAACCAGTTCAAGTGAAAATGGAGTAAAACTGATAGGCAAAAGTCTTGAATGGTTTTGTCCCTGAAGTCAGTTGAGGTTTATTGGCCACTTGGTGAGAAAAAGTGGGTCCCACCAATGATGTGCTGGTCATGAAAACAGCTTGGACCTCTAATGAAATGTATTTTCTGCTTATTCCCCTTATCAAGGCAGCCCAGGGAGGAGGATCTGAGGAACCACCTATCCCGCCATGATTGGTGGGTGCCATATTTTTAGCCACAGGAGGCAGATAAGCACCAGAAATGTAGTAACACTCTTGACCATCTACCCCATTGATTTTCATTCTTACATGGGTGAGCATTGCTGGCAAGGCCAGCATTTGTTTACCATCCCTAATTGTCCTCGAGAAGATGGTGGTGAGCCGTCTTCTTGAACCGCTGAAGTCCATGTGGTGTAGATGCACCCATAGTGCGGTGAGGAAGGGAGTTCCGGGATTTTGACGCCATGATAGTGAAGGAATGATGATATAGTTCCATGTCAGGATGGTGTGTGACTTGGAGGGTTCCTGCTCTTGTAACCACAGTCTTTAAGCTACAGTCTAACAATATTATAATCTTAAAAAGCTCAAAATTGTAGCAGTATTATTTCAGCCAGTGGAGAGATTTCCCCTGTCATGAAGCTATTAATGTATATATTATTGGAAAATATTTTTCTTTTAGATAGAGGTTTAGTCTGTGGGTGTGTCTTAATTGGATTAAAGCCAGCTAGTTGGGGTGCTTTGACGTGTCTTAGTTTTGAGATGTAAGAGAGGTAGAGTGCATTTGCATTTTTTGAATAGAGCATTCAAAAAATGGGGTGAAGTCTGGCACCTAGCTAGCAGAGACCAAACAATTTGTTTATATTACTAATAAAATTGGTACTATGAATGGGGTTTTATTGTTAGAAGAGGTGGAGTTCAAAGAAGCTGGTGATACAATGAGAATGTATATTCAATGAGATCTGCTGGATATAACTGATGGCAGTTTTTGTGTGTAGGGGACAGATGCAATGTAAGGTCAAAGCAGCTGGAAGCCGATAACTGTCTCCACAGGAAACAAAGTGAAAAGAACCTAATTTTGAATTTGTAAGGTGAAAATGCTTTGCCTGGTATCTGGTTAAGTCTATGGATTACTATTGCCTTAATGGAGATTAGTTTGGGAATTTGTTAAAATTTATGATAGTAGTAATTTGTAGCCATGTAAGTGTGTTTAATGTGTTGTAACTTAATAAAATGTTTCATTTATTTTAATATAAAACCTCTCGAACTGGTGGTCTGATTCCTGAATTTAGAGTTGCATCTCAAACATACCACTTGAAAATATATGTTAATACAGTTTAAAGTTTCCCTCCAGAATTTTTAAATAACTCAGCTTTACCAACTGCTCAGTCATAACATCTCCAATTCCCATTTACTTCAATTTTGCCAGGGCTCCTCAAAGCCACACTCGGTCAAATGCTGCCTTGATAACAAAGGCAGTCACTCTCATCTCACCTCTGGAATTCAACTCTTCTGCCCGTGTTTGAACCAAGGCTGTAATGAGGTCTGAAGATAAGTGTCCTACTGGGACCCAAATTTAACTGTTGGTGAGCAGGTTGTTGCTGAGGAAGTGCCACTTCTTAGCGTTGATGTGTATGTCATCTTTGCAGATGATTGAGTGTAAGCTGATAGGGTGGTAATTGGCCATACATACATATGAATATATGCAATAGGAGTAGGCGTAGGCCATCCTGCCCCTTGAGCCTGCTCCACCATTAAATAAGATCATGGCTGAACTGATTGGAGTCCTCAACTCCAATTTCAGCCCACCTCCGATATTCTTTGACTCCCTTGTTAGTCAACAATCTATCTACCTCTGCCTTAAAAATATTCATTGACCCTGCCCTCACCGCTCTCAGGGGAATCTAAAGAATCACAACCCTCAGAGAAAAAAATTCTTCTCATTTCTGTCTTAAATGGGAGACCCCTTATTTTTAAACTGTGCCCCTGAGTTATATCCTCTTCCACATGAAGAAATGGCCAGATTAGTTATGTCCTGCTTTTGTGTACAGGACATACCTTGGTAATTTCCCACATTGTCGGGTAAAAGCCGGTGTTGTAGCTGTACTGGAACAGCTTGGCTGGAGGTGCAGCTAATTCTGGAGCACACGTCTTCAGTACTACAGCCAGGATTCTGTCAGGGCCCATAGCCTTTGCTGTATTGAGTGCCTTCCGCCATTTCTTGACATCATGCAGAGTTAATGGAATTGACTAAAAACCAGCATCTGTGATGCTGGAGTCCTCAGGAGGAGGCCAAGATGGATCATCCATCCAGTACTTCTGCCTGAAGATGGTTGCAAATGCTTCTGTCTTATCTTTTGCACTGATGTGCTGGGCTACCCCATCATTGAGGATGGGGATATTTGTGGAGTCTCCTCCTCCAGTGAGTTGTTTAATTGTTCACCACCATTCACAACTGGTGCTTAGATCTGATCCATTGGTTGTGGGATTGCTTAGCTCTTTCTGTTGCATGCTGCTTCTGCTGTTGGCATGCATAGTCCTGTGCTATAGCTTCACCAGCTTGGCACCCTATTCTGAGGTATGCCTTGTTCTGCTCCTTGCATGCTCTTATGCACTCCTTTTTGAACCAGGGTTGGTCCCATGGCTTCATGGTAATGATAAGAGTGGGGGATATGCTGGACCATGAGGCTATAGATTGTCGTTGAATACATTCTGCCGCTGCTGATGGTCCACAGTGCCTCATGGATGCTCAGTTTTGAACTGTTTGTTCTGAGTCTATCCCATTTAGCACCACATTAATGCCACACAACACAACAGAGGGTACCTTTAGTGTGAAGTTGGGACTTCACTGCCACAAGGACTGCTCCAATATCTGAGGAGTTGCGAATGCCACTGAACATTGTGCAATCATCTGCAAACATCCCCGCTTCTGACCTTATGATGGAGGGAAGGTCATTGATGAAACAGCTGAAGGTGGTTGGACCTAGGACACGAGCCTGAGGAACACCTACATTGATGTCCCGGGGCAGAGATGATTGACCTCCAACAGTCACAACCATCTTCCTTTGTGTTAGGTATGACTTGAACCAGTGGAAAGTTTTCCCCTGTTTCCCATTGACTTCAGTTTAGCTCTGGCTCTTTCATGCCACACTCAGTCAAATGCTACTTTGATGTCAAGGGCAGTCACTCTCAGTTCACCTCTTTTATCCATGTTTGGACCAAGGCTGTAATGAGGTCAGGAGCTGAGTGACCATGGCGGGACCCTGAGCATCAGTGAACAGGCTATTTCTGAGTAAGTGCTGCTTGATAGCACTGTTGATGATACTTTCCATCACTTTGCTGATGATCGATAGTAGGCTTATGGGATGGTAATTGGTCGGGTTAGATTGTGCTGCTTTTTGTGTACAGGACATACCTGGGCAATTTTCCACATTGCTGTGTAGATGCCTGTGTTGTAGCTATATTGGAATAGCTTGGCTAGTGGCACAGCTAGTTTTGGAACACAAGTCTTCAGTACTATTGCCAGAATGCTGTCAAGACCCACAGCCTTTGCAGTATCCAATGCCTTAAGCTATTTCTTGATATCATGTGGAGTGAATTGAATTGGCTGAAGATTGACATCTGTGACACTGGGGACCTCAGGAGGAGGCTGAGATGGATCATCCACTTGGCATTTCTGGCTGAAGATTGTTGCAAATGCTTCAGTCTTGTCTTTTGCACTGATGTGCTGGGCTCCCCCATCATTGAGGATGGGGATATTTGTAGAGCCTCTTCCACCAGTGAGTTGTTCAATTGTCCATTCACAACTTGATATGGCAGGACTGCAGAGCTTAGATCTGATCCATTGGTTCTGGGATTGCTAAGGTCTGTCCATCACTTGCTGCTCCTGCTGTTTGGCATGCAAATAATTCTGTGTTGTAGCTTTGCCAGTTTGACACCTCATTTTTAAGTATGCCTGGTGCTGCTCCTGGCATGCCCTCCAGAACCCTTTATTGAACCAGGTTATTCCCCCAGCTTGATGGTAATGGTAGAGTGGAAATAGGCCATAAGGTTACAGATTATGGTTTTATATAATTCTGCCACTGCTGATGGCCCACAGCGTCTCATGGATGCCAATTCTGCGTCACTAGATCTGTTCAAAATCCATCCCATTTACTACAGTGTCAGTACCACGTAGCCCGATGGGGGGGGGCTCCTCAATGTGAAGACAGGTCTTCGACGCCACAAGGACTGTGTGGTGGTCTCTCCTACCAATACTATCATGGACAGGTGCATCTGCAACAGATAGATAGGTGAGGACAAAGTCAAGTAGGCTTTTCCCTCTTGTTGGTGCCTTCAACTGCTAAAGAACCAGTCTAGTGGCTATGTTCTTTCGGACTGGGCCAGCACTGGTGTTCCCGAGCCACTCTTGATGATGGACATTGAAGTCCCATTCTGTACCCTTGCCACCCTCAGCTCTTCCTTCAAGTGGGTGTTCAACATGAAGGAGTAGTGATTCATCAGGGAAGGTTTCCTTGCCCATGTTTGACTTCATGCAATCTGAAGTCAATGTTGTGGACTCCCAGGGCAACTCTCTACCAACTGTGTTCCACTGTTCCACCAGCTCGGGTGTGTGCCCTCCCAGTGGTACAGGGCACACCCAGGGCTGATGATGGTGGTGTCTGGGACATTATCTGTAAGGTGTGATTCCAGGAGCATGACTATATCAGGCTGTTGCTTGACCAGTCTGTTCTCCCAATTTTGGCACAAGCCCCCAGATGTTAGTAAGGAGGACTTTGCAGGGTTGACAGGGTTGAGTTTGCTGCTGTTGTTTCCTGGTGTATAGGTCAATGCCAGGTGATCTATCCGGTTTCATTTGACGTTTAGATTTTGTAGTGGTTTGATACAACTGAGTGGCTTTTAAGAGTCAACCACATTACTGCAGATCTGGGGTCACATGTAAGCCAGCAGATTTCCTCCCTAAAGGGCAATAATGAGCCAGATGGGCTTTTAGTCACCATTAGACTAGCTTTTAATTGCAGATTTATTAATTGAATTTAAATTCCACCGGCTGCTGTGGTGGGATTTGAACCCTTGTTCTCGGGGTCCAGTGACATCACCACTATGCCACTGCCTCCCCGAAATCTTAAGCCACACTCAGTAGTCTGTTGTAATTGTTTTTTAAGTTGTGAAATACAGCTGCTAATTAAGATTGTGTGGTAAATGTATTAAATGGTGGTTTTCAAATAAGCAGCTCCTATTTTAATGAACAACTTGCTGTACACGTGGACAAACTCTGGAGTCGCATATTTCTTATATTTGGGAAATTTCAAACAAGCACTTCTGCAACTGAAGGAGAGTTGCTTGGTTGATCCATAGGAATTGGTGGGTCATTTGGGTGTTATTTATTTACAGAAATAGTAAAAATGTTTATGAATAGAAGTAAACAAATGTATAAAGTGAGAAAGCACAGCAAAAATGTTTATCTCTTGAGAGGAGTCACAGAGAGGGGAGAGGGTGAGCGGGCTGGGATGTGATCCCCTGATAATTACTTTCATGATTCAGCTTCTAAACCTAAAGATTTAGCCAAATAAGTAAATTCTTCCTCAACGTGCCCCAATGCAGCCTTCGAATGAAAGGATGAGAATACCTATAAGGATTCAATTAAATACTAAGATAAAAGCAAAAAACTGTGGATGCTGGAAATCCAAAACAAAAACAAAAATAAAAATACCTGAAAAAGCTCTGCATCTGCGGAGAGGAACACAGTTAATGTTTCGAGTCCGAATGACTCTTCAACAGAACTAAGGAAAAATAGAAGAGAGGTGAACTAGAAGCTGGTTTAAGGGGGGGTGGGACAGATAGAGCTGGATAGAAGGCCAGTGATTGGTGGAGATTGCCAAAAGATGTCATAGACAAAAGGCCAAAGAGGTGTTAACGGTGGTGATATTAGCTAAGAAATGTGCTAATAGGTGACATTAAGGGTAGAAAGCAGGACGAGCAAGGTACGGATAGCCCTAGAGGGGGTGGGGTGGGGTGGGGTGGGGGGAAGGGATTGAAATAGGCTAAAAGGTAGAAATAAAACAATGGATGGAAATATATTTAAAAATAATGGAAATGGGTGGGAAAAGAAAAATGTATATAAATTATTGAAAAAAAGGGGGATCGGAAAGGGTGTGGGATGGAGGAGACAGTTCATGATCTAAAGTTGTTGAACTCAATATTCAGTCCGGAAGGCTGTAAAGTGCCTAGTCAGAAGATGAGGTGCTGTTCCTCCAGTTTGCGTTGAGCTTCACTGGAACATTGCAGCAGGCCAAGGACGGACATGTGGGCATGAGAGCAGGGTGGAGTGTTGAAATGGCAAGCGACAGGGAGGTCTGGGTCATGCTTGCAGACAGACCGAAGGTCACCCAGTCTGCGTTTCGTCTCTCCAATGTAGAGGAAACCGCATTGGGAGCAACGAATGCAGTAGACTAAATTGAGGGAAGTGCAAGTGAAATGCTGCTTCACTTGAAAGGAGTGTTTGGGCCCTTGGACAATAAGGAGAGGGGAAGTAAAGGGGCAGGTGTTGCACCTTCTGCGGTTGCAAGGGAAGGTGCCATGGGAGGGGATTGAGGTGTAGGGGGTGATGGAGGAGTGGACCAGGGTGTCCCAGAGGGAACAATCCCTGCGGAATGCCGCCAGGGGCGGTGAAGGAAAGATGTGTTTGGTGGTGGCATCATGCTGCAGTTGGTGGAAATGGTGGAGGATGATCCTTTGAATGCCGAGTCTGGTGGGGTGGTAAGTGAGGACAAGGGGGACCCTATCATGGTTCTGGGAGGGAGAGGAAGATGTAAAGGCAGATGCGCGGGAGATGGGCTGGACACGGTTGAGGGCCCTGTCCACCACCGTGGGTGGAAAACCTCAGTTAAGGAAGAAGGAAGACATGTCAGAGGAACTGTTTTTGAAAGTGGCATCATCAGAACAGATGCAATGGAGGCGAAGGAATTGAGAGAATGGGGTGGAATCCTTACAGGAAGTGGGGTGTGAGGAGCTGTAGTCAAGGTAGCTGTGGGAGTCGGTAGGCTTGTAATGAATATTGGTGGACAGTCTATCACCAGAAATTGAGACAGAGAGGTCCAAGGAAGGGAAGGGAAGTGTCAGAGATGGACCATGTGAAAATGATGGAGGGGTGGAAATTGGAAGCAAAATTATTGAGTTCAACAACTTTAGATCATGAACTCTCTCCTCCATCCCCACCTTCTTTCCGATCCCCCTTTTTTCCAATAATTTGTATATATTTTTCTTTTCCCACCTATTTCCATTATTTTTAAATGTATTTCCAGCCATTGTTTTATCACTACCTTTGAGCCTATTTCAATCCCTTTCCCCCACCCCATCCCCACTAGGGCTATCTGTACCTTGCTTGTCCTGCTTTCTACCCTTGATGTCACCATTAGCACATTTCTTAGCTAATATCACCACCGTCAACACCTCTTTGTCCTTTTGTCTCTGACATCTTTTGGCTATCTCCACCCATCACTGGCCCTCTATCCAGCTCTACCTGTCCCTCCCCCCACTTAAACCAGCTTATATTTCACGTCTTTTCTACTTTTCCTTAATTCTGTTGAAGAGTCATTCGGACTCGAAACGTTAACTGTGTTCCTCTCCGCAGATGCTGTCAGACCTGCTGAGTTTTTCCAGGTATTTTTATTTTTGTTTCAATTAAATACTACCTTCCTTTGGAGAGTCATTAAGGCAAAGATTGAAACAATCCAATCAGCATGTATTTCAATAATGGTTGTAGATTACTTTCTGGAAGAATTCATTTCCGCAGATCATTAATGAAATCTTTTGCAGATCACTAATCATGTTTCAAAATTGTCAAGTGCTAAGAGTTTTCAGTCAGGAATGTATATGATAAGGAAAAAAAAATATTGGTCCAAATCTTCTGGTTTCCAGATTCGGAGACTGAATGTACGGTGGAAGATGCAGGACCCTACAGAAGTCCTGATGTGCAGACATATGAGGGAATTGGCCAGAGAGTTTAAACTTCCGATGGGCTGATTCCCTGTTTCGTGGATGCCATGAGTGTCCCCGACTCTGAGACAGATTTGGAGTCTTGCGACAGATCCACACAACTTACCCTGATAGTTACCCAGGAAATGTTAGGCAGTTTAAAACTGTTTGAACAGCTGGGTAACTCCATAACCAATGCCGTCCCCCTCCATCACGTTCCCCCCTCAACCACTCTACCCCCGACCTGGCTAACCACTCACCCACCTGCCCATCTCTCAGATTACATCCGCCTCACCCAATCACCCACCTACACACTTCACCTACCAATCCACCTCACCCAACCACCCACATCACACACCACACCCACCTATCCACCTCACCAACCTGCCCACCTCACCCACCCAACTTACCCACCTATTCACTTCACTCACCCACTTACTCACCTTACCCACCTACCCATGTCACACACCACACCCACCTACCCACCTCATCCATCTAACTACGTCACCCACCTACCCACCTCACCAATCTACCCAAATCACCCATGTGCTCAGCTCACCCATCTGCCCACTTCAGCCACTTACCCACCTCACCCACTTTCCTACTTACGCACTCGCCCACCTACTCACCTCACCCACCTACTCACTCACCCACCTACTCACCAGTCTACCTTATCTATTCACCCACCTATTCATCAACCCACCTCACCCACTCACACTTGTCAGCCATTTTATCACCATTCATTCATTCATCCACTCAGCCATTCAATCATCCTTTCACTAACACACACTCATGCATTAAAAGACAGGATTTTAGAATACTTGTCATGATATAGATATAAAAAAGCGGAATGTCCTCTCGTTCCCAACACACACTCTGAAGAAAAGTTATATGGACTCGAAATGCTAACTCTGTTTTTTCCCTCTCCACAGATGCTGTTAGACCTGTTGAGTTTTTCCAGCATTTTCTGTGTTTGTTTCAGATTTCCAGCATCCGCAGTATTTTGCTTTTAACACACTCTGAGAAGACGATTAAAGAAACTTTCCAGTAAGCAGAAGCTCGCGGTGTCTGTACAACTGTGAGCCACCAGATCTCACTTCACACCAGTGATGTACTGATTAATCTGTCAGGAAACAGATTTTGGCTGCAATTCTCCCCGAAGCTTCAGATGCAGCTTTGGAGGTAGAGCTGGCCTTCGGATTTTGGAGTCACCATTGAGGTTAGCTAGTAATAAGCCCCCTCAGAGTGGAATCTTAACGTGACAGTGAAACCTGGTAGCGCATGAAAAGTCAGCAGCACATTTTTCATTGGCTTTTTAACCTAGCCACTAAATTTAAATCTGAATTCCTTGTTTCCTGATCAATTGGCGTGAGCAGGCATGATGGCAACCTGCATGTGTCTTTCAGCTGAGCTATTTAAAGATGATTCAAACTATTGCAAAGATAACATTTGAAATATGTTACGGTCAGGTAGGGGGATGGAGGTAGCAATAGTACTAATGGATTCCCAATGTGGCAAGGCTGCACCTCGGTTCACAGATGCCTCCTAGACCTGATGCTGTGGCATGAAAGGGCCCAAAGGTTCTTCCCTAGTGATGTGTGGAAGAAACCTGCCCCAGTGAGCAAGAAGGTGTGACTGGAGATTGTTGAGGTGGTTAGCAGCAGAATTGTGGTGCCATACTCCTCAATACAATGCTGCAAGTGGTTAATGATTGAGTCAAAGAAAGGAGAGTACAACTAGATTTTTAAAAATTTCATTCATGGGATGTGGGCTTTGCTGGCTGGGCCAGCATTTATTGCACATCCCTAATTGCCCTTGAGAAGGTGGTGCTGAGCTGCCTCCTTGAACCGCTGCAGTCCATGTGTTGTAGGTACACCCACAATGCTGTCAGAAAAGGAGTTCCAGGAATTTGTCCCAGTGACAGTGAAGGAACGGCAACATATTTCCAAGTCGGGATGGTGAGTGGCTTGGAGGGGAACTTCCAGGTGGTGCTGTTGGCCTTGTCCTACTAGATGGTAGTGGTTGTGGGTTTGGAAGGCGCTGTCTAAGGAGCCTTGGTGAATTCTTGCAGTGCATCTTGTTGATGGTACACACTGCTGCCACTGTGCATCACTAGTGGATGTGGTGAATGTTTATGGATGGGGTGCCAATCAAGCGGGCTTTGTCCTGGATTGTGTTGAGCTTCTTGAGTTTGTTGGAGCTGCATTCACCCAGGCAAGTGGAGCCTATTCCATCACACTCCTGACTTGTGCTATGTAGATGGTGGATGGACTTTGGGGAGTCAGGAGGTGAGTTACTCATCGCAGGATTCCTAGCCTCTGACCTGCTCCTGTCGCCACAGTATTCTTATGGCTAGTCCAGTTCAGTTTCTGGTCAATGGTAACCGCCAGAATGCTGATAGTGGAGGATTTAACAATGGTTAGATTCTCTCTTGTTGGATATGGTCATTGTCTGGCGCTTGTGTGACCTGTTGTGTGTTTCATCACACACCACCCACTCTGTCTTTCAAAGTCTATTCCATTACATCATTGTCCACACCAACTTACCTTGCAGGTGTACCCACCCCTCTTCTGTTTATGCATATGCTCACAATACCACCTGACCATTCACCACTAACACTCTCTCTCATTTCAATGCAATGTCACACCACTCTCTCACCTAAAACAAATATGGTTAATCCATTTTTCTACACATTCCACTGTTCTCACTCGTGGTCTCTTCTTTCCCTCTTCATAGGAGAAGAGAACACAGAAAACCAGGAAGAGGAAAATACCTGGAAGTGGTCCTTCAGCCATCTCAGCATTGACAGCTGCAGAGGAAAAGGTGCTGGAGATAAAACCAAATCTCGGCTTGCCTGGGAATCGGAGATGAAGCAATGCAGATTCCCAACTACGTCGTGGCAGAATTAAATACCACATGGCCACATGGCACACGACACCCACTCATGTTGACTTCATGTCAGCAGCCAGAAAAATATGATCACATTCATAATGTTTACTCAACATCTTCTTAACTTGATAGTTTTAGTTTTTGTCCTTACTCTCCCACAGAAGGTGATGCAGGAGGAGGATGAGAAGTCCTCAGAGGAGGGTACACCATCATAGAGCTCATGTAGACTATGCAGCAGCTCAGAGAGCTAGACCAGTAAGTCAGATAGTTGGGTTTACACCTGATGTCTTGCAGATCTCTGGTGCGCAAGAGCAGATGGTGGAGATAGGGACAGTAGAGGAGAGTTCATGTGAGAAGATGTATGTTGTTGCAAACCCTGCTCTGCCGGACACAGATGCTGAATTTAAGGGGCCATTAATGAAGAGAATAATTCTGGAGTAGCAACAAGAGGTGTGTGTGGTACTGGCAGGCATTCCAGCCATGCTGTGTGAACTTGCAGAGAGGTTGGAGGAGTACGTCATAAGCATGAGTGAAATGATGTTGCAGGCCTTTATGATAAAGCCATTGTCTCTGGAAAGAGTGGCTTCCTGCATCAAACGTGGCAGTCAAATGATTGCATACTGACCCTCAGCAATCTCTGAATGCTTATTAAATATGATTGACAAAACTCTTGCTGAGGCCATTTGGCTCTCATTGATGCACTGCCCGACAAAGTGTTCTCCAGTTCATTGCCAGGAGGGAAGTGCAGCTGGGCTCTGAGAGAGAAGATAGAGAAAGGAGACATGGAAGGGGGAACACTGCTCAAAGAGCTTCTACTTCCCACCAATAAACACCCTCACCCCCGACATTCCCCCCTCAGTCAGTAGCCAATGCTGCTTTGTGTCCTTGTGACTGAATCTTCCCCTGCACAGGTGCAGGTGTAGTATTCTTTGGTGGGGCCTGCATGGGCTTCAAAACCTGAGGTCGTAGGTGAAGAGCATCTCAGCAGCCAGTGCAGGAATTTGGGCTGCGTGCCTCTACTGAAGCTATTAGAGTTGAACCACTTATGCATAGCAGAAAAAGTTAAAACAAAGATTTAAAGTTGAAGAAGGGTATACATTATGGGTATGTAACACAATGTTAGATTGTTAAATTTCTGATTTAGTTTCAGTCACATAGAAATGATTTGTCTCTGCCACTTTCCTGTCTTGCCCATGTTTGCCTGCTGCCTGACAAGTAGCCTATTCAAATGCAATGAATGGTAGCACTAGACTTAAAGCCATGCAATGGGGTGCTTTGTTGATTGTTGGATTACTTTGTGTTGCGGGTGGAGTGGGTGACAGGACGGCAAGTGGGTTCAGCAAGTCGCTGCCAGATAGGTGCACACTAACTTAATCTTATGATTATGAGGCCCAGGCAGCATTGCGTATCACTGCTGGTGCCATGGCACCATCACATTCCGCCTCCTCCCCCTCTTCCTGTCCCTTCAAAAAGGGACCGTGCTCTGCACATTGCACCTTCTACATCTCCAGTCCTCACTGCTGCACCTTGTTGTGCTATTGTGCAGAATACAGCACATGGCAATCCTTCTGAGGATCCTGGCCGGTGTGCTGGTGTGCAGTGAAGGGCACCTCCAGTTCCTCAGGAGGTTCTTTCAACATCCATATTGTTTGTTCAATGACTCTTCTCATCACCATAGAGCTTTGATTGTAACATTCTTGTTCCTCATTGCTTGGGCTCCTCACAACTGTTATCAGCCACATTTTATGTGGCTAAGTGATAGTCCTTGTCTCCAAGCAGCCAGCCAACAAGTGTGTTCAAAGGAGCAAAGGGTTTAGGGAAGTGGACTGATGCAAATCCCTGGAAGGAACCTGAGGGAAAAAAAGTTGAAGGTGGTTGTCACTTTGACAGCCATTGGCAAAGTATGACCATCAGATCCATTTTGTGACAGATCTTCCCACAGGCTGAAAATGTCTGTGGTGACCTGTAGCAATAACTCGAGCCTCTTGAGGCACTGGTGTTCCAATATGTCCAAGGGAAGAATTCTCCCTTCGGTGAGCGGGGGCGGGGCCCACTTGCCAATGCGTAAAATGACACCTGTTGACGTCGTGCGGGTGTCCGGATGTCACCGCGTGTCAGTTAGATTTTCAGTTTGGCGGACATGCAGCCAACTCGGCTGTGCGCCTACTGAACGGTCAAAGGCCTACTAAGGCCTATTGAAAAGTAATTAAAACAGTTAAAGGAGCTGCCTGTCCAACCTTAAGGTTGGCGGGCAGGCTGGGAGCCCAGGCGGCCTTCAGAAAAAACATGAAACCTCATCCACGGGTGGGGTGAGGTTTCGTGAGGGATTTATAATTTGTGTCACATTTTTAATAAAAGTAATTGACATGTCGCAACTCATGTGAGTGTCACATGTGACAGCGTCACACGAGGGGACATGTCGATAAAATTTTTCTCATCATTTATTATCTTTTTAAAAGTGACACTGATCTCCCTGACGCAGCACTTTGCCTCAGGGAGATCTGTGCGCTCTTTAGTGTGCGTGCGTGAAAGAGCGCACTCCTGGCTCAGGGAATTCAGCCCCCCGCCCGCACAAGGAGCGCATAGCGCTTCCTGGCGCATGTCACACTGGGCGGGCCTTAATTGGCTCGCTCATGTAAAATGGTGGCGCACCCCCAACCGGGGGCACCAATCGGGAACCTGCCCGCTCATGCCTGCTCCCGCACAACCACCCCACCGACAGGCGGAAGATCCTGCCTCAGAAAACTGATCCTCTGTCTGTATATCTTGTGTTGCTGCTATTTCCTTCTGTGAGCTGCATCTCTGTGCTACAAACACTCTCTCTTGTAGAGTAGTAGGGTCTGTCAGAAGAAGGCTTCCGCTACTTCTGCCAGTGCTGCTGTTACCGGTCCTCCTGCTGCAGGTACTGTTGCTGCTGCTCATATTTCTTCCTACAAAGATAAAGCAACAAAGTGCAGCCATGCTGATCTGCTAAGTGACCGCTGAAGAATGTCAATCAGTGAAAACTAACTCCAAGTAGTAGAAATCATCCCCAAAGCAGTAAAAGCAAACTCTCGGAACAAATACTGCAAGCAAAAGCCTTTCACTGAGGCAAGGAAACAGGTGTGAGATCTCCGTGCTTAAGGGACTTCTTGCCTGTCATTTGTTTAAACCCCACAATTGCTGCTGTGTTCTTGCTTTGCTTTCACTGGTGAGCTCCAGGAATCCCAGGAAACCTGTGCACCCACAGTTATAGTTGAAAATTTCTGTTAAAGTAGCTATTAATTATCTCCTATCATATTTCAGCTGACAGCTGGCCTCCCACTAGGATATTTCTCATGCACAGTTGAACACACTCCAGTTAACTGCAGAAACTGGGGAGTTGGAGCCGAGTGCCCAACGTGCTGTTAATGCCGATGCTTTTAACCACCCATCCCTCCCAAAACCTACTCAATCTTTGAAGTTATGGTTTCTCACCATAACATTTAAATGAAATGGAGCAGAGACGATCAAACAATAATTTATTAGGAGTCATATTAGCTGCATTCTATTGCTGTTTCTTTATGATGGGTAAAATGAAAAAAAAGGCTTGCATTTATATAGCACTTCTCTTAACCACTGGACTGTTCAAAGCACTTTACAGCCAATGAGGTACTTTTGAAGCGTAGTTACTTGTACTCGCCATTAATGTAGGGAACATGGCAGCCAGTGTGCACTCAGCAAAATCCCACAAACAGCAATGTGAAAATGGCCAGATAACCTTTTTTTTTTGCAATATTTATTGTGGGATAAATTTGGCCAGGCACCGGCGTTAACTCTCCTGCTCTAGTTCAAATAGTGCCACGGGACCTTTTATATCCACCTAAGAAAGCAGATGGGCCTCGGTTTCACATCTCATCTGAAAGACAACGCATCAATAGTACAGCACTTGCTCAGTCCTGCACTGGAGCATCAGCCTTGATCCTTGTGCCCAAGTCTTCAAATGGTACTTGAACCTGGAACCTTGTGAATTAGGGGCCAGAACACTACCAACTGAGATGTGGCTGGCACACAAATAGAATGGGGTTTTCAAATCAAAAAATAAATTCTGCATAAATTGTTTAAATATTTAAGAATATTTAATTAATTGTTTTCCCATACTTTAACAAAGTAGATTGTGTTAAGAAATCTCAGCATCAATAAAAATATTTGATATATTTTCAGTGTGTTTCATTAACCTAGCCAGCACTATCAACTTTTTTCAGAAATACTGCATGTAATTTGAAATAATAAGATGAGCTTTGATGGTGCAAGAACATTTAAATATGGATTAAGTTAAAAGGTTTTTTGCTTAGCAAGTAAATAATGAGCAAGTATAAAATCAGAGAAATAATTTATTGTTGGAATAAGAGGAAAATACTGTGGATGCATGAAATCAAAATAAAAACAGAACATTCTGGAAACGCTCAGCAGGTCTTGCAGCATGGGTGGATTTTAATGTTCCCCAGGAGAATGCTCAGAGTCTGGCTGGGGGAGGGAAGGCTTGATAATCAGGTGAGGTTGTTCGGCATATAGAACCTGTTGCCGTCCTGACTCTGCTCATTCAATTCCAGGGCAGTAAGGGTTGAGAATGGCCTTTCTGCCCACAGGCCAATTGAGGCCCTTACGTAACCAATTAAGGGCCATTTAAGGCACTCATCCCATCTCAGCTGGTATTCAACATTGGCAGGCTGGGGGGCACGCCGTGTGGGTAGGATGCCAGGTAAACCCTGGTGGGCATGTCTGCAGCCTGGAGAAGGGGTCATCCTTTTTGGGGACCCTGTGCCCAATGGAAGCATCTGCAGGAAGACACCCCCTTTCCCTTTACAGTTGCCACTCCACCCCCAACACTTACCTGCGTTCCAGGGCTCCAATGATTATCCTAATCCTTGGGACAATCTCTGATTGATCGACAGCTCTCAGAGGAAGGAGACTCCACATGCAGGAGCCAGGAACCCTGACAGCAGCCGGCAGACTGATTGGGATTTAATCCCAACTGGGTTCCCAGAAATGGCCACTGCTCTCTAGCTGGTGGACAGGTCCACTGCTGCAACCAATAAATTCTGTACTGTAGTAATTATAAGTTCAACCATTTCTTACAGTTATAGGGGGTCATGTGACTGTACAAAAAAATCAGCCCTAAGTGCGGGTAATCTTAGGGGCGGAGGTTTTTAGCATTGGTCTTGGAACAAGCATGTAGTCTCATCTGGAGTCTGTAAAGAAAGGTTACTG
The DNA here is from genome assembly GCF_964194155.1 of Cetorhinus maximus. Lineage (NCBI taxonomy): Eukaryota > Metazoa > Chordata > Chondrichthyes > Lamniformes > Cetorhinidae > Cetorhinus > Cetorhinus maximus. The sequence goes on along the minus strand of NC_135880.1, from coordinate 159,581,551 downwards.
TTCCTTACAAGAAACCAGTCCTGCACTCTCCAAGTTTATTACAATTGGCGATGAGGATAAATGGCGGCGACTCAGCACCTCACCTCTCGACTGTCAGCATTCCGACACTTTAAGGGAAGGAAGAAAATAAGTTTACTCACCAGCAATGCCTCTCTTTGGTAGAAATGACCCGTACAACTTATTTGTCAAGGACTGGAGTCAATACATTGAGTGATTAGGTTTCTACTTTGTAGCTTCTTCTTATCGTGTTCACGGACAGTCTATACATGGCCCAGCCAGAACTGGACACATTTTTGTACCTTGTTGTTGAATTCGGCAAGATCTGCAACAGTGCAGGGTTCCTCTAGCGATAGGCATTGCAGGAGATATTGCATAGTCTGTGGCTCAGTTCCACATTCACAAGTTGTCGGGCTGGTTGTATATCCTCATTTGCTTAGTGACACCTTTGAACGACCTACACCAGTCCTAAATCTGTTAAGGCACTTCCAGGTTGCCCAGTTGCAATTAGCTTTGTAGCTAATGAAACAACAGTGGAGGAGAAACAGAAGGTAATTCTCCTAAGAGCAAAATGTAAAACCTAGTCCATAGCTTGATGGCTCTGAACACGCCAAATTCCAGAACCTTCACTGAGATAGTAGACCTCATGAAAGGACATTTTACAGATAAGCCATACGGGTCATTTCTACCAAAGAGAGGCATTACTGATGAGTAAACTTATTTTCTTCCTTCCCTTAAAGTGTCGGAATGCTGACAGTCGAGAGGTGAGGTGCTGTGCTGCCGCCATTTATCCTCATCGCCAATTGTAATAAACTTGGAGTGTGCAGGACTGGTTTCTTGTAAGGAACAGTAACGTTTCTTTACAGACTCCAGATGAGACTACATGCTTGTTCCAAGACCAAGTCTAAAAAGCTCCGCCCCTAAGATTCCCCACACTTAGGGCTGATTTGTTTGTATCAATGAGCATGCAAAGATTCAAGTTTAACTCTCATGTAAGAGCCCCCGATGAGTCGAGCGCAGCGTACATCACAAAGTTAAAACAGTCAAAGGAGCACTGTGACTTCGGTGATACTTTAAATGAAATGTTGCGCGAACGTTTGGTTCGCGACATGAATGACAATGTCCTTCAGGGCTGTTTGCTTGCAGAAGTTGTGATAGACCTTAAGCCATGGAGGTAGCACGAGCAATGGAGAGTGCTGAGAGGGACTAGCAGGCTCTGCAGAGTGTGCAACATGGCACTGTTTTGCAGCTAGGGCAGGAACCTGCTGCCAGGCGTGGTGCGAAGATCAAGGAGGCTACCGCGAAGCGGGACATGATCCCTACCGCTAGAAACATAAAAAAGAGATACTGGAAGCAGATTACCAGTAACCCAGGAGTTAAAGTGTTACCATTGTGGGGAAATCATGCACCTGAAGCTTGAGGATTTAAAGAGGCAGAATGCCACTACTGCCACAGAAAAGAGCATGTTGCTAAACAATGCAGGACTAGATCAAGGCAGCCGTTCAGACAGCAGATTAAGTTAAATGAAGTGAACAATATAGATGAGCCAGCAGTTACTGAGGCTGACGTTTATTCCCTACAAAATCTGAAGGCCAGGAAAACGGAATCAATTACTGTTACACTTTAAGTAAATGGAAAACCTCTGCTCATGCAGTTGGACACAGGAGCATCGACCACAGTGGTGGGGGAACACATCTTTAAATACCTCAGAAAAGGTGCCCAGCCATTGCGTTTGGAGAAAACCGCTGCTCAGTTAAAAACATATACAGGAGAAGCAATGCAGGTGAAAGGCATCACCTCTGTACCTGTATCAGCTGCCAATAATTGTTGTAACAGGAGAAGGACCTAGCCTTCTGGGTCATGATTAGTTGAAGGAAATCAAATTAAATTGGTCAGAAATTTTTCAGGTCAGGGCTGGAGGAATTCCAGAGTTGCTGAAAAAATGACAAAGTATTCTGATATGAGTTGGGGAAAACCAAAGGTCTACAAGCTAAAATATATGTGGACTCTGAAGCAAGTGCCTTACATCCTAAAAGAAAAACCAGATGTGGAATTGGTTCATTTGGAGAAGTTGGGAATAATACAGCCAGTCCAATTTTCAGATTGGGTAGCACCCATAGTCCCTGTACTAAAACCAGACCAAGCCATTCACATCTGCGGGGATTATAAATTAACTGTAAACAGGGCTGCGAAATTCGACAAACACACAATACCAAAGATTGAAGATCTGTATGCTAAACTTGCAGGAGGAAGATCCTATACTAAGCCAGACATGAGTCATGTGTATCAACAGCTCGAGCTAGACAACACATCAAGAAGTTATGTCACAGTAAACACGCACAAGGCCCTGTACCAGTATATATGCCTATCCTTCAGTGTGTCTTTTGCCTGTGCGATTTTCCAGAGAACCATGGAAATCTTACTACAAGGACTCTCCTGAGTTATAGTGTACCTGAACGATGTCCTAATCACAGGATCCACAGAAGCAGAACATGTGGCAAACCTGGAAGGAGTTCTGGAGATATTTTTAGAGGCTGGCTTTCATATAAAAAACAGAAGTGCACTTTCCAAGCAAAGGAAGTTATGTATCTGGGTCATTGAGTGGATGCCTAAGGGTTGCATCCATTAGAGGAGAAAGTCAGGGCAATCAAGGAATCTCCCTTTCCTAACAACGTCATGGAGCTCAAGTCTATTTTGGGCATGGAAAACTATTACAGTCTTGCCTAATCTATCTACAGTGTTAGTCCCTTTACACTTATTATTGAAGAAGGACCACAGGTGGTGCTGGAAGGCACAGCAAGAGGAAGCCTTCACAAGAGTCAAGAAACTTTTACACTCGTCATGCCTGCTAGTGCACTATGAGCCGTCTAAGGAATTGATACTCACTTGTGATGCATCTTCTTACGGAGTGGGAGCAATATTGTCACACAAAATGGAGGATGGATCTGAAAGACCAATAGGATATATATCCAGAACCCTTTCTGCATCCGAGAAAGGATACTCGCAAATAGAAAAATCTATCGTATTTGGAGTAAAAAGTTCCATCAATACTTACACGGTCAAAACTTCACCACAGTGTCAGATCATAAACCACTGTTAGGATTGTTTGGTGAAGATAAGGCAATCCCACCAATAGCCTCTTCTAGAATTCAAAGATGGGCTTTAATTTTGTTGGCATACGGGTACATTTTTATGCACCGTTTGAGTGTGCATAAAGCAAATGCAGATGCCCTCAGTCATCTGCCTTTGCTTGATAGTCTTATACCTGTTTTAATACCTCAAGTGGTAGTACTTGCATTGAATTTCCTGGATTCCTCACCAGTCTGTGCGAGACAATTAAAGAATTGGACAAATCAGGGTCCAATTTCAGCAAGAGTCTGTGAACAGGTATGACAAGGATGGTCAAATGCACAAGTCTCTGAAGAATTAAAACCTTTTTTGTACTTAGATCTGAACTGAGTTGTCAAGATGGTATCTTGTTATGGGGAGCAGGAGTTGTTATCCCTGTGCAAGGAAGAGAACCATTATTGGAAGAACTTCATAGTGCATATCCAGGCATTTCAAAAATGAAAGTGCTCACACAAAGTTATATCTGATGCTCACACAAAGTTATATCTGCTGGCCAGGTATAGACAGTGATATAGAAAACATGGTGAAATGCTGTCTCCAGTGCCAGCAACAACAGAAGTTGCCCATTTCAGCTCCACTGCATCCATGAGTGGCCTGGTTGACCCTGGGTTAGACTACCTATAGACTCTGTAGGTTTATTTCTAGGTACCATGTTTCCGGTGATTATCGATGCATGTTCAAAATGGATGGATGTGTTTTAAATGAGATCACCTACTTCATCTGTAACTATTGAAAAACTGCGCCAGAGTTTGAGTGTCCATGGTTTACCTGAAGTTATTGTGTCAGGCATTGGCATTGCTTTCACTAGCTGTTATGACACAGCAGTTGATAAAGGCTGAGTTATTTAAAATCCCAGAGGGAAATTTTAAACAGCTGTCATAACCTATATTTTCAATTGGTATGTTTTGAGTTGCAGCTCTAAATTCAGGAATAAGACCACCAGCTCTCGAAAGGTTTTTATATCAAACTAAATGAAACATGTATTAATTTACAACAAATTAAACGTACACATGGCTACAAATTACTACTATCATAACTTTTCACAAATTCCCAAATTAATCTCCACTGAGGCAACAATAACCAATAGACTTAAACAGACACCAGGCAAAGAATTTTTCACCTTATGAATTCAAAATGAGCTTCCTTTCAATTTGTTCCTTCGGAGACACAGTGGTGTGCTTACAGGCTTAGATCTTACATACCTCTGACCTGCACGCACAAAAACCTTTCTGTTGTGCCCAGCCTTTCTCTTTGAATGTAAATTCTCATTGTATCACCAGGTCCATTGAACTCCTTTCATAGTACCAATTTTATTAGTAATATAAGTATTGCTTGCTGTGTCCTAGCTAGGTGCAAGATCTCACTCCCACTCTTAAATGCTCTATTCAACAAAATGCAAATGTACCCTCTACCTTACTGTTTACATCTCAAAACTACTATACATCAAAACACTCAGACTAGCTGGCTTTAATCCAATTAACACACACACAGACTAAATGTCTGTTTAAAAAAATAATTTCCAATAACATTATGTATATTAATATCTCTTCATGACACTAGCACTGAATTCCAAAGATTTGTGAACCTAAATGGGATTAAAGAGGGAATGTTGGAAACGTGAATTTCCAAGATTTCTGTTCATCTATCGCACAACTCCTCATGCGACCATTGGTTTAACACCTTCAGAATTGTTGATGAAGCATCAACTTTGTACGAGATTGAATCTAGTATTTCCTAATTTAGAGGGGAAGCTGGAGAGTAACCAAGGTATTCAGAAAGCGAATCATGACGTTCACAGTAAAGGTAGAGAGTTTACTGTGGGAGAAACAGTTTTTGTATGAAATTTTGCAACTGGACCGAGATGGGTCCCTGGTACAATCGCCTCTGAAAGAGGACCCTTATCTTATCAAGTCGAAGTGGAAAACAGGATAGTTAGGAAACACATGGATCTCCTCAGAAGTCAAGAAGCCCTCCAACAACCAATTAATCCACTTGAAATTGAAGTTGAAACTTCGACCCCTGAGGTGCCAGATCAACAAAGAATAGACATACGGATGTCTCTGTTGAAGTAAATAATTCTATTATTTACTTGCCATTGTCTAAGGATGTCCCTGATGCTGCAGCTCCTGTGCAAGTCAATCAAATGGAAGAATCTCCAGTTGTAGAGTAGCGTCGCTCTACCTGGACCTAAAATCTCCTCAAAGACTAAATTTATAATGGCATGAACTGTATATAATTATATATAACATGAGTTAAGGTGTTTTTGTAGATGAGAGGGTAAAACAAAATTAAAGGGGGAGGAATGTAGTAATTGTAAGTTAAACCATTTCTAACAGTTATGGGGATCATATGACTGTATAGGCAAATCAGCCTTAAGTGCGGGGAATCTTAGAGACAGAGCTTTTTAGCCTTGGTCTTGGAACAAGCATGTAGCCTCATCTGGGGCTGACTCTTCTGGTCGGCGTGCGGGGGTGGGCCTGACACGCTGACGTGTAAAATGATGCGCAATGACGTTGGGCGTGTGTCCCAATGTCATCGCGCGTCATCTCGATATTTGGTTTGGCGAGTGCACACCAGAGTCGACTGCGCACCCGCCGAAATGTTAAGGGCCTATTAAGGCTATTTAAGGATTAATTAAAATACTTTAGAACACTGCCTGTCCAAACATAAGGTTGGCAGGCAGGCAAAGAGCCCAAGTGGCCTTTGCGTTTTTCAGGAAACCCCATCCATGGGCGGGATGAGGTTTCCTGAAGCTTTTATAAAACAATGAAATAAATTTTCCCAACTTCACAAACATGTCCCAACTGATGTGAAACTGACACATAAGGGACATGTTTAAATAAATGTTTACTTCATTTACTAAAATGTTTTATTATCTATTCAATCTCCCCGAGGCAGCTCCGTGCCTCGGGGAGATCGTTCCATGTGAAAGAGCACAGGCCCCGACTCTCCCTCCTCTCCCCACCTGCACAGGTAGCGCTGAATGCTACCGGCCACACATTACGCTGGGCAAGCCTTAATTGGCCCGCCCGCGTAAAATGGTGGCGCGCAGCTGATCAAGTGTGGTGATCAGCTCTGCGCCTGCCTCTGCCCGTTCCCGCACAGCCTGCCCGCCATAGGAAAAATTCTCATCCTGGAGTCTGTGAATAAAGCTTACTGTTTCTTTCAAGAAGCCCGTTATGCACTCCTAAGTTTATTACGCATACCATATGTGTAGAGAATAAAACAGGGTTAACGTTTCATGCCAATGACCTTTCATAAGAATAGGAAAATGCTGGAGTTGGACAGCTTTTAAGCAAATACAGAAAAATGTGTGTGTGTGTTAGTGTGTATAGTCTGTAGTGGCTGGTGGCAGGTGGGAGAGGAAGAATAACAAGGTCTGTGATGATAATACAAGACAAATGGAGGTGACATTGGGACGAACATGGAGACAAAAGATGGGTCCAGATGAATGACAAAGGACTACAGAATGTTCAAGGGAAAATGGGAACAATGGTTAAGGCCTCAAGCTGTTGAACTGAATGTTAAGACTGGAAGGTTGTAAAGTACAAAGTAGAAAGATGAATACTTTTCCATCACCTTCGCTGGAATAGCGCAGGAAGCCATTGTGAGAATGGGAGTGGGATGGAAAATTAAAGTGGCAAGTGACTGGAGACTCAAGGTCACACCTGTGGAATGAACAGAGATGTGCAGTAAAGTGCTATCTAATCATGTTTAGTCTTCCTGTGAAACCTGTGTTGTGAGCAGGAAATATATGACAAAACTAAAATTCCACCCTGTTTTAAAAATGTTTTTACAATGCATCTTTCTATTTGAAGTGTAACTTGACCTTAGAACTGGGATAATTAAAATGAATGCCACAGCTGCTGATTCTGATAAGATTTTCTCTGTCCTTTGTTGTGATTTGACGGCCTGGGGTGAGTGAATACAAACAAACCTTTGGATTAATTTGATGCTGAAGAGCAAAATGGTTGTTCCATCTTTGTTTATGTCTTGCTGGTAAAAGCTTCAGATCAGTTAGCCAATCACCTTAGGCTTTTGAGATATTGGCCCAGAGTTTGCTAGAGGGGGCATATTGTGCCTCGTTTGTTAGATTTATTTCCTCAGCCTTCAGCTCGAAAAATATTTGTGCCTTAAATCGCTGGAAGAATGGTTGATGATAGTGTGATGAGGTCAACAGGATATGTGAGACAATGGCGAACAATGGGACTAAGAGCCTATCCCCTTAACCAATGAAATTTAAGGATATGGAAAGAACCAGCATCATGACAGAAAATAAATCTGAATAATTAGTGTTAAATTAGGCACAGAAAGAGGGAAAACAAGATTGCATTAAGAGAGAGAGAATAAGGACACATAATTGAATAAATAAGACATTTTAAAAATCTTTAGGAACAATGTCTTACCTATAGGAATGAGAAGGCAGTTTCAGTTGCTCCCTTTCTTGGGTGAAGTGATTGAGTGCCATTGTAAGAAGATTAATCTCATCATTGAAATGATCATTATGTTGTTAAACACAAGCCCTAACTTTCTGCAGAAAATTTAATTCATTTAACTAGTGTAACCACAACAATTTCTTGAATTACATTTTTATGAGGTTAATTGTGAAGCAACACACACCATTCACCAATTTGTGGTGGTTTGCAACTCATAGCATTTCTCTTCTTCACTACAAATTGCTGGGTTATTTGTACCCTAATAATGGCATGCGCATCAAATTCTTATTTTTTCAATATTTTCTGGTTGATAACATACATGAGGCTGCCCCTGTGAAATCAGGCACATATTTGTCACTTAAAGGTGAGCCTAGTGAGAGTTAAAAGATTCAAAACCCCTCTAGATGATAAGGGTGGTACAATATTCTTGGCATTGTTCGACTAATACAGAATATATAAATGAGTCTGCAGAGGTAAAACATGAGCTTTATTGGAAAATAACTTACTGCTCTGGCTTTATCTTCCACAAGGCTGAACAAAAGGGCAAATCATGTGATGTTGCATTACTTCCTGTGAGGATGAACACAGTATCTGATTAGCATATTAAACAGTTAGAATTAACCCATTAAACTACATCTCCACTCAAGTCTCTCATTTCCATTTCTATATTGAGAAGAGCAAACAAACCACAACTTTAACTCTGGTGTGTTTCAGTCCTTAATCTTGTTTTCTTCTCTTAGGTCCTCTTCTTTCCTTCTTTCTTTTCAGAGGGACAACCGCAGTGGCAGTTTCACGAGTTTACCAGAATCAGTCCTCTCCTCATTTGGAGGGTTTTGGGGGTTTGAGTTCTGCAGCTGGTGTCTCAGACTTTGCTGGGCAGGACAGAAATTGATAGATGACCAAGGTTCACCAGCCAGGTTATCATCTGGATTGGTGGATGAATGCAGCATCCCTGGTCCGGTCGATTGGCAGAGGATTGCTTCCATGCGGTAGGAGGAGGCTTCTGTATGTCAACCAGCACACATCTGTTCCATCTCACTGAACTGTGCTCTTTTTGGATGAGGTAGGACCATGAATGTGATGTCTGTTCAACCACTTGTCCATAGCGAGCTTGGCCTCAGATCCGAACTGGCTCTCCTGGTTGGAGGCCTGGCAGGTTGCATGTTTTGTGACTTTTGTCATAATTCTATCTACACCTGGCTGCAGCAATATTTGTCCTCTTACTCCTTCACTATGCCCTAGGCATAGGCATGTACTTGCAGCATGTGTGTGTGAGTGAGAGTAGGGAGTTGAGGTTTCAGCCTTCTTCCCATTAGGAGTTCACCATTTTGGAATGGAGTTGAATGATAGCTTAGAAGTGTAAATTGGGTGTAATTGTTCTTCTTCAACAATACCTTCACCGTATGCACTCCTCTTTCAGCTTCACCGTTGGCTTGAAGGTATCTTGGTAAGCTGGTAGTATGGACATTACATGGACAAATCAATGTAATGCCATGAAATCTTTAAAGTATTCATCGATAAACTGTGCTCCATTGTCTGAGGTTACAAGTTCTGGGATTCCATGTGTTGCGAGTATTTCTTTCAACAATGTAATCACTGCTTCAGATGTGTGACTCTGCAGTTGCTTCCATCTGGAGTAATAGTCTACTAAAATCAAGAACATCTTACCTCTGTGTCCAATGAGATTCATCCAAGACATTAACATGGTCATGATGGAAAGCAATTTCACATCAATGGTTCTCTTGTCTCCTGACAATGAATAGCACAAGTAATACAGTTTGATATCTATTCCAATAAGTTTGAGAGAGCTGGCCACCAAACAGAATATCTTGCTCTTGCTCGACCTTTTGTGATGCCCAAAGGTCCTTGTGCAGTTATTGTCGTATGTCAAGACTTAGAACTCTTGGAACGACCACTCTCTCATCATAGATAAGTAAATCATCAACTACACTGAGGTGCCCTCTGTGTTCATAGTACTGTCTGAGAAGGGGATTGTGTGGCATGTATGCTGGCCTACTTTTGATGCAGTAGTATCTGACCTGAGCACATCCTTCATCAGTTTTCTGTGCATCTCTGATTTCATGAAGCTGCTGATTCATTGCCAGTAGAGTTGTAGTTGTTGTCAATGCAAAGGTTTCTAACTCTTCAACAAGGATTATATCACCTTGTATGGGCCTTGACACTGGGATATGAGGCAAAACATTTGTTGTATTCTGCTGTTCTCTCTGAACATACCCTTTCTTTGCCTTCAGTCTGAATTGTATTTGTGGAGGCATTTTAGCTAACTCCTTAGAATTTAAGAGTGTCACTAAGAGTGTATGGTCTGTCTCTACCTTGAAGTGGAGACCAAGAATATAAACTGTGAATTTCTTGCAAGCCAATGTATCAGTGAGTGCTTCTTTCTCCATCCCGAGAATGGGATGCATAGTAAACTGCCCATCATCTGTATCTGAAAGAGTACAGCTCCCAGTCCTGCAGAAGATTCATCTGCAGGACGGATAGTGGGTAGCTCTGGGCCATAGTGAGCTAAGGTAACAGGTAATATCAGCATCTCTTTAATTTTCTCAAAAGACCTCTGTTATGCTTCTTTCTGGCACTTGTTGTCCTGTCGCAACAGCTGATGTAGTGGTTTATTGACGATGGCTAGATTGGGCAGGAACTTTCGAACATGGTTTATATACCCATGAATCTCTGGAGCTCAGTCATGCTCTAAGAGCTGGAAGTGTCTGGATGGCTCTTGTCTTCTATGGATCAACTCTGACACAGGATGCATGCACAATATGCCCAAGGAACTTGACAGTCAGCTGTGAGAATTCACATTTGTTGTTGAGTGTAAATCCTGCTTCCTCTAATCGTTACAGCACAGTTCGCACTCCAATGTCATGTAGTGGATCCATGGATCAGGACATCATCCATGTGACATACGACTCCATCCAGTCTTTTTGAGAAGCTTGACATTGCCCTCTGGAAGTTTTGTGTTGCTGATATTATGCCAATTGGATAGCCTGTTGAAGCATAACCTCCCAAATGGAGTAATGAAGGATATGCTCGATCTATATAAGGTGTAGATCACAGTGTATAAGTCGACCTTTGAGTTCTCCAAAAATATTTCCAAAATCAGGGGTTGACTTATACACCGAGTATAAAATTTGAACTGCCGGTGTGGGTGTGGGTGGTCGCCATTTTGACAAAACAAAACATAACACTGGTAAATAAAATTAAATTAATATGCTACCATTTACTGAATGATTTAATTCTACAAAGATACCCTTCACCACAACCAGAGCATTTTAAAACTCATCTAATTCATTGGGCAGAATTTTCCATGCCCATTGGTGGCTGGCTTGTTAAGCGACGTGAGTAGACAATGCTGCAAGAAGGCCAAAAATCGGTTTCACATGCCGTGAAGCCATTTTGCAGTTGTCCGCTCTGCCTGTCAATGGCGGGCTGCGTTTCCCATCATCAGAAGTCAGGAACTATTGTAATACATCTGCACATCATTAGAAGCCCAGTTCGCTAGAATCATCCCCCCACGCTGGATCATCCAAGCCACACTGAAGTGTATCACAACGATACATAAGCGACGTGCACCTGGCGAGCTGCACTTCGCTCGGGACTTGCAAGTTTCTTTGCCTACGTTGCTTTGGGCAGCACTCACAGTCATCAGCGCCAGGCTTCACAGACAGCACCGCATCACTTTTAGGGTGGCTCACTGGCAGTTCTCTACCTACCAGACCAAATGTAAGGTGGGAGTGGCTTTTCAACAGCTGCAGGGCTAGGGCTTGCTTGGGGAAGGGGGAGAAGTGGCCTCAGTCAAGAGAAGAGGCTACGGGGTGAGAACTATGCTGGGGAATGGGGTTATCTCAGGGTGTGTGTGGTGCCACAGGTTGATCTGTGCAAGTGGCCTCAAGATGGTGAGGGCTGAGGAGGTAGTCTCCAGAGGATATGAGGCCAGATGGAGATGTGAGGGTGTGCATGAGAGAGTGAGTGGTGATGTCCCTTGAGCTGGCAATGAGTGAGATGCCAGTGAATGTGTGATGGGCTTGAATGTGAGAGTTTAGAGTGTTAGATTTAGATTGTTGCCTTACCCTGGCTGCATGGATGAGATCATTCATCCTCTATCTGCATTGGATGGCTAACCTCTTCTGCGCAGCATTGGCACTGATCACCGCTGCCATTGCCTACCAAGCAGGAGTGGCAATGTTGCTGCCCCATCTACAGCCAGGGCAAGAGTAGAGGACATCATGGCAGGCCTCCACCGTGTCCAAAAGACATTCGATTCTCATGTCACAAAACTGGAGGCTGCAGTCTTCTTGCCTTTCAGGACCATGTCTTTGCAGCATTCCTGAGCTGGAAGCACTGAGAGATGTGTGCGCAGCTGTACTTTTAATGTGGCGTCTGGTGTGATGAAGCGGTGAGGTGATGGCATGGCGGACAAATCGGAGCCCACCCGCCATCAAAATGGTGTGTTTCCCGGGAATGCAAGATTAGTGAGGTGGGATTGGACTGATATGACATGAAAAGCCATTTGTTTTCCTGCCCACTACCACACTTAGTGCAAATCTGAGACGATTCTGCCCATTGCCTTTGGCGTCTACCACAACGAGTTCACCTAATTCATTCCGAGTCACTCTGGCTATGGCATCGCATTGAAAATGCTTTGTTATTTAGATCTAGGTTTCAAGTGGATTTTAAAAATCACAAAGCATTACTCAAAGCAGAGTAGAGAATTCACTGATGTCCTGATCAACATCCATCCCTAAACCAATGCCACCAAAAACAGATTAACTTGCCACACATTAGATTGTTGTCTGGAGGATGCTGCTGATCGAGATGGTGGTTGTTTTTGTTTGCACTGTAATAATCAACAATCATCTCATTTAAAGAAGTAATTAAATGCACTTTGTGACATTTTGATATAAGCTCCAAGTTAAACATAAGTATTATTAATTAATTTCTCAATGTGACGTTAAAAAACTAGGTAAAATTGTTTTGTTTAGAAAAACAATTATAAATATTGATTGATACCAGGGGACTATTTTTGAGCAACATCTTAACTGACAAAAAGTGTTATAAAATACATATTACACTTGTAAGGACCTGCAATAGCTAGAATGCACAGTTGTATAGAAAATGTAATCAAAGCTAATTCAATCAGCCCTGGATCTTGTTTGTAGCATTCTTTGATTCGAAGGACATAGCTCAATACTTCCAGATTCCAGTAAGCCCTTCCTCCTTAACAACTATTGAAAACATCTTTTGGTGACAGTTTGAATAGCAAGAATGTTGCACAGAAAGCATAGCACAGAATATTGCAGTGAAAAAAAAATATGTACAGGAAAAGAAAATTGAGTTCAGCACACTTTTAAATTGGATGTTAATTGAATAATAAAAATAAACAAACTAGCTTAAGAAAAATAGTTTAGGTGAATATGGCATCAACCACTTGCATTCAGTTCATTTATACTCAATAATATAAACATATTGCTGATGTATTTAGAAATTCCCTACATCAGTGTCTGTGAAATTGGGTGACGATTTCAGATTATGTGGTGGGTTATGAGTGAGTGGGTCATTAGTGAATATCTCAGGTATATTCAACAACCCCAACAACACCAATTTGCATTTATATAGTGCCTTTAACATAATAAAAACATCTCAAGGCACTTCATAGAGATATTGTAAAACAAAATATGACATGGAGCCATGTGAGGAGATTTTAGGACAGATGACCAAATGCTTGGCCAAAGAGGTAGGTTTTAAGGAGAGTTTTGAAGGTGGAAAGAGAGGTAGAGGTGGAAAGGTTTAGGGAAGGAATTCCAGTGCTTAGGGCCCAGGCAGCTGAAGGCATGGCTGCCAATGGTGGAGTGATTAACATCAGAGATGCTCAAGAGGCTGGAATTAGAGGAACATGGGTATCTCAGAGCGTTGCCTGGCTGGAGGTGATAACAGGGGAAAAACTCTCTACTGCTGGAGTCATAGCTAGCACAAAGACATAAGTCCCTGCTTGTTGGAGGCCAACCAGCTCAACTCCAGGATATTCCTCAGGGTAATGTCCTAATCCCAACCATCTTCAGTTGCTTCATAAATGACCTTCCCCTCGTCATAAGGTCACAGTGGGGATATTCCACAAATGATCTGTTCAGAACCATTCTCAAGTTCTCAGACACTGTGCCCACATGCAGCAAGATCTAAACAACTTTCAGGCTTGGGCTGATATATGGTAAGTAACATTTGCACCACAAAAGTACCAGGCAATGACCACCTCCAACAGGAGAGAATCTAACCGTCTCCCCTCGATGTTCAACGAAATTACTATTGCTGAATCCTCCACCATCAACATCCTGAGTTTACCATTGACCAGAAACTTAACTGAACCGGCCACACAAATACTGTAGCTAACAAGAGCATGTCAGAGGCTGGGAATTTTAGGGTTAATAACTCAATTCCTGAGCCCGCAAAACTGTCCATCATCTACAAGGCACAATCGACAATAAACTCTGATTCCACCATATTTTTTTGGAATGACAGCCTTTCTGACTTTTTGAATCTTGCTATACCAATCTGTACCAAAACAGCTCTTATCAAAGACACAAATGTCATCCTATGTGACTGTGAGGAAGATAATCTGTCCCTTCTTTACCTGTGTTTAGCTTTTGTCATGATTGAATACACCATCCCTCTCCAATGCGTCTCCACCATCATCCAGCTTCGTGGGACTGCACTAGCCTGGTTCCATTCTTATCCACCTAATTGTAGCCAAAGTATCATTTGCAATGACTTCTCTTCTTGCTTCCGCAACATTGACTCTGGTGTTCCCCACGAATCTATCCTGGGCTCCCTCTTATTTCTCATTCAAGGACAGAATTTTTCGTGCACGCTGGCATTGGGTGTGCTCGGTGGCGTGAATGGACAATATGGTGAGAAGGCCAGAAACGGTTTCACGACATCATGAAAACAGTTTGCAATCGTCCACTCAGCCCGTCGATGGAAAGCAGCGTTTCCGTCATCGGACATCGGGAACATCAATGTGATACATCTCCTTATCATTATAAGGCCAGCCCAACAGAATCATTCCCCCGCCGCCCCTGCTGGATCGTATGCCTGCAGTGGTTGCACGCCGGTACAAAACATATTTTGGCAAGTGTGATGTGCAGAAGTTGGGCTTACCACCAGGGCCTTGCTCACGTCACGGACATCTGAGGAGCCGGACAGCAATGGCACACTGGAGGATCATCCATGTCATGCTGCGTGGATTCTCATGGACATGGCTCTGCTGCGAAGCAGCCCGCAGAAGTTGGAAAGTCATCGTTGGGGGTCTTCACAACGAATGATGGTCGATGGAATGGAGCAGGAGATCCAGCTGTGTTTCAGAGAGAAAGATGTAATGGGGGATGGATGGGCAATGTCTAGGATTGACTGGAGAGTAAGAGGTGTCGGGGGAGGTGAGGATTGAGAGAGAGGGAACCAAGGTGTCGGGTGGGTGAGGTTGGGAGGGGGGAAGGAGTGCGGGAGACGAGGGGGTAATGGGGGAGAATACGGCAACTGGGGAGGTAGGTGTAAGTATGATGGACAGTGTAAGGGAAGAAGTTCAGATGGAGGAAGGAGTTTGGAGTGGGGAAGGAGTCAAGGGGGAGGAAGGAGTGCAGAGAGGGGAGGGAGTCAAAGGGGAGGAAGGAGGGTGCAGAGGGGAGGGAGTCCAGGGGAAGGAAGGAGTGCAGAGAGGAGTGGAAGTAAGGGTGGAGGAAGAAGTAAGGGTGCCTGAAGGAGTCGGGAGGGGGGAAGGAATAAAACTACAGGAAGAAGTAAGGCTGGAAGAAGAGGTCAGGAGGGGGGAAGGACTAAGGGTGGTGGAAGATGTAAAGGTGTCTGAAGGAGTCAGGAAGGGGGAAGGACTAAGCAGGGGTGGAGTCTAGGGGGGAGGAATAAGCGAGGGCATTCCAGGGGTGGAGAACGGGGTTCGAAGGTGGGAAGGTGTTCCAAAGGGGGAAGGGGTCCGGAGGGGGGGATGTCCAGGTGAACCTGCAAGCGCAGGCCCTGATGAAACCATGATGATCTCCTGGGGAGCACATTGAGGGTGGTCGTGGTATGAGGGAATGGTGAGAATGGCCGAGGGCAGAGTGAGGTAGTGGTGGGGAGGCTGAGGGTTTGACGGTAGCGGTAGGAAGGACGGCAAGGGTGGTTGGTGGGGACTCGGAACCAGCACGGACCCTGGGGGTGGGAAGGAGGAGGTCGGAGAGGGTAAGGTGGATGGGGGTGGGATTTTCAGGCAGGAAGTGAACGTACACGTTCACATGGATATTCCCGAAGGAAAAGGGTTGTGGCTGGTAGGTCACAGAGGGGAGGCAGAAGGTGATGTCAGGGGGAATCAACTGTGATGGGGGAGAGGAAATGAGTGACTGTGGGAGGGGAAAGGACGGGGAAGTAAATGAAGAACTGAATACCCGTCATCCTGTCTAAATTGAAAGTGAAACGAGAGTTGTGATGGGCGAGATCAGGCGCTGCATGGGAATGTGATCAGTGGGTGGGCAGAGATGTAGGTCAGCTCAGATGGACAACTGAAATTGAACCCCAGCAGGCAGCATAGATAATGCTTGGTGCATTGAGGTGAGTATGATATGTGAAGAATCTGAGTGCATGGGAGAGTGTTTGCACAAGGCTCCGAAAGAGCGTGCCACACACACGCTTCTCCCTCCAGAATCACTCATCGGCCAGCTGCTCTCTCTGCGGTGAGAGAGGATGAGGCGGAGAGGCTGACAGACAAAGGGGATTGAAGGTAGAGGACAGCTTCTGGGGTTACTGAGTGGATGACCCAGGGGTGTCCAGCTGCCATTTCCCCTCCCTTCGGGTGCCCGAGGACCATGCCCTGACTCCTTGAGGGGAAGGAGTACCTGGGGGATCATTGAGGCGCCTCGTTTCCCTCCGCGTTGCCACTGCAGGAACTCACCCATGGCTACCATTCTGCTGGACCAGGGTCTCCATGGAGACATCCATACATACACATGTGGGCAACATTTCATTAGAGAGCAGACGGACGTGCTCCTCTGACTCATGTGCCATCTGTTGAGGGCTTCTAACAGCTCTGCGTGATGTTCCCCTGCCTTCTGCTGACTCTCCACAATGAGTTGGAAGGCTGAATCCAGAGGCTCATCATCTGACTTGGACCTCACAGATGCCTCTTCCCCAGCAGTCTTCCAAGTGCTGGGGAACTCGGCTGAAACTGCCTCCTCCTGCTGCAGACACATGTCTGTCCAGTGACCACCAGATTGTGAAACCGAGCCTGCTCTAGATTGAGGTCCCACCAAGGTGTGTGTCTCTGCGCTGGTGGAGGATGTGGATAAACGCTGTGATGGGTCTTCCAGGCTACTTATTTCCAGCTCTTTAATGGAGGAGGGGTCCTCTTGGCTGGAGATGGGACCTGGATGGAGCTAAGAGACTGGCTGGCTGAGGGTGTCAATCACTTGGTAGAGCTCCATGTGAACTAAAGGAGAGATAATTAGTGCATGGCAGCAGAGTCAAAAGCAGGAGAGAGAGAGCATTGAGAGAAGGATGATCAGGATCCTTACGAGGGTGTTCGCTGCCGACCTCACTGTCATTGCAGGCATAGTCCATGTCCTCACAAGTCAGCATGATGGCACGCTTAGTGAGGTGCTTAATGTGGGCCACTCCACCTCTGGTTTGGGATCTTTCTCTGCTATTGTGAGCCAGCTTCTCCTGCATGAAAACAGATGGAGAGAGTGTGAGCAGGACATATGGCACTGTGTGGAATGTTTGTGTGGTGAGTGAAGCTATGGATGGGATGAGGATGTAAGCTCCAGAAGATATGAGCCACATGGAGATGTGAGAGTGTGTGTGAGAGTTAGTGGTGTTGTCCCTTGAGGTGTGAGATCCCTGTGGATGTGTGATGGGTTTGTGAGCGTGTGAGTTGAGAGTGATGAGAAGAGTGATTTACTCTGGTGGAACGGATGAGACCGTTCACCCTGCAGCGGCACTGGGTGGCTGTCCTCTTTTGCAGGGCATTGGCGCTGACCACCGCCTCCCATTCTGGATTGATGATGTTGCTGCCGCACCTGCGGCCAGATCAGGGGTAGAGGACATCACGGCGGGCCTCCGCGGCATCCAAAAGGCGCTCGAGGGATGTGTCACTAAGCTGGGGGCTGCAGCCATTTTGCCTTTTGGGGCCATCCTGTCTTTTTTGCAGTAATCCTGGGCTGGAAGCACTGAGAGGTGTGCCGCGGCTGTACTTTAAATGTGGCACCCGGTGTGATGAAGCGGCGAGGTGATGGCTTGGCGGGTGAATGAGCACCTGCCTACCATCGAAACGGCATGTTTCCCAGGAATGCATAATTAATGCGGTGGGTTTGGGACAGGGTGAGAAGCTGTTATTGCAGCTCGTGGGTAAAACGCTGTTTTCCCTGCCCACTACTGTACTTAGTGCAAATCTGGGATGACTCTGCCCTATATGCTGTCCTTCAGTGATATCATCCAAAAACATAGAGCCAGTTTCCACATGTACGCTGATGACACACAGCTCTGCTTCACCACCATCTCTCTAAACCCTCCACTTTCTCTAAATTGTCAGGCTGCTTATCCCACTACAAACTTTGTTCCCTTGCCACCAACTCTATCTCTCTCCCTGGTAAGTGTCCGAGAATTTTTTTAAAATTCATTTATGGGATGTGGGCATCACTGGCTAGGCCAGCATTTATTGCCCTCGATGAAGTGGTGGTGAGCTGCCTTTTTGAACCACTGTGGTGTAGGTACACCCACAGTGCTGTTGTGGGGGGAGTTTCAAGATTTTGACCCAGTGACAGTGATGGAATGGCAACATATTTCCAAGTCAGGATAGTGAGTGACTTGGAAGGGAACTTCTTGACAGACGGTGGTGTTGCCATTTATCTGCTGCCCTTCTTCTAGATGATAATGGTCATGGGTTTGGAAGGTGCAGCCCAAGGATCCTGGGTGAGTTCCTGCAGTGCATCTTGCAGAGGGTACACACTGCTGCCACCGGTCGTTGGTAGTGGAAGGAGCGAATGTTTGTGGAAGGGGTGCCAATCAAGCGGGCAGCTTTGACTTGGATGGTGCCAAGCTTCTCAAGTGTTGTTGGAGCTGCACTCATCCAGGCAAGTGGGGACTATTCCATCACACTCCTAACTCGTGCCTTGTAGATGGTGGACAGGCTTTGGAAAGTTAGGAGGTGAGTTACCCACCACAGGATTCCTAGCCTCTGATGTGATCTTGTAACTACAGTATTTATATGGTTAGCCCAGTTCAGTTTCTGGTCTAGGCTGAACCAGACTCTTCATAACCCTAATGTTAATTTTGACCTCAGGATAAGCTTCAGACTGCACACTTGTGCCATTACTAAGGCCATCTATTTCCACCTCTGTAAGATCACATGACTCCCTCCCTATATAAGCTCAACTGCTGCTGAAACCTTATCCATGCCTCTGCTGCCTCTAGATTTTACTATTGTAATGCGTTCCTTGCTGGCCTCCCACATTCTACCGTCTGTAAACTTGAGATCATCTGTTCGCCCATCATCCCTGTCCTCACTGACCTACATTGGCTTCCAGTTAAGCAATGCTTCAATTTTAAAATTCTCATCTTTGTTTTCAAATCCCTCCTTGGCCTCTAATCTCTTCCAGTCACACAAGCCTCCAAGATACCTGTGCTCATTTGATTTTGATTCATTTACTTACCCCAAAGTTCCCAGCCTCTGACTTGCTCTTGTAGCTACAGTATTTGTGTGGCTGGTCCAGTTCAGATTCTGGTCAATGGTAAACCCAGCTTGTTGATGGTGGAGGATTCAGCGATGATAATGTCATTGAACATCAAGGGCAGATGGTTAGATTCTCTCTTGTTGGAGGTGGTTATTGACTGGCACTTTTGTGGCACATATGTTACTTACCATGTATCAGTTCAAGTCTTGCTGCATGTGACACAGACTGCTTGGTATCTGAGGAGTTGCGAATGGTACTAAACAGTTCATTCGAAAAATGGGGAACATCTCCATTCTTGAGCATTCTTGATTCTGCTTTGGTAGCCAGACTTTCAGCAACCAATGCCTTGTGCACTAGAATTCCAATCTGACTTCTCTCTGCCTCTCTACTTCTCTTTCTTCCTTTAAAGCTGTGCCTTCCAACCTGTTGTAGGGTGGCCGAGTTGTACTACCAATAATAGAGCTGATCTGCAGACACTTCGTTAGTGGAAAATTAAGTTTATTTACAATATGCTCAGCAGCAACTACCCGTGTGCTTTCAACTACAACTCTATCTCTACACTGACTCCTGAGGTAGCCCAAGCTACACTCCTATTGGTTACTACAGATCATGTGATCTTTTTTAACAAGTATTATTCTTAAAGGTACATTACATGCTAAATAAAACCACAATTACTACATTCCTCCCCCATTAACTTGGCTATACATTTTATATTTACAAGTACATATTTTTCAAGACAACATAATATTTTCACTGGGTAAGGAATTTACAAGTTCAGTCTTTCAGTTGCTTTGCTGGTACATGTGGAACATCGCAGCTCCACAACTTCAGATTTTTTTGTCAGGAACCTCCTTTTCTGGAGTTGTCTGAACATCAGGTGCTTCTGTGGGCACTTACAGTTCTGTAGCCTCAACTCTTTCAGGAACATCAGACAAGTCTGTGCTGGGTTGAGTATTCTCAACAGGAAACGCAGGCCCGGTCATGATCACTGGTGGAACCAAATCTTGGTGATTTGATTCTCTCTTCCTTAAATAGTCCACGTGATCTGGACTTCCATCTCCACGTGGTAAGATAGAGGTCCAGTCACCGCATTTATTTCACCCGGTAACCACTTTGGTCCTTCCCTGAAGTTTATCATGTATACCAGCTCTCCCACGGTAAATTTCCTCTCACAACTATGCCAGTCATGTCTAGTTTTCTGGCTTTTCTGATTCCTTTCCACCTTCCCCTCTAAATTCGGCATTATTAAGCTCAATCTCATCCTGAAATGGCGTTTCAACAATAACTCCACAGGTGTGACACCTCTTGTTGTGTGAGGGGTAGTCCTGTAGTGAAAAAGAAAGCGTGCTAGCTTGGTTGCCAAGGAATCACCAGTTAGCTTTTTCATGCCTGCCTTGAATGTTTGAAGCACCTTTTCGGCCAGTCCATTTGAGGAAGGGTGGTACGGTGCAGGCTTTACATGAGTAAAACCTTTGAAACAGATAAACTGTTGAAACTCAGCACTCATAAATGCCGTGCCATTATTGGAAATGATTATTTCTAGTAGTCCGTGAATGGCAAAACTCTGACGTAGTTTCTCAATTGTAGCGCCCGATGTTAGAGATTTCATCCCCTATATGTCTAACCATTTTGAATGGGCATTGACAATGAGCAGACACATTGTTCCCAAGAAAGGTCCAACATAGTCAATGTGTAACCGCACCCAGAGTCTACTTGGCCACTCCCATGGGTGTAATAGAACTGCCACTGGCAACTTTTGCAGTTGCTGACATTGCGCACAGTGCTTTACTAAACTCTCTATTTCGCCATCCATCCTGGCCATTATAGATAGCTGCATGCTATGGTCTTCATTTGGGAAATTCCTGGATGGGCACTGTGTAGTTCAATTATAAGTGGCTCCCTTCCCTTTGGAGGAACTATCACTCATGCTCCCCACAATAAGATGCCATCCTGGCTGGTTATTTCATGTCTTCTGTTGAAGTACAGTTTAATTTAATCAGATACAGTCTCCTGTGACCAACCATGTAGCACTTGTTCTCGTACTTGAGAAAGAACTGGGTCCCGACTTGTCCAGTTTCTGATCTGTCGAGCACATACCGGCAAGGAGTCTGAGAAATATAACCCTGCGGAACTGGGATGTACTCATCATTTTCTTGTAAAGACAAATGACTAAGGTCTATTTAATGCTGATGCATTTGCGATTTGGTTGTCAGGCCTATGTACGAATGTGTATCTCGGCCTTCTTTTTGACTTCACTTTTGGCCAGATTTCTCTCAGATGCAAGCTCAACTTGTCTGATCTCAGTGGCTGAGTCTCCCAAAATTTCATTATCTGTCTGCTCTTGGAAAGTTCTGCATCTTTTGCTTCCAGCTTCACCTACATTTAGCTGATTCTTCAGCTTTTCCATCTCTTTTTTGTACTTGTTTGCAGCCTCCTCAAAACTTGAGCATTGCCTTGTCTTCTCTGCCAACTCATTCTTCAGTTTGTTCAGGGAAGTGCTGAATTATTTCAATTTCTCTTCACACTCTTCCAGAGGTACAAACTTTGACCTGAGGGAATCTTATAGTGTGTGCAAGTCTTTCAACAGGTTTTCTTTTTTTTTCATTCGAAGGTTGTTCACCTCGTCTCGAACTCTGCCATCAAGCAGGGTTTCTTTGAGGTCCTTCTGCTGTTCTTCCAGGTTTTGGCTTAAGACAGCCGGCATTTCTTCAGGTTTTTGAATCTTACACATTCTTTTTTCAGAACAGGAACACTTCCACCTTCCTTTTGGAATCTCGGTGACCAATCAAGTTTGATTTCCCTTAGCCAATTTCACCCGAGAAGCCTTGGTCCTCTGCCCCTCAATACTAACACTGGTAGCTTTGCCAATTGGCTTCTGTTGTGGTACCTTCTCAGAATCGAGCACAGGAGACTCAGCTACAGGTTAACAATTGTTTTATCCAAGCGAACACAGGGAGAGCCTGTCTTAGACTGGCTAAATCAGAACTCTACTGATCACAGGAAAACCATCATTTTATACAGAGTTAGTCACATACACATTCTGTTATTTAAATTCCAATCTTGTCAATACCTAATCACATAATAAACAGATGTTCCCAGTCCCAGGTATGTATCTTTTTCTTACCCAAGCAAGGCCTCTTTATCTCATTCTAGCCTGGTGCTGTTTATCTTTACCTTACCTGTTTATCCTCACCCACCACCCCTCCCCCTTATGTCTCCTCTCTAGTTAATCACTTGTGAGCTCCAACGTCTTTCTGGAGAGTCCTGCTAATGTCAGCCCTATGGTGTACAAGGTTCGCCTGGAGAATTTTGCTGGCTCTTGGTTTTCACTAATAGGAGTCCCTGTTTAACTCTTACAGCTGGCTTTACTAATAAAATTCCCTTTTACCTCTTACACTTCCATAATGGACAGTTACTCTGTTTATGCCTTTTACTTGAATGTCTTCACCTGTGTAAGTTTTTAGCTTGGCAGCTGTTCATTCCAAGGTAATTGATGTTCACTATAATTCAAATATCTGAAGGCATGTTCCCCAATTACTGTAGTGGAATCTCCCATGTCTACTTCCATTTTAACAGGTTTGCCATTTACTTTCACTGTGACAAGTATTGGTTCTATCTTTCCAACTTTCAGGTTAAAAATGAATAAATGTTAACATTTGTTGTTTCAGGTTCTTCTACATTGTAGATTTCATAGGGCTTCTTCTCTTCTTTACAAGCCTGCTAGAATCTTTCCTTGCACTGCCTCATCATATGTCCATTCCTGTGTCAGTAGTAGTGATCAATTTTTTTAAACTGCCAATTGCTAAAAGACTGATTATTTCCACCTCTATTAAAATTACTCTTTGATTTCACTGCTAAATTATTTTCCGTTATTCTTTCGCTAACGGGGGCTGTTTCCTGCTTCTCAGCGGAGTCTCGCTTTTTTGTGCCACTTTTGGCTGAGGTTTCCTGCCTGATGTGGAGGATGGCATTAATTTGCACACCCTGTATTGTTTGTGAATCTCTTGTAATGCTTTCTATGGCCAGCACTATCTCTAGCACCTTCTTGAAATCCAGATTTACTTAGGACAATAATCTTTTTTGAATAGAGTCCTCTTTCACACCACACACTAAACGATCTCTGAGCATGTTGTTCAGAGTAGTATCAAACTCACAATGGAGCTTCAAGTGCTCAAGAGGATTGCTCACCTCTTCTCTTCCCCCGCAATCTCGTTCACTTGAAAAAAGAACGTGAGGCATTCTATGTATTGAGGCCAATTGTCTGTGGCTGGTTCAAAAGGATAAATTCTCCCAAACTGCAGCATTTTGAGAGGATAACTTCTTCAATTCTAATGGAGCTTGCTACTTACAACTGGGTGAGGTACAGTGCTGATTTCCTTTAAACTTGCTTTCTTCTGTTCAATCCTCATCACCAATTTGTTGTAGGGTGGCTAAGTTGTACCATTAGTAATAGAGCTGATCTGCAGACACTTCTTGATTGGAAACATTAATTTTATTTACAACATACTCAGCAGCAACTACATGTGCGCTTTCAACTCCAACCCTATCTCTACACTGACTGCTGAGGTAGCCCGCACTGCTCTCCTATTGGTTACTACATATCAAGTGATCTTCCTTAACAAGTATTATTCTTAAATCACACACACAGTAAAACTATAATTACTACACAAGCTATCTCTTTGACCAAACTTTTGGCATATACCCTCTTGCCTAATGTGTTTTGCTGTCAAATGTTCCTTTATAATGTTCCTGTAAAACACCTTGGGATGTTTTATTATGATATAGGTGTCCTTAATACAAGTTTTTGTAGTTTCAAAAACATAAACTATAATTCATATATTCAGACTGCAACTTAGGGAAGAATCTTCTGGTTGGCGTGTGGGGGCAGGTCCCTCTTGCCGACGCGCAAAATGACACGCGGTGACGTTGGGCGTGTGCCCCGACGTCACCGTGCATCATTCCGATTTTCAGTTCGGTGAGCGCAACTGGAATTGGCTGCGCACCCGGCGAACTATCAAAGGCCTGTTCAGGCCATTAATCACCTCATTGAAGTCATTGTCAGGGCTGCCCGTCCAACCTTAAGGTTGGCAGGTAGGTGAAGAGCCCAGGCGGCCTTTGCATTTTTCATGGAACCTCATCCACGGATGGGATGAGGTTTCATGAAGGGCCTATAAGTTTAATAAAATTTTTTATTAAAATTCATTGACATGTCCCAGCTCATGTGACACAGTCACATGAGGGGACATGTCTGAATAATTAAAAAAAAACAATGTTTCCATATTAAAAGTAATCTCCCTGAGGCACGGAGCAGCCTCAGGGAGATTTCTGTGCTCTTTCATGCGCGTGCGCGAAAGAACGCAGGCCCCGACTCTCCCTCCTCCCCCCGCCCGCACAAGTAGCATTGAGCGTTTCCGGATGTGCAACAGGCTGGGTAGCCTTAGTTGGCCCGTCCACGTAAATGTGTGCCTGCACCCGCTCCCACCCAGTCTGCCTGACAGGGAGAAAATTCTCCCCTTACAAATACAAAGAGGCAAATCAGTGTATCTCAGCAAGTGGCCTTTGACAGTTGCTTTACTCCACACCACTAAAGCCGGTAGGAATTTATTGGAAACTTGCAGCATATTAATGATGTATTCACATTGTGCACCATGACTGAAATGTAAAATTTCTAGAAAATAATGGAATAAATGAGTTATGCCATCAGCTGTACTGTGCCATAATTTGCTGGGATATTTCCGCTGCTTCCCTTGCCTTCATTTTGGGGTAACCCTCAAACATATACAGGTTAGGCTTGGGTGAGATGTTAAAGGTTTTAAAATTATGCACCCAACCTCAGTCCACTTCCAACCAGTCCACCTCTGGGTTTAATGGAGACAGGATACGGGATGGCCAGTCAACTCATTCACAGGAGGTGGGTTATCATTTCAATATTATAATGAGGCTGGGAATCTCACAATTAAGACCTGCTTTACATGCTTGACCCTAGCTGGCCAGATCGAGCTGCCTTGGTATACCCAGCAGCTCAAGAGAGACAAGGACAGCTTCAGGCAAAATGTAAGTGTCCTTAGCATTGTATGTTGTGATGATTTTTGACCTGGAAGCAGAAGGGACATTTGTATTCTGTTAAAATGTCTGGTGAATCTGTGATTGTTTTAAAAATGTTTGAAAATTGGACTTTGAAGAGTATTTTTTATCACTTGTGAAGGGATCAATTGTAATTTTTGGATAATAACAAATACTGGTCCAAGTGCCCTGGCGACCCTTGACCTGGAAGCAGTACCAATAACAGAAAAACAGTTAAAATACATGTAGCACGCAGCCACAAATGAGAAAGAAGAAAACAAAGAGCTGGGGAGCGGAGGTGGTCAGCAAGCTCAGTCAGTGAGGTGGATTCCTGAGCGATCGAAAGCACGTTTAGGACAGCTGCTGCTATTTCTTCACTTCTGAGTGATTGCATGACCATGATTAGCCATACCGTGCAAATGTAAAGGCAGTTCTGGTAGATTCACACTACCACAACCAATAAGGTTCCGGAAAGAAGTGCACCATCGTGTAGAAGATTGCTCAGGCAGGACCCTGTTTAGATGGAACCTACTGCCGGAGAATCGGCTCAGTCCTGAACTGGAATTCTGCTTGGAATAACTCTGCGGCTGAAACTGGGATCATAGAGGTGGACTGGGCTGCCTGCTAACTATGTGAGATAGCCTCTGTTGTATCTGCTATTCTATGTGTAGTTTATTGTTTGTACCGACTGTTACTTTATGTTTACCTTGCTTTGCTTCTGACTCGCATTAAAAAAAAAGTTATAAAAAGTGAAATCTTATCCAGTAATTTCTTCCTTTGGGGGTTAGTCTGTAAATGTGATTATTTTTGTTTATAAGTCAAGGAGTCAGGAGGAGGCGTGCCTCCTATGTTCTATCCCTAACTTACCAACTTCTCTGGGATTGGGTCCACCCTCCTTCCCCCGCTCTCCTGCACCACCAATCCACAGCTCTCCACCTCCTCAATCTAACCACCAGTTGGGATCAGACTATCCCCAGGATCTGGGAATGGACCACCTCTAATATCAGTGATCGAACCCTTCCCGGAGTAAGGGTTCAGACCACTCCCACCAGCAACTGTAACCTGTCCTGGGTGCTCTCCAGCAGACTGGAAGCCAAGCCAACCAGTTAGGTTGACTTCTGGTTTCTCTGCCACCTCTAGTGCAACCCATATGATGCCCAATGACTGATGGGGCACTCATGCAGGCATGACAAATCTGTGCTGGACACATACGGAGTGGGTAGAATATGATATCAAACAGCTTTCACACTGATTTGATGAAGAACCTGCCTTTTGGATCATGTAGGTTCAGTTACTGCCTCCTGCTAAGCATACCCAGCTGAACATGCATTGCACGAGTGACTCCCTGCAAGTAGTGCTGTTTAAAGTGACAAACATTGAACTTTTGGGTGAGGTGCTTTTGACTTACTTTCACTGGTGCAGAGTTGGTGGAAGGACTGTGTTGATTCTTATTTGAGGCGTTTTGCAAACTTTTTGGATTTTCACAAGTGTAGTGCTGGAGCTTGTCAAGAAGGCAGAAGTGTTGGAAAGCCTGTCAGACTAAACTTTGCTTCTTTAGTTGTAGTCCTCTTGGGCTACAGCATAATTTGAAAATGGAGCACAGGCAGCAAAGAGGGGATGCTTTGCACAGAGGGAAAAAGAGGAGGGGGAGGAGGAATCAAGATTTCTTCACTAAGGATGGGCTGTCCATGAGCAGATACTGAGACTCTAGTTGCCCTCAAATTCCAATCCAACATCACAGTAGCTCTAAAATTCCCCATCTTTCAATTTATCTGATGCGTGTCATCGCAGCATCCTTTTGTCCAAAGTCCTGAAGTAAAAGCCACTCCAAAAGAAACACTACACAAGTTTATCCAACAGCGCTTTCAAAAATATGTACAAAACTCAATGATTCACCCTTGTATATTCCCTTGATGCCTGTTTATTCACACCTTTAGCTGTTCCAGTGCTCCTGTCAGAAAGATATAATAATTCTCATAATGTTATTGGAATTTATTGTAAAGTAGAGTAAAAGTGGTGTGTGTGGGTGAATTGAATTAAAGGCAGCTGGTCTGAAGGCTTTGATGTAATAGAGGATAAGCTAGGTTTGAAATGTTAAGTAGGTAAACATGAGGGAAGTTTAGAAGGTAAGGTTGAAAAGGACATTTATATTTTGAAATAAACTAGACTAGCTTGAATTCAAATGAAAGTGAAATATTACATCTAACCAGCAGAAGTTAAGAAACAGTGTGTTTATTTTTCCCAAAGATTACCGTTAAAATTGGTACTATGATAAATTTTTATGGTCAGCGAGGTAAAGTCCAAAGATATAGTGAAACAATGGGAATTTGCATTCAAAGGGGAAAATATGAACAAAGGAGCAAAGGATGTGTGTAAGGGGAAGCATTCTATAATCTACCAAGTATGAAACCCTCTAGCATCTGGGCTTCAAGCTTCTGCTGACAATGAACTGAAGTTAAGAAAACTCACTGTGAATTGGATTGTTCAGGGTATCATGTTGCTTTGCCCAAGTCTTTTAAAGTCTATGTGTCTTACCTTTGCCTTAATGAAAGTGCAACTGGGAGTTAAATTAGTTAGGGGATTTTGAAGTTATCATATCAGTAATTTGTAGATCTATGTATATATTTAAAATCATTTTTTCTATTAATAAAGGTTTAATTTAGTTTGGTAAGAAACCAAGAAGACTTGGTGGTCTTATTACTACTGAATTCAAGGCATGCATCTTGAAATTTTGCAAATTGCAAAACAAGTTGTGGCCGTTGTTTCAAGTTTCCCTTTGGGATTTGAGCAGCTCAGCATTTACCATCAGCTGTGCCATAACACTCCTGTGCAATGCTACCCAAGACAGTAGTTGACTGAGTTTGGCATCAAGGAGCCCAAGTGAATGTGAAGTCAATGGGAATTGGGGGCAAGTTCTCCATTGGTTGAAGTCATAAAAGAAGATGGTTGTGGTCATTGGTGGTCCATCATCTCAGTCCCAGAACATTGCTACAGGAGTTCCGCAGGGTAAAATCTTGGGCCCAACCATCTTTAGCTGCTTCATCAGTGGCCTTCCCTCCATCATAACATCATGAGTGGGGATGTTTGCTGATGACTGCACAATATTCAGCAACATTTGTAACTCCTCAGACACTGGAGCAGTTCATGTCCATATGAAGCAAGACCTGGGCAATATACAGCCTTGGGCTGACAAATGGCTAGTAAGATTCATGCCACCCAAGTGCCAAGCAATGACCATCTCCACCAAGAGAGAATCCAACCATTTAGCCTTGACATTCAATGGCATTACCATCACTGAATCCACCACTATTAACATCCTGGGGGTTACCATTGACCAGAAACTGAACTGGACTAGCCATATAAATACTGTGGCTACAGGTCAGAGGCTAGGAATCCTGTGATGAGTAACTCACCTCTTGACTCCCCAAAGCTTGTCCACCATCTACAAGACACAAGTCAGGAGTGTGATGGAATACTCTTCACTTGCCTGAATGAGTGCAGCTCCACAACACTCAAGAAGCTTGACACCACCCAGGGCAAAGCAGCCCACTTGATTGTCATCACATCCACAAACATTCGCTCCCTCCACCACCGACATACAGTAGCAGCAGTGTGTGCCATCTCCAAGATGCACTGCAGGAATTCACCAAGGCTCCTTAGACTGCACCTTCCAAACCCACGACCACTATCATCTAGAAGGACAAGGGCAGCAGATAGATGGGAATACCACGACTTGGAAGTTCCCCTCCAAGTCACTCACCATCCTGACTTGGAAATGTATCACTGTAACTTCACTGTTGCTGGATCAAAATTCTGGAACTCCCTCCGTATCAGAACTGTGGGTATACCTATGCCACATGGACTACAGTGGCTCAAGAAGGCAGCTCACCACCACCTTCTCAAGGGCAACTAGGGATGGGCAATAAATGCTGGCCCAACCAGCAAAGCACACATCCTGAAAATGAATTAAAAATAAAAGCTGCAACAACACCCAAGAAGCTTGATGCTATCCAGGACAAAGCAGCCCGCTTGATTTGAATGCCATCCACTAACTTTAACGTTCATTCTTTCCACCACAGTGGTAACAGTGTGTACCATCTACAAGATGTACTGCAGCAACTCACCAAGGCTTCTTCAACAGCACCTTTCAAACTTGCAACCTCTACCATCTGGAAGGACAAGGGCAGCAGATGCATGGAAACAGCACCACCTGCAACTTCTCCTCCAAACCACTCACCATCCTGACTTGGAACTATATTGCTGTTCCTTCACTGTCACTGGGTCAAAATCATGGAATTTCCTCCCTAACAGCATTTTGGGTAAACCTACAACACATGGACTCCAGTGGTTCAAGAATGCAGCTCAACACAACCTTCTCCAGGGTAATTAGAGATGGACAAGAAATGCTGGCCTAGTCACACCCCTCAGAAAGAATAAAAATAATCATTTCTTATGATCATGGTTTTATGGTGGTTGTCAATAAATGTGAGGATAAATTAATAAAAGAGGGAAAACAAATGAAAATAAATAGTTGGAAGGAATTTGAGTTTATCCTGAAGAAGCAGATGGGGAACAGCCAGTCTTATCATAAAGATTAATTTGTGCTGAAAAGGCCTTTGGAAATGGGACTTACATTGGTTTAGATATTAAACCGAATAAGCTTGGAGAGTGTTATTCCCTCCTTGGTTAATTGTGCTGGGTCATCACAGAACAATGACATTACATCTAAAGAAAGGTAGAGCAGTTGCAGAGCTTGATTGGTCAGCTGACTTGGTTATACACGCAAATCAAAAGGATGCTAGTTTTAATGTATTGGAACTAAGCACTGTGATGGAACACTGTAAAATTAAGGATGCTTTAAGGGTAAACAAAACATTAAAACAGTTAAATGTGGAGAAATATGCACTTAGATTTCCATCCTTGGGTGACCCAAAAAACATGAAATTGGTCAATTTTAGCGATGCATCACATGCTAGTCTTCCTGATGGGTATTCAAGTACAGCTGATTTCATTATATTTTTTCATGGATGAAAATGGGAAATGTTGTCCCTTAACTGGGAAACTAAGAAAAACTGCTGTGGGAAATGCCTCTTTTGGAAGCAGTGGATATGAGTTTCTATTGTCAAATATTTTAGGGCAAATTCTCTACAAGGGGTGTACTGAAGATAGTTTCCCCATTGAGTGTTACCTGGGTAACTGTTCTTTGTGGGATAACATACACTCTACAAAAAATGTAAGTGAAAAAAGTTTATGGATTGACCTTGCTAGATTGAAACAAGCGTAGGACAGAAAGTAAATCGGCAAGACAAAATGGGGTAATTTAAGCCATTAATTATCTGGTTGTTTCACAAAAATAAGTGCTTATACTAAGAAATGGTTGGTGGTCCCGGAAGAGGGGCGCCTTGTAATGTAATTTTTTGTACAGAATATGAAAATAATATTTCTTTCCTTTTCATTTGTTTGGAAATATTGTTTGTGAATATTAACTGTTAAATTTTATTTAGAAAGAAAGAAGGGAATCTATTTATTGTATCAAGTGAAGTTAAGTATATATAGGTATAAGGCATTGATTGGATGGTTACTTAAGCACATATAAAGAGACACTTACTGATGCAAAAGTTGTTTGGAGTCAGGAGATATATATCTGTACTGTTTTATTCTATGAATAAATCTATTTCAAGTAAAGGCTGACTGTGGATTCTTCCTCAACAACTGGCTATCAGGAATATAATATAAAGTGCCCAGGGGATAGAGGAGGTGGTGTTCCTTGAGTTTGTATTGAGCTGTATGCTTTATAACTCCCTGGACTTAACATTGGGCAGAATTTTTCACTGAGCAGGTGGGTGCGTGCCTGATCTGCTTGAGCATAAAATAGTGTGTGATGACGCTGGTCGAGCACAATATTTCAGGACGCAAGCTGTACTCGGAAGCATCCTGCCGACAATTAAAAGGGCAATTAAGCCCATTAACGGTGCAATTAACGAAGATTTTCATTACTCGTCCAATGTTACGATTAGTGGATGGGCAAATTGGCCAAGTGGCCTTTGCATTTTTCATGAAAACTCATCCGGGGCAGGATGAGGTTTCCGTGATAAATTAAAATAAAAATAATTTTCTGTGGACAGCATTTTCATTATCTACAATTTCAGGTGACTGATTATGAAGCATGGATATTTTTTTCCTGTTGCTGTGACCTCTACTTTAGGTTGTGTAGGTCTTCAGCTCCCTGAGGCAGCTCTCTGCCTTCAGGGAGCTTTCTATGACCGCTCACCCGCACTGACTTAAGCACTCACCCTCCTCCCACCCCCCACCCTGGCAGCGCTAAGCCTTTCAGCGCTCATTTCATGCTGGCTGGCGGTTAATTGGCCAGCCAACATGAAATCGTGCTCGGGGGCTCATCACGGTTGGCGGTCCGTTCCCCGGCCATTCTTGGGCCCGCTGATCGCATCCGCATGCCGAACTAAAAATCATGCCTATTGAGTTTAACGACTGTTTAAATATAATCAAATAAGTAAGTAATTTTTCATTCAAAGTCAAAAAGTCCACTGTTAACAATAAATTCTAGATAGTAAGGTCAAATTGTATGTAGCTTGCGTGAATATGCATAATGGATCAACTTTGAAATGGCCCACTGATTCAGTGCCTGAATTTACCAGTGATAGCAAGTTCCCAATATGTGTTGTGGTGGTTTTTAATCAGGATGTTCAACAAGAGAACACCCATGTCTAATCTATGTATGCCACACTTGAGAGATACTCACAACTGATCATAGATTCCAAAATGGATTTTGCGTGTCAGGAACAGGTTACAACTAGTGAAATGAAAACATTTTAGTCAGTTATCTGCGTATGTGATTGTGTGGGTTGGTTGGGTTCCAGTAATTATTGATATGCTGGAATTTCCAAACAGTTACAAAGTGTGCACACCTAGGATAAATATTTCCTATGCAGTCAAATCATAGCCTTCCACGCACATTTATGATTTCAATTCCAATAGAAAACATTCTCATGAAATTATTAGTCACACTTACTCATCCCAAAACAATGGAATTCAATTTTTAAACAGAAATTTCCAGATGCGTGAGCCAAACTGAATGTGCATTCTATTTTGATCTATATGAAAATATCATAATACGTGAGGGCTTATGATTATCCTCCCTCAATTGATGAGCACTCATTTTAATATGAGAAATGGACACTCTGAATTTTGCATTATATTGTGATTTTTCTAAGTGATTCTGACTTAATTAATTTCAGGGTATTGAGGTGAACCCTCTTTTAATTGTCAAATCAAAATATCACTAGTATCAATATTAATATCTGCAGAACCCACAAAACAAAATAAGCAATTTAATGCTAACAGCTCAGATTAACACCCCTCCCTGTGTTTCTGATTTGTCAACCCTGTACAATAAATTAAAGTATTAGACTTAGAAGCTTCCTGCATGTAATGATGCAAGAGACAAAGATAAAAGCAAAATACTGCGGATTCTGGAAATCTGAACCAAAAACAGAAAATGCTGGAAAAACTCAGAAGGTCTGGCAGCACCTGTGGAGTGAGAAACAGAGTTAAAGTTTTGAGCCATATGACGCTTCTTCAGAGCTGAAGAGAAGTGTGGTGGATATTACACTGTTTAAGAAGGGGTGGAGCATGTGGAGCAAAATAGTAGGTTAGGGGTAGTTGGGGGCTCGGGGGGTGTGTGTGGGGCAGGGAGGGTGGGGAAAAAGGATAAAAATATATTTATTTTTTAAAAAATGAATAAATAAATGAAAATAAATTTTAAAATTGGGTTAAAATAGGGGTAAAGATGGAAGAAAGGGTTCATGGTCTGAAGTTGTTGAACTCAATATTACTCAAGTGAACTCAATAGAATGGCTGCAGGACATTCTTGTGGGGAGGGCGACCAGCCAGAGGTCATGGACCACATTGGTACTAATGACATAGGTAGGAAGGGGGGTGTGGTTCTGCAATTGGAATTTAGGGAGCTAGGTAGAAAATTAGCAAGCAGGACCTCTAAAGTAGTAATCTCCGGATTACTCCCAGTGCCACGTGCAAGTGAGTACAGAAATTGGAAGATAAGACATATGAATGCATGGCAGGAAAGATGGTACAGAAAGGAGGGCTTTAGATTCCTGGGACACTGAAAGTGGCTTGATAAAGATGGCACCTGTACAAGACAGACTGGTTGCATCTGAACAGAGTTGGGACTGAGTTTCCCCGTGGGTTGTTTTGCTAGTGCTGTTGGGGAGGATTTAAACTAACTCAGCAGGAGTGTGGGAACCAGGAGAGAATATTAGAAAGTAATACCAGGGTGCACGAGATGTTGGAGAGGCAGATAGCACTAAAATAGAGAATAGTAAGATAATTGATGGAATCGGAGTGAGTGAGCAAGTAATGAAGTCTAAATCAGGGTTACACTGCATGTATGTGAATGCACAGACTATAGTTAATAAAATTGGGGAGTTACAGGCACAGATTGGCTTGTCGGATTATGATGTTGTGGCGATAATGGAGACCTGGCTTAAGGAAGGGCAGATCAGGGTGCTAAATATTCTTGGTTACAAAGTGCTCATAAAAGATAGGAAAGGGAAAAAAGGGGGAGGGGTGGCATTTTTGGTTAAGGAGAGGACAGCAGTAAAGGAGAAAGAGGATGTGTCAGAAGATCCAAGGGCAGAATAGAGTTGGCTAGAGCTAAGGAATAAGAAGAGTGCAATTACATTGCTCAGTGCAATGTGTAGCCTGCCAGCTAGTAGGGAGGATATAGAGGGACAAATCTGCAAGGAAATTATAGAGAGGCGTAAACATCGTAGAGCAGTTATAATGAAGGACTTTAATTACCCATATATAGACTGAGATAGTGGTAGTGTAAGGGGCAGTGAGGGATAAGCGTTCCTCGATTGTGTTCAGGAGAATTTCCTACAGCAGTATATATCCACTCCAATAAGGAAGGAGGCACTGCTAGACCTGGTTCTTGGGAATGAGGTGGGTGAAGTAGATCAAGTGACAGTAGGGGAATATTTAGGGGACAGTGATCATTGTATCATAAGGTTTAGGATTACAGTGGAAAAGGATATTGGTCAGTCCAGAGTAAGAATAATCAACTGGCACAGAGCAGACTTTAATGGGGCAAGAACAGAGCTGGGTCGGATTGATTGGAACCAAAGGTTGGTGGGAAAAACAATAGCTGAACATTGGGCTACTTTCAAAGAGGAGATGGTTTGGGCACAGTCAAGGTATGTTCCCTCAAAAGGGAAGGGCATGACAAACAAATCCAGAGCTTCCTGGATGACAAAGGAGATAGAAATTAGGTTAAAGAAGAAAAGATGTACTTACGACAGGTGTTAGGTAGCAAATACAATTGAGAACCAAGCTGAATACAGAAGGTTCAGAAGGGATATGAAAAAGCAAATATGAGAAGCAAAGAGGGATTATGAAAAAAAGACTGGCAGCTAACATAAAAGGAAATCCCAAAGTATTCTATAAGCACATCAATAGTAAAAGGGTGGGGGTAAAAGGAGGAGTAGGGCCGAGTAGAGACCAAAAAGGGGACTTACACATAGAGGCAAGAGGCATGGCTGAGGTGTTAAATCAATACTTTACATCTGTCTTTACCTATGAGGTAGATGCTGCCCGGGCCATGGTGACAGAGGACAAAACTCAGTCACTGGAAGGGTTTAAAATTGATAAGGAGGAGATATTGGATAAGTTGTCGGTACTTAATGTTGATAAGGCACCTGACCGGATGGGATGCATCCAAGAATATTGAAGGAAGTGAGAGTGGAAATTTCAGAGGTACTGGCAATAATCTTTCAATGTTCCCTGTGTTTGGGGGAGATGCCGGAGGACTGGAGAATTACAAACATTACGTCCTTGTTCAAAAAAGGTTGTAAAGATCTGCCCTGCAATTACAGACCAGCCAGTTTAACTTCAGTGGTGGGCAAACTTCTATAAACAATTATTCGGGATAGAATTAATAGTCACATGGAAAAAATTGGATTAATTCAGAAGAGTCAGCATGGATTTATTAAAGGAAAATCATATCTAACTAACTTGCTGGAGTTTTTTGAAGAGGTGACAGAGATGGTTGATGAGGGCAAGGCTTTTGATGTGGTGTATATGGATTTCCAAAAGGCCTTCGATACAGTGCCAGACAACAGGCTTGTGAGCAAAGTTATAGTTCATGGAATAAAAGGGGCAGTAGCAACATGGATAGAAAATTGGCTGAGGGACGAGAAACAGAGAGTTATGGTCAATGGGTATTTTTTTGGCTGGAAGAAGGTTTGTAGTGGAGTTCCCCAGGGGTCGGTAATGGGACCCTTGCTCTTCCTGATATATATAAATGATCTAGATCTTGGCGTGCAGGGGACAATTTCAATGTTTGTGGACGACACAAAACTTGGGAGAATTGTAAACTGTGAGGACAGTGTAGAACTTCAAAAGGACATTGACACATTGGTGGAGGGGGCAGATAGGTGGCAGATGAAGTTCAATGCAGAGAAGTGTGAGGTGATACAATTTGGTACAAAGAACATGGAGAGACAATATAAAATAAAAGATATTCCAAATGGTTTGCAGGAGCAGAGAGACCTGGGTGTAAATGTACATAAGCCAGTAAAGGTGGCAGGACAGGTAGAGAGAGCTTCTAAAGCATACAGTATTCTAGACTTAATAGGGGCATAAAGTACAAAATCAGGGAGGTTATGGTGAACTTATGTAAGACACTGGTTAGACCTCAGCTGGAGTATTGTGTACAGTTCTGGGTGCCACACTATAGGAAGGATGTGAACGCATTGGAGAGAGTGCAGAAGAGGTTTACGAGAATGAGATACTACAATTATGAGAAAAGATTGGAGAAGTTGGGACTGTTTTCCTTGGAGAGGAGAAGGCTGAGAAGAGACTTGATAGAAGTTTTCAAAATAATAAGGGGCCTGGACAGAGTAGATAGGGAGAAACCATTCTTGCTCGTAAACGGATCAAGAAACAAAGGGCATAGTTTTAAAGTGTTTTGCAAAAGAAGCAAATGCAAGATGAGAAAAAACATTTTCACAGTGAGTAGTTAGGCTTTGGAATGCACTGCCTGGAAGTGTGGTGGAAGCAGGTTCAACTGAGGCATTCAAGTAAGGGCATTGGATGATTGTGTAAATAGAAACAATATACAGGATTATGGGGAAAAGGCAGGAGGTTGGCACCAAGTTAAAATGCTCAGAGAGCCGGTGCAGACACGATGGGCCAAATGGCCTCCTTCTACACTGTAGTAATTCTGTGCTTCTGTGATTCTTAGAAGTCCAGAAGGCTGTAAAATGCCTAAACGGATGATGAAGTGCTGTTCCTTCAGTTTGCATTGTTCTTCACTGAAAGCCAAGGCCAAGGATGGACATGTGGGCATGACAGCAAGATGGTGTGTTGAAATGTCAAGTATCAGGAAGGTATGGGTCATGCTTGCGGACTGAGCAAAGCAATGCTCCAGTGAAGCCCAATGCAAACTGAAGGAACAGCACCTCATCTTCTGATTAGGCACTTTACAGCCTTCTGGACATAACATTGAGTTCAACAACTTCAGGCCATGAACTTTCTTCCCCATCTTTACCCCTTTTATAATACAGCTTGTTAATTTATTTCTATGTATTCTTTTATCTTTTTTCCCCAAGACTGCCCCTGCACCCCCCCCTCCCCGCCACAGGGCCATCTGCCACTTGTTCTATGTTGTCCTTTGACAGAGTTGACAGAATGTTGCCCGTGGTTCTGTTATTGACACATTGGCCAGAATTTTATGTCCTGCGGGTGGGCGAGTGCATGCCCGATCCAGACTGATGTGAAATTAACGCAAAATGATGTTGGGCGAACGTCCCAATGTCATTGAACACTCACCTGTCCACATTTACAGTTGGCGGGCGAGCCATTCTCCCAGGCGGCATTCACTTTTTTGCTCAAACCTCAATCTGGAGTGGGATGAAATCTCCGTGGGGAAATAAAATAAAAAGAGATACCTGAGGACTGTTTTTTTATGAGGTATGCTTTCACGTTCTTGATTGTGCTGCATGGATATGTTTTGCAGCATTTTTGCTGTATCCTTTAGTCTGTGGAGGTCTGCCAGCTCACTGGGACAGCTATAATACCATAAGATGTCGGAGCACAAGTAGGCTGTTTGGCCCATCGAGTCTGCTCCGCCATTCAATGAGACTGTGGCTGATCTGCTAACCCTCAACTCCACTTTCCTGTCTTTTCCCCATAACCCTTGATTCCCTTGCTGATTAAAAATCTGTCCATCTCAGCCCTGAATATACTTAACAACCCAGCCTCTACTGCCTTCTGCAGTAAGGAATTCCACAGATTCACACCCTCTGAGAGAAGAAATTCCTCCTCATCTCTGTCTTAAATGGGCAACTCCTTACTCTGAGATTATGCCCTCTGGTCCTAGACTCTCTAACAATGGGAAACAACCTCTCAGCATCTACCCTGTCAAGTCCCCTAAGAATCTTATATGTTTCAATAAGATCATCTCTCATTCTTCTAAACTCCAATGAGTACAGGCCCAACCTACTCAGCCTCTCCTCATAAGGAAATCCCTCCATACCCGGGATCAACCTAGTGAACCTTCTCTGGACTGCTTCCAATGCCAGTATATCTTTCCTTAGATAATGGGACCAAAACTGTTCACAGTATTCTAGGTCTGTTCTAACTAGTGCCTTGGATAGTTTTAGCAAGACTTCCCTATTTTTAAACTCTATTCCCTTTGAAATAAAGGCCAACATTCCATTTGCCTTCCCTTTTACCTGCTGAATTTGTAGGCTAGTTTTTCGTGATTCATGCACGAGGACCCCTAAATCCCTCTGTGCTGCAGATTTCAGCAGTCTTTCTCCATTTAAATAATATTCAGCTTCTCTATTTTTCCTGCCAAAGTGCACAACCTCACATTTTCCCACATTATATTCCATCTGCCAAGTTTTTGCCTGCTTACTTAAACTGTC
This sequence comes from Cetorhinus maximus, assembly GCF_964194155.1. NCBI lineage: Eukaryota > Metazoa > Chordata > Chondrichthyes > Lamniformes > Cetorhinidae > Cetorhinus > Cetorhinus maximus. The sequence goes on along the minus strand of NC_135880.1, from coordinate 159,543,235 downwards.
TATATCCCTCTGTAGACCGTTTGTGTCATCCGCACCGCTTGCCTTCCCATCTATTTTTGTGTCATCCACAAACTTTGTGATAGCACATTCACTTCCCTCATCCAAGTCATTAATATATATTGTAAATAATTGTGGCCCTAGCACTGATCCCCTTGGCACTCCACTAGTTACAGGTTGCCATCTTGAAAATGCCCCCCTTATCCTAACTCTTTGTCTTCTATTAGTTAGCCAATCCTCTATCCATGCTAATATACTAACCCCAACATCATGGGCATTTATCTTATTAAGTAGCCTTATGTGCGGTACCTTATCAAACACCTTTTGGAAATCCAAATATATTACATCTACTGGTTCTCCTTTATCTATCCTGCTAGTTACCTTCTCAAAGAATTCTATTAAATTTGTCAGACCTGATTTCCCCTTTATGAAGCCATGCTGACTCTGCTTGATTATATTATGTATTTCTAAATGCTCTGCTATTACATCCTTTATAATAAACTATAACAGTTTCCAATTATGGATGTTAAGGTAACTGGCCTATAGTTACCTGTTTTTTGTCTCCCTCTCTTTTTGAATAAGGGTGTTACATTGGCAGTTTTGCAATCCTCTGGGACTTTTCCAAAATCTAAAGGTTCTTATAAGGTTACTACCAGTGCATCCACTATCTCTGTAGCTATTTCCTTTAATATCCTAGGATGCAACCCATCAGATACTTGTGACTTATTGGCCTTTAGCCCCATTAGTTCCCCTATTTTCTCTGGCAATAGTTATTGTTTGTATTTCCTCCTCCACTTTTGCCCCTTGATTATTTAGTGTTTTTGGTATGCTATTAGTGTCTTTTACTGTGAAGACTGATGCAAAGTATTTATTCAACTCCTCTGCCATTTCCTGGTTCCCCATTATTATTTCCCCAGCCTCATTCTCTAAGGGGCCGATGTTCATTTTGGCCTCTCTCTTCCTTTTTAGATATTTAAAGAAGCTTTCACTGACCGTTTTTATATTATTTGCTAATTTACCCTCAAAGTTTATTTTCTCCCTCTTAATTCTTTTTTTGATCATCTTTCATTGGTTCCTAAAACTTTCCCAGTCCTCTGGCTTTCCACTAATCTTTGCCACATCGAATGCTTTTTCTTTCAATTTGATACTACCTTTAACTTCCTTGGTTAACCATGGTTGGTTTATCCTCTTCCTAGAATCTTTCTTCCTCACTGGGATATATCTTTGTTGTGAGTCATGAACTATTTTCTTAAACATCTACCATTGTACATCAGCCGTCTTTTCTGCTAACTCCTCTCCCAACCTCTACTCCAGCCAACTCTGCCCTCCTTCCTTTGTAAATACCCTTATTTAAATTTAGCACAGTTGTTTCTGACCCATGTTACTCACCCTCAAGCTGAATGTTAAATTCTACCATGTTATGGTCACTGTTTCCTATGGGATCTTTTAGTCTGAGATCATTTGTTAAACCTGCCTCATTACACATTACCAGATCCCTGGTTGGATGCACAACATATTGTTCCAGGAAACTGTCCCGAATACACTCTGTGAATTCTTGCTTGTGGCTACCTCTGCCAATTTGATTTTCCCAATCTACATGAAGATTAAAGCCACCCATGATTAATGTACTGCCTTTTTTACATGCTCTCATTATCTCCTGATTTATTGTCTGTTCTATAGTATAGCTACTGTTAGGGGGCCTATAGACTACTCCCACCAATGTCTTCTTTCCCTTGTTGTTTCTTACCTCCACCCATTTGGATTCTACATCTTTTGATCCAAGATCATTTCTTGCTATCGTACTTATTCCATCTTGTACTAACAAAACTACCCACCACCCTTTCCTGCCTGTCCTTTTGAAAAGTCACATACCCCTGAATATTTAGTTTCCAGCTTTGTTCTCCTTGTAATCATGTCAGTGAGCTCTCTAGAAGCACTCACTTATACCCTTGGTTACTTTGGTCACCGCCTCTACTGGCAGTGCAGAGCATTTCAGCGCACGTTTCAATGTGAAATCGCGGTTGGGAGCCGATCGTGGTTGGTGACCCATTTCCCGTCCGCTCCTGGGCCCACTGATCACATGTGCCCGACGACCAAATAATTCAGACTATTGTTATCTTACTTTTATGCCACTATCAGTACCTTCTTTAGCCTTTACACTCCCTTTGTCTTCTGCCCATGACATTTTGCCAATTTCTACTGAGCTCCGAACCTATTCCTGACCTTCTATTTTGCTCCACCTGCTCGACCCCTTCTTAAACGGTATAAAATCCATCACATTTCTACTTCTCTTCAGCTCTGAAGAAGCGTCATAAGGACTCGAAACGTTAACTGTTCCTCTCTCCACAAATGCGGCCAAACCTGTTGAATTTTTCCAGCATTTTCTGTTTTATTTATTATTAAAGCATTTGCTTACGTCTGTTTCCATTGCTAGATTTTCCTGGAACATGTTGTTAGCCTGTCAGCAGAGGCTATAGTTTAAGGGGCATCACTCCACATCAAGCAAGGCTGACCAGGAGACTCTCCTGTTCTTACTACCTGTCACGGGCGTATTGGAAGAATTTACAGTTTGATAGTCAAACTGTTTGACCACGTTATGAACACAACTTCTGTGATCATCAAGTCCTGGAGTGGGACTTGAGCCTGGAGCTTCTGGCTCAGAGATAGGGACACTACCCACTGCACTATAAGACCTCCTACTTAGAGCATTAATAGCTTGATAATTTACCATGGAGCCCAAGTTGACATTGATATGCACATCAACCTATTTTCATTAATCACTCAAAATTGTAAGTCTTCTCTTTACTGAATGTGGAGGTTACATGTTAGGCAATAGAAATGCTGTAACACGCTAATCATAGTGCCAACTTGTCCGAATACTAATTAGATGAATTTTGAATAGACCTCCCTGATAACTTAAAAAATTTAAATTCTATCTGAATGAACTCGGAGGACATAATTGTCATGATAAATACTATGCTAGTAATGAACTAGCCCAATTAGATCAAGTGCATATGTGTAAATTATGCTAATTAGAAAATACATTTTGTCTTATTTTTCGAGTAAATTAAATCCGATTTTTTCTAACCTTAGATGGTGTATTTAACTATGATTTTTGGATTTGAATATGTAAATGAGGACATTTGTACAATCGACTACCATGCAAATGACAAACACAGGGAGTGTAATTTGAGCTGTTAGTATTAAGTCACTTATTTTGTTATGGGGGATCTGCAGATATTAATATTGATATTGAAGGTATTTTGACTTGACAATTAAAATAGAGTACACTTGCTCAATCTAAAATCCCTAAAATTACATCAATGCATTTGGAAAAAAAAAAATCACAGTATAATGCAAAATTCAGAGGGTCTATTGCTCTTATTAAAATAACTGCTCATTGATTGAGGGAGGATAGTCCGAGGCCTTCACACATGGTATCTTCATATAGATCGAAATAGTATGCATGTTTATTTTGGCTCAATTATTCAGAATTTTCTTTTTAAAAAATTGAATTCCATTTTATTGGGCTAAGGACAGCTCGGATTATAATTTATAAATCCAGGAGAATGTTGGTATAGGAGTCATAAATGCACGTAGAGGGATTATGATCTGACTGTATTGGAAATATTCACCGAGGCGTTGAATTTTATAGTTTGGCATAGGTCTCGATTGCGGCAATAGCACCTCACCAAAAAAATGAGGCTAGCTAATCGCAATCCTGTGGTGACCAACCAATTAACAGTCTAGAGGTGCAGAAGCCTGAACAGCGTATGTGTGGGGACAGGCAATGAAGTCCTGACCTTGGTGTCATCTGACTGAAAGGCAGGTCCTGGCACCATCTTTAAAGGGTTGCCAGCCCTACGTGCAGTGCTGCCTTGCTCATCAAGATCGCCGCAGCAGCAGTGTTGAAGGCCCTTTTGCCTCCAATCTGCATTTCTCTACTTCTGTGGCTGCTGTGAAGACCCCTGAACCACAGAGGTTCAACTGAAGATCCACGGTACGGACTGAGAGGCTGCAGCCAACATGCCGGAGGGAAGACACTCGGTGGTCCCACGGTTCATCGATGCCTCTCTGGAGGTACTCCTCCAGGCTGCAAGGGGAAGGCAGGAGGTCGTCTTCCCAGTGGCCCTCCTGTCTCACCAAGCGAGACTGCATGTAGATTGCAGAGGAGGCCAGCAGCCTCTGCAATCTTGGGAGCAGTGACGCAAATGGGTCAATTAGCTCTTTCTCTTTCTCTCTGACAGGGTGATTCCTCCATACCACTCTCCACTTTGGGGCTTGAATATGGCAACTCTGGATGGTGCACTTGATGGGGAGTGACCAACCAGGTGGTTGCAAAGGGGCGTGGTAGCAATGTATCTCTTCTAATGCATGGTGGCAGCTCAGCGAAGGCCAGCTGTCTGTCTTTGTTCACCTCACCTCCTCCCTTCAGGAGTTCCCTTTCGCACTTAAGGAGGATGCATTCAGGACCCCGCATCATGGGCCAAGGGCTTAAGTATTGTGCTAGCCTTCATGGGAAAACTAACAAGGTTCCTGTTCCTTCTTCATCTGTTCCTCCTTCTGCTTGCTGGAGAAACGGGCCCACGATAACAAAGAATGGGATAAGACTGGTGGCGGCCTCCCAGACATTTGTATTCTGATGCTGACAGAGAAGGAGGAGGCCCTGGAATGGGCTGGCTCACAGGGTGGTCACGAGATTACAGATGCGAATCAGGAGTATTAACCCAAGAGAGTGAGGAGGCATAATGCTCATTGTCCACCATTGAATATAAGTAGCTCCCCATCAGGCCTGGTTGGGGTGGGGAGATATGAAGTTCTTCAGAACTAAATGGTTTTGTTCTCTTGCGCAGGTCTCAGCATTTCCAAAGAACTATTAACTGCAGAGACCATGAGCCAGCAGTTCATGCTTAAGGAGGAGGAGGAGGGATCCTCACAGTGTGCAGTCACATTATTCCCCTGCATCTTTCACCAGTGCAGATACTCTCATGTTGGTGGGTATGCACTCATGAGTAGGTTCAAGGTCACAAGCTGGTAAGCACATCTCAGGTGCAGCTGAGCAGCTCATAGAGGTTGTGATAACCCAGGCCATTGATAGTCGAAGGTCTTTGGGAGGCCAAGTTGATGCTGAGCCCCAGGCTGATGTCATGCCTCTGGGGTCAACAAATGTCACTTGCTGGAGTTGCAGCGAGAGATAGGGGAGCATATGTCTGAGCTGCCAGAGGCCGTGCACAGATGCGCGGATAATAGAACAGTCCATCCAGGCCATGAGTGCTGCCATATCTCAGGTGTGTGTGCGTACACATGACTTCCTCCACTGAGAGGTTGGCAACCCTCATGGAGAGCCAGATCCTGCAGACCAATCACTAGATGCTGTTGATGCTTGTAGACCTGCATGCTATTACCTTCTCAATGCCGTCGTCATGAGGCAAGGGAGGAACAAGACACATGGAATCTCTGTCAGATCCTTGTCTTTCTCTGGTTAGCAAGGAGGTGACTGCCTCCTCCTGCTGGGCGGTCCTCTCAGGGTGCCTCTGGTGTGGACAGCAGCTCCTCAGCCCCATTGTAATTGATCCCAGTGCCTCCAGTAGCCACAATTATAGAGCAGGGTCCTGTGTCTGACCAGGAGCCTCCTCAGCATGCTGGGAATTCCAGACCTCAGGTTGTCAGAGGTTGGAGCCAGGCTCATCCCAGGTCGCAGGGCAGCATGATGAGCAGCCTGCTTCCACCTCAGCTGCAAGCACAGGGGTGGCACCACTTAAGAGCATATTTAATCACATTAAGAAAAGCACATGGATGCACTTGGGATTCACAGGTATTTGGACTTTACACTTATTAAGCCTTGATACAGTAGTGCCACTCAATAATTGTCAAACTTACTATTGTCAGATATCAAAAACGCCCTTGCTCCCTCAATGGACTGCTAGTGCTTCAGTAGGCTGCGTACGGTCAGCTGCTCAGTTTTGTCAGTACATAAGGTGAACCTGGGCACAGGTTGGGAATGCTGTGAGGAGGTGACAGCTGGTCAGCATAAATGTTGAGTCTTTATTGCAATGATAGTATGATAAGGTTAGCGTTTGCTGCAGTGCATGGGTTCCTCTCAGACGTGAGTGTTCTCATCTTCAGTGGGTAGCCATTGTCCCTGAGAATCCATCTCTGAAGGCACACAGGGGCTGGAAAAATCTTGGCATCTGGTAATGTTGAAGTATGTAGGTATCGTGCTGCTTCCTGGGAACCGTGCACAAACCTGAAGTATCTGCTTTCGGTGGTCACTGACTAGTAGTTCTACTGCTACGATCGCCGTAGACACCAATAACTTTAATACAAAGAGATGAATTTCCCAGTGACTGACAGAATCACATGACAAGACTTAAAGTTTTAAGATTTTCACTGTAACAAACAAACTAAAATCAACTTAAACCAAATATTACTTAATAGGCAACTAATACACAAAACTACAGAAAAGATTCTTCCCATTAACTATTTAACACAACCAAAATACTTAATGTCAAGCACCCAGCAGATATATAACCATAAAGATTCAGTTTCAAATTTCTCCTGGCTTTCAGCAGGCTCACTTCTCCCTGCCACGCTAGGGCGAGTCTTCCAGTGTTCTTCGAACATCATTTCACCAAGTCTTCTGAGTATCCCCGAACCAACTTCCAGCAGCAGGGTCCAGCGACTCCCTGTTCCTTAAATCTCCACAAGTCCCATTTCTTTGAATATAAACAAGTGTCCACCAATATCTCGCTTGGTGGCTAATACAAGAAAAAGTTTATTGCTCTGCCTGTCACAGCAGCAGTTGTTTTTCCCTATCTCTTCAGGTCTCTCTCAGTCTATGTGTGTTTGTCCAGAGAAACCACTTTTATGTCAAGGTGTGAAAACTTGTCATTTGATTTTCTGCATGTCCTGGTACAGATCACATGGGCCTGTTCCTGGATAGAGTTGATATGATCACACTATCCCCCATTCAGAACTTTCTGTTTTACCTTAACTTAAAAGAGACATCTTAAAACATTGCTAGCTTATCAAGTCCTGCACTCTTAACAATATATTGATGCAATGGAAGCCTTGCCTTTTTATGAAGGCAGCTGGCTGGTTTGTGGAGCCTTGATGCCACATACGGGCAGTCAATGATACTTTGTACCTGGGTGAGTCTAGCAATGGCCCTGAAGCTGATGGACCTCTACCCAGACCATCTGGATTGATGCGGTAATGCATGTAGCTGCCAGCTGTCTTGAACAGAGGATTGCTCACCAGCTTGATCGGTGATGGGCTGCAGTCTGAGAGATACCACACATGTTCCAAGTGGATACCTTGAAAAGATCCTGATGTGCAAAAGTTGAGTGCCACAGTGATCTTTAAGGCCATGGGCATTGGATGCCCACTGAAGCCCATGAGTCTGAATTCATCCTGAAGCATGCTGCATAAGTCAGTGAAGGCTTCCCTGGAGAACTGTATTCTCTACTGACACTGGCACTGGCACTCAGACATCTGCAGATAGTTGAGGCATGCCAGTAGACCCTGTCCTGGAGATAGGCCTTTCTTCATGCAGCAGGCTGTTGTCGGTCCCTTATGCACCCTTCTCCAGCATGTCCAGCTGGAGGCTGGTTGTCCTGCTCCTCCTGCTGTGGAGCTGCTGGCGCCTGGTCCTCCCTCCCTCTGCACCATTCCTCCTCCTCCTCTAGGGTTGGGGGCAGCCATGAAACCTGGGTGGATCGATCCCATGCTAGTTGTTCTCTCTCCCTCTCATGCACCATTGTTGCATTTGACGCCTCCTGGAACCTTCACCTTCTAGGGGGTGATTTTTAGCATGTGCCACTGCTCCTCTTCATCCCTTACATGCATGCACAGCATGTCCACTTTTGATGCCACCCTTGCAAGATGACTGTCCGATGCAGAGTTACACAACTACTACCCAATACAGCTCTCACACTTACAAATCTACCACCCGCTGCAGCTTTTATTAGAGTCCTCCGGCCACTGACTGGCAATGGCCTCCACTCCCCACTCTTTCCCTTCAAGCCAACAAATACTTTCAAAATGATTGGCTTCCAGACATGGGACTAAGGCCTTGCCTTGTTGCCGCCACATTGAACTGGTTGGGGATCTGAACTCCCATGATCCACATGCACTGTTTATGAAATACAAAATGCCCTGTAAAATACCATTGAAATGCATATACATTCAGATTAATTACCTTCCAAATGAGCTAACTTAAAGTCCTGCCATGTTGTAGCGTGCTTCTATCATTCATGCCACTCCTAAAATTTGGAATCTATGTCATGATGTTAGAGTTCTGGGTGAGCGTGCCCCCTCCTGATTTTTTAGTGCCCCCCTCCACCCCTCGGCCCACCTCCTATCCCGCTCTTTTTGCCTGGAAAAATTCAGCCCTAAGCGTGCAAACAATGAAATGACGCCCTATCCATAATTACTAGAATCCAGACAACCCACATAATCACATATGCAGATAACTGACTAAATTGTTTTCATTTCACCAGCTGTCACATGTTACTGAAATGCAAAACCCATATTAGAATCAACGAGACAATGTTAATGTCACTTAACTGTGGCTTATCTAGAAACTGAACAGACTACTCAAATGTCCCAAAGGGCTTTGCACATTATTTTCTTTAAGTGAAATGAGTGTCCTGTAAGCAATCATGTCATTTTTTTTCATGGTGGTGTAAACTATAAACTGTATCACCAAGCAACATGTTACCCCAGCAGGACACCTCACATGCAAGCCTGAAAATGTGCAAAAGCTGACCAACCGGTCCTCAAAACTGCAACAACCCTAAAAGTGTCGTCAGTACAAAAGTACTGGTCACATGTCAGGTGAAGGTAAGTAATTAGTAAGTGTAGTGGCACAAAACCTCATCTACAAGTATATATCTAATCTTCTATATCCTCTATTGCTGGCGAGGGAGTTGGAGGCAGTGGTAGTACCTTAAAATAATAATTTAAAAGGTTCAGTTCAGAATAGTGATGGATTTGGAAATTACTGAAGGGGTTGAGGGTATCTGAATGCTGAAGGTCAGAACTCTATTCATTACAGCTTGGGGGCAGTGCCAACATTGGCAATTAGGTATAATTACAGTTTGACATGTTTACATGTGCAGTTTCCTGTTATAAAGAAATTTATAATGGAATATAAAAAGAATAGGGACTGAATTATGTCTACATGCCACTGAACAATTACTCCATGTCCCCGGACCCTGTTACAGCTGAAGACCACGGGTCTTAATGGTTTCTTAGCAATTAAATGGTATTTTTAAAAACTGCATAATAGTAAATTAGTATTTAATAAATGTAGTTGTAAGGGCTTCTATACAACTTTATGACATTCAGTTCCTTTCATTGGGAATTTAACAGCAGATTTATATTCTTAATTTCAGAACTGAAATCCTTGGCAACACAGCCAACAATAGTTCCAACCAGCAGTGCCATCTACATAAACTAAATTATATCTGTCTCTGTCCCAGATCTTATGGCAAAGAAGAGATTATTTGTATTGAAGGTATAATGATTGAATCATTTCTATTTTTATTTTTAAGTAGCTTCAGGAAGAACAAGGGTGAGGAAGTCTCATAGAAGCAAAACCTGAGACCTGAATTCTGATGGAGAGCCAACATTAAATTTATAATTTCTTATGAAAAATGTATTGAATCTGTTCTGCTTTTCAAACATCTTTTTTAAACATGTTTAAGACCTTAATACTAGGGTGACCAGATTTTCAAAAGTTAAAACCAGGACACATTGAAAAGTCTTGGGAAAGCAGGGCTCCAGTGATAGTGCACATGTTTAGCGACGAATGGCAGAAGTCTGAGGGAGGGGCAGTTGAAGATAGGAGGTCGTGTGATGACATCTTCCGGAATATGTCCAGCCAGAGTTGGCAACCCTAAAGGCAACCCAATTATTGAAGACAGCAGTTACAAACCCCAGACTTTTGTTTCAATTACATTTCTGCCTCATTTCCTTAAAAAAGGCCAAAGTGTTGTTTGTCACAAGATGCCAGAATCCTCTATTCTGCTCTAACTTTACCGAGCAATGCATAATTGGTAGACCAATCTCCATTTAAAAGTCTCTGTTATGGCACAGCGGATGGTAAATGCTGAGTTGTTCAAGTCCCAGAGGGGAACTTGAAACAAATGCTACACTATTTTAAAATTTGTGTTTATTTCGAGTTGCATGTATTGAATTCAGTACTAATAAGACCACTGAGTCTTATAGGTTTCTTAGAAAACCGTTATTAATTTAAAAAATGATTTTAAGCACATACATAGGTTTACAAATTACTACTATGATAACTCCTGGCTCCCCTAGTTAATCTAAATCCCAGTTACACTTCCATTAAGGCAACAGTAAAGCACATAAAGGAAGAATTCTCTGAGCCCACTGGTGGCGGGCGTGGTAGGTGGCGTGCATGGAAAATATGGCGTGACCTGTTTCACAACAGCGTGAAAACAGGTTGCAATTGACCGCTCAGCCCGCCGACGGTGGGCCGCATTTCCCGTCATCGGTCAGTGGGGAATTGTAATACATTAGCATATAATTAAAAGGCCATCCCGGCAGGCTTTTGGAACCCCGCCGTATCGTCTGTCCACATTGGCGGGAAAGCACACTGACGTGTTTCACAACAGCAAGCAGGCGACATGCACTTGGCAGCCTTCACTTTAAGGGAACTGAAATGAGTGAGCAGCAGCGTTCTCCACAGCTCGCCCATTGTTTACAGGCCTCAGGGGTGCCGGGGGGGGGATAGGGGCAACTGATGCCTGGCCCCGGAGGTGACTGCTGTGAGGGTGGGGGGTCTTCACTGGGGTCAAGTGCTAGCCAGCCTCGGAGGTGACTGTTGTTGGTGGCAGCGAGGGGTGGTCAAATACTACCCTGGCGCTACATTCCAGGCACAGACAATCAAAGTGGGGGGCAGGGTAAGCGAGGGAAGTGTCCATGCATTAGGGACACTTGTATAAACTGACCATGCCTCTGCAATTGAGACACATCAGGCGCAGCCACAGTGATATGATTGGGGTCAGGCTCCTAGCCTGTCCGCCCATACAAGCAACACGTAGGCACCAAAGGGCAACCAAGTGCTCCATACCCCGCCACCGTGCCCACCCCCTGGGCACAGACTTCGAGTCCGCCACCACGTTATTGCACTGTGGAGCAGTTGGACTGCACACATTGTACAATCTCCTCACCAACACTGGCCATGTAGCAGTCACTGCTGGAGCCACTCACAGCCCCTTGTAATCTCACATCCCGGTTTGGACCAGTATCCCCCATGTCACAGGCTGACAAGGCAGCCATACAGTACACTCATCTCTGGCCATCTGAGGGGTGACCATCACTCTATGGGAAGCATTAAGGGGCGGTCACACAGGGCCAGGAAAGGTGCCAATCTCAGCCATGATAACCACGTCTCTCACTCTCTTTCATGCTGCAGGAGTCACCTGGGTGGATGGCCCCGGAGTGTGCACCTGCAGATCCTCCTTCCTATGGAAGCCTGAAGGCCCTTGGGTGACTCCATGAGCAGAAGGAGTAGCTGGAGTGAGATTGAGTTGCCCAGCACTCCTCTCGCGTACACACTATTGGAGGCCAACTATGGCATCAGCGATGGAGTTAAGCAGTGCTGGACCAATGTCCTGGACCAAGGTCTCCATGACGGCTGCCATCCTGCCAGTGTTGACGTCAGTGCATTGCAATGCCGGCGCTATCACCTCAGCCTGAAGATGGATGGACTCCCCCATCATGCCTTGCAATCTGACAAGTGCAGCGGACATCCCTTCCTGATGTTCCCTAGCCTGCCTTTGCAGCTCCAGTAACTGTGATATGACTGAGCCCAGGGGCTCTTCATCTGACTCGGACTCAGCAAAGTTCTGGCCTTCAGCTGTCAGGGGTCTTGAAAGTTCCTGCCGCCGCCTGCTGTGGATCAGACAGTGTGATGTGTTCACCATATTGTGATCCCGAAGCTACTCTAAAGCTAGGTCCCACCCTCTGTGCTGGTGGAGGGTGTGGGTGAGCGCTGTGATGGGACTTCAGGGAGGGTTCCTTCAGATTTCTCTTCAGAGATTTCCTCGGGGCTTGCTTGGAGGCCCTGGGGCATGGATTCTGTCGGCTGTTTGGCAGATGTGCCTGCGAAAGCAAGGAGAGATAATTAGTGCATAGCAGTGGCCTGTGAAAGAGGACACGTCACTCATGGCATGGTTGTTTGATGGATGTTGCACTGCTGGATCCTCACTTGGTAGAGCAGCGCTGGCCTCACCGTCAGCACAGGACCGGTCCCGGTCATCGCCGACCAACTGGATGGCTTTATTTTTGAATTCTGTCAGAACTTTGATCAACTGCATCCCTCTACCTGTCTGCGACCTTTCCCTCCTGTTGTGAGCCAGTTTGTCCTGCATGGATAGAGATGGGGCGAGTGTATCAGGGCACCTGCCGGGCCAGATGATAAATATGGTTGGCCAGTGTGGGTGCCGAGTGGTCCCATAGATGGGATGAAGACAATGATAGTGTGTTTGAAAGAGTGAATGGTGATGTCCCTTGCACTGGCAGTGAGTGAGGGCCCTGTAGATGTGTGTTGGGTTTTTGAGCTGGTGGCAATGACCGCTTTGCTGGCAGCTGCCTTTTAAAGATGGTGGCCGGTGTGATGCAAAGGCGGGGTGATGGCGAATGGGTGAATGAGAACTCGCTCACCATGGAAACGATGTGGTTAGCGGGAGTGAATAAATAATGAGGCGGGCTTGGGACGACACGGTGTGAGAACCCATTATTTTCGTCGGCGGGTTGGACTTCATTTTACCCGCCCACTACTACACTTAGTGCAATTCTGGAAAAATCCTGCCCATTGATTTAAGCAGACCCAAGGCAAAGAACACACCCTGGACAGTCAAATTCAAAATGATCTTTCTTGTAGATAGCAGCTTGAGGCTTAGTTGCTGGAGGCTTTTCACACTTTCTAAGATCTTAAAAATGCCTTAGTTCCTACACACAACCTCATCTCCTTTATACAGATTTCTCCCTTTTCAATATAAATCCCATTGCCCCAATATGTTTTTTCAACTCTACTTTCCTAATAATAAAAATCTTTCATAGTACCAATTTTATCAGTAAGCTTTGGGAAAAATAAACACACTGTTTGGCTTGGCCTCTGTTGGCTAGGTGCAAAACCTTACCATCTCTTTGAAATACTTGGGTCTATCTAAAAATGCAAATTTTCCTTTTACACCTCACATTCTACAACTTTAACCATATTTACCTATTTAACATTTCAAACCTCACTTGTCTTCTGATACATCAAAGCCTTCAGACCAACTGTCTTTAATTCAGTTAAGTCCCAGACACACACACACATTATTCCTGTCCTTACAATAAATTTCAATAACATTGTGAAAATTATTATATTTTCCTGACAGCCTCATTTATTTTAATTTTGTCATGTTATTATAATGATATAATACCTTGGGTTTATTTACTGTACACGAGACAAAGTATCAATCACTCATATCAGATTGGGTAAACATGTTGTGGATTCATTTATTAAGACTAGGCACATGAGAACAGTTAAGCGTCAACACCTGCAGGCAATATTCGTGAGGTGGTCCCATGGGTCATCAACCTGGTCAGAAGGAAATGACTTACGTTCCTCCGGCTTGGGTATTCTGCTGCAGGGAGGCAATTTCACCATCTCCGAAGACTCCTCCGCTCCCACGCAGTTTAATAAAGTCTCTGCCACTCTCGTGCTGTTTAATGAAGTTTCCTCTGCTCTTGCGCTGTTCAATGAAGTCACCGCCACTCTTGGGCTGCTTAATGAAGTCTCCTCCGTTCCCATGCAGTTTAATGAAGCCTCCACTGCTCTCATGCTGTTGTATGAAGTCTCCGCCACTCTCGTGTAGTTTAAAGATGTCTCCTCCACTCTCACCCTGTTTAATGAGGTCTCCCCTGTATAAGTCTCCCACGCACCCACACTATTTAATAAAGTCTCCCCTGCTCTCATGCTGTTTAATGAAGTCTTCGTCACTCTCATGCAGCTTACAGAAGTCCAAGCCACTCTTGTGTTGTTTAATCAAGACTCCGCAGCTCTCACACTGTTTAATGAAGTCTCCATCACTTTCATGCTGTTTAATGAAGCCTTCGCCACTCTCATGCTTTAATGAAGTGTCTGCTACTCTCACGCTGTTTAATGAAATCTCAGCCGCTCTCACACTGTTAATGAAGGCTCCGTCATTCTCACACTGTTTAATGAAGCCTCTCCCACACTCTCACTGTTTAATGAATTCTCTGCCACTCTCACGCAGTTTACTGAAGTCACTGCCACGCTCGTGCAGTTAAAAGATGTCTACACCACTTCTGTGCTGTTTAATAAAAGCTCTGCCACTCTCGTGCTTTTTAATGATGTCTCTGCCACTGTCTTGGCCTTTAATGAAGTCCTCTCCACTCTCACGCAGTTTAATCAAATCTCTGCCTGTCTTTCACTGTTTAATGAAGTCTCCACCGCTCTCACCCTGTTTAATGAAGCTTCTGCCACTCACGTGTTGATTAATGAAATTCCCTCCGCTCTTACGCTGTTTAATGAAGTCTCCACCATTCTTGTTCTGTTTACTGAGATCTCCTCCGCTCTCACGCTGTTTAATGAAGTCTCCACCATTCTTGTTCTGTTTACTGAGATCTCCTCCGCTCTCACGTTGTTTAATGAAGTCGTTGCCACACTCAATCTATTTCATGAAGTCTCTGCCACTCTGAGGCTGTTTAATGAAGTCTCCACCACTCTTGCGCTGTGTCATGAAGTCTCCTCCACTATCACACTGTTCAGTGAAGTCTCTCCTGCCCTCACACAGTTAATGAATTCTCCACCACTCTAATGCTGTTGAATGAAGTCTCTGCCATTCACGCGCTGTTTCATGAAGTCTCCTTCACTTTCACGCAGTATAATGAAGTCTCCACTATTCATGAGCAGTTTACTGAAGTCCCCTCCACTCTCACACTGTTTAAGGAAGTCTCCACCACACTCACTCTGTTTAATAAAACCCCTGCCACTCTCACGCTGTTTACAGAAGTCTCCGCCACTCTCCAGCAGTATAATGAAGTCTCCACCACTCATTTGCTGTTTAATCAAGTCTCCACCTCTCTCTCGTGCTGTTTAATGAAGTCTCCACTGCTCTCACATTGTTTAATGAAGTCTCCATCACTCTCGTGCTGTTTAATGAAGTCTCCCCCACTCTAATGCTGTTTATGAAGTCTCCGCTGCTCTCATGCAGTTTACTGAAGTCTCTGCCACTCTCGTGTTGTTTAATGAAGTCTCCAATGCTCTCACACTGTTTAATGAAGTCTCCGCTGCTCTCTCACTGTTTAATGACATCTCCACCGCTTTCACGCTGTTGAATGAAGTCTCCCCTGCTCTCTCGCTGTTTAATGAATTCTCTGCCACTCACGTGTTGTTTAATTGATGTTTCCGCTACTCTCATGCTGTTTATTGATGTCTCTGCCACTCTCTTGGTCTTTAATGGAGTCCCCTCCACTCTCACACTGTTTAATCAAGTCTCTGCCTCTCTCTCGCTGTTTAATGAAGTCGCTGCCTCCCTCTCGCTGTTTAATGAAGTCTCCGCCACTCTCACTCTGTTTAATGAAGTCTTCGCCACTCTCGTGCTGTTTAATGATGTTTCCGCCACCCTCGCGCAGTTTAACGATTGTTCGCCATTCTCACTGATTAATGAAGTCTCTGCCGCTCTCATGCTGTTTAATGATATCTCCACCACTGTCTTGGTCTTTAGCGAAGTCCCCTCCACTCTCACGCAGTTTAATCAAGTCTCCGCCTCTCTCTCACTGTTTAATGATGTCACCTCCACTCCCATGCTGCTAATGAATTCTATGCTGCTCTCACACTGTTTAATGAAGTCTCTGCCGCTCTCCTGTTGTTGAATGAAGTCTCTGTCATTCTCACACTGTTTAATGAAGTCTCCTTTACCCTCGTGCAGTTTAATGAAGTCTTCGCCACTCTCTTGCTGTTTAATGAATTTTCCATTACTCTCATGCAGCTTAATGAAGTGTCTGCCACTCTCACTCTGTTTTATGAAATCCCCGCTGTTCTCTTGGTCCTTAATGAAGCCTCCACCATTCTCATGCAGTTTAATCAAGTCTCCACCTCTCTCTCACTGTTTAATGAAGTAACCGCAACTCTGATACTGTTAATGAATTCTATGCCACTCTCATGCAGTTTAATGAAGTCTCTGCCACTCTCGTGCTATTTAATGATGTCTCCGCCGCTCTCTTGGTCTTTAATGAAGACCCCTCCACTCTCACGCAGTTTAATCAAGTCCCTGCCTTTCTCACGCTGTTTAATGAAGCCACAGCCACTCTCATGCTGTTAATGAATTCTCTGCTGCTCTCATGCTGTTTAATTAAGGATCAGCCGCTTTCATGCAGTTTACAAAAGTCTCTGCCACTGTTGAGTTGTTTAATGAATTCTCGGTTGCTCTCACATTGTTTAATGATGTCTCCATTGCTCTCTCACTGTTAAATGAAGTCTCCACCACTCTCACGCAGTTTAAAGATGTCTACGCCACTCCTGCGCTGTTTGATGAACTCTCTGCTGCTCTTATGCTGTTTAATGAATTCTCTGCTGCTCAAATGCTGTTTGATGACGTCTCTGGCACTCTCTTGCTGTTTAATGAAGTTTCTGCCACTCACATGTTGATTAAAGAAGTTCCCGCCACTCTCATGCAGTTTAATGAAGTCTCCACTGCTCATGTGTTGATTAATGAAGTTTCCACCACTCTCATGCAGTTTAATGAATTCTCCGCCACTCACGTGTTGTTTAATGAAGTTCTCTCCACTCTCGTGCTGTTTAATGAAGTCTCCGCCACACTTGTGCTGTTTAATGAAGTTTCCGCCTCTCTCATGCTGATGAATGAAGTCTCCACTGCTCTCAAGCGGTTTTAATGAAGTCTCCTGCACTCTCACGCCGTTTAAGGAAGTCTCCACCACACTCACTCTATTAGACAGTGCCACTCACACACTGTTTAATGAAGGCTCCGCTGCTCTCAGGCTGTTTAATGAAGTCTCCACTGCTCATGGACTGTTTAATGAAGTCTCTGCCGCTCTTGTGCTGTGTCATGAAGTCTCCTCCACTATCACGCTGTTCAGTGAAGTTTCCCCTGCACTCAGGCAGTTTAATGAACTCTCACCCGCTCTAAAGCTGTTCAATGAAGTCTCCACTGTTCTCATACAGAAGTTTACAGAAGTTTACACTCTCGTTTTGTTTAATGAAGTCTCCGATGCTCTCACGCTGTTTGATAAAGCCTCCCCCACTCTCTCGTTGTTTAATGAAGTCTCTGCCACTCTTGTGCAGTTTAAAGATGTCTATGCCACTCCTGCGCTGTTTAATGAACTCTCTGCTGCTCTTACATTGTTTAATGAAGTCTCCATTGCTCTCATGTTGTTTAATGAAGTCTCTGCCACTCACGTGTTGTTCAATGAAGTCTCAGATGCTCTCACACAGTTAATGAAGTCTCTGTTGTTCTCACACTCTTTAATGAAGTCTCCGCCACTCTCACGCTGTTTAATGAATTCTCCGCTGCTCTCATGCTGTTTAATTACATCTCCGCCGCTCTCATGCAGTTTAATGAAGCCTTCGTCACACTGGTGCTGTTTAATGAAGTCTCCACCACTCTCACGCTGTTTAAGGAAGTCTCTGCTTCTGTCACGCTGTTTAATGAAATCTCCGTCACTCTTGTGCTGTTTAATGAATGCTTCTCCACTCTCAAGGAGTTTAATGAAGTCTCCGCCGCTCTCAAGCTTTTCAATGAAGTCTCCCCCGCCTTCACGCAGTTTAATGAAGTCTCTGCCACTCTCACACTGTTAATGAAGACACTGTCATTCTCACACTGTTTAATGATGTGTCCACCACTCTCACACTGTTTAATGAAGTCTACCTCGCATGCACACTGTTTAATGAATTCTCCACCACTCTCACGCAGTTTACTGAAGTCACCAGCATGCTTGTGCAGTTGAAAGATGTCTACGCCACTCCTGCACTGTTTAATGAACTGTCTGCTGCTCTCCTGTTGTTTAATGAAGTCTCTGCCGCTCTCAGACTGTTTATTGAATTCTCTGCCACTCATGTGTTGTTTAATGATGTCTCTTCCACTCTCACGGTGTTTAAGGAAGGCAGTTGGCGCTGTTCTCACACTGTTTAATGAAGTCTCCTCCGCTCTCACGCTGTTTAATGAAGTCTCTGCCACTCTCATGCTGTTTAATGAAGTCTCTGCTGCTTTCACTCTCTTTAATGAAGTCTGCCTTGCTCTCACGTTGCTTAATGAATTCTCCGCTTCTCTCATGCTGTTTAATTAAGTCTCCCCCACTCATGCAGTTTAATGAAGTCTTTGCTACTCTGGTGCTGTTTAATGAAGTCTCCACCACTCTCACACTGTTTAAGGAAGTCTCTGCCACTGTCACGCTATCTTATGAAGTCTCCGCTACTCATGTGTTGTTTAATGAAGTCCCCTCCGCAGTCGTGCTGTTTAATGAAATCTCCGTCACTCTCGTGCTGTTTAATGAATTCTTCTCCACTCTCAAGGAGCTTAATGAAGTTTCTGCCACTCGCATGCTGATGAATCAAGTCCCCGCCACTCTCAAACTGTTCAATGAAGTCTCCTCCACCGTCACGCAGTTTAATTAAGTCTCTGCCACTCTTACGCTGTTTAATGAAATCTCTGCTACTCTCACACTGTTAATGAAGACTCTGTCATTCTCACATTGTTTAATGAAATGTCTGCCACTTTCACTTTGTTTAATGAAGTTACCTTGCACGCACACTGTTTAATGAAGTTTCTCCCGCTCTCTCGCTGCTTAATGAATTCTCCACCACTCTCATGCAGTTTACTGATGTCACTACCACGCTCGTGCAGTTGAAAGATGTCTACGCCACTCCTGTGCTGTTTAATGAACTCTCTGCTGCTCTCCTGCTGTTCAATGAAGTGTCTGCCAATCTCATGCAGTTTAATGAAGCTTTTGCCACTCTTGTGCTGCTTAATGAAATCTCCGCCACTCTCACTCTGATTAAGAAGTTTCTGCTGCTCTCATGCTTTTTAATGATGTCTCCACCGCTGTGGCCTTTAATGAAGTTCCCTCCACTCTCATGCTGTTTAATCAAGTCTCCGCCTGTCTCTTGCTGTTTAATGAAGTCTCCGCTGCTCTCATGCTTTATAATGAAGTCTCCACCACTCTCAGGCTGTTTAGTGAAGTCACTGCTGCTCTTTAATGATGTCTCTGCCACTCTCTTGGTCTTTAATGAAGTCCACTCAACTGTCACGCAATTTAATCAAGTCTCTGCCTCCCTCTTGCTGTTTAATGAAGTCCCCACCACTCTCACACTGTTTTAATGAAGTCTTTGCCGCTCTCACGCTGTTCAATGAAGTCTCTGATGCTCTAACACTTTTTAATGATGTCTCCACCGCTTTCACGCTGTTTAATGAACTCTCCACAGCTCTCTTGCTGTTTAACAAAGCGGCAGCCGCTCTTACGCAGTTTACTGGTCTCCACCACTCTTGTGCAGTTCAAAGATGTCTACACCACTCCTGCACTATTTAATGAACTCTCTGCTGCCCTCACGCAGTTTAATGAAGTCTCCGCTGCTCTCACGCTGTTAATGAAGTCTCCGCTACCCTCACGCTGTTTAATCAAGTCTCTGCCTTTCTCATGCTATTTCATGATGTCTTTGCCTCTCTCACGTTGCTTAATGACCTGTCTGCCACTCACATGCTGTTTAATGAATTCCCTTCTGCTCTCTCGCTGTTAAATGAAGTCTCTGCCACTCTCGTGTTGTTTAATGAAGTCCCCGCCACTCACGTGCTGTTTAATGAATTCCCTTCCCTCTCGCGCTGTTTAATGAAGTCTCCATCACTCTCGTGCTGTTTAATGAGGTCTTCTCCGCTCTCACAGAGTTTAATGAAATCTCTGCCACTCTCATGATGATTAATGAAGCCTCTGCTGCTCTCAACCTGTTCAATGAAGTCTCCTCCGCCGTCACACAGTTTAATGAAGTCTCCGCCACTATCATGCTTTTGAATGAAGTTTTCGCCACTTTTGAACTGTTTAATGAAGTCTCCTGCAATCTCAAGCTGTTTAAGGAAGTCACCATCACACTCACTCTATTGAAGGGAGTCCCCACCACACTCACTCTGTTTCATGAAGTCTCTGCCGCTCTCACGCGTATTATGAAGTCTCCTCCGCTCTCACACAGTTTAATGAACTCTATGCTTCCCTAATGCTGTTGAATGACATCTCCACCACTCATGTGCTGTTTAATGAAGTCTCCTCGGCTCTCACGCAGTATAGTGAAGTCTCTGTCATGCTCACGTTGTTTAATGAAGACTCCGCCACTCATGTGCTGCTTAATGAAATCTCCGCCACACACACTCTGTTTAATGAAGTCACATGCTGTTTAATTAAGTCTCCGCCGCTCTTACGCAGTTGAATGAAGTCTCCTCCGCTCTCATGCTGTTTAATGAATTCTCCTCTGCTATCACTCTGTTTAATGAATTCTCCGCCGCTCTCACACTGTTAATGAAGTCTCCATCGTTCTCACACTCTTTAATGAAGTCTCCGTCATTCTCACCCTGTTTAATGAAGTATCCACCACCCTCACGCTGTTTAATGATGTCTCCGCCACTCACATGCAGTTTAATGAAGTCTCCGCCGCTCTCATGCAGTTTACAGAAGCCGACGCTACTCTTGCGTTGTTTAATGAACTCTCTGCTGCTCTCCTGCTGTTTAATGAAGTCACCACCGCTCTCTCACTGCTTAATGATGTCTCCACTGCTTTCAGGTTGTTTAATTAAGTCTCCGCCACTCTCACAACCTGTTTAATGAAGTCTCTGCCACTCAAATGCTGTTTGATGAAGTCTCCACCACTCTTGTGCTGTTTAATATAAAGTCCCCTCCGCTCTCGTGCTGTTTAATGAGGTCTTCTCCGCCATCAAGCAGTTTAATGAAGTCTCTGCTGCTATCATGCTTTTGAATGAAGTCTCCGCCACTTGCATGCTGCTCAATGAAGTCTCCTGCACTTTCACGCTGTTTAAGGAAGCCTCCACCACAATTACTCTGTTTCATGAAGCCTCTGCCACTAACGCGCTGTATTATGAAGTCGTCGTCACTCTCGCGCTGTTTAATGAATTCTCCCCCGCCATTCACGTGCTGTTTAATGAAGTCTCCTCCACCCTCACACAGTATAGTGAAGTTTCCACCACACTCACAATGTTTAACGAAGTCTCCGCCACTCATGTACTCTTTAATGAAGTCTGCCCCACTCTCACACTGTTTGATGAAGTTTCTGCTACTCTCATTCTGTTTTATGCAGTCTCCCTCACTCCCAGGCTGTTTAATGAAATCTCTGCCACTCACACTGTTTATTGAAGTCCCCGCCACTCTCATGCAGTTTAATGAAGTACTCGCCATTCTCGTGCTATTTAATGAAGTTTCCAGCACTCTCATGTAGTTTAATGAAGTTACTGCTGCTCTCGTGCTGTTTAATGAAGTCTCCGCTGCTCTTGTGCTGTTTAATGATGTCCCCTCCACTCTCACACAGTTTAATGAAGTCCCAGCCTCTCTCTCGCTGTTTAACGAAGTCTCCAGCATTGTGACACTGTTTAATGAAGTGTCTGCCGCACTCACATTGTTTAATGTAATCTCCGCTGCTCTCA
This sequence comes from Cetorhinus maximus, assembly GCF_964194155.1. Taxonomy (NCBI): domain Eukaryota; kingdom Metazoa; phylum Chordata; class Chondrichthyes; order Lamniformes; family Cetorhinidae; genus Cetorhinus; species Cetorhinus maximus. Next base: position 159,521,540 of record NC_135880.1, on the reverse strand, counting down.
CACTGTTAATGACGTCTTTGTCATTCTGACACTGTTAAGTGAAGTGTCCACCACTCTCACTCTTTTTACTGCAGTCTCCCGCACTCTCATGCTGTTTACTGAAGTCTCCACCACTCTCATGCAGTTTACAGAAGTCTCTGCCACTCTCGTGTTGTTTAATGAACTCTCTGCTGCTCTTGTACTGTGTAATGAAGTCTCCACTGCTCTCTCACTGTCTAATGACGTCTCCACCGCTTTCACATTGTTTAATAAAGTCTCCTCTGTTCTCATGCAGTTTAATGAAGTGTCCGCCACTCACTCGCTGTTTAATGATGTTTCCTCTGCTCTCACACAGTTTAATGAAGTCTCCACCGCTGTCACATAATTTAATGACGTCTCCGCCGCTTTCACATTGTTTAATGAAGTCTCCTCTGTTCTCACGCAGTTTAATGAAGTATCCGCCACTCACTCGCTGTTTAATGAAGTCATGTCCGCACTCGTGCTGTTAATGTATTCTAGCTGCTCTCATGCTGTTTAATGACGTCTCCCTCGCTCTCACGCTGTTTAATGAAGTCTACGACACTCTCGCACTGTTTAATGAAGTCATCGCCACTCTCACGCAGTTTAATGAAGTCTTTGCCACTCTTGTGCTGTTTAAAGAAGTCTCTGCCATTCTCACTCAGTTAAATGAAGTCACTGCTGCTCCCGTGCTGTTTAACGATGTCTTAGTCTTTAATGAAGTCCCCTCCACTCTCACATAGTTTAATCAAGTCTCGACCACTCTTTCACTGTTTAATGAAGTCTCCAGCATTCTCACGCTGTTTAATGAAGCCACCGCCACTCTCATGCTGTTAATGAATTCACCGCCACTCTCATGCTGTTTAATGAAGTCTCCCATGCTGTTAATGATCTCTCCACTACTCTTGCGCAGTTAAACAAAGTCTCCGTCACTCTCATGCAATTTACAGAAGTCTCTGCCACTCTCATGCTGTTTAATAAAGTCTCCACTGCTCTCACACTGTATAATGAAGTCTCCCCCGTTCTCAAGCTGTTTAATAGTCTCCGCCACTCTCACACTGTTTAATGAAGTTTCCAGCGCTCACATATTGATTAATGAAGTTCGCTCTGCTCTCACACTGTTTAATGAGGTCTTCTCTACTCTCATGGAGTTTTAATGAAATCTCTGCCGCTCTCATGCTGATGAATGAAGCCTTTGCCGCTCTCTAGATGTTCCAGTGAAGTCCCCTCTGCTATCATGCAGTTTAATGAAGTCTCCACTGCTATCATGCTTTTGAATGAAGTCTCCGCCACTTTTGCGCTGTTTAATAAAGTCTTCTGCACTCTCACGCTGTTTAATGAAATATCCACTGCTCTCACATGGTTAATGTAGTCTCCATTGTTCTCACCCTGTTTAATGAAGTCTCCCTTACTCATAGGCTGTTTAATAGAGTCTCCCCACTCTCATGCTATTTACTGATGTCTCCGCCACTCTCATGCAGTTTACGGGAGTCAGTGCCACTCTCGTGTTGTTTAATGAAGTGTCTGATGCTCTCACACTGTTTAATGATGTCTCCACTGCTCCCTCGCAGTTTGCTGAAGTCTCTGCCATTCTGGTGCTGTTTAATGATGTTTCTGCCACTCTCACTCTGTTTAAGAAAGTCTCTGCCACTCTCACGCTGTTTTCTGAAGTCTCCACTGCTCTCACACTGTTTAATGAAATTTCCGCCACTCTCACGCAATTTAATGAAGTGTCTGCCACATTCATTCTGTGTAATGAAATCTCCGCCGATCTCACACGGTGTTCTCAGACTGTTTATGGAAGTGTTTGCCACTCTAACACTGTTTAATGAAGTTTCCCCTGCTCAACACTGTTTAATGAAGACTCCGCCACTCCCGTGTTGTTACAGAATTCTCCGCTGCCCTTAAGCTGTTTAATGAAGCCTCCCCGGTCTCATGCTATTTAATGAAGTCTGCATCAACTCTTGTGCAGTTTACACAAGTCTCTGCCACTCTTGTGTTGTTTAATGAAGTCCCCCCAGCTCTCTCGCTGTTTAATGACGTCTTCACTGCTCTCACGCAGTTTACTGAAGTCTGCGCCACTCTTGTGCAATTTAAAGATGTCTACACCACTCCTGCACTGCTTAATGAACTCTCTCCTGCTCTTGTGCTGTTTAATGAAGTCTTCACTGCTCTCATGCAGTTTAATGAAGTGTCTGCCACTCTCACTCTGTTTTATGAAGTCTCTGCCACTCTCACGCAGTTTAATCAAGTCTCCGCCTCTCTCTCGCTGTTTAATGATGTCACCTCTGCTCTCATGCTGTTAATGAATTCTACGCCACTCTCATGCTGTTTAATGAAGTCTTCGCCACTCTTGTGCAGCTTAATGAAGTCTCACTCGCTCTCACGCTGCATTATGAAGTTTCCACCGCTCTCACACTGTTAACAAAGCCTCCGTCATTCTTACACAGTTTAATGATGTCTCCTCCACTCTTATTCTGTTTAATGAATTCTCGCTCGCTCTCATACAGTTTAAAGAAGTCTTTGCCACTCTGGTGCTTTTTAATGAAGTTTCCGCCACTCCCAAGCAGTTTAATGAAATGTCTGCCACACTCACTCTGTTTAAGGAAGTCTTTGCCACTCACACACTGTATAATGAAGTCTCCGTTGTGCTCACACTGTTAATGAAGTGTTTGCCACTCTCACGTAGTTCAATCAAATCGCCCCCTCTCTCCCACTGCTTAATGAAGTCAATTCTGCTCTCATGCTGTTAATGAATTCTACACTGCTCTCCTGCTGTTTAATGAAGTCTCCGCCACTCTTACACTGTTTAATGGAGTCTCCGCCACTCTCATGCAGTTTACAGAAGTCTCTGCCGCTCCTGCACTGTTTAATGAACTCTCTGCTGCTTTCCTGCTGTTTAATAAAGTGTCCACCGGTCTCATGCTGTTGAATCAAGTCTCCGCCACTCACGTGCTGTTTAATGAATTCTCCTCCACTCTCATGCTGTCAAACGATCTCTCCCGCAGTTTACTGGAGTACCCACTGTTAATGATATCTCCATCGTTCTCACACTGTTTAATGAAGTCTCCGCCACTCCCATGTTGTTAATGAATTCTCCGCTGCCCTCATGCTGTTTACTGATGTCTGCGCCACTCTTGTGCAGTTTAAAGATACCTACGCCAATCCTGTGCTGTTTAATGAATTCTCTGCTGCTCTCCTGTTGTTTAGTGAAGTCTCCATTGCTCTCATGCAGTTTAATGAAGTGTCCGCCACTCTCACTCTGTTTTATGACGTCTCCGCCACTCTCACGCAGTTTAATCAAGTCTCTGCCTCTCTCTTGCTGTTTAATGAAGTTTCCTCCACTCTCATGCTGTTTAATGATGCCTCCTCCGCTCTCACACAGTTTATGACGTCTCTGTCGCTCTCACACTGTTTAATGAAGTCTCCACCACTCTCGCGCTGTTAAATGAACTCTTCTTCACTCTCACACTGTTTAATAGAGTCTCCACCAGTCTCGTGCTGCAAAAGGAAGTCTCTGCTACTCTCATGCTGTGTAATGAAGTCTCCGAGGCTCTTGTGCTGTTTAATGAAGGCTCCGCCCTTCTCAATCTGTTCAGTGAAGTCTCCGCCTCTCTCATGCTGTTTAATGAAGTCTCTTCCACTCTCACACTGTTTAATGAAGAATCCTCTGTTCCTGTGCCATTTAATGAAGTCTCTGCCACTCTTGGGCTGTTTAATGGAGCCTTGTCTTCTCTCTCGCAGTTAAATTAAGTCTCCGCTGCTCCTATGCAGTTTAATGAACTCACTGCCACTCCCATGCTGTTTCATGAAGTCCCTGTCGCACTCGTGCCGTTTAATGGAGTCTCCACCAGTCTCGCGCTGCAAAAGGATCTCTGCTACTCTCATGCTGCGTAATGAAGTCTCCAATGCTCTCATGCTGTTTAATGAAGGCTCCGCCATTCTCAACATGTTCAATGAAGTCTCCACCGCTCTCGCCCTGTTTAATGAACTCTCCGCCACTCTCGCCCTGTTTAAAGAAGTGTCCGCCACTCTCATGTGGTTTAATGAAGTCTCCTCCACTCTTATGCTCTTTAATGAAGTCTCCGCCTCTCTCATGCTGTTTAATGATGTTTCCTCTGCTCTCGCGCAGTTTAATGAAGTCTCCGCAGCTCTCACAGAATTGAATGACGTCTCCGCCTCTCTCACGCTGTTTAATGAAGTCTCCGCCACTCTTGCACTGTGAAATTAATTCTTCGCTGCTCTGTGCTGTTTAATGAAGTCTCCGCCACACTCATGCTGTTTAATGAAGTCTTCTCCGCTCTCACGCTGTTTAATGAAGTCTCCATCAGTCTCGTGCTGCAAAAGGAAGTCTCTGCTACTCTCATGCTGTGTAATGAAGTCTCAAATCCTCTTGTGCTGTTTCATGAAGGCTCCGCCCTTCTCAACCTGTTCAATGAAATCTCCACCGCTCTCATGCGGTTTAATGAAGTCTCCGCTGCTCCCATGCTGTTTAATGAAGTCTCCTCTGCTCCTGTGCAGTTTAATGAAGTCTCTGCCACTCTTGGGCTGTTTAATGGAGCCTTGTCCTCTCTCATGCAGTTAAATGAAGTCTCTGCTGCTCCCGTGCAGTTTAATGAACTTACTGCCACTCCCGTGCTGTTTAATGAAGTCACCGCAGATCTCACACTGTTTAACAAAAACTTTGCCACTCTCCTGTGAAGGGTTCTCAAAATTGCCACATTTTTCATATCATCAACATGGATAATGCTTTTGGACTTTTACGGCAGAGGACCCAAATGCTGACTTAAACGTAGAACTCTGCAGACAGTAGTCTAGGCCCATGAAGGCCTGGGATTGGACCTGCCCGGGCTTGTTGAGTGCAGTGTGGATTGTTGCCTGAAACCAGACAACGAGAGGAGACAGAATACGCATTCTTCCCTTTAAAACAGTCAATCCAGAGAAAGACTTCATCTTACACGAAACTAAAGCCCATCAAAATCTTGCATAAATAATTGCTACTAACTACTAAGGCAAGAAGGCAGAGATTAATGCAATTATGCGAACATATCAATACTCCACATATACAATGGCTTGCAGTTCAAGGCTAGTTACGGGGGCAGGAAGACAATGATAAACATCATGCGAGCCCATTAAAAACGAGACAACAATCACCTGAAGAAGCCCACCAAAATCAGACAAAGAACTAACCTTGATGTGGATTCAGATAAGAAATGCGAAACACAGTATAACTGGGCCACCAGTTACGAAGGGGAGGAGGGTGAGCAGTTTTGGGGCGGTTAAAGCAGAGTTTAAGCAGGGAGAGTTAGCTGAACCAAGCAGAGGAAGGAGATCTGGAGGTTTGCAGGTCCACAGGCAACATCACGGCGAGGGGCACGGGGTGGCAGGCTCAACCGAAGACAACAAGGCCGCAACCGCAGCCCTCCATGAAGATCGACCACCCACAACCGCGCCCTCCACCCAACTGAAGAACCTTTGCAGATTCCACAGACCAGGACCATGTGGGGACGGCAGGCCCCAGAGGACACAAAGAGCGTACCCCAAAACTGCAACTGGCTTACGTGGCTGGATTTCGAACTGTCAAGGAACCCTGGTTGGTGAGCATGATCCCTGACCTCTCCTAGTTCAATTTAGTTAGGTTTTGGGGGTGGGACAAGGGTAAGGGGATTAGTAGCGTGATTTTCCCTCGTTATGCCGTGTGTTCTCCATTCTTAGATAAGTGTACTTTGTAGCTCTGTATAATCTCAGTGAAATCCTAATGTTATAAGTTCATTTGTGACTTCAATAAACTCAGTTTTTTTTTCTAGCACCAAAACCAGTTGTCTGCTGCACTTTGTCACAACCCCCAAATAAGTCCAAGGTCTAGAACCCAGGGAGTGGGAGCGATTCGGACTGCTCAGAAGTCAGAGGTGAAGCTGACACACAACACCACCCCCTACATAATGGCTACTGCGGCAGGACTGTGGTTTGACCCAAAGAATCCCCTGACTGCCGAACTCACAGTGATCAGATAATTGACCATAGCTTACCGTAATAGTAAAGGAACCAATGCACACCCACCTAAAGGGAAAGTGCATGAAATGAAACCCGGCCAGGGTAGGAAGGAGTGGCATCAGGAAGGGAATAACCTTTCCAGCACAAAGCTCAACTGTTATGGGTGTGGGAAGAACGGACATTGGAGGAAGGAGTGTAAGAATCCTTGGAAACATAACAAGGGAAAGAATTCCTCAATCCAGCCCAAAAGGCAGAGACAGGAATCCCTCCCGCCACGGTCGAGTCATTTTTGGACACCATGAGAACCCTATTGACTGGCCCAGGGAAGGTAGCAGCCACCACCGGCGCGCTGACCCCATCAGCCCCATCTAACCCACAACCCTGACAAGAGCCTGCGCGGCCTCTTTACCTGTGTTCCCTTACCTACAACTTATGGAAGAGACTCCTCGTTGAGATGGAGGTAGAAGAGGTAAAGGGGACCTATCTGTTGGACACGGGAGCATCATGTACCGTGATCCATTCAGCTAACCCCACCACCTCACCTCTATCTAATGGGGTCCCATACAGTCTGTCGGGATTCACAGGTAAAGAACAGGCTGGCTCATGTTCCATTCGGCTGACCATTCGTTTAGGAACACTCCGCTCTAAGTGGACTTGTATCCTAATGAAGTGGGAGGTGGAGGGTGGAAAAGGGATCCTGGGAGCTGACTTTATTATAGGCCACAGGATCCTATTGGATTTGAGGAATCATTGCCTATAGGGGCAAAAACAGGAAAGGAAGGCGGAGTAGTAGTCATCCCAGGGAAACAGGGGAAGGGGACCCTGAGCACCATGAAGCCTAAAGAGGGTTATAACCTCGAACTCATGGTCAGTAATACCCCAAGGGAGTTCCAGGCATTTGTGCGAGCCCACCTAGCCACATTTGCCACACACAAACATGACTGTGGGAGGGTCAACGGGTTCAAGGTCAGTGTAGATGGGGACCCTATGGCCCGACCACAAAAGCAATATAGCTTCCCCAGGGAAGCGGAGCCAGATATAGAAGCAGGAATGTCCTCCTTAGTGCAACAGGGGGTCCTGAGACCAATAGCCACCCACGTGAACTCTCCACTGTGGCCGGTTAGAAAACCGGACAACTCCTGGAGGGCCACAGTGGACGATCGGGTGCTCAACAGTAACATCCCAGCCTGTGCACCCACGATAGCAGCAGTTGCCGACCTGATAGGAAGTATCCCAGCATCCGTGACCACTTTCACGGTGCTGGATATCTCCAACGGGTTTTGGTCCATCCCTTTAAGGAGAGAGGATCAGTACAAGTTTGCCTTTACCTTTAAAGGGCAACAGTACACCTGGAATTGTCTGCCTCAGGGCTTCCACAATAGCCCCAGCATTTTCCACCAATGCATGGCAAACAGTTTAAAGGGCTTCAGCCAGCCCAGGCGGCTGGTACAATACGTGGATGACCTGCTCCTATTCACCAATTCGAGAGAGGAGCATGGCCCACTTCTGGCCGAACTGCTGGAACTGCTCGGGCAGGAAGGTTTTAAACTGAACCCAAAGAAAGCGCAGGTCGGCCAGCAGGAGGTGAAATTCCTAGGCCTGACAATACGCACTGGGGAAAGGGCCATAGATAAAGCTAGACGGGAAGCAGTCCACATTAACCAATGTAAATTGTTTAAATCCAAGAGAAGGGAACAGCCAGTTGGGGCAAGGTCTGAGGATAAAAATCCTCAGCCTGCAGCAGGAGTAAACTCACAGGCTGCACAAGTAGGTACAGTGGCTTGTTTTAAGGGAAGGGCCATCCCACCCACCGCCTGGGACACTCCCCTGCTCATCTGGGACTCAGACAAGGTGGAACCTGAGGGCAGAGAGTTACCTGCCCCTGACACAGGTTTAGAAGACGTGCAGCCTGAAGATAGAAATCCCCAGCCAGCGGCAGTTGAGATTCCACAGACCGCACAAGAGGGGACAGCGGCTCGGGTTGAAGATCCACCAGCCAGAAAAGCCCCACCAGCCAGTCCTTAGAAGGTCCCCACGAACACCACGACCAAAGAAACCGTGATCACCGGCTCCCCAGTTTAAAAGGGCAGCCCCTCAAGTCAGGGATCGATCTGAGGACAGAGATACCCAGCCAGCAGCCACAGACTGCGAGGGACCAAAGGTACAGGACAGAGTGGCCACACCGAAGGGAGTAGTGTGCTGTAGCCCGAACTGGGGACGGGCGGCGGATGTACGTAGCTTCTGTTATTTAATTTTGAGATTGTTAAGTTTGGGTGTTTTAGTTAAAATTTTAAATAAAGTGGTTGGTAGTTTAAGTATTATTGTTTAAGAGTGTTTGTATTGAGTCGAGGTCGCAAGACTCGACTATGCTTTACTCAAGCCAGCGAATCCATTCAGGACCTGGCTAAATGCTCTTATGTCTCCCTACAGAAAGAATTTCGATAGGATGGGGGGGCATACTCCTACTTGCCCTGATAGGAATGGCCGCTGGGAGGTGAGGTGAAGTGGAGGACTCCCACATTTTTGGGTGCTCAGGGGAGAGAGCACCGGTTGTGACTGCGAGGGGCAGCGAAGGTAACGTGGAGGAGATCACTACCTATTCCCATGTGGGAAGATGGCCAGGGTGGCTGGGATCTAACTCCACCCGATACTCCAGTCAGACCCGGTTCACCTACGAGGAGGCCTCCTCCCCTGCACCAGCACACAGGTTGTGGCCACACGAGTCGGGGTCACTGAGGGGAAACGCGTATGCCTGACCTGCAGAGGACAGATTCCCCTGGCAAGGTGGTGGTGGCTCAGGAAGCTGAGCAGAGACATGGGGGATGGTACAGCTGACTGGGAGCGACTGGGGAACGACACCCATCGGACCATTACCGGGAACCATGGCGGGGTGAGTGTGTGCTGGGACAAGTGGTGGAAATCGGCACAGGGAATCTATGTCTGCATGTGGGGATGGCGGAAGACCTGCCCCACGGGCGTATCCATTATCTTTTCCGCAGCATGGCTGGACAAGGGGAAGGGGGTGGAATGGGATTCCCACCTACACATTTGCATAACCCCAACTTCTGCAGCCTCAGTTAAGACCACTGAACTCGTGGGCACGCACCCAAAAGCCGCTGCCCACGGCCCCGGCAGTAAGGACACATATGGAGAAGAGCCCTGCCACCACCACGGGACCAGGGAATGGGCTGGTACTAGTGCCGACCGAAAAGGTGCTATACCAGGGGGTACACTACGCGGTAGCTTCCGTGATTCTAAACCTCAAAGAGGTACATTTACCTGAGTGGTGCCCCAAGGAGACAGAGCAGCTATACCAGGCCCTGTTAAGAGAAATGTTCAGGAAATTCTACAAGTTTGATTTTGCCAAAGTAGACAAAACAGAACTGTACACTACCCACACTGAGTACTTTAGCAATGCGGGGAGACAAAGAAGGGGAACCTGGAATGATGTTTTCACAGCATATAATACAGGATCCTCTGTGATAAACAGCCTGGATGACATAGAATTGCAGACACAAATAAACGGTTTAAAAACATAATTACGAAAAATCTTAACAGAGGAGAACACAGTGATAGGCTCAGAGCTACACGAGGACCAGGCCATGATGATCCATTTAAAGAAGATTATTGCTGAGTTGGAAAGGCACGCCAAAACAGTGAATGCACTCATTCGAGAGGATAGGAATGCATCAGACCAGGCTGAACAGAATGAGGTCTGCGTGCTGTACGGGGCATGGTTGCTGGGTGAGGGCCACAGCAACCTGGAGGATTTAAAGCAAGGTTTAGTCCCCTCCTGGATCAGCAAGAAGCACCTCGCAGCCCTCCACCCATTTGAGAATTCACTAAGCCCGTGTCAGTTCCGCCTAGCCTCTGAAACCTACCCTGTCCCAGTAGATTGTGGGCGCTCTAACCACACCATCATGGGTATAGTGGTGAGGATGCCGGTCATGGGTGTGACAGCCCGACTTGCACCAGTATAAAGGGTGGAGCACATTGGAGTCATTCAAGGGGGTGCACACGTCCGTTTCCCAGTGGTCCCACCTTACGTCATAAAGTGGGAGCACATGATGACAGGTACAGACCTCTCTGGGTGCCGGAGCCGGGGTGCACACATAGTACTGTGTCCCCAGCACTTGAACGCCTATTGCAGACCACAGTGTGGGTTTAAAACTGCTGGTGCACAGCCTATAAACTGTACCATGGAGGTAATGGCACAGGGCCATGTTCCCCCACAGGTAGCATATATAGGGGCTGGGACATATTGTGTTACCACAAGTGCACCCCACTACCAGCTTGGACAGCACATCCGGTGTCCGGTAAGTGACAGCAGTTTTTGTTTTAAACCCGAGGCAGAAGTTCAAGTGGCCCAGGAACGGATTGTCCCCATTCCTGAACCCTCCACTGTTCACCTCACTGTTAGGGAAAACATTACCAACCTGCAGAGCTCTGTCACACATTTCGGTTACGAAATTCCCCCTCTACCAGAACATCTTACTAAACTACTAAAAGCTGTAGAGTTATCACAAAAGTATTTCTATACTTTGGAACAGTAAACACACGAGATAGAGGGAGAGATTCAAGGTATCACAGTCCAACCCTGGTGGGACATTTTCGAAAACATAGAGGTCCCTTCATGGGTCAGAATGGCTTCCTACATACTCGTGGTTTCCAGCTGGGAATAGTGTTGTACCTGTTGTGCTCTCAGTGCAAGGGAAAAGGCAAAATCCTAGAGTTCAAAAACGAAAGGACCTGGAAGAAGCATTATACTAAGGTGGAGAGAGATACACCTGTTTGAACCTTTCATATATTTCTTTTTTTATGTTCCTGAATAAAGATTGGTTTTTTTTTGTGTTCGGTTATTTTTAAGAAAGACTTTTACGTGTTGTTTTCTTTTAATAAAGATGTATGTGCACCAAATGTTTGGATGTATGTAAATAATTGTATTTTGACTATGCATGCTTACGTACACCACATTTTAAAGAATGGGGAATGTATGTGTCATGAGGAGAAGATTGACTATGGAGTGTTGGTAATTTTGTTTTTCTTTCCAGTATGATACTTGAAGCAAGTTTTAAGTATCACAGGGGGGCTGAAGGGTTCTCAGAATTCCCACATTTTTCATATCATCAACAAGGATATGACTTTTGGACTTTTACCTGAAACCAGACAACGAGAGGAGACAGAATACACATTCTTCCCTTTAAAACAATCAACCCAAAGAAAGACATGAAACTAAAGCCCATCAAAATCTTTAATAAATAATTGCTACTAACTACTAAGGCAGGAAGACAACAATCAATGCAATTATGCAAACCCATCAATACTCCACATATACAATGGCTTTCAGTTCAAGACTAGTTACGGGGGCAGGAAGACAATAATAAACCTCTTGTGAGCACATTAAAAACAACAAGACAACAATCATCTGGGGAAGCCCACCAAAATCAAACAAAGAACTAACCTTGATTTGGATTGAGGTAAGAAATTTAAAAAAAAACAGTATAACTGGGCCAGGGGAGCCAGAAGGGTGTGCAGTTTTTTTGAAACCTGACACAGGGCAGTGAGCATTTGGGAGTGGTTGAAGCCGAGTTTAAGCAGGGAGCTGAGCCAAGCGGAGGGAGGAGATCTGGAGGTTTGCAGGACCGCAGGCAACATCATGGCGAGGGGCATGGTGTGGCAGGCTCAACCGAAGACAACAAGGCCACAACCGCAGCCCTCCACGAAGATCGACCACCCACAACCGCGCCCTCCACCCAACTCAAGAACCTTCGCAGATTCCACAGACCAGGACCACGTGGGGACAGCAGGCCCCAGAGGACACAAAGAGCGTACCCCAAAACTGCAACCGGCTTACCTGGCTGGATTTCGAACTGTCAAGGAACCCTGGTTGGTGAGCATGATCCCTGACCTCTCCTAGTTTAATTTAGTTAGGTTTTGGGGGTGGGACAAGGGTAAGGGGATTAGTAGCGTGATTTTCCCTCGTTATGCCGTGTGTTCCCCATTCTTAACTAAGTGTACTTTGTAGCTCTGTATAATCTCAGTGAAATCCTAATGTTATAAGTTCATTTGTGACTTCAGTAAACTTGGTTTTTTCTCTTGCACCAAAACCAGTTGTCTGCTGCATTTTGTCACAACCCCCAAATAAGTCCAAGGTCAGGAACCCAGGGAGTGGGAGCAATTCGAACCGCTCAGAAGTCAGAGGTTAAGCTGACACACACACCCCCACCCCCTATAGTGCTGCAAAATGACCTCTGCTACTCTCATGCTGCGTAATGAAGTCTGCAATGCTCTTGTGCTGTTTAATGAAGGCTCCGCCATTCTCAACCTGTTGAATGAAGTCTCCACCGCTCTCATGTGGTTTAGTGAAGTCTCCTCCACTCTCACACTCTTTAATGAAGTCTCTGCTGCTCTCATGTTGTGTAATGACGTCCCCTCTGCTCCTGTGCAGTTTAATAAAGTCTCTGCCACTCTTGGGCTGTTTAATGGAGCCTTGTCCTCTCTCCCGAAGTTAAATTAAGTCTCCGCTGCTCCCGTGCAGTTTAATGAACTGACTGCCACTCCCGTCCTGTTTAACTAAGTTGCTGCAGATCTCACACTGTTTAACGAAGACTCTGCCACTCTCCTGCTGTTTAATGAAATCTCCACACCTCTCAAGCTGTTTAATAAAGTCTCCGCTACTCTCTTGCAGTTTAATGAAGTCTCCCATGCTCTCATGCTGTTAATGAATTCTCCATTGCTCTCATACTGTTCAATGAAGTATCTGCTGCTCTCACATTGTCTAATGAAGTCTCCGCCACTCTTGTGCAGTTTAAAGATGTCTACGCCAGTCTTGTGCTGTTTAATGATGTCTCCGCCACTCACATGCTGTTTGATGAAGTGCCCGTGACTATTGTGCTGTTTAATGAAGTCCCCTCCACTCTCACACTGTTTAATGAAGTCTCCGCCACTCTTGTGCTGTTTAATGGTATCTTCTCCGCTCTCACACAGTTTACTGAAGTCTCCGCCACTCTCATGCAATTGAAAGGTGTCTATGCCACTCCTGCACTGTTTAATGAATTCTCTGCTGCTCTCCTGCTGTTTAATGAAGTCTCCCCACCTCTCACGCTGTTTAATGAAGTCTCAGATACTTTCACGCAGTTTAATGAAGTCTATGCCACTCTCGTGCTTTTTTAAGGAGATCTCCGCCGCTCTCACGCTGTTTAAGGAAGTCTCCACTGCTCAAATGCTGTTTAATGAAGTCCCCGCCACTCTCACGCTATTTAAATAAGTCTCCGCCACTCTCACTCTGTTTAATGAAATTGCTGCCACTCTCACACTGTTTAATGAAGTCTCAAACACTTTCATGCAGTTTAATGAAGTCTATGCCACTCTTGTGCGGCTAAATGAGGTCTCCTCCGATCTCAAACTATTTAAAGAGGCCTCCACCTCTCTTGGGCTGTTTACTCATGTCTCCTGGGGCAGAATTTTCCCGTTGGCATATGGGGGCGGGACCCACACGTCGACGCATGAAATGACGCATGGTGACGTCGAGCGGGTGTCCCGATGTCACCGCACGCCATTGCTATATTTCGGTGGGCCCGCCATTTATTAACCGGCCACTTAAGGCCCTTGAGGCTCCAATAGGTGGGGATTTTGGGGTGCCCGTGCAATCTTTGGCTCGTTGCACAGGCGCAATGGGCAGGCGTGTAGCAGAAATTTGCATGAACCTCATCCATGAGTGGGAGAATAGGGCTCAGTGGGATTACGATTCTACAGATTTAAAAGTTATTGTACAAAAGTTACTGAAACTTGCCTGTGTGAGCTGGAAAATTTCAAAATGCATACCAGCTGTTTGGACTGGACTCATAGCCTTCAGGTCAGCACTTTGCAGTGAGGGTTTGTTTTGGGCCCTGTAGGTTTCAGGAGGTCTCCCTGATCCTGGGAATGGGAGGTGATCTCTCCACTGAAGGCACCTCCTCTGAGGAGGAAGGGAGGGCTAGAAGGCAGCGGAGGCCAGGAGTGCACATTCAGCCTCCAGGGGAGTCACCTTTGCGAGGAGAGACGCAGACACAAGGGGCGCAAGGCCAAGCGGTAGTCTAAGGCAGAAGGGGCCGCAGAAGACACCACCATCCTGTTGCCAGGGTATACAGGTGGCGATGCAGCTACCTCAATATGTCAGGGGTGTAGTGCCGAAGGAAGCTCCATCTCTCAAGGGAAATAGTCAACTCTTTCTGTCAGATGATTGGGCCTGAGATCTCCCCTAACTGTATGGATGAACACCCCATTACAGTGGCTCTAAAGGTCACAGCTGCCCTCAACTTCTATACCTCTGGCTCCTTCCAGGGCTCGGTGGGTGATCTTTGCGGTGTCTCCCAATCAGCTGTCCACACCTGTGTCATGCAGGTCACAAACGCTCTGTTGACCTTCATCCACTTCCGCTGGGACCAGGAAAGCCAAACAGAGCAAACCAGAGGCTTCGCAGCCATTGCTGGCTTCCCCCGCGTCCAGGGTGCAATAGACTGCACACACGTGGCCATCAAGGCGCCAGCAGGTGAGCCCGGTGCCTTCATCAACAGGAAGGGCTTCCAATCCATGAACGTGCAGATAGTGTGTGATCACAGGATGCTGATTCTACAAGTCTGTGCAAGGTACCCAGGCAGCTCCCTCAATGCCTACATCCTCAGACACTCCCAGGCGCAGGGGCTCTTCAGGGTTCCAGCCCAGCTTGATGGATGGCTGTGGGTGACAAGGACTATTTCCTCATAAGGTGGCTCATGATGCCTCTCGTTCATCCAAGAACTGAAGCTGAGCCACACCTTCACAAGGGCTGTGGAGGAGAGAACCATCAGTCTTCTCAAGATGCGTTTCTGATGCCTGGACCATTCCGGGGGCGCACTCCAGTACCCCCAAGATCGTGTGTCGCTGATAGTGGTTGCATGCTGCGCTCTGCACAAGCTTGCGCTGGAAAGGGGGGAAGCTGTGGACGAAGAAGATGTAGACACAGTGGCTGCGGCTGCACACGATGAGTCCAGCAGTGAGTCCGAGAATGAGAACGCACAGGGAAATGCTGAGGGGGCACACGCTGACCCAGGCATACTCCAGGGAAACAGGGACACCCGGGATGCACTAATCCAAGGAACCTTTAGCTGGCACAGCACACATGGATCTCCAACACAAGCTTGGGCTGTAGCCTCCATCCTGGAGCCCTTAGTGCAAAATCTGTCTGGATAGGAGCATTGACGATGGGCCCAGTCAATAAATGTCAATGACACACAAATCATTCATAACATCTCAGGTAGCCATCCACCTGCCCAAGAAAAGAGGCATCCCCCAGCCTTGTTAGACGACCTTAATTTAATGCTTTCACAAAAGTCTCTTGACATAACAGGAATAAAATGGTGTTGCACTTCACACACAATCAGAGGGAACTCATAGAGGGGGCCAACAAAAAAACCACCAGTGATGAACCCGGGGTGTGCCTAAAGTGCCTTCATTTTACGTTTGTGGGTGCTATGTCTTTGTGTTGCCCCTTTGCTGGCACTGGTATCTGAGACAGCCTGTTCTCCCTGCTGTCCTGTTGGCCTCTATGACCTTGGCAGATGTCCTCTGGCCCGTATAGCCTGTGCTGGCCCCGCCTGGGAGGGAGCTGCCAGCTCTGCAGCAGAGATGACAGGCAGATGCTCCGCCAATGTGAGGTCTATTTGGACCTCCCTGCTCACCGTAGATGGATGGACACTGAGGTGGGATACCTGGTGCCCAAATCACCACCCACCCAGGCACTGACCACCTGAGGTCAATGCCGCTGTGAGGGATTGCAGGTTCGAACGCAACCCCAGGAACCCCTGATCCTGTCCCTGGAGCTGCCTCTCCATGAGAGTCGCCACTCTCTCCATGGAGGATGCTTGGCGCTCATCCATGAGGCTCAATGCATTGGCTATGGTCTGCATAGACTCCTCCATCACTGACACCAAGCCAAGCACAGCCTCATGTATCTCGACAAGATAGCCCCGCATGCCTGGCCGCATCTCATCGGTTGGCTGCATCGCCGACGACTCCAGAGGCTCATCATCAGCAATGGACTGAGCATGTGCCTGGGCCCCTGCAGTCCTCCGACTGCTGGTGCGATTGGCACTATCTGTCTCCGTCAGCTCCTCCAGTGACTGTGAAGTGCCCTTATCACCATGCCCCGGGACACTAGCCGAAGATCTGATGATCACCAGGGTGCCAGTATCTGTGCTAGTGCCTGCCTGGCAGAGATGGTGCGATGCTTGTGATGTTGGAGCTTCATGCCCCTCAGGTGTCAGAGGGGCTCCTGCTGCTCTGGGTCCCGGCCCTGTGCCGCTGATGCTGCAAGGAAGACTAAGGACACTCGATCAGTTAGCCTGCGAGCAATGCCAATGTACATGCCTGTCCCCTGGATCTTCATGCACTCATCATTCCACACGCAATGGGCAGCCATGTAGGTTATGTCACTCACTGAACAATCAGCATTACCATGGATGTTGGGAGACTACTGGTGATGTGAGTGCTGGCCACACATACCTGCCAGTGGAACCCCAGCTTCTCCGGCTCCAGTGGACCTGGGCACGTGGCGCCTCTCCAGGTCGAGGGCCACCTGCTCGAAATGGCTAAGCAGCAAAATCTGGCCTGGCCCACCACCAGTCCTCAGCTGCTCGGCATTGTTATGAAAATTCTCCTCCTGGAAACAAGGAAAGAGCATTGATAAGTGATACTTGTATCTTGAATCTCCTGGCGGCCGGCCCACCCTAAGCCCAGTTGCCCATTGCAGGGGTGCAGTGCATCCTTCCCCTGCTGCTGGCCAGCACTCTCACAAATATGCCAGGTGTCTCCCGCACCCACCCCCCCCCAACCCGGCCCCTGCCTTGGCAACATGCTGCCTCCATCATAGTTGGGAGCGCACAGTTGGAGCTGCCGTTGCAAGGAGGCACAATGACGTGGAGCACAGAGAGCAGCAGATCCATCTGTGCCATGCCACCTTGAAGATCCCCTCCCACCATGTCATCATCCTGTCTTCGACATGCCTTGGAGTTCGAGCAGTGCGCCTGGGTGCAGGTCCTCCAGACTGCCCCCACGACAGTCATGTGGGTTGTGGGTGTCAGTCCACCACATGCTGCGGGTGTAGAACCCATCTCATCACAACCCTCTCAGGCTGACAAATGCATAGGGAATACCTGCTGGGCCGCCCAGCTAAGGACACATGCCGTCAATGACTCATTACATTCAGGCCACTCAGATGTGGATGGGGCGCCAGCGGGGGAGAAGCTTAAATGATGTGTGACGTGAATGATGCCAACATGCTACTCAGGCTTCCCGTGCGCAGCAGGTCGCTGAAGTGCTTGCGGCACTGAATCCATAAGCGCTGCACCACGTCGTGGGAGCTCACGGCCTCTTCCCACGCACGCTTGGTCAAGTGGGGTGGCCTCCTCCTCCCATCCTCGGGGATGAGCACCTCCCGCCGTGCTGCCACCTCCTCGAGGAGGGCGGCAAGACACTCGTCTGAAAACCGGGGTGCACATTGACCACCCGCCATACCCTCCTGCATGGCTAGCCTGGATCTGCGTTGGCCATTTACAGCAGTTTTGGAGCGGCTGCAGCTTGCCCTCTATACAGGTCGCCATTCGACCCGACAGCGATTGCCGATTCGCCGCTGCCTGCCCATTCCCGCTGTCCCCAGGAGCCGCAAAACACTCTGGGCGGGCCTTAATTGGCCAGCCCACGTAAAATGGCGGCACCCACCCGCACCCACTCATGCACAGCCCGCCCAACATGGCAAAATTCTCCCCCTGCAATCACAGGCAGTTTAATGAAGACTCTGCTGCGCTCATGCAATTTACTGAAATCTCCGCCACTCTTGTGCAGTTTAAAGATGTCTACGTTACCCCTGTGCTGTTTAATGTACTCTCTGCCGTTCTCATGCTCTTTAATGAAGTGTCAACCGCTCTCATATTGATTAATGATATCTCCACCGGTCACTCACAGTTTAACGAGGTTCCACCGCTCTCACGCTGTTCAATGAAATCTCTG
The DNA here is from genome assembly GCF_964194155.1 of Cetorhinus maximus. Classification (NCBI taxonomy): domain Eukaryota; kingdom Metazoa; phylum Chordata; class Chondrichthyes; order Lamniformes; family Cetorhinidae; genus Cetorhinus; species Cetorhinus maximus. Next base: position 159,503,525 of record NC_135880.1, on the reverse strand, counting down.
CCACTCTCATGCAGTTTAAAGATGTCTATGTCACTCCTGTGCTGTTTAATGAACTATCTGCTGCTCCCGTTTAATGAAGCCTCCGCCATTCTCACACTCTTAAATGAAGGCTCCACCACTCTCACGTGGTTTGATGAAATCTCTGCCGCTCTCATGCAGTTTACAGAAGTCTCTGCCACTCTTGTGTTGTTTAATGAAGTCTACGCTGCTCTCACATTGTTTAATGAAGTCTCCGCCACTCTCGTGCAGTTTAAAGAAATCCATGTTACTCCTGTGCTATTTAATAAACTGCTCTCATGCTGTTTAATGATGTCTCTGCCAGTCACTCACTGTTTAATGGCTGCTCTCTTCCCTGCTCTCACACTATTCAGTGAAGCCTCCACCCTCTCACACTGTTTAATGAAGTCACCGCCACTCTCGTGCAGTTTAATGAATTCACCTCTGCTCTCACAGAGTTTACTGAAGTCTCCACCACTCTCATGCAGTTTAAAGATGTCTAGTTTACTCCCATGCTGTTTAATGGACTCTCTGCTGCTCTCGTGCTGTTTAATGAAGTCTCCGCTGCTCCCACTCTGTTTAATGAAGTCTCTGCCACTCTCGTGCTGTTTAAAGATGTCTACGCCACTTCTGCAGTTTAATGAACTCTTTGCTTCTCTCCTGCTGTTTAATGAAGTCTCAAACACTTTCACGCAGTTTAATGAAGTCTATGCCACTCTCGTGTTGTTTATGGAAGTCTCTACCACTCTCACATTGTTTAATAATGTCTCTGCCAGTCACTCGCTGTTTAATGATGTCTCCACCGCTCTCACGCTGTTCAATAAAGTCTCCAATGCTCTCATACTGTTTAATGAATTCACATCCGCCATTCTCATGCAGTTTAAAGATGTCTACGTCACTCCTGCGCTGTTCAATGAACTCTCCATCTCGATCATGCTGTTTAATGAAGTCTCTGTTGCTCTCGTGCCATTTTATGAAGCCTCTGCCGCTCTCATGTTGTTAATGAAGTATCCCTTGCTCTCACGCTGTTTCATTAAACCTCCGCCGCTCTCATGCTGTTAATGAATTCTCCATTGCTCTCATACTGTTTCATGAGGTCTCCCCTGCTCTCACACTGTTTAATAAAGTCTCTGCCACTCTCATGCTGTTTAATGACGTCTCCACTGCTTTCACGCTGTTTAATGGTCTCCCCCACTCTCTCACTGTTTAATGAAGTCTCCGCCACTCTCATGCAATTTACAGAAGCCTCTGCCACTCTTGTGTTGTTTAATGAAGTCTCCGCCGCACAAATGCTGTTTGATGAATTCTCGGCCACTCTCACTCTGTTTAATGAAACCCCTTCTGCTCTTGCACTGTTCAGTGAAGTCTCTGCCACTCTCTTGCTGTTTAATGAAGTCTCCTCCGCTCTCACACAGTTTAATGAAGACTCTGCCGCTTTCACGCTATTTAATGAAGTCTCTGCAACTCGCGTGCAGTTTGATGAAGTTTCCTCCAATCTCACTGTTTAATGAAGTATCCGCTGCTCTCACACTGTTAATGAAGCCTCCATCGTTATTGCAATGTTAATGAAGTCTCCATCGTTATCGCAATGTTAATGAAGTCTCACCCGCTCCAATGCTGTTTAATGAAGTCTCTGCCACTCTCACACTGTTTAATGAAGTCTCTGCCACTCTTGTGCTGTTTAATGAAGTCTTCTTTGGTCTCACGCAGTTTAATGAAGTCCCTGCTGCCCTCCTGATGTTTAATGAAGTTTCCGCTGCTCTTACACTGTATAATGAAGTATCCACCGCTCTCATGCAGTTTAATGAAGTCTCCCCCACTCTCATACTGTTTAATGTAGTCTCCCCCACTCTCAAGCTGTTTAATGAAGTCTCAGCCACTTCGATGATGTTCAATGAAGTCTACTCTGCTCTCACAATGTTTAATGAAGTTTCCTCCACTCTTACGCAGTTTAATGAAGACTCTGCCAGTCTCATGCAGCTTAATGAAGACTCCGCCTGTCTTAAGAAGTTTAAAGATGCCAATTCTGCACCATTTAATGAACTCTCTGCTGCTGTCTTGCAGTTTAAGTAAGTCTCCACCACTCTCAAACTGTTTAATGAACTCTCTGCTGCTTTTGTGCTGTTTAATGAAGTCTCCGCCGCTCTCATGCTGCTAATGAAGTCTCTACTGCTCAAATGCTGTTCAATGAAGTTTAATAAAGCCCCCGCCACTCATGTGTTGTTTAATGAAGTCTCCTTCACCCTCACGCTATTTAATGAAGTCGCTGCCGCTCTCTCTTTTTAGTGATGTTCCCGCTGCTCTCACACAGTTTACTGAAGTCTCAGCCACTCCGACGCTGTTTAATGAAGTCTCTGCCACTCTCATGCAGTTTAATGAAGTCTCCGCTGCTCTCAAGCTGTTTAATGAAGTCTCCGCCACTTCCATGTTTAATGAAGTCTAATCTGTTCTCATGCTGTTTAATGAAGTCTCCGCATCTCTCACACAGTTTAATGACGTCTCCGCCAGTCTTGTGCAGTTTAAAGATGCCTGCGCCACTCCTGCACTGTTTAATGAGCTCTCGTGCTGTTTATGAAGACTCCGTTGCTCTCATGCTGTTTAATGAAGTCTTCGCCGCTTAAATGCAGATGAATGAAGTCTGCGCCGCTCTCACACAGTTTAATGCGGACTCTGCTGCTCTCATGCTGTTTAATAAAGTCACTGCCACTCACTTGCTGTTTAATGAAGTGTCCTCCACTCTCACACTGTTTTAGTAAGTGTCCGCCGCTCTCACCTTGTTTAATGAAGTTGCTGCCACTCTCATGCTGTATTATGAAGTCTCCATTGTTCTCACACTGTTTAATGAAGTCTCCGCCACTGTCATGCCATCTAATGAAGTCTTTGCCACTCTTGTGCTGTTAACTGAGATCTCCACCACTCTCTTGCTGTTTAATGAAGTCCTCTCTGCTCTGCCGCAGTTTAATGAATTGTCCACCGCTCTCAGGCTGATGAATGATGTCCCCTCCGCTCTTGCGCTGTTTAATGAAGCCTCCGCCACTTTTGTGCAGTTTAATGAAGTCTCGGCCACTCTCACGCTATTTAATGAAGTCTCCAATGCTCTCTCGCAGTTTACTGAAGTCTCCGTTGCTCTCACACAGATTACTGAAGTCTCAGCCACTCTCTTACTGTTTAAAAATGTCTACGCCACTCCTGCACTGTTTAATGAGCTCTCTGCTGTTCATGTGCTGTTTAATGATGTCTCCGCACAAAAAAATGCTGTTTCATGAAGTCTCCCCTGCTCTCATGCTGTTTAATGAAGGCTCCGCCGCTCTCACTCTGTTTGATGACACCTCTGCCACTCTCTTGCACTTTGATAAAGTTTCCGCCACTTTTGTGTAGTTTAATGAAATCTTCGTCACTCTCTCGCTGTTCAATGAAGTCCCCTTCGCTCTCACGCTGTTTAATGAAGTCCCCTCTGTTCTGGTGCTGTTTAATGAAATCTCAGCTGCTCTCAAGCTGTTTAATGAAGTCTCCACCACTTCCATGATGTTTAATGAAATCTAATCCGTTCTCACGATGTTTAATGAAGTCTCCGCTGTTCTCACACTGTTGAATGAAGTCTCTGCAGCTCTCATGTGGTTTAACGATGTCTCCACTGCTTTCATGCTGTTTAATGAAGTCTCCTCCACTCTCTCCAAGTTTGATGAAGTCTCCACCGCTTTAACGCAGTTTACTGAAGTCTCCGCCAGTCTCGTGCAGTTTAAGGATGTCTACACCACTCCTGCACTGTTTAATGAACTCTCTGCTGCTCTCACACTGTTTAATGAAGTCTCCGCTGGTCTCACACAGTTTAATGTGGACTCTGTTGCTCTCACTCTGTTTAATAAAGTCGCTGCCACTCTCACGCTGTAATATGAAGTCTCCGTTGTTCTCATACCGTTTAATGAAGTCTCCACCATTCTCACATTGTTTAATGAGGTCTTTGCCACTCTTGTGCCGTTTAATGAAGTTTCTGCCACTCTCTTGCTATTTAATGCACTGCCTGGGAGGGTGGTGGAGGCGGGTTGCCTCACATCCTTTAAAAAGTACCTGGGTGAGCACTTGGCACATCATAACATTCAAGGCTATTGGCCAAGTGCTGGTAAATGGGATTAGGTATGTAGGTCAGGTGTTTCTCACATGTCGGTGCAGACTCGATGGGCCAAAGGGCCTCTTCTGCACTGTGATTCTGTGATTCTGTGAATGAAGTCCCCTCTGCTCTGGCACTGTTTAATGAAGTCTCCGCTGCTCTCAGGCTGATGAATGATGCCCCCTCTGCTCTCGCGCCGTTTAATGAAGTCTCCGCCACTTTTGTGCTGTTTAATGAAGTCTCCCCAGCTCTCTTGCAGTTTAATGAAGTCTCTGTCGCTCAAGTGCTGTTGAATGAAGTCTTGACCACTCCCATGCTGTTTAATGACATCTCCGCTACACTTGCCCTGTTTAAAGAAGTCTCCGTCACTCTCATGCTGTTTAATGAAGTCTCTGCCACTCCAGTTCTGTTTAATGAAGTCTCTGCTGCTCTCACGTTGTTTAATTAAGTCTCCACCATTCTTACACAGTTAAAGAAGTCTCCATTGTTCTCATACTGTTTAACGAAGTCTCCACCACTATCACACAGCGTAATGAAGATTTTGGCACTTTCATGCAGTTTAATGCAATGTCCGCCACTCTCACTCTGTTTAATGAAGTTTCCACTGCTCCCTCACTGTTTAATGATGTCTCCACTGCCCTCATGCTGTTTTATGAAGTATCTGCTACTCTAATGCTGTTTAATGATGTATTTGCTGCTCTCTTGCACTTTAATGATGTCTCCGCCAGTCACACGCACTTTAAACAAGTCTCCGCCTCATTCGTTGTTTAATGAATTCTCCACCACTCTCAGGCTGTTTAATGAAGCCTTCTCCTATTTCACGCAGTTTAATGGAGCCACCACTGCGCTCACATTGTTAAATGAAGTCTCCGCCACTCATGTGCTGTTTAACTCTTCTACTGTTTCAATGAAGTCTCTGCTGCTCTCACACAGTTTAATGAAGTCTCCGCTGCTCTCCGACTATTTAATGAGGTCTCCGCCACTGATGTGCTGTTCAATGAAGTCTCTGCCACTCTCACACTGTTAATGAAGTCTCCATCATTCTCACGCAGTTTATGAAGTCTCAAATACTCTCCAATGTTTAATGAAGTTTATCTCACTCTCGTGCTATTTAATGAAGTGTCTGCCGCTCTCCTGCTGTTAAATAAAGTCTCCGCTCATCTCACGCTTTTCAATGAAGTCTCAAACACCCTCAGGCAGTTTAATGGAGTCTATGCCGCTCTCGTGCTGTTGAATGAAGTCTCTGCCACTCTCGTGTTGTTCAATGAAGTCTCCTTTGTGCTCATACATTTTAATGAATTCTCTGCTGCTCTAATGCTTTTGAATGAAGTCTCATCCACTCTTGTGCTGTTTGAAGTCTCGTCCACTCTTGTGCTGTTTGATGAAGTCTCGTCCACTCTTGTGCTGTTTGATGATGTCTCGTCCACTCTTGTGCTGTTTGACGATGTCTCGTCCACTCTTGTGCTGTTTGATGAAGTCTCGTCCACTCTTGTGCTGTTTGATGAAGTCTCCGCCACTCTTGTGCTGTTTGATGAAGTCTCGTCCACTCTTGTGCTGTTTGATGAAGTCTCCGCCACTCTTGTGCTGTTTGATAAAGTCTCGTCCACTCTTGTGCTGTTTGATGAAGTCTCGTCCACTCTTGTGCTGTTTGATGAAGTCTCGTCCACTCTTGTGCTGTTTGATGATGTCTCGTCCACTCTTGTGCTGTTTGAAGTCTCATCCACTCTTGTGCTGTTTGATGAAGTCTCGTCCACTCTTGTGCTGTTTGATGTCTCGTCCACCCTTGCGCTGTTTGATGATGTCTCATCCACTCTTGTGCTGTTTGATGAAGTCTCCGCCACTCTTGTGCTGTTTGATGTCTCGTCCACTCTTGTGCTGTTTGATGAAGTCTCCGCCACTCTTGTGCTGTTTAATGTCTCGTCCACTCTTGTGCTGTTTGATGAAGTCTCATTCACTCTTGTGCTGTTTGAAGTCTCGTCCACTCTTGTGCTGTTTGAAGTCTCGTCCACTCTTGTGCTGTTTGATGAAGTCTCCGCCACTCTTGTGCTGTTTGATGAAGTCTCGTCCACTCTTGTGCTGTTTGATGAAGTCTCGTCCACTCTTGTGCTGTTTGATGAAGTCTCGTCCACTCTTGTGCTGTTTGAAGTCTCGTCCACTCTTGTGCTGTTTGAAGTCTCGTCCACTCTTGTGCTGTTTGATGAAGTCTCATCCACTCTTGTGCTGTTTGATGATGTCTCGTCCACTCTTGTGCTGTTTGATGAAGTCTCGTCCACTCTTGTGCTGTTTGATGATGTCTCGTCCACTCTTGTGCTGTTTGATGATGTCTCATCCACTCTTGTGCTGCTTCATGAAGTCTCGTCCACTCTTGTGCTGTTTGATGATGTCTCGTCCACTCTTGTGCTGTTTGATGAAGTCTCGTCCACTCTTGTGCTGTTTGATGAAGTCTCGTCCACTCTTGTGCTGTTTGATGAAGTCTCGTCCACTCTTGTGCTGTTTGATGAAGTCTCGTCCACTCTTGTGCTGTTTGATGATGTCTCCGCCACTCTTGTGCTGTTTGATGAAGTCTCGTCCACTCTTGTGCTGTTTGATGTCTCGTCCACTCTTGTGCTGTTTGATGATGTCTCGTCCACTCTTGTGCTGTTTGATGAAGTCTCGGCCACTCTTGTGCTGTTTGATGAAGTCTCGTTCACTCTTGTGCTGTTTGAAGTCTCGTCCACTCTTGTGCTGTTTGATGAAGTCTCGTCCACTCTTGTGCTGTTTGATGAAGTCTCGTCCACTCTTGTGCTGTTTGATGATGTCTCGTCCACTCTTGTGCTGTTTGATGAAGTCTCGTCCACTCTTGTGCTGTTTGATGATGTCTCGTGCACTCTTGTGCTGTTTGAAGTCTCGTCCACTCTTGTGCTGTTTGATGATGTCTCGTCCACTCTTGTGCTGTTTGATGATGTCTCGTCCACTCTTGTGCTGTTTGATGATGTCTCGTCCACTCTTGTGCTGTTTCATGAAGTCTCGTCCACTCTTGTGCTGTTTGATGAAGTCTCGTCCACTCTTGTGCTGTTTGATGAAGTCTCGTCCACTCTTGTGCTGTTTGATGAAGTCTCGTCCACTCTTGTGCTGTTTGATGAAGTCTCGTCCACTCTTGTGCTGTTTGATGAAGTCACGTCCACTCTTGTGCTGTTTGATGATGTCTCGTCCACTCTTGTGCTGTTTGATGATGTCTCGTCCACTCTTGTGCTGTTTGATGATGTCTCGTCCACTCTTGTGCTGTTTGATGATGTCTCGTCCACTCTTCTGCTGTTTGAAGTCTCGTCCACTCTTGTGCTGTTTGATGATGTCTCCGCCACTCTTGTGCTGTTTGATGAAGTCTCGTCCACTCTTGTGCTGTTTGATGAAGTCTCGTCCACTCTTGTGCTGTTTGATGATGTCTCGTCCACTCTTGTGCTGTTTGATGAAGTCTCGTCCACTCTTGTGCTGTTTGATGAAGTCTCGTCCACTCTTGTGCTGTTTGAAGTCCCGTCCACTCTTGCGCTGTTTGATGAAGTCTCGTCCACTGTTGTGCTGTTTGATGAAGTCTCGTCCACTCTTGTGCTGTTTGATGAAGTCTCGTCCACTCTTGTGCTGTTTGATGAAGTCTCGTCCACTCTTGTGCTGTTTGATGAAGTCTCGTCCACTCTTGTGCTGTTTGATGAAGTCTCGTCCACTCTTGTGCTGTTTGATGAAGTCTCGTCCACTCTTGTGCTGTTTGAAGAAGTCTCGTCCACTCTTGTGCTGTTTGATGAAGTCTCGTCCACTCTTGTGCTGTTTGATGAAGTCTCGTCCACTCTTGTGCTGTTTGATGATGTCTCGTCCTCTCTTGTGCTGTTTGATGATGTCTCGTCCACTCTGTGCTGTTTGATGATGTCTCGTTCACTCTTGTGCTGTTTGATGAAGTCTCGTCCACTCTTGTGCTGTTTGAAGTCTCGTTCACTCTTGTGCTGTTTGATGAAGTCTCCACTACTCTTGTGCTGTTTGAAGTCTCGTCCACTCTTGTGCTGTTTGAAGTCTCGTCTGCTCACACACTGTTTAATCATGTGTCCACCACTTTCACTCTGTTTAATGAACTCTCTGCCACTCAAATGCTGCTTAATGAAGACTCCCCCGCATCCACGCTGTTTAATGAGATCTCTCCACTCCTGTGCTCTTTAATGAAGTCTCCGCCACTCTCGTGCTGCTTAATGAAGACTCCCCCGCATCCACACTGTTTAATGAGATCTCTCCACTCCCGTGCTGTTTAATGAAGTCTCCGCCACTCTAGTGCTGTTTAATGAAGTTTCCCCCGCTCTCACGCAGTTTAATGAAGTCTCCGCTGCTCTCATACTGCTGAATGAAGTCTCCACCTCTCACTTGCTCTTCAATGAAGTCTCCAATGCTTGCACATGGTTTAATGAAGTATCCGACACTCTTACTCAATTTAATGAAGCCTCCATCAGTCTCGTGCTGCAAAAGCAAGTCACTGCCACTCTCGTGCTGTTTAATGAAGGCACTGCCATTCTCATGGGGCAGAATTTTCTGCCTGTCAGGTGGGCTGTGCGGGAGTGGGCACGGGTGGGCGTGGACCCGGTTACCGCACACGATTGGGTCCACTCCGCCATTTTACGTGGGCGGACCAATTAAGGCCCACCTAGCGTGAATCACAGCTCCTGAGGACAGTGGGAGTGGGCGGATGGCGGCGGAACTGCAGCGACTGTCGGGTCCAATGGCAACCCAGCCGCCTGTTTTAAAAAGTTGCTGCAGCTTTTCAAAGGCTGTGAATCATGGCCAGGGGAAGGGCTCCCCAGAGCGCTGCTGGTGAGCAGGTCAGGCAGGAGGGTAGGACAGGGGGGCACTGTGCCCCTTATTTTTCTGCCGATTACCTTGCTGCCCTCCTTGAGGAGGTGGCAGCACAGCAGGAGGTCCTCGTACCCCAGGACAGGAGGAGGAGGCCCTCCCCACATAACCAAACATGACTGGGAGGAGGTGGTGAGCTTCTGCGATGTGGTGCAAGGCACCTGGGTTCAGTAACACAAGCACTTTAACAACCTCTTGCGCTCGGGAAGGGTGAGTACCATGTTGGCATTGGTCACTTAACCCAGCAGGTAGGCTTTCCCCCCTGGCACACCTCCCCCTCCTTTAGCTCTGAGTGTATTGACAGTATTGAATCATTGATGGCATGTGACCTTCACTGGGTGGGCCAGCAGATATTGCCCATGCCGAGGTCACCCTGAGAGGGTGGTGAAGAGATAGGTTCTGCACCCGCAGCATGTGCTACACTGAGACCCACATGACTATTTTGGGGGCAACCTAGAGGAGCTGCACCTAGACGCAGTGCTGGAACTCCAGGACATGTCAAAGTCAGGCTGCTGACATGCTGGGAGGGGAGCTTCAAGGTGGCATTGGCACCGATCCATCTGCTGCTCTCCGTGCTCCACATGCATGCACCTCCTTGCTATGGAAGGTTAGACGGTGTGGTGTCTAATGTGACGTAGGCAGCATTTGGCCAAGGGCGTGGGGTGGTGGGCGGTTGGGGAACAGGCCTAGCATCTTTGTGTGAGTGTTCGGCAGTAGCGGGGTGAGGAGGCACTGGAGCCCTTCAATGTCCCACTCTGGTTGGGGTGGGCCGTCCGCATAAAGAATCCAGGTACAATTTGCACTAATCAATGCTCTTCTCTCCTTTTCAGGAGAAGAATGCACATAATGCAGCCAAGCGGGTGAGAACTGGCAGAGGGCCTGCCCAGTTGGCGATTCTCAACCGCTTTGAGCAGGAGACCCTGGATTTGGAGAGGTGCCATACACCCAGGTCCACCGGTGTCGGTGAGGCTGAGGTGCCACAGGCAGGTATGTGTGTCCAGCAGTGAGGTCACCATTGTTCTCCCAGCAGCCATGGCAGTGCTGACTGTTCAGTGATTGAAGTTTGCAACATGGCTTGACCATTGCTTATGGAAGGATGAGCACATAATGATCCAGGGGACAGGGATGCACATTGACATTGTCTCTATGTTAACTGATCAAATGTCTTTGTTCTTCCTTTAAGCATCAGTGGAGCAGGGCTGAGAGGAGGAGCAGCAGGGTCCCCCTCTCACACCTGAGGGCCCTGAAGTCACAGACTCACCAGCATCATACCATCTCTGCCAGGCAGGCACCAGCGCAGATACTAGCATGTTGGTGGGAATTAGAACATTGGCTAGTGTCCCGGGGCACAGCAGTGAGGGCACTTCACAGTCACTGGGGGAGCTGGCAGAGACAGAGAGTGCCCATGGCGCTAGCAGTCGGAGGACTGCAGGGGACCAGGCACATGCTCAGTCGGTGCCTGATGATGTGCCTCTGGAGTCGTCCGCAATGCAGCAAATGCAGGAAATGCGGCCAGGTATGCAGGAGCACCTGGTGGAGATACATGAGGCTGTGCTTGGCTTGGTGTTCATGGTGGAGGAGTCTACGCGGACTATCGCCGAATCAATGAGCCTCATGCGTCCTCCTTGGAGAGAGTGGCGACTCTTGTGGAGAGGCTCCTCCAGGAGACCAATCAGGGGTTCCTGGGGATGCGCTCTGACCAGCAAACCCTCACATTGGCATTGACCTCAGCTGGTCAGTGCCAGTGTGGGAGATGGTCTGGGAACCAAGTATCCCAGCTCGGTGCCCATCCATCCACGGTGAGCAGGGAGGTCCAAAGCGACCTAACAATGGCGCATCAGCTGCCTGTCATCTCTGCAGGCACCTCTCAGGGCACTCCGGATGAGGGCGGCAGCTCCTCCGCTCCTCTCCCAGTGACCGTTACATCTGATGAGGCTGCGACGACTGGGGAGGTGCCAGTTGTGGAACTGGCCGCTCCCTCCCAGGCGGGGCCAGCACAGGGTCCATGGGCCAGAGGATGGCCGCCAAGGTCATCGAGGCCAACAGGACAGTAGAGTGAGCAGGCTGTGTCAGATGCCACTCCCATCGAGGGGGCAGCACCAAGACGTAGCACCTGAAAGTGTAAACATAAAGCAACTTAGGCACAGCACAGGTTTATCACTGGTGCTTTTGTGTTGGCCCACAATGAGGTCTTTATGAGTTGGTGTGATTTTTAACATCTTTGTTATTTTATTTTCTTAAGTTCTTTTGATTGTAATATTAAATTCAGATGTGTCACCATGGCCTCTTTACTTCTGCAGGTGGATGGTTACCAATAATGTTATGAGTGATTTGTGGGACATTCTGCTTTATTGACAAGACCCTTAGTTAATGTTCCTAACCAGGCTGATTTTGCACTCAGGTATCGAGCATGGAGCCTGAAGCCCAGAGCTTGTCCTGGATGTCCATATGTGGTGTGCTAGCTGAAGCTTCATTGGATTAAAGCCTCCCGGGTGTCCCTGCCTCCCTGGAGTATGCCCGGGTCAGCATCTACACCCTCAGCATTTCCCTGTGCGTGCTCATCCTCAAACTCACTGCTGGACTCATCGTGTGCAGCTGCAGCCAATGCGTCGACATCTTTATCGTCCACAATGTCCCCCCTTTCCAGTGCAAGGTTATGGAAGTGCAGCATGCAACCACTAACACCGACACACGATCTGGGGGGTACTGGAGTGCGCCCCCTGAGTGGTCCAGGCATCGGAAGCACATCTTGAGAAGACAGATGGTTCTCTCCACCACAGCCCTGTGGAGGTGTGGCTCCTATTGTCCCGCTGCTCAGCTTCAGTTCTTGGATGGCGGAGAGGCATCATGAGCCATCTTCTGAGGAGATAGCCCTTGTCAGCCAGCAGCCATCCATCAAGCCGGGCTGGAGCACTGAAGAGCCCTGGCACCTTGGAGTATCTGAGGACGTAGGCCCCCGCACACCAACGGGAAAATTCTGCCCATGTGGCTTAATGAAGTCTCTTCCACTCTTACGCAACTTAATGAAGTCTTCGCTGCTCACACGCTGTTTAATGATGTCTCCGCACTCATGTGCTGTTTCATGAAGGCTCCAACGCACCCGTGCTGTTTAATGAATTCTCTCCGCTCCCACTCTGTTTAATGAAGTCTCCTCCGATCATGCACTGTTTAAGGAAGTCTTCACCATTCTCATGCTGTTTAATGAAGTCTCCACCACTCGCATGCTGTTTAATGAAGTGCCTTCCACTCTCACACTTTTTAATGGAGTCTCTGACACCCTCACTCTGTTTAATGAATTCTCCGCTGCTCTCACACTGTTAATGAGGTCTTCATTAATCTCACACTGTTGAATGAAGTCTCTGCCACTCTCCACAGTTTAATGAAGTCTTAAACACTCTCAAATGTTTAATGAAGTCTCCGCCACTCTCCTGCTGTTTAATAATGTCTCCGGTCCTCTCATGCTGTTCAATGAAGTCTCAAATACTCTCATGCAGTTTAATGGAGTCTATGTTACTCTCATGCAGTTTCATGAAGTCTCAGCCACTCTCACACAGTTTAATGAAGTCTCCGCCACTCTCCTGACATTTAATGAAGCCTCTGCCATTCTTGTGCTGTTTAATGAAGTCTCCGCTGCTGTCTTTCTGTTTAATGCATTCTCCTCTGCTCTCGCGCTGTTTAATGAATTATCCTCCGCTCTCGGCTGTTTGATGAAGTCTTCTCCGCTCACACAGTTTAATGAAGTCTCCGCCACTCTCCTGACATTTAACGAAGCCTCCGCCATTCTTGTGCTGTTTAATGAAGTCTCCGCCACTCAAATGTCATTTAATGAATTCTCCATCGCTCTCACACTGTTTAATTAAGTCTCTGTTACTCTTGTGCTGTTTAATGAAGTCTCAACCACTCTCAGGCAGTTTAATGAAGTCTCCTCCACTCTCATGCAGCTTAACGAAGTCTCTGTTCTCATGCTGTTTAATGAAGTCTCCTCCGCTCTCACATAGTTTAATGAAGTCCCTGCGGTTCCTGTGCTGTTTAGTGAACCCGCCGCCACTCTCACACAGTTTCGTGAAGTCCCATCACTCTTACTGTGTTTAAAGAAGTCTCCATGCACTTGCTGATGCTCTCACTCTGTTTAGTTAATTCTCTGTTACTACCTCGTTGTTTATTGACATCTCCACCGCTCTCACGCTGTTTAATGAAGTTTCCTCCGCTCTCGCACTGTTTAATGAAGTCTCGCTGCTCTCACGCTGTTTAATGAAGTCTCCTCTGGTCTCACGCAGTTTAAAAAGTCTCTGCTGCTCCAATGCTGTTTAATGAAGACTCTGCCACTTGCGCGCTGATTAATGAAGTTTCCGCCACTCTCATGCTGTTTAATATAGACTCCTCCGCTTTCACGCAGCTTAATGAAGTCTCATCCTCTCTCACATAGTTTAATGAAATCTCCGCCACTCTTGTGCTGTTTAATGAATTCTCCTCCACTTTCACGCAGTTTAAAGACATCTCCGGCATTCTTCTGCTGTTCAATGAAGGCTCCAACACTATCCTGCTGTTTAATGAATTCTACGCCGCTCTCACGCAGTTTAATGAAGTCTCCACCACACTCGTGCTGTTTAATGAAGTCTGCTGCTCAAATAACATTTGACGAACTCTCTGCCTCTCTAACACTGTTTAACTAAGGCCTGAATTTTTCCCGCGTCGGGGGGGCTCGGTGGGAGTGGGCAGGGACGGTCAGGAACCCGACTGCCGCCTGCGATTGGTGCGCACCTCCATTTTATGCGGGCGAGTCAATTAAGGCCCACCCAGCCTAATGCGCATCACCGAGATCAGAGTGAAGGGGTGTGCGGGGGCGGGAGTTCAATATACGCTGGGCCCAATGACGACCCGGCGGCCTATTCAAAAATGTCGCAGGCAGCCATGCTAATGCTGCCATTGGCTTTGCAGAGCAGCACGGATGCAGAACGTTGTTGGAGAACAGGGCAGGTGGGAGGGCAGGTTGGCAGGGCAGTTGACCCCGAGGTTTTCAGATGACTGCCTCACTGCCCTCCTGGAGGAGATGGCAGCACGCTGGGATATCCTTGTCCCAAGGGACAGGAGGAGGAGGCCCCCTACATAACCAAACATGCCTGGGAGGAGCTGGCATCCAGGGTCAGCTCCTATGATGTGGTGAGGCGCACATGGGTGCAGTGCCGCAAGTGCGATTGGGAAGGGTGAGTACCGTGTTGGATTGGGTCACTTATCACAGCAGTTAGGAAGGGTTCCCCCAACCCTGGACATCCGAGTTCTTAGAGTGTGAGCGGCAAATGTAAATGAGGCAGCATCTGGGCAAGAGAGTGAGCCCTGGCTGCTTGGAATGAGTGTCTTAAGGTTCCAGGGTCACGAATCGGCTGAGCCCGGCAAGGCTTTTCTCAGGTGGGGCTGCACTGGCAATGCAGGTACAGGGTGGACTAATCAATGCTCCTCTCTCCATTCAGGAGAAGACAGCCCACAATAACGCAGAGAGGCTGCGGACTGGTGGAGGGCTGCCCCACCTTCTAATCTTGACCAGATATGAGCAGGAGGCACTGGACCTGGAGAGGCACCATGCACCTAGATCAACTGGCCGTGGTGAGGTTGGGGTGCCACAGGGAGGTAAGAGTGACTGTTGTCAGACTGTCTGTACAATGATTTGAGCCTCCAACATGGAATTCCGATTGATAATGGAAAGACGGGGGCACCCTGATCCAGGTGCCAGGATTGCACAGTAACAGTGTAACTACTTCAACTAATCACATGTCCTTGTTCTTCCTTTCAGGCTCACTAGAACACCCTCGGTCTCAAGAGCTTGAAGGACCGCCACTCACCCCTGAGGACACGAAGGATCTGAACGCACCAGGGTCACACTCTCTCAGCCAGGCAGGCACCAATGCAGATACCAGCACCTCAGTGGGAATAAGATTGGCGTCTAGTATCTCAGCGCACATTGGTGAGGGCACTTCACACTCGCTTGAGATGCAGGCGGAGGCAGACAGTGCCCAGGGCGCCGGCAGTCAGGGGACTGCTGGGGCCCAGGAACATGTTCAGTCAGTGGCTGATGATGCATCTCTGGAGTTATCCCTGAGGCAGCAGATGCTGGAGGCCCAGCAGGGTGTGCAGGAGGATCTGGCGGAGATACATGAGGGAATGCGTGCCATGGTGTCCGTGATGGAGAAGTCCATGCGGAGCATGAGCAATGCAATGACCTTCATGGCCGAGCGCACTACCTCCTCCATGGAAAGAGTGGTGACCCTCATGGAGAGGCTCCTCCAGGAGAACAAGCAGGGCTTCCTGGGGATGTGCTCAGACCTGCAAGCCCTCACACTGGCAATGACCTCAGGTGGTCACTGTCAGTGTAGGAGACGGTATGGGCATCCTAGCTCGGTGCCCATCCATCAATGGTGAGCAGGGAGGTCCAAAGCGACCTGATGTTGGCGCACGAGCTGCTTGTTGTCTCTGCGGGCTCCTCTCAGGGCGCTCCGGATGAGGGCAGCAGCTCCTCTGTCCCTCTGCCAGTGACTGTGGCATCCAATGAGGCTGCAGCGACTGGGGAGATGCCAGCCATGCCACTGGCCAGCACAGGCTCCACAGGCCAGAGGATGTCTGCCAAGGTCATCAAGGCCAACAGGACAGCAGAGTGAGCAAGCTGTCTCCAATGCTGATGCCAGCGAGAGGAGAGCACCTAGATGTAGCAGCCACAAATGCAAACGTAAATCATCTTAGGCACAACATGGGCTTATCACTGGTGTTATTTTTTTGCCCCACTTTTAAGTTCTTTTTAAGTTGGTGTGATGTTGAATACCTTGATATTTAATTTGATTTATATATGCCAGGCTCCACACCAGTAAATGTATTTGTTTTTAACAAGCCTCTGGATGCTTCATTAGTTCTGCTGGTGAAGGGGAACCCATGTTATGAGTGATTTGTTTATCATTGAATTTTATTGAAATGGCACATAGTTCATGTTGTTCACCAAGCAAATGTTCTTGTCAGGTATTGAGTATGGAGCCTGCAGCCCTGGCATGTGATAATGGTTCATCTTTGGTAGGCTAGCTGAAGGAGCATTGGACCAAAGCCTCCCGGGTATCCCAGCCTCCCTAGAGGATGCCCAGGTCTGTGTCTATCCACTCAGTGTTCTCCTGTGCGTGCTTGTCCTCGGACTCACTACTGGACTCATCGTCTGCTGCCAGAGCAGCTGTGTTAACGCCTCTTCCTCCACTGCGTTCCCCCTTTCCAGCACCAGATTGTGGAGAGCGCAGCATACAACCACTATCAGCGACACATGATCTGGGGGGTACTGGAGTGCACCCCCTGAGCGGTCCAGGCATCAGAAGCGCATCTTGAGAAGACCGATGGTTCTCTCTACCACCGCCCTTGTGGTGCCCTGGCTCCTACTGTACCGTTGCTCAGCTTCTGTTCTTGGATGGCAGAAAGGTGTCATGAGTCACCTTCTGAGGGGATAGCCCTTGTCACCCAGCAGCCATCCATCCAGCCGGGCTAGAGCACTGAAGAGCCTCTGCATCTGGTAGTGTCTCAGGATGTATGCGTCATGGGAGCTGCCTGGGTACCTTGCACAGACTTGCAGAATCTGCATCCTATGGTCACACACTATCTGCACATTCATGGAGCGGAAGCCCTTCCTGTTGATGAAGGTACCCGGCTGACCCGCTGGCGCCTTGATGGCCACATGTGTGCAGTCGATTGCACACTGGATGCATGGGAGCCCAGCAATCACGGCAAAGCCTCTGGCTCGCTCTGCCTGGCTGGCCTTGTCCGTACAGTAGTGAATGAAAGTCAATGCATGCCTAAACAGAGTGTCTGTCACCAGCTTGACACAACTGTGGACAGCTGATTGGGAGACTCCACAAAGATCACCCACCAACCCCTGGAAGGAGCGGGAGGCATAGAAGTTGAGGGCCACAGTGGCCTTCAATGCCACTGGCATGGGATGTTCACCCACACAGTTGGAGCTGATCTCAGAGCCGATCATCTGACAAATGGAGGTCACTGTTTCCCTTGAGAGGCGGAGCCTCCTTTGGCATTGCACCTCAAACATATTGAGGTAGCTGCATCGCCACCTGTATACCCTGGCAGCAGGACAGTAGCATCTTCTGCGGCGCCTTCCACCTTGCACTTCCTGTTGGCTCTGCACCCCTTGTGCCTGCACCTGTTCTCCCACAGGTGGCTCCCCTGGAGGATGAATAGGGACACCTGGCTTCCTTCCCCTTCTGTCCCTCTCTTCCTCCTCAGAGGAGGTGCCTCCAGTGGAGACCACAATCCCCATTCCCAGGGTAAGGGAAGGCTGCCTGATACCTGGAAGGCCCCAAGTTACGACTCCTCCAGAGTCCTGAACTGGAGCCTGTTATTTCTGTTAAAGCAGCTCTGAAGCAAAATGAAGTTGTCCTGTTCACACAAGCAAGTAGCAGTAAGTAATAATCTAAAGTTCTAACAACTGGCATTAGCGAACCCACTCACACCTCTTATCCCGCTCATGGATGAGGTTTTTGAAAATGTGGCCTATCCACCTGCCCGATGTGCCCATGCGACGCACTGAAAATCGCACGGGCTGCGAAAAATAGAAATCAATTGCTGCCTCAAGGACCTTAACTGGCCCGTTAATTAATGGCGGGTGCGCTTCTATACTCATACCATGCCCGCCTTCCGAAATATCATGATGGTGCGCAGTGATGTCGTGATGCACGCCCAATGTCATTGCGCGTCATTTTATGCGGCAGTGTGTCGGCACCGCCCCCGCACGCCGACTGTAAAATCCTGGCCTACGGCTCCGCCACGCTCATGCTGTTTAATTAAGTCTCTCACACAGCTTAATGAAGTCCCCACTGCTCTCACGCTGTTTAATGAAGTATCCTCTGCTCTCACGCTGTTTAATGAAGTCTCTGCCACTCTTGTGCTGTTTAATGAAGTTTCCACCACTCTCAGGCTGTTTTAAGAATTCTCTGCCTCTCGCACGCAGTTTAATGAAGTCTCAACTACTCTCACACAATTTAATGAAATGTCCACCACTCCCATGCAGTTTAATGAAGTCTCAGCCACTTTCACAAAGTTTAGTAAAGTCTCCTCCACTCTCGTGCTGTTTAATGAGGTCTCTGCCACTCTCACACTGTTTAATGAAGTTTCCTCTGCTCTCATGCTGTTTAATGAAGTCTCTGCAGCTCTTGCACTGTGTAGTGAACTTACCTCCACTCTCAAGAAGTTTCAAGAATTCTCTGCTACTCTCGTGCTGTTTAATGAAGTCTCTACCACTCTCACTGTGTTTAGCGAAGTCTCCAACGCTCTCACGCTGTTTAATGAAGTTTCCTCTGCTCTCACGCTATTTAATGAAGTCTCCGCTGCTCTTACACTGTTTAATGAATTATCCTCCGGTCTTGCTGTTTAATGAAGTTGCCGCCACTCTCGTGCTATTTTTGAAGTCTCAACCACTCTATCGCAGTCTAATGAAGTGTCCGCCACTCTCCTGCTGTTTAATAAAATCTCCTCCACTCTAGTGCTGTTTAATGAAGTCTCCACCACTCAAATGCAATTCGATGAATTCTCCACCGCCCTCATGCTGTTTAATTAAGTCTCTGCCACTCTCGTGCTGTTTAATTAAGTCACTTCCACTCTCGCATAGTTTAATGAAGTCTCCTCCGCTCTCACAAAGTTAAAGGAAGTCTCCACCAGTCTTGTGCTGTTTACTGAAGTGTCTGCCACTCTCACACTGTTTAATGAAGCCTCCACCTCTCTCATGCAATTTATTAAAGTCTCAGCCACTCTCGTGCTGTTTAATGAAGATTCTGACACTCTTGTGCTGTTTTTTGAAGTCTCTGACATTCTTGTGCTGTTTAATGAAGTATCCTCTCCTCTCACATGGTTTAATGAAGTCTCCACCACTTTTGTGCTGTTTAATTAAGACTCCGCCACTCTCATGCTATTTAATGAAGTTTCCGCCTCTCTCACGCAATTTAATGAAGTCTCCTCCACTTTTGTGCTGTTTGATGAAGTCTCTGCCACTCTCATGCTGTTTAATGAATTCTCCTCCACTGTCACGCAGTTTTATGAAGCCTCTGCTGCTCTCACGCCGTTTAATGAAGTCTCCTCCGCTCTCACTTAGTTTAATGTAGTCTCTGCAGCTCCTGTGCTGTTTGGTGAACTCGCCGCCACTCTCAAGCAGTTTAATGAAGTCTCTGCCACTCTCACTGTGTTTAATGAAGTCTCCACCGCTCTCTCACTGTTTAATGAAGTCTCCAACACTTTCACACTGTTTATTGAATTCTCTGCTGCTCCCTCGCTGTTTAATGAAGTCTCCACCACTCTCATGCTGCTTAATGAAGTTTCCTCCGCTCTCACGCTGCTTAACGAAGCTGCTCTTACACTGTTTATTGAAGTATCCGCCACTCTCATGGTGTTTAATGAAGCCTCAACCACTCTCATGCAGATTATGAAGTCTCCGCCACTCTGCGCTGTCTAACGAAGCCTGTGCCGCTCTCACACCGTTTTATGAAGTTTACTCACTCTCCTGCTGTGTAATATAATCTCCGCCATTCTTGTGCTGTTTAATGAAGTCTCAACCACTCTCACGCAGTTTAATGAATCCTAGCCACCCTCGTGCTGTTTAATGAAGTCTTCCCCACTCTCAGGCAGTTTAATGAAGTCTCCTCCATTCTAACGCTGTTTAATGAAGCCTCCTCCGCTCTCACACAGTTTAATGAAGTCTCTGCAGTTCTTGTGCTGTTTAGTGAACTCTCTGTCGCTCTCAAGCAGTTTAATGAAGTCTCTGCTGGTCTCACATTCTTTAAAGCAGTATCCTCCGCACTCATGCTATTTCATGAAGTCTCTGCTGCTCTCATGCTGTTTGACGATGTCTCTGCCGCTCTCTTGATGTTTAATGAAATCTCCGCTAATCTCTTGCTTTTTTGATAAAGTTGCCTCCGCTCTTGTGCTGTTTAATGAATTCTCAACCACTCTCATGCAGTTTAATGAAGTGTCAACCATTTCCACGCAGCTTATTGAAGTCTTCACCACTCTCACGCAGTTTAATGAAGTCTCTGCAGTTCTCATGCAGTTTAGTGGCTCCTTAGCCACTCTTAGTGCGTTTAATGAATTCTCCACTGATCTCACGCTGTTTCATGCAGTTTCCTCCACTCTCAGCTGTTTAATCAAGTCCCCGCCTCTCACATGCAGTTTAATGAAGTCTCAGCCACTCTCATGCAGTTTAATGAAGCCTTCATCACTCTTATACTGTATAATGAAGTCTCCATCACTCTTGTGCTGTTTAATGAAGTCTCAACCACTTTCACTCAGTTTAATGAAGTCTCCACCACTCTCCTGATGTTTAATTAAGTCACCAACACTCTTGTGCTGTTTAATGAAATCTCCGCCACTCAAATGCAATTTGATAAATTCTCTACTGCTCTCACGCTGTTTAATTAAGACTCCGCCATTCTCGTTGTGCTGTTTAATGAAGTCCCTTCTACTCTCATTCAGTTCAATGAAGTGTCCGCCACTCTGCTGCTGTTAAATGAAATCTCCGCTGCTCTCACGCTGTTTAATGGAGTCTCCGCCACTCTTGTGCTGTTTAATGATGTCTCCTCCGCTCACATGCTGTTTAATGAAGTATCATCTGCTCTTGCACATTTAATGAAGTGTCCGCCACTCTCACGCTGTTTAATGAAGTCTCAGCCACTCTCACGCAGTTTATTGAAGCCTCCGCCGCTCTCGTGCAGTTTAACGAAGTCTCTGCCACTCTTGCATTGTTTAAAGAACTCTGCCGCTTGTGTGCTGTCTAATTAAGTCTCTGCTGCAGTCTTGCTATTTAATGCATTCTCCCCCACTCTCTCGTTGTTTGATGAAGTCTCCACCACTCTCACACAGTTTAAGAATCCCCGCTGCTCTCACACAGTTTAATGAAGTCTCTGCAGTTCTCGTGCTGTTTAATGAACTCTCTGTCACTCTCAAGCAGTTTAATGAAGTCTCCGCAGGTCTCACGCTCTTTAAAGCAGTATCCTCCGCACTCGTGCTATTTCATGAAGTCTCTGCTGCTCTCACGCTGTTTGATGATGTCTCTGCCGCTCTCTTGATGTTTAATGAAATCTCCGCCACTCTCATGTTTTTTTGATAAAGTCGCCTCCGCTCTCGCACTGTTTAATGAAGTTTCCTCTGCTCTCGTGCTGATTAATGAAGTACCATTACTCACCATTTAATGAAGTCTCCGCCGCTCTCATGCTGTTTAATGAAGTCTCCGCCACTCTCAGGCAGTTTAATGAAGTCTCCGCCACTCTCCTGTTATGTAATGACGTCTTGTCTGCTCTCATGTTGTTTAATGAAGTATCATCCACTCTCGCGCAGTTTAATGAAGTTTCAACCACTGTGACGCAGTTTATAGAAGTCTTTGCCAATCTCCTGCTGTTTAATGAAGTCTCCGCTGCTATCATGCAGTTTATGGAGTCTCCACCGCTCTCACCATGTTTAATGAAGTCTCCGCCACTCTCGTGCTATTTAATGAAGTTTCTGCCATGCTGTTCCTGTTTAATGGAGTCTCCGCCACTCTGACGCAGTTTAATGAAGTCTCTGCCACTCTCACAGTGTTCAGTGAAGTCTCCGATACTCTTGTGCTGTCTAATCAAGTCTCCGGCGTTATCATGCAGTTTAATGATGCCTCCGCCACATTCGTGCTGTTTAATGAAGTCTCCACTGCTCTCTCGCTGTTTAATGATGTTTCCGCCACTCTCACACTTTTTAATGAAGTCGCCACCACTCTCCTGCTGTGCAATGAAGTCTTGTCTGCTTTCATGCTGTTTAATGAAGTATCATCCGCTCTCATGCAGTTTACTGAAGTCTCTATTACTCTCGTGCTGTTTAATGAAGTCTCAACCGCTCTCACTCAGTTCAGTGCAGTCTCCGTTGCTCTCATGCAGTTTAATGAAGTCCCTGCCACTCTAGCACTGTTTAATGAAGTCTCAACCACTCTCAGGCAGTTAATTGAAACCTCAGCCACTCACATGCACTTTAATGAGGCCTCAAATACTCTCACACAGTTTAATGAATTTCCAACCACTCTGATGCAGTTTATTGAAGTCTTTGCCACTCTCGTGCTGTTTAATGAAGTCTCCACCACTCTCCTGCTGTGTAATGAAGTCTTGCCTATTCTCATGCTGTTTACTGAAGTATCATCTGCTCTTGCAGTTTAATGAAGCCTCAGCCACACTCATGCTGTTCAATGAAGTCTACGCCACTCTTGTGCTGTTTAATGAAGTCTCCTCCAATCTCTTCCTGTTTGATGAAGTCATCGCCACTCTCCTGCTGTTTAATGAAGCCTCCATCGCTCTCACGCTGTTCAATGAAGTCCCTACCACTCTCGCGCTGTTTCATCAAGTCAACGTCACTCTCATGCCGTTTAATTAAGTCTCTGCTACTCTCCTGCTGTGTAATGAAGTCTCATCTGCTCTCATGTTGTTTAATGAAGTATCATCCGCCCTCGCGCAGTTTATTGAAGTCTCCGCCACTCTGACGCAGTTTAATGAAGTCTCCACCAATCTCTTCCTGTTTATTGAAGTCGCCGCCACTCTCCTGCTGTCTAATTAAGTCTCAGTCACTCTCAAGCTGTTTAATGAAGTCCCCGCCATTCTTAGGCAGTTAATTGAAACCTCCGCCACTCTCATGCAGTTTAATGAGGTCTCCGACACGCTCATGCCTTTTAATCAAGTCTCCTCTGCTCTCACGCAGTTTAAAGATGTCTCCGCTGCTATCACGCTGTTTAATGATGTCGCTGCCACTCTTGTGCTGTTTAATGATGTCTCCACCGTTCTCTCACTGCTCTCACACTGTTTATTGAATTCTCTGCCACTGACTCACTGTTTAATGAAGTCCCCGCTGCTCTTGTGCTGTTTAATGAAGTCTCAACCACTCTCACTCAGTTTAATGAAGTCTCCGCCAATCTCTTCCTGTTTAATGAAGTCGCCACCACCCTCCTGCTGCCTAATTAAGTCTTAGTCGCTCTCAAGCTGTTTAATGAAGTCCCCACCACTCTTAGGCAGTTAATTGAAACCTCCACCACTCCCAAGCAGTTTAATGAAGTCTCAACCATTCTCACACAGTTTAATGAAGTCTTCGCCACTCTTATGCTGTTTAATGAAGCCTACTCCACTCTCACACTGGTTAATGAAGCATCTGATGTCCTCCTGTAGTTCAATTAAGTCTCTGTCACTCTTCTGCTGTTTAATGAAGTTTCTGCCACTCTCATCCTGTTGAATGAAGGTGCCACCACTCTCTTTCAGATGAATGATGTCTCAACCACTCTCACACAGTTTAATGAAGTCTCTGACACTCTTGTGCTGTTTAATTAAGTCTCCGCTGCTCTCGCACAGTTTAAAGAAGTCTCAGCCGCTATCACACTGTTTACTCAAGTCTTCACGGCTCTCTTGCTGTTTAATGAAATTGCCAACGCTCTCACACTGTTTATTGAATTCTCTGCTACTCCCTCAATGTTTAATGAAGTCTCCACCACACTCACACTGTTTCATGAAGTCTCCGCTGCTCTCACACTGTTTAATGAAGCATCCTCTGGTCTCGACTGTTTAATGAAGTCGCCACCACTCTCGCGCTGTTTAATGAAGTCTTAGCCACCCTCACACAGTTTAATGAAGTCTCCGCCGATCTCGCGCTGTTTAAAGAAGTATCCTCCACTCTCGCGCTAATGAAGTCTCCGCCACTCTCCTGCTGTGTAATGAAGTCTCAACCACTCTCACTCAGTTCAATGAAGCCTCCACCACTCACATGCAGCTTAATGAGGTCTCAAGCACTCTCACACAGTTTAATGAAGTTTCCATCACTCTCATTCAGTTTAATGAAGTCTCAACCATTCTCATGCTGTTTAATGAAGTCTCTGCCACTCTCGTGCAGTTTAATGAAGTCTACTCTGCTCTCGTGTAGTTAACTGAAGTCTCCAGCACTCTCTGGCTGTTTAATGCAGTTGCCGATGCTCTCAAATTGGTCTTGGTTGTATAATGAGGTCACTGCCACTCTCATGCTGTTCAATGAAGTATCATACACTCTCACACAGTTTAATGAAGTCTCCGCTGGTCTCATGCTGTTAATGAAGTATTGTCCACTCTCGCACTGTTTAATGAAGTGTCCGCCACTCTCACACAGTTTAATGAAGTCTCCGCTGCTCTCATGCTGTTAATGAAGTATTGTCCACTCTCGCACTGTTTAATGAAGTGTCCGCCACTCTCACGTTGTTTAATGAAATCTCCTCGGCTCTCGCGCAGTTAAATGAAGTCTCGTCTGCTCTCATGCTGTTTAATGAAGTATCATCTGCTCTAGCGCAGTTTAATAAAGTCTCATCACCCTCATGCAATTGAATGAAATCTCAACCACTCCCATGCAGTTTCAACGACTCTGACGCAGTTTATTGAAGTCTCTGCCACTCTCATGCTGTTTAATGAAGCCTCAATCATTCTCACTCAGTTTAATGAAGCCTCCGCCACTCAAATGCAGTTTAATGAGGTCTCAAGCACACTCACGCAGTTTAATGAAGTTTCAACTGCTCTAATGCAGTTTATTGACGTCTTTGCCACTCTCATGCAGTTTAATTAAGTTTCTTCCACTCTTGGCTGTTTAACGAAGTCTCCGCCACTCTCGTGCTGTTTAATGAAGTCCCCGCCACTGTCTTGCTGTTTACTGAAGTCTCCTCCGCTCTCACACAGTTTAATAACTCTCCACCAGTCTCACGCTGTTAATGAAGTATCGTCCACTCTCACACTATTTAATGAAGTGTCTGCCACTCTTACGCTGTTTAATGAAGTCTGCCACTCACGTGCCGTTTAATGATGTCTCCACTGCTCTCTTGTTGTTTAGTGAAGTCACTGATGCTCTCACACTGTTTATTGAATTCTTGGCCACTCCCTCACTGTTTAATGAAGTACCCCTTGCTCTCACGCTGTTTAATGAAGTGTCCGCCACTCTCACACAGTTTAATGAAGTCGCCGCAGGTCTGGTGCTGTTTAAAGAAGTATCCTCCACTCTTGCGCTGTTTCACGAAGTCTCCACTGATCTCAAGCAGTTTAATGAAATTTCAACCGCTGTCATGCACTTTAATGAAGTCTCCGCCACTCTCCCACTATGTAATGAAGCCTCATCGGCCCTCATGTTGTTTAATGAATTATCATGTTTAATGAGGTCTCAAACACTCTCACACAGTTTAATGAAGTTTCAACCATTCTGACACAGTTCATTGAAGTTTCCACCACTCTGGTGCTGTTTAATGAGGTCTCAACCACTCTCACGCAGTTTAATGAAGTCTCCGCTACTCTCCTGCTGTTTAATGAAGTCTCAACCACTCTCACTCAGTTTGATGAAGTTTCCGCCTCTCTCCTGCTGTCTAATGAAGTCTCCGTTGTTCTCGTGCTGTCTAATGAAGTCTCCGTTGTTCTCGTGCTGTTTAATGAAGTCTCAACCACTCTCACACAGTTTAATGAAATCTCAATCACTCACGCAGTTTAATGAAGTCTCCACCACTCTCGTGCTGTTTAATGAAGCCTCTGCCGCTCTCACGCTGTATAATGAAGTCTCCCTCACTCTCGTGCTGTTTAATGAAGTCTCCTCCGTTCTCAGGCAGTTTAATGAAGTCTCCTCTGTTCTGACGCTGTTTAATTATGCCCCTGCCTCTTTTGCGCTGTTTAATGAAGTGTCTTCTGCTTTTACGCAGTTTCATGAAGTTTCTGCAGTTCTTGTGCTGCTTGGCGAACTCTCTGCCACTCTCACTGTGTTTAATGAAGTGTCCGCTGGTCTCTCATTGTTTAATAAAGTCTCCGCTCTCTCCTGATGTTTAATGAATTCTGCTCCACTCTTGTGCTGTTTAATGAAGTTTCCGTCACTCAAATACAGTTCAATGACGCCTCCTCCACTCTCACGCTGTTTAATGAAGTCTCTGGATGCTCTCGTGCTGTTTAGTGAACTCTCCGTCACTCTCAAGCAGTTTAGTGAAGTCTCTGCCACTCTTGTGCTGTTTATTGAAGTTTCCGCCACTCTCTTGTTGTTTAATGAAGTCTCCACTGCTCTCATGCTGTTTATTGAAGTCTTCTCAGATCTCATGCTCTTGCACATTTTCATGAAGTACCCTCCGTTCTCTCACAGTTTAATGAAGTCTCCTCCACTCTTGTGCTGTTTAATGAAGTATCCTCCACTCTCATGCACTTTCATGAATTCTCCGCCACTCTCGTGCAGTTTGATGAAGTCTCAACCACTGTCACACAGTTTAATGAAGTCTCCACCACTCTCCCCCACCGCTCTCTCGCTGTTTAATGAAGTCTTTGCTCTCTCCTGATGTTTAATGAAGCCTCAACCACTCTCACACAGTTTATTCAAGTCTCCGCCATATTCGTGCTGTTTAATGAAGGGTCTGGATGCTCTTGTGCTGTTTAGTGAACTCTCCATCACTCTCAAGCAGTTTAATGAAGTCTCAGCCATTCTTGTGCTGTTTATTGAAGTTTCCACCACTCTCTCGCCATTTAATGAAGTCTCCACTGCTCTCACGTTGTTTATTGAAGTCTTCACAGATCTCACGCTTTTGCACATTTTAATGAAATATCCTCTGTTCTCTTGCAGTTTAATGAAATCCTGTCCACCCTTGTGCTGTTTAATGAAGTCACCGCCACTCTCTTCCTGTTTAATGAAGTCTCCACCACTCTCACACTGTTTAATTAAGTCTCCGCTTTGCACAGTTTAATGAAGTCTCCTCCGCTCTCATGCTATTTAATGAAGTATCCTGCACTCTCGCACATTTTAATGAAGTCTCTGCCACTCTCCTCCTGTTTAATGAAGTCTCCGCCACTCTCATGCTGTTCATTGAAGTTTCCACCACTCCACTGTGTTTAATGAATTCTCCACCGTACTCTTGCTGTTTAATAAAGTCGCTACCACTATCATGCTGTTAAATGAAATGTCCACACTCCCATACTGTTTAGTGAAGTCTCCGCCTCTCTCACGCAGTTTAATGAAGTCTCAATCACCTTCACGCAGTTTAATGAAGTCTCAACCACTCGCACACTGTTTAATGAAGTATCCGCCCCTCTCCTCCTGTTTAATGAGGTCTCCGCCACCATCCTGATATTTAATGAAGTCTCTGCCACGCTTGTGCCGTTTACTGAAGTCTCGGCCACTCTCACGCTGTTTAATGAAGTCTAAACCACTCCCACGCAGTTTAAAGAAGTCTCCGCCACTCTGATGCTGTTTAATGAAGTCTCAACCACTCTCACGCAGTCTAATGAAGCCTCCACCATTCTTGTGCTGTATAATAAAGTCTCCACCGCTCAAATGCAGTTTAATGATGTCTCAACCACTCACATGCAGTTTATTGAAGTCTCCGTCACTCTCGCGCTGTTTAATGAGTTTTCAACCACTCTCATGCAGTTTAATGAAGTTTCCACCACTCTTGTATTGTATAATGAAGTCTCTGCCGCACAAATGCAGTTTAATGAAGCCTCAACCACTGTCAGGCAGTTTAATGAAGTCTCTGCTACTCTCCTCCTGTTTAATCAAGCCTCCGCTGCTCTCTTGCTGTTTAATAAAGTCTCCTCCACTCTCACGCAGCTTAATGAAGTCTCTGCTGCTCTTGTGCTGTTTGTGAATGCTCCGCCACGCTCATCAGTTTAATGAAGTCTCCGCCACTCCCGTGCTGTTTATTGAAGTTTCCACCACTCAATGTTTAATGCAGTCTCCACCACTCCCGCGCTGTTTAATGAAGCCTCTACCACTCTTATGCAGTTTAATGAAGTCTCAACCACTGTCACACAGTTTAATGAAGTCTCCACCACTCTCGTGCTGTTTAATGAAGCCTCCACCGCTCTCATGCTGTTTAATGAAGTATCAACCACTCTCACACAGTTTAATGAAGTCCCCGCAACTCATGTGCTGGTTATTGAAGTTTCCGCCACTTTCACGCCGTTTAATGAAATCTCCGCCACACTCCTCCTGTTTAATGAAGTCTCTGCCTCTCTCACACAGTTTAATGAAGTCACCACCACTCTCGTGCTGTTTATTGAAGTTGCTGCCACTGTCCTCCTGTTTAATTAAGTCTAAACCACTCTCACACAGTTTAGTGAAGTCTCCACCACTCTCCTCCTGTTTAATGAAGCCTCTGCCACTCTCACACAGTTTAATGAAGTCTCAGCCACTCTTACGCAGTTTAATGAAGTCTCCGACGCATTCCTCCTGTTTAATGAAGTCTACGCCACTCTCCCAATGTTTAATGAAGTCTCAGCCATTCTTGTGCTGTTTAATGAAGATTCCACCACTCAAATGGCATTTATTGAACTCTCTGCCGCTCTCACACTGTTAAATTAAGTCTCAACCACTGTCACGCAGCTTAATGAAGTCTTCACCACTCTCAAGTTGTTTAATGAAGTCTCAACCACTCTCACACAGTTAAATGAAGACTCAACCAGTCTCCTGTTTCATTGAGTCTCCGCCGCTCTCACGCTGTTTAATGAAGCCTCAACCACTCTCATGCAGTTTAATAAAGTCTCAACCATTCTCACACAGTTAAATGAAGACTCAACCACTCTCCTGTTTCATCAAGTCTCCGCCGATCTCATGCTGTTTAATGAAGTCTCAACCACTCTCATGCAGTTTAATGAAGTCTTCGCCACCCTCGTGCTGTTTATTGAAGATTCCAACACTCTCTCGCTGTTTAATGCAGTCACCATCACTCTCATGCTGTTTAATGAAGTCTCCGCAGCACTCATGCTGTTTAATTCAATCTCCACCTCTTGCATGCAGTTTAATGAAGTCTCAACCATTTTCACACTGATTAATGAAGTCCCCGCAACTATTGAGGTTTGCGCCACTCTCACTGTGTTTAATGAAGTCTCCGTTACTCTCTCACTGTTTAATGAAGTTTCCGCCACTCTCACTGTGTTTACTGAAGTCTCCTCGGCTCTCTCACTGTTTAATGAAGTTTCTGACACTCTCACATTGTTTATTGAATTGTCCACCACTACCTCACTGTTTAATGAAGTCTCCACAGCTCTCACACTGTTTGCTGAAGTATCCGCTGCTCTCGGCTGTTTAACAAAGTCTCGGCCAACCTCTCGCAGTTTAATGAAGTCTCTGCCACTCTTGTTCTGTTTAATGGAGTCTCCTCCGCTCTCACGCAGTTTACTGAATTCTCCACCGGGTTCACGCTGTATAATGGAGTATCCTCCGCTCTTGCACTGTTTAATGAAGTCTCTGCCACTGTTGTGCTGTTTAATTAAGTCTCAACCACTCTCACGCAGTATAAGGAACTCTCCACCTGTTTAATGAGGTCTCCGCCACGATCCTGATATTTAATGAAGTCTCTACCACTCTTGTGCCATTTAATGAAGTCTTGGCCGCTCTCACGCTGTTTAATTAAGTCTAAGCCACTCTCACGCAGTTCAAGGAAGTCTCCGCCACTTCTCTTCTGTTTAATGAGGTCTCCGCCACCATCCTGATATTTCATGAAGTCTCCACCACTCTTGTGCCATTTGATGAAATCTCGGCTGCTCTCATGCTGTCCAATTAAGTCTAAACCGCTCTCACGCAGTTTAATGAAGTTTCTGCCACTCTACTCCTGTTTAATGAAGCCTCCACCGCTCTCACGCTGTTTAGTGAAGTCTCAACCATTTCACACAGTCTAATGAAGTCTCAACCACTCTCAGGCTGTTTAATGGAGTCTCCACTGCTCTCGTGCTGTTTAATAAAGTCTCCTCCACTGTCTTGATGTTTAATGGACTCTGCGCGATTCTCATGCTCTTTAATGAAGACTCAATCACTATCATGCAGCTTAATAAAGTCTCAACCACTCTCATACAGTTTATTGAAGTCTCTGCCACTCTTGTGCTGTTCAATGAAGTCTCAATCACTCTTGTGCTGTTCAATGAAGTGTCAATCACTCTCACACAGTTTAATGCAGTCTCCGCCAGTCTCCTCCTGTTTAATGAAGTCTTTGCTCTCTCCTGATGTTCAGTGAAGTCTCCGCCACTCTCATGCCTTTTAATGAAGTCTCAACCACTCTCACGCAGCTTAATGAAGTCTCCGCCACTCTCTTCCTATTTAATCAAGTTTCCGCTGCTCTCACACTGCTTAATGCAGTCTTAACCACTCTCACGCAGTCTAATGAAGTCTCCACCACTCTTGTGCTGTATAATGAAGTCTCCTTTGCGCAAATGCAGTTTAATGATGTCTCAACCACTGTCACGCAGTTTAACAAAGTCTCTGCCACTCTCCTCCTGTTTAATGAAGTCTCAACCACTCTTCTCCTGTTTAATCAAGTCTCCGCTGCTCTCACGCTGTTTAATGAAGTCTCTGCATCTCTCGTGTTGTTTAGTGAACTCTCCACCATGTTCAAACAGTTTAATGAAATCTCTGCCACTCCCGTGCTGTTTATTGAAGTTTCCACCACTCTCTCGCTGTTTAATGCAATCTCCACCACTTTCACGCCGTTTAATGAAGGCTCAACCACTCTCATGCAGTTTAATGAAGTCTCCGCCACTCTTCTCCTGTTTAATCAAGTCTCCGCCGCTCTTACGTTGTTTAATCAAGTCTCCTCCATTCTCACGCAGCTTAATGAAGTCTCCACCACTCTTGTGCTGTATAATGAAGTCTCCGCTGCTCAAATGCCGTTTAATGATGTCGCAACCGCTGTCACACAGTTTAACGAAGTCTCTGCCACTCTCCTCCTGTTTAATGAAGTCTCAATCACTCTTCTCCAGTTTAATCAAGTCTCCGCTGCTCTCACGCTGTTTAATGAAGTCTCCTCTGCTTTCACACAGCTTAATGAAGTCTCTGCATCTCTCATGCTGTTTAGTGAACTCTCCACCACGCTCAAGCAGTTAAATGAAGTCTCCACCACTCTTGTGCTGTTTATTGAAGTTGCCGCCACTCTCCTGCTGTTCAATGAAGTCTCCGCCACTCTTAAGCTGTTTAATAAAATCTCCGCCTCTTGCACGCAGTTTAATAAAGTCTCAACCACTCTCACAGAGTTTAATGAAGTATCCTCCACTCTCGTACTGTTTAATGAAGTCTCTGCTACTCTCACACTGTTTAATGAAGTCTCAGCCTTTTGTATGCAGTTTAATGAAGTCTCTGCCACTTGTGCTGTTTACTGACATCTCCACCGAGCTCATGCTGTATAATGGAGTATCCTCCACTCACGCACAGTTTATTGAAGTTTCCGCCACTCTCCTGCTGTTTCATGAATTCTCAACCACTTTCACGCAGTTTAATGAAGTGTCTGCCACTCTCCTATGTTTAATCAAGTCTCCGTCGCTCCCATGCTGTTTAATGCATTCTCAACCACTCTCACACAGTTTAATGAAGTATCCTCCGCTTCCAGCTGTTTAATGAAGTCTGTGCCACTCTCCTGCTGTTTAATCAAGTCTCTGACACAATCCTGCTGTTTAATGAATTCTATGCTGCTCTCAAGCAGTTTAATGACGTCTCCGCCACTCTCCTGCTGTTTAATGAAGTCTCCGCTGCTTAAATGCCATTTGATGAACTCTCCGCTGCTCTCACGCTGTTTAATTAAGCCCCAACCACTCTCACGCAGTTTAATGAAGTCTCCGCCACTTTCCTCCTGTTTAATCAAGTCTCCACCGCTCTCAAGCAGCTTAATGAATTCTCCGCCACTCTCGTGCAGTTATTGAAGTTTGCGCCACTCTCTCACTGTTTAATGAAGTCTCCGGCACTCTCATGGTATTTAATGAAGTATCCTCTGCTCTCAGCTTTTTAATGAACTCTCCACCATTCTCATGCTATTTATTGAAGTCTCCACCACTCTCAATTCTCCTCTGCTCTCGCACAGTTTAATGAAGTCTTGACCGGGGTCATGCTGTTTAATGGCATATCCTTTGCTCTCATGCAGTTTCATGAATTCTCCACCACTCTTGCGCTGTTTAATGAATCTCCGACACTCTCGGGCTGTTTAATGAAGTCTCAGCCACTCTCACGCAGTTTAATGAAGTCTCCGTCACTCTCCTCCTGTTTAATGAAGTCCCCGCCACTCTCACACTACTTAATGAAGTATCCTCCACTCTCAGCTGTTTAATGAAGTCTCTGCCACTCTACCCCTGTTTAATGAAGTCTCCATCACTCTCCTCCTGTTTAATGAAGTCTCCGTCACTCTCATCCTGTTTAATGAAGTTTCGGCTCTCTCCTGATATTTATTGAAGTTTCTGCCACCCTTGTGCTTTATAATGAAGTCTCCGCCACTCAAATGCAGTGTGATGAATTCTCAACTACTCTCACGCATTTTAATGAAGTCTCTGCCGCTCTCCCCCTGTTTAATGAAGTCTCCACCACTCTCAATTCTCCTCCACTCTCGCTCAGTTTAATGAAGTCTCGACCGGGGTCATGCTGTTTAATGGGATATCCTCTGCTCTCATGCTGTTTCATGTAGTCTCCACCACTCCTGTGCTGTTTAACGAATCTCTGACGCTCTCATGCTGTTTAATGAAGTCTCAACCGCTCTCATACAGTTTGATGAAGTCTCCGTCACTCTCATCCTGTTTAATGAAGTTTCGGCTCTCTCCTGATATTGAATGAAGTTTCCGCCACCCTTGTGCTTTATAATGAAGTCTCCGCCGCTCAAATGCAGTTTAATGAATTCTCAACTACTCTCATGCAGTCTCTCCTCCTGTTTAATGAAATCTCCGCCACTCTCATGCTGTTTAATGAAGTCTCTGCTGCTCTCATGCTGTTTAATGAAGTCTCTTCCACTCTCACGCAGTTTAATGGAGTCCCTGCCGCTCACACACTGTTTAATGGAGTCTCTGCCGCTCTCACGCTGTTTAACAAAGTCTCTGCTACTCTCACGCTGTTTAATGGAGTCTTCTCTGCTCTTCTCATATTTAATGAAGTCTCTGCCACTGTTGTGCTGTTTAATGAATTCCCCGCCGCTCAACTGTTGTTTGATGAATTTTCTGTTGCTCTTACACTGTCTAATTAAGTCTCCACCACTCTCGTGCTGTTTTAGTAAGTCTCTTCCAATCTTGCACAGTTTAATGAAATCTCCTCCACTCTCATGCTGTTTAATGAAGTATCCTCCACTCTTGCGCAGTTTAATGAAGTCTCCGCCACTCTCCTCCTGTTTAATAAAGTCTCCGCCAATCTCGTGCTGTTTAATGTAGTGTCTGCCACTCTCACTGTGTTTAATGAATTCTCCGCTGCTCTCTCGCTGTTTTATGATATCTCTGCCACTCTTGTGCAGTTTAATGAAGTCTGTGCCACTCTCCTGCTGTTTAATCAATTCTCCGACACTATCCTGCTGTTTAATGAATTCTATGCCGCTCATAAGCAGTTTAATGAAGTCTCCACCACACTCGTGCTGTGTAAAGAAATCTCCGCCACTCTTGTGTTGTTTAATGAAACCTCCGCCGCTCAAATGCTATTTGATGAATTCTCTGCCGCCCTCACACTGTTTAATTAAGCCTCCGCCATTCTCGTGCTGTTAATTAAGCCTCTTCCACTCTCACACATTTTAATGAATTATCGTCCGCTCTCGCGCAGTTTAAGGAAGTCTCTGCCACTCGTGTGCTGTTTAATGAAGTCTCCACCACTTAACTACCATTTATTGAACTCTCCGCTGCTTTCACGCTGTTTAGTTGTCTCAACCAGTCTCATGCAGTTTACTGAAGTCTCATCCACTCTTGTGTTGTTTAACGAAATCTCCGCTACTCTCGCACTGTTCAATGAAGATCCGCAACTCTTGTGATGTTCAATGAAGTCTCCTCCACTCTTGCACAGTTTAATGAAGTCTCCACTGGTCTCACGCTGTTTGATGGAGTATCCTCCGCTCTTGTGCTGCTTCATGAAGTCTCTGACACTATTTCACTGTTTAATGAAGTCTCCCCAATTCTTGTGCTGTATAATGAAGTCTCAACCACTCTCACGCAGTTGAATGAAGTCTCCACTGCTCTCCTCCTGTTTAATGAAGTCTCCACTCTCTCCTGATGTTTACTAAAGTCTCCGCCACTCCTGTGCTGTGTAATGAATTCTCCGCCGCTCAAATGCAGTTTAATGAAGTCTCAACCACTCTCAGGCATTATAATGAAGTCTCAACTGCTCTCAGACAGGTTATTCAAGTCTCTGCCACTCTCATGCTGTTTAGTGAACTCTCTGTCACTCTCAAGCAGTTTAAACAAGTCTCCACCACATTTGTACTGTTTATTGAAGTTTCTGCCACTCTCACGCAGTTTAATGAAGTCTCCGCCACTCTTGTGCTGTTTAATGAAGTCACCATTACTCCCATGCTGTTTAGTGAAGTCTCCACCTCTCTCATGCAGTTTAATGAAGTCTCAACAATTCTTATGC
The DNA here is from genome assembly GCF_964194155.1 of Cetorhinus maximus. Taxonomy (NCBI): domain Eukaryota; kingdom Metazoa; phylum Chordata; class Chondrichthyes; order Lamniformes; family Cetorhinidae; genus Cetorhinus; species Cetorhinus maximus. The sequence goes on along the minus strand of NC_135880.1, from coordinate 159,469,219 downwards.
AGTTTAATAAAGTCTCCGCCTCTGTCCTGATGTTTAATGAAGTCTCTGCCACTCTTGTGCTGTTTAATGAATTCGCTCTCACTCGCTGTTTAATGAAGTCTTCGTAGATCTCACGCTCTCGCACATTTGAATAAAATATCCTCCACTCTCACACAGTTTAATGAAGTCTCCACCACTCTCCCCCTGTTTAATGAAGTCTCCATCACTCTTTTGTGCTGTTTAATGAAGTCTCCGTCACTCTCCTCCTGTTTAATGAAGTCTCCGTCACTCTCCTCCTGTTTAATGAAGTCTCCGTCACTCTCCTCCTGTTTAATGAAGTCTCCGTCACTCTCCTCCTGTTTAATGAAGTCTCCGTCACTCTCCTCCTGTTTAGTGGAGTCTCCGCCACTCTTGTTCTGTTTAATGAAGTCTCCGTCACTGTCCTCCTGTTTAATGAAGTCGCTGCCATTATCATGCTGTTTAATGTAGTGTCCGCCATTTCCACACTGTTTAGTGAAGTCTTGTCTCTCTCATGCAGTATAATGAAGTCTCTGCCACTCTCACACAGTTTAATGAAGTCTCAACGATTCTCACACTCTTGCTCAGTTTAATAATTTCTCCGCCACTCTTGTGCTGGTTATGAAGCCTCTGCCACTCTCGCCTGCTTAATGAACTCTCCACCACTCTCAAGCCATTTAATGAAGTCTCCACAACTCACGTGCTGTTCATTGAAGTTTCCGTCACTCTCACTGTGTTTAATGAATTCTCCACCGTACTCTTGCTGTTTAATGAAGTCTCCGTCACTCTCACGCTGGTTAATGGAGTCTCTGCCACTCTTGTGCTGTTTAATGAAGTCTCCGCCGCTTTCCTGATGTTTAATGAATTCTCCGCCACTCAACTGTTGTTTGATGAATTTTCTGTCGCTCTTACGCTGTTTAATTAAGCATCTTCCACCCTTGCATAGTTTAATGAAGCCTTTTCTGCTCTCACACAGTTTAATGAAGTATCCTGCACTCTTGCTCAGTTTAATGATTTCTCCGCCACTCTTGTGCTGGTTATGAAGCCTCTGTCACTCTCCTCCTGCTTAACGAACTCTCCACCACTCTCAAGCCATTTAATGAAGTTTCCGCCACTCATGTGCTGTTCATTGAATATTCCGTCACTCTCACTGTGTTTAATGAATTCTCCACCGCTCTCTCACTGTTTAATGAAGTCTCCATCACTCTCACGCTGTTTAATGGAGTCTCTGCCACTCTCATGCTGTTTAATGGAGTCTCTGCCACTCTTGTGCTGTTTAATAAAGCCTCCGCCACTTTCCTGATGTTTAATGAATCCTCCACAGCTCAACTGTTGCTTGATGAATTTTTTGTCGCCCTTCCGCTGTTTAATAGTCTCCGCCAATTTTGTGCTGTTTAATAAAGTGTCTTCCATTCTCGCACAGTTTAATGATGTCTCCTCTGCTCTCATGCTGTTTAATGAAGTATCCTTCACCCTCATGCAGTTTAAGGAAGTCTCCACCACTCTTGTGCTGTTTATGAAGTCTCTGCCAATCTCTTCCTGTTTAATGAAGTCTCCGCCACTTGCTCACTGTTTAGTGAACTTTCCGCCACTCTTAAGCAATTTAATGAAGTCTCCGCCACATTTGTGCTGTTTATTGAAGTTTCCATCACTCTGTCACTGTTTAATGAAGTCTCCACCGCTCTCACGCTGTTTAATGAAGTCTTCACAGGTTTCACGCTCTCGCACATTTTAATCTTGTGCAGTTTAATAAAGTCTCCGCTACTCTTGTGCTGTTCAATGAAGTCTCAGTCACTCTCCTCCTGTTTAATGAAGTCGCTGCCACTATCATGCTGTTTTATGTAGTGTCCACCACTCCCATGCTGTTTAGTGAAGTCCCCGCCTCTCTGCTCCTGTTTGATGAAGTCTCCGCTACTCTCTTGATGTTTAATGAAGTCTCCGCCACTCTCGTGCTGTTCACTGAAGTTTCTGCCACTCTCAATGTAATTGATGAATTTTCTGTTGCTCTTATACTGTTTAATGATGTCTCCACCACTCTCACGCTGTTTAATGGAGCCTACGCCACTCTTGTGCTGTTTAATTAAGTTTGTTCCACTCTCGCACTGTTTCATGAACTCTCTGCCACTCTCAAGCCATTTAATGAAGTGTCCGCCACTCTCGTGCTGCTCATTGAAGTTCCCACCACTCTCATTGTGTTTAATGAATTCTCTACCTCTCTCTTGCTGTTTAATGAAGTCTCAGACACTATCATGCTGTTTAATGAAGTGTCCGCACTCCCACGGTGTTTATTGAAGTCTCTGCTTCTCTCATGCAGTTTAATTAAGTCTCAACTATTCTCACACGGTTTAATGAAGTCTCTGCCACTCTCCTGATGTTTTATGAAGTCTCCGCCACTCTTGAGCTGTTTAATGAAGTATTCACCGCTCAAATGCCATTTATTGAACTCTCCGCCACTCTCATGCTGTTTAATGAAGTCTCCGCCACTCTCGTGCTGTTTAATGAAGTCTCTGCCACTCTTGTGCTGTTTAATGAAGTCTCCGCCACTCTCGTGCTGTTTAATGAAGTATCCTCTGCTCTCGCGCAGCTTAATGAAGTCTCCGCCACTCTTGTGCTATTTAATGAAGTCACCGCCACTCCCTTGATGTTTAATCAAGCGAAGAATTTTCAGCTAAAATGACACGTGGTGATGTCAGGCGGGCGTCCCGATTTTCAGTTCGGCCAAACTGTCAAAGGCCTATTGAGGCCATTAAGAAAGTAATTAAAGTTGTTAAGAATGCTGCCCGTCCTACCTTAAGGTTGGCGGGCAGGCGAAGAGCCCAGGCGGCCTTCGCATTTTTCATGAAACTTCATCCATGGGTGGGATGTGGGATGAGGTTTCATGAAGGGTTTATTAATTAAATTTAAAAATTTCAAACATTTGATAAACATGTCCCAGCTCATGTGATGCTGTCTAAATAATTTTTCTCTGTCTTTAATAAAAACTTTCATTCCGAACTTAATCTCCCTGAGGCGAGATTTCTGCACTCTTTTGTGCGCATGCCCCGACTCAGGGAATTCTCCCCCCCCTACCCCCCCCCTCGCACTTCCAGGCACGCGTCACACTGGGCGGGCCAATTAAGGCTCGCCCACGTAAAATGGTGGCACGGCCTCGACTGGGGGCGGCGATCGGCTTCACGCCCGCCCCCGCACAAACCCCCCAACGGGGGGAAATTTCTGCCCCAAGTCTCCGCCACTCTCCTGCTGTTTAATGAAGTCTCCTCCACTCTAATGCCGTTGATGAAGTCTCCACTGCTCTCACGATATTTAATTAAGTCTCTGTCATTCGCGTGCTGTTTAATTAAGATTCTTCCGCTCTTGCATAGTTTAATGATGTCTCCACCACTCTTGGTGTGTTTATGAAGTCACCACCACTCTTGTGCTGTTCAATGAAGTTTCCACCACTCTCACTGTGTTTAATGAATTCTCCACCACTTTCTCGCTGTTTAATGAAGTCTCCACCATTTTCCTTCTGTTTAATGAAGTCATCGCCACTATCACGCTGTTCAATGAAGTCTCAACCACTCTCATGCTGTTTAACGAAGTCTCCGCCATTCCCGTGCTGCTCATTGAAGTTTCCGTCACTCTCACTGTGTTTAATGAAGTCTCCACCACTCTCTTGCTGTTTAATGAAGTCTCCATCATTCTCACGATGTTTAATGGAGTCTCCACCACTCTTATGCTGTTTAATGAAGTCTCTGCCACACTCATGCAGTTTAATGAAGTCTCCACCATGCTCGTGCTATTTAATTAATTCTCAACCACTCTCATGCAGTTTAATGAAGTCTCCGTCACTCTCCTCCTATTTAATGAAGTCTCTGCCACTCTTGTGCTGTTCAATAAAGTCTGCGCCGCTCAAATGGCATTTATTGAACTGTCCGCCGCTCTCACGCTGTTTAATGAAGTCTCAACCACTGTCACGCAGTTTACTGAAATCTCCATCACTTTCCTCCTGTTTAATGAAGCCTCCGCCGCTCTAACGCTGTTTAACGAAGTCTCCACCACTCTCGTGCTATTTAATGAAGTTTCTGCCACTCCTGTGCCGTTCAATGAAGTCTGCGCCGCTCATGGTACTCATGATGTTTAATGAAGTCTCTTCTGCTCTCGAAGTTTACTGAAGTCTCCACCGGTCTCACACTGTTTAATGGAATATCCTCCACTCTTGCACTGTTTAATGAAGTCTCCGCCACTCTCCTGATGTTTAATGAAGTCTCCGATACTATCCTGCTGTTTAATGAACTCTCCGCCACTCTTGTGCTGTTTAATGAATCCGCTGCTCAAATGCCATTTGATGAATTCTCTGCTGCCCTCACACTGTTTAATTAATCTCCGCCACTCTCGTGCTGTTAATTAAGTCTGTTCCGCTCTCGCACATTTTAATGAATTATCACCCACTCTCGCTTTCATGAAGTCTCCGCCACTCTTGCACTGTTTACTGAAGTCTCTGCGACTCTTGTGATGTGTAATGAAGTCTCCGCGACTCTTATGATGTGTAATGAAGTCTCAATCACTGTCACGCAGCTTATTGAGGTCTCTGCCACACTTGTGCTGTTTAATTAAGTCTCAACCAGTCTTGCGCTGTTTAATGAAGTCTCCGCCACTCTTGCACTGTTTAATGAAGTCTCCTACACTCTCATGATGTTTAATGAAGTCTCTTCTGCCCTCGCACAGTTTAATGAAGTCTCCACCACTCTCACTCTGTTCCATGAAGTCTCCACCACTCTTGCACTGTTTAATGAAGTTTCCGCGACTCTCGTGCTGTTTAATGAAGTCTCACTCACTCTCACCCAGTTTATTGAAGTCTCTGCCACACTCCTCCTGTTTAATGAAGCCTCTGCTGGTCTCATGCTGTTTAATTAAGTCTCAACTACTCTCACGCAGTTTATTAAAGTCTCTGCTACTCTCATGGTGTTCAATGAAGTATCTTCTGCTTCGCACTGCCCAACGCCCGTGCTTACGTCAACACCTGCCCTCCTCCTGCCCTCCTTCCGCACTCCCCACTCTGGCAGCGCTGAGCATTTCAGTGCACGCTTCACACTATCTGGCCATTAATTGGCCAGCCAGCGTGAAATCACCATCGGTGGGGGGCCAGTCAATGTTAGTGGTCCGTTCCCTGGCTTTTCCCAGGCCCACCGATCGCGCCTGCACACCGACCAAAAAATCCTACCCATAGAGTCATAAAGTTTTACAGCACAGAAAGAGGCCCTTTGGCCCACTGAGTCCGTGCCAATCATCAATAGCCTCTCCCTTCTATCAATCGGGGGTCATGTGATGTACTGCAGGGGCTCTGACCAGTGAGCTTTTAGCGCGAGCAATGCGAGGGGGGGGGGGCGGAGCTTTCTGCTGAGCGTCCTGGTCGAGCACGAAAACACTTGTAAATCTCTCTGTAATAAACTTTAGTTGTTGCTTGACAAAACCTGTCTGCACCATCGAGTCATCACACCGCTGCTCTTGCACTGTTCAATGAAGTCTCTGCCACTCTTGTGCTGTTTAATGAAGTCTCCGCGACTCTCGCAATGTTTAATGAAGTCTTTGTGACTCTCATTCTGTTTAATGAAGTCGCTGCCATTCTCACGCTTTTTAACGAAGTCCCCACCACTCTCAGGATGTTTAATTAAGTCTCTGCTGCCCTTGTGCTGTAAAATGAAGTCACCGCCTGTTGTCAGCATGGCTGAGTTGCTACTATTAACGATAGAGTTGATCTGCAGACACTTCTTGGCTGGAAACATTAAGTTTATTTACAATATACTCAGCAACAACCACATATGTGCTTTCAACTCCAACTTTATCTCTTCACAGACTGCAGAGGTAGCCCATGCTACTCTCCGATTGGTTACTACAAATCATGTGATCTTCCTTAACAAGTATTATTCTTAAAGGTACATTACACACTAAATAAAACCATAATTACTTTCCTCCCCCTTTAACACGGCTATATATATTATATTTACAAGTACATATTTTTCAAGACAACATAATATTAACACTGGGTAAAGAATTTAAAAGTTCAGTTTTTCAGGTGGCTTCCTGGTATGTGTGGAACATCGCAGCTCCACAACTTCAGATTCTTTATCAGGGATTCCCTTTCCGGGAGTTGCCTGAACATCAGATGCTTTGGTGGGCACTTGCAGTTCTGTATCCTTAACTCTTACAGGAACATCAGGCATGTCAGTCCTGGGTTGACTATCCTCAACAGGAAATGCAGACCCGGTCATGATCACTGGTGGAATCAAATCTCGGTGATTTGTCTCTCTGGAAAATGATCCATATGTTTATTCTTCCACCTCCACGTGGTAAGGCAGAGGTACAGTCACCACACTTATTTCACTTTGGTCCTTCTCCAAGGTTCTTCATGTATACCGGCACTCCCACAGTAAATATCCTCGCGCAACTATGCCAGCCATGCCGACTTTTCTGGCTTTCCTGACTACCTTCCACTTTCCCCTCTAAATTCGGCATTATTTAGCTCAATCTCATCCTGAAACGGCATTTCAACAATAACTGTGCAGGTGTGACACCTGTTGTTGTGTGAGCGGTAGTCCTGTAATGAAAAAGAAAGTGTGCTAGCTTGGTTGCCAAGGAATCACCAGTTAGCTTTCTCATGCCTGCCTTGAATATTTGAACTGCCCTTCAGCCAATCCATTTGAGGAAGGGTGGTACGGTGCAGTTTTTACATGAGTGACATCATTGAGGCTGATAAACCGTTGAAACTCAGCAATCGTAAATGCCGTGCCATTATCAGAAATGACTACTTCTGGTAGTCCGCGAATGGCAAAACTCTGGCGTGGTTTCTCAATTGTAGCGGCCGATATTGGTGACTTCACCTCATATATGTCCACCCCTTTCAAATGGGCATCGACAATGAGCAGAAACATTGTTCCCATGAAAGGTCCAACGTAGTCAATGTGTAACCACACCCAGGGTCTAACCGGACACTCCCATGGATACAATGGAGCTGTCACTGGCAACTTTTGCAGTTGCTGACATTACGCACAGCTCTTTAATAAACACTCTCTTTCACCATCCATCTCAGGTCACCATAGATAACTGTGTGCTATGGTCTTCATTTGGGAAATTTCTGGATGGGCACTGTGTAGTTCAATTAAAAGTGGCTCTCTTCCCTTTGGAGGAACTATCACTTGTGTTCCCTAAAATAAGATGCCATCCCGGCTGGTTATTTCATATCTTCTGTTGAAGTACGGTTTCAATTTGTTAGATACGGGCTCCTGTGACCAACCATGCAGCACTTATTCTCGTACTTGAGATAGGGCCGGGCCCTGACTTGTCCAGTCTCTGATCTGTTGAGCACATACTGGTGAGGAATCTAAGAAAGTTAAGAGTAAAACAAGTTCCTGTGGAACTGTGACGTGCTCATCGTTTTCTTGTAAAGGCAAACGAATAAGAGCATCGGTGTTTGCGATTTGATTGCCAGGCCTATGAATGAAAGTGTATTCATATGCTGCCAGAATTAATAGTATTGCTGTATCTTCTTTCTATGTGCCTTCTTCTTTCGAGCACAGGCTTTAATCTTGGCCTTCTTTTTGACTTCAATATTGGCCAGACTTCTCTCAGGTGCAAGCTCAACTTGTCTGAGCTCAGTTGCTGGGTCTCCCAAAATTTCATTACCTGCCTGCTTCTTGGAAAATTCTGCGACTTTAGCTTCCAAAGCCTCTTTGGCTTCATATAGCTGATACTTCAGCTCTTCTGCCTTTTTTTTGTATTTGTTTGCTGCCTCCTGGGAAATTGAACATTGTTGTGTCTTCTCTGCCAACTCATTCTTCAGTTTGTTCGGAGAAGTGCTGAATAATTTCTGTTTCTCTTCATACTGTTCCAGAGGTACAAACTTTGACCTGAGGGAATCTTGTAGTGTGTGAAGGCCTTTCAACAAGTTTTCTTTTTACCTGCGAAGGTTACTCACCTTGCCTCGAACTCTGTCATCAAGCAGGGCCTACGTTTCTTCGAGCTGTTGAGTCCTTACACACTTCTTTTTCAAAACAGGAACGCTTTCAGCTTCCTTTTGGATTCTCAGTGGCCAAAGTTAATTTCCCTTAGCCAATTTCACCCTAGAAGGCTTGGTCCTCTGCCTCTCAATACTAACACTTTGCCGACTGGCTTCCATAATGGATAGTTATTCTGCTTATGCCTTTTACTTGAATGCCTTCACCCGTATATGTTTTGAGCTTGGCAGCTGTTTCTTGTAAATTTAATTGATGTTCACCATTATTCAGATATCTGAAGGTATGTTCCCCAATTACTGCAGTGGAAGCTCCTGTGTCCACTTCCATTCTAACAGGTTTGCCATTTACTTTCACTGTGACAAATATTGGTTCTGTTGTTTCATTTTCACATTAAACGGTGAGTAAATGTATGAATTTGTTGTTTCAGGCTCTTCTACATTGTAGATTTCATTGGGCTTCTTCTTTTGTTTACAAGCCTGTTCCTTGCGCTGCCTCATTATATGTCCACTTCTGTGAAAATAACAGCATTCCAATTTTTAAACTGCCAAATGCTAAAAGACTGTGTGTTTCCACCTCTAGAAAAATCATTATTTGTTTTTGCGGTTAATTTACTTTTCTTTATTCTTTATTCGTCACCTAGCTGGGGCTGTTTTCCATTTCTCGGCAGAGTCTTGCTCTTTTCAGCTGGGATTTCCCACCCGATGTGGAGGACAGCGCCATTTAGTGCACCCTGTATTGCTTTTGAATCTCTTGGTGTGCTTTCCGTGGCCAGTGCTATCTCTAATGCTTTCTTGAAATCCAAATTCACTTTGGGAAATAATCTTTTCTGAATAGAGCCCTCATTCCCACCACACACTACATGATCTCTGAGCATGTCGTTCAGAGTCATACTGAACTCACAATGTTTGGTTAGCTGGTTAAATTTGCCACGTAGCATGCAATTGTCTCACTTGGGGCGAATTAAACCTGAACCTCTGCATCGTGACTGAGGGCTTTGGTTGAAAATGGCCCTTCACGAGGTCCACTAATTCATGGAAATTTTCCAAATCTGGAGCACTGGGTGCCGTCAAACTTCGAATCAGACTGTAGGTTTTGCTCCCACAGTACTCAAGAGGATTTCTCGCCTCTTCTTTTCCCCGGTAATCTTGTTTGCTTGAAAACTGAATTTGAGAAATTCTATGATATGAGACCAATTGTCTGTGGCTGGTTCAAAAGGATCAATTCTCCCAAACTGTGGCATTATGAGAGGGGATTACCTCTTCAATTCTAATGGAGCTTGCTACTTACAATCACTGGGTGAGGTACAGTGCCGATTTCTTTTTAATTTGATTTGTTCTTTTCAATCCTGTTTTATCCTCATCACCAATTTGTTGTAAGTGTAACCGAGTTGCTACTATTGTTGATAGAGTTATCTGTAGATGCTCCTTGGGTGGAAACATTAAGTTTATTTACAATATACTCTGCAGCAACTATACATGTGCTTTCAACTCCAACTCTATCTCTAAACTGACTGCAGAGGTAGACCGTGCTACTCTCCGATTGGTTACTAGAGATCATGTGATTTTCCATAACAAGTACCAATCCTAAAGGTACATTACACACTAAATAAAACCATAATTACTACACTGCCGCTCTCACACTCTTTAGTGAAGTATCTGCCACTCTCGCGCTGTTTCATGAAGTCACCGCCACTCTCACTCTGTTAAATGAAGTCTCCCACTCTCATGCTGTTTAAAGAAGTCTCTAATGCTCCAGCGTTGTTTAATGAATTCCCCACTCCTCTCACGCTGTTTAATGAAGTCTCCACCGCTCACGCACTGTTTAATGAAGTTTCTGTCATTCTCAGCTATTTCATGAAGTCGCCGTCACTCTTACATTGTTTAACGAAGTCTCTGCCACCCTCACGTTGTCTAATGAACCCTCCTCCATTCTCACACTGTTTAATGAAGCCACCACTGCTCTTGCATTAATAAAGTGTCTGCCACTCGCATGCTGTTTATTGAAGTCTCCTCCGCTCTTGTGCTGTTTAATGGAGTCTTGGCCACTCTCACACTGTTTAATGAAGTCTCTGCCACTCTGACACTGTTTAACAAAGTCTTCACTACTCTCGCACTGTTTAATGAAATCTCTGCCGCTCTCAAGCTGTTTAATGAAGTCTCTGCTGCTCTTATGCTGTTTAATAAAGTCTCTGCCACTCTTGCGCTGGTTAATGAAATCTCTGCTGCTCTTACGCTGTTTAATGAAGTCTCTGCCGCTCTCGCACTGTTTAACAAAGTCTCCATTACTCTTGCACTGTTTAATGAAGTTTATGCCACTCTCACATTGTTTTTTGAAGTTTCTGCCACTCTCACACTGCTTAATGAAGTCTCCACCATTCTCACACATGTTATGACTGAGCAGTTGGTAAAGCTGAGTTATTTAAAAATTCCAGAGGGAAACTTTAAACAACTGTCATAACCTATATTTTAAGTGGTATGTTTGAGATAGAATTCTAAATTCAGGAGTTAGGCTATCAGTTCTCAAGGGTTTTTTTTATAGTAAACTAAATGAAACATTTTATTAAGTTACAATACATTAAACACACATACATGGCTACAAATTAGTACTATCATAACTTTTAACAAATTCCCAAACTAATCTCCATTAAAGCAACTGCAACCCATAGACTTAACCAGACACCAGGTAAAACATTTTCACCTTATGAATTCAAAATGAGGTTCTTTTCACTTTGGTTCCTGTGGAGGCAATTGTAGGCTTACAGCTACTTTGATCTTACATTGCCTCGCCCCTGCACACACAAAAGCTGCTATCTTAGCACAGCTCATTGAATGTAAATTCTCATTGTATCACCAGTCCCTTTGAACTCCACCTCTTCTAACAATAAAACCCTTTTCATAGTCTCAGTTTTATTAGTAATATAAACATATTGCTTGGTCTCCGCTAGTAGGTGCCAGATTTCACCCCCACTTCTTGAATGCTCTATTCAAAAAATACAAATCTACTCGACCTCTCTTACATCTCAAAACTAGTACACATTAAAGCACCCCGACTAGCTGGCTTTAATCCAATTAAGGCACACTCACAGACTAAACATTTATTTTAAAAGAAAAATATTTTCCAATAATATTAAATACGTTAATAGCTTTATGACAACGCAGTTTAATGAAGTCTCCACCGCTCTCACACTGTTTAATGAAGTATTCGCAACTCTCACTCTGTTCAGTGAAATCTCCGCTGCTCTCACGTTGTTTCTTGAAGTCTTCATTGATCTTGTGCAGATTTATGAAGTCTCCGCCACTCTCATGCGGTTTAATGAAGTGCTCGCTGCTCTCATGCTGTGTAATGAAGTTTCTGCCACTCGTACTGTTTAATGAATTCTCCGCTGCTCTCTCACAGTTTAACGAAGTTTCCACTGCTCTCACACATTTAATGAAGTCTCCGCCACCCTCATGCTTTCTAATGGTGTCTCCACTGCTCTAACGCTACGTAATGAAGTCTCCACCACTCTCACATTTTTTTATGAAGTTTCTCCCGTTCTCAAGCTGTTTTATGAATTCTCCGTCGCTCTCACGCTGTTTAATGAAGTTTCCACCACTTTCACGCTGTTTTATGAACTCTCCGTTGCTTTCACACTGTTTAATGAATCTCCACCTCTCTCACACTGACTTATGAAGTCTCCACCATTCTTATGCTGTTTAATGAAGGCTCTACCATTCTCATGCTGTTTACTGAAGTGTCCGCCGCTCTCGCCCTGTTTCTTGAATTCTCTGTTGCTCTCACACTGTTTAACGAAACCACTGCTGCTTAATGAAGTGCCCCCCCCCCCTCACACAATTTATGGAATCTTCGCTTCTCTCAGTCTTTTAATTAATTACCTGGCACTCTACACTGTTTTCATAAAGTCTCCGCCGCTCTCATGCTTTAACTTATTTAACAACTTGCACTGCCACATTCAGAGCTTGGGAATATGTACCCCATGCATACCTGTCTATTCTTGGACCTCCTCAATGCAATACCATTTAGATTATGTTGTTTCTCTGAAAGCGCATCACTTCTCACATATCCGCATGAAATTCCATCTGCCATGTGTCTTCACATTTCACCAGTCTGTCTATGTTCTCTTCAAGTCTGCTACTATCCAGCAAGCTATTTATGATGTTTCCGAGTTTTGGATCATTTGCAAACTCCGAAATTGTAGTTCCTTTTTTCCAAATTCCTCCTATACCCTGACCATTTATATATAAAACAAAAAATGCAATGATCTTAGTCCTGCCCCCGAGGGACTCTCCTGCTTTCTCCTACCTTTTTTTTTGTGTTGGCCATCCTAATATGGACATTGTAAGCTCTCTTCTTATTCATTGCTTTGTTGCAAAGGGATCTCAACCACAACCCTGTAATCAAACTGAAAACAGCTTTTACATTCGCAATACGTAACCAGAAGCTACAATTTGCAACACTCAAGCCAATGGTCCACACATTGCTGTGATCGTCTCTGGTCAAGTTCAAAATATGAGAATCTCTGTATCATTCTAGAATGAAAAATGACTCATCACCAGTCCAAACCCACTCCCTGTTTAATTTCCAAGTTTTAGTAATTCTGCAAGTGCAGAGGCAAGCCAGTGAACAGATTCATATGAAGTAATTATTTTCTTATCTCTAAGAAGCAGCTGCAACTGTTCCTGGAGAAAATGAACCTTTACACAAGGTAACTTAAGGCCTTACATAAGGCTTATCCCAGCAAGTTCTTTTGAGTGAGATAGAGAGTGTTAATATATCTTTCAGAGCAAATACACAATAAATACATCTGTAACCACAGCTCTTAGAAATCAGCAGCATATCATAACTTTTCTGCATCAGGTTTGCACACAGCTACCAGGAGGAGGAAGGAATGTTTGTTTTGACCCACTGGAAGGAGGGGAGCCCAATAGTGTGTGAGGAACCCAGAAGTATCTGCAGCATTTGACCAGTGGCTTTTAAACCCAGGCATTACATTTGCATCTGGCCTCATGGGATGTGGGTGTCACTGGCAAGGCCAGCATTTGTTGCCCATCCCTAACCTCAAACTGAGTCAACCATATTGCTGTGGATCTGGAGTTACATGTTGGCCAGACCAGGTAAGGATGGCAGATTTCCTTCTCTAAAGGAAGGTTAGTGACGCAGATGGGTTTTAGGACAATTGATGATAGTTTCATGGTCACCATTATTGAGACTAGATTTATATTCTAGGTTTTATTTCCTGAATCTAAACTCCACTATCTGCCATGGTGGGATTGGAACAGTGTCCCCAGAGCATTAGTCTGGGCCTCTGGACTGTTAGTTCAGTGGCATTACCACTATGCCACCATATCCCCAATTACTCTGAGAGGCATGATGACAAGTCACATGAGTCTATTCAGCTGAATTATTTGAAGAGGAACTAACAAGATGAGAGTTGAAGGATTGTGCAGCTGAAAAAACAGAGGAAGCAACTATACGAGAGGGTTACCAATGTGGCAAGGTTGTGCCTTGGTTCTCAGAGGCTCTCCTAGAGCTGATGCTGCCTCAGGCTGCAAGAAGGTGTGGCTGGAGGTCACTGAGGAGACTAGTAACAGGAATGGATGTCATGAATCTGGATAGTGTGCTGGAAGTGATTTAATGACCTACTCAGGGCAGGAAAGGTGAGTACAATGACACATACAACTCCATTCTGATGTGTATATCAATCAAACCCCCTCAATCTGCCTCCCAAAGCTTAGTCCTGTGCATCACTCTTCATACCAATTTATCTTGCAGGTGCACCGATCCATCTTTATGTATGGACTTCCTCTCAACCCCAAATGACTATCCACCACCGACATTCACCCTCAGCTTAATTCAATGCCACTCCTACTGCTACCTTGAATAACTGTTGTCCATCCATCCATTTGACACATTTCATTACTCTCACTCACAGGAGAAGAGAATACAGAACACCATAGAGGGGCGGAGAAATAGAGATGGTCCTCTAGCCACCTCGATACTGCCAGCTGCAGAGGATGCACTGGAGATAATCTGAGTCTCGGCCTGCCGGGCTGTTGGAGATGGAGTGCCTCCGAACTACCTGGTGACAGAATTAAATATCACACAGCCACGCACTCATGTTGGCTTTCACCATTGGCCAGTGAAAGGTGCATAATGTTCATTTCACAACATTTAACCTTGGCAGTTCCAATTCATGACTTTAATTGCTCACTGGCCCATCAGGCACACAGGAGGAGGAGGAAGACTCCTCAGAGGAGGTCAATCACTCTCAGGATGCACCAACTCATGCGGACCATGCACCAGCTCAGATATACACACGTTGGTGGGACTAATAAGACAGGTTGTTGGATTTCCATTTCGTACCTCACACATTGCAAGTGAGCAAGAGCCAATAGTGGAGACAGGAACAGCAGTGAATAGTCCCCCATTGGAGGGCGTATGGACATTCTGAACTCTGCTCAGCTGAACATGCTGAACCTCAGGGGCCAAGAATGAAGAGAATAATTCTGGGGCGCCAACAAAATATGTCTGCTGCACTGGCAGGCTTCCAAGAAGTACTATGCTGCTTGCAGAGATATTGCAGATGTCTACTTCAAGTGTGAGTGTCATGATATTGCAGACCTTTGCAATAATGTCTTCCTCAGTAGCAAGATTGGCCTCCTGCTTGGAGATCCAAATGCAACAGTCCAACAAGTGTGTGCTGGACCTCACCGACAGCTTGCACATTCCGAATGCCATGTCAAATAGTCTTGATCCAAATCTTGCTTTGACCCTACAATGCCCTACTGATGTACAGCAAAGTGCACCCCAGGCCATTGCTAGCAGGGAAATGCAGCTGGGACAAGAGAGTGAAGATGAAGAAAGACGACATGGAAGTGGGGACTCTGCTCAAAGCACTTCCACTTCTCACTCATTGCACCCTCCACTCTCATTCAGTGCCACATCCCATCAAGTATCCTGGCGCCTGAGTCTGTCCTGCATAGGCACAGGTGGAGCAACCTTTGGCAGGATGTCCATAGTCTCCAAAACCCACAGGATGCGATCAAGAGCATCTCAGCAGACAAAGTAGGGACCTGAACAGCCTACCAGTGCCTCTGTGCAGAGGCTGCAACGCTTAGGAGTAGTGGAAAAAGGAAGCATTAAGAATTATAGGCACACAAAGGCATGTATGTGTGTGTGTGTAACACAGTGTTAGATTGTTGAGTTATTGTTTTTTTGAATCACATAAAAATTAATTGGTTGCACCATTTACTGTCTTGGCCATTTTTGCCTGCTGCCTGACGAGTGGCCCTCTCACTTTTGATGAATGGTGAGGCAAGTTTTGATACTGAGCAGTGGTTGTCTGTGAAAGAGTCACTTTGCTGATGGCACGACTGCTTTGTATTGGGGGAGGGGGTGAAACATGGTGTGCTCAGCATGCCGACTGCCAAATGTTGGTTCCCCCTAACTAGATTGTGCCATTATATAAGGCTTCTGAGCAGCAAGGTGTGCCACTGCTGGTTCCATGGCCACATCATGTTCCTTGTCCTCCTCCTCCTGTTCCTCCTCCTCTTTCTCCTGTTCTTCTTCCTGCTCTGAAGAGGTGCTGTGCTCCGCACCTTGCCCCTCTTGTGGTTTCTAACATCGCTGTGTTGTGCAGATTGCAACACACAAGGATCTTTCTTGAGACACTGACTGGTACCTATTGAGGGCACCTCAAAGTCTATATAAGCACTGAGCACATCTTCAACATCCCGATTGCTTGCTCTTTCACATATCTCACTGTCATATGTAACACTTTTGGGCCCCCTTACCTAGGTTCCTCTTGGGTGTCATCAGCCAGATTTTAAGTGGGCAGAATTTTGAGTTCGGTGGGTGGGTGCGATTGGCAGACCTGGGAGTGGCTAGGAAATGGGCCATTGCCCGTGATTGGCCCCCAACCATGATTTCACACTGGGGGTTATTGTAGTGCTCCCCCTGAACAATCCAGGCATCAGAAGCGAATCTACAGAAGACCTATGGTTCTCTCTATCACCGCCCTTGTGGAGGCATGGCTCCCGTTATACCGCTGCTCTGCCTCTGTTCTTGGGTGGCGGAGAGAAGTCATGAGCTACCTTTTCAAGGGATAACCCTTGTCACCCAGCAGCCATCCATCCAGTCGGGCTGGAGTACTGAAGAGCCTTGGCACCTGGGAGTGTCTCAAGATGTACAAGTCATGGGAGCTGCCAGGGTATCTTGCACAGACTTGCAGAATCAGCATCCTGTGATCACACACAATCTGCACGTTCATGGAGTGGAAGCCCTTCCTGTTGACGAAATCACCGGGCTCACCTGCTGGTGCCTTGATGGCCACATGTGTGCAGTCGATTGCACCCTGGACACGGGGGAAGCCAGCAATGGCTGCAAAGCCTCTAGCTCGCTGTGTCTGGCTGGCTTCATCCGTACAGAAATAAATGAAAGTCAATACCCACCTGAACAGACCTTCTGTCACCAGCTTGACGCAATTGTGGACAGCTGATTGGGAGACTCCACACAGATCCCCCATTGACCACTGGAAAGAGGCAGACACTTAGAAGTTGAGGGCCACTGTGACTTTCAGAGCTATTGGCATGACGTGTCCGCCCACACTATTGGAGGTCATCTGAGGCCCAATCATTTGACAGATGGAGATCACTTCCTTCGGTATTGCACCTCAGGCATATTGAGGTCGCTGCATTGTTGCCTGTGAATCCTGGCAGCAGGATAGTGGTGTCTTCTGCGGCCCCTAATGCCTTGAACTACCTGCTGGCCCTGCGTCCCTTGTGCCTGCGCCTCTCCTCCCAAAGGCTGCTCCCCTGGAAGCTGCATTGGGACACCTGGCCTCCTCTTCCTTCTGCCCCTCACTTCCTCCTCAGAGCTGGTGCCTCCAGCGGAGACCACAGCCCCCATTAGCAGGGTAAAGGAAGGCTGTCTGATACCTGGAAGGGTCCACATGGTCTGAATCGTCTGGGGTCCTTGGAGACACCAAGGAGACCAGAAATGAAGCCTGGAAACCCTAAGAATGAAGCCCCAAACAGAGCATTTGATACCAAGCACCAATAAGCCAACAGCAGCAAACTATCTACTAAATTCCTCACTCCTCACACTGACAATGCTGCTATGGATAAGGTTTTGCAAATTATCGGCAGGCTGCCTGCCTGTTTTGCCTGTGCGACGAGTGCGAAATTGCACAGGTAACGAAAAATCTGTGTCAATTACCTTTTTAATGGCTTTAGATGGCCTATTAATTGATGGCAGGCACGGCTCCGATTCCCGCTCATGCCTGCCAACTAAAATATCGAACAAGTGCGTGATGATGTTGGGACGTCATTACGCGCTATTTTACGCTCGAGCGGCGCACGCCCAATTGCTCAACAGGAAATTCTGCCCCTTGTCTCCAAGGGGCAAGCTTTTAAGTCTGATCCGAGATCTGAAGAAGTCTGGGATGTGTACTCGCGTAGGATGAATCAATCATGCCATTTCATAAGATCATTAGATCATAACAAATAGGACATGGAGTAGAGAATTCAACTCATCAATCCTGCTCTACCATTCAATCAGATCATGGATGATCTAATTGTGGCCTTAACTCCACTTTGCTGCCTGCCCCCCATAACCCTGAACTCCCTTGTAAATCAAAAATGTGTCAAACTCAACCTTGAATATATTCAATGACCCAGTCTCCACTGCTCCCTGTGGAAGTGAATTCCGAAAAACTAATGACCTTCTTAGAGAAGAAATTCCTCCTCATATCCATTTTTAAATGGAAACCTTTTACTTTAAAAATGTGCTCCCAGTTCTAGAATTCCAGATGAGGGAAACATCCTCTCAGCATCTCCCCTGTTAAGCCTCCTCAGAATCTTATATATTTTCAATAAGATCACCTCTCCTTCTTCCTGGGAATCTTGTGCATGCCTGCAGTGTAGTCTTTTGTGGTTACCTATGAGTTGCACAGTGAAGGAATAGAATCCTTCCTGGGTGATGTGGAACTGCCTTGATTACCACATCTGTGTAGTGAATCACACCCTGTACCTGTGGAAAACCAGCCAGTCCTAACGCCCACTCATTCAGACCGGTATAACCTAAGGTAAAGTGTACATAATTTCCTGCCCTGTCAAACATTACTTTGGTTACTTGTGTGATGCATTTATGGGTGGCAGGTTGCAATATTTAGCAAATGTCTCCTGCTGATCCCTGGAATGAATCTGAGGCAAAGAAGTCGATATCAGCATCCTGGGGGTTACCATTGACCAGAAACTGAACTGGACCAGCCACATAAATACTGTGGCTACAAGAGCAGGTCAGAGGCTAAGAATTGTTCGACGAGTAACCCACCTCCTGACTCCCCAAAGCCTGTCCACCATTGGCAAGACACAAGTCAGCCCACATCCCGTAAATGAATAAAAAAAATTAAGGGTAGAGATCAGGTTGACCGCTACTGGCAAAGTATGACCATCAGGTCCACTTGGCAGCAAGTTTTCTTCCAGTAGGCTGCAAATGCCTGTGACGCCTTGATGGGATACCCTGAGCCTCCTGAGGCACTGCTGTTCAGACATGTCGAGGAAGCTAATCCCCTTCCTATCCAAGCTGTGTTGCAGATTTCACCCTCTGCATTTCTGTGCTCATCTCTCTCCTATGGAGCGTCAGGTCTGTCAGGTGAGGGCTGCTGCTACTTATGCTGATGCTGCTGCTGGACTCCCTGCTGCTGGTGTTCCTGTGGCTGATGCTGCTGCTGCTGCTGTCATCTTGGTCCTCATCTGAGGTCCAAGTTAAAGCAACATAACCAGCAGCCCTGTTGAGCTGATGTAGGACAGTTGGAAAATGGAGATCAGATAAACAAACCTCCAAAATAATGAGAGCAACTTCCATTGTCATGAAAGTCACCTGCAAAGTAAGAGAAATGATCTCCAAAATACTGAAAATCTCTCCCAAATTCTTGAAAGCATGTTCACCATGTAACTATTGTGATTGTAAGCCTTTAACTTAAGTAAGGAAGCAGGTATGAGGATGCAGTACTTATGGGATTCCTTGCTTCTCATTCCTCTAACCCCACCATTAAAATAACCATTAATGAACTAGCAACATATTTAATACACAACCCAGTTGTCTTGCACACAGCCAAATGCACTGCAGTTAAATGCAGAGGTCAGC
Source organism: Cetorhinus maximus (assembly GCF_964194155.1). Classification (NCBI taxonomy): domain Eukaryota; kingdom Metazoa; phylum Chordata; class Chondrichthyes; order Lamniformes; family Cetorhinidae; genus Cetorhinus; species Cetorhinus maximus. The sequence continues at coordinate 159,450,080 of NC_135880.1, read as the reverse complement.
GAGTTGGATTCAGCTTCCCAACATGCTGGCAATTTCACTGCTTTCGAACACCCACCCCAATTTTCAAGTTAAAGTTCCACACAATGGTTCCAACAGCATTCAGTCCCTTCTGATCTGTTTAGATTTGACAGTCTCTAATCCTCCCCTCTAGCCCATTTCATTGGACCTGACAGTTTCCAGTCCCTTCTTGCAATGTATTTTCATTGGTTGATCCTGTCAGCTTTCAGTTCCAAATGAAAATAAAATGATTTTTTTTTTAAAGCTGAAAAGCTGAATGTCATTTTAAAAGAGTTGGTGTATGCCTCTATCATAGATTAAATAGAGTTAAATGTAGTTATCCTTAACGCCATGGCTAAGAAGATTGACCACACTCAGAAATGTACAGAAGGCACAGAAATCAAGAACAACTTGTATTTATGTCAAGTCTTTAATGTAATAATGTTCAAAGATGCTCACTGGAGCATAAATAGACCAAAACAACAAATGAAAGAACATTAGGATAGAGGTGGGAGGCGGTGGCGTGGCAATGTTGATGGACTAATCATCCATAGGCCCAGGCTAATGATCTGGGGACATAGGTTCAAATCCCATCATGGCAGCTGGTGGAATTTAAATCCAGTTAATAGATCTGGAATATAAAGCTAGGCTCAGTGTTGGTGACTGTGAAACGAACATCAATTGTCAGAAAAAGCTGCCTGGCTCGCTAATGCCTTTTAGGAAAGGAAATCTACCATCCTTACCTGGTCTGGCCTACATGTGACTCCAGACCCACAGCAATATGGTTGACTCTTAATTGCCCTCTGAAATGGCCGAGCAAGCCATTCAGTTCAAAGGCAATTAGGGATGGGCAACAAATGCTGGCCTTGTCAGTGAAACCCACATCCCATGAAAGAATTTTTAAAAATGACCAAAGCTTGGTGAAAAAACTAAATTTTAAGTGTTTTAAAAGAGGAGAGAGATGTGGAGAGGTTTAAAGAAGATGTTATGGACTTTAGAAGGCATAGTTGACAAAGATGGTGCAAAATGGTTCAGGATACACAAGAATTGGAAGAATGCAGTTTATCTCTGTCCTTGAATGGTGCACAAGCAATATTGGGTCTTGGACCTCATTAACATTGAGTTGGTGAGTTATGGATACCTATTAGGCAGCTTGTCAAAGCAGACAGTTCAAAGCAGCTGGCCTCATGTATGACCTTAAAAGGGACCAGGAAGATGAACAACTGGGAAAGAGGATGACTAGGAGGGAGGATAGCAGTGATTGGGAGGAAGACTAGCAGTTGCCTGGACAGAGGTTAGCAGTGGCCAGAATAGAAGGTAACATTGATAGCAGTGATCGGGAAGGGCAGGGGGCAAGATCCAGGAGGGTAAAGGACAGGACCAAGATGATACTGGCTGTAATCAGCGAGAGTTGGTGCCTGTGGATGGAAGAAGCATCCATAGCTTCCAGCTCCACATTCAACTAAGTATATCAAACACTTACCCTGTTGGTTACAACCTGTGTTGGTTCCTTTAAGGCCTGCCCGTTAGTTCGTATGTGGACTTAGCATTCCTGAATGCAACTGACCTAGTGCCAGCTGCAAACTACAACAGAGAAGTCAAGAAAGAATAAAACTGGGCAGACCACCTGGCATTAACATAGGTACCAGAAATGACAATGACAACTTCAGCCTTGTCAACTCTGCAAAGTCTTACTAACATAGGGGCTTGTGCCAAAATAGGGAGAACTGTCCCACAGATTCGTCAAGCAACAGCCTGACATAGTCATACTCACGGATTCACACCTAAGACAATGCTCTAAATACCACCATCACCATCCCTACATATGTCTTGTCCCATTGGCAGGACATACCTAGTTGGGGTGGTAGCACAGTGCTATACAGTCGGGGGGGATTTGCCCTGGCAGTAGTCAACATTAACCCTGGACTCCATGAAGTCTCATGACATCAGGTCAAACGTGGGCAAAGAAATGTTCTACTGATTGCCAGTTAGTTCCCGCCCTCAGCTGATGAATCAGTTCTCCTCCATGTTGAACAGAATGTACATGTTGACACAGAATATACTCTTGGTGGGGGACCTCAATGTCCATCATGAAGAGTGGCTTGGGCGCACCGCTACTGACCGAGCTGGCTGAGTTCTAAGAACATATCTGCCAGATTGGGCCTGTGGCAGGTGGTGAGGGAACCAACAAAAGGTTAAAACCTACTAGACTTGTCCTCACCAATCTACCTGTTGCAGATTCATTTGTTCTTGACAATATAAGTAGAAGTGATCACCACAGAGTCCTTGTGGAGACCAAGTCCCGTCTTCACAATGAGTATACCTTTCATCGCATTGTATGGCACTGTGCTAAACAGGATAGATTAAGAACAGATCTAGCAGCTCAAATCTGAACATCCATGAGGGTCTGTGGCCAATCAACGGCAGCAGGATTATATTCAACCACAGTCTGTAACCTTATGGCCCGGCATATCCCCCACTCTGCCCTTACCACCAAATCGGGGGATCAACCCTAGTTCAATGAAGAGTGCGGGGGACATGCCAGGAGCAGCACCAGGCATACCTAAAAATGAAGTGTTCAACTGGTGGAGTTACAATTAACACAATTGTATGCATGCCAAAGAGCAGAAGCAGCATGCGATAGACAGAGCTGAGCGATCCCATAGTCAACAGATCAGATCAAAGCTCTGCATTGCTTCCAAATCCAATCATGAATAGTGGTGGACAATTAAACAACTACCAGGACGAAGCTCCACAAATATTTCCATCCTCAATGATGGGAAGTTTAGCACATCAGTGCAAAATACAAGGCAGAAGCATTTTTCATGATCTTCAGCCAAAAGTGCAGAGTGGATGATCCATCCCAGCCTTCTCCTGAGGTCCCCAGCATCACAGGCATAAATCTTCAGGCAATTCAATTCACTTCACATAATATCAAGAAATGGCTGGAGGTACTGGATACTGCAAAGGCTATGAACCCTGACAACATCTTGCCAATTGTACTGAAGACATGTGCTCCCAAACTAGCAGCACTCCTAGCCAAACTGTTCCAGTACAGCCACAACACAGATATCTACCTGACAACATAGAAAATTGCCCAGGTATGTCCTGTCTACAAAAAGGAGGGCAAATGCAATGGCAGCTACTTACCAGCCTCTTCTCAATCGTTAGCAAAGAGATGGAAGGTATCATCAACAGTGCTATCAAGTGGCACTAACACAGCAATAGCCTGCTCACTGATATAAAAACAAAAAAACTACTGTGGCTGCTGGAAATCCAAAACAAAAACAAAATTACCTGGAAAAACTCAGCAGGTCTGGCAGCATCAGCGGAGAAGAAAAGAGTCGACATTTCGAGTCCTCATGACCCTTCAGCAGTTCTGTTCAAGGGTCATGAGGACTCGAAACGTCGACTCTTTTCTTCTCCGCCGATGCTGCCAGACCTGCTGAGTTTTTCCAGGTAATTCTGTTCCTGCTCACTGATGTTCAGTTTGGGTTCCACCATGGCCACTCGGTTCCTGACCTCATTACAATGTTGTCCAAACATGGATGAAAGAGCTGAACTCAAGAGGTGAGATGAGAGTGACTGCCCTTGACATCAAGGCAACGTATGACTGAGTATGGTATCAAGGAGCCCTGGCAAATTGAGTGCAATGGGAATCAGGGGGAAAAATCTCCACTGGTTGGTATCATACCTAGCACAAAGGAAGATGATTCATTCCTGTCCCAGGACATGATTGCAGGAGTTCCTCAGGGTAGTGACTTGGGGCCAACCATCTTCAGCTGCTTCATTAATGACTTTCCCATCATCATAAGGTCAGAAGTGGGGATGTTCGCTGATGATTGCGCAATGTTCAGCACCATTCACGACTCCTCAGATACTGAAGGAGTCCATGTCCAAATGCAGCAAGACAAGACCTGGACAATATCCAGGCTTGGGCTGACAAGTGGTAACATCAGCACCACACACATGCTAGGCAATGATCATCTCCAACAAGAGAGAATCTAACCATTTCTGAATGACATTCAATAGCACTACCTTCACTGAATTCTCCACTAACGACATCTTGGAAGTTAGCACTGAAAAGAAACTGAAATGGACCAACCATATAAATGCTGTGGCTTGTAATGAAGAGATATTAATGTCTAAAATGTTATTGGAAATTATTTTTAAATTGGAGTTGTAGTGTCTATCTGTTTAACTGTGTGTGTCTTAGTTGGATTAAAGCCAGCTCCCCTGGGTACTTTGATGTATAATAGTTTGAGATGTTAATTGGGTAAACAGTAAGGAGGTTAAAAGGTAAAGTGTACATTTGCATTTGTTGAATAAAGCATTCAAGAGTGGGAGTAAAACCTTGCACCCAGCTGGAAGATGTCGGCAATGTATTTATATTACTAATAAAATTAGTGGGATGAAAATGTTATTGTTAGAAGATGTGAAGTTAAAAGCCTAGTGATACCATGGAAAATTTATATTCAAAGGGGAAGCCAGGTATAAAGAGGGAAAGGAGATTGTGCGTAAAGTCGAGGCATTTAAAATCTAACCAGCCAGTAAACTTCCAACGGTGCATGCAAAGGAACCAAACTGCAAGGAGCCTCATTTTGAATTCATAAGGTCAAATATGCTTTGCATGGTCTCTGTTCAAATCTATGGGTTACTGTTGCCTTGGTGGAGATTTAACTGGCAGTGATTAATTTGGGGGATTTGTTTAAAAGTTCTTATGATAGTAATTTTTAGACATGTGAATGTGCTTAATTTGTTGTAAATTAATAAATCTTTAATTTAGTTTTATATAAAAAACCTCTTGAGTCTCAGTGGTCTTATTCCTGGGGCAGGATCTTCTGTTCAGCGTGCGGGGGATGCATAAAATGATGTGCGGTGATGTTAGGCATACACCCCAATGTCACCGTGCGTCATTCTGATCTTCCGTTCGGCGGGCGCGCACCAGAGTAGGTTGCATGACCGCCAAACTGTCAAAGGCCTGTTAAGGCCATTAATAAACAAATTAAACTAATTGTCAGGGTTGCTCATCCAACCTTAAGGTTGGCAGGCAGGCAAAGAGGCCAGGCGGCCTTTGCATTTTTCATGAAACCTCATCCACGGACAGGATGAGGCTTTATGAAGGGTTTATTAATTAAATAACATTTTTAATGAAAATTCATAAACATATCCCAGCTCATGTGACACTGTCGCATGAGGGGACACATCTGAATATTTTTAAAATTTTTTTTTTTTCAATCTTTATAACTAAACTTAATCTCCCTGAGGCACGGAGCTGCCTCAGGGAGATTTCTGCACTCATTTGCGCACATGCGCGAAAGAACGCCGGCCCCGAATCACACTCCTCCCCCCGCCCGCACAGGTAGTGATGAGTGCTTCCGGGCGGGCGTAATGCTGGGCGGGCCTTAATTGGCCCGCCCACATAAAATGGCGGTGTGCAGCCGATCGTGGGTGGCGATTGGCTCCGTGCCCACCTGCGCCCGTTTGCGACCAGCCTGCACGACAGGGTGAAATTTCTCCCCCTCAATTCAGAGCTGCATCTCAAACATACCAATTGGGAATATAGGTTATGACAGTTGTTTCAAGTTTCCCTCTGGGATTTAAACAACTCAGCCTTTACCAATTGCTATGTCATAACATGGCTACAAAAGCAGGTCAGAAATTGGGAATTCTGTGGTGGCTAACCCAGCGCCTGACTCCCCACACCGTGTCCAGCATCTAAAAGGCACAAGTCAGGAGTGTAATGGAATATTCTCCACTTGCTTGCATAAGTGCAGCTCCAACAATTCTCAAGAAACTTGACACCATCCAGACAAAGAAGCCCCCTTGATTGGTACCCCATCCACCATCTTTAACATGCACTTCCTTCACGACTAACACACAGCGACAAAAATGTATACTATGTACAACATGCATCGCAGCAACTCACCAAATCTCCTTCGACAGGTCCTTCCAAACCCGTGACCTCTACTACCTAGAAGGGCAATGGCAGCACCTGCAAGTTCCCATCCAAAGCTATATTTCTGTTCCTTCTGTGTTGCTGGATCAAAATCCTGGAAAGATGCTTCCGAACAATTTAGTGGGTGTACCTAGGCCACTGGACTGCAGCAATTCAAGAAGTTGGCTCACCACCACCTTCTTAATTGGGGCTTGGCAACAAACATTGGCCCTGCCAGAGATGCCCACATCCCATGAAATAATAAGAACAAATTTGGGAAACACACCGCTGCAAAGAGAGCCTCAAACAGCTGCTAATCCTCTTGTTTGAATATGCAAAGGCGATTGCACCAATTTTTGGTTTGGGCAGTGGACAGCTTTTTTATTGACCACATCAATATGGTAGGCAGTGCACTTCTGGCCTGTAACAACAGTGCACTTCTTACCTACCATATTGGAGGCTTATGAGTCTGTTTGGTACTCAAAAAGTGAGCAGGGTGTCAACCAATTTTTAGGCCATTGCTTTTCTCCTCACTATCCTGAAGTTAATACCTGCACACTCACAATTTCAGTGTATCTTTTCATCACCTGCTTACTTGCTACGGACAATCTCAGGTTGATATACCACTAAAACAGCATTACATTATAAATTTAGACATTTTAGTATGGCTCAATTTCCTGCTAAAAACAAATGGTCACAAACATCGTACACAATGTACATTTCAAATTAAATTGCAAAGTGTTAATGCTTGGAACGAAAGGTTAGATTTTTGATTTTATATATATCTACTTCAAATATCACACCAGAGCCCCTCAAATAGATTTTTGTGTTCAAAATCTTTATTAGCAACAAATGAATACCAATCTATGCAACACAGAACCAAGGTTAGTAAAACATCTATGTGACATGTAATTAATGCCAACAGAAGTTGGTGTAGCTGCACAACATATGGCTTATTGTGATGCACATTAGTTATGATAATTTTTTTTTATCAATAAAACCTGCAGAGCAGCAGAAACAGTTCATTAATTGTCTTGGTTGGTCTATATGCCAATTGAATTACAGAACTACAATAAATCAAAGGTGTGTTCACTTTTGTGGCTGTATTTCATAAGTTACTGAGTAAATGTACCTTTAAAGATTATAGCCAATTTATGTTGCAAGTGAGATTATGTGAAGTCAAATAACTTCAGTTTCTTGATATGTTCCATATCACTGAGTTTATGCTCCAGGGGTTGGGTGCTGATAGTTAAATACGAATTTATGTAAGTAAAATAAGTGGATTATTGAGAACTGCAATAGAAACTACTACAATAAACATGCGTACAAATATTCGATTTAACTAAAGTATATAACATTACTTTCAAATATAGTTTACATATAATTTCTTTTGTGTGTGGATGCATTACTCTCACTAGGAAGTGAAAATTCTTGCCGGCTTTTTTGTTTGCAGCATTGAAGGCAATGGGATATTATTTCAGCTTTATAATTATATATCGGATTTCAAATTTTCAGGTGTAGAGCAGGTTAATTGATAGTAAAATACAAAGAGCGTCTGAGTGCTGATGGTGTTGGATTTCCATCATGTAATTTACATTATGCTGACAGACAGTGATAAATTTCCTCACAAACAGTTCTATGGACCTACTATTTAATTAATTTGAAATCCCAATGAAATGGTAGTTCTTTTTGTCAGTTCTTGAGTGATAGTTTCAGAAAAAATTGCATCCATATTTGACATTTGTGAAATTTTAACCTTACAGAATGGTGGATGGATTTAATCAACATGAACAGGACATTCCTGTATTCACTGAGGTACTCCAGAATGGCTGCTGTGGCATCAGAGATATACTGTATAATTGTGCTCTGGTTTGAGACGGCTTGATTTTCTGTTTTCATTTATGCACTGGATATTGAAAAAATCCTCAAGTGTTTGATATTTCTATATTTGGTGGCTTTTTCAACAAATCTAAAAATCATTGAACATTTTTGCCTTGTTTTAATACAACATATAGTTTTGTGCTATTTTGTTTTTGTCTTTCAAGTCTAAATGAGGTAATTAATTTTAATTAACTGGATTCAGCCTACTCAAGACATAATCCAGTGGTAATGTTGACAAGTATATAGAACCAGAGCACCATGGGTGGAATGTAATCCCCTACGCCTAGAAGTGGGCTTGGAAGCAGAGTGTTGGTGGGCACAGAATAGGCAGGGAAGGCGGGGGCAAAATGTCCATCACTTTTCTAACTCCTCCTGATGAAGTCAGGGGCAGGATGGTTGAGGATGGCCTTCCTGCCCGGAGGCCCAATCAAGTAATAGCCACTTAAGGTCCTCATCCTGCTGCCTTGGGTATTCTAGCAGCATGGGGGTGAGGGGGAGGCGTGGGGTGCATGGGCAGGGTGGTGCAGGGGGTCGTGTGCCACATAGTGAAGCCACCCAGTAAACTCTGGTGGCCTCCTTGCAAGGTCAGGGGTGTAGCATCCTGACGGGGCACCAAGAGGCCCATGGAGGGGCCTGTCAGAGATAAGGGCCAGTCTGCTGAAAGAATCCCCTCCACCCTCATTAATGACCTTCAACCCCCACCACCCCCCCACCTCCTCCCCCAACCATTGCTGGGGCCTTCCTGAGTGTCCCCGGTGAGCTCGACCTCACTTACTTAATTCTGGGGGCCTGCTCCGTGGCTGCTGCTCTGGGCCTCCTACGGTACCAGCAGTGGCTACCAATCCTGCTGAAGCTGCTGGGACTGAAGCCCTCTGATCGGCTGGCAGCTCCCAGAGGCAGGATCTTTATCTTTAAAACTTTGGAAGCTCTAAAGGTAGGCACTTAGCTACTTGATTGACATTTAATCCTGATGGCTTCCGGAAATGACTGCAGGAGGTTGTCCCCGGCGTTCCAGCCAATGGAACAGGACACCACCATGGCTATTAAATTCAGTGCCTTGTCTCAGATTCAATTCTAAGCAGAGGGAGTGATTATTATCCACCTGATGGATCTTAATATTTTAATTGGAAATAAATTACTCTAGGTCCCAGTGCACCATCCACCAATATCATTTGCTATTTTACTCTTTTCTTCTGAAGCTTTCCTTGCTGACCATGGAGGCTAGAAATGTAGTTTTTAGTAAAAAGTGAGATATTCTTTGTTATGGAAAATAGGTTGTGTTTGGTAATGACAAAATCCAAATGATAGCAGAAATGCAGCATTAATAACTCAACTGTGAATGTCCAATACTCAAAATATGTTTACGATGAAAGCATTCTGCTCTTCAGTACTATCTTGTATTATCCTCACCAGCATAATAACCACTTTTTAGGCAAATGTCCTTCAAATCCCATATTTTCTACCATATATCATTGGTAAATACTTCAAACCGAGTTATTTTTCTAAGTTATAGTATTCTTTGATGACAAGTTTCTACATAATGCTGCACACTTCATTGTGCAAAATACATTTTGGAGAAATCAAAGTTTAAAGTTACATTTGACAACAAAAATGAGAAAACAATGGACTATATCAAAACTTATATAAAATCTTAGAAACACTATGAGCAGAATTTTGCCCTTAGTGGGCGAGCGGGCCCCATCGGCTCGGCGGAGGGCGGACAGCTGACCCCCGCCGCCGAAACGGGGCCTGCCGCCATTTTGAGTGGGTGGGCCAATTAAGGCCTGCCCAGCGGGCTGCCCGATGGGAAGCGCTATGCGCTTCCTGTGCAGGGTGGGAGGGAATCCCCAACTGTCAAAGTGCGCTCTTTCCCGCATGAGTGTGAAAGAACGCACTGCTCCCTGAGACTAAATGCTGTCTCAGGGAGATTAATGACAGGTCTAAAAACTCTGAAAATAGAAAAATAAAAACATAATTAACATGTCCCCCTCATGTGACAGTGTCACACGAGTAGGACATGTTAATAAGAAGCACTGAAACTTTATTAAAGTTTTTAAACACAAACATGAAACCCCATTCCGCCAGTGGATGAGGTTTCATGTATTATCAGAAGCCCACTGGGGCTCCTGGCCTGCCCGCCAGCCGTAAGGTTGGACGGGCAGGGTCTTTAATGGTCTTAAAAACAAAAAGCTAAAAGCTACTGCGGATGCTGGAAATCCAAAACAAAAACAAAAACAGTGAAATCAGCTGTCCGCCCGCCGACCTGTCAATGGCCAATTGAGGCCATTGACAGGATAATTAAGACCATTAAAGACAAAAACAGAATTACCTGGAAAAACTCAGCAGGTCTGGCAGCATCGGTGGAGAAGAAATCAGTTAACGTTTCGAGCCTTCATGACCCTTCGGCAGAACTGAAGCATAGTTAGGAGAAAGGAGAAACTATGCTTTAGTTCTGCCGAAGGGTCATGAAGGCTCGAAACGTTAACTGATTTCTTCTCCACCGATGCTGCCAGACCTGCTGAGTTTTTCCAGGTAATTCTGTTTTTGTCTTTAATGGTCTTAATTATCCTGTCAATGGCCTCAATTGGCCATTGACAGGTCGGCGGGCGGACAGCTGATTTCACTGTCCGCCTGCTTTCCTAAAAATTTAAATGGACCGGGATGACGTTGGGGATTCCTCCCGACGCCATCCCGCGTCATTTTCCTGTCAGCGAGTGGGCCCCGCTCCCAAATCGCTGACGGGAAAATTCTGGCCTATAGTTCGAATCCCGTGTGCAATTTTCATATGAGAATCATAGGGCAGAATTTTCCCCCCGTTGGGGGGGAAGTTGATGGGCGGGTGCATACGGGCGCGCTTCTCATCAGTGCCCCCGATCAGAGGCACGGCGCCATTTTACATGGGCAAGCCAATTAAGGCCCGCCCAGCATAATGTCCACAGGGAAGCGCTATGCGCTCCCTGTGCGGGCAGAAGGGAATCCCTAAAATCGAGAGTGCGCTCTTTCACGCTTGAGCACGAAAGAGCGCACTCATCTCCCTGAGGCTAAGTGCAGCCTCAGGGAGATTGGCTCTACTTTCAACAATATTAAAAATAGAAAAAAAAAATTCCCTTACATGTCCCCTCACGTGACAATGTCACATGAGTTGGGACATGTTCATCATTTCCATAACAACTTTATTACAATTTTTAAAACCCTACGTGAAACCTCATCCTGCTGGTGGATGAGGTTTCATGTTATTTCTAGTTGCCGCCGGGGCTCCTGGCCTGCCCACCAACCTTAAGATTGGATGGGCAGGTCCTTTAATTGCTTAATTGACCCTGTCAATGGCCTCAATTGGCCATTGACAGGTCGGCGGGCGCGCAGCTGATTTTGCTGCGCCCCCGCCTTCCTGAAAATTTAAATGGGATGCGGTGATGTCGGGAGTTCCGCCTGACATCATCCTGTGTCATTTTATGCTTCAGCGAGCGGGCCCCGCCCCCTGCTCGCTGACGGTAAAATCCTGCCCATAGAGTTTTAGAAATTTACATCACAGAAGGTGGCCATTTGTCCATTGTGGCTGCGTTGGCTGAAAAAGAGCTGTCTGACCTAAACCCATTTCCAGCTGTTTCCTTCTTAAATACGATGAACATTTTTGCCTCTGCCACCCTTTAAAACATGAGTTCCAGAACATCGCTCCACCCATTCCCCCAACCCCCTACACCCTCCGGGTGAAAAAATTCCCCTCTCTCCCCTTTAACCCTCCTCACAATTACTTTGGGTGGAATTTTACATCCTGTGGGTGGGGTTGTGCCCGAACCGATTGGGCATAAAATAGCATGCACTGACATTGGGTGTGCATCCCAACATCATCATGCACTCCCACGACATTTCGGTCAGAGGGCGTGAGAGATTGCCGGAGCTACACCCACCATTATTTAAGAGACCACTTAAGGCTTTTAAGAAGCCAATTGACAGTGATATTTTGTTGTCTGTGAAATTCTATGCTTGTCGCACAGGCAAAACGAAGGGTGGGCCAGCTGACAATTTCAAAAACCTCATCCATGGGAGGGATAAAAGGGGTCAGCAGCATTGCCAGTGTCAGTAGTGGGGAGTTTGGTACATAGTTTGCTGCTGGTGACTTCTTGGTACTTGGCATCTCCATCTCTGTTCAGGGCTTCATTGTTAGTGCTTCATTTCAGGAGTCATTGGTGTCTCTAAAGGCTCCCAGAGGATTAAGACCATGTGAACCCTTCCAGGTATCAGACAGCCTTCCGTTACCCTGGTAATGGGGATTGTGGTCTCCGCTGTTGGCACCTCCTCTGAGGTGGAAGAGAGGGGCAGAAGGGAGAGGAGGCCATGGGCAGGATTTTCCCCCAATCGGGGGCGAAGTTGAAGTGCGGGCGTGCACAGGCGCGCCTCCGATCGGCACCCCTGATTGGGGGCGCGGCGCCATTTTACGTGGGTGGACCAATTAAGGCCCGCCCAGCGTGACGTCCACACGGAAGCGCTATACACTCCCTGTGCGGGCGGGGGGGAAACTCTAAACCCGAGAGTGTGCTCTTGCGCGCATGCACACGAAAGAGTGCACTCATCTCCCTGAGCCTAAGTACTGCCTCAGGGAGATCGCCTCGACTGTCAAAAATATTAAAAATAGAAAAAAAAAATTCCCTGAAAGGTCCCCTCTTGTGACACTGTCACATGAGTTGGGACATGTCCATAATTTTAAAACAAAACTTTAATTAAATTTTTAAAAACCTACATGAAACTCATCTTGCCCGTGGATGAGGTTTCATGCTTTTTCTAATTCCCGCCACAGCTCCTGGACGGGCAGGTCCATTAATTACTTTAACGACTCTATCAATGGCCTCAAGTGGCCATTGACAGGTCGGCGGGCGCACCGCTGATTTTGCTGAGCCCCTGCCTACCTGAAAATTTAAATGGGGCGCAGTGACATCAGGAGTTCCGCCCGATGTCACCGCGCGTCATTTTACACGTCGGTGAGCAGGCCTCGCCCCCCCCACTTACCAACGGGAAAATCCTGCCCCATGTGTCCCAATGCAGCTTCCAGAGGAGGGGCCAGTGGGAGGAGAGGCGCAGGCACACGGGGCACTGGGCCAGCAGCTAGTCCAAGGGGGAAGGGGCCGCAGAATATGCCATTATCCTGCTGCCAGGGTTTATAAGCGCCGATGCAGCTACCTCAATATGTCTGAGGTGCAATGCTGAAGGAAGCTCCACCTCTCAAGGGAGACAGTGACCTCCATCTGTCAGATGATTGGACCTGAGATCAGCTCCAATTGTGGACGCTCCATGCCAGTGGCTCTAAAGGTCACAGTGGCCCTCAACTTCTTTGCCTCCAGCTCTTTCCAGGGGTTGGTGGTGGATCTCTGTGGACTGTAACAATCAGCTGTCTATAATTGCTGCAAGCTGGTGACAGCAGCTCTGTTCTTTACCATTAGGATGAGGCCAGCCAGGCAGAGTGAGCCAGAGGCTTTGTAGCAATTGCTGGCTTCCCCGGCGTCCAGGGTGCAATAGACTGCACACGTGTGGCCATCAAGGCGCCAGCAGGTGAGCCGGGTGCCTTCGTCAACAGGAAGGGCTTCCACTCCATGAACGTGCAGATAGTGTGTGACCACAGGATGCAGATTCTACAAGTCTGTGCAAGGTACTCAGGCAGCTCCCATAATGCTTACATGCTGAGACACTCTCAGGTGCCGAGGATGGATGGCTACTGGGTGACAAGGGCTATGCGTTGAAAAGGTGGCTGATGACACCTGTCTGTTACCCAAGAACAGAGGCAGAGCAGCATTACAATACAAGTCATGCCTCCACAAAAGCAGTGATAGAGAGGGCCATGGGTCTTCTGAAGATGCACTTCTGATGCCTGGACCATTCAGGGGGTGCACTACAACACCCCCCAGAGTGGGTGTCACTGATAGTGGCTGCATGCTGCGCTCTCCACCATCTGGCGCTGACAAGGGGGGATCCACTGGAGGAAGAGGATCTTGAAGCAGCTGCGCAGGTCACAGATGATAAGTCCCACAGCGAGTCAGGAGAGGAGTACCGTGAGGAGAATGCTGGGGGCATGGAGGAAGACCTCTATAACCTCCAGGGAGGCAGGGACACCAGGGACACCTTAATCCAACGGTCCTTCAGCTAGGCTACCGAAGATCAGAATCAACCTCATGCCAGGGCTGCCGCCTCCAGCCCGGGTGTCTGAAATGGCCCTTTTGTTTGCACTCAAAGTCCACTCAATGTCTCTACAGTAAATTATCCAGCCACTCCCGTCCAGCATTACATACTAGTGTACCCTGCATCAGGAAGAAAAAAACGTGATGCATACTCAGGCCATCAGAACCAAAGCAAATTTAAAGTTATTGTCACATCACAGAATCACAGAATCACACAGTGCAGAAGAGGCCCTTCAGCCCGTCGAGGCTGCACCAACACGGGAGAAACACCTGTCCTACCTACCTAATCCCATTTACCAGCACTTGGCCCATAGCCTTGAATGTTATGACATGCCAAGTGCTCATCCAGGTACTTTTTAAAGGATGTGAGGCAACCTGCCTCCACCACCCTCCCAGGCAGTGCATTCCAGATTGTCACCAGCCTCTGGATAAAAAAGGTTTTCCTCACATCCCCCCTAAACCCCCTGCCCCTCACCTTGAACCTATGCCCCCTCGTGACTGACCCTTCAACTAAGGGGAACAGTTGCTCCCTATCCACCCTGTCCATGCCCCTCATAATCTTGTACACCTCGACAGGTCGCCCCTCAGTCTTCTCTGTTCCAACGAAAACAACCCAAGTCTATCCAACCTCTCTTCAAAACTTAAATGTTTCATCCCAGGCAACATCCTGGTGAATCTTCTCTGCACCCCCTCCAGTGCAATCACATCCTTCCTATAATGTGGCAACCAGAACTGCACACAGTAATCCAGCTGTGGCCTCACCAAGGTTTTATACAACTCCACATGACCTCCCTACTTTTGAAATCTATGCCTCGATTGACAAAGGCAAGTGTCCCATATGCCTTTTTCACCACCCCACTAACATGCCCCTCTGCTTTCAGAGATCTATGAACACACACGCCAAGGTGAAATCATTACATTACAATTACTGGTGTAATGAACAGAAAATCACCCATGAACTGTCCCTCTCATGCGCATGGTGCCTTAAACCTACGTTTGCCAGTGCTACATCTTGGTGCCCCTCCCCATCGCTGGCCCCGGCATTGAAGACAGCCTGCTGACTCTGGTGTCTCCTTGGCCTTGATGACCTTGGCGGTCGTCCTCTGGCCAGTGGAGCCTGTGCTGACCCCGCCTGTGAGGGAGCGGCCAGTGCCACGGCTGGCATCTCCCCAGTCACCGCAGCCTCATCAGATGCCACGGTTACTGGCAGAGGGATGGAGGACCTGCTGTCATCATCCAGAGCACCCTGAGAGGAGTCCACAGAGATGACAAGCAGCTCGTGTGCCAACGTGAGGCGGCTCTGGATCTCCCTGCTTACCATTGATTGATGGGCACCTAGCTGGGATACTGGGTGCCCAATCCATATCCCACACTGGCACTGACTACCTGACACTTGCAGGTCCGAGTGCTAGCCCAGGAAACCCTCATTCTGCCCCCGGAGCTCACGCAGTGCTCACACTCCGCATGAACTCCTCCACAACAGAGACCATGGCATGCAGAGCCTCATGGATCTCCACCAGATCCTCCCATGCATCCCACTGGACATCTAACATCTGCTGCCTAATGGACGACCCCAGAAGCTCATCATCTGCCTTCGACTGAGCATCGTCCTGGTTCCCAGCACTCCCCCAACTGCCAGTGCGCTGGGCACTCTCTGCCTCTGCCTGCACCTCAGGCAAGTGTGAAGTGCCCTCATCAATGTACACCAACATTCAAGCCACCGATCTAATGCCCACCGAGCTGCTGGTATCTGCGATGGTGCCTTCTTCAGAGACCGGGTGTGACGCAGTTGCAAATGAAGCCTGGCATCCTCCAGCATCAGGGGTGGCTCTTTGGGGTCCAGAGACCAAGCGTGTGCTCACAAACCTAGAAGGGACAACAAAGACATGTCATTAGTTAAAGCCATCACACAGTCACTGTGCATGCCAGGTGAGACAATGGAGATCTGCGTCATGGTGCCATCATCTTTCAATGATCAATGGGTTCTCTGGGTTTGAGGCTCTCACCAATGAAGAGACTGCACTAGAATGGTTGCACAATCCAAAAATCTCATTTCTGTGCATTGCACTCTTAACTTTGTCTGGCACACCCGTCTCTTCACACCAGGTTGCACAGGCTCTTGAGATCTAAGGCGTCCTACTCAAACCCGGTGAGCAGTAGTAGGCTGGGCGGGCCTCTGCCTGTACGTTCCCTCTCTGCCTGGTTATAGCTCATCTTCTCCTGAAAGGACAGAAGAGCATTGATTAGTCCACTCTCTACCTGCAGTGCCATTGCAGCCTAGCCAACCCCAGCTGAGGAGCACCTCGCAGAACACATCCGAGTTGTGGCCATCGAGTCACAAGGCACTCAGTCTAAGCAGCCAGGGCTCATCCTCTTGCCCAGCTCCATTGTCATTGACAGTTGGAGCTCAGGCTCTTAACACTCCTGAAGTACATGGGGAGGATGGCCACACCTTAACACTTCAACACACTGACGCATGCCAATATAGTACCTACATTTACTGGTCATTGAACCACTTCCAGCACTGCACCCATGTGCGCCGCACCACGTCATTGCTGCTCACCAGCGCTGCCAGCTTCTCCCATATCCTCTTTGTGAGGTGCAGTGACCTTCTCCTCCCATCTCTGGGGACAAGGGTGTCCCTCCTGGCAGCCATCTCCTCCAGCAGGACTGCGAGGCACTCATCCAAAAAGCAGGAGGCCAAGTGCCCACCCAACCTGCCTTCCCGCCTGACATGTTCAGCCACACTCGACTCCATCAAAACAAGGCAGAACAGACGTCCTTCTGTGGTAGCCTCTCTGGGGCTGCCTGGGCCATTTTTAAACTGGCTGCCGGCGGCCAACAGGCCCCCCTCCCCCGCTCGGCCCTTCCTAACCAGTGACAAGTCGCTTTTCACGCTGGGTGGGCTCACCGACCTCAAAATTCTGCCTCTGCAGAACACCACTAGACAGCAGCCCTCCAGTCACAAAAATGCCTGTTGCCCACTACCTTTAGTATTCTGCCACCGAGCCAGTTTTGGATCCAACCCACCACCTTCTTTGGATTCTATGGACATTTACTTTTTTCACCGGTCTACCATTAGAGATCTTGTCAAACGCCTTGCCACAATCCATGTATCTGTACACCAAATGTGCGATTTTCATTAGCAACTCAGTCAAGTTAGTCAGACACAATCTTCCCCTGAGAAAGTCATGCTGACTGTCCTTGATTAATCTGTGCCTTTCCAAATGATGGCTAATACTGTCCCTCAGAACTTTTTTCCAATAATTTGCCCACCACCAAGTTCAGGCTGACTCACTTGTGATTACTTGGTTAATCATGACGTCCCTTTTTAAACAACACTTTGCGGAGACAATGGCCCAGTTGTATTGTCACTGGACTAGTAATCCAGAGACCCCAGGTAATGCTCTAGGGACCTAGGTTTGAATCCCACTGGAATTAAAAGTCTAATGATGACCATGAAACCATTGCTGATTGTTGTAAAAACCCATCTGGTTCAATAACGTCCTTTAGGGAAGGAAATCTGCTGTCCTTACCTGGTCTGGCCTACATGTGACTCCAGACCCACAGCAATGTGGTTGACTCTTAAATGCCCTCTGAACAAGGGCAATTAGGGATGGGCAATAAATGCTGGCCTAGCCAGTGACGCCCACATCCCATGAATGAATTTTAAAAAAACTAACAGAAGGTTGTTGTGGAAATAGGCATGATACAACACAGATTCACTAGTATGCTACCCAGAATGAGGAAATACAGATATGAAGAAAGACTTGAAAAATTGTAGCTGTTTTGCATTAGAAAAGAGGATATTACATGGCTGTTTTAAATAAGGATATAAAATTATTCAAGGACGGGACAGACTATTTAGAAAAAAGTGTTTGAAGAATGTAAGATATGATTCAGGACAGAACAGGAAATGAAAAGGATTGTTAAGCTACGTAATGGAGTACAAGAATTAATGATTCAAGTTGATTGATCATGTCAACATTTAAGAATATGGTTGAAAGAAAGAGAGATAAAGAAATATGGGAACCCATGGGGGTCATGGAGTCCATGACCCAGGGCCTCCAATCAAGCCCAAAAGAAACCTCTGAAGAAGAATCTGAAAGCAACCTCCTTGAAGTCCAGTCACAGCACTCACCCACACCCTCCACCAGCACAGGGACACAGTTCGGTGAGACCTTGCTTTAGAATAGCCTCGGGATGACAAACTGGTGAGCACATCACACTGTCCGATCCACACCAGGTACCGGAACGGACTTCCCAGGTGCCTGGCACTCAGAGGACCGCTGGAGGCCAGAAATTTGCTGAGCCCGAGTCAGATGACAAGCCTCTGGATTAGGATTACTGCTCATGTGGAGGATAAACATAAGCATGGGCTGACTGGTGTTTCATGTAGTAATGTCGTCGCAATCCTATGTAAGTTTCCCCCGTTCAAATTCCTTGTCATCCAAGCTTGGATGGCAGCCATGGAGAACTCTATGGGCGGAACCGTGCCAGATTTGCACTGAGTGCGGTCGTGGCAGGTAAAAGGACATTTAACCCGCTGGCTGCAATGGCAGCTTCTCATGCTAGGTTGTCCTAAACCTGCTGTATTAATTATGATTCCCGGGAAACACACCGTTTCCATGACAGGTGGGCTGTCATTCGCCTGCCACGCCATCATCTCGTTGCTTCACCACGCCAAGCGCCATATTTAAATGCAACCATGCACACACCTCTCAGTGCTTCCAGCCCGGGACTGCTGCACAGAAGACATGGCTCCACAAGGTAAAAAGACTACAGCCCCCAGGTTCATTGACTCATCCCTCAAGAACCTTTTGGATGCCGTGGAGTCCCACTGTGATGTCCTCTACCCCTGCTCTGACTGTAGGATGGGCAGCAACATCAACAATCCGGCTTTGGAAACAGTGGCAGGGGTGGTCAGTGCCAAAGTCCTGCAAAAAGTGATAGCTACCCCCAGTGCTGCAAGAGGATCAATGATCTCCTTCATTCCGCCAGGGTAAGTCACTCTTCTCATCACTCTCAACTCACACAAACCCATCACACACCCACAGGGGCTTCACTCGCTGTCAGTTCAAGGGACATCACCATTCATTCTCTCACACACACCTTCATTGTCCTCATCCCATCCATAGGACCACTCACCACACACACATGCCATGCATTCTTATCATCTGGCCTGGCGGGCATCCTGTTTACACTTTCTTCATCTCTATTCATCTGGGACAAACTGGCACACAACAAGAGGGAGAGGTCACAGACTGGTGAAGGAAGGCCTTAAATCAAGGTCCTCACCGACTTTGAAAACAGAGCCATCCAGCTGGCTGGTGAGCATCTGGACTGTCCCTGTGCTGACAGTGAGGTCAGCGCTGCTGTACCAAGTGAGGATCCAGTAGTGCAACATCCATCAGGCAACCATGCTGTGAGTGATGTGTCCTGTTTCACAGGCCACTGCCATGCACTAATTATCTCTCCTTGCTTTCACAGGCACATATGGGAAACAGCCAATGGAGTCCATGACCCAGGGCCTCCAATCAAGCCCAAAAGAAACCTCTGAAGAAGAATCTGAAAGCAACCTCCTTGAAGTCCAGTCACAGCACTCACCCACACCCTCCACCAGCACAGGGACACAGTTCGGTGAGACCTTGCTTTAGAATAGCCTCGGGATGACAAACTGGTGAGCACATCACACTGTCCGATCCACACCAGGTACCGGAACGGACTTCCCAGGTGCCTGGCACTCAGAGGACCGCTGGAGGCCAGAAATTTGCTGAGCCCGAGTCAGATGACAAGCCTCTGGACTCGGTCATGTCTCAGTTGCTGGAGCTACAAAGGCAAACTCAGTAACATCAGGAAGGGATGTCCACTGTACTCCTCAGATTGCAAGGCACAATGGAGTCCGTCCGCCTTCAGGCTGAAGTGATAGAACCGGCATGCCAATGCACCAATGTCAACACTGGTAGGATAACGGCCACCATGGAGACCTTGGTCCCGGATGTAGCTCCTGCACTACTGTGTGGGCTGAACTCCATCGCTGACACCATAGTTGGCCTCCAACAGTGTGTACGCGAGAGGGGTGCCGGGCAGCCCAATCTCACTCCAGCTACCCCTTCTCCTCAAGGACTCAACCAGGGGCCAATGCACCCCCAAAGGGACGGCGGAGAGCCACGTCGTGAGGTGTTCCAGACTTTGGTCAGGTCCTGGTAAAAGACGGGCAAAGCCTGCACAGAGTCATGAAGGCCCCTCAAGTCTACAAACAGGAGCTGCACGTCATAATTCAGGCTGTGCACCAGGCGGAAGAAATACGTTGACAGGGCACACCATCTCGGAGGGGGCTCAATGTAAAGGTAGGGCTGCAGGGCCTAAAAGCAGAAAGTCACCACCTGGGTGCGTAGGCACACCAGCGCCTGACCACCCTCCCTAAGCGGGAGACTCAGAACCTCAGCAGCGACCCAGTGCAGCCTTTTGTCCCAGAAGAAATTAATGAACGTTCTCTGGATTTTTGTGACAAACTCCAGGGGAGGGGTCGAAGTGACCAGCCCATGCCACAACATGGCTGCAATCAGCTGATTTATGACCAGAACTCGACCCCGGTAAGACAGCACTCGGAGCAGTCCTGTCCAGCGCCGCAGGCGAGCGGTGACTTTGGCCTCCAGCCCCTGTAGTTCGCCGGCCAGGATTCCTCAGCAGGGCAGAGGTGGACCCCCAGGTAGAGGAGGCTGGTTCTGCTCCAGGTGAAAGGCCTGAGCTCCTCGGATAGGGAATCCATCTGCCACTGACCGACCAGGAGTCCAGAACACTCCTGGCAGAGGACAGGGCAGAGTAGACCTCCTGGCACTCACGCATCCTCTGTATTTCGGCAGGATCATTGAACATGAGGAGCACATCATCTGAGAGCATAAGCTGAGAGGACCACCTCGATGCCCAATCCCGACAACCTCCTCCACAAGAGACGCAGGAAAGGCTCCATGCAGATGGAATACAATTGGCCAGGCAGGGATCAGCCCTGATGCACTCCTCTCCCGAAGCGAAGGGGCTCTGTCAGGAACCCATTAACCTTAACTAGACACTCTGCGGCAGCGTACAGAAATTGGATCTGGGCGACGAAATGGGTCCCAAACCCGAATGCTCGCAGTGTCCCGAATAAATATTCGTGATCCACCCTGTCCAACGGCCTCTTCTGGTCAAGAGGTAGGAAGGCGCTCAACAGGCCAGTCCTCTGGGAAAAGTGGATAATGTCCCAGACCAGATGGATATTATCAAAGATGGTATGGCCCGGGACAGTGTAGGACTAGCCAGGGTGTATCATGTGGTCCAGCACGGTGCCAAGGCGAGAAGACATTGCCCTGGCAAAGTTCTTGTAAGCCATGCTGAGGAGGGAGACCGGGCATCAGCTCTTAAGATGGCAGTGATCCCCACTCTTATGCAGCAGAGCAATCAGTTTGTCACAAGAATCCAGAGAATGTTCATTAATTTCCCATGATCATGAGAGTGGCATCTCCCCAGTCGCGATACTCTCCCCCAGGACACCCGCTTAGTCATTCCCCAGGATGTCCCTGAGGAACTCCACGGTCAGCCCATCCAGCCCCGGGAACTTGCCCCTGGAGAGGCTGTCAAGGGCGCCGGTCAGCTCCCCCAGACTTACAGGGGAGTCAAACTTTCCGGCACCCTCCGGGCCGACCTGCGGCAGGTCCTCCCACAGAACTCCATGAACATCCTTGCTGGACGGATCCGGAGAGAACAGGGCAGTGTAATAGTCTCAGGCAATGGCCCTGATGCCCTCCGGATCTGAGACAAGGGATCCGTCATCGACCAGCAGCGTAAGGAGCTGCTGACGGACCCCGTGCCTTTTTTCCAGCGAGTAGAAGAAGGGGGAGCCATGGTCCAGGTCCCGGAGGAACTAGATCCACAACCTCACGTACACGCCACAGGATCTGAGTTGCAGGTCCCGCAGCGCGCCCTTCTTCTCTTCATATGCTAGCCGCAGGGCCGGGTCCACATCGGGCTTACGGAGACGTGCTTCCAGGTCGAGCACCTCCTTCTCCAAATCCTCGACCCTGGATTTCCACCTCTTTGTTGACCCCCTTGCGTACTCCTGACAGAAAACTCGGACGTGAGTCTTGCCCACGTCCCACCATAGCCTCAAGGAGGGGAAGCCTTCCCGCTTCCTTCTCCAGCCGGCCCAGATACGACGGATCGAGTCCAGGAAGCACTCATCCTCCAGCAGCATGTTGTTAAAGTGCTAGTATGCGGACCCCGTCCGAGCGCAGAACAGAATGGGTTCTGCCCACACCTGACGGTGGTCCGTGTACGACACCCACCGCACAGAAGCCGAAGGAATGCAGGACATAAACACTTTGGAAATGTAAGAGCAGTCGAGTCTGGATGCTCCAACTCCAGGTGACACAGAACTGAAAATGCTGGAGTCAGGATGGAGACGTCGCCAGACGTCCACCAAGTCAAAGGACCCGACCAGGTCCCTCAACTTACTCATACCAGCGAGCGGTTCTGGGCACCAAGACGGTCCCTGGTCCCAAGGGTACAGCTAAAATCCAACCCCTGATGACAATGCACTCGTCCACGTTGATGGAACTGAGATGAGTGGACACTTCCTCAAAGAATCTCGCTTGCTGCTGCGAGTGCAGGAGAGCGTATACATTCACTAGGCGCACTGTAAGGTGCAGCAAGCGGCCTGGCACTGGCTCCTCAATCCCCAAGGTCTCCGACTGAAAATGTGGGGCCAACAAGATAGCCACCCCGCCAGAATTGGAGGCTAGGTGACTCATATGGGCCCCTCCCTCGCCACTCCAGGAGCCACGTAGCTTTGTCTACTGGAGCGGTATAGGTTTCCTGCATACTTCCCGTCCCCGAGGATTGAGAAGTTCTGGAACCTGCGCTGTGCATCCCTGCTGCTGTGGATATTGAGGCTTGCTGTGGTAGTCTTCATTGCCAGAAGTATGTAGTGCCATCACCCAGTTTAAGTGCAAGAGTGGGTGGACTTTTTCAAGTCTTCCTCTCCTTCAAGGGCCCAGCAAGAAACGGATGCAGCCTCCACTTAGCATTCCAGTCCAGCCCGGGGGCCTTCAGGGCCTCGTGGGCGGACCAGAACACCAGTGGAATAGGACGCCACTTGTCCAAGGCCAACTGGACCATGTCTTGGCGACCACGATTGCTTGCTAAGAAGCCCTTGGGTTCCTGTAAAGGGATGAGGGGAGGATCGATGGGGGGGCACCAGGGGATCCACCATCTCACCCGACAACGACTCTAAGTCGTCCCCAGTGCTTGCTACTGAAACTCGGTCCTCCAGGTCATCGCCTTCAGCTTCCGACCCCACCTCATATTGAGTACAGGGCTGGTTCGCAGCTGCCAGTTGGCTCCACCTCCACCTGGATCCCAAGCTTAGGACCAAGGGCAGAGGGGTCCTCTCTGATCTCCAGTTCCGGTTCTGGGCCACAGGGCAGCAGCAGCTCAGAACCCCGCTCCGTCCAGGCACCGGGTCGCCCGGCGAGTCCGGAGAAAAGTCTGGACCCGGGATGGAGGCGTCTGGCGCAAAAGGTTGGGAGGGAGCAGGGAGGCCCTCCTTGCCATCGTCGCCCGATGCCCCAGCATTTGGGGTGGTAAAGGGACAGCCACAGTGCCCTGGCGGGCCAGGTGGCATCTTGGGGTTGCAAGGTGGGTCAGGGTTGGGCACCACCACAATGGTGATACCCTCACTGACCCTTGAGAGGCCCTGCTCAGGGAAGGGTGGCAAGGAACCAGGGATTTGAGCACCCCCCAGAGGGCAAAGCAAGGACTTGCAGGGTTGGGATGCCACCACCTTTTCATCGGGGCCGAGGGGGAGACACATTTGACCTCATGAGCCGCTAAGTCCTTCCCCTCCGAAGGGTGGCACCTCTTCCAGGGTAGGCTGGCGAGACCGCCATCTGCAGGGCCTCCGTTGCCTCGTCCAGCCTCCCGCGATGCTCTGCCCTCTGGGGTTTTGGCAGGTGTCCCCTTTCAAGGAGTATCACTGGCTTGGGGTTGCACGCCCCATTACCACCAGACCCAGGAAGCCATGCAGGGACGGTGCCGGGCCCAGCACATGGTGCTGAAGCACGCAAGGGTCCAGGAGCCCATGCCATCACGCCACTGGGGCCGGATGATGTTGTTTCCCCCGGGCCGGTGTTTCCAGGTGTCTGGGGATCAGAGTGGGTTTGTGGTGTTTGGAGTGTTTGGGGTGGGGGGGGGCCTTAAAATGCCGGCTCTTCCTCTGCCCCTTCTTCTGCCGTGAGATCTCTCCCCCTCAGATCGCCGGCAGCCGAGCTGACGTTGGCCGCTGGTGTCAGCTACCCTTGCGGGGAAGAAGCTGGAGCAGTGGTGGAGGAAGGAGCGGTGGTGCCAGCCGCTGCCACCTGGATGGCACTGGCGGCCTTGGAGGCGGGGCAGTTCTTTCTCCCACCCCCTTGCCGGCATGGCACTGCAGGCTGTCTGCTGACCAGAAGATATGGTAGGCGGCCCCCTCACAGGTAACATCAAAGCCTCCCTCCGTGCGCTCCTCCTGGGCCAGGCGAACAAAACCATGGCGCCGGAAGGAGTACACGCTTCGAAGGCTGGCGTCCTTCAGGCCGAGGAACGTCCTATTCACCATGAGCCCCTTTTTGAGGGTGAGGTGCACCACCCGCTTGGCCTTCAGAAAGACCGCGGCCTTTCCATACATTTTTGAGACCGCAACTGTGGTCGAGGGGCCGGCAGCCCCAGCCATAGACTTGACGCAAGCCTCGATAGCACTTCACCCCTAGCTTCCTGGTCAACAGTTTGAGCGGCGACAGGGCCACGGGAGAAGCAGGGGCTGAAAAGGCCACTTCCCTCACATAGGTGGCCTGAGTAGACCCTGCCACCGGTGAAGATGGTGTTGCCATCGAGTCGTGCTACACCCACCCCGAATTAGGCAAAGGAGAGACAAAAAAACAAACAGTCTGGAGCAGAGGGGAGCTGGAGTAGGGAAGAGGGAGAGGGGGCGGGGGAGAGAGAGGGGACAGAGAGGCGGATCCCTCGATGTGTCTTGGGGGCGGTGGGGGTAATACGTTGACCTTCCTCTGCAGGGGGAGGAGTTTTCCCCTGGGCAGCCTGCACCACCCAGGCACAGTTCAGGCTCAGTTGTTATTGTCCTCGCACACGGCTGGCTCTGGGTAGCACCAGCTAACCCTGGCAATGGAGGGCAGAGATGAGTGCAGATCCCCATTCCCGGTTACAACGCAGTCAGTTACAGCCCTTTCAGGTGTTCCTTTCCTCCCCCTGCAGCCAAACAAACAATTGAGAGAGTCCTGGCTTTTTTTTTCTCCCCCAGGCACCCACTCCAGCGCAGTGTCAGTCCTCCCCCTTCCAGCTGGAGTGGGGTCCCCGCCTCCCAGCTCTCTCTGAACTTCTGCTAGGCCCCAACTCACAGTAGCAGCAGCAGCAGAGTGTAGTAGTCCTGAAAAGCCCACTCCTTTCTCCTCTCTCATCTTCCTTGTAGGCAGCAATCTTCCTCTCACAAATAGGGCAGAGAAGACCACCATAGCAGCAGCAAAAGCAGCCACGTCCACAGGAACAGCAGCCACAGCATGAAAAACCAGAGCAGCAACAACAACCATTCCAAGTGCAGCAGCCACAGCTCAGGCAGCAATGGCAGTACCTCTTTCCAATCGAGGAGGTGCATTTGCAAAACATGACCATAATGTTCACTATTGTAAATAAACTCCCAAGAATGTCTCCCTGCCTATGGCTCCTTGTTCTGATGAGCAGCGTTCTTGTCACTCAGATGTGAAACCTTTCTGCACAAGATCAAAGCAGATGTCTCAGTCCAGGGCCTCTTCCCTGTGCTTCATGCAGCCTTCAGACTACACTGATGGTCCGGCCTCGCACTCGCTGGAAATGTTACTGATGCCTGCACCTCGACGGTGCTTGTCATTGCTGCCAGAATGTTGTGAGCAGGCGCCACAGAGTTCCGTCATTTGCTCTGTGTGATCTCAGCACCTTTGATGTGGGGCTCATGGATGCACTTTTGGGTGGAGCTTGTGATATCCCACAGATGTCACCTGTGGAGCCCTGAAAAGAGCCACTGGCGTAAACATTGAGCGTTGTGGTCCCATTAATGGCCACTGGCAGGAGATGCCCTCCATGTCCCTATGGTGCCAAATCCTGCAGTAGCTGGTAGATGTGACCAATCTGTTCCCTAGACATTCGGCAACACTGGTTCTTGGTCACCTGCAGGAATGAAGGCGGCATGTGTAGACTCTGGGCCTAGCTCGGCACTGACCAATGATGCCTCACTGTGGCTCTTTAGCAGCGTGTGAGGAAGCCCCAGCCACCCCTTCTTCCTGAGGGTGCTGCTCCTCCCTCTGCGCAACCAGGCACCTCAGTTGCTCTCTTCTCAGTTACCTTCGCTCTCTGTAAGCCATGGGGCGTACAGCTAGATCATGAGGCTCCATGGTCCTGATGTACTCCTCCTGCAGAATGAAAGAGAAAGACGCATGGGTTAGCTTGGGTGTACTAAGAACCTCGCTTGGTTAAGTCTGAAGGCACTTTAACACATCCTGGAGAGTGCTGCCCACTATTTGGATGGCCAGAGTTTAGTGCACTGCATGCTTGTCCGAAACCCCAACTGCCTCCACCCTACTCCACCTGATCGATTGGCGGCAGCTTTACCCACTGAACTGCATGCTGTGCTCTCAGCTCAGGCACAGGCATTCTCCTAACCCACACTACAAGGCTGCACTGTTAGCTTGGATCATGGGGGAGACTGGTCCAAACCAGAATGTTGACATTTCAAGGGGCTGTGAGCACCTCCACCAGTGACTGCTCCATGGCCAGCTTTAGCAAGCAGACTGTACAACATGCCCAGTCATCAACTGTTCTGCAGTCCATTAGTTTGCAGTCTGTGCCCAAGGGGTGAAAAACTTTGGAGAACTTGGTGGTACTCTCATGCCTCTGCACTGCTTGGGTGGTCAGATAAGGTGTAGACCTGACTCCACGCATGTCAATGTGGCTGCGTCTGAACTGTTTTAGCTGCAGAGGAATAGTTACTTTATACAAGGTTTCCCTAATGCGTAGCCGGTTCCCTTCCCCACACCCAGCATGTGCTTATGCACTACCTTCAACTGCAGGGCAGCCCTTGGCCCCACCCTCCGACACAAGCAGTCTCAACCACAGGACAGCCCTTGCATCCTCCACCTCACCCCCCAAACACGCCTCAACCTTGAAGTCTAACAGTTCCCCTAAAAGTGCATCCCGCCAAGTGCACACTTTATATATGCTGTTCTGAAACACGTCGGTGTGATTACACGCTGACGTGTGTGGACGATCCAGTGCCGGGGGGATGATTCTAACAGGCTGGTCTTATAATGTTATGCAGATGTATTACGAGGTTCCCGACATCCGATGGCAGGGAAGGCAGCCCACCATCGACGGGCTGAGCGGACGATCGCAAACTGGTTTCACGACGTCATGAAACCGATTTCTGGCCTTCTCACCACGTTGTCCGCTCACCCCGCCGAGCATGCCCGATGCCAGCGGGCATGGAAAATTCTGCCCCATGACTTCAGATTAGTCTGTTTTCCGAATAAGGCAGAACCTATAGGAGAAATAATGAGAAAAGGGAAAACAAATATTTTTAAGTGAATAAAATACACAAAGCTAATTTGCCAATTTTAAGCATTCCTTAGTGTATTTCTATAAGACACTTTTTTTTACAAGATTGGTTCTGCCTTACAACTTGACAAAATGAGATTAGTTGTGTAGCATAAATAAAATATATTTTGTGATTGCCAAGCTAATGAGTAAAGACATCTGTAACATGACTTGCTAATTTTTTGCTTGTGATAGTTTTGTCTACTATTTTGTACAGATGCAGTATAGTGAATCCTACTTGTATGTGCCTCTGATAATAAGCCCCCATAATAAGCTATGTTTCCTCCTGTCCAGGTCCCTCTTGTAGTATTGTATATTCATCTCTCTTGTGTGTAAGGACCTAGTGTATTTTACAGGACATGAAAAAGTATAGACTTCTGTATATTACTTGACATTTTCTGCTACTCTCTTTGGTTGTTAATAAATAATAAATCAGTAGATGGTAATCAGTCTAGTGGGATAGGGTGATGAAACATTATGCTGGCATCCAGTGTCAATATGATATATGGTTGTTTGATGTACTGTACTTGCACTAGCTTTAATGCTTTCCTTGCAACAGGAAAGAAAA
This sequence comes from Cetorhinus maximus, assembly GCF_964194155.1. Lineage (NCBI taxonomy): Eukaryota > Metazoa > Chordata > Chondrichthyes > Lamniformes > Cetorhinidae > Cetorhinus > Cetorhinus maximus. Next base: position 159,421,879 of record NC_135880.1, on the reverse strand, counting down.
TCTTCAATTGAATTGAACAGTTCCGCAATGATGAAATGTTCCAAATGAGGGCAAAGGGGTTAAAAAAAGTGGATTTTTTTGGCTGGTACCGATGCTCACAGGACTGTGAGAATTATAATGAGATTAAAAAGCTAATATCTGTGCACAATGAATATTGTATTGATAACATTATAGAGCAAATAAAATTCTTGAAGCATTTTTATTAACCCTTATATTGCCAAATCATCAAAGCTATACCTCTGTTGTTACAGACAGTCTGAGACTTACAATGTAAACCACAAACTTGGATAGTCAAGGATTAAGACAACACTTTGATCTTGAAATTGTATTATTAAACATTAATATGTCAATGAACAAGCTATTTATCTGAAATTTTCCTTGCTATAAGTATTGAGCCTATCAGCATGAAGGGTTAACAGATCAGGTAAAATGGCAGAGAAAGGGAAAGAACACCTTAAGCATTTTTGTGCTAATTGTGTAATTCCAATATCTTTTTAGTAACATTTTCACATTAACTGCACTTCAGAGAAAATTAAAATACAATAAAATGCACAAATTCACAAAAAATGATTTCAATAGGATATTTTTCTGCTGATAAATGTGTTGATTGAGTGTTTCTCTTTATGCACCATGGTCGACAATGGTAGTGTGAGACAAATACGAGACAATTGCATAATATTCATTATCATGCCCCAATAACTTACATATTCCATGAACTAAATGAATTCTGTATGTCATTAATCAGAGTATGGATTGTAAATTATTTTTACTGAGAACAAATGTATAATTCCATCAAGTGAAGAAATTGAAGTTGCATCATTTTGATTAACACAGTCAACTTTCAGTTGCATTAAGAACATTGAAATACAGTTCTATGGACACTTATGTCATTAGTTTCACCATGTAGTGATCATAGCGGTTTCTTTCAGGTATGCTCACAACTGTGGCAGGATTCTTGCCCCGATATGGAGGTGAGTATGGAGGCGGGTGGGTGCAAAAATTTACAATGTTGGCTGCTGAGCCGGTTGGCTGGCACCACCCTGCGTCCGAACCATTTTGCTGGAGGCCTGTTCTGGGGCAGAATGTTTACTCACCCATAAGCAACGGAGCCAGTTGAGCTAAGTATTGACCAATTAAGGCCAATTATCAGAGGCTGATTGGAATTTTCTAGTTGGCCTAGTCAAAACATTGCCATGTCTTGACTAATCAGAGCCAACTTGCCAACCAATCAGCACCTCTTTTCTCATGCAGTATATATTCGTGTTCCCTTTGAAATTTGGCATTCTTGCATTTGTCCTGATGAGTGCAAGATAAAATGCTTTGACAGCATGTTTCTTTTTTCAGCAATACTCAAGTTCTGTACTACTAAATGAATATATTTATGTGAGTATGCAAATAGCCTGGGCATAGTAAACCAAGAAGGTTGGCTCTAAAATCTTTCTTTGTCCACTGTGTACACAACAACTCACCTTCAGCTCAATGAAGACAGCAGTTAGACCTCCTTTGGAGACTGCTCACTGCCAGATTGTCAGAATTAAGTGGTCAGGCATGAGCGGCATAACAGCTGATGAAATATTTCACTCTGAGGCTAATCCTTTGGCGATTCTTTCCATAGGTTTAGATTGCAATATTTTTTTCTTCTGGAGGTATTTAGATTTTTATTAGGCAATATAGTTGAAAAGTCAATGACTACATTCTGTGTCCTCACAGTCTGAAAAATGTAATAAAATTTGTTTACCTTTTTATTGCAGACTTGATGAATAAAACAATGGTTTTCATCACTTCTGCACCTCGTCGTTTTTCTCATCAATGCAGGTAATGAGTTATTTTTCTTGTTAATAAAAATAAATAAATATATTTTTCTAGCCTATTGCTCAGTTTCTTGAGTATTCTATCATATATGGCTGCCTTTCATCCCCGAGTTCTGATTTCCTTAACATGTGCAAGCAGACAAGTGTTTTTTCCAATATTAATTAATGTATTACACTGGTAGTTATGACATAATGAAAAATACCAAATTGTGTTTAAATTGTAATTGTGCCTTTAAACCAAATATACCACATTATGAAATTCCAATTGTGATTTTTATAATTGGGAAGAAAAAACAATACCGACCAGCAAAGAGGTTCTAATACAACACAGTAAAAAATTATCATCAGCATACACTGGAATATAAAAATTGGTAGAAAACAAGAGGAAATCAGAGGAGGGGTAACACAGCCCATATTCCTTCAAGTTGCTCCTTATGTAATTAATGGGCAGAATTTTCTGTTGTAGAGGGTGCTGAGAGCGGGTGCGGGCGTGGACATGTGCGGACCTGATCGCTGCCCGTAATCAGGTCTGCGCTGCCATTTTACGTAGGTGGGCCAATTAAGGCCTGCCCAGCGTTATTTGCCGACACCCGTGGATAGCGGGAGTGTGTGGGCGGCGGCGGGCGTGCACAGACCGCTGGGGCCAATGGCGACCTGGCAGTTTGTTTAACAGAAGGCCTGGCAGCCTTTTGTAGGCTGCTGACAATGGCCAGTTCGAGGGCACACCGCAGGGGGTCGGCTGAGCAGGCCAGGCTGGAGGGAAGAGCAGAGGAGCAGGGCAGGCTGCAGGGTAGGCCAGTAGGGGGCCAATACACTCCTCATTTTTCAGGTGAATGCCTTGCTGCCCTCCTCGTGGAGGTACCTGGGATGAGGATGTAGGCATCATGGGAGCTGCCTGAGTACCTTGCACGGACTTGTAGAATCAGCATCCTGTGATCACACACTATCTGCACGTTCATGGAGTGGAAGCCCTTCCTGTTGACGAAGGCACCGGGCTCACCTGCTGGTGCCTTAATGGCCATATGTGTGCAGTCTATTGCACCCTGGACGCAGGGGAAGCCAGCAATGGCCGTGAAGCCTCTGGTTCGTTGTGTCTGGCTCGTCTGGTCACAGCCGAAGTGGTGAAGGTAAATACCCATCTGAACAGACTGTCTGTAACCTGCTTGACACAAGTGTGGACAGCTGATTGGGAGAAACGGCAAAGATCACCCACCGAGCCCTTGAAGGAGCCAGAGGCATAGAAGTGGAGGGCAGCTGTGACCTTCAGAGCCATTGGCATTGGGTGTCCACCAACACAGTTAGCAGAGATCTCAGGGCCAATCATAATATAGATATAGTTCACTGTCTCCTTTGACAGTCGGAGTCTCCTTCGGCACTGCACCTCAGTCATATTGAGGTAGCTGCTTCACCACCTGTAGACCCTGGCAGCAGGATAGTGGTGTCTTCTGCAGCCCCTTCCACCTTGGACTACCCCTTGGCCCTGCGCCCCGTTTGCCTACGCCTGGCCTCCCAAAGGTGGCTCCCCTGGAGGCTGAATATGCAATCCTGGCCTCCTCCTCCTTCTATCCCTCCCTTCCTTCTCAGAGGAGCTGCCTCCAATGGATATATCAGATCCCATACCCAGGCTAAGGGGAGGCTTCCTGAGAGCTACAGGCCTGCAAAAGATTCCTGAATGCAGAGTGCTGACCTGAAGGTTAAAAGTACACAAAAAGCTGCTGGGATGCGTTCTGAACTACTGCAGATCACACAGGCAATTTAAAAATACTTTCTCCAATAAATACTCCAGAAAACAGATTGATGACCCCACTGAGCCCTCTTATCCCGCCCGTGGATGAGGTTCATAGAAAAGTATCTTACCCGCCTGCCCATTGCGCCTGTGTGCCAACCCGGAGATCGCACAGGTGCCTAAAAATTGGCGTCGATTGACGACTAAAGGGCCTTAACTGGCCTATTAATTAATGGCGGGCGCGTGTTGGACTTCATCGTGCACCTCCCCAGCGAAATATCGCGATGGCGTGCGGTGACGTCAGAGCGCTCGCCCAACATCACCGCGTGTCATTTTATATGCGGATGTGCGGGTCCCACCCCCCCTGCACGTCAAACTGAAAATGCTGCCCAATGTTATTAAAATTGCATTTGGAAGCTTTCAAACTATCAGTTATTCACATTAAGCACTCAGCTTAAGAAAATGTAAATGGGGATTTTTTTCTCTTCGTGTAACAGATTCTGATGCTATAAAAATGCATGTATTGGTAAAGAAATTGTTCTTCAATTAAAAGAATCACTTCAAAAAATTACAAAAGGTCACAATTAGTGACTTTGGATCCTGCAACACTAAATTTCTAGTATAAACTTACAGCCATTCAGAACAGGTATAATTTTAAGGAACTCACATTTTCTGGTCTTCTGCAGGGAGCTAGGTGGGGGCGAGGGTAGTGGTGGTGCAGAGGTTAGTGAGTGTTCCGTTGCTGTGATTTGGGAGCTGTGGAAAAGTGCAGCTCTAACACCACCATTAATGTTGAAGATCCTTGGAAAAACCTGACACAGTGCCAGTGTTTTTAAACTGTTGTGATGCTGACCATTATGTAGTAATTCCAGGTCACCAATTTACAATTACACATTAGCGTTACCTAAGTAGGATGATTCAGTAAAAACACTTCAGGTATCCAGAAGTCAATCACACTCAATTTTAAAATTAGACATTTCCCTCTGGCCATGCGCAAAATAATGTTGGCCTGCTATTGATCCTATTATCTGACAGCATCAGAAAAACATTATCAGCATAAAATTACCAATTTTGCACTTCCAGCAAGTGAGGCAGATTTGTAGAGAGTTTCCAACAGCAGTAGGGCTACATTACTGTAGTACTAACTCCTGAGTCATGCTCCTTTGAGCATAACCTCCTGATGGGGTTACAAGATCAGTGAATTTATCCTTATATATAGCAACAAATCTCATGTGGGGGAAAAAAGTATTTTCATTTTCAGCTGTCTGTCTTGATCTTTCCTTCTCTAAGTCTTTCTGTGTTCACCCGTTGTGTCTTTCTATGTATTTTTCACTCTTTTTGATTTCTCCCTATGGTTCTCATGCACTTATTGTGATATCTATTTTTCAGTGAGTCTTTTTCTCTCGCCCGCTATGTATTTCTCTCCTTCGGTGCATTTCCCTGTATTTCTCACGATCTGTGTCAATGATTGGCACATCTGTTCTTTTATTTAAGTCTTTTATGTGTAACACTTTGATGCATAGGATATGCAGAGAGTTATTGACAATATATAAAAAGCAAAATACTGCAGTTGTTGGAAATCTGAAATAATAACAAAAAGTGCTGCAAATGCTCAACAGGTCTGACAACATCTGTGGAGGGAAAAATAGTTAATGTTCCAGGTCAATGACCTTTCATCAGAACTGGTAAAAATAAGAATGTAAGAAATAACAGCAGGAGAAGGTCATATGGCCCATTGAACCTGCTCCTCCATTCAATATGTTCGTGGATGATCTTGGGCTTCGAGTTCACTTTCCTGCCCACTCCCCATGCCCCTTGTTTCCTTGAGAGACCAAAAATCTGGCTATCTCAACCTTTAATAGATTCAATGATGACCCATCCAAAATCCTCTGGGGTAGAAAATTCCAAAGATTCACAACCCTTCGAGTGAAGAAATTTCTCCTCATCTCAGTCCTAAATGATTGGTCCCCTATCCTGAAACTGTGCCCTCATGTTCGACATTCCCCAGCCAGGGGAAACAACTTCTCAGTATCGACCCTGTTAAGCCCCTTCATAATCTTGAATGTTTCAATTAAATCATTTCTCATTCTTCTAAACTCCAGAGAATATAGACCCAATTTAGTCAGCCTCTCATAATAGGACAACCCTGTCATCCTAGACCAACCTCGTGAACTTTCACTCTACTGCGTCCAACAAAAGTATGTCCTTCCTTAAATATGGAGACCAAAATTACACAGTGTTCCAGGTGTGGTTTCACCAAAGTCTTGTACAATTGTAGCAAGACTTCTTTATTCTTGTACTCCAATCCCCTTGCAATAAACATGACATTTGCTTTCTTAGTTGCTTGCTGTACCTGCATGATAACTTTTTGTGTTCCTTATATGAGTGCACCCAAGTCTCTCTGAACATTAACATTTACAAGTTTCACATCTTTTAAAAAGTAGCCTGTTTTTCTATTCTTATGACCAATGTAATATATTTTGAACAAATGGAAGGGTGGGAAAAAGAACAAAAGTGAAGTTTATGATAGGGTGGAAGACAGGAGAGGTTAAGTGACAGAAGTTTCCATGGTGCAAGGCCCCCTTTGGTGGTTATGGGACAAGTAAAGAAACAAAGAGTGTCTGGAGGAAGTGTCCCATTTTGTCCCATCTGCCTCCATTTTCTTTCATGCTTCTTTGCCCATTTGTTTATTCTCTCCTGTTTCTCTCTTATTTACTTTATTTTGCATTCAGATAGCAGCAATTTGGGATCCTGCCATTCACATCTCCTCTAGACACAGTGCCCTCAACCTTGAAGGTGAGCTGTGTTGGATATATTCCAGCTAATGCTTATTTCAGCAGATTTCTGCATATGTTTTCATATTGTTAAAAACTGAAATCTTTAACATAAAACGGGTTATTTAATATGATCTTTCCTGCCACCATTTCTAAATGGTTGAGCGCACCAAAGAGAGAGAGAGAGAACATACATTTGGAAGAGGGGGATATAGTGACCGATGTTACAGTTCAGGTTTTTGCTAAAACATTTTCCTTGGTGTCAGCCTTGGATTAGTGATAGCACTCTCACACCTGAGTCAGAAGGTCATGAATTCAGGTCCCACTTGAATTGGAATACATAAGCTAGCACTGAGGAGTGATGCACTATTGGAGGTGCCCTCTTTCAGCTGGGATCTTTTAAAAATGTATTCATGTGATATGGACATCAGTGGCAAGGCCAGCATATAGGCCAGCATATATCGCCCATCCATGGTCACTCTTGAGAAGGTAGTGGTGAGCCACCTTCTTAAACCAGTGGAGTCTGTGAAGTGAAGGTACTCCCACAGGGCTGTTAGGTCGTGAGTTCCAGGGTTTTGACCCAGAGATGATGAGCAAACCGCAATGTATGTCCAAGTCAGAATGGTGTATGACTTGGAGGGGAGCTTGTCATGTTGGTGTTGCCATGCGACTGCTGTCCTTGTCCTCCTAGCTGATGGAAGTCACAGGTTTGAGAGCTGCTACTGAAAAAGCCTTGGCAAGTTGCTGCAAGCATCCTTAGAGAGCACCGACTACAGCCACTGAGTGTCACTGATGAAGTGAATGGATTTTTAAGGTGGTGGGTGGGCTAATCAAATGAATGGCTTTATCCTGAATAGTGGTGAAGTTCTTGAGTGTTGTGGCAACTGCACTCATGCAGGGAATTGTAGAATATTCCATTACAATCTTGATTTGTGCTTTGTGGATGTTGGAAAGGCATTCAACAGACAGGAGGCAAGCCACATGTTGAAGAATACCCCAGCCTCTGACCTGCTCTAGTAGCCACAGCACTTTTGTGCTTGTGTGAGTTAGGATACGGATAGCGTGGCTTTGGCTGATGTCATGTTTACTGAGGGGGCAAGGTGAGAGGTCAGCCAGGAGAGCATTGGAATAGTGCAATCTGGAGGCAATGAAGGCATGGTTGAGTGTTTCAGCAGCAGATAATCTGAGGCAGGAGCAGAGCTGGGTTATGTTATGAAGATGGAAATAGTCTTGGTAATGGAGTGACTATGGAGCCAAAAGCTCAGCTCAGGGTTAAATAGGACATCAAAGCTGTGAAAATTCAAACATTCACCAGGGAGGGGTTTTCAAGTCAATGGCTACAACATGGAGTTTCCCTGTGGTGGGAGTTGAATACACAGTTTAAATTTAAAAGGAGGGAATTTCTGCTCATGGGCAGTGCAAGGGTCAAGAGTGAAAGTTGGGAGGTAAAACTGAGAGTAGTTGCCATACATGTGGAACCTGATTTTATGCCACATAAGATGTCATTTATGATTTTGATAAAATGGCCTGTTGTTCTCCACATTCTTGTGATAATCTGTTGAAATGATTCAGGGTGAATTTTGGTGGAATGGTGATGTAACATTGGTGGAGCAGGATTTCCACTTATCAGAGAACAACGTCCTGTTTCCTGCCAATTTCCTGGGGTTAAGGCCACTGAATAAGTTGAGCAAAGTTCAGTGGATTTTGGGTGCCTCAGGTGGAGTTAACAGGGATCAGCAGACAGAGATTGAAGATGTGTAAAGCGAACAACTTAATTAAATTTGCCTAACTTTAAAGACCCCTCTAAAGTTTAATTCCCTCTGCAGCTTCTCTGAAGCCCAGATACCTGTTCTACATGAAATTCCTTGTGTTCAGCATTGCTAATGTGTAACACATTATATGACGTATTTCCAGCATTTGCACTGAATTAGAAAATGGATGTCAACATTTGGACAAACCTATCGTAATTCTCAGTGCCACGACTAGCAGAATACCAAGAGGCGGGGAGCAGCAGGACAGCTTCTCACCCAAATTTCCTGCTGCACCCAGTGTAATTAAAGTGGAAATTTGGTCCTCCATCTCTTCAGGAAACCTCCTACAGTGTATTCGCAAAAAGAATAAAATTGTTGAGCACATGAAAGTTCTTGGATCTTAGGGATTTGTAGTTAAAGCAATTACTTTGAAGAGGGTAAAGTGGATAGAGGTAGGGAGGCCTTGTGGTGCAGTGATGGTGTCCTACCTTGAGTTAGAAGCTCCTGGTTCAAGTCTTACTTCAGGGCTTGATGGCCAGGAAAGTTGCATGCATAATGTGGCCAAACAGGTTGATTATCAGCCTGTAAATATTTTCAATATGTCTGATGGCAGGTGGTGAAAAGCAGGAGAGTTTCCTGGTCAGCCATACTGCAGAAGGTAATGGCAAACCACTGCAGTACTTTGCCAAGCATAACCAAGGGAGCATCAATTGAAGCCTATGGTTGCCAAAGCCCTCTTAGAGCATTGAACCTGGAGGAGGAAAGCAGATAGAATCATATCAAATTCTGCATCACAGCAAACAATGGAATGATGGTTTGGATATTGTTTTATTTTATGGACTACCTCACATCGCCACTGGACAATTTTAGCATATAACAATTAAAGCTTATATGCTTATCTAGCCAATTACACCACAATGAATTCAATTAACTGAGGTGTCATGATTTTTGAACACAAAATGTTCTATTAACTCCTACAGTTACAAAGGCTATTTACATTTCAGCCAGTCACATGGATTAGCTATCTGCAGAATAGCTCCCACCATGGATTAAATGAGATTTATAGAGGCATCCCAGGAACACAGCCTTTTTAACCTGAGTTACCCTTTCTATTTAAAAATGTATAATCCCAGCCAAGAGTAGTTTTTATTGCAGCCAACATGTGGATTTAGGACAAAAACAGAAAATGCTGGAAAAACTCAGCAGGTCTGACAGCATCTGTGGAGAGAGAAACAGAGTTGACATTTTGAATTTGTATGACCCTTAAGAAGGGTCCTTTATTTATATTCCTTTAATATCCTAGGATGCAACCCATCAGGTCCAGGCGACTTATCGGCTTTAGCTCCATTAGTTTCACTAGCGCTTCTTCCCTAGTGATAGCTATTGTATTTATTTCCTCCCCCCACTCCCCCAGACCCACTTTTGCCCCTTGATTATTTAATATTTTTGGTATGCTATTAGTGTCTTCTACTGTGAAGACTGATGCAAAGTATTTATTCAACTCCTCTACCATTTCCTGGTTCCCCATTATCATTTCCCCAGCCTCATTCTCTAAGGGACCTATGTTCACTTTGGCCTCTCTTCCATTTAATATATTTAAAGAAACTCTTACTGTCCATTTTTATATTACTTGCTACTTTAATCTCAAGGTTTATTTTCTCCCTCTTTATTATTTTGGTCATCTTTTGTTGGTTTTTAAAACTTTCCAAATCCTCTGGATTACCACTAATCTTTGTCACGTTGTACATGTTTTCCTTCAATTTGATACTATCCTTAACTTTCTTGGTTAACCATGGTTAGTTTATCCCCTTCCAAGAATCCTTCTTCCTCACTGGGACATATCTTTGTTGTGAGTCATGAGCTATTTTCTTAAACTTCTGCCATTGTTCATCAACCATCTTTTCGGCTAAACTTCTTTCCCAGTCCACTCCAGCCAACTCTGCCCTCATTCATTTGTAATTACCCTTATTTAAATTTAGCACAGTTGTTTCTGACCAAGGTTTCTCACTCTCAAACTGAATGCTAAATTCTACCATATTATTGTCACTTTTTCCTATGAGATTCTTTACTCTGAGTCCATTTATTAAACCTGCCTCATTATGCATTCTCAGATCCAAAATAGCCTGATTCCTGGTTGGATCCACAACATGTTGTTCTAGGAAACTGTCCCGAGTAGACTTTATGAATTCTTGCTCGTGGCTACCTCTGCCACTTGATTTTCCCAATCTACTTGAAGATTAAAGTCATCCATGATTAATGTACTGCCTTTTTTACATGCTCTCATTATCTCCTGATTTATTCTCTGTCCTACAGCATAGCCACTGTTAGGGGGCCTATAGACTACTCCCACTAGTGCCTTCTTACCCTTGTTATTTCTTACCTCCACCCATATGAATTCTACATCTTCCGATCCAAGATCATTTCTTACTATCATACTTATTTCATCTCGTACAAACAAAGCTTCCCCACCATCCTTTCCTTCCTGCCTGTTCTTTCGCTATGAATCATCGACTGACTCCCGCTCTGCTGCAGCCTATCTGCTGCTGAAACTTCCATCCATGCCTTTGTTAACTCCAGACCTGATCATTCCAATGCACCGCTGGCTGACTTCACACATTCTACTCTCTGTAAACGTAAAGTCATTGAAAATTCTGCTGTCTGTGTTCTCACTTGCACCAAGTCCCACCCTCCAGCTTACCACTCTGCTTGCTGATTTAAACTGGCTTCTGGTTAAGTAAAATCTTAATTTTTAATTCTCATCCTTGTTTTCACATCCCTCCATGGCCTCACCCTTCCATATCTCTGTAACCTGCAAGTGCCCCACATGTCTGCATTCCTTTAATTCTGGCTTCTTGCACATCCTGATTTTTAATTGTTCCTCTGTTAGTATCCGTGCCTTCAGTTGCTTGGGCTGTAAGCTCTGGTATTCCTTCCCTAAACCTCTCCGATTCTCTACCTCATTTTCCTCCATAATACGCCCCCTAAAACCTATCTCTTTGACCAGGATTTTGGTCATCTGCCATAATATCGCCTTATGTTTCTCAGTGTCATATTTTGTTTTAAAATGCCCCAGTGAAGTGATTTGGGATGTTGTATTACATTATAAGTACTATATAAGTGCAAGTTGTGTTTGTTGTTTTGATCACTTAATCCCATGCTTACGACCCCAAATCATCTCCATCCTCTACAAATCCTCTACAAAAAGCAATTGCTTTCACCTCTGTAAAACTAGCCATCTGAGCCCTTGATGCCTCATCTCTTGTCCCCTTCAAGAGTCCTACAACCTTCTCGTAACTCTGTGCTCCTCCCTATCTGGCCTCACCCCTTTGCACCAACTGCATCTGGTGGATGTGCCTTCAGCCATTTAGGCCCAGCACTCTGAAAATCCCTCCCTAAGCCTTGCAGCCTCCACAACTCCCTCTCCTCCTTTCCAACCCTACTTAAAAATGATTTCCTCGATTAAAATTTTAGTCATCCCTCTTAATATCTCCTTTTTTGGTTCAGCATTGATTTTCTCTTTTCTGTGAGGCACTTTGGGACTTTAGTTGGTTCATTTTCTGATTCCTGATTATTTGTTATCTAAAAGTGAACAATTTGATTGAATGGTGGTGTATGGATTGTTGGCTTATGATTGTTGATTTTCTTATTTGCCTTTGAAATCAGTTATTTCTCTTGACTGTCCATGTTTAAGTCAGCACGACTAACTTAAATAGGCCAGGAATTTATTTGGAGCGGCTTGCGCTTCCCTACTTAACTTCACCCATGCGCGTATGACGTGTTTCTGCTGAACTCCTGGTGACGTCATGGTGGAGAGCAGGAGCAGCTCCAAGGAAATTCTAGCCATAATGTTTTTTGTACCAATCTAGTGAAAACATGACAAATACTAAGCATGTGCTCCACTATTTTCATGTGTGACATACCTTTTCAGAAGGAAAAGGGCTACGCAAGATGAATTTTTAAATAAGAGCCTAGTGAGCATTTGGAACAGATCACCAGCACAGATGGTTTGTCAAGGAAACTAAGGAAGTTTAGAGAAGGAACTGGGTAGGTCTTTCTCAACAAATGAGGTTCAAGGTTATTAAAAATGCACCATGTAAATATTGTGGATAAGTTGGGGGGCAGGTTGGCATGGTGGGCTTGATGGGCTGAAGTTTTTTTGCCTTAAGCTATGGTTTTGTTATGATTGGCAAGTCTAGGCACAGAACTATTGTGAATGTGTATTTGATGAGACTTCTCACTGTTAGTCAATGATGCACTGTTTAAAGATACAGGAACATTTTACAGGTAAATCACAAGTATTATTTTCTAATGAAATGTATGTGTGTGCCGCTTAAAAATGCAACTACTTTACTATGACCGATGGATGTAACTCAGGTTCCAGCCATACTATTTGGCTCCTGTCAGCCTGGACCAATAATTGCTCTGGCCAGGGGAGAATGCCTTGGCAACAATTCAGAGTGTCCTCTCCAAAACCTATAAATGGAAATCAGGTTGGTTTGAAGGTTGTTCCGGAGCTCAATGGACCCTTGAACATTCTGTGACCCAGGCTTATGACCACACTGGGCTTACAATCAACATGGTGTCAAACTCAAGATTTGAGTCTTTGGGTAGAATCCTCCAAGCCTGTCTGGAGCGGGAAGCTTGATGGGCAGGGGAACTTAATTTAGCGGGAGGCAGTGGGGTGAACTTCTGGAATTAAGTTTTCGGAACTCTAAAGGTGGGTTGAACTTCTTGATAAAGAGTGCTGGAAGCATTTTTGTATGTCATCCACACTCATTAAAAGGCCAGCTTGTCAGAATTAAGTCTCATCTCCAAATTAAGTTCTTCGCTAGTGAGAAATTTGTGCATTCAGATATAGGACTGCATGTAAGTGGCATTCACCTGGCGAGGTAGACTTCTTCCTGGACTCTGATGTGAGTAGCCATTGCTTTGTCCATCTTGGGAACCGCTCATAAATGTTAGCCTCTTGATTGAGAATGGGTGCTGGTAGGCCAAGTTGTGTGGAGGATGGACAAGAGAGGCAGGATCAGCGAGGAAGGGTGAAGCAAAGGCTGGACAAGGGAGACAGAGTCAGTGGGGAAGGGTGGGAGGGTGTCCGGGGAAGGAAGCCAGACTGTCCAGGGCTCTTTAAGGGGGTAAACATGTCATGCGTGCTTTGGTCACATTGTAGGGCAGCGGGTGGACCTTTTGGGCAGTGAGAATCGTAGAGAGATGGGTCTAAAGAGTGGGTCGTTGAGCTCAAGAGTTTGGTCCTAAGGGTTTGAATGAGGGTACGGGGGACAGAGTAGGGTGGACGTGCTAGGGCCATGGGTGAGTCGTATGTGTTTTCATGAGAGGAGAGTCACGGAAGGTCAGGGTACATCTGGCCTCGAGAATGGGAGGGTCAGAGTCAGGAGGGGCATGGGCAGCCAAGTGCTCGCATGCCAGAACAATTACAGTAGTGAGGGGAGGCCGTAGCATAATGGTAATGTCACTGGACTAGTAATCCAGAAGCTCAGGCTAATGGTCTGGGGACATGGGTTCAAATCCCACCATGGCAGATGGTGCAATTTAAAAATCTGGAATTATAAAGCTGGTCTCAGTAATGGTGACCATGAAACTATGATTGATTGATTCATTGTTATAAAAGCCCATCTGGTTCACTAATGCTTTCAGTAAGGAAATCTGCCATCCTTAGCTTACATATGACTATATTTGTGGTTGACCCCTGAAATGGCCTAGCAAACCATTAGGTTCAAGGGCAATTAGGGATGAGCAACAATGTTGGCCTTGTCAGGGATGCCCACACCCCATGAATGGGTCTGAGCAGGGGCCTGGTCTCCAGCATTCCTCAAGTGTCAGAGACCTGAAATGACCTGTGTCAGTGCTGTGCTGAACAGATTATGACCCTGAGCCTATTCTATAACATGCACCCACCGAGGTGACTGACTTTGTGCTGGTGGAGGGTGTAAGTTAGCGCAATGATAATTCATCATCTGAAGCATCATCCTCAGAGGTCGGGCTGTTGCTGGACCTGTGCTGGGCTCTTTTCCTGCCCCCTGTCTTGCTGGGACCTGGAGAGGAGAAGAGAAAGATTTAGTGGATGTCTCAGCAGGCTCCCTCATCTAAACTCTGTCGGTGCATCTGACAACTGCACACTGGAGGCATTCTCACTGGCTTCCTGTGAAAGTCCCGTCTCACCATTGCCGCAGGCATGGTTCTGGTCCTCCCCAGCTAGTTGTATGGCCTCCTCCTTGAAAGTGGTGATGCACATGTCCCATCTGCTGAGTCTTGCAAGTCAAACTCCTGTCTGACATTCCAGTGCACTGTCAAACTTACACTGCCTGATGCCCTTATGTGTCTTAATTTTCACCTTATAATCACTTTGGAGTGAGTGGACGGCGCCTCTTACCCTGGAGAGCACAATAGATCATTCATCCTTTTTCTACACTACTGGCCAGTTCTTTTGTGGGACCCATGGGTGCTAACCTCTGCTGTGACCTCCATCCATGTCACCGTGGTCAGATGGGAGGAACTCCTGCTGCCATCGCTAGGAAACAGGACCTCCCACCTTCCCTGGATGACCTGGAATAGAACCTGCAGGGAGGCTTCACCGAATTGTGGGGCCACACATTGTCTTCACTGTGACATTCTGATAGATGCAGAACCCGGAGCTCCTGATATGCAGTGAGTGAATGGCTGCCTGGGTGCCCTTTAAATATGGTGCCCAGACCTTTTGACCCCATGAGATAAGGATGGGGTCTGTTACATCCTGCCTGCTCCTGCTGCGAGATTCACCGTGCTCCTCACGCATGCACTTGTAATGAGCTGAGCTGTGTGAGATTGCAGGGGGCCAACTCCAGAGTTAGACAGCATTGTGGCTAAACAATTACACTAATAGGGCTACAAGGTCTAATTGATAAGTTATAATTCCTGGCTTGACTTCATTCAAAATTTAATTGCTACTCAGGTTGGAGGACACAACCCTGATTTTAATTGTGTAAAGTGTATTAAGTACCTTAGACACTCAGGCGCTGGTATTTTCTGTTCTGGAGGACTTTTTCTGTACTTTGAAAATGAATGCTTCTGTTCATACATTCTTTAAGTAAAACACTGAACTTACGTTCAGCAGTGTATAATGCTGGAAGTGCAATGGACAGGAACTACATGCATTTGTAATTTTTTTATACTAAAAGATGTCTTGTGGCATTGCCCATAATGGAAGAGTGCCAATTTCTTTGAGGTAATGTCCTTCATAGGAGATCGCCAAATCTCCTGGCTGAATTTATTCCTTCAACCAATAATGTATTAAAAAAAAGACAAACCGATTGTTCACCTCCTGCAAGTTATTTTTTGGCTTCACATTGTCCATTTCCCATTGTCTCCCAAACACATCAATTGGCTCTGTGCTTCAACAAAATGCACAATAACGTCTTAACCCAAAATGATGTCTGTAAAATGGTTACTTAAAAAAATGTACATTAATAAGAAAAAAGGAAAAATAGAAATGGTTCATTAGGTCAAGAAATACAAGGCTTTGATGTGTATTGCCTTGGATCCTCTGCCAACGTATAGTTTGCATAAGTCTTTTAAAAATGCTGGCTCTTTGCTGAGCAGGGCTTTGGGACCGTATCAATCTCAATTGTTGATGGGAATCTTAGGAAGTCAGAAAGAAGGTGCTGCGGAAATTCAGGAAGTCTCCTCTTTCACTGCTTCAAGGATTCCAGTAGCTGTGTGAACTTACTGTGGTTTTGATTTTCAGCTTCTCCAAGTGTAACTTTGTGATCATGGAGTGACTTTTTTTGCACCGTTTTAGTCCTGGCAACTTCCCTCCTACATCAACCAGACATTATTTGTGGATGGTCAGCTCTCTTAGTACATCTTCAAATTGGTTGTTTTTTTTTCAAGAAGGTGAAAATTTCTTACATTTTTCCCGCAGAGACTGAAATATTTCAAGCAGTTGGAAAAGATGAAACAAAATTGATGAGTGCCAGGTATTGTTTTGAGATTCCATATGGCCACATTAATGACATTTTCATTACCTTTCCTGCCTATATTCACAAGAATGGTAACATAATTAGATGTTTGTTAACAATTGATTGCAATTTTTAAAACAAATTCAAACAGATGAAAATCTATTTTAAGCAGAGCTCAGAACCTTGCTGTTCCTCTTACCCAAGAATCATGCAACACAAATGTCAAGAATACAATTCAAATATATTTATTAAAAACAAGTGTTAATTTTCACCTTATAATTCTGCCACTTAATATCTCATTCACAGCTTAAGGAGACTGTGAACATGTTTCTCCCTTAAGAATTAAAAGACTTTTTAGTTCCGTACACTATTAACAAATAAGACAGGGATAATTACTTCACTTGGCATCCGTTGCAGAATTATTGATGTGACAGATCTGTAAATTGGTACTGTGCACTACCTTCTAAAAAAAATCAACTGGCTGCACTAAATTTGCTTTCAGTCAATGAAGTTAATTTGCTGGCTTGCTAAGGCAGCCAAAGAAGGCACTGCTCACTGCATTTCAAAAATACAGACAGTGCTTAGATTCAAGAAGCAAAAAAAATTAAAATTCTGTATATAGTAAATCCTTTACTACTTTTTAATCTGTTGTTATGCACACAAAGCTTTTATTTTCTTCTAATTCATATTGCTTCCCTGGCCCAATTTTTTCATCGATTTGAAGGCTCTCACCTTTAGCCTCGCCAAATGCTCAAATAGTTAGGAGTGGAATAACTATCCAAACCTAATTTTTATAATTCAAGCATTGCATAGTGACACCATGACCTTTTAAATTGGGAGCAGCGACCAATTCATAAGTATTGAAATAAATGAATGGTAAAAGCATTTAGTTTGTGTGACTATCTATGTGTTCTGACTAAAGAGTGTAAAATTGCCCTACCGTGAGGGCAAAGTCATCCAGACAATGGACTTAAAACTGCACAGCATTGAACCATTTGGATGAATTCAATGGTTAAGTCATTTAAGTGTTTTTATGTATTGCAAATACTCTTATTAAAGTAGTCTTCTCACGAACGTTTTAATGGAATTATATTGTGCCTGTCACGTCTGTAAATTATCCCAAATCACTTCACATTCAACAAATTACTTTTTGAGATTCAGCCTGTTATTTTATAAGCAAACATTACTCTTCATGGACACAGACATCTGGGGCTGAATTTTGCAGATAACAGGGAAGTCCTGATGTCAGGGCCAAATACTGGTGGCATGACCTGGAGAGACATATTGTCAGCAGCAGCCAATGAAGAAGTTGCTGCTGGGGTTGCCATCAAAGTAAGGATGGTGGCCGGCTCTTAAGAGCTGCTAGCCTGATCAAAGGGTCAGAAGCTCTACCAATATTGGTGAACACCGCCTGAGGCTACAACTTCAGGGAGAGAGCACTTCCATGGTGGTGTGCCCTGAAAGAGGGTTAAGTGGGATTGGAGGAAGTGGAGCCAGGGCCAATGATTGGGGGTGGAGATGGGGGTCATTGAACACCGACAGTGCCATTGGTGTGAGGGCTGTCAATGCAATAATTGGGGGGCTCCTGCATGGGCCATGGGCTGCCCGTAAAGGAGGGCCCCCCTAAATATGCTGGAAGACGGCCAAGTTTCACCAGACTGTCTCCCCAAGCATTGGCGGGCACTCTGAATGTGAGCAAAATTCCCATGGCGGCATGAAGTGGCCATTAATGAGCTGCTTAAATGATTTAATTGTCTACCTGGAGGGCAGCTTAGTCACCAACTATTTTGCCACTGGCAATATGGAATGTTGTCGGGAAGATATTGGGCTTTCCTTCCAACACTTTCCGCTGCCATTTTGCCAGCCCACCTAGCTGCCTCCTAGACCATTGCCAATGAGCCAGGAAATTCAGCTCATGGTTGGGAAAACATTTGTTCCATCCAATTGTTTATGGAAAACACATTCAGTGTTCTGCACTACCCAAACATTAAAGTGAGTAATTCACCCTCAATAGGCTTTGCATTTGATGCTATGAAGATGATAACCTGATCTTTGGACTTACACTGTCCACTGAGCTTCTTGGAGCTTGAAATGTCTTTTGGCAGTTGTAATAGCACTGTCTGGTGGCCATTTGTATATGTAAACCTTTAAGAATCAAAGTGGAATAAACCAGTTTAGTTGGGTATTAGCACTCCATCTGTGTACTCCAGTGTTTCTGTCCTGCAAATATAAGACAGCTTGGTGATAAGGATAGGATTATGCATTCTCTAGCCAAACAAATTTGGTTGGGGAAGCTTCCAGCAAACCAGCAGAGGAACTATGAGGTTCTTTTTTTTACTGAGAAACAGGCTTAAAAATCCGTTTTTAGTGAAAATAATGTATATGTGGGTGGACTGACTTTCAAATATGGCTGCATTATTAGGTATTATTGGGCAACTGGGAGAGTATCAGTGCAATGTGGAATAGTTGGAGATATTTTTCACTGCTAATAATATCCTCAATGTTCCTGAGAATCCTGCTATTCATCAGACAATGGGGAAAGGAAAAGGTCCAGGGGAACACAAGACCAGTTTATCGCAGGGCACGTCCAGCACCCCATGCTGTAATAGAGAAAGCAGAGCAAAAGCTGAAAAAAGGACTTGAGACTGAGAACATTATATCCAAAGTAAGAAAGAGTAATTGGGCTACTCCCAGAGTGGTAATGCCATAGTCAGATGTTAGTGCAAGAATGTGTGAGGATTATAAGGTAACTAAAATAGGTACTGGAATGTAATCCAGCTGTATCAAAGTATCTTTGCCAAATGTAGAAGATCAGTCTGCAATGTTGTTAGAAGGCCGGATTTTTTCAATGTTAGATCTAACAAAATGCCTATCTGCAACTTGAGTTAGATGATGAGCCATTATCTAACTCAAAGTCCAATTTGACTCTTAGTACAAGCATGGGTTTACTTCAATTTCATAGACTGCCATTTGGTGTTTCTTTAGCTCCCAGAATTTTCTAAGGGGTGATGAGCCAAGGTTCGCAAAGAATTGAGGGAGCAGTATGCTGTTTGGATGACATACTGATTTCTGCTCCAATCAGGCAGACCCATGATGACAGGCTGAATAAGGTGCTTCAACATTTGGAAATGCATGGAGTTTGGGTGAAGGCACACATATGTGAAATATTTGAAAACTCTGTAGAGTATTTGGGTCAGGGTAGACAAAGGTGGGTTACATCCAACCAAGGGTAAGGTTTAAGGAATAAGAAATGTGCCACACCCTCAGGATGTCTCTGAGCTTAGGTCTCTTTTGGGCTTAGTGAATTACTGCAGTAAATTCATACCAAATTTGATGACATCACTATTTCTGGGTGCCTTGAGATCTCCTTGACTAGGTGCCAGGATCAAACTAACAAAGGACAAATTTACACCACCGAGATTCTACATCGTTGTGTTCAGATTTCTTCAAGCTCAGTGGTATATGCAGTTGCTTCACCATTGACTGCCAAATCCAGCTCATTGAAATCTTGCCATCTCTCATTGAACTGCACTGAGCGTTTTCTGGTCCAGGTCAGGTGTCAACATAAATCAGTTAGTGACATAAGTCTTTAATGCTGTTAGGGAGTCATTTTAATCAGGCCAGAGTTTATTTATGTCGACATCAAGGAAAGCGAGAAAATAGTGCTGAAGCAATGGACACTGATAAATGGAGGGATAAACACATCCACTGGGAGAGTACACATTATAATCGCTGCAAAGAGACAAACAGAAAAGGGAGGGATGCAGCAAAAATTTACAGAAACTGTAGAAATGGAAAAAGGGTGAGAGAAAATATATAAAACACAGGCATCAGAAATAATATATTACAAATCATAATTCCCGCAAAAACAGTGAGATTAGGAGATACGTAGGTCCCTAATTATAATGTATTACAGACATTAAGTAATCAAAAAATGATACAGGAATTGTTTGGTGTTATTTGGTCAGAACAGTGTTAGATTAAAAAAATGTCTAATGCTGCTAGATGAATGTAACTACAAGCGAGCCACTTCTCGTTTAATTTCTGCTTAACTCATCAAGAGATTAAAATATAAAGGTCATAACAGAAATGTAATAACATTGAACAGAAATCGTTCAGATTGCCTACAACATGTTTGCTCATGAACTGATAACCTTTCCAATTGTGGTAAACGTCTTCACTCTTAGAATATGATCATATGCTGTTAATTTCTCTAAGAACACAACCAAATAACATTAGGGTAAATAACTTCAAATTATTTTTTTATTGTGAGCATGAAAAACATGAGGTGGAAAATTAGCTTATTCTTCCTTCATCACCAGTTTGCATTTGGAAAGTGCACATACTATAGAGAGTGAGGGTGATATTGATTACCATGAGTGATATGTAATTTCTAGAAAAAGTTATTTGCCTCCAACTGGAGAGTTCAACATACAGACAAGCTTTTGCCTACTTGTCCTTGCGTTACTTGGGACCTGTGAGAATCTCCGCAGAGTTAATTTTTGTCTCCTAATTGTTATGATTCTGTTTGGGACCATTAACATTTAAAGAAGAAATTCCAACACACATTAACCAATAGAACTACACCACAATATTTCACATTTTTAAACAAAAACAAAATTTACTGTATATCAAAAGGAATTAAACAAAGTAAGGACATTAACTTAACACTATAGTTTACGTCTATATATAGTATGAACTCAGCTTTAGCTTTTACTTCTCCCATCTGAAGAATTCCCTTATACATCACAGCAATCTTAAAGGTGCATCCATTTCTCTAGACAGCAACACAAAAGTGTGCCACAGCCCTCTGGAATTCACTTTAATTCACCTCAGTGTTCCCCTCCTTCAAGGTAAGGTTCTATGGGGGCTAATATATAAACAGAAAATGCTTGAAAAACTCAGCAGATTTGGCAGCAGAGGTGGAGAAAGACAAAGAAGAGGAGAGAAGAGAATCAGAAGGTTCTCACGGGCTCAAAACATTAACTCTATTTCACTCTCCACAGATGCTGAGTTTTTCCAGCATTTTTTGTTTTTACTTTCAGATCTCCAACATTCGCATTACTTTGCTTTTATTCTATGGGGGCTCTTCCATTAACTTTTTGGCTATACAAGCTTCCACTTTTTCTTTACAGACCTCATGACTGTGGATGCCTCAGCTCCTCGTTCGGGTTGCTGGCAGATACCCAACTGCTTTCCCACAGCCTTCCAGTCTAACTCTGCTGACTGATTTCTGTTACAAGGCTCTGTGAGGACCATGTATATTTCTTCCACTAGCTGTAAGTCAGAGCAAATTTTCCAGTTACTTTTCCCTCAAGAAATCCAAACTGAGATAGATCCCCACCCGTATTCCACGCGGTGAATGATAAAGCTAGTATTCTCTACACCTGAAATGGAGGCCTAACTGGTTATCGCCTCCTGTTGGCTCTCTCAATTCAATGAGATGCAGTGTACACAAAAACAAAGCTGCAACTGCCTCTGCCTGCTTCTTAAACTGAACTGCTTGCTTCTGTCAACAAACACACACAGATAAACTAAACAAAAGAACCTTCTACTCTCTCATTCTCTCACCATGATCATGTGGCATGCTTTGTGTTTTCCCAAACAGCAATGTAAATGAATTATTTTACTTTCAGTGCAACTCTTTGATTCTGTAACCCAGATGAATAACGTATATTGCTAATGAAGTTTTACAACCTTTTCTTCAGACACCCCGGATCAACAAAGAAACTCTTTGTTTACTGAGCTGCTTTCACATTTTTTTTCATCTGGATTGTACATATATAATTTCATTCTTTTATTGAAGTAAGATTACACCTTCGGGCTCCATTAGAAGCCCAGAGTTGCTCATTCATGGTTTAAGCTTTACACTTCTACCTCTGACTTTGTAAGCTAAACAGCAATTAGCTTTTAACTGTAATTAACTCCGAGCTTGTTTGAGTTACATTGACATCAGAATTGGTTTTACCAGCTTCTCAGCCAGATGCCCCAATTTTTCTAGAGTTAAAACTTTAATTCCTGAAACTAAAAGTTATATTTTAAAACATGTGAACTATGAATTAGATATTTGCAACATGCCTCCCAGAGGACAGAGAATCCAATTTATGTTGGGAGGTGGTACTTTGCAGTCTACAACTTATCCCTTGTAATTGAATTAGGAGGAAGTAAGATAGATGCACGTTACTTTTCACAAACCTGTAACACCAAGTGAAAAATAATTAAAATGGGATGGATTAGAAGGTGTACAATAGAACTCTTTTAGGTTTTACAATGCTTGTTTACCATAATTAAAAATGTCACATTTGAAAATCCGATGTTTGGAGAGACTTTCAGGGAACATAGAAGTCAAAGCTGATCTTGTGGAGTCTACATTTTATTTCAAAAGCTGGACCCTAAGTTGACCAGAAAACTACAGTGGAGGCTGTGAGTCATCCAGTTGTCCTTTCAGGAGGTAGATTTTGGATGTTATTCTTTATGATAGAAATCAATAAAAGTGAAGTTAAATATTTAAGATGATTTTAAAATAATGTATGGTATTTCAGGCCACTAAAATACAATCTGCTGCAGAAATATTCAAGTACTCTTCTTCTCCCTAAACCTTTTTCTGTATTTCCCTGCTCTTTAGTAATTATAAACACTAAAGCTGTTTTTAAGTCAGCAATTTTTAACATGTCAAGGTTTCATCTCTGTGCAGTTAGTGGCTTGATATATTGTATTGCTTACTATACATTGCCTCACTGGATCCCACTCCCTGCTATTTTGATATATAGCTTGGCAAACAAGATTATGTTCTCTTTGTGTCACTCGATACTGTAATGGAAACCTTTCAAAAACATTTTACAGCTAGATTTGTTATATGAACTGTAGATCCTTAAGCTTCATTGCAAGAATATGCACTAATTTATTTATATTACCATACTTTATGTCAGCGTTTGATAAAGAACAATGAAATCCAAAAAGAAAAGTTAATTCAATATTATTTTTAAAATTTAGGTATGGAAATATAAATACGGAAAATGAATCATTGCTTCTCAATGTTCTGTAACATCACTACTACAATCCAATGCTTTCTAAACTGATGAAGAAACTAAGAAATGGATATGATCCAACTAGCTAATCTGATAGCCCATGCATGGTAATATCTGAGTTTATTTTTTAATATTGATAAGGTTTAGGATTGGTTTGGGTAACTAACGACCGGAAGATCTTTTCCATGAATGTCCAAGACCAAGAAAAAAAGCTAATAGTACAACAAGGTGGTAAATCTCAAAGATAGGACCAGATTTTTGTGTTGGGTATGTAAGACGTGAGATGAGTCCTTTCCCGACTTCCAAAGTGCACAACTGACTTTTGACTGACGTTGTCCAGGAATTTTGTTTCTTTGACGAGGGTTCAGGTGCAGTGCAGTTTGCAAGCTGCGATGGAGTGTGGGAGGAGTGTGGAAGCAGAGGTCAGCTGGTTAGAAGGCCCAACTCAGTTCTCAGAGACTGCAGCCCAGCTCCCAATATCATTTATATGCTCCCTAACCCTCATCCATCACCCCTTCAAACCCCCACCAAACCCCATGCCCCCTCATAGCCCCCAAGGACCCTCCATGCTGCCTCTGATTCCACATGTCACCCCATGCGCCCATGTATCCTCCATAGTCAGTCACCTAGTATGTGCTAAGTGCAGTTCTCAAGAGCAACAGGAACTCAGGAGTAAAAAAATAAACCTGTAAAAATCTAATAAAACTCTCATTCCACCTCTGTCATTGATACTGCAAAGAAAGAAACCCCTATAGAGGGTTTACCAACACATTTTACTACAATTTTTGAGTTCATTATTGTACAGTACTGTAATGCATGTCAACACTTACACTATGCAGGTCAATGTAATACATTTACTTACGTTTGCAGGACAGAACACTATGATGAATCACTGCATTAGAAACACACCTATATTGTAATGCAGCATCTAATAGTGAAATTTGAAGATGTCAAAACATTTTAGGTGTCAGAATGTTCCCAACTCCTCAGCAGGCTTCTCCCAGAGGTCACGATCTCTTGAAAGAGGCATGTTTTTTGGGGGGGATTCCAAAACCCACACCAGCGCACAAAGATAATTCAATTTTCCTGTGGTCCTCAGAATGTGAGCTCCACCTTGGAAGATGTGTGTGCGTGTTTTGCACCCAAGACCTTCCCAAACTGCAAACAGGTCACACAAAAATGGCGTGGGGTAGGGAAGGCAGAGGAATATTGTTTTGCCAGCAAAAAAATATGTTTTGCATTTTGCAAGCTGATTTCTGCTCCCATGAGGAGAAGAAAACCTGGTCCATAGCATGTACATAAATCTCAGGTATTACGTTGCTGAATGTGATACCTGATAAACTCTTCTGTGTATTTATTTTGTCTATTGCCTAATTAGCTGATGGTATGAAGACAAAGTAGAAAAGAAATAGCTAAATTCAGAAGTTGTGAACCCTAATTGTACTTAACAAGGAGTAAAACTGACCCCATTTGAAAATTATTGGGAAGGATTTTCCCCTCAGCTCACTAAGTGCGTTGGCCGGTGTGAAAAATCAATGTTTTACCGGTCAGCTGCAATAGCTGGTTTTTGCGCTGTGCCATCTCCTCTTTGCCTTATTAAATATGCACGCACGGGAAACGTGCTGGATCGCTGGTGGGCAGCCTCTCATTTGCCCGCCCCACTGTGAACTCACTGCTTCCTCGCTCCAGGCGCAACATTTAAAGTGCAGCTGCGCACAACATTCTCAATGTCTGCAGCCCAGGGCTGCTCCACTGAAGACCTGGTCCTGAAAGCCAAGAAGACGGCAGCCCCCAAATTCAGTGATGCATCACTGGAATGCTTTTTGGGCACAGCCGTGGCCCGCCGTGATGTCCTCTAACTTGTTCTGGCTGCAAGAGGTCCAGCAAGCTCACCAATCCAGCTTGGGAGGTGGTGGCAGCAGTGCTCAGTGCAAAACTGCACAGAAGAGGTCAGGCACTCAGTGCAGAAAGAGGATGAATGATCTCAACCATGCGGTCAAGGTAAGACAACCATCTCATCACACTCAAGTCACACACTCACAGGCCCCTCACACATTCTCTGCCAGTTCAAGGGACATCACCATCACTGTCACACACACCCTCAAATCTCCATCTGGGCTCATCTTTTCTGGAGATTGAGTCCTCATCCCATCCATGCCTTCCTTCAACTCCACACATGCCAGGTATCCTTATCATCTGCTCTGGCATGTGTCTTGCTCACACTCTCTCCATCTGTCTTTATGCAGGACAAGATTGCACAGAGTCACAGGGAGAGGCCCCAGACCAGGGGCGGAGTGCTGGAACTCAAGGTCCTCGCTCATTTTGAAAACGGAGCCATTGAGCTGGCCAGAGAGCATGTGGACTGTGCCTGCAGTGAAGGTGAGGTCAGTGTCAAACACCCACGTGAGGATCCTGCACCAGCTCATCCCTCAGACAGCCATATTGTGAGTTCTTTGTCCTGTTTTAGAGTCACCTGCCATGCACTAATTATCTCTACTTTCTTTCATAGGAACCTCAGCCAAGCGCCCAATGGCTCCAATAGGCCAGGCCTTTAGCTCAAGCCCCGAGGACAACTCGGATGAGGATCCTGAAGACACCACAGCAGAAAAACCGTCACTGCGCTCACTCGCATCCTCCACCAACGCAGAGACACACACCTCGGTGGGAACTAGTTCTCGGACAGGCTCGGGATCACAATCTGGTGAGCACAGCACACAATCTGGACCACAGTAAGCGGAGGCAGCAACATCCAAGGTCGCTGGCACTCGAAGGACTGCTGGGGTGCCAGGATTCTGCTGAGCCTGAGTCAGATAATGAGCCTCCAGACTTGGTCCTAAATCAGTTGGTGGAGCTGCAGTGACAATCATGGGAACATCAGGAAGGGATGTCAACTACATTCCTCAGATTACAACAGACGATGACGGAGTCCGTCCACATTCAGTCTCAGCTGATAGCGCCAGCCGTGCCAACACACCAAGGGCAACACTGGCAGTATGGCAGCCACCATGGAGACATTGGTCCAGGACATCTGTCCTGCACTGGTACAGGAGCTGCACTCCATTGCTGTAGCCATTGGTGGCATCCATCAGTGGCCATGCAAGAGTGGGTCAGGGCGCCTTGATCTGATTCCTGCTGCCCCTTTTCCTCAAGGAGTCAGCCAGGGCACCCATGGGGAGGAGGACCAGCAGATGGACAACCCGGGGCCATCCACCCAGCTGACTCTGGGAACGTCCAGCCGATCTCAATCCTCTCTTTCTGTGACCCCATCACCTCTAGCTCCACAAGCTGAGGAGGGTCCACTTGCTCCACAGCAGGACACCCAAAGCAGGCCAGAGCCCTCAGGTCTCGGCCCTCCAGAGGACACCCACCAAAGTCATCACAGACGACAGGGCGCAGCAGTCAGCAGGCTGCTTCCACCTCAGCTGTGCATGTCGGGGAAGCACCAAAATGTGGGGTTAGGAAAGTTAAAAACATTTAGGAGGACGACAGTGCCTCGGGTGTTCACAACATGTATATGATGTTCCCATTTGTGAATAGAATGACACCCATTTCACATCTCTTGTGTATGCCTCATTTTTTATGATGAGCTGTTTTGCTGCCAATCAGGTGTGATACCATGGTGCCTCAACCCACTTATCACAGATGTCACTATCATGGGCCTCTCATCTATGTAGTGTGTTTCCATATCACCACAGTGTGAGACCCTTTTCCAGATCGTTCTTGACATCAGGGATACCTCGTCCTTAGTGTTAAGTGTGCTTGAGGTTGTGTAAGATTGAGGCAGAGGTGTCCTCCTTTCTCACCTGCATTCTTGAAAGGTGAAGGAGTACTCTACAACAGGGGATGTGTTTACGCAAGGAGAAGGATCATATGTCATGGAACTCCATGCGCTCTCTGTCTTCCAGCAGGGTTTTCATGCTATGAGCTCATACTCAGAGCTCGTGTGCACTGCTGTCTGCCAACTGCGCTTCCAACTTTCCGACTGTACATCTGTGTACAATAATTGGGAGCCCTGGATTCCGAGCGTTCCCTCGAAAATGTCTGGGATCTGCGATCTGCTGAAGATGTATGAGTCGTGAACAGTTCCTGAGTATCTGGCACAAACCTGCATGATAAGTTCCTTATGGTCGCAGACCAGCTGTACATTCAGCGAGTGGGAGCCTTTCCTGTTTACGTGTTGGAGTGTCTGTAGCCAGGGAGCTTTCATAGTCACATGAGTGCAGTCGATGACACCCTGCACCTGTGGGATTCCGGAAATCGCTGTAAAGCCCCAGTGCTCTGGCTTGCTTGATCTCTGTTGAAGTTGACATAATTGTGGGCCTTGGCAAAAAGGGCATCTGTGGGTGGACACTTGAGAGATCCCGCAGAGGTCCCAGCAGAGCCCAGAAGAAGTCACTCACGTAGAAGTTCAGTGTGGCAGTTGATTTCATAGCCAGTGGCAATGGATGCCCTCCCAGTTCGCTTGGTGCCAATTCCTGGAGAATATGAGAAATTTGGGTCAGATCCCTAGACATGCGGAGGAGTCGGCGACACTGTCTCTCACTCATCTGCCTGTATGCGATGATGCAGCAGCAATAAATCCAGGCTCCATCTTCCTGATGGTCTCCTCTCTGCAGAATCAATGGGAAACAGACATGAGTCAGCATCAGCCTGCAAAGGTCCTATATCCATTAATGACTTGTCAGTGAATGTGGATTCAAGGGCTTTGTTCCAGTATCGGCAACTTTTCACCCTGAATTCCTGGACAGTGCAGGGTGTGTTTCAAGGTGTGCCTTGCCCCGCCCCCCGCACCCCCCTCCTTTACCGACTGCTATGAGATTGCTTTGGCCAGGCACTTGCTTGTGCTGCTTTCAGCCCAGATGCTGGGATCCTCATTCACTGCACTCTAACTCTTCGGAATAAACATGAGGGAAAATGTTTAGTCGGGAACTGAAGGAAGAACCACCCCTGATTTGCAGTAAGTGCGGTAGCGGGCGGGTGAAATGACGTTTTACCTGCTGGCTGCAATGGCGGCTGTTCACGCTGTATCGTCCTAAACCCACCGCATTAACCCTAAGGCCTTGAAAGAAGTGGCTAGTGAGATAGTTGATGCACTGGTTTTAATTTTCCAAAATTCCCTATATTTGGAGATGGTTCCAATAGTTTGGAAATTAGCAAATATAACCCCTTTTTGCAAAAGGGAGGGAGATAGAAAGCGGCAAACTATGGGCCAGTAACCTAACATCTGTCAGAGGGAAAATGTTAGAAGCTATTATTAAAGATGTTATAACAGGGCACTCAGAAAAATTCAAGGAAATCAGGCACAGTCAACATGGTTTTGTAAAAGGGAAATCATGTTTAACCAATTTATTGGAAACCTTTGAAGGAGTCACATGCACTGTAGACAAAGGGGAACCAGTGGATGTACTGTACTTACAATTCTAGAAGGCATTTGATAAAGTGCCACATCAAAGATTACTACAGAAAATAAAAGCTCATGAGGTAGGGGGTAACATATTGGTATGGATAGAAGATTGGCTAGCTACCAGGAAGCAGGATGTGATGAATGGTGTGCCAAAGGGCTCAGTGCTGGGGCCTCAATATTTTACAATTTATAAATGACTTGGATGAAGGGACCGAAGGAATGGCTGTTAAATTTGCCAATGACATAAAGATAGGTAGGAAAGTAAATTGTGAAGAGGACATAAGGAGGTTACAAAGTGACATAGATAGGTTAAGTGAGTGGGCAAAGATCTGGCAAATGAAGTATAATGTGGACAAATGTGAAATCGTTCATTTGGTGGGTAGAATAAAAAAGAAGCTTATTAACTAAACAGTGAGAGATTGAAGAGCTCTGAGATTCGGAGGGATCTGGGTGACCTAGTGCATGAATCACGAAAGGTTAATGCAGGTACAGCAGGTAATTAGGAAAACTAATAGAATATTATCATTTATTGTGAGGGGAATTAATTACAAAAGTAGGGAGGTTGTACTTCAGTTGTACAGTGTATTGGTGAGGCCATATCTGGAGTATTGTGTACGTACTGTCTCCTTATGGTCTCCTTATTTAAAGAAAGACATAAATGCATTAGAAGTAGTTCAGAGAAGGTTTACTAGACTGCTACCAGGAATTGGTGGGTTGTCTTATGAGGAAAGGCTGGACAGGTTAGGATCTGGAATTTAGAAGAGTAAGAGGCAACTTAATTGAAACCTTTAAGATCCTAAGGGGTCTTGGCAGGGTAGATGTGAAGAGAATGTTTCTTCTTGTGGGAGGATCTAGAAGTAGGATTCACGGTTTAAAAACAAGGGGTCACTCATTTAAGACAGAGATGAGGAGAATTTTTTTCTCTCAGAGGGTAGTGGGTCTTTGGAACTCTCTTCCTCAAAAGGCAGTGGAAGCAGAGTCTTTGAATATTTTTAAGGCAGAGCTAGATAGGTTCTTGATTAACAAGGGGGTGAAAGGTTGTCGGGGGTAGGCAGGCATGTGGAGTTGAGGTTACATTCAGATCAGCCATGATCTTATTGAATGGCGGAGCAGGCTGAAGGAGACAAGTGGCCTACTCCTGCTCCTAATTTGTATGTTCGTATGTATGTTCGAATGTTAATTATGCATTCCAGGGAAACGTGCTGTTTCCATGGTTAACGGGCTCTCATTTGCCTGCCACACCATCATGCCGGGTGCAATATTTAAAGTCCAGCCGTGCGCACACCTCTCAGTGCTTCGAGCCCACGACTGCTGCACAGAGACAGGATGGCCCCAAAAGGCAAAAAGACTGCAGCCCCCAGGTTTAGTGATGTGTCCCTCGAACGCCTTTTGGACACTGTGGAGGCCCACCATGATGTCCCCTAACACCGTTCTGGCTGCAGGAGGGCAGCGGCATCTCGAATCCAACAGTGATGCCTACCTGTGCGTGTATGGAGGCCTGCTTGAGAAGGATGGCGGATGCCATGGAGACCCTGGTCCAGCAGAACGTGGAGATGCAGACTTGCTCTCCATCACGGGAACCATGGCTAAGTTCCTGCAGTGGTAATGCAAGAGAGAAACAGAGAATCTCGATGTCCCTCCAGGTGCTCCTTCCCTCAAGGAGTCAGGTCGGGGCCCCCAGCACCGAAGAGAGGAGGAATGGCAGTGGGGCACCTCTGGGTCATCCACTCAGTAACCTCAGAGGCTGTCCTCTCCGTCTGAGTTCCCTTTGCCCGTGAGCTCCTCAACCTCGTCCTCTGTCACTGCAGAGGGAGCAGCTGGTCAATGAGTCATTCTGGAGGTAGAAGTGTGTGTTTGTGTGTGTGTGTGTGTGGCAAGGCCTTTCGGAGCCTGGTGCTCTCCCACACATGCGGATCCTTCATCTATCACACTCACATCAATATCCTGAGCATTTTGAATGCTACCTGCTGGGGTTTGCTTTCAGTTGTCCATCTGAGCTGATCTGCATCTCCACAACCTAATGATAACACTCCCATGCAGCACCTGATCTCGCCCACCATGACTGTCATTTCACTTTTGATTTAGACAGCATGTTCTGGATTCACTTTCTCATCAGCTCCCCCGTCCTTTCCCCTCCCTGAATCACCCATGTCATTTCTCCCAACACTGTCGACCCCCCTGGCATCAACTTCCACCTCCCCACTGTCATCTACCAGCCACAGACCTTTTCTTCCAGGGATGTCCAGGTGAATGTGCACATTCCCTTCCTTCCCAAAAATACCGCCCCCATCCACACTAATCTCCCCGTCCTCCTCCTTCCAATTCCCATGGTCCGTGTCTGCTTCAGAGCCCCCAGCAACCACCCTAGCCATCCCACCTACCGATACCGTCGCACCCTCACCCTCCCACCCTAACACCTCACTCTGCTCTCGGTCACTCTCACCATTCCCTCATAACACGCCCACCCTCAGTTCAGACCCCAAGAGGCAGTCATCGATCCATCAGAGCCCTCCCTTGCAGGTGCACCTGGACATCCCCTCACTCTGGGCCCCTTCCCCCACAGAACGGCTTTCCCTCTCCAGATCCCTTTCCCCTGGAACCCCTCCTTCCCTCCGGACCCCTTCCCCACACCCCCTTCGGAACTCCTTCCCCACCCTTAGTCCTCCCACCCCCTGGACTCCCCCCTGCTTAGTAGCCCCTCCCTCCGCTCCCTCAGACACCCCTACTTCTTTCGCTACCCTTAGTACTTTCCCCCCCCGACTCCTTCCTCCAGCCTTACTTCTTCCTCCAGTCACACTTCTTCCTCCAGCCTTACTCCTTCCCCGTTCCTGACTCCCTCAGGCACCCTCACTTCTTCCTCCAGCTTTACTCCTTCCCTCTTCCTGACTCCTTCCTCTACCTTTACTTCTTCCTCCACCCTTACTCCCTCCCCAATCCACACTTCTACCTACCTAACCTCCCCCACCCCGCCCACCACAACCGGACTCCCTCCCCTCTCTGCACTCCTTCCTCCCCTGGACCCCCTCCTCTCACTGCATTACTTCTCCCCTCCAAACTCCTTCCCTTACACCTTCTACCCATCTTACACCTACCTCTCCGGTTGTCATCTTCTCCCCTTTACCCCCTCCTCCCCATACTCCATTCCCCTTCCCAACCTCAGCTCCCCAACACCTTCATTTCCCCCTCCCAGCCTCACCCACCCGACACCTTCATTCCCCCCTCCCAACCTCACCCCCAAACATCTCTTCCTCTCCCAGTAGATCCTAGACCTTCCTCTCTCACCCCCTTGACCGTCATCTGTTGTGAACATCAACGGTGACTTTCCAACTTCCGTGAGCTGCTTCGCAGCAAAGCCATGTCCATGAGAATTCACCCAGCATGCCAGCATGCCATTGCTGTTGGGTTCCAGCATCTTCTGCTCCTCAGATGTCCGCAATATGAGAAAGGCCCTGACAGTAAGTCCCAACTTCTGCACGTCACACTTGCCAAGACGTGTTCTGTACTGGTGAGTTTCCCACCAAAGTGGGCGGACGGTCCAGCGGGGTGGTGGGGGGCGAGGTGGAATTGGTCCAGTAGGTTGGCCTTATAATGGTATGCTTATGTATTACTATGAGGTTCCCGATGTCCGATGGCGGGGAACATGGCCCACCATCGACAGGCTGAGCGGGCTGGTTTCACGACGTCGTGAAACCGATTTTTGGCCTTCTCGCCATATTGTCCACTCACGGCACCGAACACACCCGACACCAGCAGGCACAGATGATTCCGCCCTACTATCATTTGAGGGGGGCCTGAGGCTTCTCTTCTGTGAAGCTGCCAGCGCCACAATTGTAACACACATCTGAAGTTTGTCAAGTCACCCAATTGCCCTGGAGTGTGTTACTGCTCTGGGGAATCTACACGCTGTGAAATGGAGGTAATACAAGGAGATTGATTAATGCCACTTTGCAGGATTAGTCTCGCATGAAAGCCCATCATAGTTTCACGTTGTGGATTCCCTGCATTGTCACTAAAAGGCTTCTAACATTTCTCAGCTATGTATCTTTCCTCATTTGGGAATGCACAGCTCAGATGGTTTACCCTTTAATCCCACCCCCTACCCCCCATCCCTCCACCAGTGCATGCACCTTCCCTCCAATTAACGCTCAGAGCCTTCAACAGCAGAGTTTCTCCTCATTTTAATTTTGTACTGCGCCATCACTGCAGGTTAGAAGATGGGAGTGCTGAGGTCTCACTACCACACCAGCTTGGGCCCTCCCGGTGTGAGTGTGGAAATCCCTCTCGTCGTCTTTGATGAGCATAATGTTCAGGTTTCCCTCCCTCCAAGAACCCCTCAATCCTCCCCCTGTATTCCTTGATCCCATTGTAATTGTGGTGGATTATCGCTTTGTTACCCCCTGAACATGGTGAGGTAGATGTGCCAATGCACTCCTCCCCATCTTGAGGTCCCTTGCACAGTCTGACATACAACCACCCACCCCATGACACCCTTGAATGCCCCACAATACCTTTTCCCCATCTAAAGGTTGCAGATGCCTCTCCTCACTGAGTGTGCAGCCCAGGATGGTGCCAGAACACCCCCCCCCCCCCACCGCCCCGGGCCAACGTGAATGATGTTGCGACAACACCCTGCGCACAACACCCTGGACGCAACTGAGACTGGGCTGACATGCTCTCCCCTTGCCTGGACTGGGACAAGGTTTTTACAAGCTCAACATTGAAGCGCTTCATCACTCAGCAATCCTCCCATTCTGGCCCAAAGTCGCTTATGTCATTCTGTAAATAAATCTTTCCCCATCCTGGTGCGAAGGACATTTCCCCACCGCACATTCCCTCCAGTCATGTGTCTGTGTTCAACCTTCCCCACTCTTACCGACAGTGGAGCCCTTGCCCTGCAACACATTCCCTTGCCTCAGCCAGTTTTCCCACTTCTCCAGTGGAGTCCTTACCCTGCAGCCCCTTCCCTTGCCTCATGCCCATTTCCCCCCTTCCTCAGTGGAGTCCTTACCCTGCAGCCCCTTCCCTTGCCTCAGCCAGTTTCCCCCATTCCTCAGCGGAGGTCTTGCCCTGCAACACATTAAAGGCCACCCCTGCCTTACCGCTGGTCTGGTAGTTAGAGATTTACCTCTGACAACCCTCTGAAAGTGAGGTGGTGCTGCCTGGGAAGCATGGTGCTGAGTCTGAGTTGCCGCAAGTGCTGCGCAATGCAAGATAGGAGAACAAACCTCGAAGTCAGGTGGTCGCCAGTTGCACATCGTTTATATACCATTGTGAAACACGTCAGTCTAACTGAACACCGACGTGCCCTCTTGACCCAGTGTGGGGGGATGATTCTGGTGAGCAGATGTAAAATGCAAATGTATTAAAATGACATTCCCGACCTGCTGGGGCGGGAAACGCGGTGTGCCATTGACCCCTGGAGTGGATGTGCCAGGACTGCTTTTACGACGGTGGTAAACTGATTTTTCCGATCTCGGAATATTTTCCGCTTCCACTCGCCATGACACACACCACGGGCAGGGCTGGAAAATCCCACCATCTCATATTTAAGAATGGTGACGGACTTTGAAAAACTGAACAGTGAAAGAATGTGAAATGTGGGAATGGTTTCGCAAGAAATTTCCTGTAATTAAAAATGAAGTAATACATTTGATGTTCCTTAATTATAACTTGCAACACTGTTTTCTTTGCCAAATGAGAACATACATTTTTTGAGTTTATAGGGGGCTAGAAATGTCCCTGTTTTAGGGAAGAAATTTGGAACAATCAGAGTGGGGGAGTAAGAAATTGGGAACCAGCCCCTATTTTTGCCAGTTTTCTGCCCTTTCTTTCTCCGAGGAGAGCCTCAACAATACCAAGTGCGCGGGTCAGGGGGGTGGGGTGGTTGGGGGGAGAGGAGTAGGGGGTGAGAAGGTTATTTTTCAATCCAACATTCCAACATCCTATTGTCGCACTTATGGATCCAACAGGTCGTCCTACACAGTAAGCCTCCAGCACAATGAAAATGCACCTGTATGGAGCAGTATATTTATTGTGACTTAACAGTTTGCATTTATATTTTGCCATTATCATAGAAAAATATCTCAAAGTGCTTCGTGGAGCATCATCCAACAAAACTTGATTATTGAGCTACATAAGGGAAAGTAAGGACAGTGTAGGTTGGTGGTCGGTTTGAAGGAGTGTCTTAAAGGAAGAGGGGCAGGTGAGGGGTGGAGAAGGAGGGAATTCCAGAGCTTATGGCCCAGGTATGACCATCAATGGTGGAGCAAAAAAAAAAATGGGTTTGTGCAGAAGGCCAGATTTAGAGAAGCATAGATATCTCAGAGTGTCAGGCTTGGAGGTTATGGAGATAGGGCGAGGTTAGGCCAAGGTGGAATTTGAAAGTAAGGATATAAATGTTGAAATTGAGGCATTACCTGATTGTGAGCCAATATAGGTCTGTGACCAGAGGATTAATGTGTGTATGGGACTCAGTACGAGGACATAAGCGGCAGGGTTTAGGATGACCTCAAGGCTACTGAGGGTGCAAGGTGGGATGCCAGCCAGAAGAGCTTTGAAATAGTCAAGTCCAGGGATGAAAAAAGCAAGCTTGAAGGGCTCAGCAGCAGGAGGGCTGTGGCAGGGCTGGAGTTACGTAGGTGAAATGAGGCGATCCTTGTGATGGAGAGGATATGGGATCAGAAGTGCAGCTCAGGCTCAGATAGGATGTCAAGGTAACAAACTGTCTGGTTCAGCCTCAGACAATGTTCAGGGAGAGGGATTGAGTCAGTGGCTAGGAAATGGAACTTGTGCATCGTGGACTCCACAATGCTGTTTTCAAAAAGGAATTGAACCAAGAGGAATCACTTCTACTTGAATGTTAGCAACCAGCAAATTAATACCTGTGAAAGAAATTTGTGCCTTACAGCTTCAGCCAAACTGACTGTGCTCCAGCACCCTTCCCTTCAAGAGATGGTAATGTGCATCTCTAAAATCCCACCAGGACAGTTACACACATTGTACCAATAGTAGCACAGGTGCCCACCCTTCACGTTTCAATGATCCCATTCCCAGGTTTTAGGATCCCATTTTTCACCTTGTACCACCAACAAGTGATGGACAGCTTTATCACACAGGTGCCTCACTGGTGATGATAAAAATAGGATTGAGGATTGGTCCCCAATTATCAAGTAATCACAGGTTTTCTTGCCTATTTCTAACTTTCGAGTGGCTCGGAAAATGGAGGCTGGCTCAAAAGGCGCCTCGGGCATTAATTTTCATCTTGTGAATCCCCATTCACACTGAAAAATGGGATGGTAAAAGGTGAAAATTGCCCTGTTGTCTTTTGTCCATTGGGCTGCAGGTTGAATTGCTTTTGTAATATACCCTGACTATTGATAACAGTGCAGTGCAGACTGGCAGTGACGTCAGGGGCTGTGTCCTTCTAAAGTTTCACATCAGAAAATTGATAAAACATTGATAGCTGGGAGATAATGGATTGTTAAAGGAAACCAGAAGGAAATATTCACAAAATCAAATTGTTAGTATCCAGTAGTTTCTCTAAGTGTACTAGATTGGGCATGGTTTTCATGAATACAGTCTAAATTACTTTCTTCTTGATACTGTAATAGTAATCAGGTCATCTTGAATACATCACAGTACAAAAGTCGAAAGGTAAAGGTGAAGTAATGAAATGCTGGGATACTACATATAACAAAATTGGAAAAGATTGCACAAGCACACAAGGGCACAATTATATAAGTATCAAAAGAAACAGAAGACCTACTGGGAGGTTATTCAAAGCAAAGTATTGATCTGAGAATTTACTTCAATTGGGAGAAGCTTGTCTGACCCAGGTTGTAAGGAGCCTTATGAGGTTAAAGGCTATCAAATGTGATGTGTTATTCATTAGGAGGTTTCATAATTGGTTTCATTCAGGCACTGTTTGTTTTTACTGTTTAGCTTCACTTTGCGTTTCACCACCCCTCCTCTCTGCTGTTATGGAGTAGAAAATCTTCACTGTCTGGTTTCAGATGCAAAGTTGGCAGTGTAACCACAACGTGTGCTTGAACCAGGACACCCACGGCCAGTCTGAAATTGGACCTTGGATCTCAGTAAATGTCAATTGAAATACCTGGGAGTGCCTGTCGCGCTTCCACAGGCAGCCTGTTCATTTGAACAAGATGAATGTCAGATTTCTTGCTTCGCTCATAATGGTGGGAAGGACCAACCAGGATACTGTAGGGAACACCCTGTTATTCCTGGCTCCATACCATATGATGCCATGCGCCACATATGCACAATCTTGACCCCCCCCCAACCCCTTCTTCAGCGGCACCGACTCACTCTATCTCAAAGTCCTGCTGTATTGTTTCATTTCATCCTCTGCCTCATCTGAAACTTTAACAAAGTACTTTCATTCTTCTTTCGCTTATCAATGATCGCAAACTTCAACAAATTTTGGACACCAACACCTTTCAGGATCCTTCTTCCCCTTCACTTTTAACTAACTCCATCCCTTCTTCCAAACTCATCCCTTGCTGTGTTTTCATTATCCCCTCTGGTCTTCCCCGCCTTGAATCCAAACCATCAGTCCTCAGCAAAGACCTCAGTTTCTTCCCTCTACTCAACTCAATGAATTTTAACACAAATTCAAAAGCTAAATACGCTGGATGCTGGAAATCTGAAATAAAAATTGGAAATGCTGAAAAGACTCAGCAGTCAGGCAGCATCTGCATAGAGAGAAAAAGAGTTAATGTTTCAGAAGGGTCATCTTCTTCTAGACACATCTTTTGTTTATTTGCTGTCCTATTACCACTCCCTTTGGCCTTTGTCACTTAATCTCTCCTGCCGTCCACCTATCCCTCTTGTTCATTTATCCACCCTTCAACACTCCCCACTCCCCCTCCCCTGCCCATTACTTCCTCAAAACCTGTTACATTTCTAACTTCTCTCAGTCTGGATGAAAGGTTGCAGACCTGAAACATTGGGCAGAATGTTACCTTTCAAGGCCAGGACCTAACATTGGGCATAAGTCTGGTCTCAAATGTGCTCACTGGGAGAGCAGTGAGACTTCCACCTCAATTTTACCAGCGGAAGTTCATGACTAAGCTTTACAGGATGGTCGTACACCTCTTAGTGCTGCTGGCCCAATCAGGAGGCAGCAGCTCAGCAGTCTTAGCAGAGGCACCAAGAGTGGTGGGCCATTGCTGAGGTGTGCAAGAGCCCTGAAGCCTACATGAGGTGAGCTAAAGAAACTTTTCAAAAACTTTAAAAATATACTGACGGAGGGCCTAATCTGGCCTAATCGCGGGGGCTGTGGGGGCTGACTTCCCTGCCCATAGCCCCCACTTTGAATGAAAAAGTACTTCCCAGGTCTGCTGCTGCTGGGAGCCCACTTACACTCAGCTGGGAGCCCCCTCACCTGGCGAGCGAGGGTGGGATGTTGACTCACCATTTGGAAACTGCCAATGGCCTGCTAAAATGGATATGAATGGGCAATTTCAATATTTAAATTTGCTTTCCACCTCCTTGTAGCAGGAAGCCTGTCAGAAACTTGTCCCTCCATTGGTAAGATGCCCTAACACCAGGATCTGTTGGGGACCCAATCCGACCTGGTTCCCTGTACCCACACCCCCCATCCTAGCTGCAGTGATCCTGCCTCCCAGGCCCATTAAAATTTTCTCCATTAACTCTGTTTCTCTCTCCACAGATGATGCCTGACCTGCTAAGTATTTCCAGCATGTTCTGTTTTAACGTTCATTTGCCTCTACTCATTTCTTCCCAATAAAAGGTGTTGCTATGGGAACCCATATGGGTACTAGTTACATTTGTCTTCTCAAGGAATATGTGGAGCATTCTCTTTTCAGACCTTCTCCAATGCATCAATGACTGTATCAGTGCTATTTCCTGAACCAGAACATTTCATTAATTGCTAAAATAAAAGCAAAATACTGCGGATGTGGGAGGGCTGAAATAAAAAGAAAAAGTGCTGGAAACTGAACTGAACTGTTTCAGAAACTGAACTGTACTAGCTACATAAATACTATGGCTACAAAAACAGGCCAGAGGCTTGGAATGAGAAACTTAGTTAACATTTTGAGTCCAATATGATTCTTCTTGGTCAGAGTCTTGGTCAAAGAAAAGTCATATTGGATTCAAAATATTAATTCTGTTTCTGTCTCCACACATGCTTTCAGACCTGCTGGGTTTTTCTAGCAGTTCGATTGAGTGACAGGAAACGGGGAGCAATGGTGAATGATTGTTTTTTAGACCGAAGGAAGGTATACTGTGCTGTTCTCTAGGGTTGGTAATAGGACTACTGCTTTGCTTGATTAGATTTGGGTGTCCAAGATAATTTGCAGATGACACAAAACTTGGAAGTATTGTGGACTGTGGGGAAAATAGTGATAGCCATTTAAAGGACACAGACAGGCTGGTGGAATGGGTGGACAAATGGCAGAAGAAAATTACGCAGAGAAGGGCAAAATGATACATTTGGTCAGAAGAATGAGGACAGACAATATGAATTAAAGGATTCATTTCTAAAGGGGGTCCAGGGACAGAGAGACCTTGGAGTTCATCTGCACATATTATTGAAGGTGACAGGAAGGTAGAGAAATTTGTTAAAAAGGCATAGGAGAACCTGGGCTTTATAAATACAGGCATTGAGTAGAAAAGCAAGGGAGTTATGATGAATGATTATAAACCACTTTCTCAGCCTCAACTGGCGTATTGTGTCCATTTCCGAATACTGCACCTTAGGAAAGTTGTCATGGCTTTAGAAAGGGTGCAGAAAAGGTTTACAAGAATAGTCCCAGGTATGAGGGACATCACTTACGTGGATAGACTGGAGAATCTGGAATTGTTTTCCTTGGGGAAAAGAAGGTTGAGGGGAGTTTTGATAGGGGTGTTCAAAATCATGAGAGGTCTGACAGAGCAGATAGAAGGTGATCCCATTGGTGGAAGAGTTGAAAATCAGAGGACACCCTTAAAATTATAAAGTGTTTGACAAAAGAATCAAAGGCAACGTGATGAAAAACTTTTTTACACAGCAAATGGTTAGAACATGGAATGCACGACCTGAGGTGGTAGTGGAGGCAGATTCAATTGTGGATTTCAAAAGTGAATTGGATAAACACCAAAAATGCAGGACTATTGGGAGTGAGACTAGCTAAACTGCTCTTGGAGAGAGCCAGCATTGTAGCATTAGGGCGTTCAGGATTGTAAGGGTTAAAGTGGGACTGGGGAAGCAGTACCACCCACATTATTATGTAGAGAGTCACATGGGAGGAGTAGAGTGTAGTAGTGAGTCTGATAGGGGTTGGCATGAAGTTAGCACCTAGTTAGGGTGGTATCCTGTATATATATATATATATATATATAGTTATATGTTATTAGCAGACAGCTATTGCTCAACCATACAATCCTCTAGTCCTCTTCATGAGACAACCTACAACCTTACAACAAGCGTGAACTTGACCAACAGAATGGCTTCCTTTGCTGGAACTATTTTATGATTCCATGAGCTTAATTTTATGGGCGGTGGCCACTGCTGAGACTGCAACAGTCCCTAAGGAAGGCACACAGTGATGGATCTCGGACTGTGAGCCTGGGGTCTTGCTGGGGGCTACCAGCCTGGCTCCGACGCAGGGAGAGGAGGGTGGAGGTAGGGGATGACAGGTAGGGGGAAAGCTGTTGGGGAAGTTCACACCTCGGGAGGGGGGCTGGAATGGCACAGGGGTGCCCAACCAGAAGGCAGTCTTCCCACAAACCCGTCCACCAGGCCAACTGCTCTTGCTGTGCAGCCTGGGTTCCTGGCATGGGACTCCTCTTTCATGGGAAAATCCCAGTGGCAGTGGGAGGAGGCCCTTAAGTGGTGATATGATTGGTCACTTAAGGGCCTTAGTTGGCCCATAGGCAAGTGGGCCACCCGGTGTCCCCACAACCCCCACCCTCCCCCACCCACCCCTGCCATCAGTAAAATACCCACGGGGAGAGTGGAAAATGGGCAAGTGGCAGGCATGACACCATTGGCATAGTGCCCAATTTCACACCTCTGTCTGCCATCCCACCCCAGTGGGGAGTGCAAATTTCTGGCCTAAGATTCCATAATTTGCTTCTATACCTCTATTTCTGTTAAAAGGCAACTGACCAATAGCCGCTATAAACCACTGACTCCCACAGCTACATTGACAACACTTCCTCACACATCACTTTCTGTAAGGACTCTATTCCATTCTCACGGTTTGATTTGTTCTGATGATACCACCTTCCATCCCCATACATTCAATATACTATTCTTTTCCTCAACTGAGGATTCCTCTCCCCTGTGGCTGACAAGGCCCTCACCCTCTTCTGTTCCATTTCCCACTCTTCTCTTCTCAGTCCTTCCCCATTATCTTAGAACAATGATAGTGCTCCCCTTTGCCCTCCAGCCTTTGCTTTCAATGATCATCCTGTGCCATTTTTGCCACCTGCAGGATGAATCCACAACCAGACACACCTTCCCCTTATTTCCCCTTTCAGCATTCCAAAGGGCCCGTTCCTCTAAGACATCCTTGTCCACGCATCATTCACCCCCAACATCGCCTCCCTTCTCAATGGCACGTTCCCAAGCAAGGGCAGAGATGCAACACCAGCTCTCTTACTGCTTCCCTTCCCAACGTCGAAGGCCCCAAACACTTTTAGCAGGTAAAACATGGACTTACTTGTACTTATTTCAATTTAGTATACTCTATTAGCCGCTCACGATTTAGCCTTCTCTATATTGGGGAAACCAAACTTGGTCAGGTGACCACTTTGCAGAACACCTCTGTGACCCAAGCTACTGGCCGCTTGTCATTTTGATTCTCTGCCGCACTCCCACTCTGACCCCCCTGTCCTTGGCCTCTTGCGCTGCTTCAGTGAAGATCAATGCAAACTCGAGGAACAGCACCTCATCTTTTGATTAGGCACTTCACAGATTCTAGGCTCAACATTGTGTTCAATAGCTTCTGACTGTAACTTGTTTTTATTTGGGTGGCAATATTTGATGATTCTGCTTTTTTAATTTATACCTCCTTTAGACCCATCTTTTGTTTCTTTACTACATCCCATTACCATTTCATTTTGCCTTGTATCATCATCACTTTTGTCATTCAATCTATCCCTGCTTCTAGCCATCACAAACATTGCCTTTCGTTCTTCCCCCACCATTTCCCTGCTTCCCTCCTTGTTTAAACCTGTTACTTCTCTAACTTTTTTGCAGTTCTGATGAAAGGTCAATGACTGAAGAGTTGACTGCAATTTTTCCAGCATCTTGGGGCAGAATTTTGCCCTTGATGGGCGGGTCGGCCCGACGGTGCCGCTGAAATGGGCCCCGCTGCCATTTTAAGTGGGCGGGCCAATTAAGGCCTGCCCAGCGTGCCGCCCAATGGGAAGCGCTATGCGTATCCTGTGCGGGTGGTGGGGGGGGATTCCCCAACTGCGAGAGTGCGCTCTTTCGCATACGAAAGAGCACACATCACCCTGAGGCTAAGTGCTGCCTCAGGGAGATCGCTGAAAGGCTGTCAAATATTAAAAATAAAACAATAAAAAATTCATTAACATGTTCTCCTCATGTGAAAATGTCACATGAGATGG
The DNA here is from genome assembly GCF_964194155.1 of Cetorhinus maximus. Classification (NCBI taxonomy): domain Eukaryota; kingdom Metazoa; phylum Chordata; class Chondrichthyes; order Lamniformes; family Cetorhinidae; genus Cetorhinus; species Cetorhinus maximus. The sequence goes on along the minus strand of NC_135880.1, from coordinate 159,379,828 downwards.
GACATGTTAATGAAGTACACAAAACCTTTATTAAACATTTTTAAAATCGCTATCAAACCTCATCCTGCCACTGGATGATATTTGTAAAAAAATCACTTACCCGCCGGCCCGTTGGGCCTGTGCGCCGAGCCGAAGTTCGCATGGGCCCCTCAAAATCCTGGTCGAGTTAATGGCCTTAACAAGGCCTTTAATTAATGCTGGGCGTGCGTCCCACTGCATAGCGCACCCGCCAACCAAAATATCGCGAAGCCGTGCGCTGACGTCGGGACGCTCGTGCGACATTTTAAGCGCTGGCAAGCAGACTCCGCCACCCGCATGCCAGCCAGAAGATCCAGCCCTTGGTGTCACGTTTAGAAATGGGGGTGTGGGGTGGGTGGACGGAATGAAAATGGAAGGAAGACATGCCAGGTCGGCTCCCTGGGGTGTTCCCACCTCCAATCACTTTTATCAGTGGTAACATTCCATTGCTGATGGCTACCTGTCTGGCAGCAGTGGGTAGCTAATTAAAGGAGGTGATTAGGCTCCATTTTTCCATGCCATCCCAATTTTCCTGGAGATGACTGAGATCCCCAGAGTCTGCTTGGTTTGCCAGCTCATAGGAGGCAAGTGCACAGTGGGAGGACCCTGCAGCTTCAGCTTTATATGAGGTCAGTAAATAAGCAGAGGGTAATGGGAATCCTGCAGTCAAGGGTAGGCAAGGTTGTGCCTGCTGCTACTGAGAGTGCTAGGGATTAAGAAAATCATTCCAGCCTCTTCCTCCTCACCTCCTTCTAATTGCAGTGCCCACTTTTGCAGCTCACTGTAGCAGCATTCCCATTTTGCCACAGTGCAGGCTATCAGCCTCCCTCACATGCTGGCTCCTGATTGGCTCTCCTGGCCCAGCAGCCCACTTGCCATCCCTAATTGGACGGTGGGTGAGAAGGCAACCCATTAACTGACCAGCTCTCAGAAAATTATGCATGTGGGTGCAGCACTGAAAAGTGCAGGTTTGGGACCCAGAAATAGCCTCGACATTGGGTTCCTGATGCTCGTAGCACCATTCAGTCCATTCACTCTTTTTCACGCTCCAAGGATGCTGCCTGACCCATTGAATATTTACATTATTTTTTGTTTTTATTTTTTTTAAAACATACCAGTTGTTGGTGGCTGCTGCTTAGGATTCTGCCCCACTCATCATACATCAATTTCCCAAAGGCATTCTTTAAGTAGTCTCAAGCCTTAGGTTGGCAAATTAAATGAGGCTTAACAACTGTTTTTAGTGGTCAGCTGGAATTCCTGAAATATGGGCTTGAAAAATTTAGCAATGGCTCAGATCCACATATTTGGCCGTAGGCTGTCTCACTGCTAAAGCTGTCATTGTTTCAAAGTACTACTAAATATTTACCATACAGGACAGGCCATTCAGCCCAACACATGCAAGTTGGTGTTTAAGCTCCACACAAGCCTCCTTCCACCCTTCATCTATCCATCAATTCCTCTCTCCCTCACATACTTATCTAGTTTCTGCTTAAATACATCAATGCTATTTGCTCAACCACTACATGTGAGAGTGAGTTCCACTTTCAAACCACTCTCTGGGTAAAGAGGTTTCTTCTGAATGACTTATTGGATTTATTAGTTTGTCTTTATTGTTGTATATTTATCATATATTTATTGTCTCTAGTTTGTCTCATCTGCAAGTGGAAACGTTTTCCATATGTCTTCTTTGTCAGACCCTTTCATAAACTTAAAGACCTCTGTCAAGTCACCGCTTAGTTTTATTTTTTCTAGAGAAAAGAATCCTATCACGTTCAATCTTTCTTGAAAGGTGTAATCTCTCTGTTCTGTTATCATTCTAGTAAATCTTTTTTTCACCTTCTCTGGTGCCACTTTCATATTATGGAGACCAGAACTGTTCAATATACTCCAATTTTGGTCTAATCAAAGTTCTGTACTTCTTCAAAGAATTCAATAATGTTGGTCAAGCATGACATTCCCTCTTGGAGTCTATACTGACTACTATTTATTATATTTTCACTTTCTATTTTTTTTACTACATCTTTGAGTAAGGATTCCATTATCCTCCCCACTGCTGACGTTAAGCTAATTGAGCTATAGTTCACTGGGCTTGTTCTATCTCCTTTTTTATATATAAGAATTATATTAGCTCTCCTCCAGTCCTCTGGCACGATTCCATTTCTAATAAATTTTTATATATCTGTAACATGCCTCTGCTATCTCTTCCCTGGTAGTGTATTATAGTTTACTCAGGGAGTCTGAGTTGCTGTGGCAATATGCACATTTACATGCATGTTGTAGTCTGGAGCTATGGCTAGTGATGGTAGAGGCTCCAACTTTCTTTCCATCACATGGCTGACCAGGAATCTCTCCCACTCTTACCATCTGCCATTGGTGTGTTACAAGCATTTCCAGATTGCTACTCAACATGCTTGGTCATATTATGAACAAACCTTCCTTGGCCCTTAAGTCCTGCAGTGGGACTGGAACCCAGAGCTTGTGGCTGAGCGTCAGGGACACTAACCATTGCACCATAAGATCTACTCACTTTATTTCCTAATCTCATGTTAACTTCACCAATAAACACTGAAGCAAAGTAATTATATCATATTTCTGCTGTTGTTACCATGAATTTCTGGCGTGTATCACTTTGTGTCCCTATCTTTATGCTGATTTTTCTTTTGTTATTTACATGTCTGTAGAATACTTTACTATTTATTTTATACATCTTGATAATTAAATTTCATGGTTTCAGTTTGCCTTTCTAATTGTTTATTTGACCTCTTTCCTAACATTTTTGTTTATAAAAGAATGTAAGTTGTGAGGAAGATACAAGGAGACTTCAAGGGCACCTGGACAGACTAGGTGATTGAACAAGAACATGGCAGATGGAATATAATGTGAATAAGTGTGAAGTTATCCACTTTGGGATAAAAAACAGAAAGGCAGAGTATTTCTTAAATGGTGAGAGGTTGGGAAGTGTTGATGTCCAAAAGGACCTGGGTCTCATTATTCATGTGTCACTAAAAGCTAACATGCAGGTACAGCAAGCAATTAGGAAGGCAAATGGTATGTTGGCTTTCAATACAAGGGATTTGAGTACAGGAGCATAGGTGTCTTGCTGCAATTGTGTAGGGCCTTGGTGAGACCATACCTAGAGTGTTGTGTACAGTTCTGACCTCCTTAGCTAAGGAAGAATATACTTGCCATAGAGAGAGTGCAATGGAGGTTCACCAGATAAATCCCTGGGATGATGGGATTGTCTTATGAGGAGAAATTGAGGAAACTGCGTCTGTATTCACTAGAGTTTTGAAGAATGAGAGGCGATCTCATTGAAACTTACAAAACTCTTACAAGGCGTGACAGGTTAAATGTTCCCCTGACTGGTGAGTCTAGAACCAGGAGATGCAGTCTCAGAATAAGGGTGAGGGCATTTAAGACTGAGATGAGGAGTAATTTCTTCACTCAGTGAGTTGTGAATCTTTGGAATTCTGTACCCCAGAGGGTTGTGAAAGCTCAATCGCTGAACATGTTCAAAACAGAAAACAATAGATTTCAGGATAGTAATGACATCAAGGGGTATGGGGATAGTGGGGAAAAATGGCGTAGAGGTAGATGATCAGCCATGATCTGTTTGAATGGTGGAGCAGGCTCGATGGGCTGAATGGCCTACTTCTGCTCCTATATTTCTATGTCCCATTTCCTTATGTTCCTATTCCTTTTTTGAAAACCTCTCCTTTTTTTGTCCAGGAACATGGAAACTTTGGAATTATCTTCCTCAAAAGGTGTTTGAGTCAACGTCCTTGAACACTTTTAAGGCAGAGGTAGGTAGATTGTTGATAAGCAAGGCGCTGAAAGGTTATCCAGGGTAGGCAGGAATATGAAGTTGAGGTTAAAATCAGATCAGCCATGATCTTATTGAATGGCAGAGCAGGCTTGAGGGGCTGAGCGGCCTACTCCTGCTCCTAATTCATATGTTCGTATGGTGTATACCTTTTTTCAATTTTAAGTTCAATTTTAAGAAAAATCTCCAATGTTTGGAGTCAAAACTGCACAAAGGAAGATGGTTGTGGTTGTTGTGGGCCAATCACCTCAGCCCCAAGACATTTGTACAGGATAGTGTCTGAGGCGCCACCATCTTCTGCTGCTTCATCAAAGATATTCCATCCATCATAAGGTCAGACGTGGGGATGTTCGGTGATGATTGCACAATGTTCAGCACCATTTGTGACTCCGCAGATACTGAAGCAGCCCATGCCAACATGCAGAAAGACCTGGAAAAAAATTCAGGCTTGGGCTTATAAGTGGCAAGTAATATTCATGCCACATAGGTGCCAGGCAATGACCATCTCCAACAAGTGAGAATCTAACTATCTCCCCTTGACATGGAACAATATTCACGACACTTGACACCATCCAACACAAAGCAGACCACTTGTTCGGTGCCTCATCCACCATCTTAAAAATTCACTCTCCTTTATTCATTCATTGTGAATTTTAACCACAGCAGTCCATCTTTCACTGACATGGGATCAAAATCCTGAAATTCCCTTCTTAACAGCACTGTAGGTGCACCTGCAACACATGAACTGCAGTGGTTCAAGAAAGCAGCTCACAACCACCTTCTCAAAGGCAGTTAGGAATGGGCAACAATGCTGGCCTAGTTAGCAATGCCCACATTCCATGAAAGAATAAAAAAGAATAGATTCTGGCATTTTCCCTGCTATTGATATCAGGCTAGCCAGCCCACTATGCATTGGTCATGGAGGGAGTGAGTGTTTAAGGTGGTGGATGGGGCGCCGAACAAGCGGTCTGCTTTGTGTTGGATGGTGTCAAGTTTCGTGAGTATTGTTGGAGCCGCACTCATCAGGGCAAGTGGAGAGCATTAATCATACTCCTGATTTGTGCCTTGAAGATGGGGGATAGGAGACAGGAGGTGAGTTACTAGCTTAAGAATTCCCAGCCTCTGACCTGCTCTTAAGGCTACTGTATTTATATGGCTGGTCTTGTTCAGTTTCTGGTCAATGGTAATCCCCAGGAAGTTGATAGTGGGGGATTCAGTGATGATAATGCCATTGCATGTCAAGGGGAGAGAGTTAGATTCTCACTTGTTGGAGATGGTCATTGCCTGGCACCTGTGTAGCATGAATATTAATTGCTACTTATAAACCCAAGCCTGATTTTTTTTCCAGGTCTTTCTGCATGTTGGCATGGGCTGCTTCAGTATCTGAGGAGTCGCAAATGTTGCTGAATATTGTGCAATCATCACCAAACATCCCCATGTCTGATCTTATGATGGATGGAATATCTATGATGAAGCAGCAGAAGATGTTGGGACCTTGGACACTACCCTGAGGGACTCCTGTACAAATGTCTTGGGACTGGGATGATTGGCCCCCAGAACCGCAACCATCTTCCTTTGTGCTAGGTATGACTCCAACCAGTGGAGATTTTTCTCCCTGATTGCCATTGACTTCAATTTTTCTTGGACTCCTTGATGCCACACTCGGTCAAATGCTGCCTTGATGTCAAGGGCAGTCACCTTCACCTCCACAGTTCAGCTGTTTTGTTGTTAAGAACATGATAACTTGAAAAACATGATAAGTCACAGAGACAGATTAAACATGATTTTATGAAAGGGGAACTGAGTTTGATCAATCTATTAGTTTTTTGAGATTGTAGCTAGCATTGATGATAAGGGCTATCCAGTGAATGCAGTGTAAATGAATTTTCAGAACGTATTTGAAAAGGATCAAAACAGGAAGTTGTTGCACAAGATTAGGGCTTTGGAATTGGGACTGGTGTAATATATTAATTTGGAATGAGGATTGGTTAACTGACAGAAAACAGAGTAGAATAAGCACATCTGTTTAACCAATTCTCAATCCATGCTAATATATTATTCTCAATCCTGAGTCCTAATTTTGAGTCATAATGTCTTGCGTGGCACCTTATCTAATGCTTTTTTAAAATCCAAATACATTATAATAACTGGTTTCCCTCTTATCCATGTTGCTCATTACATCTCAAAAAACTCTTAACAGATTTGTCACACATGAGGGAGAATGTTCTCCCTGTTGGGTGAGCCAATGGGGAGCGGGCATGGGCGGGCACAGAGCCCATCGCCACCCGCGATCGGCTGTCCGCTGCCATTTTACATGGGCGGGCCAATTAATTACATGGGCGGGCCCAGTGTGACATGCGCCTGGGAGCGCTCAGTGCTACCTGTGCAGGCGGGAGAAGGAGGGAGAGTCGGGGCCTGCACATGTGCGCGAAAGAGCACAGCAATCTACCTGAGGCATGGAGCTGCCTCAAGGAGATTAAGTTCAAGGTGAAAGTTTCAAATAAAGGAAGAATAAAATTATTTAGACATGTCCTCTCATGTGGCAGTGTCACATGAGCTGGGACATGTTTATGAATTGTATGAAAAATATTTAATAATTTAGTAAAACCTTCATGAAGCCTCATCCCGCCCGTGGATGAGGTTTCATGCAAAACACGAAGGCCATTTGGGCTGTTAGCCTGCCAGCCAACCTTAAGGTTGGACGGGCAGCATTGCAAACAACTTTAATTGGTTTTTTAATGGTCTTAACAGGCCTTTGACAGTTTGGCGGGCATGCAGCCGCTTCCGGCATGCGCCCGCCGGAAGAAAGATCAGAATGGCGCACAGTGAGGTTGGGCACATGCCTGACATCACCGCGTGTCATTTTATGCGTCGGTGTGCGGGGCCCGCCCCCGCACGCCGACGAGAAAATCCTGGCCATGATTTCCCTTTCATTAATCCATGCTGACTCTGCTGAATATTCCCAGAATTTTCTGTTTTTTCTCAAGGTGGATACACCTGTCTTACATGGGGTTCAGCAAAGATTCACTTGATTGATTCCTAGGATGGTGAGTCTAGAACTAGGGGTCATAGTCTCGGGAAAACAACACAGAGGAGCTGGTTATTTTGGACGGAGATAAAAGAGAAACTTGTTCACTCAGGGGGTTGTGAATCTTTCAAATTTCCTACCACAGATGGTCAGCTCTTTACAGTTTTTAAGCAGCAATTCGCACCTCATTTGGACACAGCCTTTGTTTCTTTACTATGTTCATTACCACTCTCTTTGGCTGTTGCATCATGAAATTCTTTGTTATTTAATCTCTCTCGCTCCCACCCTATCACAGACTTCTCCTTTGTTCTCCCTGCCCCCTCTGCCTTTCCACTGACTTAAAAACTCTTATATTTCTGTCTTTCTTCAGCTCTGATGAAATGTCATCAACCTAAAACGTTGGCTGGATTTTTTGTTGGTTCTTATTATGCTTATCTCTTGAGTATATTCAGAACTGAGTGTTAGATTTTTTGGGACTCTAAGGGAATCAATGGATATGGGGATGTAGCAGGTAAGTGGAGTTCATGTAAAAGTTTAGCCATGATCTTATTGAATGCGAAAAATGGCTTAATGGCCTTAATGGCCCTTGCTCCTATTTATTGTCTTCTTATGTTTTGACCGACTAGTTTATTCGAGCTGTTTAGTGCAATCTATTTTTTCCAGGACTCTATTATTCATCTACTTAAATGTTTCCATCTGCTGTTCTATTTCTTTGTCATTAAATGTCTCCAGTTTATTTTCCCTAATTTACTAGTTTGGTCTTTGTCCTACTGCTATCCTCCTCAATCTTCATTTTCTTTTTATGTATTCATGGGATGTGGGCATTGCTGGCTAGGCCAGCATTTGTTGCTCAAACCTAATTGCCCTTGAGAAGGTGGTGGTGAGCTGCCTTTGTGAACCTCTGCAGTCCATGTGCTATAGGGACACCCACAGTGCTGTTAGAGAGGGAGTTCCAGGATTTTGACTCATTGACAGTGAAGGAATGGCGATATATTTCCAAGTCAGGATGATGAGTGACTTGGAGGGGAACTTCCAGGTGGTGGTATTCCCATGCATCTGCTGTCCTTGTCCTTCTAGATGGTGATGGTCATGGGTTTGGAAGATGCTGTTGAAGGAGCCTTGGTGAGTTTTTGTAGTGTATCTTCTAAATGGTACGAACTTCTGCCACTGTGCATCGGTGGTGGAGGGAGGGAATGTTTGTGGTTGGGATGGCAATCAAGCAGGCTGCTTTGTACTGGATGGTGTCAAGCTTCTTGGGTGTTGTTGGAGCTGCACTCACCCAGGCAAAACTCTAAACCCTACCATTTTGTGATATCTATTGCCTAGATGTACCCTACTCTTATTTCTCTTCTCTGGCTCAGTTCCCATTAGTAAACTCAGTAATGCTTCTCACTTGTTGGACTGTTTCCACATGGAGTAAGAATGGAGTCATGCCCACGTCATAAATACAGGTGGAAATATGTTGACGATGTTCTGTCTGCCTGTTTAGGAACAGGAATAAGGTGGTAAGTTCAGGCCTGTCCTTATTGAAGAGTGATCTGTTTGTGCCTTAGAATAGGATGAAAATACCCACAGTTATAGAGTTTCCACTTAGGGAACAATCAGATATCTGGGCACACATTGCACCTGTCTTCAGAAATCTTTCTTTTTCTCAAGGTTTCGCTCAAACACTTTTGCATATTGTTGAACCCAGAATCTGCCATTAACCAGTGGAATAGGACAATGTTTTAAAATGTATTTTAAAAAACTGCTTTAAAATATTCTTTGACATATTTAAGATTTATGAGTTGTCTGTGGTGAGAATTCAGCCTCAAGTTTCACAACCTTTCTTTTTCACTGGTAAAATTACTGTTACAAACTTTTAACTTGCATCCCTACCACTTCAAATCTAAGCCCCACTGACCTCTCTGCTAAGGTAAGCAGGCCCTTTCCATCCATTTGATCTAAGCCCTCACCATTTTGTACATCTCAATCAAATCTCTCCTCAGCTTCCTCTGTTCCAAGGAGAAAAGCCCCAGCCTATCCAATCTTTCCTCATAGCTGCAATTTTCCAGCCTTGGCAACATCCTTGTAAATCCCCTCTGTACCCTCTCTAGTGCAATTACATACTTTCTGCAATGAGGTGACCAGAACTGCACACAGTACTCAAGTTGTGGCCTAACTAATGTTTAATATAGTTCCAGCATAACCTTGCTATTCTTATATTCTATATCTCGACTAATAAAGGAAAGGGTTCCATATGCCTTCTTAGCCACCTTATTGACCTGTCCTGCTACCATCAGGGATCTGTGGAAATTCACTTATTTCCTCTACACCTCTCAGTATCCTCTCATTTATTGTGTATTCTTTTGCCCGGCTTGACCTCCCCAAATGAATCGCCTCACACTTCTCTGGGTTGAATGCCAGTTTCCACTTTTTTGTCCACCTGACCAGTCCATTGATATCCCCCTACAGTCTACAGCTATCCTCCTCGCTATCAACCGTGCAGCCCACTTCTGTGCTGTCTGCAAACTTCTTGATCATTCCTCCGACATTTATGTCCAAATTGTTAATATATTCCACAAAAAGCAGGGAACATCATACTGGGCCCTGCTGAGCCCTGCTGGAAACAGCTTTAATGGCCGTTATTGGACCAGATTTTTGAAAAGGCCACTGTGTTGTACATCATTATCATCTTTGTTGTTGCTCTGGTACCGCAAAAAGAAAACTTTGTCATATTATGCAATGCTTAAGAGGGCTTTCCGACTTTTTACAAAACTGTTATGTTTTAAACAATTTTTTCATTGATCTGGCTAACAATGATCTCTCAGCCAAAATCACTAAAAATGGCGTAACTGATGGTGGATAATTTGATTCTACATTACTCATAAAATCATATACCTCCCCGTGCCTGAGAGATATTCAGTGAGTCCCACCCCTTTGTTATTTCTCCATAACCCTTTGAATGATTACATGTCATACATACATATGTATTATGTATGTATCCAATTCCCTTTGAAAGCAGATCATAACAACTTGGTGTGTAAAACAAATTCTCTCTCCCCTTTGGTTCTTTAGCCAATTATCTTCAAAACACTGAACTCTTAGTGAATAATAAACAACAGAGGAGTTAGTGAATAAAATAAAACCGTTATAATCCACAATAGAGGGACATTTAATGATCAGAAAGAAAATTGCTTCAAACTGTTGCCGTTGTAGTTGCGTGTGCATTAAGTGCAGAAAAATGACCCAGATTTTGTGGTTGTAATGCTGGGGGAAACTAGCAAACTGTCAGAAATTTATGGCGTCTGTGCATCTGAAGTTGAAGGTAGAAATCCTCCATATGGTGTAATGTTGAATTCCTCATAATTGGAAATCAACTAGAAATCACTGAATTGATGTGAGCTTCCATTTTTTATGCTATTAGGCTCGCTGTAAAAATCCTGAAAAACACCTTGTCTAATGTGATTTAACTGAGTATCTATGGTGTACTAAATCATTATTGCTGCTCAACAACTCTCTGGGCCTGAAAAAATTAATTAAATTTTCCCATAGATTTTTTAAAAATAAAAAATATATCTACTTTTAAGTTTTGTTCGTGGTTCACATCTTCCAACTTAATCCCTGAATCCTAAAATTTAATTTGCGCTCTGTAAAATAATTGAAATGTGAAGGATAAGCAGTACTTATTAATTCCTGGTTTGATGTCTGTGATAATTCTTCAATGCGATTGGCTACTTACCCTGCTTGAAGGCATCATGATTGCTGGATGCAGAGATTCCCTGTAGTTGATGCCAGAATGAAATTGCCACCAGGCAAGGTGAAATTTGCAATACAGAGTTTTCTAGCTCTTTAGGGCAGCATTTTCTGCTCCTGTTCAATCTCTCCGACGGGGGAAAATGCTGCCCTATGGGAAGCTTTCTACAAGGTCAATGCTGAGTGTTGTTACTTCGCTATAGGCCACAACATCTCTTTAAAAAATCAGGAACAAACCCATATGGGTATGCAGTAGGATATTGTTTTTTTGAGAAGATAAATATACTGCAGTCATGTTGAAATCTAAAATGCTGAGCTTTTTTAAATTCTAGATATGCTTTCTAAAACAATTTAAATTCTTACTTTAATTTGTATACATACAATTTGTATTTGTATTAATTTGTATACAGTTCCATCCAACAATGTTCAAAATATATCTGGGATACTCAATGGAAAATATTTGCTATTGGGACAAGTTGATCTGTTCTGAGCATTAACATTTGGTGTCAACAGCACACAATGCACTTTACAACTGGATACTCAAAATGTACGTCATTTCAGTTTGTAAAATCAACAGCAGTGTCAACAAAAATTCCAGTCATTCCACCATCAACAGTAGTTCCTTCCAGCTTCTTTGCATCCTTTGCTGCCTTGTTTTCCCTCAGGGCCTTACTCTTGTCACCTCCTTCCCCTCTTTCAAAAGTCTCTTTATGATCCTTCTACTTGACCAGGGTCTCTCGAGCCAAATGCATTTTTGCTTTCATCTCTCTGCTTTGATGTCCATTGTCTTGTAAATTGCTGCAAAAAGCTCTGTACCTGTCAAATTGAAAATCTGACCTTGGTTTCCAAAATTAGCTGATACTGTTCGGTATTCACCTTAGAAACTCCCAGGTTTGTCTTCTACCTAGGTAGCACTGTGGTGACCAATGTCAAGCCACTGCTATGGAGCTACAGTGCTGGCAATCATTGTTGCAGACATGACCTAAACCTTGGCCAATTGTGAGGCTGAAGCCATGGAGGTTGTTGGTGTGTTTCCACTTAATCCACCTTTGCACATCCCACTTACCCCCATCCTGCAATCTCCTCTGATATTCAATCTGTAGATGGTGTAAGCATGCTACTCTTGCTTCCCCTCCCCACCTTTCCATCATCATAAGCCAATCTTTGTGTCTTGATTCTTTCAGATATCCAAGAACTGCCACCTGGTTGAGAACTGGTAAGAGAGCCTGAAGTCCAAGAGGAACAAAAGATTGATGGAAAAAAAAAATCACTCAATCTCATGCTCACAGCCATCAGTTCAGATACTGGAACTGTGTGAACTTTAAGAAGGTAGTTTAGAGGTGGAATCTGCACATAGCAAGTTACGGAGCATGAGTTGGCAGCAGCTAAGACAGGAGGAAAGAATTACATGGGTGCCAACTCTTGGCAGGGTGAGGTCACACATGAGTTCTTCTAGTAGAGGACTTGGATGGGGACTTTGATGGGGTGACGTACAGGAAAAAGATGATAAGCATACATGCAGAACTGTTTGGTGCATTAGCAAGTCTGCCAGAAAACCTGTTGTCACTGTCAAGGGACATGGCAGAGTCTGGCTCCAACCTGGCACTGGGTTTTGTGCAGATCTTGGAGCATATCCTTTCCATCGTGAAAGTGGTAGCCAACTCCTTCAGAACACCTGTGAACCTAACCATAATGCAGAGTTTGATCACTGATGTCTCAGCTTCCATTGCAACACAAGCCAAAAGCGCCTTCTGTCTGAGTGCTGGGGCTGAGATCATGCAATTGTAGCTTGTTGCCATGCTGTCATGGCTGCAGTACATGTGCTCAAAGAGACTTGCAGGCTGTCACAGCAGTCCAGCAATCTTGCTCCAGCAGATTACTAGGATAGGCTTGTATTGGTATCACAGAGGATGAAGCTACTGTTCTCTCTCAGGATGACACCATTCATGCTCCTACCATTGTCCCTGAACTGGACCAGCTGTCTAAATACTGTGGTTACAAGAGCAGGTCATAAGCTAGGAATCCTGTGGCGAGTAACTCACCTCCTGACTCCCCAAATCCTGTCCACCATCTACAAGGTACAAGTCAGGAGTGTGATGGAATACCCCCACTTGCCTGGATGAGTGCAGTTCCAATAACACTCAAGGGGCTTGACACCATCCAAGACAAAGCAGCATGCTTGATTGGCATAACATTCACAAACATTCACTCCCTCCACTACCAATGAACAGTGGCAGCAGTGCGCACTGTCTATAGGATGTATTGTGAAAACTCATCAAGGCTTCTTACGCAGCATCATCCAAACCCACAACCTCTACTATCTAGATGGATAAGGGCAGCAGATACATGGGAATACCACCACCTGAAAGTTCCCCTCCAAGCCACTCACCATCCTGACTTGGAAATATATTTCCATTCCTTCACTGTTGCTGCGTCAAAATCCTGGAACTCCCTCTCTAACAGCACTGTGGGTGTATCTACACCACGTGGACTGCAGCGGTTCAAGAAGGCAGCTCACCACCACCTTCTCAAGGGCAATTAGTAATGGGCAATAAATGCTGGCCCAGCCAGTGACGGCCACATCCTGTGAATGAAAAAAAAGTAAAAATTTAAAATGAGTTGTGGAGCGGAGACACTTGGGCAATTAAATCTTTAAAATGTGAGGAAGAGTTGATGAGGTTATTATAAACATACACTGTAGATTTCATAGACAAGAGCATTAGGTAAAAAAGCAGAATAGAAATGCTTGATTAGATCACCGTTAGAAGTTTCTTATCAAATTTGGGAACCCTACTGTCACATGAAGGGGCTGCACTCAGTGGGCTAGCATATGGTTCAGAATAACGCCAACACCGTGGGCTGAATTTTTCTGTCGGTGAGAAGGGGGCGGGGTCCGCTTGCTGACGTGAAAATGACGCGGGATGACATCGGGAGGAACCCCCCGCTCAACAGGCACAACACTATTCCCAGCTGGAAACCACGAGGATGTGGGAAGCCATTCTGACCCATGAAGGGACCTCTATGTTTTCGAAAATGTCCCACCAGGGTGGGACTGTGTTACCTTGAATCTCTCCCTCTATCTCGTGTGTTTACTGTTCCAAAGTATAGAAATACTTTTGTGATAACTCTACAGCTTTTAGTAGTTTAGTAAGATGTTCTGGTAGAGGGGGAATTTCGTAACCGAAATGTGTGACAGAGCTCTGCAGGTTGGTAATGTTTTCCCTAACAGTGAGGTGAACAGTGGAGGGTTCAGGAATGGGGACAATCCATTTCTGGGCCACTTGAACTACTGCCTTGGGTTTAAAACAAAAACTGCTGTCACTTACCGGACACCGGATGTGCTGTCCAAGCTGGTAGTGGGGTGCACTTGTGGTAACACAATATGTCCCAGCCCCTATATATGCTACCTGTGGGGGAACATGGCCTTGTGCCATTACCTCCATGATACAGTTTATAGGCCGTGCACCAGCAGTTTTAAACCCACACTGTGGTCTGGAATAGGCGTTCAAGTGCTGGGGACACAGTACTACGTGTGCACCCCGGCTCCGGCACCCAGAGAGGTCTGTACTTGTCATTATGTGCTCCCACTTTATGATGTAAGGTGGGACCGCTGCGAAACAGACGTGTGCACCCCCTTGAATGACTCCAATGTGCTCCACCCCTTATACTGGTGCAGGTCGGGATGTCACACCCATGACCGGCATCCTCACTACTATACCCATGATGGTGTGGTTGGAGTGCCCACAATCTACTGGGACAGGGTAGGCTTCAGAGGCTAGGCGGAACTGACACGGGCTTAGTGAATTCTCAAATGGGTGGAGGGCTGTGAGGTGTTTGTTGCTGATCCAGGAGGGGACTAAACCTTGCTTTAAATCCTCCAGGTTGCTGTGGCCCTCACCCAGCAACCATGCCCCGTACAGCACGCAGACCTCATTCTGTGCAGCCTGGTCTGATGCATTCCTATCCTCTCGAATGAGTGCATTCACTGTTTTGGCGTGCCTTTCCAACTCAGCAATAATCTCCTTTAAATGGACCGTCATGGCCTGGTCCTCGTGTAGCTCTGAGCCTATCACTGTGTTCTCCTCTGTTAAGATTTTTTGTAATTGTGTTTTTAAACCATTTATCTGTGTCTGCAATTCTATGTCATCCAGGCTGTTTATCACAGAGGATCCTGTATTATATGCTGTGAAAACATCATTCCAGGTTCCCCTTCTTTGTCTCCCCGCATTGCTAAAGTACTCAGTGTGGGTAGTGTACAGTTCTGTTTTGTCTACTTTGGCAAACTCGAACTTGTAGAATTTCTTGAACATTTCTCTTAACAGGGCCTGGTATAGCTGTTCTGTCTCCTTGGGGCACCACTCAGGTAAATGTACCTCTTTGAGGTTTAGAATCACGGAAGCTACCGCGTAGTGTACCCCCTGGTATGGCACCTTTTCTGTTGGCACTAGTACCAGCCCATTCCCTGGTCCCGTGGTGGTGGCAGGGCTCTTCTCCATATGTGTCCTTACTGCCGGGGCCGTGGGCAGGGGCTTTTGGGCGCGTGCCCACGAGTTCAGTGGCCTTAACTGAGGCTGGAGAGGATGGGGTTATGCAAATGTGTAGGTGGGAATCCCATTCCACCCCCTTCCCCTTGTCCAGCCATGCTGCGGAAAAGATAATGGATACGCCCGTGGGGCAGGTCTTCCGCCATCCCCACATGCAGACATAGATTCCCTGTGCCGATTTCCACCACTTGTCCCAGCATACTCTCACCCCACCATGGTTCCCGGTAATGGTCCGATGGGTGTCGTTCCCCAGTCGCTCCCAGTCAGCTGTACCGTCCCCCATGTCTCTGCTCAGCTTCCTGAGCCACCACCACCTTCCCAGGGGAATCTGTCCTCTGCAGGTCAGGCACACGCTTTTCCCTTCAGTGACCCCGACCCGTGTGGCCACAACCTGTATGCTGGGGCAGGGGAGGGAGGCCTCCCCGTAGGTGAACCCGGTCTGACCGGAGTATCGGGTGGAGTTAGATCCCAGCCACCCTGGCCATCTTCCCACATGGGAATAGGTAGTGATCTCCTCCATGTTAACTTCGCTGCCCCTCGCAGTCACAACCGGTGCTCTCTCCCCTGAGCACACAAAAATGTGGGAGTTCTCCGCGTCACCTCACCTCCCAGCGGCCATTCCAATCAGGGCAAGTAGGAGTATGCCCCCCATCCTATCGAAATTCTTTCTGTAGGGAGACATAAGAGCATTTAGCCAGGTCCTGAATGGATTCGCTGGCTTGAGTAAAGCATAGTCGAGTCTTGCGACCTCGACTCAATACAAACACTCTTAAACAATAATACTTAAACTACCAACCACCTTATTTAAAATTTTAATTAAAACACCCAAACTTAATCTCAAAATTAAATAACAGAAGCTACGTACATCCGCCGCCCGTCCCCAGTTCGGGCTACAGCACACTACTCCCTTCGGTGTGGCTGCCCTGTCCTGTACCTTTGGTCCCTCGCAGCCTGTGGCTGCTGGCTGGGGATCTCTGTCCTCAGATCGATCCCTGACTTGAGGGGCTGTCCTTTTAAACTGGGGAGCCGGCGACCACGGTTTCTTTGGTCGTGGTGTTCGTGGGGACCTTCTAGGGACTCTGGCTGGTGGGGGTTTTCTGGCTGGTGGGTCTTCAACCCGAGCTGCTGTCCCCTCTTGTGCGGTCTGTGGAATCTCAACTGCCGCTGGCTGGGGATTTCTATCCTCAGGCTGCACGTCTTCTAAACCTGTGTCAGGGGCAGGTAACTCTCTGCCCTCAGGTTCCACCTTGTCTGAGTCCCAGATGAGCAGGGGAGTGTCCCAGGCGGTGGGTGGGATGGCCCTTCCCTTAAAACAAGCCACTGCACCTGCTTGTGCAGTCTGTGAGTTTACTCCTGCTGCAGGTTGAGGATTTTTATCCTCAGACCTTGCCCCAACTGGCTGTTCCCTTCTCTTGGATTTAAACAATTTACATTGGTTCCCATTCCTACCCGTGACTGCTGCTATAGGACGGGATGGGGAACGGGGAGGGGGGAGGGGAAGGGGGAGAGGGGGCGAGGGGGACAGGGGGACAGGGGGAGCAGGGAGGGGGAACGGAGAGGGGGAGCCGGGGGTGGGGGCAGTGTGTGGGCACCCTCCTTCTCTAGCATGTCGGCCTGCCGGTTGCCCTCACTCCGGGGTTCTGCGAAGGAATGGGCTTTCGCCTTATGGATGAAAACCTCCCCTTCCTCCCCCACTGTTGCTGGCTCTAGTCAGGGTTGTGGGTGGGTTAGATGGAGCTGACGGGGTCAGCGCGCCGGTGGTGGCTGCTACCTCCTGGGCCAGTCAATAGGGTTCTCATGGCGTCCAAAAATGACTCGACCGTGGCGGGAGGGATTCCTGTCTCTGCCAGTTGAGCTTTGTGCTGGAAAGGTTATTCCCTTCCTGATGCCACTCCTTCCTCCCCTGGCCGGGTTTCATTTCATGCACTTTCCCTTTAGGTGGGTGTGCATCCGTTCCTTTACCATTACGGTAAGCTATGGTCAATTGTCTGATCACTGTGAGTTCGGCAGTCAGGGGATTCTTTGGGTCAAACCACATTCCTGCCACGGCCCTGACCTGTGACAAGCTGTTTGCCACCAGGCAACAGAGCCAGTGGGCCCGCTGATCCTGCTCCTCAACCGGGTAGTCCCTTGGCACTACCTGTGGTGTCTGAACTGTCCTCCCCAGGTTCCCTGTGAAGTCGACCTGGGCTGCACTAGGGCTTGTGAGGCACACCATGCCTTTTGCCGTCCTTAGAGCAAGGTTCAGACTCTCTATCTGCTTCTGACAGGGGCCATGGTCTGCATCCTCAAACCCCTGTGTGCTCACTATCTTATAGGCTGCCTGTAAGCCTTTTACTTTCTCCTCCTGCTCTCTTACTTGTCTTGCTAGGCGGGCATTCTTTTCCCGCAACCCCAGCTCATTGTTCTTGGCCTCGGTGACCTGACACTGTAAATATTCCTGCTGGGTCTTATGCTCCCCCGCTAACTGCGCCCTTTCCTGGTTCAGAGCCTGCGATGCTAACAGTAACTTCTCCCCTGCTAGGGCCTTTGTTTGGACTTCCAGGGCTGACTCCCGAGTCTCAGCTGCCTGTGCTTCAACGATCCTGTCCAAAAGCTGGATCTGTTTCCTGAAGCACATCAGCCAGACGGCCTTTTCTATGGATTTTTTATGATCCTTCCCTTCTGTCCATTTAGCTGCAGCATCTACCGGGCGCCCAGCCTTTAACAGATTAGTGACCCATTTTTTTCCCCATATTCACCTTACTGAACACATAATTTGAAATCCTCTCTTCCATTACATTTCTCTCTTCCAAATCAGTGTCCACTGCATCGCATCCCTTTTGCCAAGGTCCTGCCGCGGTCGCCATTATGTAGGGGGTGGTGTGTGTGTCAGCTTCACCTCTGACTTCTGAGCAGTCCGAATCGCTCCCACTCCCTGGGTTCTAGACCTTGGACTTATTTGGGGATAGTGACAAAGTGCAGCAGACAACTGGTTTTGGTGCTAGAAAAAAAAGACTGTTGATTAAAGTCACAAATGAATTTATAACATTAGGATTACACTGAGATTATACAGACTGACAAAGTACACTTAGTTAAGAATGGGGAACACACGGCATAACGAGGGAAAATCACGCTACTAATCCCCTTACCCTTGTCCCACCCACAAAACCTAACTAAATTGAACTAGGAGAGGTCATGGATCATGCTCACCAACCAGGGTTCCTTGACAGTTCGAAATCCAGCCAGGTAAGGCGGTTGCAGTTTTGGGGTACGCTCTTTGTGTCCTCTGGGGCCTGCCGTCCCCACGTGGTCCTGGTCTGTGGAATCTGCGAAGGTTCTTCAGTTGGATGGAGGGCGCGGTTGTGGGTGGTCGATCTTTGTGGAGGGCTGCGGTTGCGGCCTTGTTGTCTTAGGTTGAGCCTGCCACCTCATGCCCCTCACCGTGATGTTGCCTGTGGGCCTGCAAACCTCCAGATCTTCTTTCACTGCTTGGCTCAGCTCCCTGCTTAAACTCTGCTCAACCTCCAGTGTCCGCTTCACCTTTGAAACTGGTGGCCCAGTTATACTGTTTTTTCGAATTTCTTATCTCAATCCAAATCAAGGTTAGTTCTTTGTTTGATTTTGGTGGGCTTCCCAGGTGGTTGTTGTCTCGTTGTTTTTAATGGGATTGCATGATGTTTATCATTGTCTTCCTGTCCCCGTAACTAGTTTTGAACTGAAAACCATTGTATATGTGGAGTATTGATGGGTTTGCATAATTGCATTGAATTGCGGCCTTCCTGCCTTAGTAGTTAGTAGCGATTATTTATGCAAGATTTTGAATGGCTTTAGTTTCGTGTAAGATGAAGTCTTTCTCTAGGTTGATTGTTTTAAAGGGAAGAATGTGTATTCTGTCTCCTCTCGTCCTAGCCTCCTGTCAGCAGGGTTCTACACTTAACTCAGCAGTTGGGTCCTCTGCCATAAAAGTCCAAAATTCATATCCTTGTTAATGGTATGAAAAATGTGGGAATTTTGAGAACCCTTCAATGCACAGTGCTTCCGGGTGTGCATCACAATGGGCAGGCCTTAATTGGCCCACCCACGTAAAATGGCGCTGATCGGGTTCGCGCCTGCCCCCACCTATCCCCACACAAGCCCCACAAGGAGGTAAATTTCTGGCCAGAGTCACATGAGGGTACATGTCTTATAACATTTTATAAACCTTTATTTTTTATTTTGAATGCTGTTCATCCCCCTGAGGCAGCTCTGTGCCTCAGGGAGATTTAAGCATGCACTCACACGATGCGCAAAGTTTGCGCTTCCCCACTCAACTGGATACAAGCATGTCTGATTATTAGCTTGGCACAGCAGGGGACCCAATGTGGGAATATCAATGTAAAGCTATTGTAAGAAGGAGAAAGCAGGAACAGATTTGTCAGTTTTAACATTGACCACCATATGAAATGAACTAAGAACAAATAACCAAAGGAACCTAACTAAACTATCAAAACATAGATATAACAAACTAACATAAGTAAAGATTGAAGAACTTAAAAAAAATGTAAAGAGATGAGTTCAGTGAGACACTGTGAGGAAGGCAATGTTAACTGTATGTGATTGCGTTTAGTTATACCCGATAGGTGGGCATGGTCTGGGGGTTCACATGAGACCCTATAAATAGGTCCCGATTAAAACAGTGATTTATCAGAAGGGGTGTACGCTTGTAATATGTAACTCTGTATACAAATATAGAGGTGAGTAAAGATTGACTCCAATTTTATCCTTCACCAACAGGCTTTCTGGAATAGAAAATAATAGCATTTGCCTTTGAAAGTTGCGGTTTGAAGCTAAGGTAAAGTAAAATTCTGATAGCAAACTACAGCCCTTGAAGCCAAGTGAAAAAAGGCAGAAAGCAAGTGTAAGTTTTCGGGATATGGCTACCCTCCAATGTTCTTCGAGTCTGAATCTATGGCTAGTGGGAAAAATGAAGTAGAGAAGTGGGTGTGGGAGATATCTCTACCAAATAAGAAATGAGGAGTGGAATTTTCTCAGCCTGCTGGTGGCGTGCGCAGAAAATGTGGTGGGACCCACTTCATGACGGCGTGAAGACAGGCTGCGATCTTCCACTCAGCCCGCCGACAGCGGGACTCATTTCCTGCCATTGGTCAGTGGGGAATTGTAATACATTAGCATATAATTAAAATCCCATCCCACCAGGCGTTTGGAACCCCGCCGTATCATCTGTCCACGTCGGTGGGAAAGCATACTGACGTGTTTCACAACAGCATGCAGGCGATGTGCACTTGGTGGCCTTCATTTTGGGGGAACTGAGGTGAATGAGCAGCAGCGTTCTCCACAGCTCGCCTGTTATTTACAGGCCTCAGGGGCGCCAGGGGGCAGTGGGAAACTGATACCGGGCCCCATAGGTGACTGCTGAGGGGTGGGGGTGTCTGGGGGCAAGTGCTGGCCAGCCTCGGAGGCAACTGCTGAGGGGTGGGGGGAGGGTGGGGAAGGGTCAAGTGCTGGCGCAACATCCTGTGCACAGGCAATCGAGGTGGGGGCCAGGGTAAGCGAGGGAAATGTCCACACATTAGGGACACCTGTATAAACTGACCATGCCTCTGCAACTAAGACAGATCAGGCAAAGCCACAGTGATATGATTGGGATCAGGCTCCTAGCCAGCCTACCCATGCAAGCATCATGGAGGCACCAAAGGGCCACCAAGCGCTCCATACCTTACCGACCCCACCCCCCTCACCACCCCGGCACAGACATCGAGTCCACCACCACTTTATTGGATTGCGGAGCTGTTGGACTGCACACGTTGTACAATCTCCTCGCCAAAGCTGACCATGTAGTAGTTACTGCTGGAGGCTTTCACGACCCCTTACAATCTCAGCATCCCGGTTTCGACCAGTGTCCCCTGTGTCGCAGGTTGACAGGGAAGCCGTACGGAGTACTCATCTCTGGTCATCCGAGGGATGACCGGCACTGTCCGGGAAGCATTAAGGGGCAGTCACATAGGGCCAGGAAAGGTGCTAAGTACAGCCATGATAACTACGTCTCTCTCTCTCTTTCATGCTGCAGGAGGACCACGTCAGGATCATGGATCCTGGTGACCTAGCTGTATGCCTGATGACCTACAGAGACCGTAGAAGACTGAGGAGAGAGCAACTGAGGCACCTGGCCGCGAATAGACAGGAGCAGCAACCTCATGAAGAAGGGGCAGCAGGGACTCCCGCACATGCTGCCCAGGAGCGACAGCGAGCCGTGACTGATCAGTGCCTAGCGACACCCAGGTCTATAGACGCCGCCTGCCATTTCTGCAGATGACTGAAAACCAGTGTCGCTGACGACTGCGCATGTCTAGAGACCTGGTGGCTCACATCTGCCATTTACTGCAGGACTTGGCGCCAAGGGGACATGGAGGGCATCCACTGCCAATGGCTGTGAAAGTGACCATAGCACTCAATTCCTATGCCAGTGGCTCCTTTCAGGGCTCCACAGGTGACCTCTGTGGGATTTCACAATCCACCACCCTCAAATGTATCCATGAGGTCACGGAGGCCTCTGAGAATGTCTGACTCCTGTCTGGCCGAGGGCAGCTCACTTACGCTTCATGATGAGGGCCATCTCAGAGACGCAGCCACGAAATTTTAGACACATCTGATGCTGTGTCCGTCTTCATCACCTCAGCCCTTCAGGAGCTGGTGCACAGCATCACTGGTCGGAGATACTGGTGCCATTGGAGCCAGCCCCACCTTAAAGGTGCTGAGAGCACACAGAGGGCAGAGTTTTACCATCGGCGAGCTGGGGGCGGGGCCCACTCACCGACTCATAAAATGACGTGGGATGACATCGGGCGGAACCCCCGACGTCACCCCACCCCATTTAAATTTTCAGGAAAGCGGGGGCACAACAAAATCAGCTGCGGGCTCGCCGACCTGTCAATGGCCAATTGAGGCCATTGACAGGATCAATTAGCCAATTAAAGGACCTGCCCGTCCAACCTTAAGGTTGGCGGGCAGGCCAGGAACCCCGGCGGCAAAAAGAAAAAAACATGAAACCTCATCCAGCGGCAGGATGAGGTTTCATGTAGGGTTTTAAAAATTGTAATAAAGTTGTTCTGTAAGTTATTAACATGTCCCAACTCATGTGACATTGTCACATGAGGGGACATGTAAGGGAATTTTTTTTTCTATTTTTAATATTTTTAAAAGTCCGGCGACCTCCCTGAGGCTGCGCTTAGCCTCAGGGAGATGTGCACTCTTTCATGTGCATGCGCGAGAGCACACTCTCGCTTTCAAGGATTTCCCCCTGCCCACACAGGGAGCGCATAGCCTTAATTGGCCCACCCACGTAAAATGGTGGCGGGGCCCGCTTCGCTGGCAGGAATTGGCTCCGCATCCACTGGAGATTGGGTCGGGCCAGCCCGACAGGCAGAAAATTCTGCCCAGAGAGTATAAGAGAACTCTGTGGCGCCTGCCCACTACATTCTGGCAGCAATGACCAGCACTGCCAAGGTGCAGGAATCAGTAATATTTCCAGGGAGTGAGAGGCAGGACCATCACTGTGGTCTGAAGGCTGCACAGAGCACAGGGAATAGACCCTGGACAGAGACACCTGCCTTTTATCTTGTGCAGAAAGGTTTCACATCTGAGTGACAAGAGCACTGCTCATCAGACCAAGGAGCCACAGGCAGGAAGGCATTCTTAGTAGTTTATTGACAATAGTGAGCAGTTTGTACAGATGATCAACACCCGTGGCCAGGCTGTGCAACTACCTTTACCTAGCTTTCCTAACCCTGCCTTGGTGTTCCTCGGACATCCACAGCAGCGGTGCAGGCAGCCTTCTGAGTATGATGCCCTGCCTGTGATGGCTTTGGCGGGCATCCTCTGGAAGATCGAGACTTGGAGGGCCCTCGCTTGCTTTCGGGGTCCTGCTGTGTGGCAGTGGCACCCTCCTCGGTCTGTGAAGTTGGGTCTGTGGAAGTCACAGGAAGAGCGGATTT
Source organism: Cetorhinus maximus (assembly GCF_964194155.1). Classification (NCBI taxonomy): domain Eukaryota; kingdom Metazoa; phylum Chordata; class Chondrichthyes; order Lamniformes; family Cetorhinidae; genus Cetorhinus; species Cetorhinus maximus. Next base: position 159,356,707 of record NC_135880.1, on the reverse strand, counting down.
GGATGGGCCGGGCGCTCCCAGAGTCACCAGGGTGGATGGCCCCGCAGCGTGCACCTGCTGATCCTCCTCCCTTTGGCTGCCTGAGGGCCCCTGGCTGACTCCGTGAGCGGAAGGGGTAGCTGGAGTGAGATCAAGCTGCCCAGCACCCTTCTCATGTACACACTGTTGAAGGCTAATTATGGCATCAGTGATGGAGTTAAGCCCGCACAGCAGTGCAGGAGTGATGTCCTGGACCAAGGTCTCCATGGTGGCCGCCATCCTGCCAGTGTTGTCCTTGGTGTGTTGCAATGCTGGTGCTAGCACCTCAGCTTGAAAACAGACGGACTCCTCCATCATGCCTTGCCATCTGAGGAGTGCAGCTGACATCCCTTCCTGATGTTCCTGAGCTTGCCTTTGCAGCTCCAGCAACTGTGACATGACCGAGTCCAGAGGCTTGTCACCTGACTCGGACTCAGCAATGTTCTGGCCTCCAGCAGTCTTCCAAGTGCCGGAGACCTGGGAAGTCCCTGCCTCCTCCTGCTGTGGATCAGAAAGTGCGATGTTCTCACCAGATTCTGATCTTGAGGCTACTCTAAAGTTAGGTCTCACCGAGGTGTGTGTCTCTGCAATGGTGGAGGGTGTGGGTGACCGCTGTGACGGGACTTCAGGTGGGGTGCCTTCAGATTCCTCTTCAAAGATTTCATCGGAACTTGATTGGAGGCCCTGGGTCATGGACTCTGTCCGCTGTTTGGCAGATGTGCCTGCGAAAGCAAGGGGAGATAATTAGTGCATGGCAGTGGCCTGTGAAAGAGGACACTTCACTCACAGCATGGTTGTCTGATGGATGTTGCACTGCTGGATCCTCACTTCGTAGAGCAGCACCGACCTCACCGTCAGCACAGGACCGATTCTGGTCATCGCCGGCCAGCTGGGTGGCTCTGAGTGTATCTGAGGAGAGTGTATCAGGACTCCTGCTGGGCCAGATGATAAGTATGACTGGCCTGTGTGGGTGGTGAGTGGTCCCATGGACGGCATGAGGACAATGATGGTGTGTTTGAAAGAGTGCAAGGTGATGCTCCTTGCACTGGCAGTGAGTGAGCGCCCTCTGGATGTGTGATGGGTTTATGAGTGTGTGAGTTGGGAGTGATGAAAAGTGTGACTTCCCCTGGCGGAATGGAGGAGATTGTTCATCGTTTTGTGGCACTGGGTGGCTGTCCTCCTCTGCAGGGCATTTGCGCTGACCACCACTGTCACTGCCTCCGAAGCTGGGTTAGTGACATTGCTACCTGTCCTGTGGCCAGAGCGGGGGTAGAGCAAATCCCGTCGAGCCTGCACTGCATCCAGAAGTCGCTCGAGGGACCCACCGTTGAAGTGGAGGGGGGGGGGCGGTGGCTGCAGTCTTTTTGCCTTTGCTGGCCATGTCTCCCAGGCAGCAGTGGTGAGCTGGTGGCAATGAGCATCTGCTGGCGGCTGCCTTTTAAAGATAGCAGCCAACGTGATGCAACAGCGGGGTGATGGCATGCGGGCGATAAAAGCCCACCCGCCATGGAAACGGTGTGTTTTGCGGGAGTGAATATATAATGAGGCAGGCTCAGGAAGATGTGGCGTGAAAACCTGCCATTTTCATCGGCAGATAGGACACCATTTTACCCGCCCACTACAGCACTTAGTGCAATTCTGGGAAAATTCCACCCAAGATATGGCCTTGTACCCTACCAGAAATAATGACAGAAGTATAGTATTTAATGAACTGTCAGCTTGGCAGTTGGATAGCGGTGAAAGTTTGAACCTTCTATTTGCATCATTGAATATAATCTACAAGAAAGATGACCTGTTAAATGCCTGTGAGGCATTGTCAGATTTTGATAGATATTGGTCATTCCATGGATGAATATATCATGAACTTAACAGATTGTATAAAAGATTGATGAAGTTCAATTTGGGGATCCCTGGATCAGCACAAGCTTTTAAATTGCTGAATTGTATTAAGATGTCTTATATGGAGAGTTTCTGCTTCTAGCTGGTGTTTAGTTCACAGAGCTGGTGACCCTGTTTGGTTCGCATGTCTTGGATAAAACTCCTGAGGAAACAATTATTTCCTTCAGTCTTCATGGAACAAATGGCACATTCTACGGTGGCACAAGATGGAGTTGAGGCCACAGTCAGATCAGCCATGACCTTCTCAAATGATGGAGCACGCTTGAGGGACCAAATGGCCTAATCCTGCTCTTAATTCGTATGCCCGTACAAAGAACAGAGGACTCAATGATTGCCAGATTTCAAAATGGCCCCGGATGCAGATACCAATACAATGGAATGTTTAAGGACAGGCAGAATGAGGATGAAAGCACTCCAACCTTTGATGAAATGAACTGCCCAAAACAGAGCGGTGGGGTCCTCATAATGATACATGATGCAGAGAATTCTCAGGCTGGATATAAAGATAACGATGAATTGAACATATTGTACTGGTCACAAGGAATTTTAGTCCTGTGATTAATATGTTTGTCATGAACTCTTAACTGTGTAATCAGAGAAATACAGAATTGTTACAGTGCAGGTGGAGACCACTCGGCCCATCATGCCAATGCCAGCTCTCCGAATGAGCGTTACTCTTAGTGCCATTTTCCTGCCTTCTCCCCATTACCCTTCATATTCTTCCTTTTTAGATAACAGCCTAATTCCCTTTTTATGCTTCAATTGAACCTGCCTCTACCACACTCTCCGGCAGTACATTCCAGACCATAACCACTCACTACATGAAGAAGTTTTTTCTCATATCACTTTTGCTTCTTTTGCCAATTACTTTAAATCGGTGTCCTCTTGTTCTTAAACCTTTCACGAGTGGGAACAGTTTCCCCCACATACTCTGTCCAAACACTTCAAGATTTTGAATATCTCTCTCAAATCTCCTCTCAGCCTCTTTCCTAGAAGAAAAATAGTCCCAACTTTTCCAATCTATCTTCATGACTGAAGTTCCTCATTTCTGGAAACCATTCTCTTGAATCTTTTCTGCAACCAGTCCAATGCCTTCACACCCTTCCTAAAGTGCAAAGCCCAGATCTTGACAATATTCTGGTTGAGGCAGAACTAGTGTGTTATGGAAGTTCAACACGACTGCCTTGCTCTTCTACTCTGTGCCCCTATTAATAAAGCCAAGGATACTGTATGCTTTATTACCGCTCTCTCAACTTGTCTTGTCAATTTCAATCACTAATGCACAGATATACCAGCTCCCTCTGCTCTTGCACCCCTTTTAGAATTGTATCCTTTATTTCATATTGTCTCTCCATGTTTTTTCCTACCAAAATGAATCATCGCACATTTCTTTGAAATGAACTTCATCTGCCACCTATCTGTTCATTTCCACCAACCTGTCTATGTCCTTTTGAAGTCATACATTATCCCCTTAAATTTTGCAATGCTTTCAAATTTTATATCATCCACAAATTTTGAAATTGTGCCCTGTACATCAAGGTCTAGGCTATTAATATATATATGATATATCAGGAAAAGCAGGGGTTCCAACACTGACCCCCTGGAGAGCTCCACTCTAAACCTTCCTCCTACCTGAAAAACATCCATTAACCACTACTCTGTCTTGTCACTCAGCCATTTTTGCATCCTTTTAGCTAATGTCTGTTTTATTCCATAAGCTATAACTTTGTGAGGTAGTTCCTGCACTTTGCCAGTGCATGGAACAGATTGGTAAAATGTGACCTTGATTCATTAAGAAATAAGGATTGACACAAGGTTAAAGAATATAAAACTACTACCTGCTTTAGGTTTAATGATGACACAGTGAAGTCTCCAAAGAGAGGTGTAATTCCATGTAAATTAGCTGGAATAAGCCATTTTATAAGGACATGTAATCTCAAATGCGATAACTGTGCTGTTGAGTAAACCCTCTATGAAAAAAGCGCAAATGTAACTTGACATGGAGAATGATAAAGTAATTGAATTTGCAAAGTCAGTGGATCTCAATTAGGACATTGTGTTCCCTTAACGAAACCTGAAGATTTTCATCAGTGTTAGACATGTATTAATGGCATGAGGTAATTAGAATTAAATATAAAGTTACATGGTCAGTTTGCTCAACTGACTTGTTGAAGGTTAAAAATTCCGCTAACTGAGATAGCTTATGTGGATGTATACAAGACCAATGGAAGAGATTAGTGAGAAGTGTGAAATCTGAAAGAAGTATCAGAGGACACTGCCACGTCCTATTGTAAGCTTTCTAACTAATGAGTAGTTGCCATGGATCTAAAGATATGGGACAAAGTTCGAAACATTTTCATTCTACATTTTGTAGATCTGGTGACTAGCTTTAGTCTTTCTGTGATAATACTCAGTATGGGCAAAAGGGTCATTATAGCCAACTCATGGTGAAATAGATAGCGACCAGACTTTGGGTCCCATTGAAGCTTCTGATCGATAACACGGGGGAATTTGCCAATTATTAGTGTAAAGGTGGTGGTTTAGTGGTATTGTCACCAGACTGGTAATCCAGTAACCCAGGTAAAGCTCTGGGTACCTGGGTTCAAATCCCACCATGGCAAATGGTGGAATTTGAATTCAATAAAAATCTGCAATTAAAAGTCTAATGATGACCATGAAACCATTGTCATAAAAACCCACCTGGTTCACTAATGCCCTTTAGGGAAGGAAATCTGCTGTCCTCACCTGGTCTGGCCTACATGCAACTCCAGTCCCACAGCAATGTGGTTGACTTTTAAATGGCCTAGCAAGCCACTCAATTGTATCCAACCACAAACAAAATGGAATGAAACTGGATGGAATACCACTGGAAACCACTATGGCAAACCCAGTCCAGTCGACCCTGCAAAGTCCTCCTTACCAATAATTTTGAGCCAAAATTGGGAGAGCTGTTTCTCAGACTAGTCAAGCAACAACCTGACATAGTCATACTCAAGGAATCATACCTTTTAGATCATGTCCCAGAAACCACCACCACCATCCCTGGGTATGTCTTGTCCCACTGGCAGGACAAACCCAGCAGAGTTGGCAGCACAGTGGTATACAGTCGGGAGGGAATTGCCCTGGAAGTCCTCAACATTGACTCTGGCCCCCATGAAGTTTCATGGCATCAGGTCAAACATGGGCAAGGAAACCTCCCGCTGATAACACGTACTGTCCCCCCTCAGCTGATGAATCAGTATTCCTCAAAGTTGAACACCACTTGGAGGAGCCACTGAGGGTGGCAGGATGTACGGTGGATGGGGGCTCCAATGTCCATCACCAAGAGTGGCTCGTAGCACCACCACAGTCTGAGTTGGCCGAGTTCTAAAGTACATAGCTGCTAGACTGGGTCTGCAGCAGGTGGTGAGGGAACCAACAGGAGGGAAAAACATACTTGCCCTCATCCTCACCAACCTGCCAGCTGCAGATGCATCTGTCCATGACAGTATCAGTAGGAGTGCCCACTGTACAGTCCTTGTGGAGGCCAAGTTCCGTCTTCACATTGAGGATACCCTCCATTGTGTTGTGTGGCACTACCAATGTGCTAAATTAGATCTAGCATCCATGAGGCCCTGTGGGCCATCAGCAGCTGCAGAATTGTACTCAACCACAACCTGTAACCTCATGGCTGGGCATATCTCCCACTCTACTATTACCACAAAATCAAAGGATTAACACTGGTTCAATGAAAAGTGCAGGAGGGCATGCCAGGAGCAGCACCAGGCATAACTAAAAATGAGGTGTCAACCTGGTGAAGCTACAACACAGGAGTACTTGTGTGCCAAACAACATAAGCAGCAAATGATATAGCTAAGTGATCCCACAACCAACGGATTAGATCTAAGCTCTGTAGTCCTGTCACATCCAGCCATGAATGGTGGTGGACAATTAAGTACCAGCAATACTCAAGAAGCTCAACACCATCCGGGACAAAGCAGCACGCTTAATTGGCACCCCATCCACCAACTTCAACATTCACTTCCTCCACCACCGATGCACAGTAGCAGCGGTGTGTACCATCTACAAGATGCACTGCAGCAACTCATGAGGGCTCCTTTTACAGCACCTTCCAAACCCATGACTTCTACCATCTAGGACAAGGGCAGCAGATGCAAGGGAACACCACCACCTGCAGGGTCCCCTCCAAGCCACTCATCATCCTGACTTGGAAATGTATCACCGTTCCTTCACTGTTGCTTGATCAAAATCCTGGAACTCCTTCCTAACAGTAGTGTGGGTGTTCCTGTAACACATGGACTGCAGCAGTTCAAGAAGGCAGCACACCATCACCTCCTCAAGGGCATTTAGGGATGGGCAATAAATGCTGGTCTGGCCAGCGATACCCACATCTCATGAACTCATGGAAAAAAGAATGCTGTAAACAGACTTGTAAGCCGATCATGGACCATATCTCTTTCCTGTTCTAGACCTCAGCTGGAATTCCACCTATTCTGGGGGCTTTGTGATTTTTAATTGTCTGGTAGCAGTCTTGATCTCTTCATGGTTTGGTGGCACATCCATCTCAGACTTTACTTCCCTCTGCTGGTCACCAAATAGGCTCTCAAAGTGTTATGACCATTGGGCGTAAGATGGATTCTTTTTATCTATGAGCAGGATTGTGCCATCCTAAAGATTTTAGTCGTGCCTGCCTCTGGTGGGAAGGTCCATATGCATATCCCAAGGCTTCATAGAAGGATCTCATCTCTCCTATGTAGATTTGTATTCTCTCAGCAAGCGCTGTCCACCAGTTGTTTTGGATGACTCGGAGGTTGGTTTGCAGAGTGCTGCAGGTTTTCCTAGGTGCAGGATTTGTAGCCTGGTCATTGGAGCGTGCAAGTAATATATAGTGACAGGAGTGTTTTCTTTTGAAAAAATTCTTGGCTTTCTATCTCACTTAATCTGAAACTTGCAGCCACCAGCCCAGATACTGGCACTATTCAAACCTTGAGGCTAGGATAGAGTTGGGATCAGCACATGGTGATTCTTGTGGGCATGATTGGCCCGCAACCATCCACGGATAAAGGATGGTTATTCTTCTCCATGGAGAGCAAGGTAGCAGACAGATTCTGCTGCAGAAGACTCTGAGGACCTTGAAGGGGTAGAATAGGAGAGTGCAGCATAGGCATGCTCATTGAGATGCCAGAAAGTCTCCTGCCACTGTCAATGACCATGGAGGAGCTTAGCTTCAATGTGGCAGAGGGGTTTGGTGCAGAGTTTTCGTCTTCGCAGCCTCTGTTCCTTCTCCCTGTCCTGCTGCCGATCCAAAGCAAGTGCCATTTTTGCACCCCCTGTTACAGCCTTTGTGTACACAGGTCACTTACTCCTCAGATCCCTTTTCTTATGATGAGGAAACACTCTGACTGCTCCAACTCACCAAAAGACCTCCAAAAATGTTCCAAATATTACAAAATGTAACTTACCTACAATCATGGGGTGTGTGACCCTTTAAATAGTGCACCTGAAGGGCTCATCTTGCAGAATCCCAGATTTGTTACAGCGCAGAAGGAGGCCATTTGGCCCATCATGTCTGCACCGGTTCTCTGAATGAGCAACCCACGTAGTTCCATTCTCCTGCCTTCTCTCCATAACATGCACATTCTTTTTCCAATAACAGTCTGATCCCCTTTTGAATGTCTCCACCACACTCTCAGGCAGAGCATTCCAGACCCTAATCATTCACTGCAAGAGAATGATTTTCCTCATATCACTAATGATTCTTTAATTAATTACTTTAAATCTGTGCCCTCTTGTTCTCGATCCTTTCACGCGTGGGAACAGTTCCTCCTTAAATAATCTGTCCAGACCTCTCATGATTTTGAATGTCTTTATCAAATCTCCTCTCAGCCTTCTTTTCACTCAGGAAAACAGTCCTAACTTTTCCAATCTATCTTCATAGCTGAAGTTCCTCATCCCAGGAACCATTCTTGTGAACCTTTTCTGCACTCTCTCCAATGCCTTTACATCCTTTCTGAAGCGCAGCACCCAGAACTGGTTGCAGTGCTCCAGCTGAGACTGAACTAGTGACTTATACAAGCTCAACATAACCTCTTATACTCTATGCCCCTGTTAATATTGCTCAGGATACTGTATGCTTTATTAACCACTCTCTCAACCTGTCCTGCCATGATCAATGACTGATGCACATATACACCCAGGTCCCTGTGCAGCTTCATACTTGTTTCTCTCATTGAATAAATAGTGCAGATGCTGTCTGGACATCTGTTGCCCTGATTTAGGATCCAGGCATTGCATCAGCTAGTTGGGCTGTATGGAGTAGTATATTGTAAGATCTGAACATTTTGTCATTGCTGACCTTTCTGTGGAGATGTGTAATTTAAAACAATAATAATTCATGGGATGTGTGCTTCGCTGGCTGGGCCAGCATTTATTGCTCATCCGTAGTTGCCCTTGAGAAGGTGGTGGTGAGCTGTCTTCTTGAACCTCTGCAGTCCATGTGGTATAGGTACACCCACAGTGCTGTTAGGAAGTGAATTCCTGGACTTTGACCCATCGATAGTGAAGGAAGGCGATATATTTCCAAGTCAGGATGGTGAGTGACTTGGAGGGGATCTTCCAGGTGATAGTGTTCCCATCTATCTGCTCCCTTTGTCCTTCTAGATGGTAGTGGTTGTGGGTTGGAAGGTGCTGTTGAATGACCCTTGGTGAATTCCTGCAGTGCATCTTGAAGGTGGTACACACTGTTACTACTGTGCGTCGGTGGTGGAGGGAATGAATGTTTGTGGATGTGGTGCCAATCAAGTGGGTTGCTTTGTCCTGGACAGTGTCAAGCTTTTTGAGTGTTGTGGGAGCTGCGTTCAAATAGGCAAGTGGAGAGTATTCCATCCCACTCCTGACTTGTGCCTTGTATATGGTGGACAGGCTTTGAGGAGCCAGGAGATGAGTTACTTGTCACAGGATTGCTAGCCACTACTTGCTCTTGTAGCCACAATATTTATGTGGCTAGCCCAGTTCAATTTTTGGTCAATGGTAATCTCCAGGATGTTGATAGTGGGGGATTCAGTCATGGAAATACCATTGAACATCAAGGGGTGATGGTTGGATTTTCTCTTGTTGGAGATGGTCATTGCCTCACGAATGTTACTTGCCACTTGTCAGCCCAAGTCTGGATATTGTCCAGGTCTTGCTGCATTTGGACATGGACTGCTTCAGTATCTGAGGAGTCGCAAATGGTGTTGAACATCATGCAATCATCAGCGAACATCCCCACTTCTGACCTTATGATGGAAGGAAGGTCATTGATGAAGCAGCTGAAGATGGTTGGGCCAAGGACACTACCCTGAGGAACTCCTGCAGTGATGTCCTGGAGCTGAGATGACTGACCTCCGACAATCACAACCATCTTCCTTTGTGCTAGGCATGACTCCAACCAGTGGAGTTTTCCCTATGATTCCCATTGACTCCAGTTTTGCTAGGGTTCCTTGATGCCACACTCGGTCAAATGCTGCCTTGATGTCAAAGGCAGTCACTCCCACCTCACCTCTGGAGTTCAGCTCTTTTGTCCATGTTTGAACCAAGGCTGTAATGAGGTCTGGAGCTGAGTGACCCTGGCGGAACCCAAACTGGGCGTCATTGAGCAGGTTATTGCTAAGCAAGTGCTGCTTGATAGCACTGTTGATGACCCCTTTCATTACTTCACTGATGATCGAGAGTAGACTGATGGGGCAGTAATTAGCTGTCGGTTTGGATTTGTCCTGCTTTGTGTACAGGACATACCTGGGAAATTTTCTACATAGCCGGGTCAATGCCAGCGTTGTAGCTGTACTGGAACAGCTTGAGTAGGGGCGCTGCAAGTTCTCGAGCACAAATCTTCAGTACTATTGCTGGAATATTGCCAGGGCCCATAGCCTTTGCAGTATCCAGTGCCTCCAGCCGTTTCTTGATATCACATGGAATGAATTGAATTGGTTGAAGACTGGCATCTGTGATGTTGGGGAGCTTTGGAGGAGGCCAAGATGGGTCATCCACTCGGCACTTCTGGCTGAAGATTGTAGCAAATGCTTCAGCCTTATCTTTTGCACTAATGTGTCGGGCTCTTCCATCATTGAGGATGGGATATTTGTGGAGCCTTCTCCTCCAGTGAGTCGTTTAATTGTCCACCACCATTCACGACTGGATGTGGCAGGACTGCAACATTGCTGCTTGCAGTGGGTCCAGATGGTAAATCTTTCCTCAGTGCAGCACATAACACTTTATCCTGACACAATGCCACATGGGACTCGCAGGAAGTGACTAGCAGCATTTATGGTGCAAGTGCAAAGCACTTCCTTGCCCTGCATTGCTTACAACTGCAAATAGTTTTAATAACTCCAGGAGATGTGATGTGTTGGGTGGGAAGATGTCTGATATCAATCAGGAAACCTGTGGTAGGTTCTGTGCATCTGTAAGTGTTTTTTTAACTTGGCCCAAAAGGAAAAACCTGTAAAAACTGGGAAATGAGAATATTGCTCTGAACTGGCCTTGTATACCTGCAAATGGAACACCAGTAAAAACTGGGAAATAAGAGTACTGGTCCGAACTGTTTTTTTTTTCCTTCTAGGGGTTAACTGATTAGCATTTTACTTCTGGATTTGTATTCTAAATCACTGCAGCAAATGTAATGATGATCTGCATGTGCAATCTCAACTCTAGTATTTAAAGAACAAATGTGAGGATGGAATTTGGAATGTTTGGAACAGAGGCAGCAATCATAGAAGATGGGATCAGGATGTCCAAAGGCTTTTAACAGTTCCCTTCATGTGCAACTGGGGCTGCTGAGAAACCAGAGATACATATGCTTTCCCAGCAATGTGAGGGAGAAACCGACTGCTAACACAAATAAAGCATGGTAGGACACACTCCAGCACGTGACATTTTTTGCCTTTAATTCTTTCACGGGATGTAGGCATCGCTGGCAAAGCCAGCATTTGTTGCCAATCCTAAAATGCCCTTGAACTGAATGGCTTGCTCGACCATTTCAGAGGGCAATTAAGAGTAAACCGTTTTACTGTGGATCTGGAGTCACGTGTAGGTCAGACCAGGTAAGGACGGTAGATTTCCTTCCCGAGAGGGCATTAGTGAATCAGATGGGTTTTACAACAATCAATGATAGTTTCATGGTCACCATTACTGAGATTCACTCTCAATTCCAGATTTTATTAATTGAATTTAAATTCCACCAGATTTGAACCCATGTGCCCGAAGCATTAGGCTGGGCCTCTGGAATTCTAGTCCAGTGACATTACTACTACGCCACTAAAAATTCCAACTTACCTGACTAAGTCATGAAACATGAGTACTGTTGCACATTATACCACATGCTGTTGTGCGCATAACCTCAACTTTGCATTCTTCTTTGTCAAGCTTGTTCTGTCACTTCACTCATCACATCTTATCTGTCTATAAACTTCATCACATTCCCATCTATCCATCCACCACTCCCACTCAATCTCATCCTTATCCTTATGGTGACTATCTATCCACTGGGTGAACATAGTCATCTGAGATATTCATGGGTCAGTTCTTTTCCCCATAACACACAAGGGATAGAGTGAGAACGGAAGGTGGGCCTCCATCCATTTTCCTGCAACATTTATTGCCTCCATCAAATCAGCATTGCAGGCAGATTTGCATCATGATCTGCCTTATCTGCATGTTGCCAGTGGAAAACCCCTTTACTAAGATGGTGCCTTGTGCACTTGATGTTGAAAGTATGCATGTTCAGTTCAGGCCCCATTTTTGAGCATTTGGTTGCCACACCTAGCACTTAAGCACTGCAAGGCATACAGGCACAGCAAAGCCCAATTTAACTCCAGTGATCTTTGAAGGCACATCAACAAAGCTTCAGGGAAGTATGATGATCAGTGAGGATTTCAATCTCTGAGGTCATGTTGTCAAACTAAGATCACTCAAGAAGAAATGCTGCACCTTTCAAACCCACAGCCACTATCATCAGAAGGACAAGGGTAGCAGATAGATGGGAATACCACCACCTGGAAGTTCCCCTCCAAGCCACTCACCATCCTGACTTGGAAATATATCGCCATTTCTTCACTGTCGCTGGGTCAAAATCCTGGAACTCCCTCCTGAACAGCACTGTGGTTGTACCTACACCACATGGACTGCAGCAGTTCAAGAAGGCAGCTCACCACCACCTTCTTAAGGGCAATTAGGGATGGGCAATATATGCTGGCCTAGCCAGCAATGCCCACATTCCATAAATGAATAAAGATAAAAAATAAAACATATTCGGAATGTGAACTAGAAAATTAAGTTAGATACAATATTAGATTTTGGGTTTAGCAGACTAAAACCATCAAAACTGAATCATAACCTCCACCTGAGTAATTGTTTGATGTTTCTGCAATCATTAGATTTTATTTCAAATTTTGCTTATGGTCAAAGTAGCTTTGGAAATACCAAATTTAGGGTCTATGATAAATGATTGTTGGGTTGTCAGAAACATTGTCAGGTCTGAAAAAAAAAAGGAAATTTAGCTGAGAAACTACAAAAATGAACCTTTAAAGATAATTTAAAGGGCGCTCAAAACAAGCTTATTCCAGTGAGAGAAATACGGCCAGCAAGGCTGTGCTGAGCAATGGATATTGCAAACAATCTGATCTGGATACATTCTTATTTAAACAGGGTCATGAGACCAGATTTTAATATTGCTAGCCTGGTGAGAACATGGCAATCTGACAGTTAAACTGGCAATCAGGCACACCCCACAGCATTCCTGACAAGCTAACCTCACTGATTTTGGTTGGGGCAAGTGCCTCATCATTATACAAATGTTGGGGACCAGTGAACTCAATTTGTAACTCAATGCGATTTTAACACCACATCATAACTCAGTGAAACCTGAGAGCATCACAGCTAGAAGAGCCACAGGTATGTTTCATATCTTATTTCTTCAAGGGTTTCCTTATGGGGTAGGAAGAGCAGACAACGTGATGGGAATTTCCTGCCTGCCCTGGCCTCCACGTTCTGCATGACTGTCCCGTGTTATAATCAGGACTGGAAGTCATAGAGTGCCATTTTAAACTGGAGAAGCATGTGGTGGGGGGTGTTGGTAGGGGTGGGGTGCAAAAAGTGTTGGTGCATGTGGAAGCCATCTCCAACTCACTGACTTTCTGGTTTAACAGGAGGGCATTCAGATGCTTGTGCACAGCCACTCATGAGGCTGGTTCACATGTTAACATAAACTAATTGCTCAATTAGAATAGTATTTCAAATTTAACAGTAAATCCACAGGTTTCCAGGCCTTCCTAAAATCTGTCACTGAAAGCAAGGTGAGAACGCACCAACAATTGAGCGAGTCAATTAGCCTCAGAGAAATATTCAGTAAATACTCACAGCTGCTTTCTTACCTGCTGGGGTAAAAAGGCTTTGTTCACAATACTTTGGCAGGGAGAACTGAAGAAGAGTTATATTCAATTCAATGTTTACTCTGTTTTTCTCTCCACAGATGCTGCAAGACCTGATGAGTTTTTCCAGCATTTTGTTTGCTCAGATCCCTACTCTGACTGCTGAGAATGCTCTTTTTGTTATTCTTTCACCAGATGTGGACGTCGCTGGCTAGGCCAGTATTTTATTGCCCTTGAAAAGGTGTTGGTGAGCCGCCTTCTTGAACTGCTGCAGTCCATGTGGTGTGGGTGTACCTACAGTGATGTTTGTGGGGGAATTCCAGGGTTTTAGCCCAGTGGCAGTGAAGGAACAGCGATATAGTTCCAAGTCAGGATGGTATGTGGCTTGAAGGGGAACTTGCAGGTGGTGGTCCCATGCATCTGCTGTCTTTGTCTTTCTAGTTGGTAGAGGTCACCGGTTTGGAAGATGCTGTCATAGGAGCCTTGGTGAGTTGCTGCAATGCGCCTTGTAGATGCTACACATTGTTGCTGCTGTACACCCATGGTGGAGGACGTAGATTTTGGAGGTGGTGACTTGGGTGCCAATCAAGCGGGTTGTTTTGTCCTGGATGGTGTTGAGCTTCTTGTGTGTTGATGGAGCTGCATTCATCCAGGCAAATTGAGTATCCATCACACTCCTGACCTGTGCCTTCTAGGTGGTTGACAGGCTTTTGGGAGTCAGGAGGTGAGTTATTTGCCACAGAATTATGTCAAGGGGAGATAATTGGAGATGGTCATTGCCTGGCACTTGTGTGGCGTTTCTTGCCACTTATCAGCCCAAACCTGAGCTTTGTCCAGGTCTTGCTGCATAAGGGCATGAACTGATTCAGTATCTGAGGAGTCGCGAATGGTGTTGAACATTGTGTAATCATCAGCGAACATCCCCACTTCTGACCTTATGATGGAAGGAAGGTTATTGATGAAGCAGCTGAAGATGGTTGGCCCTAGGACACTAGCCTGAGGAACTCCTGCAGTGATGCCCTGGAATTGACCGCCAACAACCATAACCATCTTCCTTTGCGCTAGGTATGACTCCAGCCAGTGGAGAGCTTTGGCCTGTAGCCATTTGGTTTTGGAGCCCATGAGGACCCTGCCAAAGACTGCTCCATATGAATTTGTGCAGAGGAAGGCTTGGTTATGCAAATGTGAGGCAGAATGTGGAGTACTGACTGGGGAGGGGCAGGGCAGCAAGTAGAACTGCTTTGTGTTGAGTTCCCACTCCTATGTCCTCTGTCATCATCATTCCTCTCATGGCCCAGCCACACTTCCCTGCTTCTCCAGTTCCAGTTATCACTATGAATATGGTCATATTTCACTCACGGTTGAAATTAGATCAACATGACTGACTACCACATGACATGTCACTGTCTGAGATTCAATTGTGCTTCAGATAGCTGGGAGCTTCTCATATCCTCATCGCAAGCAGTCAGGGATCTCAAAAGTTGTTCACTGATCTCCAGCTCCTTATCCTCTGCACTTGTTACCTGGGAAATGAGTGGAGACCTGTCTCTAGTTCTCTATCTCTTTTTTGCATTCTGTGCTCTCGTCTGCAAAGGAGAAATGATGAACAGACCTCTGACCCTCTGACTGAGAGAAGTGATGTGCTCACCCATTGAATTAGGTGCATTTGGTGAGGATGAGTATGAGGGAGAGGCATGAAATTGAATATGGCTGAGGGTGAGTGGGAGGATAGCTGGGATGTGAGGAATTATGTTGAAAGTGAAGAATGGGTGGGAGGGCAGGTAAGTGGATGTGAGCAGTGATGTGATGGAGTAGGCTTGAGGGGGTAGAGTGAAGGGTCAGGGTAAGGGACACAGGGTGATGGAGGTGAATGTGCAACTGTTCTTATCCTTCCTGTCCTGGTTGGGTTATTAAATTATGGAACTAGGCTCTTGCTGCTGACC
Organism: Cetorhinus maximus; assembly: GCF_964194155.1. Classification (NCBI taxonomy): domain Eukaryota; kingdom Metazoa; phylum Chordata; class Chondrichthyes; order Lamniformes; family Cetorhinidae; genus Cetorhinus; species Cetorhinus maximus. Next base: position 159,341,442 of record NC_135880.1, on the reverse strand, counting down.
TCCTGTGCTATCTCCAGCCACACCTTCTTGGTGTCAGCAGCAGGTTTCTTCATCCCATTGCTGATGCACAATACATCTTTCCAAATTCTCACAGCATTCAGCAGCAGAGCAATTAAGGTGTCGTTGAACTGGCACACAGCCTTTGAACATCTCAAATCCATTGTTGATGTTCTCTTCTTAATTCCAACACCTCCAAATTCTCTCTTTGCGTTGGCCCTTTAGCTACAGGAGTTTGAATTGTATCATGCGGACCTCATCAGCCTTGCTGCTGCAGACTGGACAGCAAGCCTGTAAGCAAAGTGATAATGAGATGGCTGATCTCAGAGGTCACAGAGAGAAGTGCTGAATGTCCGGGTCTCCCATGGGTTTCGGACCTCTGCCGCACACTAACTCTTAACGCAGGGGCCATAGTTGTTATACGGTATTCTCTGCTGGAGTTAAAATTCTATTCAAGCTATAACCTTTGCTGAGAACCAAATGTCCCCGGTGGAAAGTTAAATCTGATAATATTGTGCCCAGCATTGTGTTTTCTTAAAGGTACTATTCAGTGATAGGAACTACTATGCACAAGGTGCTGACTATTCAGCATGAATTAGTAAAACTATAACGTGGGTTCTTCATTCAAGGATGGAACTACATGTACACACAGGTCCTTACTGTACACCTATCATATCTGTAACTTGAAAAGAGATTTAAGGCATCTGCCTGAAAGAAAATACAGGAGGTGGCCTCCCACTTCATAGAAGGTTTTAAACCCACATGTCATCTCTAAGTGATGTAACATTTATGAAATTTTTAGCTTGAGTGAAACTCTGACTGGAATAATATAAAAGAAAAACATGGGTGGGCTAGCAGAATACTTCTTCAGGAGGTATGAAATTGTTCTAAATAAATATTGAACAGACCAATTAGCTCTCTATTAACATTAATAATTTGCTGGCATTCAGATCTTTCCCTTGCCAGAGTAGAGCCAGCAGTGTAGCACACCTTCTAAAAAGCAAAGGAAAAACTACATTCTGTAAATCTGAAATATAAAAACTTTCGGGAAATCTCATCAGGGCTGGAATTTTACGTTCCGCGGGCAGGCATACGCCTGACCCAAACAGGCGTAAACTCGTGCGAGATTATGTTGGGCGAGCATCCTGACATCATTGTGCACTTGCGCGATATTTCGCTTGGCAGGTGCACGCAAAAGTTGGAAGAGCAACTGCCGACAATTAAGCGGGAAATTAAGCTCGTTAATGGCCTGATTGAAAGAGATTTTTTTGTGGCCGGTCCAACCTTATGGTTGGCAGGCGGACCAATCAGCCAAGCGGGCTTTACATTTTTGATGAAACCTCATCCAAAGGCGGGATAAAATCTTTGTCAGGATTTAAAATAAAAATAAATATCTGGGGACTGTTTTATTTTAATGAGGCATACTTTCAGGTGCTTGATTGTGCTGCATTTTTGTGCTTTCTTTTATTATTTGGCGGCCTGCAGCTTCCTGAGGCATCTGTCTGCCTTCAGGGAACTCACTGGAAGTGCTCACCAGCACCTCCAGTGACATTGGCGCCCACCCTCTTCCCGCTCCCACCGGCAGCGCTGAGCCTTTTTCTGGGTGCATTTCATGCCCTGCCAGTGTTAGATCGTGTTCACAGCGCGATCTCAGCCAGGAACAGGTTTTACGTCCGCTTCCAGCCGCACTGACTTCGGGCACACCCCGAGGGTAAAATTCAGGCCCTGCTCTTTCAGGATCTGTGGGAAACTGCAGAAGTCAGTTTTTCAGGTGTAACTCTTCACCACAGTCATTCCCCATTGAAAATATAGTTGGGGGAAGATGAGATTTGGTACAAATCTCATTCCTTCCTCACTTTGCCTCCCCTACCTCACAACTAAGATGAAATGCTGGCTCTGGGGACAAAAGGAAATCTTTCAGTTACTCAATTTAACTCACAAACCCCACCCTTTCCCCATCACTAAATAGACATTAAAACCCAGGAAAGAATGAAGCTGTAGCTTACCACAAATCCCACCCTCACCATGAAGCATTTCATTCCTGGAGAGAATTTGGAGTTTGGTTGCAGTCTTCATGAGAAGGGGAAGCTCTTCTTCAGCATATCCTCTACCCACTGGGAAACATTCCAAACGCAGAACAACCTCTTCCACTCAGAATTTAGGATGCGAGGAAGGTTCGGTCTTGCACTTATGCTACCCCTCCCCCAATTAAAAATACATTTGGTCCATGGGAGAGAGAGTTTAGCTCACCGCAACCCTACTGAGTTGGGAATCACAAGCCAACATATCTGGTCATAAAATTATTGGCGTTGTTGCACAAACCACACAGGTCCGCCTATCATTTGTTTATTTTATCTAATTTTCAAAGTTTATCTTCCAGTTTTGGAGTATTTTAAATCTGATGTTCATGTTTTCATAGAAAATGGAGCAGGAGTAGGTCAATCGGCCCTTCGAGCCTGCTCTACCACTCAATATGATCATGGCTGATCGCTCTCCCCATACCCTTTGACGCCTTTAGAGTCTAGAAATCTATCTATTTCCTTCTTAATCATATTCAGTGACCTGGCCTCCATAGCCTTCTGTGGTAGACAATGCCACAGGTTCACCACCCTCTGAGTGAAGAAGTTTTTCCTCATCTCAGTCCTAAATGGCCTCCCCTGTATCCTGAGACTGTGACCCCTTGTTCTAGATCACCCCAGCCAGAGGAAACATCATCCCTGCATGCAGTCTGTCCAGCCCTGTCAGAATTTTATATGTTTCAATAAGATCCCCTCTCATTCTTCTAAACTCCAGTGAAAACAGGTCTAGTCGACCCAATCTCTCCTCATACAACAATCCTGCCATCCCAGGAATCAGTCTGGTGAAACTTCACTGCACTCCCTATATAGCAAGCTTGTCATTTCATAGATAAGGAGACCAAAACCACACACAGTATTCCAGGTGTGGTCTCACCAAGGCCCTGTACAGCTGCAGTAGGACATCCTTGCTGCTGTACTCAAGTCCTCTCGCAATGAAGGCCAACATATCATTTGCCTTCTTAGCTGGTTGCTGCATCTGCATGCTTGCTTTCGGTGATTGGTCTACAAAGACACCCAGATCCGTTTGTACATTAACATTTCCAAATACATCACCATTTAAGTAATACTCTGCCATTCTGTTTTTCCTACCAAAGTGGATAACTTCGCACTTTCTCACATTAAACTGCATTTGCCATGTATTTGCCCACTCACTCAACCTGTCTAAATCGCCTTGAAGCCTTTTAATACCCTCTTCACTGCTCACATTCTGATCAAGTTTTGTGTCATCAGCAAACTTGGAAATATTACATTTTGTTCCCTCATCCAAATCATTGATATGTATTATGAATAGCTGGGGCCCAAGCACTGATCCCTGTGGTACCCCATTAGTCACCACCTGCCAGTCCAAAAAAGGCCCATCTGTTCCTACTCTATTTGCTGTCTGCTAGCCAATTTCCACTCCATGCCAATATATAACCCCCAATTCCATGTGCTTTAATTTTGCACACTAATCTCTTAGGTGGGACTTTATCAAAAGCTTTTGGGAAATCCAAATATACCACATCCACTGGTTCTCCCTGACTAATTCTGATATTTACGTTCTCAAAAAAACTCGAGTAGATTTGTCAAACATGATTTACCTTTCATAAATCCATGTTGGCTTCATCAAATCCCGCTGATCTTTTCTAAGGCCAGAATATTGAGGTCGGCGAGTGGGGAGCGGGGCCCACTCGCCGATGCGTAAAATGACGCGGGATGATGTTGGCCGGAACTCCCGACGTCACCCCACCTCATTTCAATTTTTAGGTCGGCTGGGGCGCAACTGTGCTGTGCACCTGCTAACCTGTCAATGGCCTATTGAGGCCATTTAAAAACTAATTCAAATAATTAATGGGCCTGCCCGTCCAACCTTAAGGTTGGCGGGCATGCCGGGAGCCCTGGCGGGCTTCAGAAAAAGCATGAAACCTCATCCTCGGGCGGGATGAGGTTTCATGAGGGTTTTTATAAACTTAATAGGAGTTTGATTAAAAGTGACGGACATGTCCCAACTCATGTGACAGTGTCACATGAGGGGACATGTCAGGGAAATTTTATTTTTATACATTGACCATTTTTAAATTTGGCGCCGATCTCCCTGAGGCAGCACTTAGCCTCAGGTAGATCTCTGTGCTCTTTCGCATGCATGCGTCAAAGAGCGCACTCACGGCTGAGGGAATTCCGCCCCCCTGCACAGGGAGCGCATAGTGCTTCCTGTCAGACGTCACGCTGGGCGGGCCTTTATTAGCCTGCCCACGCAAAATGGTGGCGTGCTCCCAATTGGGGGCGCTGATCGGAGGCACACCTGTACACACCCGCTCCTGCACTTCCCCCCCACAATGGGGGAAAATTCTTCCCTAAGTGTCCTTTATAAGGCTCTAGCATTTTCCCTGCTGATGTCAGGCTAACCAGTCTATAATTCCTTGCTTCCCCCCTCCCTCCTTTTTTAAATAGTGCGGTTATATTTGCCACCCTCCAATCTTCCGGGACTGTTCCAGAAACTACAGAATTTTGGAAGATAACAACCAACGCATCCACTATTTCCATGGCCACCTCCTTTAGTACCCTGGGATGTAGATTATCAGGCCCTAAGGATTTATTGGCTTTCAATCCCATTAACTTCTCTAGCTCTATTGTTTTTGTAATATTAATTTCCTCCAATTCCTCCTTCTCACTGGATCCTTGGTTCCCTAGCATTCCTGGGAAGTTATTGTGTCTTCCTCCGTGAAGATGAACAAAAGTGGTTGTTTAATTGTTCTGCCATTTCCTTGTTCTCTATTGTAAATTCTCCTGTTTCAGACTATAAGTGGCTTACATTGTCTTCATAATCTTTTTCCTTTTACATACTTATCGAAGTAGTCCACTTTTATGTTCTTGCAAGTTTACTTTCATACTCTATTTTTCCCCCTTAATCAATCTCTTGGTCCACCTTTGCAGAATTCTAAACTTCTCCCAATCCTCAGGCTTGTTACTTTTTCTAGCAACTTTATATGACTCCTCTTTGGATCGAATACTACTCTTAATTTCTTTTGTTAGTCATGGTTGGGCTATTTTTCCTATTGTGTTTTTGCACCAGAAAGGAATGTATAATTGTTGCAATACCTACATTTGTTCCTTAAATATTAGCCATGCTTGTCCACCATTTTAATGAAGTTCCCTTATCTATCTTATTGCGAATGCTCCATGCATTCAGATACAGTGACTTTAGACTTGTCTGTAACATTTTTACACATTTTTTTTTTGTACTATGGCCTTATTTGCTGCTAACTCTTGTTTCCTCTGCCTTCCACTTTTGCTTTCTACTTTTCTGTTTTTCATTCCCAGCTTTACTTCTTTCTCTTGTGGCTCCCTGCTCAGGTTCCCATCCCCCTGCTAATCTAGTTTAACCCTCCCCACAGTACTAGCAAATACCCCTGCGAGGATATTGGTCCCGGTCCTACCGGGGTGCAACCTGTCCTACTGGGGTGCAACCTGTCCAGCTTGTACAGGTCCCAACTTCCCCAGAATTGGTCCCAATGCCTCAGGAATCTAAATCCCTCCCTCCTATGCCATCTCTCCAGCCACACATTCATCTGGTCTATTCTCCTATTCCTGATCTTGCTAAGCAAGTGGCCCTGGGACTAATCCTGAGATTACTACCTTTGAGGTCCTGCTTTCTAATTTATTTCCTAGCTCCGTATATTCTGCTTTCAGGACCTCATCCCTCTTTTTACCTATGTTGTTGGCCCCAATATGGACCATGACTGCTGGCTGTTCACTCTCCCTCTTCAGAATGTCCTGCAGCCGCTCAATGACATCCTTGATCCTGGCACCAGGGAGGCATCCTGTTGTCACGTCTGCGGCTGCAGAAACACCTGTCTGTTCTCCTTACAATAGAATCTCCTATCACTGTTGCTCTCACACTCTTTTTTCTCACCCCCATGCAGCTGAGCCAATCATAGTACTATGGATTTGGCTCTTGCTGCATTCCCCTGATAAACCATCTCCCCCAGCATTATCCAAAACAGAAAATCTGTCAGAGAGGGAGATGGATGCAGGGGACTCCTGCACTTCTCACCTAGTGCTTTTACTCTGTCTGGCAGTCACCTGTTCCCTTTCTGCCTGTGCACTCTTTACCTGTGTTGTGACCATCTCATTGTACATGTTATCCACGAAGATCTCATCCTTGTGGATTTTCCATTGTGACTCCAGCCACAGCTCCAGCTTTGAAACATGGATTTCGAGTAGCTGCAGCTGGAGATACTTCCTGCACATGTGGTCACCTTGGACACTGGAAGTGTCCCTGACATCCCACTTCGCACAGGAGGAGCATTCCACTTGGCTGAGTTGCCCTGCCATGACTTATCCTTAAATTATCCCTTTACTTTTACTTCCTCTAGTTTTGAGAATATTATGGACAGAAGAAATACTCACCAGGTCCCACTTACCAAAGCCACTGCTATTCTTACTGAGGAAAGGTAGAGAATGAAAGGATCTCTCCTTTCCTCTTCACTGAATTCCTTCTCACACCAAACTTCAACATAAGCAGCCCAAAGCAGCATTCCAGGGCAGACCAAAGCAGCACTGTAGATGGTCTGCTTTTATGCTATCTGAATCTAGCTTCTGAAAACCTGTTGAAGCTAATTAACTAATTTACTAGCTGCAGCTGCAAGCAGGGCCTATACAACCCTTGTTTTAAAGCTGGACTAAAACTCACCTTCCCCTAAACCAAAGAACAACTTTTAGTTAGTTGCTAAATTAAACAAAGGTTAGACTTTAGATAGAAATTAACCCTTAAATTAACCCTCTCTCACCAATCTCCAACTTAATCACTCTAATGCAATCCAAAGCAGCACTCCAGTGTAGCAGTTGGGGACAAGGAAGATAATGGATACCAAGCTGGCTAAAAACAAAAAAGACAGTAGGGGTTAAAGATATTTACTTAGACTGGTGGAAGGTGGGAAGTGGTGTTCCACAGGGATTAGAGTTAGGAGCATTGGTGTTCACAATTTACATAAACAATTTGGATTTGAGAAATGGAAATGCAATTTCAACATTTTCAGGTGACAACAAAATTGGAAGCATAGCTAAAACAGCAGAAGATTGCGACAATATAAAGGAAAACATTTTTAACTTGTAAAATGGACACACAAGTAGCCAATTCGTTTCAGTACAGGTAAATGTCAGGTTTGGTTGGAGGAATAAGGAAGACTCTGTTACGGCTGAGTCTGTTTTCACCACCCTTTCAGGCAATGCATTCCTGATCATAAGAACATGCTGCACAGATCTCCTTGTATTTGTACTCTATGTCTTATTTATAAATGCCTCTTTACGTCTTCTGTTAGTAAGTTACAATTTATTAGGCTTATTAGCAAAATTGAAGCTGATGAGATAAAAGCAGCATTAGTAGCATGTATACAAAATTGTTTAAGGGATAGAAAACAGAATTCTGGTGAATGACTGTTTTTCAGGCTGATAATAGGAATACAGTGGAGTTCCCCAAGGTTCAGTATTAGCACCACTGCTGGTTTTGATTTCCATTAATGACCTGAACTGGGAGGTACAGGGGTCTATTTCAAAATTTGCAGATGACATAAAACCTGGAAGCTTAGTAAACAATGAGGAAAATAGTAATGGACACTTCAAGAGGACATAAACAGGCTGGTGGAACATGTGGCTAGGTGGCAGATGAAACCCAATGCAGAAATATGCAATATGATACATTTTGGTAGGCTTAATGAAAAGAGAGAAGACACGCTGAACAATTTTAAAGGGATGCAAGAGGGTGAGCTAGAGAAGACCTGGGTTGTTTGTGTCCAAATCTTTGAAGTTGGGGGAACACGTTAAAAGAGCAATTGATAAAACATATGGGACACAACATTGCACTTGTCGGGCAGGCGCGTGCCAGACCGAACGAGCGTAAAATGACGCGCGATGATGTCGGGCGAGCGTCCCGACGTCATCGTGCACTTGCGCGATATTTCGGTCAGCTGGCGTGCGTGGGAGTTGACAGCATGCCCGTTGACCTATTAAGGCCTATTAAGGCCATTGAAGTAGTCATTAAATGAAATTTTTTGTGCCCATTCAACCTTATGGTTGGTGAGCAGGTGAAAAGGCCACGTAGCCTTTGGATTTTTTCCACGGGCAGGATGAGGTTTCCAACAGCAAATAAAAATTAAATAAAAATGTTGACATTTCATTCATAACATGTCCTTGCTCATGTGCCAGATTCACATGAGGGGGCATGTTTTTAACATGGCTTAAGTTTTAATTTTTGAGTTTATAGATCTTCAGCTCCCTGAGGCACAGAGCTTTCATTGCGTGCACCTGCACGTATATGCAAACTTCCATGCTCGCACTCCTCCTGCCCCCACCCCAGCAGTGCTGAGTGCTGCAGCACGTGTTTCATGCTGGCTGGCCGTTAATTGGCCAGCCAGCGTGAAATCCAAGTCGGGGTCTGATCGCAGACGGCAGTTGGCTTTGCGACCATTACCGGGCCCGCTCACCACGCCCGGCCAACAAGGTGAAAATCCTGACCACGGATCCTGGGTTTTATAAATAGAGGTATAGAATTCAAAAGCCAGGGAGTTATGCTAAACTATATAAAACATTAGCTTGGCTCCAGTTAGAGTATTGTGCCCAATTTTAAACACCACACTTCGAATAGGGATGTGAAGGTTTTCAAGAAAGCATGGAAGAGATTTTCTAGACCACTTCCAGGGATGAGGGATTATTGTATGGCTAGACTGGACAAGCTGGGATTGTTTTCCTTCAAATGGAGGAGGCTGACAGCAGATTTGATAGAGGTGTTTAAAATCATGAAGGGCCTAGCTGGAGTAAATAAAAATTAATTGTTTCCCATGGCTGAGGGGCAGAAAACCAGAGGGCATGGATTTAAGGTGATATGAGGAAAAATATTTTGTATAACAAATGGTTAGGATTTGGAATGCACTGCCAGATAGCATGGTAAATACAGATCCAATAGCCACCTTCAAAAGGGAATTGAATAAATACTAATAGGGGACAAATACGTGGATATGGAGAAAGAGCACTGGAATAGTCAACTCTAGAGGCAATAAAGACATGAATGAGTATTTCAGGAGTAGATGAGCTGAGGCAGGGGCTGACATGTGCAAGGTTCCGGAAGTGGAAGTAGGCAGTCTTGATGGTGGAGTGGATATTGTGTTAGAGGCTCGTCTCAGGTTCAAGTAGAGTGCCAAGGTTGCAAATGATCTGGTTAAGCCTCAGACAGTGGCCATGGAGATGGGTGGAGTCAATGGCTAGTGAGTGGAGACTAAAGGCAAATATTTCAGTTTTACTAATACTTAGTTGGAGTAAATTTCAGCTCAAGCAGGACCAGATGTTGGATAAGCAGTCTAACAATTTAAAGACAGTGGAGAGGTTAAGAGAGCTGGTGGTGAGGTGGTGCTGGATATCGTCAACATGCATGCAAAACCTAATATTGTATAAGGATGATGCTACCATGGGGCAGCATGTAGATGAGAAATAGGAGGGGAACAAAGATAGATTCTTGGGAGATCCAGGGATAATGGTGCAAGAGTTGGAGTAGAGTGATTGCAAGTGATCTTACGATTAGATAGATCAGTGGATCCCAAGCTGTGGGTCATGGCCCCAACTGGGGTCGCAGAAACAACAAAGAGACAAAGGGAGTCATGAGTGTGTCTTGATGTGAGACTGCACCCTGCCTCAGCACCATGGCCCAGGTGGCATCCAACCCTACCCTTGCCCTGCTCATCACTCGTTTTAGGATATCTGTTTATTCTTCTCAGGCCATTTAAAAATAATCGCACACCAGCTCGCTGACTATTGTGTGTGGGATGTGCGGGGAGGGGGGAGGGGCTGATTACAGTTTGTGTGGGGTTGTTAGAGAGGGTTTGAATACAGTGTTGGGTGGGGTGGAGAGGGGCTAATTTCTGTGTGTGTGTGTGTGTGAGGTTGGGGTGAGGAGCTGATTGCAATTAATGTGTATGGGAGGTGGAGAGTAGCTGATTACAGTGAATCTGTGGGGAGACGGGCTGATTATACTGTGTGTGCTTAGCGGGGAGAGAGAAGCTGATTAAAATGTTTTTAGGGGGTTTGGTGAGGGAGGGAGAGGGGCCTTCACTGAGTCTTCTGTCACTGAGTAATATGGTCAGCTTGCCTGAAACCTCAGTGACCTGTTCAGAAACACTCCACTTTTCTTATAAAGCCCAGCATCAGGTTGGGAACAGCACGACTCCACATTGTGGCTCATCACATACCTTGTGAATTGAATCCATTTTATTTTAAAATTTCATTGTGTGTAGCAGAATCCACAGTGAAACTGCAGCCTCAGGGACTATGAATATTATTTTGTGTGTGTCATTTGAAATCTCCAGTAGAAAATTAAAAGTTTATTTCACTCATCTCACATGAAAATCAATGATGTCAAGAGTGTCCCGAGGGAACTTTGGTGTGATGTTGCTACAGATCATTAATACTCAATGCAAATGTGAGCATCAATAGTATCCATTGATTCTTGGCCAAGGTCCATGAGCTGGATCAGCTCAGATCAAGTAAAGGATTGGTGAGTACATAAAATAATAACATTTTTATCAAGTACTTTAAAAAACACATTTTCATATTTATATGTTGAATTATAACATACAAACTTTAATAATTATACACTGAATTTTACTATGCTGCTCTATTGCTTTATTGTTTTTGTTGGGGTTTGGGATCATGCTATTTTTCAAGTGTTAATATAGGGTCACATTGGAAAATAGCTTGTGAAGCACCAAGATAGGCAGCAAAGAACCAGGTAAGGATGTGTTCACATATTTAAATGATGCAGGAATGACGAAGGTAGATGGTGCTGTCAACCATGTCAAAAGCTGTAGACAGGTTGAAAGGATGAAGAAGGATAATTTTCCTTTGTCACAGTCACATAATAAGGGTGCTTTCAGTGCTGAGGAGGGGCAAAAGGTTGACTGAAAACAATTGAACATGGAGTTGCAGAAAAGGTGGGCATGGATTTGTCAGGTGACAACACACAACTGCTTTGCAGAGGCAATGGAGAGTGGGATGGGATGGTAGTTTGCAAAAGGGGTGGGATCAAGGTGAGTTTTTTTGAGAGGGTGTGAAGATAGCAAATTTAAAAAGGACAGTAGCTGAAGAGGAGGGACCATTAACAATGTCAGCTAACCCGGGGGAAATATGTGGTTAATAGTTTGGTGGGAATAGGGTCAAGGAAGAGGTGGTTCTAAAAGTCAAGATGAACTTGGAGTGGGCAAAAGGAGAGTTAAGAGAGAAACAAGAGAGAAATGTGAACACAGGGCAAGGGCAGAGGGTAACTTTAAGGGAAATTTGTTTTGGTGGGCTAGGGAAAGAAAGGAAAGCAGCAGAGAAAGCTGAACAATGGCCTCAATCTTAGTGATAAAGAAATCCATGAGCTCTTTGAACTAATCGTTGGAGATAAGGGCAGAGAGGGCCGGAGAGACTTTTCAGGAGATGGTTTATAGTGGAGTAAAGAAGCCAGAGGTTATTTTTGCGTTCCAGGGTGATCCTGTAATATTGTACAATTGCCGCAGAGGCAGACAGTGCTTTATGTTGTCCAGATATGCCAATGTATGGCTAAACCAGTTATCCATCATAAATGTACAAGTCTGCAACACTTTGAATGAAGTGAATAGAGATGAAGCCAGGGGAATGACTAGCGTGAGAGGCAGTAATGAGTTTATTGAGGACAATAGCATCAGAAGTGACAATGAGGATGTGGTTAAGCCGATTGATAGTTGCAGAAATGGTGTGAATATTAAGCTGTTAATTATTTCTTTATTACATTATATATTCTATTTATAGCTTTATTTACCATTGACAGTAAATCAGCAGGTGTGAACATAGAGAATACAGTTTAACAAATGCATGGTCAGCTGATAGCTACTGACACCACTGTTCAGGATTGTTTAGACAAGCTCATTTAATGTAGACATGATTTTGTTCACTTGTAGCAATTAATTCATTATGTTTCAATGATTCTTGTGAATATATTGAGCTTGGTGGTAACAAAACTGTACTATTTGAGTTTATGGATAATTATGTTGTATGTAATCAGTCTTTTCCTAGCTCAGTTTAGGTATCTTTTATTTTACTGTCCATCTAAAATATAGTCATAGAAATTCAGAAATTCTTTTTTGCTGAATGAACAGTGGCCATCTTATATATACTGAAATAGCTAGAGGTCAGTTTTGACACTGTTAATGAAAAGCTGTTTGCTTGGAAGCTGCCAAATTAATGTGTTAGTTCAGAAATTATAGGTTCCAATTAGGCCCAGTTTCTCTTAAGCCTGTTATTGCAATTTATACAATATTGATGTGTGCACAACCATTAATTAGCAAACCTCCATATAAACTCATTCTCTTCTGAATGAATTAGATTATAATCTGTCTGGCATTTGAAGATGAGGAATTTTGCATTCTTTGCTGGGGGGCCAGCCATTCTTTTTGAGGGCGTGATTGATTGATTTCTGGGAAATTGTTGAGTTTTTTTCAAGTAAACCTCTATTGAACACTATGTTTTCTGCAGATAGTGTGACAGCATTTTATGTTTCAAGATTAGTGAAGGATAGCCTTTGGAACCTATCCTATTGCTGTGCCTGCTATATTTTGGTCTTGAAACAATTGCTCTATCAATCTTGCATAAAAGAGATACCACTTTCTTATACTAGTGCATATTGAATGAGACAATGATAAACGCCCATTCTAATGCATCCTGTAGCATTATGTCAGTTGGTACACTATATGCTTTTCATCAGCTACTGCATCTTTTACCTAAGAGGCTGAAACATAAAAATGAGCTGCGAAGCTTATTTGGCTGAATTTCACCAGGGACTATTAGCAGCTTAATTTGTTTGGAAGCAAAGATAGTTACATAATTATGGATTTTTTCAAATGAACACTTCACTTTAAGGTTGCATATTCAAAATGTTTCAACATAGAAGTCTGCCTTTCTGTACTTTCAGAGCTTTTCATTGGGGATCTCCAGTTAAAGTTGATAAATGGTTGAGTCTTTCAGATGTGTGTTCATTGCAGTTCCATTTACTGTATCACTGCTAAGCTTCCATTGTGGTGCAAAATTCTCATTCTCCATGTAAGGTAAGCTGTAGCAAGCATCTATACTAAAACATCTCAGGTAAGCTTAATATCACTATGAATAATAGCTGAAAATATTGCCAAAAATGAATATGAGATGCCAACAACTCTTTATGTTACAAATAAATATTCAAAATGGCTGCACAGCAGTGCAATCCAGTGCAGAAATGACAATATGAATTTAAATCCGCCTACATGGCTGGTGTCATTCCCCACAGAGAGAAATGATGCCTTGCACACCACTGTAGGTAAAGTTAATATGACTTTCCTACTCAAAAGGAATGGACAGTGTTGTAAGAGTTGACATAATGACATCCTACAGTAGTTTAGGAGAAAATGGCTATCCTTAAATCAACAAAGCAAATCCAAGATGGTTGTCACAACCAACAGTATCTCACGTCAGCTAAAAAATGAATAAATCTCCCTCAGAAAGTACACATGTTCAGGTGATTCTGTGGAATAAAAGGGGAGATCAGTCTAATGCAAATTTCCTCTGCTTTCTGCCCCAGTTCTGAAAGGTTGTTGATAGTTTTGTCTAAAAAGGGATATTTTGATGCTCTTCAGTCACAATGCACAAGGTATGTCAGACAGTTAAAGCAAGGTTGTTTCCTCACAATAACCTACCTCTAAGAATCTGTGGGCTGAATTTTAACGCTTCACCTCACTGGTGGTGGGGGAGGTCGGCAGTGTTTCGGGAACCTGGAAGTTTCAGCAGCTCGCTTGTCAGTGGCTATTTAACTCAGCCACAGAACACACAACTGACTTTGCGGTTTTCCAGCCAATTAGAGCAGGCAGGCATTGTTATGACCTGCTACAGTTTGTTTCAGCTCCAATATTTAAAGGGGCCCTGTGAGAATCTGAATGGATGGGTTTCAAACGTGCCAGAACTGCAGCAGCAGCTGGACAAATGGAGGGTCTATGTGCAAATGCTGCACCATTGTTCTCAGGTTCCTTAATGGGCATGATCCTGAAGGCCGTAAGGGCTGACAGGGAGGTTCTGTTCCCAGTGGCTGGGAGGAAGAAGTACAGAATTAGCAGGCATAGATGGAAGTGGTATCGGACCTGAGCAGCAGGAGTGTGGTGCCTTACTCTGGGATACAGTTTCACTAGAGAGGTGAGTGGCATTCCATATTCAAGTGCAATCCCCGTCATTCTGTTTTCCCTAAACTTCTCTTTCTCAGGCCACCACCGCTTGCAAATGAACCCACCCTTCTCTCTCTCTCGAGGAAACTTCTCACATCCCCATCTGACCACTGCCACTGATACCTGCCCTCATCTTCTTGCAATACTACACCAGCCCCTCACAGTCACCCTCCACACACGCCCTCCATCCTTTCAAAATATTCCATTTCTCACACTCATAGGTATCTTCTTTCTGTCCTTGCAGAGTAGAGTGATTAGTGCGCAGTCCTTATGTGGGGACTTCCATGGGGTCCCCAGCGCATCTTCTGGGGTGCCTCCGGGCAATGATTCCCTGGAGGTTGGAAGTTATGGGCCATTAAGTCAGGACGCCAAAAGCTTGGATTTTAAGGAGAGTCTTAATGGAGGAAAGTGAGGTAGACAGGTAGAGAGATGTAGGGAACGAATTCCAGAGTTAGGGCCTAGTCAACCGAAGGCACAGCCACCAATGGAAAAGCAATTAAAATTGGGGATTATCAGAGACCAGAATTAGAAGACCACAGATATCTCAGAGAAGCTGTGGGGCTGGAGAATATTACAGAGATAGTGAGGAGGGAGACCATTGAGGGGTTTAAAAAAAGGTTGAAGATTTTGGGTGGAATCGTCCCAGATTTGCACTAAGTGCCGTAGCGGTCGGGAAAAAGAATGTTTTACCCGTCGGCCACAATGGCAGTTTTTCATGCCATATTGCCCCAATCCCACTTCATTATTAATGCATTCCCAGGAAACACACCATCGCTTTGCCGCATCATCATGCCAGGCGTCATATTTAGAATGCTGCCGCGGGCACACCTCTCAATACGTCCAGCCCAGGACTGCTGCACAGAAGACATGGCCCCGAAAGTTGAGAAGCCTGCTGCCCCGTGATTCAGTGAGGTGTCCCTCGAGTGCCTTTTGGATGCCGTGGAGGCACACCTTGATGTCCTCTACCCCCGCTCTGGCTGCAGGAGGGCCAGCAACATCACCATTCCGGCTTGGATGGCGGTGGCAGCAGTGATCAGTGACAATGCCCTGCAAGAGAGGACAGCCACCCAGTGCTGCAAGAGGATGAATGATCGCCTCCATTCTGCCAGGGTAAGTCACTCTTCTCATCACTTCCAACTCACACTATCACAAACCCATTGCACATCTACAGGGATCTAACTCACTGCCTGTTCAAGGGACATCACCCTTTACTCTTTCACACACACCTTCATTGGCCTCATCCCGTCCATGGGACAAATCGCCACCACACATGCCAGGCATATTTATCACCTGGCCTGGCAGGCATCCTGCTTACACTCTCTCTATCTCTATTCATGCAGGACAAGCTTGCACACAACAACAGGGAGAAATCACAGACTGGTGGAGGAATGACTGAAATCAAGGTCCTCACAGACTTTGAAAACAGAGCCATCCAGCTGGCTGGTGAAGATCTGGACCATTCCTGTGCTGATAGTGAAGTCAGAGGTGCTCAATCAAGTGAGGATCCTGGATTGTAACATCCATCAGACAACCATGCTGTGAGTCATTTCTCCTGTTCCAAAATAGCCTGCTAAGCACTACTTAGCTCTCCTTGCTTTTGCAGGCACATCTGGGAGACAGCTAGCAAAGTCCATGACCCAGTGCATTCAATCAAGCCCCGAAGTAACATCTGAAGAGGAATCTGGAGGCACCCTCCCTGGAGTCCTGTCACAGCGCTCACCCACACCCTCCACCAGTGCAGAGACACACAGTTAGTGGGACCTAGCTTTAGAGTATCCTTGAGATCACAATTGGTGAGCACATCCCACTGCCTGATCCACACCAGGCAGCGGCAGGAGCTTCCCAGGTTTCCGGCACTCAGATGACTGCTGGAGGCCAGAAAGCTGCTGAGTCCGAGTCAGATGACGAGCCTCTGGACTCGGTCATATCTCAGTTGGTGGAGCTGCAAAGGCAAACTCAGGGACATCAGGAAGGGATGCCTGCTACACTCCTCATATTACAAGGCATGATGGAGGAGAGTCCGTCCACCTTCAGTCTGAGGTGATAGCGCTGGCATGCCAACACACTGAGAGCAACACTGGGAGGATGGCAGCTGCCATGGAAACCTTAGTCCAGGACATCGCTCCTGCACTGCTGCATGGGCTCAACTCTATCACTGACGCCATGGTTGGCCTCCAACAGTGTGTACGTGACAGGGATGCAGGGCAGCTCGATCTCACTACAGCTTCTCCTCAAGGTGTCAGCCAGGGGTCCTCGGGCACCGAAAGGAAGGAGGACCAGCACCTCGACACCCCAGGCCCATCCACCCAGGTGACTCCAGGAATGTCTGGCACATCCGAATCCCTTCTTCCTCTGATCCCAGCAGCTCCAGCTTCACAGTCCAAGGAGGGTGCCACTGCCACAGAGAAGGACCCCAGAAGCAGGCCAGGGCCTTCCAGGTCTCAGCCCTCCAGAGGACACCCACCAGCCACCAAAGTACCAGTCAGCAGGTTGTCTCCACCACTGCTGTGGATGTCGGGGGAGAACCAAGACGTAGCGGCAGGTTTAGGGAGGTTAAGAAGAATTAGTTGCACAGCCTGGTTGATTACTTATACAAAATGTTCCCTATTGTAAATAAACTCCAAGAAAGTATCTATTCCTATGGCCAGAATTTTACTTTTGGCGGGTGCACCCGATTGGCGGGCCCGGGAGTGGTTGGGAAACGGACTGCTGGCCCCCACCCACAATTTCACACTGGCTGGCCAATTAACGGGGGTGGGAGGAAAGCCAGCAATGAGATCTCCATGGGCGTGGGTGAGCGCTGTGAAAAAGCTCCCTGAAGGCAAACAGCTGCCTCAGTGAGCTGCAGTCCTGAAAAAGCTGAAATAAAGGTTTTAAAAGCTGACAAAAATGTCCATGCATCATAATCAATCCCCTGAAAATATAGCTGATAGAAATGCTGTCCAAAGAAATTTATTTTAATTTTATCTCATCATGGAAATTTCATTCCACCCTTGGATGAGATTTGATGAAAATGCAAAGGCCGCTTTGCCGATTCGCCTGTCCGCCAACCATAAGGTTGGATGTGCAATGGAAAATCGGAGTCAATTGCGCTTAGATAATGGGCTTAGTTGCCCTCTTAATTGTCGGCAGGGTGCGCCTGCTCAGCGAGATATTGCGTGAGTGCACGATGACATTGGGACGCTTGTGTCTTCATTGTGTCTTCTGGCACGATTTTACATCCGATTGGGTCGGCGCCTACAGGACGTAAAATTCTGCCCTTTGGCTCCTTGTTCTGATGAGCAGTGTTCTTGTTACTCAGATGTGAAACTTTTCTGCACCAGATAAAGGCAGGTTCAGGGCCTCTTCCCTGTGCTTTGTGCAGCCTTCGAACCAAAGTGATGCACTGGCCTCACACTCCCTGGATACTGTACTGATGCCTGCAGCTCGGTGGTGCTTGTCATTGCTGCCAGCATGTCATGGGCAGGCATCACCAAGTTCTGTCATTCTCTCTGTGTGCTCTCAGCACCTTTAATGTGGGGCTGGCCCCCATCTCTTCAGCATGTGTGACCAGTGATGCTGTGCTCCTAAAGGGGTCAGGTGCTGAAGGCTGACAAAGGATCAGATGCTTTTAATGTTTCATGACTGCGTCTCCATGATATGACCCTGATCACAGAGCACAAGCAAGCTGCCCTCGGCCAGACAGGAGTCAGACATTCCCAGAGGCCATATGGAGATCTATGGAGTGACCTCGCTGCATGTTGCCATCATCCTCCTTCAATTGGGAACTATTAGAGCCTCCACAGCATCTCCATGAGAGGAGCATTATCACAGAGGGTATGTGCATTGCCATAAGCCAGACTGGAGTCAAACATTCACAGATGCAATGTGAGGATCGATGGTGTCTCCTCACTGCATGTCATCATCATCCTCCACAAATCCATGAATCTAGCAGCTATGAGGCTCCTGTCTAATCTGGCCAGTGCGAGGGCATCATCGCTGTCATCATCGCCTTCGAGGACCTCCTTACCCACATCACCGTCGGCGTCCTCCTCATTGGAGAAGATCTCCAGCTCCTCCATCTCCTCCTCAGCCAGCTCCTCTCCCCGTTGCAGCGCCAGATTGTAAAGGGTGCAGCAGATGACGATGACGTGTGACACTCTCTGTGGACCATATTGCAGGGCTCCAACAGACCAGTCCAAGCGCCAGAACTTAATTTTCAGCATCCTGATGGTCTGCTCCTCCAGGTTGCGAGTTGCAGCATGAGCCTCTATATACCTATGCTCTTCTGCAGTCTGAGGCTGTCGCATGGGTGTCATCAGTCACATCCTCTGTGGGTAGATCTTGTCCCCGAGGAGACATCCCTGCAGCTTCTGTAGACCCAGGAAGACTTCAGGGATCTGTGACCAACTGAGAATATTGGCGTCATGCACACTTCCTGGAAACCATGCGTAGACCTGCAGCATTCGTTTGTGGTGGTCGCCCACCAGCTGCACATTCAGCAAATGGAATCCCTTGCGGTTGACCAAGTTGACCGCGTGTTGCAACAGAGGCCTGAGTGCCACGTGAGCGCAGTTGATCGCACCCTGCACTTGTGGGAAACCTGAGATCTGGACAAATCTAATCGCCCTTGCATCCTGGCTCTCCTGGTCCCGGCAAAATGCATTAAGTTATGTGCTCTCGCGAAGATGGTATCCATGACCTCATGGATGCATTTGTGGGTGGAGGCTCATGATATCCCACAGAAGTAATCTGTGGAGCCCTGAAAGGAGCCACTGGCGTAGAAATTGATTGCCACTGTCACTTTCACGGCCACTGGCAGTGGATGCCCTCCATGTCCCTGTTGCGCCAAATCCAGCAGGAGCTGGAAGATGTGACCGACCAGTTCCCTAGACATGCGCAGTCTTCAGCGACAATAGTTATCAATAATCTGCAGGGATGAAAGGCGGTGTCTATAGACCCTGGGTCTAGCTAAGCGCCGACCAACGATGGCTCGCTGTGGCTCTTCAGCGGCTGGGGCACGCCAGCTGCCCCTTCTTCCAGAGGGTACTGCTCCTCGCTCTGTACAGTCAGGCACCTCAGCCGCTCTCTTCTCAGTTGTCTTCACTCTCTGTAAGCCATGAGGCATACAGCTAGTTCATCAGGCTCCATGATCCTGATGTTGTGCTCCTGTAAGATGACAGGGCGAGACGCGTGGGTTAGAATGGGTGCACTAAGAATTTGTCTTGCTAAATTCTGAAGGCCCCTTAACACATTCTGGAGAGTGCTGGCCACTACTTGGATGGCCAGAGTTTAATGCGCTGCATGGCTGCCCGAAGCCCCACCCACCTCCGCCCCACTCCACCTGACCGATTGGTGGCAGCTTTGCCCATTGGACTGCATGCTGTGCTCTCAGCTCAGGCACAGGCATTCTCCTAACCTGTACTGCAAGGCTGCACTGTTAGTTTGGACCATGGAAGAAACTGTTCCAAACCAGGATGGTGACATTGTAAGGGGCTGTGAGCACATCCACCAGTGACTGCTCCATGACCAGCTTTAGCATGGAGATTGTACAACATGTCCAGGCATCCAACTGTCCTGCAGTCCATTAAAATGCTCATTAGTTTGCAGTCTGTGCCAAGGGGTGAAAAGCTCTGGGGCACTTGGTGGTACTTTGATATCTCTGTATTACTTGAGTAGGCAGAAAAGCTAGGGGCCCGACTCCAGTCATATTAATGTGGCTGTGCCTGAACTGTCTCAGCTGCAGAGGAATGGTCACTTCATGTAGGTTTCCCTAATGCGTGGCCACTTCCCTCGCCCACCCACCCACCTCACCCCACATATGCTTATGCACTACCTTCAGCCACAGGGCAGCCCTTGCCCACCAACTCCCTAAGTCACCTCAACTGCAGGGCAGCCCTTGCAACCATGCCCCCCCCCCCCCAACGTCCCCCCCGCCAATGTGCCTCAACCTTGAAGTCCAACAGGTGACCAGGGTGAGTGTTCTGCAATGTTACTGTGCACTCACCTTCGTGTTCCCCTCAAAGTGCAGCTCGCCAATTGCACGCCTTATATATGCTGTTGTGAAACACATTGGCGAATGATATACAGAAGTATTACAGTGTGGTTCCTGATGTTTGAAGGCAGGAAACATGGCCCACCATCAGTGAGCGGAGCAGATTACTGCAAACTGGTTTCATGACACCGTGAAAACGATTTTTGGCCTCCTCGCCATATTGTTCGCTCACGCCACGGAACACGCCCGATGCCAGTGAACACCAAAATTCCCGGCCTATGAATGAGCTGGTTATTCAATATGTTGCAGAGAAGTTATCCCGCTGGGACAGCTGTATACGGATCATTATAGATGTTAGTGATTACGATTTCAGAGCTGAACAATGGACGCAGGGATTCAGTTGCAGGCTCGGAATATTCACAAAAGATGTGAAAAGCAGAAGCTTCCCAGGACGAGGTAGGTCTGGATTAATCCCAGGAACTGTGTGCCCGCTTGGTCACAAAGCTCTCACAAGAAGTTTCTCCTCAGGGAGAGGTGGGTATGGGTTAATTCCTGGGATTTTGTATCCATTTGGTCACAAAATATGTGTAAGAAGATGCCCCTACAAGAGGGTGAATTAAATTAAAAGAAGAAATATGTTCACATTGGTTTTTCTCTTCCTTTTTATATATTTAAAGAAACTCTTCCTGTCCATTTTTCTATTACTTGCTAGTTCACCCTCAAAATTTATTTTCTCCCTCTAATTTTGTTGGCCATCTTTTGTTGTTTTTTAAACTTTCCCAATCCCTTGGTTTACCACTAATCTTTGCCACATTGTATGTTTTTTCTCTCAATTTGATTCTGTCATTAACTTCCTTGGGTTAACCATGGTTGGTTTATCCCCTTCCTTGAATCCTTCTTCCTCACTGGGATATATATTTATTGAGAGTCATGAACTATTTTCTTAAACATCTGCCATTGGTCATCAACTGTCTTTTCTGCTAAACTGCTTTCCCAGTCCACTCCAGCCAACTCTGCCCTCATTCCATTGTAATTACCCTTATTTAAGTTTAGCACAGTTGTTTCCAACCCAAGTTTCTTACTCTCAAACTGAATGCTAAATTCTACAATATTATGGTCACTATTTCCGAGGGGATCCTTTACTCTGAGATCATTTATTAAACCTGCCTCATTTCAAATCACCAGATCCAAAATAGCCTGATCCCTGGTTGGATTCACGACATATTGTTCTAAGAAACTGTCCCAAATACAATCTATGAATTTTTACTCGTGTCTACCTCTGCCAATTTGATTTTCCTAATCTATATGAAGATTAAAGTCACCAATGATTAGTGTACTGCCTTTTTAACATGCCCTCAATATCTCCTAATTTATTCTCTGTCCTATAGTGTAGCTACTGTTAGGAGGCCTATAGGCTACTCCCACCAGCGTATTCTTCCCCTTGTTATTTCTTACCTCCACCCATATGGATTCTACATCTTCCGATCCAAGATCCTTTCTTGCTATCGTACTTATTCCATCTCATACTAACAAAGCTATCCCACCACCTTTTCCTTCCTGCCTGTCCTTTTGAAAAGTCACACACCCCTGAATATTTAGTTCCCAGCTTTGATCTCCTTGTAACCAGGTCTCCGTAATGGCTAAAAGATCATAACTATTAAACTCTATTTGTGTCGTTAATTCATTTATTTTGTTCTGAATACTATGTGCATTTAAGTAAAGGGCCATTAAATTTGCCTTTTTATCATTTTTCCCCCTTTGCCCCATTTGCTGCTTTTTTTATGTTTGTAACCTCTGTCCCCTCCTGTCACACTCTGGGTATCATTACCTAAATGGCTGCCCTGCAAGGCTGTCATGTCCTTTTGCTTTGTAAGCCTATGTATCCCATTTTCAGATCTCTCACCCCCTCTATTTAGTTTAAAGCCCTCTCTGCAGCCCTAGTTATTTGGTTCACCAGGACGCTGGTTTGAGCATCGTTCAAGTGAAGCTCATCCCACTGGGACAGCTCCCTTCAACACCAGTACTGGTGGCAGTGCCCCATGAACTGAAACCCATTCCTCCTACACCAATCTCTGAGCCACGCATTTAACTCCCTGACTTTATTTACCCTATGCCAGTTAGCATATAGCTTGCCCATAGCTCAGTTAGCAATCCTGAGATTATTAGCCTGGAGGTTCTACTTTTTAATTTAGCTCCTAACTGTTCAAATTCTTTCAGCAGAACCTCCTTCCTAGTCCTATCAATGTCGCTGGTACCAACATGGATGACGCCAACTGGATCCCTCCCCTCCCACTCTAGGTTCTTCTCCAGCCCTGAGGAGATGTCCTTAGCCCTGGCACCAGGCAGGCAACACAGCCTTCAGGACTCATACACACTGCTGCAGAGAACAGTATCTATCCCCTTAATTATACTGTCCCCTACCACTACTACTTTCCCATTTCCTCCACCTGACTTGAATGGCTCTCTGTACCACAGTATCATGGTCAGTTCACTCATCCTCCCTGCAGTTCTTGTTCTTGTCCACACAGCTTACAAGAAACTTGTAACTGTTGGACAGTTGCAGGGGCTGAAGCTCTTTGAAAGCTACCCCTGGGTCCCCACACCTGCTTCACCTGCAGTCACACCCTCCTGTCCCTGATCACAGATCAAATTTGAAAGTCCTAATCTGGGGGTCTGACCACCGCCTGGAGCAAAGTGTCCAGGTAGTTTTCCCCCTCCCTGATGTGGTGCAAAGTCTGCAGCTCGGGCTCCAGCAACTTGACTCAGATCCAAAGTACCTCGAGCTGCAAACACTTGGTACAAATTTGTTTGCTTTGGATCACCTTGGTGGCCAGCAGCACCCACATGCTGCAGCGGCAACACATAACCCGTCCTGCCATCATTATCGTATTTTATTCAATTTATTAATTAATTACTCAAGTATCCACACTCTTTATGCTTTACTATAATTATTATTTTATACACACTAGTATCGACCTTATACTTAACAAGCTTTCTCTAAGGAAAAGAGGGAAAAAAAGACTAGCGATCAAACACAAACTAAAGACCTTACTTTTACTTTAAAGACTAGAAATACTCACCCATCCTACTCACCAATCAGCTGCTCTCCACAGTCTTTTCCCTCTCACGCTCTTTAATGGTTTCACACTCTTCTCTCACTCTCTCACTGTTAAAGATCCTCTCCTCTCACACTCTCTCGCTGGAAATGACCACACTGTTCCTCTCACACTCTCTCACTGTAAATGGCCTCGCAATGTCTGGCGAGACCATGCAGCCTTATTTCAATTGTAGATACGAGCTCACTTGCCAGGACAGCATATTGCTCTGGGGAGAAAGGGTTATTGTGCCCCCAAGAGGACGAAGGCCATTACTGGCCGAATGACATAGCGCTAACCCTGGCATTAGTAAGATGAAGATGGTCATGCGCAGCTACTTGTGGTGGCCAGAGATGGACGCAGACATCAAAACTCTAGTCAAAAGTTGTCTTCAATGCCAGCGGGTACAAAAGCTAACCTCCCACCCCCCCCCCACCCCCTTAGCTCCTAGCTCCATTACACCCCTGGGGAATGGCCGGCGTGGCCATGGGTGCGCCTCCACCTCGACTCCATGCGACCCTTCTTGGGCACGATGTTCCTTTTACTAATAGACGCCCATTCCAAGTGGATGGATGTCTATGAAGTCCGGTCACCCATGTCAACTGCCACCATAGACGGCTTGCACAGAGTTTTGCAGTGCATGGGTTACCAGAGGTGCTCGTATTGGGTAATGGGACTGCGTTTACCAGCGGGGAGTTCCACAGGTTTACGACCCTCAACAGAATAACTCATATCAAAACCTCGCCTTACCACCCTGCCCCTAATGGTTTGACTGAGCGGGAGGTCTAAACTTTTAAGTCCAGGATGAAGAAGGTGGATGGGGATTCTATCAGATTATCACGGTTCCTGTTTGCATACCGGACGATGCCACACACGACCATCGGTATTGCCCCTGCTGAATTACTAATGAAGAGATGTCTCCACACCCGTCTAACTCTTATCAGGCCAAATTTAGTGGGGAGGGTAGAGAGAAGCCAAGAGGGCCAGAAGACCAGACATAATAGCCATAATCATGAAAGAAATTTCATGGTGGGAGACACAGTTCTCGAGAAGACCTTTGGAGATGGGCCCAAATGCCTATCAGGCAAAGTGAACGCCGTGACAGGACCTCTCTCCTATAATGTATCGGTAAACGGACGAATAGTTAGATGACACGTGGATCATCTCCAGAGAAGAGAGGCAGTCCCACAAGAAGGAATGCCGTCATCATCTGTGCTTGAGTCTGCACCGCACATGGAAGAAACGTCACACTATTTGGAAGTACCGGTGGGGCCTATTGGACCCGAGAAGGTCGAAGAACCAAACTTGCCCACTTCCACTGAAGAGCCTCGTGGACAACTGGCCCCAGGAAAAGGGGTCTCAAAAAAGCCAGCTGAGGTCATTGAGCTATGACGCTCAACATGTGCGAGGAAGTCATGTAAATAAGTGGAATGTTGTGATGATTATCAATTGTACTTCCAAGTGAAGGGATGTGGTAAAGTGGAGTGCTATGTACCTTTAAGAGAATGTAGTTGGCTGACCATGTGACTGTATCGACCAATTGCTGTACAGCACAGGCTACTTTGGTAATTCTAAGTCTAGATTTGGAGGTGATTGAAGAAGCACACATGGTGTTAGTGCTCCATTCGTAGTTCCAATAAACCACCAGTGTTTGTTAAGTAAATTGGTCTCTCTCTGCCTACGTTGTTTCAAGCACCGACTAGTGTGTAGATAACAAGGACGCAGCTCGCGTTTGCGGGACACAGTGAACCCAATAACCCAAAACATAAAAGTACATTAAAGGACAATACCGAGAAAGTCAGTGATTAGATAGGAGTAGGAAAAATTAAGCCTGGAGGGAGGAAACATACAGCCAGGAATGAAATTTAGAAAAGGCTGAGAAGCTGAGAAAGGTTGTGATTAAAGAAGCCACACTTTGGTATACTTCAAATCAAATGTTCTTTTCTACTTTATATAGCAAATATTAATCGGTTCAGTATAACAAGGGCTGTAACTTCCGAGCTCTAGGGCCTCGTATCTGGGGGAGTACTCCAAAGATGCGCTGGGGAACCCACCCACCAGAGGTTCCCAGGTAATGTTGGCATGGCAATTGCCTGGGAAGTGCAAACTTCCCATGGGCAATTGTGCTGCACTGGGAACCATCCAAAAATTGTGATTTAAAACGGAAACTTTGAATGTTTCTGACTGGGCTACATCAAAAGTTACCCAAAAAAGTTAGAAGAATTGAAGGCAATTCCAGCTTCTGGGTAAGTATTGTACACACCCACACCGACTCCCCCATAGGACTTGTCCTCCCTACCCCTGAACCTCCAATGACTCCCCCAATACCCTTCCATGGGACTCCACCTCCCTCCCCAAAGAGGACTCCCTACCCCTCCCACGGATCTTTCCCTGACCCGGGACTACCCCCCACAACAGGCCCAACACAACCCAATCCAACACCCCAAGGCCTGGCCTGACCCAACCCACCTACCACCCCCCATCCCCCCATCCCCCCTGCCACCCCGCGCAAAGCAACCACCGCGCCCCCACCCCCCCACCCGCCCCACGGCCTGCCAATCAGAGTGGATGAAAGGTGTGTAAAAGATTAGGTGGAAATGAATGATACATTCATTTGCCTTAACTAATGTTCTTTCACAATGATGTAGCTTAGTGATACATCTTAAATGAATGCTGACCTAGAGTGAGAACATCTGATGTGGTCCAAATTTCATTTTTTTACCAACACAGTTAAGTGCCAATACACAATTCAGAACATCAAGCCATGCTAATGTATAAGAAGATACCTTATATATGAGTGTAATAGTCTTCATAATTAACTTAGCAACTTGAACCCTCTAACACTTCACCATAAACAATTAAAAATCTAAATTTTTAATTTAGAAAACAAAAACAGCAACAATGGTACTGGTCAAATCTCGTGAGTAATACGTTTCTATGACTTTATAAGCTGAAAAGACTGAAGAATTTTACTTCCATTGTTTTACCAGCAGCTTCTGTGAGCATTTTGCTGAGCAATAATGCCAAGTGTCCCAGTGGCTAGTCTCAATATAGAGTTCTTCCCCTATTTGCCTATTTAGTTTAAATCAAATTGTGAACATGCTGATTGGTTAGTTCTTTCAAAGGCAAAGATAGCTAACGCCCCTTTAGATCATTTTTTTTCATAGTTATATTCCATTATGTTATACTCTCCTCTCTGTTATGCCCTGCAGCATTCTTTCCTTGATAGTTGGGCAAGGGACCTGCTCGTACTGCCAAACCTCTGTCACTGTATCTCTTTAATTGGTTTCCAGTGGAGTATGAATCCAACCTCAGGTGACTAGGCTGCTGATTTTCTATTCCCATCTGTAGTTGCACACCTCTATTCCAATGAATTGTCCAGTATTGGGAACATCAGCATGTTGGAATTCCAGACTTCAATCAGAGCCTCACCACATCACTATCCTGCGAAGGAATTTAAAAAGCATATGCTAGACGAATTTGAACAGCACTTTCTGTTCTGATTAATGCCGCAAAAGTCAATAGCTTAGCACCTGCATGTTTGGCATTACATGAACTGGTTTGGGATCCAAAATTGCATTGCAGTGTATGTGCACATATCTGAAGCTGGCTGTGCTGGATGTCATTTTGGTAAAGGCATTAATTTGGGTTTGGATAGTGTGCCAGGAATATGTAGAGTAGGCAGATCATGATTTCAATCAGTATGTAAGGCTGATTTGATGTCAACAGTACCATTTTTGACTTGAATGCTTCTATCTTAACATTGCACAGCTGAACATGGCATTCAACAGCAGGAAGAAACTGCTTCAATGCCATTTAAAAGGATCATCAACGAATTTCAGGTTAGTTGTTGCTTGATTTCTATTGGCTGCTGCCTGAGTTTTATGAAATGTTTGGTTTGTATTGATACTTGAAGTTTACAGGGCATGGTGTGGCCTTCAACAATTCAGCTCAGACCACTTCTCCCATGGGTAATTCCTTGGCCTGCACGCCAGGGAGAATGAGGTGAGGCAACATCGAGGAGCCCAAGCTGCTCAAAGAAGGGGGAAGAGGAGGGGGAGGAGGAATCTCAGCAGGTGGCCATACTTGCCCACGGTTTTCATGGAGCAATTCTCCAACCTCAACCTCAGTGAGGGCTAGTGCATCAAAAGTCTCCAATTCACCCTGGGGTTTCCCATTGAAATCTATCATCTGTTAAAGCCCAAATACAGGCTGCAAGAAGGGCAAGGACAGCATTGCCAGTGGATGTGAAGATGACCAAGGACATAAACTTTTATGTGTTGGGCTCCCTCCTTGCCAAAGCAGGCAATATTTGCAAAATCTTGCAGTTTGTTGTCGACCGTTGAGAGAGGGAGGCCGCTGAGGCTCTTTCTGTTTAATTCTCTCTTGCCCGAAGGAAACAGGCAGAGCAATCACATAGCTTTGCTAATATTGCATGCTTCTCCATGGTGCAGGCTACCATTAACTTATTCATGTCACCTTGCAAATGTGACATGTAAATTCTAAGATGTACTACACCCAGAGGGATTCCACTCCTTCATTGTCCAGCTGGTGTACAATCGTATTCAGAGCATCATGTAGGTTAATGCCTGGTGTCCTTGCAGCAGCCACAATACCTTCATTTTGCGGCAGTTCACTGTGCCATCTGCATTTAAGCCATGATGATAAACCTAGCTGTGGGACAACAAGAGCTATTTGCTCACCACCTGGCTCATGACTCCAGTGCATGACCCATGTACATGTACATGTATATAACATAATGTATGCTTCCATACAAACTGTGACTGAGCAAGCCCTTGAGGTGCATAAGCAACACTTATACTTCCAGGACCATTTTATAAGAGCCCTGCAGCACTCACCAGAGTGTGTGTGTAATGATTTGTCATGATCTAATGCATGCTGTACAATCTCGAATTATAAGGGCTTAGCCCTTGGCACTGGGTGCAAGCTGGGCAGCTGAACAGGAAGTGAAGGAGGCAACCATCACATCCCCTTTCGAGCCGAGCTGTCCCAGATTGAGTCATTTGACTACATCAGCAATGAATGTAACCCCTATTCAACATTCATCGTCCCACACCTTATCTCTATTACTACGTTAAAAGCTATTACAAAACAAGCATTCAAAACTAACATTGTAAATCAAATCATCCAATGTGCAAAAATCAAGTAATGACCTTTATACATTCCTTTAGTGTCTTCCTTCTTTCTGCCTTTGCCTATCCTCATGCTCTTCTGCATTGTTACCCTAGTGGCTACAGCATGGTTGGTGGAAGGCTGCTTGGCCTTCAGTGGGTGAGTCTGAAGATGGTTTTGCAGATGACCTCACACTGTTTTGGCCTGAGAAGGTCTGGGTTTGGACTACTTCACCTCAGCATGGGTGTCAGTAATCAGGGCTCTCTGACCGGCTGACAGACAACAGCATGGACATTGGTGGAGTAGCAGCAGTGAAGGTTGAAATCTGTCATTCTGAGAGAGGACAGCTAGTTTCTGCTCACAGTGCTACCACTACTCCCACTGGCCAGCACCTCAGCAATTCTAGTAATGTGTTGGTGGGCAGGTTGCTGGACTGCTGTGAAGGTCTGCAAGCCTCTTTGAGCACTGTTATCTACAGCTAGGATGGCAGCAGTGCAGCTTGCATGCAGAAAGCTGAGCTTGCATGACCTCAGTCTGAGGTTCCACTGCAGCACCCAGGTATTGGGTGGCTTCTGCTTGTGCTACATTGGAAGCTGAAATTTCAGATGCTGCATCACCGTTGTGCCCATGCGTTTTATTATGGAGTTGGCCTTTCAGGCTGCAAAGGATGGGCTGTGCAAAGTCCTGTGCCAAGTTGGTTTTGGGCTTTTCCATGCTCCTTGACAGTGAGCACAGGTTTTCTGGCAGGTCTACCAGGCGCCAAACATTTTAGTGTGTACACTGCAACACCACCACCACCCCCCACCATTTTCTCCAGGCTCCCCCTTAAAAATCCTCATCTGAGTCCTCTTGAGCAGCACTTGTATGACCTCCGCCTCCAGTGAGCTGGCACCTGTGTTCTCTTTGTCCCCTGGCCTGTCTGCAACCAATGTTTTGGATAAGGGTGGTCCTAGTAGATCCATGCTGTCAAGACTGTCATAAGAAGGACTGAGGATGTTCTGCAGAGGTACACCATTTTAGTGAAGTCCATGCTCATGGAACTCGGATTGTTTGGGTGCTGCTCTCCATTTAGAATCAGGTTAAATCCCAGAAGAAAAGGAGCTGGTGTCCTACATTAGGAGGTTCAGAGCTTTGAAGGACATTGTGGCTGAATTTAGTGTCATATATATGAAGTGGGAACTGTCCAGTAAATCTGTGGATCAATTTTTGATGTAGCTGCTATATAAAGTATAATCTATGGTTTATGTTGACTGACATTTTTCGTTAATTCATGTTTATGTTGATTTTGGTTTGATTGTTGAAGTAAAAGTTATAAGAAGTGAAATTGTGTCCATTAGTTTTCTCATTGTGGGTCATTTAGTTGTTGGTCTCCAGGGGGATCATAACACTACACTTTGGTTCCCTGCATTTTGTCTCCTTTTTTTCTCGAACAGGGTAGTTGCATTTTCAGTTTTCCAAACTGCTGGGACATTTCCAGAATGTTGGAAATTTTGGAAGAGTACAACTACTGCATCCACTATCTCTGCAATACTGCTTTTATGACCCTAGGATGCAGGTCACCAGGGCTAAGGGACTTGTCAGCCTTTAGTCCAATTAGTTGTGAAGTACTTTTTTTCTAGTGACAATAATTGTTTTATTTCCTCCCTCCTTTTGCTCACTGATTTTCTACTGTTATTGGGATGCTTTTAGTGTCTTCTACTGTGAAGACAGATACAAAATATTTGTTCAAAGTCTGCTATTTCCTTGTTTCCCATTATTAATTACCCAATTTCAGGCTCTATGGGACCAAAATTATTTTAGATACTCACTTCATTTTAGATACTTTTATATACTTACTGTCTGTTTTTATGTTTCTTGCTAGTTTACTCTCATAATCTACTTTCCCCCTCTTTGTTGAAAAAAGAGAGATGCTGTCGAAGCTGCTCGTCTTGTACTCATCAGGACAGATTTGCAAGAATGCCAAACCTCAAAGGAAGCAACAATTTATACTGCATGAGAAGAGGCTGCTGATTGGTTGACAAATGGACTCTGATTGAAAGAGGCATTGCCATTGAGAATGCACCAGGGAACAATTAACTGCCAAGCAGTTTGAACAACAGGTTAAGTTAGCCATTTCACGCTGCTACTATGCAGCAACAACATAAGTGATACTGTCCACTAACAGGATGCTGCCGTCGAGCCAAAAAGTTCTGCCTATCATTCAGATGAATAATGTGGTGTGTAAATTTCAGTGCTGGTATAATGCCAGGTATGAGGGCTATATGTCCCAATGATTGGTGGATCATATCAAACACCATGTCTGTCCGCAACAGGCAAACTACTGATCATACCCAACCCTTGTGCTTGCAAAACACAGAACATAGGTTGGAATTTTCCATTTATGAGACTAAGTGCGGTGGCGGGTGTTTTTGGCGGCACATACACCACTGGCTGGAATGGTGGGAACTTGCGCCCAATTCTGTGCTTGGAAGGTCATTAATCACGCACAGGCAAGCATCAGGCTGTATCACCTAGTGGGTTGGGAGCTGATTTGTCCACCCACCATTAGCTGATGTGGCTGAAGGCCCGGGATCCATATTTAAAGGCCAGTCCAACACATTATCTTGCTCTCTCCAGCCCACCTGTTTTCCGGACACGTGTAGAGATGTCTTGCAGCCAGAAGAAGGCCAAGAGCCTCAAGAAGAAGGCAGCACCACGCTTCACCCACCAGGCCTTCCAGGCTTTGATCAGAGGAGTGCAGGCACTATCCCAGGGATGGCTGCAGGAAGTGCAGCAGCCTCACCTGTCCGGCCTGGAAGGCTGTCACAGAGCAGGTCAGTGTGGCTGACAACTGCACCTGAAATGCCATTCAGTGCAGGAAGAGGATAAATGATCTCATCTGCTCCGCCAGGGTAAGTCATCCTTCAACACCCTCAAATATCAAACTCTCATCATGGCATCATGCACTCAAATATCTACTCTCTTCATGGATCTCACACAATCATTAGCAGGGGATACATAACAATACACATTCTTTCACCGCAACTTTCACATCACCACCATCCCACCTATCATGTTGCTCACACTCCATCCTCTGGCCCTTCTGGGGAGGGCTCACCACACACAGGGGACATGCACCTCACCCAACCTCTGCTCCATCCTTTCTCATCACATGTCTTTCTTTCTTCTTCATACAGGCCATTCTGGTGCACAACAGGTGCAAGAGATCGCAGACCTGGGGAGGGACGGATGACATCATTGCTCTCACTGAGGTTGAGGAGGCTACAGGCGAGCTGGCTCGAGAGGACAGGAATCGCTCTGTGGGGAAGGGGAGATAGGCCTCTTCCAGCAACCTAGTATGGACCACAGCTCCATCACCTTATCAAATCCCGACATTCACAGTGAGTCACATGCTCATTAACTGAAACTCTATTTTCTATTCCTAGGCACCAACAGACCAGTGGGAACGATGGAGAAGTCTAACTGTGTTCTGTCTGATGTTGTGGCTCCGACATGCGAGCACCTTGAGGTCACCATGGGAAGGCTGACGACCACCATGGAGACCTTGGTCCAGCGGGTCTTGCTGGATTTGCGCTTGGCCCTGCACTCTCTGGCCACACACCCTGGTGGACACCATCAAGATGTAGGCAGCATGAGGACGAGGCACCTTGATCTCCTGCCAGGTGCGCCACCTACTGCAGGAGTCAGGGCAGGGCCCTTAGGCACCCACAGGGAGGATAAGCGTCAGCCAGACACCCTGGAGGTCTCGTCTCAGGACACTCCAAGGGTGTGCAGCCGCTCATAGTCCCCTTTGCCTGTGACCCCATCCACTCCTGCTTCTCAGGTCGCCGAGGGCACTTTTGCCTCTAAGCAGGTGACACTTATCAGGTCAGGACCCTCCTGGCCACCGGCCGCCAAGGTCATCACAAACATCAGGAAGTAGCAGTTAGCAGGCTACCTCCACCTCCGCTGCGGGTGTCGGGGCTGCACCTAAGCATAGCGCTAGAGTTAGGTAAGTTAAGAAAGTTTGATGTCACTTTTGGGTCACGGGTGTGCTAGACATGTAAAGAAATTGCACTTTTGTGAATACATTTGATGGTTATGTTAATGTTTTGGGCAACTGAAGGCATTGTGATTTTGTTCTTTGGAATCCTCTTATTTTGAGGTTTAGCCATCATCCCACTCAGTGATAGTGTCCCACTGTGAGATTCACATTCCTGTGATGTCAACCTCAATTGAACTAGTCTCCGCACCCCTTGTGCAATGTCAGAGAGATGTGTTCAAATCATTATTTGAAGTGTGTGATGTAAGCGTTTCTAACCCTTCTTCCTCAAGGATCACTATTGAGTGAGGGCAGCTCATTAGAATTGATAATCTCGCGGCATTTGTGTCTTCTCAGTGGTAGAAGCAGAAGAAGAGACATGCATGGGAGGAGGAGATCCCTCGGCATGTCCACATCTCAGTTGCAGCAGTGTCTTCTCTTGCATCGTTCTTGTTCCGAAGTGGGCTCTCAGTTCCCAGAGTGAGCTCACTCTCGGGGGCCCATGGACCAAAGCAAATATCGTGGCCTAAAGATTCATGAGGCCAGAACGTGAATGTGAGACTCATTCTTGCTGCAAGTGGGTGGACATCCCCTGAGATGAAAGAAAATGCATAGAAGGCTAGGAGAGATGTGGCCACTTAACTTTACTCTTCCTGGAACTTGTCAGCAATTAACGCATCACAGGCACATCTCCCATGTCTCCCTTCCTCTATGGCATGACTGTGCTCATATTGACCCTCAGCAACCTTGTGAGGTTCCTGGTCCTCTGGATCTTCATCCTCCGATGAGCTCTCATCCTCCAGTTCATCCTGTGGCAAGGGTTCACCTCTCTGCATTGCCAGATTGTGAAGGGTGCAACATACTGCGATGATGCGGGAAACCCTGTCGGGAATGTATTGCAGTGAGCCATCTGAGTGGTGCAAGCACCTGAAGCGCATCTTCAGAAGCCCTATGGTCTGCTCTATAAGGGGGCGTGCAGAACTGTGGGCAGCATTGTACCACTTCTCGGAACAATTCTGAGGGTGATGCACAGCTGCCATCAGCCAGTGTTGCAGTGGGTACCCCTTATCCCCAAGCAGCCATCCCTGCAGATGTAATGGCCCCTCAAAAATCTCAGGCTCCTTGGAGTGACTCAGGATGTAGGAGTCATAGCAACTCCCAGGGTACTGTGCACTAACGTACAGTATGTGCTTCAGGTGATCGCACACCAGTTGTGCATTGACGGAATGATAGCCCTTGCAGTTTATAAACATTAAGAACTGCTGCCATGGAGCCCGTATAGCCACATGGGCGCAGTCTATTGCACCCTGCACTCTTGGGAAGCCTGAGATGGCAGCGAAGCCGGTGAATCTCGCAGTCTGGCTATCTTCATCCAGGGCAAACCTGACATAATGATGGAACTTCCTAAAAGGGCATCTGTGACCTCATTTATGCGTTGATGTGTTGCAGAATGAGAAATGCCGCACAGGTCCCCTGTTGATCCTTGGAAAGAACCAGAGGCAAAGAAATTTAGTGATGCAGTCACCTTCAAAGCCACCGGCAGGAGATACCCTCCAACTTCTGTGGTGTCAGGTCTTCATGAAGAATATGGCATGTGTGATGTGTCAGAGCTCGGGACAAGTGCAGACATGCACTGCATTGCCTCTCACTCATTAGTAAATACGATAAACCCTAGTTGCTCATGTTGTCTGGGTCTCTCCTTCTGACCCTCCTGTTCATGCTATGGCTCCACTTGACCATATCCCTCCTGCTGGAGCTGTACACGGTGTCGCCTCTCTTCCTCCTTTGCCTCCTCCATTGCATGAGGACCCTGACAAAGGTGGCATTGAGTCCTAGATCCATATGTGTTTTTGCCTTCGCTCTGAAAGGAAACATTGAAGACATTAATGATTCAAGGGGCAAGAAAGCGAAGCTCAGAAGATGATACTTTTGGAGACTGTAAGAGTCCATAGCTTTTCCTGCACTACTTGCATGGTGGCTGATGCCGCCTTGTCCCTGAGACACTAGCACACACATCGAGGTGACTAAGATGGCGTCACAGATATGTAACAGACTCTTGTTCACTCCTGTAGCACGACCCCTTAATTTACAGAGCGTATGAGATGAGGTGGTTTTATTTTGTTGCTTAAACCCCAGTGCAAGTTACAAAATCAATAAAGATTTAGTTCCCTTTAATTCCTTCACCTTTCCACACTTGTATATCCATGAACTACAATCATTATGTTAGAGGACTATCTGCAAAATGTCTATGACCATGTAAATACAGTTCAACATTTTTTTGTTGAAATGTATAACTGTTCCATTTCAACAAAATGCAATTCTCAAAATTACCCTTGTATCAAGATGTGTGTCTGTTGTTTAGTGTTCATAAACTGTAAGCCTTTTATGAAGAGACAGAAGTGATTTTTTTTTGCATTAAAATACATGTCAGCTCCCTGTGCTTTCAGCTGACAGTAAGTGTTTCAACCCATGGATCAGCTTGCTAGCATTTCACATGTAAAATCTTTTTGTGATGTTGGGATTGGAGGTTATCAGTACGAAGCAATCAGGTCAGCTGGAAGACAGGGCTGGAGTTTGGTCGAACCAATCATAGAGGTTGTAAGGGAGGCTGGAGTCTGGGCCAATTAATTAGTGCTATTTTGTCCTATTGTCTGTTGCAACAGTTGTTTGTGATCTAAGGGATCACTAAGGTGATGAGGGAGACCATTCAGCTCACTTAACTCATCCTCCAATTTTATATTTTTATATACCTTTATATTTTGCATTTATATTTCATGTTGCTGCAGCTAAGAAGCCCCTAACCAAAGGCTGAACATGAGTGCTAAGCTTTGTAAGCGATATAAATTTCTAATTATTAGCTTTCTACAATGAGAAGAATTATGGTTGGGAAGCTCATCTTAACCCTTCATCGCAGCCTTGAATTTGCCAATGAAACTTTAATGCATTTTTTATTGCCTTTTCTTCCCCAATGTTTGTGGGAGCTGCTTGGAAGTAGAAAATTCTTAAAGTGGAAACTCCTGTTCTAGTTCCCCATCTATCAGTCCCAGGTCTGGTGCTCCCTCCTCTTCGTACAGCTGTCCAAAAGATGAACTAATGATTTCTTATCACTATAAATATGGCCTGTGTTTTATGGTAATAATAGCTCCGTTATTATGAAGTAAATTGGGCAGCAACTTCTAGAGTTGGCACGAGTGCAAATAAATGAGGAAATCTGAAAGCTGCTGTCCAATCTACCCTACTCTGCCATCATTTTCACTATAGCGGTACCTTGCCAATAGACTCAGCATTGAAATATTTAAAAGGTGTAGAACTGTAGTTCTTTACCAATAGTTATCTAGTAAACATGTCAGATGATGCATCCAGGTATAAAGAAATTTTTAATTATATGTTAAGTCTTAATTGCCAACAAGCTTGCTCTCTAGTCTTAAAATTTAATTTAAGAGGTGTGAAGTTTCATTCCTTCAGACTTTATTTCCCATTGAAGTTTTAAAAGATATTTTATTAACTTTTTCTTTCTCTGGTTTCTATCTCTTAGAGTGGAATCATCCCAGATTTGCAATAAGTGCGGTAACGAGCGAGAAAAAGGATGTTTTACCCACACGCTGCAATGGTGGCATTTCATGCCATATTGTTCCAATCCCGCCTAATTAATTCTGCATTCCTGGGGAACACGCTGTGTCGATGGTGGGCAGGCTCTCATTTGCCCAGCACGCCATCATCTTGTCGCTTTATCATGTTGGGCGCCATATTTAAAGTGCAGCCGCGTGAACACCTCTCAATCCTTACAGCCCAGGACTGCTGCAAAGAAGACATGGCCCCAAAAGGCAAGAATACTGCAGCCCTCTGTTTGATGACATATCCCTTGAGCGTCTTTTGGACACAACAGAGGCCCGCCGTGATGTCCTCTACCCCGCTCTGGCTGCAGGAAGGGCAGCAACACCACTTATTCAGCATTGGAGGCGGTGGCAGCAGTGGTCAGTGCTAATGCCCTGCAAAAGAGGACAGCCACCCAATGCCTCAAGAGGATGAATTGTCTCACGCATTCCGCCAGGGTATGGCACTCCTCTTCATCACTCTCAACTCACAACTCACAAACCCATCACACATCCACAGGGATCTCACCCGTCAAGGGACAACACCACTAACTCTTACACATACCCTCGTATCTCCATCAGGCTCATATGCTCTCCAGCTTGTGACCTCATCCCGTCCATGGCTCTGCTCACCACACAAACACTCCACACAGTGCCATGCGTCCTGCTCACAGTCTCTCCATCTGTTTTCATTTAGGAGAAGCTGGCTCACATCAGCAGGGAGAGGTCCCAGGCCGGGGGTGGAGTGGCCCACTTTAAGCTCCTCACTCACTTTGAGGAGCGTGCCATCGTGCTGACTGGTGAGGACATGGACCGTGCCTGCGGTGTTGGTGAGGTCAGCAGCAAACACCAGCCTGAGGATCCTGCACTGCATCATCCCCCTCTCAATTCAAATGTGAATGGTCTGTCTCCTGCTTTTGACTCTGCTGCCATGCACTAATTATCTCTACCTTGATTCACAGGGAGCTCTGCCAAGTGACTGACACCCTCAGTCAGCCAGTCACTCAGCTCCGTCCAGGTCCTCATCCCCAGCCAAGAGCACACCTCTTCCATTGAAGAGCTGTAAATAAGCAGCCTGGAAGACTTGTCACAGTGCTTACCCACACCCTCCACCAGCGCAAAGGCACACACCTCGGTGGGACCTAGACCTAGAGCAGGCTCAGGTTCACAATCTGGTGGTCACCGCATGGACACGTCCGCAGCAGGAGGAGGCAGATTCAGCCAAGCTCCCCAGCATTCAGAAGACATCTGGAGAAGAGGCATCTGTGAGGCCTGAGTCGGATGACGAACCTCTGGTTTCAGCCTTCCAACTCATCTTGGAGAGTCAGCAGAAGGTGTGGGTACATCACACAGAGCTGTTGGAAGCCCTCAACAGAGTGGCACCCAAGTCGGAGGAGTGCGTCCGCCTACTGTCTGATGAAGTGTGTGTGCATGGAGGTCTCCATGGGAAGGATGGTGGAC
The DNA here is from genome assembly GCF_964194155.1 of Cetorhinus maximus. Lineage (NCBI taxonomy): Eukaryota > Metazoa > Chordata > Chondrichthyes > Lamniformes > Cetorhinidae > Cetorhinus > Cetorhinus maximus. Next base: position 159,303,863 of record NC_135880.1, on the reverse strand, counting down.
GCCATGGAGACCCTGGTCTAGCGGAATGAGATGCTGTACGCAGACCTGCACTCCATCGAGGTGGCCATGGGTGAGTTCCTGGAGTGGCAACGCAAGAGGGAAATAAGGCACTTCAACGTCCCCCCAGGTGCTCCTTCCCCTCAAGGAGTCAGGCATGTGCCCTTGAGCATCCGAAGGGAAGAGGAGCGGCAGCTGGACACCCCCAGGACATCCACTCAGGAATCTCAGAGCTGTCCTCTCCCACTTTGCCTGTAACCCCGTCAAACATGTTTTCAACTGGAGAAGGAGCAGCTGGCCCACAGGAAGACAGCCAAAGCAAATCGGGCCCGTAAGGGACCCACGCCGAAATCATCAGAGGCAACAGGGCTAACCATTGCACAGGCTGTCTCCACCCCTGCTGCGGATGTTAAGGCAGCACCTAGAAGTCGAAGGTATTCAAAAGTTAAGAAATTCTGATCACAGTTGGTTGCACAGGTGAACACATTTTGTCATTTTACAATCTGCAAATATATTCACTTTTACTGAATAATGTGTAATGGTGTCTTTCAGTTTCATTGACAGGCTTTGCGATTCCCCCAGTGCATCCACCCACCCCCCCCCACCGCTAACAGTTCGGCTGCACACAACCAGACCACGAGACATTCTGGAGGGAGAAGTTTGTGTGTGGAGCCTCGTGCAAGCACCCTCCCACGCACATGGATCCTTTCTGCATCACACTCATCTCAATGTCCCGAGCATTTTCAATGCCACCTGCTGGGGTTCTCTTTCAGTTGACCATCTGAGCTGACCTGTATCTCCACCCACCCATTGATCACATTCCCATGCAGCACCTGATCTTGTGCACAATGACTCTCGTTTCAGTTTTGATTTAGCAAGCATGGTAATGCCACAATTTTTTTGAGGTCCCCTGTCTTTCACCCTCCCTGAATCACCCATTTCCTTTCTCCCACTACTGTCGACCCCCACCCCGGCATCACCTTCCACCTCCCCACTGTCACCTACCAGCCACAACCTTTTTCAGGGATGTCCAGGTGAATGTGCACATTCCCTTCCTTCCCAAATATCCCACCCCCATCCTCACTAACGTCCCCTTCCTCCTCCTTCCCATCCCCAGCGTCCATGTCTGCCTCCGAGTCTCCACCAACTACACTTGCCATCCCATCTATCAATATCATCGCACCCTCACCCTCTCACCCTACCCCCTCACTCTGCCCTCAGTCATTCTCACCATTCCCCCTGACTAATGCACACCCTCCTTTCGCTCCCCAGGAGGCAGTTGTCGACTCAACAAAGCCTTCCCTTGCATGTTCAGCTGGACATTCCCCCCTCGGAACTCCTTCCCCACCCTCTGCTGCACTCACTCCCTGGACTCCCCCTCCTTCGGGTGGAGGAAGGAATCTGAAAGGGGGGAGGACTTAGTTCTTCCTCCACCCTTGCTTCTTCCTCCAGCCTTACTCCTTCCCCCTTCCTGACTCTTTCTTCCACCCTTACTTCTTCCTCCACCCTTACTCCTTCCCCTCTCTGTACTCCTTCCTACCCCTGGACTCCTCCCCCTTTCTGTACTCCTTCCTCCCCCGGACTCCTTTCCCTCCCTGGACTCCTTACCCCCTCCAAACTCCTTCCTTTACACCTTCCCCCACCCTACACCTACCTCCCAGTTGCTGCCTTCTCCCCCGACACTCCCTCCTCCCCCTATGTTCATCCCCCATCTCACCCCCGACAGCTTTGTTCCCCCTCCCCACTTCACCCCCCGACACCTTCATTACCCCCCAACCTCACTCCCCCAGCACCTTCATTACCTCCCACCAACTTCACTCCTCCCTGACACCTTCTTTCTCCCCTCCCAGCCTCAGCCCCATGACACACCTTCCTCTTCTGATCGAATCTAGACCTTCCTCTCCCAACCCCCGTACATCTTCCTTTCCCAAGTACAGCTGGATCCTCCTGTCCACCCCCTCAATGATCATCTGTTGTGAGAAGACCCTCAAAGATGATTTTCCACCTTCCGTGAGCTGCTTCATGGTGGAGCCATGCCCATGAGAATCCACCCAGCATGCCATGGACGTTCCTCCAGGGTCCCATTGCTGTCGGGCTCCAGCATCTTCTGCTCCTCAGATGTCTGCGATGTGAGCAAGGCCCTGGCTGTAAGTCCCAACTTCTGCACGTCACACTTTTCTGTCCTGATCCGGCGTGCTTTCCCGCTAATGTGCTCGGATGATCCAGTGTCGGAGGGGGGCTGGGTGACTCTGGAAAGCTGGGCTCATGATGATATGCTGATGTATTACAACGAAGTTCCCGACTTCCATGGTGGAAAACGCAGTCCGCCATTGACGGGCGGAGTGGATGATTGCAAATTGGTTTCACAACGACGTGAAGCTGAATTTTGGCCTTCTCGCCAAATTGCCCGCTCGCACCATCAAACAAGTCCGATGCCAACGGGCACAGAAAATTCTGCTCTTACTCTTTATTCCATCTTTTGCACCCTCTTAAATTTCACTTGCCATGCTTGATTTTACATTGAATTAGATATTCTGACTGTTATTTCATGGTTTAGACTTGATGTGGCTCAGTGAGGATTCTTCAGGCTGATTGCTTGAAGAGAGATGCTGTTGCTTGCCCAGCTCACAGATGCCACAGAACCTCTGTAGAGAGTGTTACACTGAAATTGATCACTATTAACAGTAGGTTGCCACTCAAAACTGATAAAAAGCTTGTTATATCTGTAAACATAGTGAACAATGAGTATTATTCCTTTGCCACTGACCACAAAATCTGGGTCAATGTGTTTATTATGTTTTTACCCTCAAAATAAGGAAAGTATAATAAATAATCTGTTAAAATGTAGCTTCCGAAAGCTTCTTTTTTATATATTTTTCACTAAGAGGTTCTCTGGGGTGTGCCTTGTTGGTGTCTTATGGCGTTTTCAGGACTTAATGGTATTGACATGGAGCAACTCTAGAAGAATATAGTTTTTATAGTCGGCTGATGGTTGAGCATATTTCATTGTTATATATTTGTTTTTTGCGCTCCAGCCACTTTTACCCAAAGTGTAATTGGAATGATTTATTTCCATTTTTACACTAAATGACATTTATTGTTTCCGACCCCATTTACTCATTAATAGCCAGCAGTTCCTGGCCGCTAATATAGCTACAGAGATGGTGTTGTCAACTTGTCATTCAATTCATAATGCCAACAGGAGTTAACCTACAATTTAGTACTTAATTTGTTCAGGGGCTAACATTTTGGCTTAAATTTGCCCCTACCGGAATTATGTTTTGTTTGAGCTTAACAGAAACCATCTGCTTTAAAAAGCTGTTTGTTTTTAGCCTGTTAGCCAGGCATAATGACAAATGGGATGCTAATATATATCTTGCCAATGCCACACCTTGAAAGATATTCTGATGTCAGTGAAGTGAGTTAGACTGCAGAGAAGAAAAGGCAAGCAGATAAGATCAAGAAAGAGATAATGGAACGAGAAAAGATAAAATAAATATATTGTTCGAATCAAAGGAACATTTAAAAAATAAATGAAAGACACAAGAGGAGAAAATTTTCCTGAAGGCTTAGTAGGCAATTATACTGTGTTATGTATTCATCTCCAAGATAGTTTCCTTTCTTATAATAGGCTAGTTGGTCCTATAAAGGCAGCATTTGGGACATTATAATGGGCAGTGGGAGATAATTTCAGCAGAGTACACATCCCTCATCGGTCAGTGTTGACAGGTTAGTCAATCATATGCTGTTGTTTTTGTCTGTCCATAGAATCAGGCCATTCAACCAAGTCAGCATTTAACCTGGTCGGAAGAAATAGTCCTAATCACATTTCCATATCCATTTATCCTCTGGTCCTTTGTCCACCTATCAAATCTAATCCTGAATGTTGACATAATTCTGCGTCAACCATTAACCCTGAAAGTGAATTCCATAGCTTTACAACTCTGTGCAAAGATGTTTCTCCTGTCTGCAGCTCCAGAACTCTTGCAGTTAATCTTGTATCTGTGGCCCCGTGTTCTGGGCCTGTCAACGATTGGAATCATCCTGCATCATTTTAAATGTGCGTATCATCTCAATGCTAATTGGGGATGTCCTAACAAATGAGGTTCTCATTTTTGAAATCTTTCTTTATATTTATATTTCCTCACATCAGGCAATATCTTTGTGAATTTATGTTGTACCCTCTCAAAATTTTCAATATATATTCTACAGTATGGAGTCCAGTACTGATTACTCTTCAGTACTATGAGCTCTTAACGTTTCACTTAGGCTCATTGTTATCTATCGCCAACCTTGACTCAGTGGTAGGTACCTTGCCTTTGATCCTGAAGATTTTGGGTTCAAACCGTAATCCAGGACTTGAGATAAAAGCAATGCAGACATTTCAATGCAGTACTGAGAGAGCAGTACTGGTGGAGTGCTATTTTTTGAAAGCGATTTCGCCAGATGTGTGGAAAATATCCTTTAACACATTCTGAAGAAGAGCAGAGGCATTCTCCTGGTGCCCCGGCCAAAATTTATCCTCAACCAACATCACCAAAACCTGATAATATGCTTTTTTTAACTGAATACTGTTTGGTAGCTGAGTGTTGCTGAAAAAAGAGACATGCTGTATAAACTTTTCATCTTGCATTCATCAGGACAGATTACAAGATTACCTACAGTAACGGGAACAACAATTAATACTGCATGAGAAGAGAGTGCTGATTGGTTGGTAAGTGGAATCTGACTGATAGAAGTGTTGCCATGGAGACTGCAGCCAAGGTTTTGTTCAAATTCAAATAAGGCTCTGATTGGTCAAAGCACTGCCTTAGGGAATGAAGCAGGGAATGGCAGTCCCCCAAGCTTTTGTTTAGTTGATAAAGGCACAATGCATCGACATGCTCCTCTGCCTGTAAAAAAAACGGCCCTGTGTGTGAACATATGTGGTTTCTAGCATTCATAAGTGAGCTACACTGAGGGTCCAACTGATAATCTTAAATTGACAGTTTTCAGTTTTAATTCAAGCACAATCAGAATTGTTTAGCAAGTGTTGTCCAATTGTGGAGACACATCTAATGTTGGACACTATGTTTTGAGTTTTGCAAGCATGGACTAGTTGGTTACAATCAGTACTTCACCTGTTGCAAACAGCCAAAGGTATATGCTATTTGATATGGTCGCCAGGCATTGCAACATACGGCCTACATACCTGGCATCACATAGGCACTGAAATTCATATACCACGTTATTCATTTGTGTGATTGGCAGAACATCTTTTTGGCTTGATGGCAGCGTCCTGTTAGTGGAGAATAGCACTTGTGTTGCTACTGCATAGTAACAAAGATGATTATGAGAGCTGGATCTAGAGGGGATCCCATCTATTTTAGATACATGGTGTTATTAACAATTAAAACAACTGCAATAATTATTGTGTTCATAGGTTCAATGAATACATATTCAGATATTGGGATAATTTAATAATCAAATATTTGAGCAAAAGTTGAAGCTAGCTGTTTCACACTGTTAATATGAATTTGCTGTTTTCCTGTCAAGTGCAATAAGGAACTTCATAGGGTGTAGTGCAATGGATATGTTATATTTCGATTTTATTAAGGCCTCAGATACACTTCCTTTGGAAAGGTTGCTGCTGACAATAAGGCAAGTGAAAATCAGTAGACGTATCTTACAATGGATATGTCATTGGCTTACTGATGGAACCCAGGTACAGTGGTAAGGGGATTCTCACAACCTGGGGGAATATTCCAGTGGGGACCAACTGAAGTCTGTTTTGGGACTTCTTTAATATTTTAATAGGCAATGTGGATCTCAGAGTCAGAAGCACAGTGCTAAATTTGTAGATGATATAAAACTAATGAAGATAGTAGTCTCCAAAGCCCAACAGGATAAGCTTTTGACAAGGATTGTTAGATTATTGGATGTAGGAGACAGTGAGTATGGATAAATGTTGAGGCTGGGTCAATTGAAATATTCATAAATGAGCTAGGCAGAATTTTGTAATTTAAGGGTTTGAGGCCTACAGATCAAAGGCAAATAAATAGAGTTGAGATTTAGATCAGCCATGATCGATTAGAATGGGGAGTATATAAATCAGGTACACCTTTTAGCGCTGACAGGCTCCCTGCCTGGAAATTATCCTGATTTTCAAGCTTTGCTTCCAGTCAGGCAAGGAGAACTCTAGAGCAGGCTGCAGGACTAGGTATGTCTAATCTGATCCTGATGGTTGTCCAATCCCTGAAGGCTGTGATGTTAGTTTTTCAATCTTTCCATTCTGTTATCAATGATCTGATCAATTAGAATTGGCTGCAATCAATACGATGGGTATGTTGAGCTTAATCAGAGTTTAAGACAGAATATAATACAGAAGTTATACAGCAAGAATATATGACCATGACAAATAGTGAGCCCAGATTGAACAGGACGGCTGGCATATATGAACAACTCTTTCTTTCTTCTTCTTTCTATTTCTTCTTGGTGCCTCATGATTTCACGACTGTTCAAACTGCCCAAGAGCATTAGCATGGATCTACCCTTAGGAGTTTCTCTCCATTACTTACTACATTGAGGTCTCCCAAAGTCTCCTCGTTTATCCCCTTTTTTGGGGTTGGCCCTGAATGGATTATTGGCAGGGCTTATGGTCCGATAAAATGTTTAATTATTTGACTAAATTATGGGGTGAAAGCCTGCTTGTAATACTATCCCCCTGCCACCAACTTCTTGAGCCTTCACATATACCTTTTCTCCTTCATCAGACACTTTCATCATCCTTTCCTTATTTCATCTCAAGAGTTCTCCTTGATTGGTTTTACAACTCTCAAGGAACATTCCACCTCCAGCCTTCAAAGCTATTTTTCCAGAAGTTTCATTATTTCTACCTGCCCCATTCCCATTTATTTATGGCCAAAGCTGTTGATTAGGCCTTTTAACAAGCTGCTCATAATGGCCATTCAGTTCAGCTGTTCTTATTTCTTATCAGACTATTGAATCTGATCCCTGATCCTAGGGATGGAACCAATCCTCAACCCATGGCCTCTTTGCAATTGGGGGCAATGTGTTGGAGAGCGGATTGGGGACCTGCTCCCTGTATAACCACCATAAAAGTTGGAAGTGAACATGTTAGAGCCTGGTTAGCATCAAGGTTAAGAATTTTGAAACTTTCAGTCCACACATGTTCCCAACTCACCCACTTATGTATTCAGAAATTCCTCCCATGGTCCTAATAAATTAATATTTATCTTCACAGAATCACAGAATTTTAATGGCGCAGAAGGAGGCTATTCAGCCCATCGAGTTTGCATTGGGTCTCCAAATGAGCATTATGACCTAGTGCCATTGCCCTGTCTTTTCCCCATACTCCTGCACATTGTTTCTATTCAAATAATCATCCAATGCCCTCTTGAATGCCTCAATTGAACCTACCTCCACAACACTTCCAGGGAGTGCATTCCAGACCTGAACCATTCGTTGCGTGAAAAAGTTTTTTCTCACATCGCATTTTCTTCTTTTGCAAATCACTTTAAGTCTGTGTCCTCTTGTTCTTGATCCTTTTACAAGCAGGAACAACTTTGTCCTATCTACTCTGTCCAGCCCCCTCATGATTTCTTAGCCTTCTTATCTCCAAGGAGAACAGTCCCAACCTCTTCAGTCTATCCTCATAGCTGAAGTTTCTCATCCCTGAAGCCATTCTTGTAAACCTCTCCTGCACTCTCTCCAATGTGTTTACATCATTTCCATAATGTGGCATCCAGAACTGTACACAATACCCCAGCTGAGATCTAACGAGTGTCTTATATAAATTCAGCGTAACCTCCCTGCTCTTGTAATCTATGCCCCTACTTATAAAGTCCAGGATACCATATGCTTTATTAACTGCTCTCTCCACTTGTCCTGCCACCTTCAATGATCTATGCACATATACACTTATTTTGGCTTCATACACATTTTTGACACTATTCCACCAAAACCAATATCCAAATCATTGATTTCAACTATGAAGGTACCTTCTCCAAAAATTCCATTATGCCTGTTAAACATGATAATCTCTTTTAAAATTCAGGCTGGTTGCAGCTAACTATTTTCTCTATATCTACACTTGTGGTAATTTCATTCTTAATTGAAGATACTACAAAGTTCCCTACCAAGGGAACTGGCCTGTAATTACTAGTATTGGCTCTGTCTCCTTAATTACAAATGTATAATTCATCAGCCACACTCCAGTCCTACAGCAAACATCCATGCTTAATAGAGCCCTTAAGTATAGTCACAGATTTTTTTGGAGTTGGTCACCTCATGGTGTGCCCTGTTGGTTAGATTTGTTGGTGCATATTTTTCCCACGGAGTTGCAGGAAGTGCAAGCTGACAAGGGTATGGCAAGGGCAACAGGGTCTCTAGGATCTTGGTGAACTAAACAATAAGCAGTTTGTCGTGGAGTTCCCCAGGGGTTGATGTTAAGACCCTTACTTTCTCTGCTATATATTAATGAACCAGACCTTGGTGTACAAGGCACAATTTCAAAATTTGTGAATAATCCAAAACTTGGAAACATTGTAAACTGTGAGGAGGATAGGGTAAATCATCAAAAGGACATGGACATGTTGGTGAAATGGGCAGACAAGTGGCAGATGAAATTCAATGCACAGAAGTGTTATGTGATTAATTTTGGTAGGAAGAATGCAGAGAGACAATATAAAATAAAGGGTACAATTCTAAAGGGGTTGCAGGAGCAGAGAGACCCAGGTGTGTATGTGCATATGTCATTGAAGGTGGCAGGACAGGTTGAGAAAGTGGTTGATAAAGCATTCGGTATCCTAGGCCTTAATAACAGGGATGTGGAATAGAAGAGCGAGGAGGTTATGTTGAACTTGTATAAGACAGTATTGCACCCTATTCTGGGCACCACACTTCAGGAAGGATTTGAAGGCATTAGAGAGAGTGCAGAAAAGATTCACAAAAATTATTCCATGGATGATGGAGAAGTTGGGATTGTTCTCCTTGGATAAGAGAAGGCTGAGAGACAGCGATATGGTAAACCAAATAGTACAGATAAGGCAAGAGAGACAGGTATTAATATGGGAAATAAACAGACTGTGACAGGAAGGGACAGAGAGTACAATTCAAAGAGAAAATCAGCAGGTAAGGCTAGACGCTACAAAAATAATAAAAGGACAAAACTAAAGGCTCTATATCTAAACGCATGTAGCATTCGAAACAAAACAAAACTGATGAACTTAAAAGTGCAAATAGAAATAAATAAGTATGATTTAATTGTCATTACAGAGACATGGCTACAGGATGACATAGATTGGGACCTGAATATTGAAGGGTACGTGACATTTAGGAAGGACAGGAAGTTAGGAAAAAGCGGAGGGATGGCTCTGTTAATTAATGCTTGTGTTAGCATATTAGAGCACATTAGCATATTAACCTAAGTTAAGGAAACCAAGGGAAGAATTTCCCCCCCATTGGGGGGGGGAAGTGCAGGAGCGGGCGCGGGTAGGCGCGTGCCGCCATTTTATGTGGGTGGGTCAATTAAGACCCGCCCAGCATGATGTCCACTAGGAAGTACTACGTGCTCCCTGTGCGGGCGGTGGGGGGGGGGGGGGGGATTCCCTCAGTCGGGAGTGTGTTTTCGCGCATGTGCATGAAAGTGCGCACTGATCTCCCTGAGGCTAAGTGCAGCCTCAGGGAAATTGGCTCAGAATTAAAACTTTGTAGGTGAATGTTGAAAAAATTTCCCTGACATGTCCCCTCATGTGACACTGCCTCATGAGTTGGGACATGTCCATCACTTTAACTCAAACATTTATTAAATTTTTAAAAACCCTCATGAAACCTCATCCCGCCCTAAGGTTCGACGGGCAGGTCCATTAATTAGGGTAATGACTTTTTAAATGGCCTCAATAGGCCATTGACAGGTTGGCAGGCACACAGTTGATTCGGTTGCGCCCCCGCCGACCTGAAAATAGATGACGTGGGGTGACATCAGGAGTTCCGCCCGATGTCATCCCGTGTCATTTTACGCGTCGGTGAGAGGGGCCCGCTCGCTGACCTAAAGACCCTGCCCCAGGATATAGAAGCAATTTGGGTTGAGATGAGGAATGATAAAGGCAAGAAGTCATTTGTGGGAGTGGTGTATAGGCCTCCTAATTTTAACTACACACTAGGATAGAGTATAAAAGAAAAGGTAATGGGAACTTGTCAGAAAGGTACTTCAATAATCATGGGGGATTTTAATCTACTTATAGACTGGAAAATCAGATGGGCAAAGGTAGCGTAGATGAAGAGTTCATAGAATGTTTTTGGGATAGTTTCTTAGAACACTATCTGGAGCCAACCAGAGAACAGGCAATACTAGACCTGGTGTTGAGCACCGAGATGGGATAAATTGATAACCTCCCAGTGAAGGCACCCGTAGGTAGCAGTGATCACAATATGATTGAATTTTACATTCATTTTGAAGGAGAAACGAATGCATCCAATACTAGTATTTTAAACTTAAATAAGGGCAATTATGAGGGCATGAAAGCAGAGCTAGCTAAAGTGAACTGGCAAATGAGGTTAAGGGATATGTCAATAGAAGTTCAGTGGCAGACATTTAAAGGGATATTTCAGAATACAAAGAATATATACATTCCAATGAGAAAGAAAAATTCCAAGGGGAGGGCCCACCATCCGTGATTTTCTAAATAAGTTAAAGACAGTATCAAATTTAAAGAAAAAGCAGATAATTATGCAAAGACAGGTGGCATGCCAGAAGACTGGAAAGAATATAAAGTGCAGCAAAGAATGACAAAAAGATTAATAAGGAGGGAAAAATTAGAGTATGAGAGAAAGCTAGCTAGAAATATAAAGAAATATTAAGAGTTTCTATGGATATTTAAATAGGAAAAGAGTTAACAAAGTGAGCATTGGTCCCATAGAGAATGTGTCTGGGGAACTGATAATGAAGATTAGGGAGATGGCGGACGAATTAAACAGGTATTTTGCTTCGGTCTTCACTATAGTGGACACAAGTAACATCCTGGAAAAAGCTGCAAATCAAGAAATGGAAGGCAGGGAGGAACTCAGGAAAATTACAATCACCAGGGAAGTGGTATTGAGCAAAGTGTTGGGGCTGTGAGCTGAAAAATTCCCAGGTCCAGATGGACTTCACCCTAAGGTCTTGAAAGAAATGGCGAGTGAGATGGTTGATGCATTGGTTTTAATTTTCCAAAACTCCCTACAGTAAAATTTTTAGCTTGGTGGGCGGGCAGGTGGATGCCCGACCTGAACAAGCGTAAAATGCCGTGCGTAGACATCGGGCAAGCGTCCTGACAATATCGCGCACTTGAGCGAATTTCGGTTGGCGGAGTCGCAAGGGAGTCGGCAGCGTGTCCGCCGACAATTAAAAGGCTTATTAAGGCCATTGAAAAGTTAACTAAAATACATTTTTCACTCCCGTCCAACTTTACGGTTGGCGGGCAAGCAAAAAGGCCAAGCGGCCTTTGCACCTTTTTGGAAACCTCATCCATGGGCTGGAAGAGGTTTCCAAAAGCAAATAAAACTAAAATAAAAACTTTATTTTTTCATTAATAGCATGTCTCTGCTCATGAGGGGACATGTGTTATAGCATTTATAAAATCTTTAATTTTCTTTTGAAATCTGAGCTGCCTCAGAGAGATTTGCAAATGGCACTTGCGCACATGCGCAAAGTCCATGATTGCCCTGCTCGCACTCCACCCCCCCACCCCCCCCCCCCCACCACCATGCCCACCTGCATATGCAGCGATGAGCACTGCCGCTCATGTTTCATTCTGGGTGGGCCTTAATTGGCCCGTCAGCATGGAATCACCTTCCGGCCCCGATTGCAGGCGGTGGTCGGCTTCCCGACCATCGCCGCTCGCCCTCGCCGAGCCCGTTGGGCATGGGTGAAATTCTGCTCCTTGATTCGAGGAAAGTTCCATTAGATTGAAAAATAGCAAATGTAACTCCTTTATTCAAAAAGGGAGGGAGACAGAAAGCCAGTTCGCCTAACGTCTGTCATAGGGAAAATGTTAGGAGCTATTATTAAAGGTGTTATAGAAGGGCACTTAGAAAAATTCAAGGCAATCAGGCGGAGTCAACATGGTTTTGTAAAAGGGAAATCATGTTTAACCAATTTATTGGAGTTCTTCAAAGGAGTCACATGTGCTGTGGATAAAGAGGTTGTACTATGCTTAGATTTCCAGAAGGCATTAGATAAAGTGCCACATCAAAGGTTATTGCAGAAAATAAAAACTCATGGTGTAGGGGGTAACATATTTGCATGGAAAGTAGATTGGTTAGCTGACAGAAAGCAGAGAGTTGGCATAAATAGGTATTTTTCTGGTTAGCAGGATGTGACGAGTGGTGTGCCACAGGGATCAGTGCTGGGGCCTCAGCTTTTTACAATTTATATAAATAACTTGAATGAAGGGACCAAAAGAATGGTGGCTATTTTTTCTGATGACACAAAGATAGGTAGGAAAGTAAATTTTGAAGAGAATGTAAGGAGGCTACAAAGTGACATATATAGGTTCAATGAGTGGGCAAAGATCTGGAAAATGGAGTATATTGTGGGCAAATGTGAAATTGTTAATTTCGGCAGGAAGAAATAAAGAAAGCTTATTATCTAAATGGTGAGAGATTGCAGACCTCTGAGATTCAGAGGGATCTCAGTGACCAAGCGCGTAAATCACAAAAGGTTTGTATGCAGGTACAGCAGGTAGTTAGGAAAGCTAATAGAGTGTTAGCATTTATTGTGAGGGGAATTGATTACAAAAGTAGGCAGGTTATGCTTCAGTTATACAGGGCATTGATGAGACGACATCTGGAGTATTGTATACAGTACTGGTCTCCTTACTTAAAGAAAGATATAAATGCATTAGAAACAGTTCGGAGAAAGTTTACTAGTCTAATACCAGGAATGGATGGGTTGTCTTAAGAGGAAAGGCTGTACTGGTTAGGCTTGATCCAGTGGAATTTAGAAGAATGAGAGGCAACTTAATTGAAGCCTTTAAGATCCTGAGCGTTCTTGACAGAGTGGATGTGGAGAGGATGTTTCCTCTTGTGAGAGAATCTAGATCTAAGAGTCATAATTTAAAAATAAAGGGTCGCTCATTTAAGACAGAGATGCAAATAATTTTTTTCTCTCAGAGGGTTGTTTGAGTCTTTGGAACTCTCTTCCTCACAAGGTGATGGAAGCAGAGTTTTTGTATATTCTTAAGGCAGCTCTGGATAGATTTTTGATTAACAATGGGGTGACAGGTTATTGGGGATAGGCAGGAATGCTGGGTTGAGGTTACATTCAGATCAGCCATGATCTTATTGAATGGTGGAGCAGGCTCAAGGGGCCGAGTGGCCTACTCCTGCTCCTAATTCATAAGTTTGTATGTTTATATGCGAGGAGATTTAATAGAGGTATTCAAAATCATAAGGGGCCTGGACAGAGTAGATAGGAAAAAACTGTCCCTATTGGTGGAAGGATCGAGAACAAGAGGCACAGATTTTAAGTAATTGGCAAAAGAAGCAATGAAGACATGAGAAGAAACTTTTTCACACAGTGAGTTTCTGGAATGTGCTGCCTGAGAATGTGGTGGAGGCAGGTTCAGCTGAGACATTCAAGTGAAAATTAAATTATTAACTGAAAAGAAAGAATGTGCAGGGCTGCAGGGAGAAGGCGGGAGAGTGGCACTAGGTACCACTAGGCAAAGACTCGGTGAATTCCTCAGCCGGAGAGTTGGTGAAGACACGAATGACCTCCTTCTGTGCTGTAACAATTATATGATTCGGTACCGCCTTAACCAACAGGATTAACAAATTAAAACAATTTTAAGGAAGGATTGAGAGGAGGTTAAATTCAGAATGGGTAAATTCATTGTGAAACGAAGTGCAGAAAGAGAAATAAAGAGGAAAAGGAAGTTTGGATTAAAAGAGAGATAAAAAGGCAGAGGTTAAAGTATAGAAAATTAAATTAATTTAAATTTGACAATTTTAAAATCTCCAACAACAATTCACAACCTGAACGAATGTACTCTATTCTTTAGTTGTTCGTTTCATGAGCAAGAGAAGCTTGTTGGCAGTTGATAACAATTATCATATCGTTGAAAAGTTACTTACCCTATTAATTATTGCACTTATCTTTCTGAGGCAGACTTAACAATTAATTTACAAATGCAATAACTTTATTAATATCATGGAGAAGTTAAGGGTGGGGTGTTTTTTCCGCAGAGCGAATGACTAACAATTATATATTCCTTGCCACTAAGTGCTGAGCAGAATTACGCATTAATAACAGTGCACATCATTCAGGTGCCTTCATTTTCTCAGCAAATTCAGGGCTATTACTTTTGGGTCCTCAGCAATTTTTCCCTTATGTCCCTCAGAAAACTTGGAAGCATCCCGTCATGCTCTGGCCTGCTTTTAGCCTAATTAAGCTACCTAACATTTTCCTTTACTCCGACATTATATCATTCTTCATCACTCAATCTCTTCAAGATTCAAATGTTGTATGATATTCTTCAGGAGAGGGAAAAGAGAAAAACTAAGCTATATTATCTGAAAGACTATTTATCAGCTTTTGTCCTACCTCCTAAAGTGCTAATCTGGCATTAAGGTTGCCAAAGTCCTTTCCATACATCTCCCCATGCATTTACTGATCACTAATGTTGTGCAGGAGAAATAAGAATGATTCTGTACTGATAAAATTACTGTTTTTAACAAAGTTGACATGATACTGATCACAATGCCTCAACAATAACATTGTTATCTTAAAGATTTAAAAGCTAAAATGCTGGAAAGATCAGGGGGAGAATTTTCTGAATGTCGGATAGGCCGGTCGGGAGTGGGCGTGGGCGGGTGTGGAGCCAATCGCCGCTCGCGATTGGCTGTGCGCCACCATTTTACGTGGACGGGCTAATTAAGGCCCACCTAGCGCGACGCACAGCGGGTACTCAGCGCTAACATTAAGGTTGGACAGGCAGCATTGATAACTACTTTAATTGTTTTTTTCATGCCCTTAATAGACCGTTGACAGTTAATAGCCGCCTCCGGCATGTACCCACCTAACCTAATTTCTAAATGACGTGTGCTGACGTCAAAATTCTGGCCCAGATGTCTGTGAAAATTGCTTGCAGTGAATCAAATCTCAAGATTTGTAAGTTAGGAGAAGATTTAACTACTCAACTGCTTAGACAAATGGATAATATAGATGTGGGCAAGTTACTTAACTGGAACTGTCGGCACATGACTAACAGATATGAAAATAAAATTAACAAGCCTGCAGAAATACAAGGTTAGAATGATTTTTTCCCCCAGCTAAAGTAGTATTGATTAACATTTTTACGATGAGCTGGAAGGAGCAGAATTGAGAGTATTAAAGATGAGTCCAGATAGAAATAATCGAGTGCTGTGTAAAACATAATATTTCTGAAGTACTCAGACCTTGGAAATGTTATGCTGAGGGTGGCAACTGATCAGGGATAAATAATTCAGAATGCAATGATGTGTGTCTAGAGTTTTACTTGATTTATCTTCCAAGCACAGGGATTGGTATGGATAAACCTTCCGCAGGAAGTGAAATAAGGATATGTAATAGCAAAAAATTGTACATAGTATGTAGAAATAATAGACTCAATGGTCTAAATGGCCTGTGTTTATTTCTTGTCTTCCCATTCAGCTACAGCATGAATTATTGAGCCTATATTGGTATGGTAATTAGAAATATACATGACTGTTTACAAATTTCTATAACATTTTGTAGAACCCTTTCAGTGGCTTCTCAACTGGGACCAATTATAATTTGCACGAGCATATTTTGTAATACCCTGAAACTTAGCAGCATTATCAGTGTCATTTCAATTACTAATTCACAGGTATTCAGGCTTTTGAAAGAGCAAGCTGCAAGTGCAAGAGCTCCCAAGGCTCAGAAGATGAATGCAGGAGGTTAGTTCTGAAGGATAATATTGTGTGTTCATTATTTTGTATTATAATGCAAAAACAAATTGTAATGATTGAATTAAACAGGTCTGACTTATTGTTGAATTGCTGCAAAAATAAAATAGTTTAGCTACTCACACCTGACCTTGGCTTCCCCAATGTTTCCTCAGTTCACCTTTGAAAAGATTAAAGAAACACAAATATGAAAGGCACTCATGCTCAGTTCACTCTACTGATGCCTGGGATTGAGGGTGAGGGGTGGGGGGGTTTTCTTATGAGGAAAAATTGGACACTCAAGAAACTTGTCACCATCCAGGACAAAACAGCCCACTTGATTAGCACCAATATCACAAAGATTCACTACCTCCACCAGTGATGCACAGAGACAGCAGTGTGTACCGTCTACAAGATGCACTGCATGAACTCACCAGGCCTCCTTAGGTAGCACCTTTCATACCCACGACCGCTACCATCTAGAAGGACATGGGCAGCAGATACATGGGAACACCACCACCTGAAAGTTCCCCTCCTAGCCACTCACCATCCTGACTTGGAAATATACCACCATTCATTCACTGTCGCTGGGTCAAAACCCTGTAACTTCCTCTCTAACAGCACTGTGGGTGTACCTACACCACATGGACTGCAGCGGTTCAAGGAGGAAGCTCACCATCACCTTCTCAAGGGAAAATAGGAATGGGCAATAAATGCTGGCCTAGCCAGCGATGCCCACATCCCATGGATGAATAATAAAAAAAAATAAGAACAAGGATGAAAATTTTAAAATCAAGATGTTATTTGACCGGAAACGAAGGTCAGCAAGGTTACAGGCAACAGGGGACTAGGACCTGCTGCGAGTTAAGACAAGGGAAGCAACATTTAGGATGACTACACGTTTAGGGAGAGCAGAATGTGGCAGACTAGCCAGGAGTGCACTGGAATGATCAAGTTTGGCGATAATATAGGCTTGGATGAGGGTTTCAGCAGTGGATGAGCTGAGACAGGGACAGAGCCGAGTGATGTTATGGTGGTGGAAAAAGACAGTCTTAGTATTGCAACGAATATGATGCTGGAGGCTCATCTCTAGATCAAGTGTGACACCAAGGTTGCAGACTGATTGGCTTAATTTCAGACTGTTACCGGGGCAGTGGAATGGAATCGTTAGTTAGGGAATGGAGTCTGGAGTGGGAACCATAAACAATGGCTTCAGTCTTATTCAATTTGGATTGCTCAAGTGAAGAACATCTTATTTATACTTCTATCAAATGTCTTGTTGCACAGGTGGGTCAGGCGCATTAAAATGTAAGAACATGAGAAATAAGAGCAGGATTGAGCCTGCTCCGCCATTCAACACGGTCATGGCTGACCTTCAACCTCAACTCCTCTTCCCTGCCCACTCGTCTAATCACTTGATTCCCTAAGACACCAAAAATCTGCCTATCTCAGCTTTAAATATACTCAACAATAGAACACCTACAACTCTGAGTTAGAGAATTCCAAAGATTCAAAATGCTTTGAGTGATGGAATTTCTCCTGATCTCCATCCTCAGTGATCAACCTCTAATCATGAGACAATACCCCTGAGTTCTAGATTCCCTAGCCAGGGTAAATGACCTCTCTGCATCTACCCTGTCAAACCCCTCCAGAATTTTGTATGTTTCTGAGGTCACCTCTCTTAGGTATTTTGCGGCCTTCCAAACTCAAAATTGGGTTCAGCAATTTCAGACTGTAATCTCTGTGCCCATTTATTTCCTTTATCATTGCAGGTTTTGGTTTTACTCTCATTTTTCTCTTGTTTTGCCTTCTGACAGTAGCTGCTCATTCTGCTATTCATACTTCCTCTACACACATCTTTTGGTTGGGATCTTCTCCCAATGTCGGGAGCCAATGTGGGCCCTGAGTCCTCACAGGCAGACAGTGGAACCGCGGCAGCTATTTAACCAGTGGTAGCCAATTAAAAGGCAGCGGATGAGGCCGCCATCCAATTAAAACAGGCTGCCTTTTGAGCACCCAGCCCAATCAGAGGACCAGCAGCTCTGAAGCCTCAACAGCACCATTGTTGGTGGTTGCCACTGCTGAGGCTGCAAGGGGAATGAGAGGGTGCCTCCATATTGCGGTGCCCTTGAAGGGGAGACAGCAAATTGTTTTGTATTATGATCAGGCAGGCAGGCCCTGGTCATTAGAGGGGTGACCCTTCCAGTGTGGGGACTATGGGGGCAGAAATTGCAGCAGGGGGATCTCTCCTTGGGCCATGGAGCCTCTGAAAGGAAGCCCTCCTCCTGGAAAGCCACAAGAAGGTTCCCCTGTTGCATCTGTTAATCTCCCCACATGCCAGGGACCTTTCCAACACTGGCAAGTGCTGATGGTCTGAAAAATGCCATTGATAGGCCAATCAACTGGCTTAATTGGCTGCCCGCCTCCAGGCGACAGGCAGCTGAGTATTGCCGCTCCCACTGCTGGAAAGATGGCGTAAACAGGTTGGGCTCTCCTCCTGATGTCTTATTGCCGTCATTTTCCTGCCCTGCCCATTTCCTAACAAGCCTCCAATGGCCTGGTAAAATGCCAGCCTTCGTTTCTTTACTTGTTTCTTTACCTCCTTTTCCTTTGGGCTTGCACCATCAACTCTTCTGGCATTTAATCTCTCCTGTCTTCCACACTAAATATACCTTCCCTTTTGTTCTTTTTCCTCCCTCCCCCATTTTACTAGCTTAAGAGCTATCAAATTTCTAACTTTTCTCAGTTCTGATGAAGTGTCAATTCTGCTTCTCTCTGCATGAGTGTTGTCTGACCTGCTGAGTATTTCCAACATTTTCTAATTATATGTCCTCTTGAAGTCTTATCACCATCCTCTTCACTGTTCCCCACACTTTCAAGTTTTGTGTCATTTGCAAAGTTTGAAATTGTGCCTTGTACATCTAAATCCAAGTCAATAATAAATATTGCAAGAATCACTGACTCTAGTTCTGACCTCTGGGGAGCCCCACTGTATACATTCCTTCAGGTCAAAAAGCAACTGTTCACAACAGCTCGCAGTTTCCTGTCCTTTAGCCAATTTCATACCCAAGCCACTGCTGCCCCTTTCATTCCATGGGCTTCAATTTTGCTGATAAGCCTATTATGTGGCACTTTATCAAATGCCTTTTGGAAGTCTATGTACACCACATCCACCACATTACCTCAAGCTCAATCCTTAGCATCTGGCAGTAGTCATGATACCTTTATTCTGCAGCACTTGTCTACACCATTAACATTTGAGCCACCATGAGAAATCAGAGGATGGTTATTTGCGATGAGTGCTACTTGTTGATCACTTGGTTCATGATGCTTGTGCAAAACCCAAGCAAACACGGGCAGCATTTATAAAATGAGAGCCATGCTGTCACGTAAAATGTCTTTGAACAGTTGGGTACCTCAGCAATGTTTCCCCTCCCTGGACGACTCTGGATGAACCCTGCCATACTCTCCAAAGTATGTTTCATGATTCCTCATGATCTACTGTATTCTGCACAACTTTGATGAGGGCACAGACCATGCCACAGGGTATATATTGAACAAATGAGATGGCAGAAGAGGAAGGGGAGGAGGAAGTAGAGGGAGGAGACAATGGACACAGCCCCTTCCTGGCTGGGCTGTCTCTGTTCAGCCCACCCAACCGCAGTTGCTGCAAATAACAACCCGAATTTCCCATTCACCAACAGTTCCCCGATGGGTAATGGTAGAGTAAGGGATGTGCTTGGCTTGAGGTTACAATTTGCAGTGGAATACTGTTCAGCTGCACCTTGTGAATGCCCAATTTTGAGCTGATAACTCTGTTCTGAATCTTTCCCATTTAGAACTTGGTCATGCCAAAAAACACAATGCAATGTGCCTGAGAATGTGAAGACAGGTTTTGTCTCCACAAGGACTATGCATGCCTCTCAATACTATCATAGATCAATGCACCTGTTACAGGTATATTGGTGAAGATGAGATCTAGTCAGTTTCTCCCTCAGGTTAAGAAATGAGAGCATAAGAAATAGAAGCAGGAGTGGACCTCATGGTCCATCGAGCCTGCTCTGTCATTCAATATGATCATGGCTGATCTTGAGTTTCAACTTGATTTTCCCACCCACTCCCCACATTCCTTAATTTGCTGAGAGACCAAAAATCTGTTTATCCCAACCTTAAATGTATTCAATGATGGAGCACCCACAACCCTCTGGGTATGGTCCTTTCATCACTGCTGCATGCTCTCTCTGGCTTATATATCCTTCAGAGCTTGGTCAACTCGGTCAGTAGTGAAGCTACCAAGTTATTTTTGGTGATAGCCGTTGATGTCTCAAACCCAGAGTATATTCTGCACCCTCGCTATTCTCTGTGCTTCTTCCAAATGGTATTCAACATGGAGGAATACTGATTCATCAGTTGAAAAAGGATAGTAGGTGGTAATTCGCAGGAGGTTCCTTGCCCCATTTGACCTGAAGTCATGAGACTTCATGTAGTCCAAAGTTAATGTTGAGGACTGCCAGGGTTTCTCTTTCCTTACTATACGCCACTGTGCTGCAGCCTCTGGGGGTTTGCACCCTAGCAGTGGGACAGGCTGTACCAGAGTTGGTGATGAAGGAATCTGGGGCATCTGCTCTCAGCATCAGGGGTCAGCTCTCCCAATTTTGGCACAAATCGTTAGTGAGGAGGATATTGCAGGTTTGACTTGTTGACTTGGTCTTTATCGTATCCGATGCCAAAGTCAACGGCAAGTGGTCTGCCCAGTTTTATTCTTATTAAGCTTTACCGTAGTGGTTTGTTAGAACTGAATATCTTGTGAGGCCATTTCACAGGTCAGTTAAGAGTCAACCACATTGCTGGTAGTCACATGTAGGCCAGACAGGGTAAGGATGGCAGATTTTCTTCATGAAAGAACATTAGTGTACCAAATGAGTTTTTATGACAAAATTGTAGCTTCATATTCTATCTGATGCTAATTTTTTAATTCCACATTTATTTAATTAAATTTAAACTCTCTCAGCTGCTGTGATAGGATTTGAACACATCTCTCTAACTCATTAGGTGGGACTTCTGGATTGATAGTCCAGTAATATTCCCACTATGCCACCATTCCACTTAGCCTGCATGTTCATGCCAGCAAGTTGAGCTTGCATGGCTTTGGTTTGAGTCCAAACATATGTTGTCTTCTGCTTGTGCCGCAATGTAAGCTGAGACATCACCCATGAGGTAGTGCAACATTGTTGGGTCCAAAATGGTGTTTGCCACCAGTTCCACACTAGAAACAATGAGTTCCAAGTTTTGTGCAAGGCCCTGTGTATGGCTGGTGCCAGACTTTTACACATTCCTTGAGCTAAGAGAAGAAAGGCAGTCTTGCCAATGCAGCAGGCATTTCATTGTGTATGGTCTAGGTGCATTGCCTCACTAAAATACTTTGGAACAGTTCTTATGTGTGACCCTGCACTCTACCAAGCTGGAACCTGCACTAATCTTTCCAGCTGCCATTGCTGTGGGTCATTTGTGTCCTGTGTCTCATGGGTTTGGATTTTATGAGCCCTCTAGGGATGGGCTGAGACTGGAGCTTGGTGGGGGGGTCCCATAAAATGTTTAGAGAAGGAAGGGGGGTGAAGTGCCCATTACCATCCCACTGCCTGGTATTTAATCAGTGGCGGGGAAGGTAGAGGATGCCCTCTTGTCCAGAGGCTAATTAAGCCACTTAAATGATCAATTAAGGGCCACTTCTCACTGCAGCTAGTAGTTTACCAGCAGTGGGTGGGCCCTCCGCTGCATGGATAGACCACCTGGTAAACCCTAGAGGCCTCCCTGTAGGCTAGGTGGGGGGTAGACCCTCTGAATTAACACACTTTGGCCCACAGAGGGTCACATGGCCACCCCTGTGGCAACATTCCCTCCGCTCTCACCAACCACCCAACAATCCTCTCCAGCGAGGCTGCCTGATTGGCCCCCATGTCCCCAAACCCATTCACCGAGTTCTGAGTGTGGCATCCATTGCTGTGTCTTCCAAGCTAGGTGAAGTCCCATCAGTGGCCACTGCTTCTGGCTCCGCTGCTGAGTCTGAAGAGCTGATTAGCCAGCATCTCTTTGGGGGATGGGAAACTACTGTCTTTTAAAAGTACAGGAGACCCAATGACAATTAATTAGTTGCTCGATGGGCCAAAAATGCAGCGGAGGGTTCCCCAAACAGCCGAGCTGGGGTTGCCCCCAGACAGCTTTCCACCCAGTTGTCATGGTTCCCACCACTTCACTAAATTAAGCCTGTCATCTCTAAGCTAGCATCTAAAAGATGTGCAGTGTCAATATCTGAGCTGACGGCTGCAAGTGTGAGATTGAGCGATGGTGCTTCTTCATCTTTTCTTGCTCTTCCATATCTTGCACCTGCACCACTGCCTGGCTGGATGGCAGCTCTTGGGTGTCTGAAAAGGAAAAGGCACAAGTGTAGTGTTGCAGTGAGGAGAAGGGGGGAAATTAAGAGGTGCATGATTGCACCATCTGCAGCTGACAAATTAGAAGAGATTGTTGGATAAGGTGGTGTTGGGATGTGAGAGAATGGATCATATATGAGAATATGTCATCTTCGATGGTTTCAGCCTTATCACTGGCCACTGCCTCAGTCATGGCTGCTGCAATGAGAACATACATGTTCTCATCCTCCATTGGGATGAGAACATGCAAATGGGTCTGTCCCCACTGGTTATGCGCTACTGTCTGTGGTTGTGTACCACCTTGTCCTGCTGCAGAAATCATAGTATGTGAGTGAATGTGATAAAATGGGCTGAATCTTCCAAGGAATGGCAATTATCATTGGATTGCCACTCCGCTCCCATTCACTTACTTTCTACTGGAGCTCCACATTTCTCGCCCAGACTTCCGAACTGGGCTTACTCACAGAACTTGCTCCTGGAGTCCTCCTTCATAATGCAGGAGCATTTGGGGAAGCCAAGCTTCAGCCCCAGTTGACTGCACTAGCTGCCATATTCCAATAAGTTTAAATCTCACAAAGCCACTTTGAGAAGCTACAGAGAGAAGATATGTGTTTGCTGTGGGTCAGGTGATAGGATGGCAGGTAAGTGGGTTAGAGGATAGGGTGGCAAGTGGATGAGTGAGTAGGCAGAGTGGAAAATAGATGAGGGAGTAGTGTGGCAGGTGGGTGAAGGGGTAAGGTGGGTTAAGGGGGTAGTGGAGAGGGGTAGTTGGTGGAACAGTGGGTATTTAGGTGGTTGGGGAGTAGTTGGGTCTGGGGGTTAGCCAGAGAGGTGGTCAGGTGGTTGGGGGGGCGGGCGGGGGTAGTCAGGTTGTGGGAGGTAGTCAGGTTGGGGGGGTGTGGACAGGTAGTTGGGGGATAGTCAGATCGGGGGAATAGTCGGGGAATAGTTGTGGGGTCAGCGTAGTAGCTGAAGAGGTCCAGTGGGGAGTTGGGAATTTCATCAGTATAGTTACCCAGGGGTTAGAACTGGTTCTAGTCTTTCTAACTTTTGTCGGGTAACTGTTCTGCTAAGTGAGTCAGAACCATCTGAAGTCTCCGTCTTTAACCCAGAGCTTCGGAGGGAATTTCGGCGTAGTCAGTGCATAGGGACTTCTTAGGGGTCCCCCAGCATATCCTCTGGCGTACCTCCAGGTACCATCGGGAGAGTGGGAGTTCTGGGCCAATGTTTCAGTGATGTGCCCATCATGGTTGTTTCAGTGATGTGCCCATCATGGTTGAATAGCTGACAGTGCATGGAAGCTGTGAGTTGTGGGTATGAGGCTTGCAGCAGTGCCCACCTTGTGAAAGTGAGGCTGTGAATGCGAAATATGAGTTGTGGTATAGAGATTATTGGTAGTTAATTGAAGTAAGGTAGTGAATTGAACAGTGTGTGAGACCAGTGGTTCAGTCGTAAGGCTAATAGTTCAGTTGGATATGATGTTTGAAGATACAATCACTGACCTTGGCCTCTCATGTGAGTTTATCTAATTTCATGCCACATTGCAACCAGACCCCTGGCATTCTGTTGGCATTGATCTTGATGGCTAACTGCCTCCACTGCCAACACAGTGTCTGTCTGGAGGAGCACCTTGTCCCCTGTGTATAGAGGACATCTCTCACCCTGTCTGCTCCCTGCACCATGACTTGAATGGTAGAACCTTGGAGCCTGCTCTCTGCCATGTTGTGCCATCCTTGTCTTTCTATTAGCGGGAACTCACTGCAAGAATGAATTGTAGCACATAAATAAAAATAAAAATACCTGGAAAAACTCAGCAGGTCTGGCAGCATGTGCGGAGAGGAACACAGTTAACGTTTCCAGTCCGTATGACTCTTCAACAGAACTAAGTAAAAATAGAAGAGAGGTGAAATATAAGCTGGTTTAAGGGTGGGGGTGGGACAATTAGAGCTGGATAGAGAGCCAGTGATAGGTGGAGATAGCCAAAAGATGTCATAGACAAAAATACAAAGAGGTGTTGAAGGTGGTGATATTATCTAAGGAATGTGCTAATTAAGGGTAGAAAGCAGGACAAGCAAGGTACAGATAGCCCTAGTGGGGGTGGGGTGGGGTGAAGGAATCAAAAAAGGCTAAAAAGGTAGAGATAAAACAATGGATGGAAATACATTTAAAAATAATGGAAATAGGTGGGAAAAGAAAAATCTATATAAATTGTTGGAAAAAAAGTGGGGGGATCGGAAAGGGGGTGGGGATGGAGGAGAGAGTTCACGATCTAAAATTGTTGAACTCAATATTCAGTCCAGAAGGCTGTAAAGTGCCTAGTCGGAAGATGAGGTGCAGTTCCTCCAGTTTGCGTTGAGCTTCACTGGAGCAATGCAGCAGGCCAAGGACGGACATGTGGGCATGAGAGCAGGGTGGAGTGTTGAAATGGCAAGCGACAGGGAGGTCTGGGTAATGCTTGCGGACAGATCGAAGGTGTTCCGCAAAGCGGTCACCCAGTCTGTGTTTGGTCTCTCCAATGTAGAGGAAGCCGCATTGGGAGCAACGAATGCAGTAGACTAAATTGAGGGAAGTGCAAGTGAAATGCTGCTTCACTTGAAAGGAGTGCTTGGGCCCTTGGACGGTGAGGAGAAGGGAAGTAATGGGGCAGGTGTTGCACCTTCTGTGGTTGCATGGGAAGGTGCTGTGGGAGGGGGTTGAGGTGTAGGGAGTGATGGAGGAGTGGACCAGGGTGTCCCGGAGGGAACAATCCCTGCAGAATGCCACCAGGGGGCTGAAGGGAAGATGTGTTTGGTGGTGGCATCATGCTGGAGTTGGCGGAAATGGCGGAGGATGATCCTTTGAATGCGGAGGCTGGTGGGGTGATAAGTGAGGACAAGGGGGACCCTATCATGTTTCTGGGAGGGAGGGGAAGGTGTGAGGGCGGATGCGCGGGAGATGGGCCGGACACAGTTGAGGGCCCTGTCAACCACCGTTGGTGGAAAACCTTGGTTAAGGAAGAAGGACAACATGTCAGAGGAACTGTTTTGGAAAGTGGCATCATCAGAACAGATGCGACGGAGGCGAAGGAACTGAGAGAATGGGATGGGGTCCTTACAGGAAGCGGAGTGTGGGGAGCTGTAGTCGAGGTAGCTGTGGGAGTCGGTAGGCTTGTAATGGATATCGGTGGACAGTCTATCACCAGAAATTGAGACAGAGAGGTCAAGGAAGGGAAGGGAAGTGTCAGAGATGGACCATGTGAAAATGATGGAGGGGTGGAAATTGGAAGCAAAACTAATAACCTTTTCCAGGTCCAGACGAGAGCATGAAGCAGTCATCGATGTACCGGAGAAAGAGTTGTGGGAGGGGGCCGGAGTAGGACTGGAACAAGGAATGTTCCACGTACCCCATAAAGAGACAGGCATAGCTGGGGCCCATGCGGGTACCCATAGCCACACCTTTTATTTGGAGGAAGTGAGAGGAGTTTAAGGAGAAATTGTTCAGTGTAAGAACAAGTTCAGCCAGACAGAGGAGAGTAGTGGTGGATGGGGATTGTTCGGGCCTCTGTTCGAGGAAGAAGCGGAGAGCCATCAGACCATCCCAGTGGG
Source organism: Cetorhinus maximus (assembly GCF_964194155.1). Lineage (NCBI taxonomy): Eukaryota > Metazoa > Chordata > Chondrichthyes > Lamniformes > Cetorhinidae > Cetorhinus > Cetorhinus maximus. The sequence goes on along the minus strand of NC_135880.1, from coordinate 159,277,924 downwards.
TGATGGAGGTGTAGAGGGATTGGACGTCCATGGTGAAGAGGAGGCGGTTGGGGCCAGGGAACTGGAAATTGTTGATATGATGTCGGGTGTCAGAGGAATCACGGATGTAGGTGGGAAGGGACTGGACAAGGGGAGAGAGAATGGAGTCAAGATAGCAAGAAATGAGTTCCATGGAGCAGGAACAGGCTGACAAGATCGGTCTGCCGGGACAGTCCTGTTTGTGGATTTTGGGTAGAAAGTAGAAGCTGGCCGTCCGAGGTTGGGAGACCTCAGGTTGGAAGCTGTGGAAGGAAGATCTCCAGAGGAGATGAGGTCAGTAACAGTCCTGGAAACAATGGCTTGATATTTAGTGGTGGGGGCATGGTCCAGGGGGAGGTAGGAAGAAGTGTCTGCGAGTTGACGCTCAGCCTCTGTGAGGTAGATGTCAGTGAGCCAGACAACAACAGCACCACCCTTGTCAGCAGGTTTGATGACACAATGTCAGGGTTGGAACTGAGAGAACAGAGTGCAGCAAGTTCAGAGAGAGACAGGTTAGAGTGGGTGAGAGTAGCAGAGAAATTGAGATGACTAATGTCACACCGACAATTCTCAATGAAAAGATCAAGAGAAGGTAAGAATCCAGAGGGAGGTGTCCAGGTGGAGGGAGAATATTGGAGGCAGGTAAAAGGATCTGTTGAACGGGGAGAGGACTCCTGCCCAAAGAAGTGAGCACGGAGACGAAGGCGGCAGAAGAAGAGTTCAGCATCGTGCCGAGCCCGAAATTCATTGAGATGAGAGCGTAAGGGTATGAAACTAAGTCCTTTGCTGAGCACTGAACATTCAGCATCGGAGAGGGGAAGGTCAGCAGGTATGGTGAATACATGGCCGGGGCTGGGATTGGAAGACGGGATGGGGACAGAGGGACAGGCAGGGGTGGAGGGTGTTGGTGTCGATGTGTTGTTGGAGCTTGCGTTCCTTTGCACCTGAAAGAAAGAGACAAAGTTTCTTGTTGAGGCATTGGATGAGATGAAGAATAAAATGAAATTAGGGGCACGTGCAGCTTAGAAAAAGGGTGCAGCGGTGCTGCACGAGGGAGAGGTCGACTGTGTTCATATGGCAGTGCATGGCACTGAGTGTGGATCTCAGAATGCGACGAGAACAGCAGTCCGAGGAGCATTGTATGTCCCGGTGATACCTGAAATCCTGGGTGGGTTCGAAACATGAGGGATGGAACTTCAGTTGAAATCCACGTGGGGTAAGGCGGAGACGGAGACAGTCACTGAGGAAGGAAATATGGCTGTGAAAGCGGGTTTTAGTAAACACCTTGTCAAACACCAGGAGAGAAATGGAAAGCAATGAAGGTGAACAAGGCAAAAGAGAGATACGGAAATCCTGTCAGAGAGAAGAGCAATACTTCGTCAAGGTAGGCATTCCTTGAAGAGAAGTGGCAGTCAATTAAACACTAAGATAAAAGCAAAAAACTGCGGATGCTGGAAATCCAAAACAAAAATAAAAATAAAAATACCTGGAAAAACTCAGCAGGTCTGGCAGCATGTGCGGAGAGGAACACAGTTAACGTTTCGAGTCCGTATGACTCTTCAACAGAACTAAGTAAAAATAGAAGAGAGGTGAAATATAAGCTGGTTTAAGTGGGGGGGGGGGGTGGGACAAGTAGAGCTGGATAGAGAGCCAGTGAAAGGTAGAGATAACCAAAAGATGTCATAGACAAAAATACAAAGAGGTGTTGAAGGTGGTGATATTATCTAAGGAATGTGCTAATTAAGGGTAGAAAGCAGGACAAGCAAGGTACAGATAGCCCTAGTGGGGGTGGGGTGGGGGGAAGGAATTGAAATAGGCTAAAAGGTAGAGGTAGAACAATGGATGGAAGTACATTTAAAAATAATGGAAATAGGTGGGAAAAGAAAAATCTATATAAATTATTGGAAAAAAAGTGGGGGGATCGGAAAGGGGATGGGGATGGAGGAGAGAGTTCATGATCTAAAATTGTTGAACTCAATATTCAGTCCGGAAGGCTGTTAAGTGCCTAGTCGGAAGATGAGGTGCAGTTCCTCCAATTTGCGTTGAGCTTCACTGGAGCAATGCAGCAGTCCAAGGACAGACATGTGGGCATGAGAGCAGGGCGGAGTGTTGAAATGGCAAGCAACAGGGAGGTCTGGGTAATGCTTGCGGACAGACAGAAGGTGTTCTGCAAAGCGGTCACCCAGTCTGCGTTTGGTCACTCCAATGTAGAGGAAGCCGCATTAGGAGCAACGAGTGCAGTAGACTAAATTGAGGGAAGTGCAAGTGAAATGCTGCTTCACTTGAAAGGAGTGTTTGGGCCCTTGGACGGTGAGGAGAGGGGAAGTAAAGGGGCAGGTGTTGCACCTTCTGCGGTTGCATGGGAAGGTGCTGTGGGAGGGGGTTGAGGTGTAGGGGATGATGGAGGAGTGGACCAGGGTGTCCCGGAGGGAACGATCCCTGCGGAATGCCGCCAGGGGGGGTGAAGGGAAGATGTGTTTGGTGGTGGCATCATGCTGGAGTTGGCGGAAATGGCGGAGGATGATCCTTTGAATGCGTAGGCTGGTGGGGTGATAAGTGAGGACAAGGGGGACCCTATCATGTTTCTGGGAGGGAATGGATTACAGCATTTGCTCCGATCAAAAAGTATCTTTAAGAATTGCAGGCTTTAAGAACTGCAGGCTACCCATTCTAGCCTCTCATGCTTTTCCACCCCCTACTCAGGCAATCAGCCACAACAGGCTTAATGCTGGCTGCATGATGCAATCATGTGAATAAGAAGGCAGCAAAAAGTTTGCATGCTGCCTGCGTGGGAAGCAAGTCACGCATCATTATCCCTGTGCCCATTTTTGGACCTTATCGAATTTTGCAGGAAAAATTCTCAGCAAGTAATTCATGCTGGGCTCATACAAATAGAAACACCTGCTGTTATGCTATCAGAGATAAGGAATTGTTTAATGACCGTGGTTGTTGTATATGCCTTTAAGGCGTAGCAACATGCCATTGTAGCATAGAGCAAGGGTTAATGTGGGACTGGAGAACAGTACTGTCCACATTGTGATGTATAGAGTCACATGATAGTAAACTGTGGAATAGAGTCTGGAAAGAGCCAGCACGGAGGCAGCACCCATGCATGGCAGTACCTTAGATACGTACATAGCTATGAATTAACAATAAGTGGTTTGCGTTTAAACATACAAGTTTCAAGACCTCTTAGTGAGAGACCAACTAAAGCTTTACAACAATGGTTATTGTGGAAACCTCTAAAGCTTATGTCTCAAATCTTCCCTTTGTTTTTGAGGCTGCAGCCTATGGCTTCTTAAACCTGTATAAATTCCAGTCCTGTTTCACTATTTGCAACCGTTCTTTCAGCCATTGTAATCCTGCCCTCTGAGATACTGTAGTAATTATGGTTTTATTTAGTGTGTTATGGACCTTTAAGAATAATACTTGTTAAGGAAGATCACATGATCTGTAGTAACCAATAGGGGAGTAGCGTAGGCAATCTCAGCAGTCAGTGTAGAGATAGATTTGGAGTTAAAGCACACATGTAGTTGCTGCTGAGTATATTGTAAATAAACTTGATGCTTCTACCCAATAGTGTCTGCTGATGAACTCTAATACTCTTCCGCCCTACAACAAGCTGGCGAAGAGGATAAAACAGAATTGAACTGAAGAAATTAAGTTGGAAAGAAATCTGCACTGTACCTCGCCCAGTGACTGTAAGTAGTAAGCTCCGTTAGAATTGAAGAAGTTATCCCCTCTCAAAATGCCACAATTTTGGAGACTTGATCCTTTTGAACCAGCCACAAATGATTGGTCTCAATACTTAGAATGCCTCACATTCTTTTTTTAGCTCTTTTAAAGCCAACCTAATAAACTAAATCAACAAAATGAGGGATAAAGTAAACACAGCTCTAAGTCAGGTTAGCTGTAAAACCAAAGACAAAGTTTAAAGCGAACAAGATTACAGGGGAAGAGGCGAGCAATCCTCGAGTACTTGTCGGAGGAAAGCCTACAGTCTGATTCGAAGTTTGATGGCACCCAATGCCCCAGGTTTGAGAAATCTCGATGAATTGGTAGACCTCGTGAAGGGTCATTTTCAACCAAAGCCCTCAGTCATGTTGCAGAAGTTCAGGTTTAATTTGCGAAATAGAGCCCTGGGTGAGACAATTGCATGCTACATGGCAAATTTGCAGCAGCTAAGGGAACATTGCGAGTTCGGTCCGAATCTGAACGACACGCTCAGAGATCGTTTAGTGTGTGGTGTGAAAGAGGACTCTATTCAGAAAATATTATTGTCCGAAGTGAATCTGGATTTCAAGAAGGTGCTAGAGATAGTGCTGGCCATGGAAAATGCAGTAAGAAATTCAAAAGCAATCAGGTGTGTGCAAAATGGTGTCGTTGCCCACAACAGGTGGGAAACCTCAGCTGAAAAAGGGAGACTCTGCTGAGAAATGGGAAACAGCCTCCGCTAGCTGATGAATGAAGAGAAATAACTTAGAAGCGAAACCGATGAATAATTTTAATAGAGGTGGAAACAATCAGTCTTTTAGCAATTGGCAGTTTAAAAAAAATCAAATGCTACTATTGTCACAGAAATGGACATATAATGAGGCAATGCAAGGAAAGATTCATACAAGCTTGTAAACGGAAGTAGAAGCCCAATGAAATCTACAATGTAGAAGAGCCTGAAACAACAAATTCAGACATTTACTCATTGTTTAATCTGAAAGTTGGAAAAACAGAACCAATACTTGTCACATTGAAAGTACATGGCAAATCTGTTAGAATGGAAGTGGACATGGGAGCTTCACTACAGTAATTGGTGAACCTACTACCAGATATTTGAATAATGGTGAACATTAATTAAGTTTAGAAGAAACAGCTGCCAAGCTAAAAACATATATGGATGAACACATTCAAGTAAAAGGCATAAGCAGAGTAACTGTCCATTATGGAAGCCAATAGGCAAAGTTACTCTTGATGAAGGGCCAAGCCTCCTGGGATGAAACTGGCTAAAAGAGATTAAGTTAGAATGTGCTGAAATTTTCCAGTGGACAGCAAGTGGGTGACCAGAGCTACTTAAAAAGTACACCAATGTCTTCAAAGAGGAACTGGGGAAAATTCAGGGCTGGCAGGCTAAGATTCATGTGGATCCAGAAGCAAACTCTCGCTTCATGAAGGCGAGTCTGGTGCCATATGCCCTCTGAGATAAAGGTCAACATTAAACTGAACAGACTAGAGAAACTGGATGTTATACAACTTGTTCAGTTCTCAGAATGGGCAGCACCCACAGTCCCCAACCTTAAACCCAACCAAAGTGTCCGAACTTGTGGGGACTACAGACTGACGGTTAATAAAGTAGCCAAGCTAGACAGGCACCCCATTCCTAAAATCGAAGACTCATATGCCAAGCTGGCAGGAGGGACAACGTACACAAAGCTTGACATGAGTCATGCTTATCAACACCTAGAGTTATAAAATACCTCCTGGGAATTTGTCACAATTAATACCCACAAAGGGTTGTACCAATATACACAACTGCCTTTTGGTGTCTCCTCAGCTTGTGCCATCTTTTGGAGAACAATGGAAAGCTTACTGCAGGGACTGCCCCAGGTTGTAGTCCACTTAGATGATGTATTGGTGACAGGGTTCACTTAAAAAGAGCATTTGGCAAACTTGGAAGAAGCCTTAAAACGTTTCTTGGAAGCTGGAGAGTGTTTAAAAAAAGAGAAGTGCGCATTCCAAGCGAGGGAGGTAATCTATTTGGGTCACCGGATAGATTCTCAGGGCCTCCATCCAGTTGAGGAGAAAGTGAGAGCCGTAAGACGGGCACCTGAGCCAAAGAACGCCTCAGATCTCAATTCATTTCTCAGAATGATCAACTATTATGGCGGTTCTTACCCAATTTGTCTACAATGCTGCCCCCCCTGCATTCTCTACTCAAAAAGAACCAATGTTGGTCTTGGGAGACGCCCCAGAAAGAAGCTTTCATAAAGGTGAAACAATTGTTGCACTCATCCAATCTATTCATGCATTATGACCAGAGGAAAGAATTGGTGCAGACATGTGACACATCTCTACGGAGTGGGAGCAGTGCTCTCTCATTGGATGGACGATGGCACGGAACGGCCAATAGGTTACATATCAAGAACGCTTACCACAGCAGAAAAGGGATACTCGCAGATAGAGAAAGAAGGCCTGTCCATCATCTTTGGTGTCAAGAAATTTTACCTGTACGTACATGGCTGCCATTTTACAATCATTTCAGATCACAAACCATTGCTAGGATTGTTTAGTAAGGACAAGGCTATACCACCCATAGCTTCAGCAAGAATACAGCGATGAGCCTTAATTCTGGCAGCGTACGAATACACTTTCGTACATAGACCTGGTAATCAAATTGCAAACACCGATGCACTTAGTCGTTTGCCTTTACAAGAAAATAATGAGCATGTCCCAGTTTCACAGGAACTTGTTTTACTGTTAACTTTCTTAGATTACTCGTCGGTATGTGCTCAACAGATCAGAGACTGGACAAGTCGGGACCCAGTCCTATCTCAAGTACGAGAACAAGTGCTACATGGTTGACCAGAGAAGCCCGTACCTGATGAAATAAAACCATACTTCAACAGGAGACATGAAATAACCAGCCAGGATGGCATCTTATTGTGGGGAGCACGAGTGATAGTTCCCCCCAAGGGAAGGGAGCCACTCTTAATTGAACTACATAGTGGCCATCCAGAAATTCCCGAATGAAGACCGTAGCACGCAGCTATCTATGGTGGCCTGGGATGGATGGTGAAATAGGAGAGTTTAGTAAAGCAATGTCAAGAACTGCAAAAGTTGCCAGTGACAGCTCCATTACACCCATGGGAGTGGCCAGGTAGACCCTGGGTGTGGTTTACACATTGACTACGTTGGACCTGTCTTGGGAAAAATGTTCCTGCCCATTGTCGATGCCCATTCAAAATGGTTTGATTTATATATGAGGTGAAGTCACCAACATCGACCACTACAATTGAGAAACTACGTCAGAGTTTTGCCATTCCCAGACTACCAGAAGTAGTCATTTCTGGCAATGGCGTGGCATTTACAAGTGCTGAGATTCAACGACTTATCAGCCTCAACGGTATCACTCATGTGAAAACTGCACCGTACCACCCTTCCTCAGACAGACTGGCCGAAAGGGTGGTTCAACCATTCAAGGCAGGCATGGAAAAGCTAACTGGTGATTCCTTGGCAACCAAGCTAGCACGCTTTCTTTTTCATTACAGGACTACCCCTCACACAACAAGAGGTGTCACACCTGCGGAGTTATTGTTGAAACACTGTCTCAGGACGAGATTGAGCTTAATAATGCCGAATTTAGAGGGAAAGGAGTCAGAAAACTAGACATGAGTGGCAGAGTTGTGAGAGGAAATTTGCCGTGGGAGAGCTGGTATCTGTAAATAATTTCGGGGAAGGACCAAAGTGTTTACCGAATGTAATAAGTGCAGTCTCTGGACTGCTGTCATGCTACATGGAGGTGGAAGGCTGGATCATCCAAAAGCATGTGGACCATTTAGGAAAGAGAGAGACAAATCACCAAGATTTGGTTGCACCAATGACCATGACTGGGTCTGCGTTTCTTGTTGAGGATACGCAACTGAGGACTGACATGTCTGATGTTCCTGTAAGAGTTGAGGATACAGAACTGCAAGTGCCCACCGAAGCACCTGATGTTCAGGCAACTCCCGAAAAGGAGGACCCTGACAAGGAGTCTTAGTGGACTGCAGAACAATTGGACGACTTTGCGGGTTGTACAATCTCCTTGCTGCAACTGGTCATGGAGCAGTCACTGGTGGAGGCACTTACAGCCCCTTGCAAGATCAGCATCCCAGTTTGGACCAGTCTCCCCCATGTTTCAGGTTAACAGAGCAGCCATGCAGCGCACTAATCTCTGGCAACCCAAATGGTGGCCAGCACTTAAGGGGCTTCACACTTAACCAGGACAGGTTCTTAGTACACCCATGTTAACCACATGTCTTTCCTTCATCCTGCAGGAGGAGTTCATCAAGATCGTGGAGCCTGGTGAACTAGCTACATGCCTAATGGCCTACAGAGAGCGAAGAAGATGGAGGAGAGAATGACTGCTGGCTGCGCAGAGGCAGGAGCAGCAACCTCAGGAAGAAGGGGGGGCTGGGGCTCTTGCACACCCCCCCCCACCCCCACCGCCCCCAACACCACCACCACCCGAAGAGCCACACTGAGCCATCAATGTTGGTGCCTAGCAACACCCAGGGTCTCTAGATGCTGCCTTTCATTCCTGCAGATGACCGAAAACCAGTGTCGCTGAAGACTGCACATGTCTAGGGGACTGGTCGCCTACTACTGCAGGATTTGGCACCACGTGGACAGGGAGTGCATCCAAAAGGCGTTCCAGTGACGCGTCGCTGAACTGGGGGGCTGCTGTCTTTTTGCCTTTCAGGGCCATGTCTTCTTTACGGCTGTCCTGGTCTGGAAGCACTGAGATGTGTGTGTGCGCGGCTGGACTTCAAATATGGCGCTGGGCGTGATGCAGCGGCGGGGTGATGGCGGGTGTGTGAATGAGAGCCCGCCGACCATGGAAACTCATGTTTCCCGGGGATGAACAAATAATGTGGCAGGTTTGGGACGTTACGACGTGAAAACCTGCCATCGCAGCCGGCGGGTAAAACATTGCTTTACCCACCCGCTACTGCACTTAGCGCAAATCTGGGAAAATTCTGCCCAAGGTGCCATCAATTTGTCTATGTAGTTGAGGAATGCAGTGAAAATTCATCATTGCTAAACAAAAATTGAGTCTTATTTTTCCCTTTTTGTTAGGATTTCACTCCTTCTATGAAGTTGACAGGAATATTCTGAAAATGCTAAACATGGACGTTTTATCCACTAGTCTATTTGCATCACTTCTTCAATACCTAAGATGAACCGTGAGGAAAGTAGAGCCGCTGATGACTTTGGGATGTGGATTCAGCTCCCATATGGGAATATAAGAACAGACCCATCCTTCACAAACTTATGAACACAGATTGCCTCTTTTTTTTCCCTTACCCCTTTCACCACAAAAAGACATTACACAGCAGCTTACAAAAATTGCATATGGCATAAAACACTGTGCCACAAGCAGAGCTCAGTGCTGTCACAAAAGATTTGAGATACACCCAACTGTCATCATTTGTTTAATTTTCAACACTACTCACTGAAGCACGTGAAAGGCAAGCCTAAAATTTCTTTATGTGTCAGTATGCGTTGAGCTGATGAAAGTGATGACAACTCATTCATAGCACAATAAATCTTAATTACTCTCACAAAAGCAAAATTAGGAAAGTAGAGCTGTATTTTACATAATGCTTCATCATTGGGGACTTGAGGGCTAGACAAGCATGAGAGCCTCATGATCATTATTTTTGCCTCAGACTGCTGCTATGAGATAAGACAATAGAGGCAAAACAGAACATAATTCTTATCTCAACATTTTAGTTTATTTTAATTTTGTATCATAAATCAGCAGTAAGTAGCTTATAGCTTCAGAGTGAGATAACTCAGCTTTATTGGAATCAATTATTATAATTAGTTATCATTTTCCTGAAATAATTGCAGTTAAGGCCGTTGGGGACCCATAGCTCGGATTTATGTAATGGGAAAATAATATGGTGATTATTAAATGCTCTATGATTGTACAAATGTTTCTGATTCTGCCATAAAGAGACAGTTTTATAGATTTTCGGAATATGCTGGTGAAGGGACAATACCGGCCACAGAAAGCTTCAAATCACCTTCAGTACCCAAAAGGTCCAGGCAGCTCATTATCTTCTTTGCAAACCACAATGAGTGAAAACTGTAAGGGTTCCAGCGGATGCTGCCTGCCTTATTGATTTTAAATTCTGTTTCCAGCATCTTTGGCATTCAGGGATGGCTGTTCTTTAGCAGTAAATGGGGATTTCATGTCAAATGAGCTTGGGAGTAGCTGGGTTGTAAACTCAGTATAAAAAGGATTAATCTAGCAATAAAATGAAGGTTGTTGGAGGTGCATTCCTGTGAACACACACTGCTGTATAGAAACTAAATCAGCGCAATGGACTTTTGTAAAATATTTTATTCTTTAGTGGCCCTCGAACCTTGTTAGTTTAGTAATATTGTCATCTTGCTGATCGAAATCAAATTGACACAGATTTTGCACTTGGTGAATCTGCGGGACAGTGTGGGTTCAGCCCACTGAAACGTGGCAACCCTGAACCAGGCTCATTAGTACTTTTTTGACAAGGTCCCCTGGGGATGAGGGAGCAGAAATTGCTTGCAGGACCATTCTTACTGTAGCTGGAAGCTCCCGGGGCTGGGCAGAACTGAAAATATTTCACATTTAAAATAAAATGTGACCTGGCTATTGCTGGGATGCAAATGATGGAAATGATGCTGCATGATGTATTTCCATCATTTGAATAATGCTTAATAAGACATGCCCACATTTGGGTGAATGGTTTCTAAGGAGAGGCAGGTGGGGAATGGCTTTTGAACAACTTTCCTCACTCATTGACTATGAATAGTAAATCTAGCCTAGTATGCTAAAAATATATTGATTTAATCTTTGCGAACAGTCGCCCTTTTTTAAATCTATCCATATACCATCCTCAACCAATAAAGCCTCAAAAAAGGAGTGTCACTCTAAAAGGACTGTCTGCACAGCAGTAGCATCATTTTGGCAAGATTGGATGACTTATCAGTGGCACAATAGGGGCAAATTTAATTTCAAAAAACATCACAGCTTGCCTTATTTTTGGTCAAGTGCACCAGTTAATAATAAGCTTAAGTGCTGTTTTAGTCACTGTGCACGTGTCCATGCATGCTGTGTTTAATTAACCGAAGAAAATATGAATGTGTGGTAGATATGCCAAAAGTAGACTGACTTCAGCATAGCCATTCCAATGTAAGTGGTAAATACGTAGTACCATTTCTGCTCGATGCTTCCACCCTATACGTTTAATTATAATTCTGAAGTATGCTTATTGAAGTTACTGTGTTATGAAACAATAATGTGAACAGTGATGCCACTGAAAAAAAAATCATATGCATGAATAACTGCTAAAAGTACATGACAGCTACACTACATGGTTGGATAATTTGGGTATAAATTTTCTCCAGCAGATAATTTCTAACGGTAACACGCTAAGCAATGTTTAATCCTTAATCTCCCACATAGATATGCTATTGGTATAACACATTAATTCTTAATTAATTGGACTCTATAATCCATTATAGATTCATACCACATAAATGTTGATGAATTCATGAGCAAAGTTGTTTTGAGGTATTTATTTTGATAATAGGAACTATACAGTTGTGTTAAGTCATATTGGAAAATGTGTTAACGTTTTATGAATAATTTTGTCAGCTGAGTTTATGAAGTCCCAATAGCATAACTAATTCCAACTCTGATTGATTTAGAGAAATTGTGGATTAATATTTTGCAGATTAAGTTACTATCTTTATCACATATAGATAAATACGATATATATGTGTGTAAATGTCGAATTGTAGAGACCAATTTTTTAGGCCGAAAGTCGGAGGGTCAACTTTTACACAGATAACGGGCAGCATTTTCCATGAATGAGACGAAGTGCAATGGCGGTTTTCTTTGGCAGCACCCTGGCCCATTGTCTGGAATGGCAGAAACTGGCACCCGATTCTGCGCTTGGAGCGTCATTACTTAGGCAAAGGCACGTATCGGTCTGAATCACCTGTCGGGTCGGGAGTTGATTTGTGCGCTGGCGGGTTCAAAGGTCCAGACGCCAGACTTGAAGGCCAGTGCAACACACAATCTCACTCTCTCCAGCCCACCAGAGATGTCTGGCAGCCTGAAGAGGAAGGCCGAGAACCTGAAGAAGAAGGCAGCACCCCGCTTCACACACCAGGCCCTCCAGGCCTTAATCAAGGGGGTGCAGGCACAAAGGCACATGATCTATCCCAGGGATGGCTGCAGGAAGCACAGCAGCCTCACCTCTCCAGCCTGGGAGGCTGTCACAGAGCAGGTCAGCGCAGTTGGCAACTGTGTCTGAAATGCCACCCAGTGTAGGAAGAGGATGAATGATTTCATCTGCTCCGCCAGGGTAAGTCATCCTTCAACACCCTCCAATACCAAACTCTCATTATGGCATCATGCACTCAAACAGCTACTCTCTTCAGGGATCTCACCCAACCATTAGCAGGGCACACATATCAACACTCATACTCTCACTGAGACTTCCACATCCACACCAACTCATCTATCATGTTGCTCACACTCCATCCTCTGGGACCTCTTGGGATAGCTCACCACACACAGGGGACATCTCACCCAACCTCTGCTCCATCCCTTCTCATCACATGTCTTACTTCCTTCTTCATACAGGCCAAGCTGGTGCACAACAGGCACGAGAGATCGCAGACTGGGGGAGGGACGGATGACATCATTGCCCTCACTGAGTTTGAGGAGGCTGCAGTCAAGCTGGCTGGGGAGGGCAGGGATCACTCCTGTGGGGAAGGGGAGATCGGTCTCTCCCAGCAACCCAGTAGGGATCACAGCTCCATCACTTCATCAAATCCTGACATTCACAGTGAGTCACATGCAGTTTTATCTAGCTCATGCTCATTAACTGAAACTCTATTTTCTATTTTCTAGGCACCAGCAGATCGAGATCCCCAACCCAGTCCAGCACCAGAGTGAGCCCCCCAGACTGGGTCTGAAAAGGAAGTTCTGGAAGAACCGTCATGGTCCTCACATGCATCATCCACCAGCTCAGAGACAGACATGTCGGTGGGGCATAGCTGTAGATTAGGCTCAGCCTCACTTTCTGGGAACACCTCACTGACATGTCCCTACAGCAGTCAGAGACAGGGTTAGCACATGTCTCTGGCACTCGGAGGGCTGCTGGAGACCAGCCACCTACTCATTCCGAGTCAGATGATAAGCCTCTGGAAGCGGCCGCCAAATCAATGCTGGAGATACAACGACTGCCGGGAGCCGAACATCAGGCAGCGATTCGACAGTCACTCAGCAAACTAGAGCGAACAATGGAAGAGTCCATCTGTGTTCTGTCTGATGTCGTGGCTCCACAACATCGAGGTCATCATGTGAAGGCTGAAGACCACCATGGAAAACTTGGTCCATCAGGTCTTGCTGGATTTGAGGTGGGCCCTGCACTCCATGACCACATACCTTGGTGGGCACCATCAAGATATGGGCGGCATGGGGATGAGGCACCTTGACCTCCCTCCAGGTGCACCATCTCCTCAAGTAGTCAGGGTGGGGCCCCCGGGGCACTCACAGGGAGCATGAGCATCAGCTGGACACCCCAGGGGCTCCTCTCATGACACTTTAAGAGTGTGCAGCCGCTCACAGACCCCTCTACCTGTGACTCCATCCACTCCTGTTTCTCAGGCTGCTGAGGGCGCTTCTGCCCCTGAGCAAGTGACCTTTATCAGGCCAGCACCAGAGGACGTCCGCCAAGGTCATCACAGGCTTCAGGATGTAGCAGTCAGCAGGCTGTCTCCTTCCTTGCTACGGATGTCAGGGCTGCACCCAGGCTTAGTGCTAGATATAGGAAAGTTAAGAAAAATTGATATTACTTTTGGGTCATGGGTGTGCTAGACATGTAAAAAAAATTGCACTTTTGTGAATACATTTGATGGTTATGTGAATGTTCCTGTCAATTGAAGGCATTGTAATTTTGTACTCAGGAATCCTCTTATTTCAAGGTTTACCCTTGCTCCCACTCAGTGATAGTGTTCCACTGTGAGATTCACATTCCTGTTATGTCAGTCTCACTTGAACTAGCCTCTGCATCCTTGTGTGATTTCAGGATGTGTTTAAATCTCTATTGAAGATGTGTGATGTAAGCGTTTCTAACCCTTCTTCCTCATGGAACACCATTGAGTGAGGGCAGCTTATCAGCAATGATATTCTAGCAATGTTTGTGTCTCTTCAGTGGTAGTAGCAGAAGAAAAGACATGCATGGGAGGAGGAGATCCATCGGCATGTCCACACCTCAGATACAGCAGTGTTTGCATCATTTCAAGGCGGCAAAGGCTTCCAGTCTTCTCTCACATTGAACTTTTTCTTAAGCGGACCCTCGGTTCCCAGAGTGAGCTCACTCACAGGGCCCCTTGGACCAAAGCAAAGATCATGCCTGGCAAATCATGAGGTCAGAACTCGCAAGTGTGAATGCAGGACTCGTTCTCACTGCAAATGGGTGGCCATCCCCTGAGTGAAAGAAAATGGCATTGAGGGCTAGGAGAGATGCGGCCATATGCCCTCACTTAACTTTACTCTTCCTGGAACCTGTTAGCAATTAACATATCACAGGTGCATCTCCCATGTCTTCCTTCCTCCATGGCGTGATCATGCTCAAACTGACCCTCAACAGCCTCCTGAGGTTCCTGGGCCTCTGGATCTTCACCCTCCGATGAGCTCTCATCTTCCTCCAATTCATCTTTTGTTAGGGGTTCACCTCTTTGCATTGCCAGATTGTGAAGGGCGCAACACATTGCAATGATGTGGGAAACTCTGACGGGAGTATATTGTAGTGAGCCACCTGAATGGTCCAAGCAGCTGAAGCACATCCTCAGAAGCCCTATAGTCTGCTCTATAAGGGCGCGTATGGAGCTGTGGGCAGCGTTGTACATTTTTCTCAGAACGACTCTGAGGGTGATGCACTGGTGTCATCAGCTGGCATTTGAGTGGGGACCCCTTAGCCCCAAGCAGCCATCCCTGCAGATGTAATGGCCCCTCGAAAATCTCAGGCACCTGGGAGTGACTCAGGATGTAGGGGTCAAGGCAAATTCCAGGGTATCGTGCACAAACATACAGCATATGCTTCTGGTAATCACATACCAGTTGTACATTGATGAAATGATAGTCCTTGCGGTTTATAAACATTAGGGCCTGCTGCCATGGAGCCTGTATAGCCAGATGGGTGCAGTCTATTGCATCCTGCACTCTTGGGAAGCCTGAGATGGCGGCGAAGCCGGTGAATTTCACAGCCTGGCTATTGTCATCCAGAGCAAATCTGACAATGATGGGTCTTCCTGTAAAAGGCATCTGTGACCTCCTTTATGCACCGATGTGTTATGAAATGAGAGATGCCGCACAGGTCCCCTGTTGATCCTTGGAAAGTCCCAGAGGTAAAGAAATTTAGCGCTGCTGTCACCTTCAAAGTTCGTGGCAGGGGATACTCTCCAACTTCACATGACGTCAGGTCTTCACAAAGAATGTGGTATATGAGTTGTACCAGAGCTTGGGATATGCAGGGCATTGCCTCTCACTCATTTGTAGATAGGAAACGCTTCTACAATAAACCCTTAGGGCAGAATCTTCAGTTCAGTGAGCGGGGTGGGGCCTGATCGTCGATGCGTAAAATGGTGCGTGGTGACGTCGGGCATGCATCCCAATGTCACCACGCGTCATTCAGATCTTGAGTTCAGCGGACGTACATCAGGGTCGGCTGCACGCCCACCGATCTATCAAAGGCCTATTAAGGCCATTTAGATACCAATTCAAATAATTAAGGTTGGCGGGCAGGCGAAGAGCCCGGTCGGCCTTCGCATTTATCATGAAACCTCATCCACGGGCGGGGTGAGGTTTCATGAGAGTTTTTAAACTTAAATAATATTTTTCCAAAAAATCCATAGACATGTCCCAGCTTACGTGACACTGTCACGAGGGGACATGTCTTAAAAAAGTTTTTCTTCCTTTATTTAAATTTTTATATATCAAACTGATCTCCCTGAGGCACGGAACTGCCTCAGGGAGGCTTCTGCACTTTTTTGCGTGCATGTACGAAAGAGCGCAGGCCCTGACTCGGCCTACTCCCCCCGCCCGCACAGGGAGCGCTTGGCACTTCTGGGTGCGTGTCACACTGAGTGGGCCTTAATTGGCCCGCCCACGTAAAATGGCAGAACGCAGCCGATTGCTCTGTGCCCGCCCGCGCCTGGTCCCGCCCAACCCCCCTTAATGAGGAGAAAATTCTCCCCTCAGTCTGGTGAGTCTGGGTCTCTCCTCCTGACCCTCCTGTTCATGCTCTGGCTCTGCTTGACTACGTCCCTCCTGCTGAAGCTGCGCGCGGAGTCGCCTCTCCGTCATTCACCTCCTCTGTTGCATCATGACCCTGACAGAGGCAGCATTGAGTCCTGGATCCTTATGTGCTTCTGTCTTCTCTCTGAAAGGAAACATTGAAGTCATTAACAATTCAAGGGGCAAGAAAGTGAAGCTCAGAAGATGACATGTTTGGAAACTGTAAGGTTCCTAGTTTTTCCTGACCTACTTGCATGTCGGCTGATGTAGCCTAGTCCCTGAGACACTAGCACACACATTGAGGTGACCAAGATGGCATCACAGATATATAACATCTTGGGCCCTGCGCGGGATGCTAAGGTGTAAATGAGATGAGTGACCAACCTAGATCTGTGCTCCAATCTCTGATGTGGCATATTCATAACCAATCAGCTGCTTATGGTCAATGAATAGATGGCCTTTAGTCTGTTAGGAATGTGAATCCTGGTTCACATTTGAACAGGTGATAGTCCTTCATTGATGGAATGCCATATACGATACAGCTTTGCCTCCTTCACTATTGCCTGCATTCGCAAATTCTAAATTCCTGTGTTACTCATGAGATGCAGAGACTGTGATTTGAAGCTACTGAGTTCTGAGTAGCCCTTTAACAGCGTGAATGAAGCCATTGGTTTTCAGTGGCTTTCATCCCAAGGAGGTCTTCCTCCTTTTTTTTCAAGCAGATTCCTGCTCGGTCCTGCAGCAACAAGAGGTTAGAAGGTGACCCCAGAAATACACCCCTTGTGTTCGCCCTTCCCCCTTACTGCCATTCCACAGCCTTCCCTCCCTGTTGCCACCCCTCGTGTTCGCCCTTCCCCCTCACTGCCATTCCACAGCCTGCTTTCCCCATTGCCCACCTTATATTCATCAACCCCACACTTGCCTCATATTTGCCCCCGTTGAAATGCTAGTTTCTGAAAGTGGAGGCCTTCAGTGGTGTTCTTTGGGACAATGTGGGCAAAGAGCAGGAACAGACCAACCCTACAGCCCCAGCAGTTTCACATTTATCGCAACAAGACTGGCGGTGCGCTATGGCAGGTAGGCTATATATGTTCTACTGTGAAGTTACCAACAAACTGAGGTCCGACTTGTGCATGCCTCCTCTTTTCAAACGGATTTGAAGCCAATGTAAATTCCCGCTGGTGTGACATAGTGACATGGTGGATAGACATAGTGTTAAGGCTTAGATGGAGTGGATTTCTTGAAATGTGTACAGGAGAACTTTTTAGGTCAATATGTAGAAGGTCCAACAAGGGACCGTGCAGTACTGGACCTAATTCTGGGGAATGAAGCCGGACAAGTGGCTGAGTTGGTAGTGAGGGAGCATTTTAGTGATAGTGACCACAACATGGTACAATTTAAGCTTGTTATGGACAAAAAATAGACAAGTTGCAAAAAAATGTTTTGGATTGGGGGAGAGTGGATTTTAGTAAAATAAGGCAGGATCTGGCCAAGGTAGACTGGGAACAGCTACTTGTAGGGAAATCTACAGAAGAGCAGTGGGGGGGCATTCAAAAAGGAAATGGGAAGGGTATAGGCTCAACATGTTCCCTCTAGGGTGTTAGGAAGGAGTAACAAGCCCAGAGAACCATGGATGACCAGAGATATTCAGGATACGATGAGAAGGAAAATAGAGGCTTTTAGCAGGTACAAGGGGAGCAAATCAGCAGAGGCATTAGTAGAGTACAGAAAGTGCAGGGTGGAGCTTAAGAAAGCAATTATGAGAGCAAAGAGGGGATATGAGAAAGCTTTGGCTGGTAAAAGTAGGGAAAATCCCAAGATATTCTATAAGTATATCAATGGGAAGAGGTTAACCAGGGAAAGAGTAGGGCCCATTAGGGACCAAGGGGGCAATCTATGGGTGGAGCCAGAGGACATCAGTAGAGTGTTGAAAGAATACTTCACATCCGTCTTTACCCAAGAGAATAAGGATGAAGGTATGGAACTCTGAGAGAGAGACTACGAGGTTCTTGAGCAAATTGATATAGGGAGTGACAAGGTATTGGAGGTGTTGGCAGGCCTAAAAGTGGACAAATCACCAGGTCTGGATGATTTGTGTGACAGACTGCTGAGGGAGGCAAGGGAAGAAATCACAGGGACTCTGACCCAAATTTTTAATTCCTCTCTGGCCATGGGGGAGGTGTCAGAGGACTGGAGAACAGCTAATGTGGTTCCGCTATTTAAGAAGGGTTGTAGAGATAAACCAGAGAACTACAGATGAGTGAGTCTCACGTTAGTGATAGGGAAACTATTGGAGAAAATCCTGAAGGAGAGAATCTATCTCCACTTGGAGAGGCAAGGTTTGATCAGGGATAGTCAGCATGGCTTTTTCAGAGGGAGGTCACGCCTAACAAATTTGACTGAATTTTTTGAGGAGGTGACCAGGTGTGTAGATAGGGTAGTGTAGTTGATGTAGTTTATATGGATTTCAGCAAAGCCTTTGACAAGGTCCCACATGGAAGACTTATAGAGAAGGCAAATGCACATGGGATACAGGGTAATTTGATAAGGTGGATTCAAAATTGGCTTAGTTGTAGGCGACAGAGGGTGATGACAGAAGTCTGCTTTAGTGACTGGAAGCCCATGTCCAGTGGCGTACTACAGGGATCTGTGCTGGGTCCCCTATTATTTGTCATTTATATAAACAACATAGATGACTATGTGGGGGGGTAGGATTAGTAAGTTTGCGGATGACACAAAGATTGGCCGGGTGGTTAACAGTGAGGTTGAGTGTCTTGGGCTACAGGAAGATATAGACGGGATTTTCAAATGGGCAGATAAGCGGCAGATGGAATTTAACCCTGAAAAGTGTGAGATGATACACTTTAGAAGGGGTAATTTGACAAGGAAGCATTCAATGAATGGCATGACTCTAGGAAGTTCTGAGGAAGAAAGGGACCTTGGCGTGTGTGTCCATAGATCTCTGAAGGTGGAGGGGCATGTTAGTGGGGTGGTGAAAAAGGCATATGGGACACTGGCCTTTATCAGCCAAGGCCTAGATTACAAAAGTAGGGAGGTCATGTTGGAGTTGTATAGAACCTTGGTGTGGCCACAGCTGGAGTACTGTGTGCAGTTCTGTTTACCACATTATAGGAAGGATGTGATTGCACTGGAGGGGGTGCAGACGAGATTCACCAGGATGTTGCCTGGGATGAAACATTTAAGTTATGAAGAGAGGTTGGATAGACTTGGGTTGTTTTCGTTGGAGCAAAGAAGACTGAGGGGTGACCTGATCGAGGTATACAAGATTATGAGGGACATGGACAGGGTGGATAGGGAGCAGTTGTCCCCCTTAGTTGAAGGGTCAGTCACGAGGGGACAGAAGTTCAAGGTGAGGGGCAAG
Organism: Cetorhinus maximus; assembly: GCF_964194155.1. NCBI lineage: Eukaryota > Metazoa > Chordata > Chondrichthyes > Lamniformes > Cetorhinidae > Cetorhinus > Cetorhinus maximus. The sequence goes on along the minus strand of NC_135880.1, from coordinate 159,258,473 downwards.
AAGTTTAGGGGAGATGTGAGGAGAAGCTTTTTTACCCAGAGGGTGGTGACGGTCTGGAATGCACTACCTGGGAGGATAATGGAGGTGGGTTGCCTCACATCCTTTAAAAGGTACCTGGATGAGCACTTGGCACATAATTTAAGGCTATGGGCCAAGTGCTGGTAAATGGGATTAGATAGGTAGGTCAGGTGTGTCTCACGTGTCGGTGCAGACTCGATGGGCCGAAGGGCCTCTTCTGCACTGTGCGATTCTGTGATGCTGTGATATATGGAAAATTGCCTTTTTTAGGCCAAAAGTCACGGGGTTGTCTTTCACACAAGATAAACTTTTATACATTTATAACAATCTCAGAGGTGCCAATTCCAGAACGTGACCAAACCTCAACGCCTTTCGCTTTATTATAATTTAATCAGAAAAATGCAGATATTATTTGCAAAAGCCATGGTTCATAATTTTATTTAGTAATTTTTGGAATAAAATCATTAAGCTCTATATTGTTTTTTTAAAAAACTAGATAATTTTTGACAATAGTGAGATTAGGGATTCTTGCAGTGAGATTGGGAGAAAATCTGGGAACGAAGCCACCGACATTGTGTTAGAATTGGCATCCTTAGCGTGCATTTCATTTTAGTTTTGATTAGGCTACAAATACAAAAATATCAAGTGTCTATGGGCCAAAGAGGATGGAGAGTGTGTACACCATATACTAATTGTAATTTTTGAAAGAAAGTTGACAGTTATCACTGTCTAATCAATCAATCAGGATCTAGTGGAACCTATATGGTGGGACGATGAGTTTATTCAGAGTTTAAGATTGAATATAGCACACCAGTTATACAGTAAAAATACACAACCATGACAAGGAGCAAGTACCAGTCCAGAAAGAGCAGGACGGCCAATGTTTGGAGAAATTCCTTTGCGCACTGCTGCCTTTTGTGTACTGTGGCTTGCCATGGTCATGTGAACTCTGAGGTCACCTTGGGCAAAACAAAGGCTTTGGGCAAAAGCTAGTTTTACTTATCACATGGAACAGCTGGCATGCATGAACAGCTCGCTCTTCATTTCTCTTCTTGCTTGTTGTGCTGGGGAAAGAGTGCTACAAACTATATTGTACCCCAAAACTCACTGAGGAGTGGAAAAGCCAATCTTGTCCGGCCTTGAAGACTCACTTTGAACCCTCCACGAATGTTATTTATGAATGCTACATGTTCAACAGCAGAGTGTAGGAAGAGGGGGAGAATATTGATCTGCACTGCAGAATGACTGCAATGCGATCCCTAGTTGAACCTTCTGTGTTTGAGCAACTGAAGGACAATCTCATCAGAGATAGGATTGTCTTGGAAAAAAGAGTTCCTGCCATAAGAGCACGTCTGCTGAGAGAAGACAAATTTACTATTAAGAAAGCTATTGACATGTGCAGAAGACCTGAAGTGGTTAATCATCAGCTGAAGGGTATTGATGGGAGAACTGACGAGGGTTTGCACTGTGCTGAGAGGCAATTCAGGCCTTGTAAGCAAAAGAAAACGAAGAAAAGCAAGAACTACTTAGGAAAGGGTCAGTAGAAAGGTCAAAGCCAGAGCGCTGATGTAAATATTGTGGAGGAAACCGCCAAAAAGAAAAGGGAGCATGTCCAGCGTGGGGGGAGCATCTAACTGCGACAAGTTGAATCACTTTGTATGCAAAGGTTTTGCTAGAAAGAAGAAAAGCAACCCTTAAAGATAGTAGCAACATACTGTGGATGCTGGAAATCTGAAACAAAAACAAAAAATGCTGAAAAAACTTAGGTCTGGCAGTACCTGTGGAGAGAGTTAACGTTTCAAGTCTGTATGACTGGAGGCAGGGTTCTTTCCCCTGCATAGAAGAAGGCTCACTGTTGGTTTCCTTCATTTCACCTCCCTTTACCTGTATTAGGAAAATGAAAGATATTGTAAGAATTAAGGTCTTTACCATCCTTCCTTGATGACAGCTCTGAAGAAAAGTCATATGGACTCGAAACGTTAACTCTGTTTCTCTCTCCACAGATGCTGCCAGATCCTGCTGAGATTTTCCAACATTTTCTGTTAATGTTTCAGATTTCCAGCATCTGCTGTATTTTGCTTTTATCATAGTGTTTAATTCACTGCTACATCTTTTCCAGCAATGCCTACCTACTGGTCTTCTTTCCAACAGGATTTCCATTTGTCTCTTTTGTCCTGTTCACCTTCATTGCTTTCTATTTCCCTCCTGGTGTTTGACAAGGTGTTTACTAAAACCCGCTTTCACAGCCATATTTCCTTCCTCAAAAACTGTCTCTGTCTCCGACTTACCCCACGTGGATTTCAACTGAAATTCCATCCCACATATTTCGAACCCACCCAGGATTACAGGTATCTCCGGGACATACAACGCTCCTCGGATTGCTGTTTCCGTCACATTCTGAGATCCACACTCAGTGCCAAGCACCGCCATATGAACACACTCGACCTCTGCCTCCAGCAGCACCGCCGCACCCTTTTTCAAAGCTGCGCGTGCCCCCAGTTTCATTTTATTCTTCGTCTCATCCGACGCCTCAACAAGAAACTTTTTCTCTTTCTCTCAAGTGCAAAGGAACACAACTCCAACAACTCATCGACACCAACACCCATCCAGGACCCTCCACCCCTGCCTGTCCCTCTGTCCCCATGCCGTCTTCCAATCCCAGCCCCGGCCGTGTATTCAACATACCCCCTGACCTTCCCCTCTCCGACACTGAACGTTCAGTGCTCAGCAAAGGACTGTTTCATGCCCTTACACCCTCATCTCAACGAATTTCGGGCTCAGCACGATGCTGAACTCTTCTTCCGCCGCCTTCGTCTCCGTGCTCACTTCTTTTGGCAGGAGTCCTCTCCCCGTTCAACGGATCCTTTTACCCACCTCCAATATTCTCCCTCCACCTGACCAGTCCCTCTGGATTCTTATCTTCTCTTGATCTTTTCATTGAGAACTGTTGGCGTGACATTAGTTGTCTCAATTTCTCTGCTCCTCTCACCCATTCTAACCTGTCTCTCTCTGAACTTGCTGCACTCCGTTCTCTCAGGTCCAACCCTGACATTGGCATCAAACCCGCTGACAAGGGTGGTGCTGTTGTTGTCTGGCGCACTGACCTCGACATCGCGGAGGCTGAGCGTCAACTCGCAGACACTTCCTCCTACATCTCCCTGGACCATGACCCCACCACTGAACATCAAGCCATTGTTTCCAGGACTGTCACTGACATCATCTCCTGTGGAGATCTTCCTTCCACAGCTTCCAACCTGATAGTCGCCCAACCTCGGATGGCCCGCTTCTACCTCCTACCCAAAATCCACAAAGAGGACTGTCTCGGCAGACCGATCGTGTCAGCCTGTTCCTGCCCCACGGAACTCATTTCTTGCTATCTTGACTCCCTTCTCTCTCCCCTTGTCCAGTCCCTTCTCACCTACATCCATGATTCCTCTGACACCCTACATCACATCAACAATTTCCAGTTCCCTGGCCCCAACTGCCTCCTCTTCACCATGGACGTCCAATCCCTCTATACCTCCATCCCCCATCGGGATGGTCTGGTGGCTCTCTGCTTCTTCCTCGAACAGAGGCCCGAACAATCCCCATCCACCACTACTCTCCTCCGTCTGGCTGAACTTGTTCTTACACTGAACAATTTTTCCTTCAACTCCTCTCACTTCCTCCAAATAAAAGGTGTGGCTATGGGTACCCACATGGGCCCCAGCTATGCCTGTCTCTTTATGGGGTATGTGGAACATTCCTTGTTCCAGTCCTACTCCGGCCCCCTCCCACAACTCTTTCTCCGGTACATCGATGATTACTTCGTTGCTGCTTCATACTCTCTTCGGGACCTGGAGAATTTATTAATTTTGCTTCCAATTTCCACCCCTCCATCATTTTCACATGGTCCATCTCTGACACTTCCCTTCCCTTCCTTGACCTTTCTGTCTCAATTTCTGCCGATAGACTGTCCACCAATATCCATTACAAGCCTACCGACTCCCACAGCTACCATGACTACAGCTCCTCACACCCCGCTTCCTGTAAGGACTCCATCCCATTCTCTCAGTTCCTTCACCTCCATCGCATCTGTTCTGATGATGCCACTTTCAAAAACAGTTCCTCTGACATGTCCTCTTTCTTCATAACCGAGGTTTTCTCCTCAACTGTGTCCAGCCCATCTCCCGCGCATCCGCCCTCACACCTTCTCCTCCCTCCCAGAAACATGATAGGGTCCCCCTTGTCCTCACTTATTACCCCACCAGCCTCCGCATTCAAAGGATCATCCTCCGCCATTTCCGCCAACTCCAGCATGATGCCACCACCAAACACATCTTCCCTTCACGCCCCCAGCGGCATTCCGTAGGGATCGTTCCCTCCGTGACACCCTGGTCCACTCCTCCTTCACCCCCTACTCCTCAACCCCCGCCCACGGCACCTTCCCATGCAACTGCAGAAGATGCAACACCTGCCCCTTCACTTCCCCTCTCCTCACCATCCAAGGGCCTAAACACTCTTTTCAAGTGAAGCAGCATTTCACTTGCACTTCCCTCAACTTAGTCTACTGCATTCGTTGCTCCCAATGCAGTTTCCTCAACATTGGAGAGACCAAACGCAGACTGGGTGACCGCTTTACAGAACACCTTCGGTCTGTCTGCAAGCATTACCCACACCTCCCTGTAGGCTGCCATTTCAACACTCCACCCTGCTCTCATGCCCACATGTCCATCCTCGGCTTGCTGCATTGTTCTAGTGAAGCTCAACGCAAACTGGAGGAACAGCACCTCATCTTTCGACTAGGCACTTTACAGCCTTCCGGACTGAATACTGAGTTCAACAATTTTAGATCATGAACTCTCTCCTCCATCCCTACCCCCTTTCCGGGTTTTTCCCCCTCCTTTTTGTTTTTTCCAATAATTTATATAGATTTTTCTTTTCTCACCTATTTCCATTATTTTTAAATGTATTTCCATCCATTGTTTTATCTCTACCTTTTAGCCTTTTTTGATTATTTCACCCTACCCCACCCCCACTAGGACTATCTGTACCTTGCTTGTCCTGTTTTCTACCCTTAATTAGCACATTCCTTTAGATAATATCACCACCTTCAACACCTCTTTGTCCTTTTCTCTGTGACATCTTTTGGTTATCTCCACCTATTACTGGCCCTCTACCTAGTTCTTCTTGTCCCAACCCCACCTGCTTAAACCAGCTTATATTTCACCCCTTTTCTATTGTTACTTAGTTCTGTTGAAGGGTCATGAGGACTCGAAACATCAACTGTGCTCCTCTCCACCGATGCTGCCAGACCTGCTGAGTTTTTCCAGGTATTTTTATTTTTGTTTTTGTTCTCGCTTTCACAGTCATGTTTTCTTTCTCAGCAACTGTCTCTGTCTCTGACTTACCCCATGTGGATTCCAACTGAAGTTCCATCCCTCATGTTTTGAATCCAACCAGGATTACAGGTATGTCTGGGACATACAACGTTCCTCAGACTGCTGTTCTCACTGCACCCTGAGATCCACACTCAGTGCCATGTGCCGCTGTATGAAAACACATGACCTCTCCCTCCAGCAGCACCAAAGCTGTCCTTGTACCCAGTTTCATTTCATTCTTCGTCTTATCCAAAACCTTAACAATAAACTTATTCTCTTCCTTTCAGGAGTTAAGGAACAGCTCTGAAGAAGAGTCATATGGACTCGAAACGTTAACTCTGTTTCTCTCTCCATGGATGTTGCCAGACCTGCTGAATTTTTCCAGTATTTTCTGCTTTTGTTCCTGCAAAGATAGTTGCTGGAGAGATGTCAGGTGATGACACTGATGAATCACTCTGCACCTAGTACAGGTTGGCATCATCAAGCCTCAAGGTAAAAAATGGTTTGTGACTTTTGGAATATTGACTGCAGAAGGACAGTGTCAAGTCAATGTGGGGCACAATTTTGCCCTCATAGGGTGGGCTCAGCTGCCTCAGAGAGATGAAAATTTTGAATAATGAAAAATAAAGACTTTAAAAATGTCAACAACATGTCCCCCCCATGTGACTCTGTCACACGAGCAGGGATTTGTTAGAAATTAGTTTGAAAATATTTTATTTTTTTTAATGACGGATCAAAACCTCATCTCAACCATGGATGCGGTTTCTCAAAGAATCCAAAGGCCGCTTAGTCTTTTCGCCAGCCTGCCAACCATAAGGTTGGACAGGTGGCGAAAAATTTAATTCAGTTAGATCTTTAATGGCTTTAAATTGTTAATTGTCGGCGGGCGCACTGCCAACTTCCACACATGTCCACCATCCAAAATATTACACAAGTGCTCGATGATGTCGGGACGCTTACCCGACGTCATCACGCGTCATTTTATGCTCCTTTGGGTCAGGTGTGCGCCCGCCCAATGAGTGCAATATTCTGGCCATGAAGCGTCAGACAGACACTGGTGCTACGTGCAACATCATGAGCTTCGCAGACCTGTGTGAAGCTGCTCAAGATGGTGACCTGAACATGAAGCTGTCAAAAGGTAAAATTGAGACTATATGATAGAATAGGACAATGCAGATCCGTAGAGGACAAACTAAGCTGAGGGCCAAATGCAATGGGAAGAAAGAAGCTCTACAGTTCCAGATGGTAGATACTAAGCAAAATCCCCTCACCTCAGCTGAAACAAGTCAAAAGCTTGAACTGGCAACCCTCCATGTACCAGAAGAGGTATGCAGTATTTTGCATGGCACCAGCCATTGACTGCTTAACAGATCCTGCAAATTGCAAAGATGTTTTCACGGGTCTTGGATGTCTTCTTGGTGAATATCCTCTTGAAGTAGATGAGAGTACAAGACCATCTCAGCATCTTCCGAGGAGAGATCCAGCTGTCCTCAAGTCCAGCCTGCAAGATATCATAGAGGAGCATGAAATGATGGGAGTAATCAAGAAAGTGACAACTCCTACAGATTGGGTTAGCAGCATGGTAGCAATGAAAGAAATTGGAAAGCTGTGAGTGTGCATAGATCCAAAGGACCTCAATAAAGCTTTGAAGAGATCTCAATACTCCATGCCAAGCATTGAAGAAATTTTGCTGCAACTTGCCAAGTCAAAGGTCGTTGCCACCCTAGATGTGAAGGATGGATACTGGCAAGTAAATTTGGATGAAAGCAGTAGTTCTGTGACTGTGTTTTGGATGCCATTTGGGAGTTACAGATGGTTGCGCATTCTATTTGGCATTTCTACTTCTCCAGGAGAATATCAATGCTGACAGCATGAGATTGTCAATGATCTTCCAGGGATGGAAGCAATTGTGGATGATCTGCCAGTCTATGGATGTGGAGTTACAGTGGAAGAAGCCATGACAGACTATGATCTGAATCTAGTGAGACTGCTAGAGAGAGCTCCCCAGATGAATCTGAAGCTAAACAAGAAAAAAGTGCAACTGAAGATGACTGAAGTCAAGATCATAGCTTTGTACTGACAGTGAAAGGAATTGCCCTGATCCTAATAAGGGGCAAGCTGGAGAAGAGATGCAGCAACCAACAGATGAGAAGACAGCGCAATGATTTGTTGAATTTGTGAACTATCTAGGAAGATCTTGCCAAATTTCTCATCAGAGTGTGAATCTCTACATAAGTGCACTGTAAAGAATGACCATTGATATTGGAGCATGGAACAAGAAGCAGATTTTACTAACATTAACCATCTAGTGATGATGCCACTGCTGAGGTATGATGATGTCAATGACCAAGTCACTGCAGTGTGATGCCAGCGAAACAGGCCCTGGAGCAACCCTCATGCAGTAAGGACAACCAGTTGCATTTACATCCAGGGCATTAATGCAAATTGAACAACACTATGCCCAGATTGAGAAATAGTGCCTGGCAATTGTCTTTGCTTGTGAACATTTTAATCAGTACCTATTTGAGAGAGAGAGAAAGTGATGGTAGAGTCTGACCACAAGACACTTCAAATTATCTTTCTTATCTGCTCTGAAGCACCTGCAATGAATGTTACTTTTTTTGCAGAGATATTGTTTGTTTTGATGGGGCTTCCCTTATTCTATGAGGGACTGGAGATAGTCAGTATATAGTTTTTCAAGAAACTATTTATTTACACTAATTACAAGACTCCCTGGTAAGTACATGGTTCCATGGACGCAATCTATTCTGTATCTTGTGCTCTTGGAGCCTCTTGGTCATCTGACCCTGATGTCAAGCTTACATCATCATAAATATCATTGTCTCATTATCCTAACTATTAACCCTTTACTCTACATCGCTCCCCAAGTATAATCTCAAAATTATTAAATGATTTTGTTAAACTATTTACAAACCTATTTACATCCTCACCATATCGCCCCAAACTCATGCGTCATAGATTGAGCCTGTCTGGTGTTTTGACAACTCTCCCTGGTTTCATCTCGAGTATTCTCTGTTGTGGGTGCTGGCCTATGCACAGTTCCTGGACTTGAGCGTCATTTCTGGAGGTGTTTGCAGTAGAATCCATGTCATCAGTCTCACCATGATAATACTGGAATGATTGTTTCCTTGCCACTTAGAGGGGTATCAGGGAACCCTGAGCAGAGTTTTGGCAAGGTATTTCCACAGCTGCTGGGTTTGGTCTATGACTGTAACTTCTGCTTGACGGTCTCTGATCCAGATCTTTTGCCCTGGTTCTAATGTGGACAGTGTTCTTGCTCTATGTTGGCAGTTATACCAGTTGGACTGTTTTTCTCTGTGTGTTTCCTCATGGCACCTTACTTGGTCATGGTCTCGTAAAGTGATGTTGGGTTTGAGTTGGTTTTGGAGCAAAGGAAGTTGGGTTTTTAGCCTTTTTCCCATCAGTAATTCATGTGGCAAAAAGCCATTTCTTAATGGTGTTTCCCTGCAGTTGAGTAAGGCTAGCTCTAGATCATTGTTCTTTTTTGTCAACATTTTGATGGCTTTTACCCCTCTCTCTGCTTCTCCATTCATCTGTGGATGGTGTGGCAAACTGGTCATGTGGTGGAATCCATATTCCGCTGCAAATGATCAGAAATGTTCTTTCATAAACTGTGGATCGTTGTCCGAGACTACCTTATCTGGAATGTCATAGGTAGAGTAGGTGTGTTTCAAAGATTTTACCACAGTTTCTGCAGTTGTGGTATAGAGTCTTCTGATTTCCAACCAGTGAGATTAATAGTCGATGACTGTAAAATAGATTTTTCCTCCAAAGTCAAACAAATCTATTCCTAGTCTTTGCCAAGATCTAGATGGAAATGTTGATGGTAGCAATGGTTCTGTTAGTTCATGGCTGTTGATGGCACAAGTATGGCAGGTCGAAATAAATAGGTTGATAGATTTTCAAATTCACAACCATGCTACTAATTGTTATGCCCTTACTCTGCATTTGGTTAATGTCCAAAAAACCACCGTGCAGTTTTTGTAGGATGTATCCTCGCATCACTCTTGAGATTACTAACATTTCATTAAAGATGAGAAGATCATCAACAATCATTGGATGTTTTTGTTGTTGGTGATATTGTCTCTGATTGCTAGGGGCATATTCTGGCCAACTTTCTCTGCAATATGTTTTGACCTGACTCCTTCAGTTGGGTCTGTCTAATCTCCTTAAGTTTGTTTGCAGAAGCCTGTAGGATACCCGTTATTGATGAAGAATATGTTTCCACCTCGGTGATGAGTGTCAAGTGATTTTCTGTAGCTTGGTCAACTGTAGTCCTCGACAGTGTTGGCAGTGATCTGACTTTTTCCTGGCACGTACTCTGTTGTAGAGTTATCACGCATGAGTTTTAGCTAGAAACACTGTATCCTTGTTGGCAACTTAACAATTTCCTTGGAGTTCATTAGAGTGACTGGAAGTTTATCATCCATCTCCATCCTAAATTGCACACCCATTGAGTAATCTGGAAATTTTTCACAGGCCCATGTCGCTGTTAGTGCTTCCTTTCAGTTGTTGTATAACATTATTTAGTCTCTGTTAATGATTGAGAAGCACAGTAAAACGTTTTAGTACTTTAATCCTCTTGGACCTGTTGCAGAATGACTCCAAGCCCTGTCACTGATGCATCAGCTGCCACTATTGTTGGCAGTTTGGGCCACAATGTGCAAGCACATCGGAAGAGACAAGCAGCTGCTTAATCCTGGCAAAGGTATTCTTCTACTCGACTACTGAATATCACTGCTGACGTTTTCTCAGCAGGTCTCTTAGAGGTTCCTTGAGAGTTGACAAGTTTGGAATGAATTTCCCCACCTGACTGACCATGCCTAAAAATTGTTGTATGTCACCTCTCGGGCTATGGGACCTATTTAATCACTTTCGTCTTTTGGGGATCTATCATTACCCCCTTTTGGCGGATTATGTGGCCCATAACTCTGATGGTGGTCTCCCCAAATTCACGCTTATGATTCAGGGAGAGGCCTGCTTGTTCAAGCACCTTTAAAACCTCCTGGACTCTATGATCGTGTTCTTTTTTAGTAGCTCTGTGGATGAGCAAATCATTCACTTGGCAAGTAGTGTCTTCTTTGTCTTTGAGGATGTTGGACATGATACATTGAAAGATTTATGGTGCAGAGGATACGCCAAAGGGAAGTTGATTGAAACAAAAATGACTGAAGGGAGTGATAAACATTGTCGACATCTTTGATTCTTAGTCAAGGCGAATCTGCCAAAATCCTCTGTTGGCATTGAGCTTTGTAATAAGGACATTTTTGGACAACTTCACCAGACTGGGATCAACAGAGGACATCGGGTGCATCTCTCTTTGAACAACTTTATTTAGCTGTATCAGGTGAACACAGTGCCTGATTTCACAATTGAGTGGAATCATCAAAGATTCGCCCAATAGCGGGTGGGAAAAAGGATATTTTACATGCCATCTGCAATGGCGGCTTCTCACACCGTATCAACCCAAACCCAAAGGTGTAATATATTAATTTGGAGTGATGATTGGTTAACTGACAGAAAACAGAGAGTAGAATAAGCAAATCTGTTTAACCAATTCTCAATCCATGCTAGTATATTATTCTCAATCCTGAGTCCTAATTTTGTGTCATAATGTCTTGTGTGGCACCTTATCTAATGCTTTTTTAAAATCCAAATACATTACAATAATTGGTTTCCCCCTTATCCATGTTGCTCATTACATCTCAAAAAACTCTTAACAGATTTGTCACACATGGGGGAGAATGTTCTCCCTGTTGGTTGAGCCGATGGGGAGCGGGCGTGGGCGGGCACAGAGCCCATCGCCACCCGCGATCGGCTGTGCGCTGCCATTTTACGTGGGTGGGCCAATTAGTTACGTGGGCGGGCCCAGTGCGCCTGGGAGCGCTCAGTGCTGCCTGTGCAGGCGGGAGGAGGAGGGAGAGTCGGGGCCTGCACATGTGCGCGACAGAGCGCAGCAATCTCCCTGAGACATGGAGCTGCCTCAGGGAGATTAAGTTCAAGGTGAAAGTTTCAAATAAAGAAAGAATAAAATTATTTAGACATGTCCCCTCATGTGGCAGTGTCACATGAGCTGGGACATGTTTATGAATTGTATGAAAAATATTTACTAATTTAGTAAAACCTTCATGAAGCCTCATCCCGCCCGTGAAAGCCGTTTGGGCTGTTCGCCTGCCAGCCAACTTTAAGGTTGGACGGACAGCATTGCAAACAACTTTAATTGGCTTTTTCCCCAATAATTTATATAGATTTTTCTTTTCCCACCTATTTCCATTATTTTTCAATGTATTTCCATCCATTGTTTTATCTCTACCTTTTAGCCTATTTCAATTCCTTCACCCCACCCCCACTAGGGCTATCTGTACCTTGCTTGTCCTGCTTTCTACCCTTAATTAGCACATTCCTTAGATAATATCACCACCTTCAACAACTCTTTGTCCTTTTGCCTATGACATTTTTTGGCTATCTCCACCTATCACTGGCCCTCAATCCAGCTCTACTTGTCCCACCCCCTCCCCCCCGCCCTTAAACTAGCTTATATTTCACCTCTCTTCTATTTTTACTTAGTTCTGTTGAAGAGTCATATGGACTTGAAACGTTAACTGCGTTCCTCTCCGCAGATGCTGCCAGACCTGCTGAGTTTTTCCAGATATTTTAATTTTGTTTTGGATTTCCAGCATCCGCAGTTTTTTTGCATTTATAATATAGATGGGTTTGTCATCTGGGAGTAGGGTGATGTGTTACTCACTTTTGAACTTTCCCAGTCTCTGCAACAACCTAGGAAATTCATTCGTAAATACAGCGCCATTGTCCTCTTGTGTTACCTCATCGACCCTTTGTAGAAGAAATGTCCTGAGTACACAGCACTGCTGAGCAGAGAAAGTTGCTGATTCCTTAAGATATTCTTTTTTTTTGCCTTTATACTTAAGAGTTGTAGTGGCCTGCCCCTTCATTTTGAGCTCTGTGCCTCCTGGCCCCTTTTGCTTTATTTTTGATGGCTGGATCTCAACTTTATTAAGCCAATTCAATTTGTCTGATAAGGCTGTGACCCCAGCCCCTGTGTCCAGTTTAAATTCTGTTCTGTTACTATTAACATCTAACTCAATAGACCAAAACTGCTAATCAAGGTATTTCACTTCCCCCAGGAAATCTTCATCCAGAATGTATTTATTTCCCATTTGCTTTACTTTTGAACCATGAGAAGCTCGTTCCCACAATGTTCTCCTCAGTTGTGCTTTCGATCTGTAGAATCGATTAAAATGTCCGGTCGTGCTCCCAGCTTTGGGTAAATATTGGGTCAACCCCTCCTAAGCCTTGACATCTCCCCAAAGTACACCCCGATTGTGCTGTCACAGCTCTGCCTGCCTTGTGAACTGTTTTGCCTTCTCTAACATTAAATCTTCTTTGGTTTGCATAAGGTTTGACAGCGCATCTCCAAGTATGGCGATTACAATGCTGTCACGAATTAACACCTGCTTTGGTCCTGTAGCCGCATCTACTAGCCAATTGATACAAATTGTCAATAAAGGAATCCAAAACAAAAACAAAAATACCTGGAAAAACTCAGCAGGTCTGGCACAATCTGCGGAGAGGAGCACAGTTAACGTTTCGAGTCCGAATTACCATTTTGCTTTTATCTTAATAAAGGAATCAATGGATTCACCTGGCCTTTGGTTCCTCTGGTTGAATCTTGTTCTTTCAATGACTAGATTCTTCTGAGGGCTGAAGTACTAATTGCAAGCCCCCATAATCTTGCTGTAGGATGCCAAGGTCTCCTCAAGGCCTTGTCACGCCAATTGCACATAAAATGCTACAAACATGATGTTTCTGTGCTTTTTCTTGTAAATTTGGTACCTTTCGAACTGTCTCTTCCAGAGCACTCATCATTGTCCCTGCTGCAGACCCACGATGTGTTGGAAAGGCTGTGAAGGAGTAGTGGCTGTTTGATGGTCGTCCACATCGTGCATCGCTCACTGACCCTTACCAAGGTACGTTTTGGCTTTGCACTTCTTTGCTGTGAAGTTGAGCTGTTCCAAGATCTTCACCTGTGGGTTACCAATCTGTGGTCTCTGTGCGATGTGCTTAAACTGTGGCCTCCACGTTCCAATGAGGTTTCCTTTATTCGATGGCTGATTGGAGATAGTCAGTATATAATTTTTCTAGAAACTATTTATTTACACTATTTACAAGACTTCGTTGTAAGTACATGATTCCACAGACACAGTCTATTTTGCTTCTTGCTATCTTGGAGCCTCTTGGCTATCTGACACTGATGCCATGCTTACATCATCATTAACATAATTGTTTCATTAACATAACTTTTAACCCTTTATTCCACATCATTTGATAGTGAGGTACAATCAAGGGAAGCAGATGTACATCGCTGACAGGCTAGCAAAGTTGATGATGCTAGTATAGAGTGTGAAATCTTCCTGATTCAACAATAAGCAATAGTACAACATGTTCTGGAAGTCATAAACCCAGAAGAGGCATTGAATCTGACAGACAAGCGTCTTGCTCAGATCAAGCAAACTGTGCAATGAGATTCAACTCTCTAATTGCTATTGGAAGTAATGATGAAAGGGTGGCCTGAAACCATCAAGGGCATACCTGTTGCTATAAGAGCGTATTGGGCATACAGAGATGAAGTGATTACAGATGTGAAGATGGCAACTTGTACAAAAGAACTAGTGTCATTATCCCTAAAGAGATGAGAAAAGAGATGCTAAGGGGATCCATGTAAGCCATCAAGGAATCAAGTTCAGTCTGAGGAAGGCAAGAGAAGTGCTCTACTGGCCAAACATCAACAATGAGATTGCAGATCATATCAGCCAGAACCGCTCATGACTCATACCCATGGATGAAACTTGGAGTAGACCTTTTCATTCCCTTTGTAACTGACTATCTCATTACCATGATTACTATTCAGACCACTGGGAGTTAGACTCGCTGGCATCAACAACTACCAATAAGATCATAGAATACCTGAAAGCACACTTTAAACATCCTGGCATTCCTGACATTGTGATGAGTGACAATGGCAGTTCATGAGTGAAGAATTCAGACACTCCATGAATGATTGGAAATTCAGCACTACATGTTATAATAGAAGGGCCTGGCACATGCAGGGATATAAGAAGGCACATGACCTAGACCTAGGGTCGCTGTGATGTCAGCCAGAGATGCATTAACACCTAGGATGGAGATAGCCCCATGCTCGTACTGCTTGCTGTATATTTGCATGTAGTTATAAATGGTTAATAAAGTCTTGCTGCTAACATACAGAAAACTACAAAGACTTTTTTTTAACAGATGCATTCTGCAACCAACACCATCCCAACACACATCATCTCCACACTATCCCCAGTCAAATGGAAGGCTGAGGCAGCTGTGAAAATTGCCAAAAGGATCATCAAAATATCAAGTAGACCCAGCTTAAGTCGATCCTAGAGTGGAGAAACACACCTACCGAAGGCATGGGAAGTAGTCCAGTCTAGTGACTAATGACACGCTACACCCAAACTACTCTTCCAATGTTAATAAACTACCATTTCCTGAAGTAGTAACAGGAGTGAGTGACAAGATCTAGGTGAAATGACAGAAAGCCAAAGTTCACTTTGATAAAACTGTCAAGCCATTGCCAGAGTTGAGAGTTGGAGAGCCGGTCAGAGTGCAAGCAGTCAACACACTCATCAAAAGTCAGCCCATTTGGCAGCTTGGAACCTGTGTAAAGCAGTGGTCTCCTCAATTGTACAAGGTGAAGGTGAACGACCAGATATATAATTGCAAGCGCAGGCACATGTGTGCAACTGGAGAAGCTGCTCCTTCACAGCGGACAGCCCATGAGGAAGATGTGATTTCACCAACTGAGCACGGAACGAATGACCACCAGTCCCAGAGGTTAACTGCTCCCCAACAAATGCAACGGATCAGCAGCAACACGGCGCCAATGGCAATGACAATTCCTGGTGCGGCAACATCGCCCCAGGAGCCAGCAAATACCAGACAAACAACAACCCATAAATGTACTGTTAGAAAACCTGAATGTTTTAATGATTGTATGTGAAATACGTGTGTACAGACAGAAGAAAGTGAGACAGACGAGAATGAATAGTTTTCTGCTCACGTGTGATGACTTATGTGATAGACTGTTTTATGTGGATAACTTGCAATTGCAAATGACAGTCATGCATTGTGCTTTTCTTTTTATGAAAAGGGGGGATGTTTGGAGGACTGCCTTTGTGCGCTGCCTCTTGTGTACTGTGGCTTGCCATAGTCATGTGACACCTGAGGTCATCTTGGGTAAAACAAAGGCTTTGTGCAGAAGCCATTTTTGCACACCACATGGAACAGCTGGCATGTGTGAATAGCTCTTTCTTCATTTCCCTTCTCGTTATCCCAAATCTTCTTGACTTCTTCAAGTACTCAGGAATAGAGTTTTGAAAATTCTTTTTTTGGAGCAAGGGGAGAGCAGCTTCAGAAGGAGCAAAGCTGTCACCAGGTTCACGGAGATGGCACTCGGTGCACTCCTCCTTGCAGTGGAGGCTCAAGCTAATCACCTCATCCCAAGAGGGGGCAAGAGGAGGGACGGCAGGTAGACACGAGCTGTGTGGGAGGAGGTGGCCATGCATGTCTCAAGTGTGGACATGGTCAGGCGGAGCTGGAGTCATTGCTAGAAGAGATTCAATGACCTTGTGAGGTTGGCAAGGTTGAGCAAGACATCAATATGGGTAAGATGTTTCAAGTGTGGGGCACACGTAAAAAGCAAATCCAGCGGGTGTACCAGGTACCCAGCTCATCCTGTTGGCACAGGTGCACAGCTTTCTTTCATCTGCCATACATCATTCTAACCAGTTTTGAATCAGGCAGCCCAAAAACTGCGCAAGTTGCAAAGCCGGAACAAAAAGCAGAGAATGCTGGTAGAAGTCAGCAGGTCAGGCATCATGTTTGAAGAGGGAAACAAAGGCAGATGTTTGCAGCGATGATCAATTCCTCTGACCTCTGAAGGAGTCATGCATACTCGAAAGTTTCACTCGGCCTCTCTCCCTCCACAGATGTAGCAAGACCTGATGACATCTATCAGCATTCCCTGTGTGTAATCCTTTATTTTATTTTGGATGGTGGTTGTTTGGCACAAAGGCATTCATCTGAGTGAGAGCAGGCTTCAGCCGGCCAAGCGCTCACCTGATAATGCTGCTGGGACATTTGAGCACTTGAGGGTGTTAACACCAACTCTATGTCTAATGTTTTCAGGAGAAGCGAGCTATGAGCGCCAGTGAGCACTCTCACACAGGTGGCAGAGCCGCGAGGCTCGAGATCATCACCACATTCCAGGTACAAGTGCTGAACCTCATAGACACGCAGGAGTCAAGGATTATAGGCATTGCTGAGATCGGAGGGCTGCCTAGTTCTGGTGAGGTGACTGAGGTATCATACTGGGTGATAGGATGAACTGATCACTGTGATTTGAAGGTGTATTGGTGAAATGCATGGTGTTTGGTGCTGGGGCTGCACAGTTGGGGCCCTTGGCAAGCGTCATTAGAGAATACTAGTCTTCGTTCATGGGACCATAGATACTGTGAAGTTAATTAACGCATGTCTGGCCAGGTGAAAGTGTATCTGAGTTAAGATTTAGATGTGACACTCTTAGTAATGTGATACCGATGACCCCCCTGAATTAATTCTGTTCCTTACAAGAAAAGCCTCTTCAGCGCTGCCTGCATCAGAGAATATTGAAGAACCTCCACCCTCCTCTGAGGAGCAACCCTCAGAGGGTGCACCGTCACATCCTCTCTCAGCACCCAGCACTGTTGCAGATACTGGCACTTTGGCAGGGATCAGCACATCAGAGGGGTAATATATACACTGGTGAGGGCACATCACAGTCGCAAGTGTGGCTCCCGCAAGGTGTGGTGAAGCAGTCCTCGGGCAGTTGGAGGAGTGCCCGGGCGGAGCTACTGTTTGATTCGGAGTCGGATGATGAGCCTCTGGAGGCACCCATAAGGCAGCAGATGGTGGATGTACAGCAGCGCAAGGCCCATGAAGATATGGCTGGTATACCAGAGGGCTTGCGTGCTCTGGCCCAGACTGTGGAGGTGTCCATCCAGGCCAAGTGTACTGCGATAACCCACTCTTCAGAGCGCCAAGCCTCCACCACAGCCAGACTGGCGACTGTCCTGGAGGGGCAAACCGAGCGCATCGCAGATACGATTGTCGGGATGTGCTGTGGCCTGCACACCATTGCCCTGGCTCTGAGCTCAGGGGCCTGGATAGACACCTCCACAATCTGGGCCAGAGAATGCAAGCCCTCTGGTATTCCAGCTATATCTTCTTGGACCTCTGTGCTGCTGCACATCCACCATCTGCTGCCTTATGGATGTCTCCAGATGCTCATCATCCCCAGGGCGACAGGGGAACAGGAAACTTGGTCGCCCACCCAGCTCCTGGAGCCTCATTGGCTGGCAGGGAGGAGCAACCGGCCCTAGTGGCGGGGGATGAGCAGCTGCAACCTCCATCTGTGAGTTCCACTTCTGGCACTTATGAGGGGGCAGCATCTCTTCCATCCAGCAGCCATTGACACAGACTTCCACCAGTATTGTGGAAAGTGAAGACTCTCATGCATCTGTGCAAAAGTCTCCTGAAGTAGCCGGCGCCTCGAAGCCTAAACCGCACCGAGGATGCCCGCCAAAGTCACCCAGGGCAAGGGATGTGGCAGATCAAATGCCTCTCTCCAGTGCAGCCATAAGTGAGGGGGAGCACTGTGCCAGAACACATCTAAAAATTCCTGTCATTATTCATATTACTCATAATGAGGGACACAGGGGTGGGATCTATTATTGACAATGTTTTTTTGTTTGTTAATCTTTCTCATTAAACTGTAAAGTCACATTTCCTCATCCTCATGTTCTTTGTCATTACTGGGAGATGTATCACTCGTGCCTGTGGGTGAAGGCAGCATTTCCAAGCTTGAGGGAGGGCTGAAGAAAATATATATTCCTGTGGGTAGTTGGAGAAGTGTGGCTTGTGGTGGTTTCAGGAATTGCTCATTGTAATTCCAAGATTGGGGGGTATCTTTCTTCTCACATAAATGATTTGGCAGGGCTTTACGCAAACTGCTGCAGTATTGCTTCCCTAGTCTTGCGGCCATCTGCCCACTCGCAGCCAGGCACATGCACCGCGGCATTACTGTGTTCCCCTGTCTCATCCTCGCCGTCATCCTCAGATGACTGCTCCCGTTCTGGCCTCTCATCACACTCCAGAGTGTCTCCTCTATGTTGTGGAGGACACAGCAGACCACAACCATCGTGGAGACCTGTGAGGGGGAGTACTGCCAAGCACCTCCTGACCTGTCAAGGCATCAGAAATGCATTTTCAGAAGGCCAACGGTCTGCTCCACAATGGCCCTGGTGCTGGTGTGACTGTCATTAAACCGTCTCTCTCCCTCAGTTCTTGGGACCCTCACAGTCCTCATGAGCCATCTCTTCAGAGGATAACCTTTATCTCCCATAATCCAACCCTCCAATGCATCAGGCTGGTGAAAAGAGCCGGTTTTTGCAAATTCCTAAGGGTGTAAGCATTATGGCTGCTGCCCGGAAATCTGATGCACACCTGCATGACACACTGCTTGTGGTAGTACACAAACTGGACATTGTTTGAGTGGAAGCCCTTTCTCTTGATGAATGCACAGGGCTGCCCCACAGGAGCCTTGATTGCTACATGGGCGCAATCGATGGCTCCCTGCACCCTGGGAAAACCAGCAATTGCTGCAAATCCTCAGGCCCTCTCCGCCTGGCTTTGCACATTGGTGGTGAAAGCAATGTAACTTCTGGCCCTCCGGAACATTACATCAGTAAAAACTTTGAGGTAGTGGCATGCTGCTGGCTGGGTTATCCCTGCCAGGTCCCTGGGTACTGCTTGAAAGGATCCTGTTGCAAAAAAGTTGAGCGCCACTGTCACCCTCAAGGCGACAGGCATCGTGTGGCCCCCCCAAGGCAATTTGATGCAATATCCCCAGAAAGCAGTTCATAAACGAACATGACAATTGCCCGAGAAAGCCTCAGTCTTCTTTGGCACAGGGTTTCCGTAATCTCTAGGTAGCTGGAGCACTGCCTGTGCTCGGTGTTGCGTAATGTCTTTGTCGCCTGTGAGGAATCTCTCCAGGCTCCGTCTGACTAGTCTGTCCCCATCCTGAGAATCCACTACCCCTAGGGCCTCCTTCTGATCCCTAGCTCCCTCTCACCCTTCTCTTTCTACTGCTTCTCATACTCCTCCTCCTCACTGGAGGATGTGCCTCCTACTGACACCACAATCCCCATCTGTGTAGGAGAGACTACAATGCTCACCCCAGGTCGATGGTGGGAATGGAGATTCCTGAAGAGCATTCCCAATGAGAGGACAGACCTTCTGAAGATATGTAATCCAAAATTTTGCAAGGCCCACTTAAATGAGGACTCCCTGCAGCCAGAGCTTTCTGAACTTTAAGATTGAGACTCTGCTTTCAGCAGCATTTTAAAAACGCCTTAACAAGCCTGCCCTTAAAAAAATGAATTTCATGCTCGATGTGGTTGAGACCTTGAAGGCATTTTATTGCCTTCTGCCCATATTATTCCACTCTGCACACTTGTTAATTGCCTCAATAGGAATTTAAATAAACATTTAAATAACATGGGCGCATTCCCAACTTTGTGACCTGCATGCGCATGGTATTATCTAAAACGAGCGTGTTGATGTCAGGAATGCTGCCCGACGTCATCACGTCCAACATTACGCTCCACCAAGCAGGAAACGCTTCCATTCATGGAGCGTAAAATTCAGGCCTTCATCTTGGGCGTCAAACTGACTCCCAGAAGTTTCATTACGTGTATCTGTTATTTAGGTCTAAGGCTATTCATAAGACCTGTTGACAAGTCATACGTAATGGCCTTTCACTTCAGCTGCTCTTGTCCCATATTTGGTTGTTAAACGATGGTGCTGTTCACTGAAGTAACTTCTATTCTACTTACACACACAAATGAATGTACATACTTCAGCAAGCATCTTAATTAAGCAAGGTTAAATGAAAAGCCTAATACAGCTTTGAGTATGGTCATTTGTTTTAAGTATCTACTAATTGCTCTCCCACTATTGCAAGAGGCCTTGTCTTCCCATGGCCCCGTTTTCAGGTTAGTCACCATTACCTAAGACTAATTATCCCACTAGACTCATTTTCTACAGAAACCTTAAACAATTTCCAGTAAAAATGAAACTTAAAGCACAAACCTATTCTGTTACCTATGTCCAGCTGATTATATATACACGTACACTCAGCATGTAGCTAATTTTTAATAACCGTTTGCCAGGGGACAAGAATTTAGGACAGGAACAAATTCTCTCAGAATTGCAATCTATGTCAAATGTCCCATAAATTCCACCAAGAGAAAATTAGCATTGTTTTTCCCCTGCCTACTCACATGTCAGGAATATCTGCAGAAGTTCCTGGACTTCCTGGGAAATTCTGTATTGTACCTTCTTATAAGTTCTCAACAGAATTCTTGCTAGTTGTAACGCTTCCTGACCTCCCCTCCCACCACCAAGTAATGAAGCACCCAACTCAACCATGTTAATGAAACATCCCTGTATCAGTGACACAGGGTTGCATTTTCCTCAATGGGTGGATAAGGATTTCACTTCACCACACTTGTTCTGATGGATGGAACTCCAAGACCTTTGGCCACTAAGAGCTGAGAATTCAGCATGTCTACAAAGAAGAAATTATTTTAATGAGATGAATGGCCAGTTAACCTGAATGTAGTGTATGAATTTGAGGGAGAAGTGTTGCCTAGAGAAAGTGCAGAATTCTCTGATGAACGTTGAATGGTGCTATGGAATCTTTAACATCCAGCTAATCAGGTAGATTGAATCTTGGTTTTACATCTCATTCACAGATGACACCTCTCATAGCCCAACCTTCTTGCCATATTGTAAGGTAAAGTTGAGTTCTCCACAGACATTCTGATGCAGTGATGAGAGTGTGACTAACTAAACCATCGTTAAAACATTGTTAAATCTGCAACTGTTGGAACATAATGGGATATACTATTTTTAATTATTGTTTTACTATTTCTGCATTATGGCCTGATTATATTAACTGCTAAATTGTGAGACCATGCTTACGCAAATGGTATATTAATTGTATTTAATTATGTGTAGGCACTGGGTATTAAATAGAGTCATAATAAACTTGCAGAGCGCAGGACACAGGGTTCTTGTAAGAAACAGTGAACTTTATTAACAGACTTCAGAGGCTACATGCTTGTTCCAAGACCAAGGATAAAAAGCTCCGCCCCTAAGTTTCCCTCTACTTATGGCTGATTGGTCTATACAGTCACATGATCTCCATAACAGTAAGAAATGGTTTAACTTACAATCATTACATTCCTCCCCCTTTACTTTTGTTTTGCCCTCATATTTGCAAAACATCTTAACCTCTATTATATACAATTATATACAGTTCATGCCATTATAAATTTAGTCTTTGACAAGTTTTGGATTTGGGTAGAGTGACGCAACTCTACAACAGGACGTTCTTCCCTTGGATCGGCTTGAACAGGAACTGCAGCATCAGCGACATCCTTAGACAATGGCAGTTCAGAATGATTTACTTTAGCAGAGACAGCACGTTTCTTTGTTGATGTGGCACCTCTGGTTTGGAGTTTCGACTTCGATTTCAGGTGCATTCACTGGTTGTTGGAGGGTTTCTCGACTTCTGAGATGATACACATGTTTCCTAACAATCCTCTTTTCCACTTTGACTTGATAAGATAAAGGCCCTGTTTCAGAGACGATTGCACCAGGGACCCCTCTTGGTCTAGTTGCAAAATTTTGTACAAAAATTGCCTCTCTCACAGTAAACTTTTGACCTTTATTGTGAATGTCATGATTTACTTTCTGACTCCCCTGGTTTCTATCCACCTTCCCCTCTAAGTAAGGGAATACTAGACTCAATCTCGTACTAAGTTGACGCTTCACCAACAATTCTGAAGGTGTTAAGCCAGTAGTTGCAAGCGAAGTTGTGCGATAGCTGAACAGGAATCTTGTAATTTGTGTTTCTAATGTTCCCTCTGATAGTTTCTTCATGCCTGGTTTAAAGGTTTGTACTGCTCTTTCCGCCAAGCCATTAAAAGAAGGATGGTACGGTGCTGCTCTGATGTGTTTAATCCCATTTAGGTTCACAAATCTTTGGAATTCAGTACTAGTGAAAGTGGTACCATTGCCTGACACAATAATTTCAGGTAAACCATGAACACTGAAACTCTGACGCAGTTTTTCATTGGTTGCAGGCAAAGTGGGTGATCGCACTTCAAACACATCCATCCATTTGGAACGTGCATCGATAATCATGGGAAACGCAGTACCTAGAAATGGACCTACACAGTCTATATGTAGTCTAATCCAGGGTTGACCAGACTCCCACGGATGTATTGGAGCTGAAATGGGCAACTTCTGTTGTTGCTGGCACTGGAGACAGTGTTTCACCATGTTTTTCTAGATCACTGTGTATACCTGTCCACCAGAGATAACTTTGTGCGAGCATCTTCATTTATGAAATTCCAGGATGCGCCCAATAATGGTTCTCTTCCTTGCACATGGATAATGACTCTTGCTCCCCATAATAAGATACCATCTTGACAACTCAGTTTAGATCTAAGTACAAAGAATGGTTTCAGTTTTTCAAGAACTTGTGTACTTGACCATCCTTGTAACACTTGTTTGCGGACTCTTGCTAAAATTGGATCCCGATTCCTCCGATTCTTTGTCTGTCCCATGCAGACTGGTGAGGAGCCCAGGAAATTTAATGCAAGCACTACCTCTTGAGGTACTGGTACGTGTGTAATACTATCAGGCAAAAGGAGATGACTGAGTGCGTTTGCATTTGCTATATGCATACTCGGGCATGCATAAAAGTGTACTTGTATGTAAGCAAAATTAAAGCCCATCTTTGAATTCTAGCAGAATCCATCTGTGGGATTGCCTTATCTTCACTAAACGATCCTATCAGTGGTTTGTGATCTGTCACTGTGGTGAAGTGTTGACCGTGTAAATATTGGTAGAACGTCTTTACTCCAAATATGAAAGAAAAGCCCTCTATTTCAATTTGAGAGTAACCTTTCTCGGCTGCAGAAAGGTTTCTGGGAACATATCGGTCTTTCAGATCCATCCTCCATCTTGTGTGACAATATTGCTCCCATTCCATAGGGAGATGCATCACAAGTGAGTATCAATTCCTTAGGCGGCTCATAGTGCACTAGCAGACATGACGGGTGTAGGAGCTTCTTAACTCCAGTGAAGGCTTCCTCTTGCTGTGCCTTCCAGGACCCTCTATTGTTCTTCTTCAATAATAAATGCAAATGGGCTAACACTGTAGATAGATTAGGCAAAAAATCAACCATAAAAGTTTACCATGCCCAAAAAAGACTTTAGCTTCATGACATTGGTAGAAGAGGGTGCTTCCTTGATTGCCCTGACTTTGTCCTCTAATGGATGCAACCCTTGGGCATTCACTTGATGTCCCAGATACGTGGCTTCCTTTGCTTGGAAGGTGCACTTTTCTTTTTTTTAAATGAATGCCAGCCTCTAAAAATCTCTTCAGAACCTCTTCCAGGTTTGCCACATGCCCTGCTTCTATGGATCCTGTGATTAAAACATCGTTCAGGTACGCTATAACTCTGGGGAGTCCTTGTAGTAAGCTACCCATTGTTCTCTGGAAAATTACACAGGCAGAGGACAGACCAAAGGGTAAGTGTGTATATTAGTACAGGCCCTTGTGCGTGTTGATGGTGACATAACTTCTTGATGTGTTGCCCAACTCGAGCTGCTGACATGCATGGCTCATATTCAGTTTAGTATAGGAACTTCCCCTTGCACGTTTAGCTTACAGGTCTTCAATCTTTGGGGTTGGGTACTTGTCCAATTTCGCAGCCTTGTTCAATGTTAATTTATAATCCTTACAGATGCAAATGGTTTGGTCCGGCTTTAGTACAGGGACTATGGGTGCAGCCCATTCTGAAAACTTGCTGTATTATTCCTAATTTCTCCAAATGACATAATTCCATATCAACCTTTTCTCTCAGAGCATAAGGCATAGGTCTTGCCTTAAAAAAACTGGGGTGTTGCTTCAGGGTCCACGTATATTTTAGCTTGTAGACCTTTGGTTTTCCCCAGCTCATATTGGAATACTTTCTCATTTTTTCAGCAACTCTGGAATTCCTCCAGCCCTGACCTGAAAAATTTCTGACCAATTTAGTTTGATTTCCTTCAACCAATCACAGCCCAGAAGGCTAGGTCCTTCTCCTGTTGCAACAATTATTACAGCTGGGCTGTCTGTTGCCTGCATGGTACAGGTATAGAGGTGATGCCTTTCATCTGTATGGCTTCTCCTGTGTGTGTTTTTAACTGAGCAGCGGTTTTCTCCAAACTCAAAGGCTGGGCACCTTTTCTGAGGTATTTAAAGATGTGTTCTCCCATCACTGTGGTCGATGCTCCTGTGTCCGCCTCCATGAGCAGAGACTTTCCATTTACTTGAAGGGTAAGAGTGATTGGTTCAGTTTTCCAAGGCTTCAGATTGTGTAGGGAATAACATCAGCCTCAGTAACTTCTGGTTCTCCTATACTGTGCACTTCATTTAACTTGATCTGCTGTCTGAATGGCTGCCTTGATCTAGTCCTGCACTGTTTAACAACATGCCCTTTTTTGTGGCAGTAGTGGCATTCTGCCTCTTTAAATCTACAAACTTCGGGTACATAATTTCTTTTTGTTTTTCTAGCAGTAGTGACCGTGTCCCGCTTCATGGTAGCCTCCCTGATCTTCACGCCACGCCCAGCAGCAGGTTCTTGCCCTAGCTGCGAAACGGCGCCATGTTGCACACTCTGCAAAGCCTGCGGGTCCCTCTCAGCACTCTACATTTCTAGCGTTATCTCCATGGCGAGTTTCAGATCTACCTCAACTTCTGCAAGCAAACGGCGTTGGATGTCATAGTTGTTTATGCAGCATCATGCTGCGATCTTGCAACATGTCCTATCACTGAAGTCACAGTGCTCCGTTAACTGTTTTAACTTCACGATGTACGATGCGATCAGTTCACTAGGGGCCCTTGTTCGAGAACTAAACTTGAATCTTTGCATGATCACAGAGGGCTTAGGCTGAAATTTGGCTGGAATTTGGCACAGTCGGAGCCGCCAAAGTATGGATTAGGTTATAGGTTTTGCTCCCAAATACACTTAGGAGAATTGCCTTCTGTTTCTCTTCCACTGTTATTTTGCTACCTACAAAGTAGAACCTTAATCATTCAATGTATTGACTCCAGTCCTCGACGGATGAGTCGTATGGGCCAATTCTGCTAAGAGAGGCATTGCTGGTGAGGATATTTCTCTTCTTCCATTAAAATATTGGAATACTCACAGCTGCGAGGCGAGGTGCTGCCTCGGAGCTATTTCTCCTCATCGCCAGTTGTAAACTAGGAGAGTGCAGGACGGGTTTCTTATAAGAAACAGTGAACTTTATTAACAGGTTCCAGATAAGGCCATATGCTTGTTCCAAGGCCAAAGCTAAAAAGCTCCACCCCTAAGAGTCCTCATGCTTTGGGCTGATTGGTCTATACAGTCACATGATCCCACAATGGTGAGAAATAATTTAACTTACAATCATTGCAAGGGTTCACACATGCTCCTATAAATCGGAACAGAGTGAAACTGTGGTTGTTTGGTTAGGACGTGCATGTTGTCATGTGTGTCTCTATAAATTAATGATTATAGAAGCATGTTAAGATTGGCTCCAGTTCTATCCTTCATCACCTGGTTTTCAGAAGTATAACAGCTTGCATGCAAATGGTAAGTAACCACATTCCTGCTGGTTATATTTTAAGATCCAGGGCTTCCTGCTGGCAAATTTATTTTCCAGACATCAGATTGATTATTCTGTGGTTCGGATAATGAAACTGACATCTGACCCACAAAAAAGGGAATTGCAATGCGTCCAGCTGCATTGTGCAGTCATTGACCCCCGGTGGAGGCAATAGCTGCAATAGTGTATAATTATACTGTATAGCCAAGTCAGGGGCTCAGTGAAGTCAAAGAACAAGACAAGAACTCAAGATAGCAACAGTTACGGTCATGACCCAGAGAAAAATCAGATAACTTTGTTCTCTGTGTTCTGCTTATCTATTTTTGTGTATTTTTCTTTGCTCTTGTTCAAAATAAATATCCATTGCTGTAAACTATTGGTGTCAGGATTGGATGTAAATCTCACACCAGACTGCTAAATCCAAATGAGAGCAATGGAGGAGTTGGAGGGATGAAATCAGAAAACTTTCAGGTGTCTATCACCATCCTTTTCCTCGTATTCTTTGTCAATCTTATTAGGATCCTTGGCCAGTCCTCAATTTGTTGGTGAGATCCGGTTTGGGACCAATAATGTTTTGTTTAAAATAGGTAGAGTTGTAGAATCAAGACACTTACTAAGTGAATAAAGCTACAAAATTCCACGGGTTTTGAACAAACAAAAATAAACTTTACTATTCAAGTTCAGAAAGATAAAACCATTTACAATATCTATCTTATACTCTAACTTACAGGATAAGCATGAGGTTCATGTGAATTAACAGGCAAACTATGGTAGAACACATCACACTACAGAATCAATGACAGGTGTGCCCAAAATTGACTCCATGTATTCCTGAACAACCGCTCAGATGTTAATCAAGCTGTGAGTCAACCAATCTCATTGAAACTCCGTCTTTCTCATAAGCATTTCCAATCTTCACCCTTAAAGATCTTGCCTTGGAATTCTCTCCAACAGCTACTCAAACTCGAACGGCTTCAATGAAGGCCCACCATACAGGATTTCAATCATGTCCTCTGGGATTCTGTTCCCCTGGATTTCCAATTACACTCAGCATCAACTTACAAGCAAAATTTCTGCCCTTCTGCTGTGTCAAGCAGACGGCCACTGCTCCAAAGGGGTACCTTTTCCCCAATGGTCCTCTTTACTTAAAGTCTGCTCCCTGCAGATCTTTCTTGAATCAGAGACTGTTTCTCCTTTTCTTAACTCAACTGGGACCTATTCCTGTCCCTTGTCTCATGTCCCTTACCTGAGACTTCCTATTGGGACCGCTCCCTGTTCCTGTCCCTGGGGCATTTCTTTTCTGATTAAAACTGACTGACTGATTAAAAACTGACTCCCCAAGAAGGGACTGTTCACTGACACTTGAACTGATCTGGTGACCTATCACAACACTCTAAGAGGGCCCCACCCTTGTTACAAGGTAGGAACAAAGGTAACAAGCAGTGGAACATTCTGTACCTTAAATGTCACAATCGCCACAGACTACAAGCTTACATAGTGCACCGAGATACAGAATGATTGGAATTCATGACACACAACACAGATTCACTCATCCATTCTCAAAATGACATAAACATAAGACTGTGGCACACAAGTTTTTTTTAACATGAAATTTTTGTGTTTTCATGCTGCATAGTGAGTGCATTGGCCTCACTGCTTGATATTCCAACGTATACTCTCAGAATGCATTATTCTGCACTGGGAGATAAAAGCCAAACGTTATCCCAACAGCTTATCACAGCTTATTGCCTTGTAAGTATTAATTGATGGGATATTTGCAGTCGGCATTCTAACAGACACTCCTGTTCTTTTCCTATGTGAGTTGTTCAAGGACTAACCAGAGTCCCCTGTGGAGCAAGACAGCACCTTATAACAATTCTGTTCTTGCTGCAAACAGTTGCATCTTACGTGCTTTCTCAGCGATTTCAATAGACAGTTTGAGGATAGAACTTTTGATGAGGCAGACAACAGAAGAGCATGAGTAGATGCTATGACAATGAAAGACTGTTGGCCAAAAGATGACATTCTATTCTTCTTCAGCAATACTGGTCTCAGATTTAGACCTCCTATGTCCTGCATACAAAAGAAGCCTATTTGCCTTGAATAATTATTATCATTGTCATCTGAGTCCATCAAAAATGCCTTTATAATCTCGTGGAAACTGTGGAGGAGTATACCAGCACATCTCTTCGTAACTGACTCATTGTGCAGTGTGTGACAACTACAGGGGCTTCTGCAATGGAATGTTTCATGTAATTCACAGTGATTCTTTTTTTCACAGTGGGATTTTCTCTTACAAATGCTCGTACTGCTGATAGGAAGGGTTTGGGTTGTAAGGCAGATCAAATTCTCCTGACTGGTTTGAAAATGCTCAGAAATTGGATTGAGGGAGAGTCATCACAAAGACGGCTACAGAGTTTACTGCTTCCCAGTGGTATTCAGCATGGATGAGGTTGCTGTCTATCAGATGCCACACCTGGACCATCCAATTTTTGCTGAAAGGACACAATGTGCCAGGAGGCAGGCAGCCACCATAACATCAAATGCAGCAGATCTAACCACAAAGCCTAATTGATGAAGGTGTATTGAAGCACTGAATTGTGCACATCATGACTGGATAGGTCAGACACTGAGGTGACATTTCTGCTGGGATATCTTCAGCAGCTTATTTCATCAGTGGATACCAATGTCCTCTTATGTCATGTTTAGAATTTTATAGATGGCAAATTTTGTATAATTTGTATGATCTTGAAGGCCATTGCATGGCAATATTCTAATAGGTCTTAATTTTCTCCAGGCAACAGGAGTGCTACTTCAAGGCATCTACATCTCCAATGGTGATCCTGGTGACTGCATGGGCTTTGATGCATCTACACTCATCTTGTAGAAAGACAACATAAACTAGGATGAGGAAGGTGTCTTCTAGAAGCCACCCTTTCAGTTTGGCCTCCATTGTAAATAAACTAGGAACAGAGAATTGCCATAAAATAAAGATATCATGGCTGTTGCCTAGAAAGCAGGTATTCACCTTTGTGATCACGCCTTGCTGATTACCAGTGACCCAAACATTGATGAAGTGAAACCCTTTGCAGTTCATGAATGCCTTGGGACTATGTACAGGAGTGCAGCTAATGACATTGGTGCCATTTATAACCCTCTGGACTCCAGGGAACCCTGTGATGTATAAAAATTGCAATAGTTTTTCATTCTTCTGTTGCTTTTCTCTGGGGAAAACGATGATGGTCCTTGCCCTGGAATAACATGTCATTAACCTGCATGATTCTTCTATGCACTGTGGTTTGATTGATGTTGTAGGCATTCCCTGAAATAGTTTGGAAGGGGGCATATAAGTTCAGTGCTGTGATGATCTTCACAGTATCTACAGGGCGAGGTGGGGGTTACAAATACAATTGCCCCAGCACATCATTGATAGGTATACCTGGATTTGTACAGAGAGCTTGGTATGTAAGGGCAGAATGCTTCTTATACAAGTGAGTCTGTCTTGCAGTCAAGCTCTTCACCTTATTTCCATCTCCATTAAAAAGACAAATAAAGAGGAATGTAGCCGAGAAATTAGAGCCGGGTCCTTCAGCAGTAAAATTGTAGAGTTGGAACTCTCATCCAGAATTGGCAGTAGAAGGTTAATTGGGTTAATTGTTAATTTAAAATCTGAAATTGATGGTTTTCTGTTAACCTAAGTATTAAAGTGATATGGGGCCAAGTGGGTATATGACGCTAAGCTGCAGATCAGTTGTGATCTCTTTGAATGGCGAGACTGGCTCGAGGGGTTAAATGGCCTACTCCTGTTCCTATGTTCTTAATACCATCTCTAATACTCAGTTAAAGAATTTTAATTGCAGTAATGAAAAGTACAGCAGCACAGTTTTAATAGTTAGTTCCTGGAAACTTTTATACATGGACAAGCTGAGGGCATAGGGCATTCATGGAAAGAACATTAGAAAATTAGTTCCTTAATAATTAGGGATTTAATGAAGAGTTTGACCAGAGGGCTACATGCAATGCAAATTTATCAGACCCTTTCTTTATCTACAGCACAGACACTGTTGCTTGGAAAGCTTATGCCGAAGTTTTATCATCACTCTTTTACACACAACACTGAGCTGAACACATCTTCCATATCAATTAGAGTGACAGGAGGTTGGTGAAACTGTCATCTCTGGCACTGTGCTATTATTAGTTGGGAACTCAGAAGGAGGCAATACCAGACCAGTTCTGGGGAATGAGGTGGGGCAAGTGTCTGTTGGGGAACATTTGGGTAAGAGTGATCATTGTATCATAAGTTTGAGATTAGTAATGGAGAAAAGCAAGGAAAAATCTGAAGTAGAATTTCTAAATCAGAAGAGGGCTAACTTCAATGGAATGAAAGGGGATTTAGCTAAGATAAAATGGAAGCAAAGACTAATAGGAAAAACAGGCACCAGACAATGGGTGATCTTTAAAGAGGGGATAATTCAGGTATAGGCTAGGTACATTCCAACAAGTGGGAACTGTAGAAGAACCAAAGCCAAGGTTCCTTGGATAATGAGAGTGATAGAGAATATGATGAAACAAAAAAAGAGGGTGTATGATGTATATCACGCAAGTTCCTCAAATAAGAACCAGACAAAAGACAATAAGATGAGAGGGAAAGTGAAGAGGAAAACTAAACTGGCAGAGACAGAGTATGAGGATAGAATCGCAGTTAACATAAAAGGAAACCGAAAAGTATTTTAGGGGAATGTAAATAGTATGTGGGTAGCAATAGGCAGATAGGGCCAATGAGGGAGAAAGAGGGTGGTAGATGCTTAGATGCATAGGGCAAGGCTAGAATACCTAATGAGTACTTTGTATCTGCATTTACTAAGGATGAGGATGCTGACAAAATATCAGTAGAAACAGAGATGGTAGAGATAATGGATGGGGTGAAAACTGATATACAGGGTGTACTAGAAAGGCTGGCTATCCTTAGACTGATATGTCAGCTGGTCCGGATGGCTTGCATCACAGGTTGCGAAGGTAAGTGTTGGTGGAGATGGTGGAAGGGCTTGCCATAATCTTCCAAACTTACTTGGACGTGGGGAAAGTGCCAGAAGATTGGAAAGTGGCACATGTGACACCTCTGTTCAAGAAAGGGTGTAAGGACATTACCAGTAACTATAGGCTGGTCAGCCAAACATCAATGGTGGATAAGGTTTTAGAAACAATCACCAAGGAAAAAATTAACAGGCACTTGGAAAGGTTTGAGTTAATGGAAGTGAATCAGAGCAGATTTGTCAAAGGCAGATTGTGTTTGACTAATCTAATTTAATTTTTTAATGCAGTGACAGAGAAGTTCGAGGCAGGGAATGTGGTAGATGCTGTCCATCTGGATTTTTTAAAGCGTGTATAACAAAGTACTACATAACAGTCTGCTTAACAAAATTGAGGCTCATGGAATGGAAAGGTTAATGTCAGATTGGATAAAAAATTGGCTTAAGGACAGAAAACAGTGAGTCATGGTAAGTAAAAATAGGAATTGCTGGAAATCCTCAGCAGGTCTGGCAGCATCTTTGGAGGGAGAAACAGAATTAAGGTTTCAAGTCCAAGATGACTTGAAATGCTAAATTTGTTTCTCTCTCCACAGTTGTTGCCAGACCTGTGGAGTTATTCCAGCATTTTCTGTTTTTAATTCAGATCTCCTGCATCCGCAGTATATTTGCTTTTATTTTAGAGACATGGTAAATGACTATTTTTGAGGCTGGAGCTGACATAGTGGTAATGTTACTGGACTAGTAATCTAGAGGCCCAGGTTAATGATGTGGGTACATAGGTTCAAATCCCACCATGGCAACGGGTGGAATTTAAGTTCAATTAATAAAATCTGGAATGAAAAGTAGATCTTCAGTAACAATGACCATGAAGCCATTGTTGAGTGTCATAAAAACCCATCTGGTTCACTAATACCCTTCAGGAAAGGAAATTTACCGTCCTTACTTGGTCTGGCCTACATGGGCCTCCAAACCCACAACAATATGATTTTCTGTTTACTCTTTAATGGGATGTGGGCATCGCTGGGTAGGCCACTATTTTTATTGCCAATCCCTAATTGCCTTTGTGAAGGTTAACTCTTAAATGCCCTCTGAAGTGGCCTAGCAAGCCATTCAGTTCTATCAAACCACTACAAATTCTACAAAAAAGATAGCGGACTAACGGCATTGAACTAGGTAACGGAAATGACAACGGCACTGTCAATCCTGCAAGGTATTTCCTACTAACATCGGGGGACTTGTACCAAAATTGAGGGGGCTATCCATAGACGAGCGAAACAACAGTCTGATATAGTCATACTCACCGAAACATACCTTCCAGTAAATGTCCCAAACATCACCATCACCATCCCTGGGTATGTCCTGTCACACCATCAGGACAGACACATCAGAGGTGGTGGCTCAGTAGTATACAGTCGGGAAGGAGTTGTCCTGAGAGTCCTCAACATTGCCTCCGGACTCCATGATGTCTCATGGCATGAAGTCAAACATAGGCAAGGAAATCTCCTGCTGATTACCACTTACCACCCCCTTCAGCTGGAGAATCAATGCTCCTCCCTTTTGAACACTACTTGGAGGAAGCACTGAGTGTGACAAGGACACACAATG
The DNA here is from genome assembly GCF_964194155.1 of Cetorhinus maximus. Taxonomy (NCBI): domain Eukaryota; kingdom Metazoa; phylum Chordata; class Chondrichthyes; order Lamniformes; family Cetorhinidae; genus Cetorhinus; species Cetorhinus maximus. Next base: position 159,225,541 of record NC_135880.1, on the reverse strand, counting down.
TACTCTGGGTGGGGAACTTCAATGTCCATCACCAAGAGTTGCTTGGTAGCACCACTACTGAGCAAGCGAGTCCTAAACAACATAGTTGCTAGTCTGGGCCTACGACAGGTGGTTAGGGACCAACCACAGGTGAAATCATACTTGACCTTATCCTCACCAATCTCCTTGTCACATATGCATCTGTCCATGACAGTATTGGCAAGAGTGATCACCACACAGCCCTTGTGGAGACTAAATCCCACCTTCACATTGAGAATACCCTCCATCATGTTGTGTGGAACTACCACCGTGCTAAGTCAAATAGATTTTGACCAGTTCTAACAACTCAAAACTGGGAATCCATGAGGCATTGTGGACCATCTGTAACAGCAGAATTGTATACAACCACAATCTGTAATCTCATGGCCTGACGTATCACCCACCCTACCATTACCATCAAACTGGGGGATCAGCCCGGTTCAATGAAGAGTGCAGGAGGGCATGCCAGGAGCAGCACCAGGCATACCTAGACATGAGATGTCAACTTGGTGAAGCTACAACACACAATTACTTAGATGCCAAAGTGCAGATAGTCAGAGCTAATTAATCCTAACCAGTCCTGCCACATCCAGTCGTGAATGGCGGTGGACAATTAAACAACTAACTGGCAGAGGAGGCTCCACAATTACCTCCATCTTCAATGATGGGGGAGCCCAGAACATCAATGCAAAATATAAGGCGGAAGTATTTGCAACCATCTTCAGCCAGAAGTGTTGAGTGGATGATCCATCTCGGCCTCCTCCTGAGGTCCTCAGCACCACAGATGCCAGTCTTCAGCCAATTCAATTCACTCCATGTGATATTAAGAAACAGCTGAAGGCACTGGGTACTGCAAAGACTATGGGCCCTGTCAACATTCTAGCGATAATACTGAAGACTTGTGCTCCAGAACTATCTTTACCCCTAGCCAAGCAACAACACTGGCATCTATCTATCGAAGTGGAAAATTTCCCAGGTATGTCCTGTCTACAAAAAGCAGGACAAATCCAACTTGGCCAATTATCGGCCTATCATTCTAATCTCAATCATCAGCAAAGTGATGGAAGGGATCATTGGCAGTGTTATCAAACGATACTTACACAGCAATAACCTGCTTACTGATGCTCAATTTTGGTTTTGCATGGCCACTCAGCTCCTGACCTCATTACAGCCTTTGCCCAAACATGGACAAAAAAGCTGAACTCATGAGGTGACTGACTGTGACATCAAGACAGCATTTGACTGAGTGTGGCAATAAGGAGCCCTAGCAGAACTGAAGTCAATGGGAATTATGGGGGAAAATCTCCACTGGTTGGAGTCATACCGAACACAAAGGATGATTGTTGTGGTTGTTGGAGGTCAATCATTTCAGTCCCAGGACATTACTGCAAGAATTCATCAAGGTAGTGCCGTAGGCCTAACCATCTTCAGCTGCTTCATCAATGTCTTTCCCTCCATTATAAGGTCAGAAATGGGGATGTTCGTTTATGATTGCACAATGTTCAGCACTATTCGTTACTCCTCTATTACTGAAGGAGTCTGTGTCCTTATGCAACAGGACCTGGAGAACATTCAAGCTTAGACTGATAAATGGCAATTAACATTTGCATTACACAAGTGTCAGGCAATGACCATCTCCAACAAGAGGGAATCTAACCATCTCCTCTTGACATTCAATGGCGTTACCATCACTGAATCCCCTTCTATCAATATCCTGGGGGTTACCATTAACCAGAAACTGAAATGAATTAGTCATGTAAATACTAATACAAGAGCAGGTCAGAGACTGGGATTTCTGTGGCAAGTAACTCACCTCCTGACTCCCCAAATCCTGTCCACCATCGTCAAGGCAGAAGTCCGGGGCATAATGCAATACTCTCCACTTGCCTGGATGTGTGCAACTCCAACAGCATACAAGAAGCTTGAAACCATCCAGGACAGAGCAGCCTGCTTGACTGGCATCCCATCCACCACCTTAAACATTCACTCCCTCCATCACTGACGCACAATGGCAGCAGTGTGAATCATCTACAAATGCACTGCAAGAATTCAGCAAGGCTTTTTCAACAGCACCTCCCAAACCAGCAACTTCTACCACCTCGAAGGACAAGGGCAGAAGATGCATGGGAATTTCACCACCTGCAAGTTCCCCTCCAAGTCACACACCATCCTGACTTGGAAAAGTTATCACCGTTCCTTCACTGTTGCTAGGTCAAAATCCTGGAAAACCCTCCCTAACAGCACTGTGGGTGCACCTACACCTCATGGACAGCAGGGGTTCAAGAAGGCAGCTCACCACCATCTTCTCAAGGGCGATTAGGGATGGGCAATAAATGCTGACCTGGCCAGCAATGCCCACATCTCATAAATGAATTTTTAAAAAAAGTACACAGTGGTGTTCCCTAAGGGACAGTGCTAGGACCACTGTGTTTTTTACAGGCATAAGAAGGCTAGCAGAATGGGCAGACAAGTAGCAGATGGAAATTAATGCAGAGAAGCATGAGCTGATGCATTTTGGCTGAAGGAGGGCGGAGAGGCAATAGTAACTTAATGGCACAGTTCCAAAGAGTGTGCAAGGACAGAAAACTTGGGGCTTTAGTTCTGAAGGTGGCAGGTCATATTGAGAGAGTAGTTAGCAAAGCATACGGGATCTCGGACATCATAAATTAATATATTGAGTTCAAGTGCAGGGAGGCTATGCTGAACCTGTATAAAAGTCTGGTTAGGCCACAACTAGAGTATTGCATCCAGTTCTGGTCATAACATTTTAGGAAGGATGTGGAGGTCCTTGTGAGGGTGCCGAGGAGATTTACTGGAATGGCTCCAGAATGGGGGGATTTTAACTACACAGTTGGAGCAGCTGGGATTGTTCTCCTTGGGGAAACAGAGATTGAGTGGAGATCTAATAGAGGTGTACAAGTTTAAGACATGAAATAGATAACTATATTTACAGAGCTCTTGAAGAAGCTACTAGCTTGAACCAATTCCACGACTAGAAATCTCCACCCCTAAGATTACCCGCACATAGGGCTGATTCGTCAGTACAACCATGTGACCCCTAAAACAAAGAACAAATAAAAGTACAGCACAGGAACAGGCCCTTCGGCCCTCCAAGCCTGCGCCGATCATATTGCCTGTCAAACTAAAACATTTTACACTTCCGGGGTCTCTATCCCTCTATTCCCATCTTATTCATGTATTTGTCAAGCTGCCTCTTAAACACCGTTATCGTACCTGCTTCCACCACCTCCTCTGGCAGCGAATTCCAGACACTTACTACCCTCTGTGTAAAAAACTTGCCCCGCACATCTCCTCTATAGTTTTCTCCTCTCACCTTAAATCTATGTCCCCTAGTAATTGACTCTTCCACCCTGGGAAAAAGCTTCTGACTATCTACTCTGTCCATGCCACACATAATTTTGTAAACTTCTAAAAAGTCGCCCCTCAATCTCCGTCGCTCTAGTGAGAACAATCCGAGTTTCTCCAACCTCTCCTCATAGCTAATAACTTCCAGACCAGGCAGCATCCTGGTAAACCTCCTCTGCACCCTCTCCAATGCCTCCATATCCTTCTGGTAATGTGGGAACCAGAGTTGCACGCAATATTCCAAGTGTGGCCTAACCAAGGTTCTATACAGCTGCAGCATGACTTCCCAGCTTTTATACTCAATACCCCTGCCAATGAAGGCAAGCATGCCATATGCCTTCCTGACTACCCTATCCACCTGCGATGTTACTTTCAGTGACCTGTGGACCTGTACACCCAGATCCCTCTGCCCGTCAATGCATTTAAGGGTTCTGCCATTTACTGTATAATTCCTGCTTGTATTAGACCTTCCAAAATGCATTACCTCACATTTATCCGGATTAAACTCCATCTGCCATTTCTCCACCCAAGTCTCCAACTGATCTATATCCCGTTGTATCCTTTGACAATCCTCTTCACTATCTGAATGCAGTAGGAAAGGTTTTGCCCATAATCACTACATTCCTCCCCCTTTAATTATTTTACATTTCTTATTTACAAGAATATCTTAATCCACAACATATACATACATACACAGGCCACACGATTATAGATTAAGTCTCTGAGTCACAGTGCTCAGTCAACTGTTTTAACTTCACGATATAAGTTGTGAGTGACTCACCTGGGGCCCTTACTTTGGAGTTGAACTTAAGTATCTGCATAGTTACCGATGGCTTTGGCCGAAAATGTGTCTTCACGAGGTCAACTAGCTCGTTAAAAGATTTAGAATTGGGCGTGTTCGGAGCTATCAGACTATGGGTGAGGTTTTATGTCTTGCTCCTGCAGGCAGTTAAAAGGATTGCTTTCTGCTTCTCCTCCGCTGTTATTTTATTCGCCATGAAATAAAAACCGAGGCGCTCTATGTACTGGCTCCAGTCTTCCATGAATGAGCCATAAGGGTCGATTCTGCCAGAGTGGCATGACTGGTGAGTATACTTTTCTTTCTTTTGTTAAGAATTGTTGTACTCGCATTCAGGAGGTGAGGTGGAGCGTCAGAGTTATTTATCCTTGTCGCCAATTGTAACTTGGTGTACCGGACAGGTTTCTTACTTGAAACAGATAACTTTATTTACAGAACTCTTGAAGAACCTGCATACTTGAAGCAGGTCCACGACTAGAAAACTCTGCCCCTAAGATTACCCGCGGTTAGGGCTGATTCACCAGTATAATCAGGTGACCCCTAAAACAAAAGGAAAGGTTTTACCCACAATCGCTGCTCAGAGCCTGCTCAATCTAGTCAGTTAAAAAGTCTCTTTTTAATATTTTCAAGCGACAGTTATTTAGAGGCAGAATAGCAATTTTGGCTATTCTATTATCAGCAACATTAATTAAAGTAAGCAACTCCTTTAATGTGCAATACCTCTAGATCTCCTAAATACTGAATCAGATTAAGTTTATGCATCTATGATTTACACCTTGTGAAAGCCTGATTTATGAAATATTGTAAAGTCCAAAGGATAAGCTATTTTTTGTACCCTACTGATGCTATAGCTACTGTTAAGATGGAAGTTAAGAAGAAATGTAGGTACGCACTTAAAGATTGCTTTTATCCATTCACGAGATTTGTTACTGTTGTCAGCTTGCGATATTAAAGGCTATAGAAATGAATACATTCTGGAATGAGTTACCTTATGACCTACATATAGATACCCCTAGTGAGTCTACAAGGACATGCACGTGGCAGCTAAGATTTGATGTGTTAAGTCTGCTCACATCTATGAGGCACAATGTTCTAGCTGACTGCAGCAAGGTTTCCCAACAGAAATCACAGGAAGTAAGTTACTTTTCCTCAGACGTCTTTTTTGTCTTCTCTCAAGGAATTCTACAGATACAGCACGATAACCTGGGATTGGATGTAATATCTGACCCAGAATCTATGTTGGCAATTATGTAACAAAGTAGTAAGTCATGAGGCATCAGGGGTAAAAAGAAAGACACATCCTTTTCTGGAACAGTTTCTGTGAAGATCAAAAGAGTAAAGGGATTCAAAAGATAACAGGGATTGTATTTTCTGCTATAAAGATGCAATTGCTGTATATTTTGAAGCTGTGATGACGGAAAACTTACACGACTTCAGTCAAGTTGGTGTACAATGATTATTCACATACTTGGCTATTCCCTGGGTACTAGAACCATTGATTACTGACTGAACCTTCAAGGCAAGATTTGTAGTGAAATTGTGAAGAGGTCCAGACAGATTGTGTAACCCATCTTGCCATGAATATTGAATTGAGAACAGCTTTCCCTTGAGTCTTCTAAAAGAGATAATGAATTCAAAAAATATTTTTTAAATAGAGAAACAATGTGATAAACAGAGGATATATGTGAAGGTTCACACACTGACCTTACAGTTAATTTATGGGTTGCTACTTTAAGAATACAAAAAGCTCATCTTAAATGAGTTAATGCCTTCATTAAAATGGCAGATGAAGATATTTCATATGAACATGCTAAGCATTCATACCCAGATAACTCAGAGTTATTCTGGGGCTATCAATTTCTTCATTGAAATGGAAAAGACCATTATCTACAAGACATTGAAAAGGGACCATTCTTGAAGAAAAAATGTTTTGGTTAACTATATTTATTTATTTTGCAATGGTATAAATCATTTCAAAACATTTCACTGTTGCACTTCATATTTTATTTTAAAAATTGTATAGTTTATTTCCAGATTTTTGTCCACAAATAAAATGGTGAAGGCATTTTTTCATGAAAATTATGTGCTCAATTAAGGTATTTATTTTCTGGTGATATCACAATCCTAGTCTTTAAGGATAGAAAAGAAGATTGGAATATTTTAGCATTGACTATTGGGAAGGAAGAAGTCATGATCAGAAAGGTTATGGACTCAATGGGCAGAATGGTCTCCTTCTGTGCCATAATGAACCTATGACTCTGTTTCATGACTCAGAGTAGAAGCTCAGATTTGAGAATAAATAAGGATAGAGTTAATCATAAAAGTTGTCTAAATGCCCTTCCATTGACACCATCCACCTTTCCAACAATATTTGACCCAATTTGTCTTCTGGGTGATCAAGGTTATCCTCTCTATCCATGGTGTATGGTGCTTCTGTGTTATCCCAGAACAGCAGCTAAACAGAAATATAATGAGATAATGCATACATTAGAGGAATCCTTGAGAACATTATTAGTACAGTGAATAAACACTTCGGCCTAGACTTTTGTGGAACCGTGGAGACTCTGTCCCTTACCAAAAATGGCTCCAGGGCCCCATTTCCAACAGATCCTATTTTCACCGGTAGGGGAAAGGGGTTGGGGTGTGATTCACACATAGGGGAAACCCGAACCCAGCAGGGTCATTTGAACTCAGTGCTAAGTTCAAACAGACCCCGCTTTGCTGGATCAAGGTCCATTTCCTGCAGTACATACGAACATATGAACGTACAAACATACGCAATAGAAGCTGAAGGAAGCCATTCAGCCCCTCGAGCCTGCTCCACCATTCAGTAAGATCATGGCTGATCTTTTGTGCTTTGAATTTCACATTCCCATTTACCCCTGATAACCTTTTATTGCCTTGCCTAACAAGAATCTATCTACCCCCGCCTTGAAAATATTCAATGGCCCTGCCTCCACCACCTTCTGAGACAGAAAGTTTCAAAGTCGCACAACCCTCTGAGAGAATTTTTTTTTTCCTCATCTCTGTCTTAAAAGAGCAATGCCTCATTTTAAAACAGTGCCCCCTAGCTCTGGACTCAACCACCAGAGGAAACATCCTTTCCACGCCCACCTTGTCAAGGCCGTTCAGGGTCTTACATACTTCAATCAAGTCACTCCTCACTGTTCTAAATTCCAATGGAACAAGCCCGGTATGTCTAACCTTTCCTCATAAGACAACCCACTCACTCCAGATATCAATCAAGTAAACCCCCTCTGAACTGCCTCTAATACATTTACATCCTCCCTTAGATAAGGAGACCAAAATTGCAGACAATATTCGAGATGTGGTCTCGCCAATGCCCTCTATAGCTGAAGCATAACATCCTTACTTTTATGTTCAATTCCTCTCATAATAAAGGATAGCATCCCATTATCCTTCTTGATTGCATGCAGTACCTGTATATCAATTTTTTTGTGACTCATGCACGAGAACATCTAAATCCCTCTGCACCTTGGAATTCTGCAGCCATTCTCCATTTATGTAATACTCTGGCTTTTTATTCTTCCTGCCAAAGTGTGTGACTAACGATGTTTAAGTCTAGGCCTGAATGCTCATAAAAGGTAGATAAGGTCTGTGGAACTGTCAGTATGTCAAGTTATTTAAATCCCCTGCCCTTTAAATTTTAAAAAAAAGCAGCCTGCTGTGTCTTGGAAGCTGCTAAAAATAATATGTGCTTGCAGCTTCAAGAGCCATTTGTTAACATAAGCCTGAGGGCCATCATTATAATATTATTACTGCTTTACTGCATCCACAACCTTTCATTATCACTGTTGGGGTGGTGGGATGGGGGCTGTAAATTCACAGTTTGATTGACATCTCCAATGACTTATTAAGGGATTTGTTGTCTTTGATGTGGGGATATGAATATAAATGTTTATTTTTATAAGGGATTAAGTGCTTGAGGGGACAAATGTATTAGATGGGCTTTTATCAATGAGGGTGCTTTTTTTATAGATTGAAGTTTGTAATAGGCACTCAGAACTTTTCGCAGCATGGCCTGAGGAATGCACATGTTGCAGACTCGGTGAGTTGGCATGGAGAGTGTAAGGGCAAAGGGTGGTGGGTGGCAGGCATAGGTTGGCATTATTTGGCACTAAGCTGGCATAGGGGCTATAAGGGACTTGGGGATGAGTGGGGGGCATGGGTTGACATGGAGCATATGAGGAGTCATGGCAGTGGATAAAAGCGCTTGTATTGGCTTGAAGGGTATGAGGTGCAATTGAAGGGGGGTTGAGGACATGGATTTGCGTGAATCTGCATGGTTGGGACATGGGGAGCAGGTGAGGGTGAGGGGTGAGGGCAAGGAGTCCTAATATTGAGGTACACATCTGGGCACTCAGCAGCCCCTGTATCTGTCTCCAAACTGTTTCTGGGGATGGCAGGCCCAACTCTATCCCACATCCTTCCCCCGAAATGAAGATCCCATTATTCAGGGAACTTTTCCTGAGCTGGGTGCGATAAGCCAGCAAATTTCCTGACTCTGCGTACCTTCCTTGGAAGAGAAAATTTGGTCTTTCATATGCCTGGACAAATCTTACAATATTGGTCAATGCTTTTATTTCAAAAAACTCTATAATGAGCATTGGTGTGGGTATGCCCCAAATAGTAATCATGGCTGAAGCAAAACAGGATGAAAGAAGGCACTGTGAGGTAACAGCAGATACTTAAACCACATTAGTCACAAAATGTTAGATCAACAGGGATCCAAATGTAAAGCTTTGTGAGGGAGGAAGGAAGATTTAGCAGCTTTAAAGACCTCAAGACGTGCTAAAAATGAAATACTTTTGAAATCTGGGGCAGAATTTCACGCCCTCTTCTGAGGTGAGTTTGGAACAGGCCGGGGGAATTTAATGGAGGGTGCTCCACCACCTTTCTGCTTCTTCCCTGCTTGTGTTCACGATGGCCTTCCTGCCCCACCACCAACTGAGCCCATTAAGTAGATAATTAATGCTCACTTAAGGGCCTCATCCTGCTGCCGGCAGCAGACAGGGCAGTCAACATGCGCAGAGCCTGAATATCAAACTCCTGTTGTGTTTGCTTGTGGGGGCCTCAGTGAGTCCCTCCTTCAAAGGCACTCTGTTCCAGATTGAGGCACCCGACCTTGGAAAAGGGGCCGAGCTCTCTGGCTTTGATGCAAACCCTACTCCACTCCCCTTCCACAACCCCCGCCCCGTGATCCCCGTCCAGGCGCCTGCGGCATGTGGTCCCTCGCTGAGCCTGGGCCTTTGGTGAGCCTCAGATTGGCCAGCAGCTCTTGGGTGGGTAGGATTTCTACCCCGAAGCACTTGATCGCAGGCAAGGTCCGCCACTGAGCATACATTGTTACTGATTGGCACTTATTATAAGGGGCTTTCCCCAAAGGGGGTGACACGGGTCTTTCGCAGGCTATCTAGCGGATGGGCAAGACCCCTGTCACCTGGATTAAACACTGTCAATTGTCATTGTTGCAATGCCAGAAATGAGGCACCCCCATTTGTACACAGCAAGCTCCTGCAAACATCAATGTGATAATGACCAGATAATCGTTTTTAGTGATGCTAGTTGAGGGATAAACATTGGCCAGGAGAGCAAGGAAAATGCCCCTGCCCTTCTTAATGCCATGGGATCTGTTATGTCCAGATGAGAGAGCAGATTTGTTCTCAGTTTAGCATCATTATCTAAAAGATGGCATCTCAGGCAGTTCAGCACTTCTTTGGCACTGCACTGCAGCACCAACATAGATTATGTGCTCAAGTAAGTGGAATTTGACTAAACCAATCTGACTCTGAGTTGAGGTAGCTACCACAGATCACCCACAGGAATAGCTCTGCTAGTAATTATGAAGTGCCTTCATCTTTTACCTTTAATTCCTCAGGCTTATTGCAGGCATTCTGCACTGCTGCTCTACCTTGAGGATGATCAGTTGACGAAGAATTTTGCACCTCATGCTGCAAGGCATCCACTTCATCAGCAATAATGGCTGGAATTTTCCATCCATCCCTCCACCCCCCACACCCCCCACCTTCTTCACTCAGAGGATGGTGAACCTATGGAATTTTCTACCACAGAAAGCTATGGAGGCCAAGTCACAGAATATTTTTGAGAAGGAAATAGATTTTTGGACTCTAAAGCCATCAAGAGGTATTGGGAGAGCGTGGGAGTACATCGTTGAGATAGACAACCAGTCATGATCATATTGAATGATGGAACAGCCTTGAAGGGCTGAATGACTTACTCCTGCTCCTACTTTATATGCTTCTATGAGAACACATGTTTGATTACCATGTGTTTTGGGATTGAGGCCAGAATAATACATAAATCAACTGGTGGGTTCCCCTGCAGTGGGGCCGGAGAGCCATTGAAATCTCCATTCACATCGGTGGGACCAGAAGACCCCGCCGGCCTGAGGGGCTCAAAAATTATTGCCAACGTGTTGAGTCAGATCTGCCATTATCATCCCTCATCTCAAAAAACAAATCTTGACCCCACTCTTGTTGCAAACTGCCATCCAACCTCCGACCTTCCTTTCCTCTTCAGAGTGCTTCAGTCTCCCAGATCCATTTCTATCATTCCCAGAATATGTTGTTTGAATCCCTCCAATCTGGTTTCTGCCCCTACTGCAGCGTCAAAATGGCTCTTATGAAAGTCACAAATGACTTCCTATGTGACTGTGACGAAGATAAACTATCCCCCCTCATCCTTTTTGATCTCTCTGCTGCCTTGGACATGATTAACCACACCATCCTCCTCCAATGCCTCTCCACTGACTCCCAGCTGGGTAGACTGATCTCAAGTGATCCCATTCTCATCTATCTAATCATAGCCAGAGAATTGCTTGTAATGTCTTCTCTTCCTGCTCCTGCTCCATTACCTGTGGTGCCCGCCCAGGATCTAATCTTGAGCCCTTCCTATTTCTCATCTACATGCTGCCCCTTGACGACATCATCCAACAGAACAGTATTCGTTTTCACATGTACATTAACGACACCTAGCTCTCCCTCACTATTGTTTCATGTGTTGGTCTTGTGGCCTAAACAATAATGGGAAGGATTCCCTCTTACCATAGTAACTCTGGTCTGACTCAGATAGGTTACTTCAAAACTATTTACACTATACACATGATGAGCTGTGAGGTAGTCACATTGCTCATGGGTACACACTGGGCAACATTTCCCCCCATTGGGGGGGGAAGTGCTGGAGCGGGCGTGGGGGCACCACCATTTTACGTGGCAGGCCAATTAAGGCCCACCCAGCATGACGTCTGCCAGGAAGGCATGCGCGTGAAAGAGCGCACAGTTCACCCTGAGGCAAAGTGCTGCCTCAGGGAGATTGGCTCTGATTGAAAATTTCAAATAAAGTTAATAAAAAAATTTCCCTGCCATGTCCCCTCATGTGACACTGTCACATGAGTTGGGATATGTCCATAACTTTTATTGAAACATTTCATAAATCTTTAACTACCCTCATGAAACCTCATCCCGCCCTTGGATGAGGTTTCATGTTTTCTTCCGAAGCCCGCCTGGGCTCCCGGCCTGCCCGCCAACCTTAAGGTTGGACAGGCAGGTCCATTAATCATGTTAGTTAGTGTTTTAATGGCCTTAAATAGCCGTTGACAGTTCGGCAGGTGCGCAGCTGAATCGGCTGCACGCCCGCCGAACGGCAAATCTAAATGACATGGGGTGACGTTGGGATGCACACCCAACGTATCCCTGCTTCATTTTATGCGTTGGCGAGTGGGCCCTGCCCCTGCTCGCTGACCAGAAGATGCTGCCCACTATCCTATCCGTTCTACAGAGCCTCCAGCACATGACCACTGATATCATTGTTACATCATGATACACATCACTAACTCATTACCATAATAATTAACACATTATACTACACTTCTCCCCAAGAATAATGTCAATTTCTTTATTAACAATGTTAGACTATTCCTTAAATTATTTTCATTGCACTTACACTACCACTACCTCCCTGCAAAGTCCAAAGTTCACAGGCTAAGCCTTAGCGGTGTCTTCACATCTCTTCCGGATCTTGTTGTTGTCACCGTGGAGAGGGGGTGATGGTCTTGAACTAGTTCATCGGATGGGTCCACATTCTGCCAGTTGATTGATGTATTCTTCTGGCCTTGATCCTAAAGCGCTTGGTAATCAAACCTGTGTTCTCATAGAAACATAGAGGGCAGAATTTTGCCGTCGGCGAGCAGGGGGCGGGGCCCGCTCGCCGATGCAGAAAATGATGCGGGAAGACGTCGGGCGGAACCTCTGATATCACCCCACCCCATTTAAATTTTCAGGAAGGTGGGGGCACAGCAAAATCAGCTGCGGGCCCGCCGACCTGTCAATAGCCACTTGAGGCCATTGACAGGGTCACTTAAATAAGTAAAGGACCTGCCCGTCCAACCTTAAGGTCGGCAGGTCGGCCAGGAGCTCCGGCGGCAAATAGAGAAAACATGAAACCTCATCCACTGGCGGGATGAGGTTTCATGTAGGGTTTTCAAAATTTTAATAAAGTTATTCTGTAAATTATGAACATGTCCCATCTCATGTGACATTGTCACATGAGGGGGACATGTTAGGGAATTTTTTTTTGTTCTATTTTTAATATTTTTCAGCGTGGAAGCGAGCTCCCTGAGGCAGCAGTAAGCCTCAGGGAGATGTGCGCTCTTTCGTGCGCATGCATGAAAGAGCACACTCTCACTTTTAGGGAATTCCCCCCCCCCCCGCCCGCACAGGAAGCGCATAGCACTTCCTGCTGGATGCCATGCTGGGCGGGCATTAATTGGCCCGCCCATGTAAAAAGGCGGCGGGGCCCACTTCTCCGGCGGGGATCAGCTCCCCACCCACCAGAGATTGGGTCGTGTCCACCCGCTCGACAGGCAGAAAGTTCTGCCCAGAAAATAGGAGCAGGTGTAAGTCATTCAGCCCTTCAAGCCTGTTCTGCCATTCAACATGATCATGACTGATCGTCTATCTCAACGCTGTACTCCTGTGCTCTCCCCATACCCCTTAATGCCTTTAGAATCCAAATATCTATCTATTTCCTTCTTAAAAATATCCAGTGATTTGGCCTCCGTAGCTTTCTGTGGTAGAGAATCCCATTGGTTCATCACTCTCTGAGTGAAGAAGTTTTTCCTCATCTCAGTACTAGATGGTCTACCCCTTTTTCTGAGACTGTGACCCCTTGTTCTAGACCCCCTGGCCAGAGGAAATATCATCCCTGCATCCAATCTGTCCAAACCTATCAGAATTTTATATGTTTCAATGATATCTCCTCTCATTCTTCTAAACCCCAGTGAATACAGGCCTAGTCGGCCCAATCTCTCCTCATACTACAATTCTGCCATCCCAGGAATCAGTCTGGTGAACCTTTGCTGCATTCCCTCTATGGCAAGTATATCCTTTTTTAGGTAAGGAGACCAAAACTACACACAATACTCCAGGTGTGGTCTCACCAAGGCCCTGTACAGCTGCAGTAAGACATCCTTGCTCCTGTACTCAAGTCCTCTCACAGTGAAGGCCAACATACCAGTAGCCTTCTTAACTGCTTGCTGCACGTGCATGCTTACTTTCTGTTAAAAGGTCTGGCAAGTCAGACCTGTTGAGTTTTTCCAGGTATTTTTGTTTTTGCTTGCTTTCAGTGTTTGGTGTACAAGGACACTCAGGTCCCTTTCTACATCAACATCTCCCAATCTATCACCATTTAAATAATACTTTGCAATTCTGCTTTTCCTACCGAAGTGGATGATTTCACAATTGCCAGTGTTATACTGCATCTACCATGTATTTGGCCATTCGCTCTACCTGTCTAAATTGCCTTGAAGCCTTTTAATACCCTCCTCATTGCTTACATTCCCACCAAGTTTCGTCAGCAAGCTCAGAAATATTATATTTGGTTCCCTCATCCAAATCATTGATATGTATTGTGAATACTGGGGCCTGAGCACTGATCCCTACGGTACCCCACTAGTTACCGCCTGCCACTCCGGAAAAGACTCATTTATTCCTGCTCTCTGTTTCCTGTCTGCTAACCATTTCTCAATCCATGCCAATATATTACCCCCAATCCCTGTGCTTTAATTTTACACTTTAACTTGTTATGTGAGACTACCAAAAGCTTCCTGAAAATCCAAATACAGTACATCCACTGGTTCTCCCTTATCTATTCTGCTAGTTACATCCTCAAAAAACTCCAATAGGTTTGTCAAACATAATTTCCCCTTCATAAACCCATGTTGACTTTGTCCAATCCCATTGATATTTTCTAAGTGTCCTGTTGTCACATCCCTTATAATAGACTCTAATGTTTTCCCTACTATTGATTTTAGGGTAACCTGTCTATAATTCGCTGTTTTCTTTCTCCCTCCTTTTTTAATTAGTGGGGTTACATTTTCCACCCTCAAATCTGCCAGGACTGTTCCAGAAACTACAGAATTTTGGAAGATGACAACCAGCACATCCATTATTTCCATGGCCACCCCCTTTACTACCCTGGGATGTAGATTATCGAGTTTTGGGGATTTATCGGCTTTCGGTCCCGTTAATTTCTCCAGCACAATTGTTTTAGCCATACTAATTTCCTTCAATTCCTCCTTCTCACTAGATCTTTAGTTCCCTAGTATTTATGGGAAGTTATTTGTGTGTTCCTCAATGAAGACAACTAAAATAGTTGCTTGGGCCCCAGCTATGCCTGTCTCTTTATGGGGTATGTGGAACATTCCTTGTTCCAGTCCTACTCCGGCCCCCTCCCACAACTCTTTCTCCGGTACATCGATGATTACTTCGGTGCTGCTTCATGCTCTCGTCGGGACCTGGAAAAATTTATTAATTTTGCTTCCAATCTCCATCCCTCCATCATTTTCACATGGTCCATCTCTGACACTTCTCTTCCCTTCCTTGACCTCTGTCTCAATTTCTGATGATAGACTGTCCACCAATATCCATTACAAGCCTACCGACTCCCACAGCTACCTCGACTACAGCTCCTCACACCCCGCTTCTTGTAAAGACTCCATCCCATTCTCTCAGTTCCTTCGCCTCCGTCGCATCTGTTCTGATGACGCTACCTTCAAAAACAGCTCCTCTGACATGTCCTCCTTCTTCCTTAACTGAGGTTTTCCATCCACGGTCGTTGACAGGGCCCTCAACCGTGTCCGGCCCATATCCCGCGCATCCTCCCTCACGCCTTCTCCTCCTTCCCAGAAACATGATAGGGTCCCCCTTGTCCTCACTTATCACCCCACCAGCCTCCGCATTCAAAGGATCATCCTCCGCCATTTCTGCCAACTCCAGCATGATGCCACCACCAAACACATCTTCCCTTCACCCCCCCTGACGGCATTCCGTAGGGATCGTTCCCTCCGGGACACCCTGGTCCACTCCTCCATCACCCCCTACTCCTCAACCCCCACTTATGGCACCTCCCCATGCCCACGCAGAAGATGCAACACCTGCCCCTTCACTTCCTCTCTCCTCACCGTCCAAGGGCCCAAACACTCCTTTCAAGTGAAGCAGCATTTCACTTGCATTTCCCCTAACTTAGTCTACTGCATTCGTTGCTCCCAATGCGGTCTCCTCTACATTGGAGAGACCAAACGCAAACTGGGCGACCGTTTTGCGGAACACCTGCGGTCTGTTCGCAAGAAAGACCCAAACCTCCCTGTCGCTTGCCATTTTAACACTCCACCCTGTTCTCTTGCCCACATGTCTGTCCTTGGCTTGCTGCATTGTTCCAGTGAAGCTCAACGCAAACTGGAGGAACAGCACCTCATCTTCCGACTAGGCACTTTACAGCCTTCCGGGCTGAATATTGAATTCAACAACTTTAGATCTTAAACTCCCCCTCCCCCCATCCCCACCCCGTTTCTCCCCCCCCCCTTTTTTTCAATAATTTATATAGATTCTTCTTTCCCCACTTATTTCCATTATTTTTAAATCTAAAACTAAAACCTTGTTAGTCTGTCCACCCCACCCCCACTAGAGCTGTACTTTGAATATCCTGTCTTCCATTCTTAATTAGTACTTTTCTTAGACAAATATCACCATCTTCAACACCTCTTTGACCCTTTTGTCTGTGACATCTTTTGATTATCTGCTCCTATCACTGCTTATCTCCACAATCACCACACCTTCAACGTCTCTCTTCCCCAACCCCCCCCCCACCTTAAACCAGTTTATATTTCTCCCTTCTCCTAACAATGCTTCAGTTCTGCCGAAGGGCATGAATGCTCGAAACGTTAACTGATTTCTTCTCCGCCGATGCTGCCAGACCTGCTGAGTTTTTCCAGGTAATTCTGTTTTTGTTTTAAAATAGTTGCTTAATTGCTCTGCCGCTTCCTTGTTCTCTATTATAAATTCTCCTGTTTCAGACTGTAAGGGGCCTACACTTGTCTTCACTAATCTTTTTTTTCTTTTTACATACTTATAGAAGCTTTTACAGTCTGCTTTTATGTTCCTTGCAAGCTTACTCTCATACTCTATTTTTCCCCTCTTAATCAATTTCTTGGACCACCTTTGCTGAATTCTAAACTGCTCCCAATCCTCCAGGCTTGCTACTTTTTCTAGCAACTTTATATGACTTCTCTGTGGATCAAATACTGTTCTTAATTTATTTTGTTAGCCATGGTTGGGCTGCTTTTCCTGTTTTTTTTTTGCAACAGAAAGGAATGTATAACTCCTGCAATGCATACATTCATTCCTTAAATATTACCCATTGACTATCCACTGCCAAGCCTTTTAATGAAACTCCCCAATCTATCTTAGCCAACTCATGCCTCATACCTTTGTAGTTTCCTTTGTTAAGATTTAGGACCCTAGATTCAGATCAGACTATTTCACTTTTCATAATAATGAAGAATTTTATCATGTTATGGTCATTGTTCCCTAAAGGATCCTGCACAGCAAGATTATTAATGAAACCCTTCTCATTGCACAATACCAAATCTTGGTTAGCCTGTGCCCGCGTCAGTTCCTTGACATACTGGTCTAAAAAAAAAATCTCGTACACACTCCAGGAATTCATCCACCACAGTATTATTGCTAATTTGGTTTGCTCAGCCTATATGTAGATTAAAATCACCCATGATTAATGGAGCACCCTTGTTACATGCATCTCTAATATCCTGTTTAATGCCATCCGCTACCTTATCGCTATTGTTTGGAGGCCTATACACAATTCCCATTAATGTTTTCCACCCCTTGTTGCTTCTTAGCTCCACCCAGATTGATTCTACATCTAGATTTTCTGAGTCAATATTCTCTCTCACTAGTGCACTGATTTCATCCTTAACTAACAATGCCAGGCGACCTCCTTTTCCTTTTTGCCTTTCCATCCTAAATATCAAGTACCCTTGGATATGCAGTTCCCAGCCTTGGTCACCCTGCAGCCATGACTCCATAATTGCAATCATATCGTACCTGTTTACATCTTTTTCTGCTGTTAATTTGTACACCTTATTGTGAATGTTCCGTGCATTCAGATACAGTGCCTTTAGGCTTGTTTTTTTAACATTTTACACATTTTTTTTTTGTACTCTGGCCTTATTTGCTGTGAGTCCTTGTTTCCCCTGCCTTCCGCTTTTGCTTTATACTGTTCTGTCTTTTCATTCCCATCTTTGTTTCCATTTCTTGTATCTCCCCGCTGAGGTTCCCATCCTCCTGCCAATCCAGTTTAAACCCTCCCCCACAGTACCAGCAAATACCCCTGTGAAGATAGGTGCTTATAAGATCAGGGCTTTCCTGTTTCTTCTGAAAGTGCCTAATGTGTTTGGTCAAGATAGGACCATGGTTGTTCAGTTCATTGAAGGACTGTGCCTTAAGATTTTTGATCCCGAATCCAGATCTTCTGACCCGGTATTAAGGGGCTAGAGTCTTCACTCTATGCCTAGAGTTATACCGGTTCTTCTGTTTTTCATGTAGGCTTGTCTCCATGTTCATCACTCTTTTATGATTGGTTACCATAACATTGGGTTGCAGGATCTGTTGCATCAAAGGGACTAGTGTCTTCAGCCGTCGGTCCATGAGCAGTTCTGCTTGTGAAAAGCCATTAGTTAAAGGTGCAGGTCTGTAATTCAGCAGGGCTGAATTCCAGTCAGAATTCTTGGTTATGAACATTTTGATCATTTTCATGACTCTTTCAGCCTTTCCACTGGCCTGTGGGTGGACAGGAGAACTGGTAACATGGGTAATCCCAGAGGTGTTCATTCATGAATTGTGGCCTGTTATCCGGAACAATTTCGTCTGGAAACCCATATATGGAAAATATGTTCTTTAATGCCTTATCACAGTCTCAGCCATCGTAGTGTGGAGTCTGATAGCTTCTAATCACCTGGATTAATAGTCAAAGGTAACGAGGTAAGCTTTTCCTCGAAATTCGAAAAGGCCTAATCCCAGTCTCTCCCAAGGTGGATGTGCGAAACTGGATGGTAATAAAGGCTGTGTGGGTGGCTGGCTATTGATTGCACAAGTGTGGCAGGATAAGACAAAGGGCGGGATTTTCCGGCCCCACCAGCAGCGGGCATATTCGACAGCGGGATGGGAAGATTTGGAGAATGGTTTAAAGTCTTGATGACTTTTGGCCGCTCTCTAAATTTTTCTCTCCCACCCAAAATCTTGAATTGCCTTTGAAATGCCTGGCCACCACACAGATTGATGTGCAGGTGCTCTACTCTTCATTATTCCCAAATGATCACCATGGATTTTATGAAGAATCCCCTTTGTCATAGTCTTGGATATTATCAGGTGGTGGTTGAAGACTGGAAGATCATCCACTGCTGTTAGATACTTTCATTGTTCATGATATTTTTGTAGGAGCTGGTCAGTCGGACGGTATTTTTACCAACATTCTTGGCAAAATTTCCTGACGGGATATACTCTACATCTTCCTTCTGTGATTTCCTGATTTCTGGCAGCTTTCGTTTTGAGGCTGGTAGAGAATTCATTATGATTGATGAGAAAGCTTCTGCCTGGGAAACAAGTATGAAGTCCTGGGTAATGGTGTGATCCACTGTAGTTTTGGATAGGGCATCAGCTGTGGTCTGCAATTTCCCTGGCACATACACAGCTGTGTACTCGTAATGCATCAACTTAAGTCTGAGAAGTTGTATGTGTAGAGGCATTTTGACGACTTCTATGAAATTCAAGAGTGTGACCAATGGCGTATGGTCGGTCTCAATTTGGAATGGTAATCCCAGCAAGTAATCGGAGAATCTTTCTGATGCCCAGGTCACTGCCAATGCCTCCTTCTCTATAGTTGCATAGCATTGCTCCATTTCTGTCAACTTTCTGGAGGCAATGTATACAAGTTGTCTGTTACCATTCTTCTGTACTTGATAGTTGAGGATACATTGGAGGCCACCATCGTGGGCATTATGGTATCATAATGCGCCAGCACGTCTGAACAGTTGAGACTTTCCTTTATTCACTGAAATTGGTTGGTTTGCTCAATGCCCCAAAACCACTGTTGGCCCTTTTGTAAAACGCCTCTCAAAGGTTGGGTTATTGTAGCTAAATTTGGAATAAATTTGCCTGCCTGATTGACCATTCTGGACATTAGTAATGCTCTTTGGTTGTGGAAAGTTGCTGGTGGCTTTCATTTTTTGAGGGACTTCCATTATGCCCTGCCTTTGAATGATACATCTCAAGAATTTGATAGTAGTTTTGGAAAATCTATGTTTCTCGATTCAGGTGGGGCCTGCCTCCTTTAGCGCCTTGAGAACTTCATGAACTCTGTGATCATGCTTATGTCTTCTGGCCCCATGGATAAGCACATCATCCATGTGACAAATTACTCCTTGTTTGCCTTCCAGAATTTTGACATGGTTCGCTGGAATAACTCTGGAGCTGATGATATCCTGAAGGGAAGATGTTTAAAACAGAAGCATCCAAATGGCATAATAAATGTTGTTAACAGCCTGAACACCTGGTGGAGGGTTATTTGCCAAAAAACGCTATTGCATCAAGTTTAATGAAGAAGACATTGTTGGCAAGTTTTGCCAAGCTGTCATCTACTAAGGACATAGGATGGATTTCCCTCTGGATTGTTTTGTTTAATGGTGTGAGGTTGACACAAAGCCTGAGCTGACCATTCGGTTTGGGAACTGTTACGAGCACTGAACACCACCAGGTTGGATCCATGATGGGTGATATGACACATCAATGTAAGGTGCTGTCAAGTTCCTTGTTAACTTTTGACATCTGTGGATGTGGTGCCCTCCAGGGAGTATATAGTGTTTTGGACATGAAGGGGTTAAATTTAAAACAGCCCTGATTTCTCCACTTGCTATCTGTCTACAAACAGAAAGGTGTTTTGATTTTCGATTTCCCCCTTTATAAGTGGTGGCTGTTCCCCGACCTTTCAATTTGGAGTGCTCCAGTCCCCTATTCATAACCAAACAGCAAATGCGATATAAGTTAAAATAAGAGGGGTAGTTTATTTTACACACACACAAAACCTGGGGAGGGGTTTTTTAATGTCCGCCCCTTTTTGCATTCATACAATAAAAGAAGGATAAGGGAAAGAAAGGAGTTCAGGGCAAAGACCACGATAAAAATAAGAATTATGGTTTCAGGTGAGTCCAGAGCCCAGAATCAAAGTCCAATGAGGAATTCTTTCACAGAGTTCGGCTTGTTGAAAACCAATGGTGTAAAATTCGCTTTTCCGATGTTGTGGATGTCCTAACATGAAGCAAGCATGCAGAGATTGAATCAGTTCTGTAGGCGATAGCACAAAATCATCCCAGCAGAGTCAGATTAGATGGGAGCCAGTTATCCAACCTGGCCAGAACATGTTTCTGTATGGCCTGTTGTTCAGATGTTAAACAGCAGACTGAAGATGGAATCCGAAAGCTGTATAATTAAAGCAATTCAAACAGCTCGAGTATCGGTCATGTGACAGGGTGGTTTTAGGTCGAGCTATTCAGCTAATGAGGCTACCCTGGTTAAAACCCATTGGGCAGAATTTTCAGTTTGACGTGGGAGCACGTCCGCGCATAAAATGACACACGGTGATGTCGGGCGAGCGCCCCGACGTCACCGCGTGCCATCACGACTCTTCGCTGGGTTGGTGACTGGTGAAGTCCGACACGTGCATGCCATTAATTAACGGGCCAGCTCAGGCCCTTTAGTATTCAATCGATGCCAATTTTTAGGCGCCCATGCGATCTTCGGGTTGGCACATGGGCGCAACGGGCAGGCAGGTAAGAGACTTTTCTATGAACCTCATCCACGGACGGGATAAGAGGGCTCAGTGGGGTCGTCAATCTGTTTTCTGGAGTATTTATTGGAGAAAGTATTTTTAAATTGCCTGTGTGATCTGCAGTAGTTCAGAACGCATCCCAGCAACTTTTTATTTACTTTTAACCTTCAGGTCAGCACTCTGCATTCAGGAATCTTTTGTGGGCCTGTAGCTCTCAGGAAGCCTCCCCATAGCCTGGGTATGGGATCTGATATATCCATTGGAGGCAGCTCCTCTGAGGAGAAAGGGAGGGCTAGAAGGGGGAGGAGGCCAGGAGTGCACATTTAGCCTCCAGGGGAGCCACCTTTGGGAGTACAGGCGCAGGCACAAGGGGCACAGGGCCAAGAGGTAGTCCGAGGTGGAAGGGGCTGCAGAAGACGCCACTATTCTGCTGCCAGGGCATACAGGCAGCGAAGCAGCTACCTCAATATGACTGAGGTGCAGTGCTGAAGTAGGCTTCAACTGTCAAGGGAGACAGTGAACTATATCTGTCAGATGATTGGCTCTGAGATCTCCCCTAACTGTGTGGGTGGACACCCCATGCCAGTGGCTCTGAAGGTCACAGCTGCCCTTAACTTCTATGCCTCTGGCTCCTTCCAGGGCTCGGTGGGTGATCTTTGCCGTGTCTCCCAATCAGCTGTCCACACTTGTGTCAAGCAGGTTACAGACGCTCTGTTCAGGTGTGCATTGACCTTCATCCACTTCCACTGGGACCAGGCAAGTCAGGCACATTGAGCCAGAGGCTTCGCAGTCATTGCTGGTTTCCCCTGTGTGCAGGGTGCTATAGCCTGCACACATGTGGCCATCAAGGCGCCAGCACGTGAGCCCGGTGCCTTCGTCAACAGGAAGGGCTCCACTCCATGAACGTGCAGATACTGTGTGATCACAGGATGCTGATTCTACAAGTCTGTGCAAGGTACCCAGGCAGCTCCCACGATGCCTACATCCTCAGACACTCCCAGGTGCCGGGGCTCTTCAGTGCTCCAGCTCGGCTGGATGGTTGGCTGGTGGGTGACAAGGGCTATCCCCTCAGAAGGTGGCTCATGATGCCTCTCCGCCATCCAAGAACAGAAGCTGAGCAGCGGTACAATAGGAGCCGCACCTCCACAAGGGTGGAGAGAGCCATTGGTCTTCTCAAAATGCACTTCCGGTGCCTGGACCGCTCAGGGGGCGCATTCCAGTACCCTCTAGATCGTGTGTCAGTGATAGTGGTTGCATGCTGCACTCTACAGAATCTTGCGCTGGAAAGGGTGGATGCAGTGGATGATGAAGACGTTGACGCAGTGGATGCAGCTGCACACGATGAGTCCAGCACTGATTCTGAGGATGAGCATGCACAGGGGAATGCTGAAGGGGTAGACACTGAACCGGGACTACACCAAGGAGGCAGGGACACCTAGGAGGCTTTAATCCAATCAATCTTCAGCTAGCTCCACACAAATGGATCAGCAGGACCAGCCTTGCCTGGCACATCCATACTCGACACTTAAGTGCAAAACCTGCCAAGTCATCAGCAGGAACTAAGAGCCTGAGACATACATTTGAATGTCCAAACAAACACTCATTAAATTTTTCTTAAACATACACATGCAGAACAAACAAGCCACCCTCAGCCATGGTCACACATCTGAATTTTAATTTTCAAATCAGAAGTTCTCCCAATTATTAAACAATACTGTAAGCAAGCAAAAAAAAAATTATAAGGACCTAATCTTGGGCCAACACAAAAGCACCGGTGAGAAAACCATGGTGTGCCTAATGTGCCTTATGTTTCCGTTTGCGGGTGCTACGTCTTGGTGCTGTCCCTTTGCTCGCAGTGGCATCTGAGCCAGCCTGCTGACTCTGCTGCCCTGTTGGCCTCGATGACCTTGGCGGTCGTCCTCTGGCCCAGGGAGCCTGTGCTGGCCCTGCCTGGGAGGGAGCTGCCAGTTCCACAGCTGGCACCTCCCCAGTCGTCGCAGCCTCACCGGATGATACGGTCATTGGGAGAGGGGCAGAGGAGCTGGTGCCCTCATCCAGAGCGCCCTGAGAGGTGCCTGTAGAGATGACAGGCAGCTGCTGCGCTGACGCGAGGTTGCCTCGGACCTCCCTGCTCACCGTGGATGGATGGGCAACGAGCTGGGAAGCTTGATGTCCAGACCATCTCCCACACTGGCAGTAAGCAGCTGAGCTCATTGCCGATGTGAGGGATTGCTGGTCAGAGCGCATTCCCAGGAAGCCCTGATGGGTCTCCTGGAGGAGGCTCTTCACGAGAGTTGCCACGGTCTCCATGGAGGATGCATGACGCTCGGATATGTGGCTCATAGTTTCGCCGAGCGTCCGCGTAGACTCCCCCACCACGGATACCAAGCGAAGCATAGCCCATGTATCACACCCAGATGCTCCCGCACACCCACCTGCATTCCCTGCAGCTGCTGCATTGCGGACGACTCCAGAGGCACATCATCAGGCACCTACTGAGCATGTGCCTGGTACCCTGCAGCCCTCTGACTGCTGGCGCCATCGGCACTCTCTGTCTTTGCCAACTCCTCCAATGAATGCGAAGTGCCCTCACCGCTGTGCCCCAGGGCACCAGCCGATGTTCTAATTCCCACCGAGGTGCTAGTATCTGCGCTGGTGCCTGCCTCGCAGAAATGGTGTGATGCTGGTGAGACTTGAGGGACCTCAGGTGTGACAGGGGGCATCTGCAGCTCCTCTTGCTGGCCGTGCTCTAATGATGCTGAAAGGAACAACAAGGACAGTAGATCAGTTAGCGTGCACACACTGACAAACTTCATCCCTGTCCCCCTGGCTCATTATGCGCTCAACCTTCCAGAACCAATGGACATGAACATTGGTGGGGTGGTAAATAGTGAGGAGGATAGCGTTACATTACAGGAAGATATAGACGGGCTGGTCAGATGAGCTGAGGAGTGCCAAATGGAATTTAATGTGGGTAAGTGTGAGGTGATGCACTTGGGCAGGCAAACAAGCCACGGAAATACACGATGAATAGTAGGACCCTGGGAAGTAACAAAAATCAAAAGGACCTTGGTGCGCATGTCGACTGGTCCCTTAAGGTAGCGGGACAGGTACATGAGGTGTTTAAGAAGGCATATGGCATACTTGCCTTTATTAGCTGAGGTATAGAGTATAGGAGCAGGGAGGTAATGTTCAAACTGCAGAAAACGTTGTTTAGGCCACAGCTACAGTACTGCGTGCAGTTCTGAAATGCACATTATGGGAGTGATGTGATTGCAGTGGAGAGAGTGCAGAGGACATTTACCAGGATGTTGCCTGGGCTGGAGAGTTTCAGTTATGCTGGAGAGTTTCAGTTATGAGGAGAGATTGCAAAGACTGGGGTTATTTCCCCTGGAGCAGAGGAGATTGAGGGGGGACATGATTGGGGTGTATAAACTTATGTAGGGGCATAGATAAGGTAGACAGAAAGGAACTTTTCCCCTTGGCGGAGGGATCAATAACCAGGTGGCATAGATTTAAGGTAAGGGGCAGAAGGTTTACAGGGGATGTGATGAGCAGCTTCTGCACACAGAGGGTGGTGGGAATCTGGAACCCACTGCCTGAAAGAGTGATAGACGCAAAAACCCTCATAACATGTAATAAGTATTTGGATGTGCACTTGTGATGCCATGGCATACAAGGCTATGGGCTATGCTGGAAAATGGGATTAGAATAGTTAGGTATGTGTTTGACTCACGCATCCTCGATGGGCCGAAGGGCCTTTTTCTGTGCTGCACACCTATGACTCTATTACTCTATGACCGAGCAATGTTGCAACAATAACTAATTCAACAGTCATCAGCGCTATGGATGTTAGGAGGGCATTGCAGATCTCACTGTTGGCCTCAAATACCTGGCTGTGCCACCCCAGCCTCGCCGACACCAGTTGACCTGGGTGCATGACGCCTCTCCAGCTCCAGCTCAAGGGCCTCCTGCTCGAATCTGCTTAAGGTGAGGAGGTGTGCCTGGCGCCTCCAGTCCTCACACGCTCCGAGGCATTATGATCATTCTTCTCCTGAGAAAGAGAGAACACCATTCATTAGGGCAAATTGCACATGGACTCTGCACGCGCACACCGCACCCCAACCACAGTGGGCCATATCAGGCCTCCAGTGCCTCCTCTCCCCGCTACTGCTGATCATTCACACAAAGATAGTATGCCTGCTCCCAACACAAAGGCCCCTTGGATACATGCTGCATACATCACTTTAGGAGCCACACGGTATTTGCTCCCATAGCAAGGAGGCGCAACTACGTGCAGTGTAGAGGACAGCAGATGGTTCTTTGGCACGACACCTTGAGGCTCCCCTTCCACCATCTCATCAGCCTGAATAGGACATGTGCTGGAGTTCTGAGTATGTGCCTAGCTGCATCTCCTGCAGTTTGCCCCCAGGCTAGTCATGTGCTACTAAGGGCAAGACATGGTGCTGGGGAGAACTAATCTCCTCATGAACCACTCAGACTGATCTAAGCATGGGCACTATCTGCTTGCCCACCCAGTGAAGGAAAAGTGCCTAACATGATTCAATGCAGTCATGACAGTAAGACTTGGTAGGGGGAAGCCTCAAAGGCTAAGGCTACCTGCTGGGTTAAATGCCCAATGCCAACGTGGCACTCACCCTGCCAGAGCGCAACAAATCATTGAAGTGCTTGCGGCACTGGGTCCAGGTGCGCCGCACCACGTCGCGGGAGCTCACCACCTCCGCCACCTCCTCCCAGGCACGCTTCGTCATGTGGGGAGGCCTCCTCCTCCCATCCTGGGGGACCAACACCTCCTGCCATGCTGCCACCTCCTCGAGGAGGGCAGGAAGGCATTCATCTGAAAAATGAGGGGCCCATTGGCTCCCCGCTGGCCTACCCTGCAGCCTGCCCTGCTCCTGTGGCAGACCCTCCAGCCTGGCCTGCTCCTCTGCGCTTCCCTCCAGCCTGGCCTGCTCGCCCGACCCCCTGCAGTGTGCCCTCAAACTGGCCATTGTCACCAGCTACAAGAGGCTGCCAGGCCTTCTTTTAAACAGACTGCCGGGTCACCATTGGACCCAGCGGTCTGTGCACGCCCGCCGCAGCCCGTACACTCCCGCTATCCACGGGAGTTGGCAAATACGCTGGGCGGGCCTTAATCATCTCACCCGTGTAAAATGATGGCGCGGACCCAATCACGGGCGGCGATCAGGTCTGCACCTGCACCCGCCCTCCCCCCACCCACAACGGAAAATTCTGCTCATTGTGTTTTGAGCAGGTAACTGTAGAACTATTCTCACAACGTTGGAGGTGAGGAGTCACAAACAGCTCTGCCTTTGTCCATAGCTGGCTGGTGTAGACATCTCGCCTACTATCCTTTGTGCTGGTTTGGCTGGAATGTTTTTACAATGCAAGGAGTGTTAAAGTTCAGGGATTTATTGTGTTATCTTTAAACTGCTCAGAAATTTCCAGAGCTAGCATTATATGCTCAGCAGTGGCCATTTATTAGTCCAGCCATTTGCCCATTTTAAAAGAAAAATAATAATTTTATGAAGTAGCCAGGGTGACATAGATATGTATACTTTCCTTCATGTCTTCTGACCATGACAATAGACATACAGGCATAGCGTCTTGAAGCCATGTAATATGGTATCCATGCTTGAGCTTACTGAGCCCCGTAAGAGCCGTGGGAATTATTGGTGGAATTGTCTTGTGTAAGACTTCATCCACTTTTTGCAGAATATCCAATTCCATGCATGCATTTACACTCAGTAAATAAATGCGTTGGATGTGTAAAATATAGGGTGTCTCTGTAATCTTTTGGCCCTTGTGGAGAAGGGTGGCAGTTATCTGACTTTTTACTTCCAGATTCGTACCACCTGCACCTTGGAGTTTAATGTTTGATGGCTGGATGGGAATTGTTTTGAGCCATGCCAAATGATCAGCCAATATTGTAACACTAGCTTCGGTGTCAAGTTTCAAGTCAGTTTTAAAGCCTTTAGCTTCCAAAGCAACAGACCAAAAGTCCTGTTCATGATCCTTTACTTCTCCAAGGAAATCAGTGATGCCATTTCTTTGCTTATGCCCAGTATTTTGAGTTATCCGTGTGTCGTAGATATTCTGTTGCTTTCTTCCCTCAGTAGAGTTTTTAAATTTAGAGAACTGCTTCTCTTTCTGCATTGGAAACACTCTCTGTCGCCTGTGGGACAATCTTGCCATCTGTGTAGCTTTTTTGCGCTGCAGTTTAAGAACTTCAAAAATGGCTGCTGTGGGGTTTCCTGCGCTTTTGGCTGTTTTGGCGGCCTTTTGAGTGGGCAGGCCTGCCGCTTTTGGGCCTAAGCAATGAGCAGACTTATCCGAAGCCTCAGTGTGTTGATGGATGAGAGGCTGATTTTGTTCCCTAAGTTCAGTCTGCCTAATGTATTGAAGTGCTTGGTCAAGTTTAAGGTTGTCTTTTGTCAATAAAAAATCTGACATCTTTTCATCACGGACTCCGAGGACATTGCGGTCATGAACAAATTCATCTTTGAATGCCCCATACTTGCAACAACTGGCTAACCTATATGGGTAGTAAGAAACTATTTGCTGAATTCCCTGGTCTTTGGGACCTCTGATTGAATCAAGCTCACTCAATGACACGGTTCCATTTTGGACTGAATGCTTTTAGGACAGCTTCGAGGTCTGTGGCACTCTTCTTTACCCTTGTCTCAAGAGGACATCATTGGTGATAGGGCTTTTTGGCGTAGAGGAATGAACTAACCTAATGATTCTACTCTGGCATGCAAACTCAACGCTGCTTGATAACTTTAGAAGTTTTTTCTCCACAATTCCCATTGTTGGCCTCTCTGTGGACCTTCGAGCTTTTTGAATGGCTATGGAAGGGGCAGTAACTGCTCGACTGGTGCTGATATCATGACTGATTCTCAGGGTACCTCCCTCGTAGGTAAGTTTTCAGGTTCTTGCTACTAACAGTTTTTCTTCCACTTCCTCCCTGTGGGGGTTCTGTTGGTGGCACCAAATCATTGTTAGATTGGTGTCACTATCACTCCTTTAGTGTGTTGCTCTCATGGCCCAATCTATACTGGGAAGGTTTCCCTCTTATTATGTGTAACTGGTCAGACTCAGGTAGGTTACTACAAAACTACTTTATTTATTCTATATACAGGATGAGCTACTAGGTAGGCATATCGACCTTGAGTATGGATTATTCCATCTGTCCTGCAGAGTCTCTAGCACTTGACTACTGGTCTCACTGTTACATCATGATACACATCACTAACTCATTACCATAAGTATTAACCCACTATATTACAATCATCACCTCTCTTGAATCCTGCATTATCGCTAAATGATCAGACTGCTTAACTGCCCTTCAATACTGGATGAGCTACTAGACAGGCATGTCTATCCTGAGTACAGACTATTCCATCTGTTCTTTCAATTAAATATTAGGAAGACTGACACCATTGTTTTGGTCCCCTCTCAATACTCTGTTCCCCAGCTACCAATTCCATCCCTCTCCCTGGCAATAGTCCGAAATGAAACTATGCTCACAGCCTTGGTGCCAAATTCGATCATGAGATGAGTTTTCAACCTTATATTCATGCCATCATGAAGGTTGCCTATTTCCACTTTTCGACATTGCCTGTTTTTGCCCATCTCAGCTCATTTGCTGCTAAAACCCTCATTTATGACTTTGTTACCTCTAGACTCGACTATTCCAATGCACCCCTGGCTGGCCTCCCATATTCAATCCTTCTTTAACTTGAAGTCGCCTGAGACTGAACTGTTCATGTCTTAACTCACAGTAAGTCCTATTTCCCCTTTCACCCCTGTGCTCACTGACGTACAGTGACTCCCGGTTAAGCAACTCCTTGACTTTAACATTCTCATCCTCATTTTCAAATCCCTCCATGGCCTTGCCCCTCCCTATCACTGTCATCTCTTCCCACCCCATAACCTTCCGAGATAGAAACCATAGAAACATAGAAAATAGGAGCAGGAGTAGGCCATTCGGCCCTTCGAGCCTGCTCCGCCATTCATTATGATCATGGCAGATCATCCAACTCAATAGCCTGCTCCCGCTTTCTCCCCATACTCTTTGATCCATTTCACCCCAAGAGCTATATCTAACTGCTTCTTGAAGCATACAATGTTTTGGCCTCAACTACTTTCTGTGGTAGCGAATCCCACAGGTTCACCACTCCCTGGGTGAAGAACTTTCTCCTCATCTCAGTCCTAAATGGTCTACCCCGTATCCTCAGACTATGACCCCTGATATCTGGACACCTCTAATTCTGACCTCTTGTGCATTTCCAATAATAATTGCCCCACCATTGGTGGCTAGGCCCCAAGTGCTAGAATTCCTCCCCACAACTCTCTGCCTCTCTATCTCACTTTCCTCCTTTAAGACACTCCTTTAAACGTGCCTCTTTGACCAAGCTTTTTGTCATATGACCTAATATCTCCTTTTCTGACTCGGTGTCATGCTTTATTTTATAATTCTCCCATGAAGTGCCCTGCGGTGTTTTAATACATTAAAGGCTGTATAAATATAAGGTGGCGGTGGTGTCAGGTGTTGTTTCATCAGCAACTCCGCATTTGGTTTCCATTCACTTTCTCTTTCTAGGGTGCTTCTATTTTCTCGTCTCCTCCTTTGTCTTTAGTAAAAGTTGCCAATGGAAAGTACTGTTAGACTTTCCAAAGGCTACAAAAATTGTTGATCTCTTTTTTGGCTACTGATCTTTACCTTCAAGTAGCCGCACCACTTTAATGAAACTACATTAAAGTTTCCTACCCCTCCCAACCCAACTCCCACCAAACTATTATGCTAGCTCACTGCACAGGGAATGGCAAAAAAACTATGGACACGAGATGACCCAGAAATATTGAGTGTAGTCAACATATTGCTCATCAAGCTGAATCTATACCACAATTTAGCCAATTTGAAATGAAATTTACGATGGCCTGAAAATTGCTGGCACTATTGTTTCAATTACAAGGTTTATCAGATTATTATGCTTTAGGTCTGTATCCTTTGGTTAATAAGATTATTACATTATTATACTAAAATATTATTATATTTTGGGACTACGGGCGGGATTTTCCACACCTGCCCACCGCTGGGATCTTCCGGTCCTGCCGCGAGTCAATGGAATTCTGGCTGGGGCTCAGGCCTTGCCCGCGACGAGTCCCGACCGTGACGGGGCCAGAAAATCCGCCTGTGTCTCTAAATTTAGGGTAAATGAAGAGGGTCATGTGAGCTGCTCTAGAGTCTGGCTGACCATAAGCCTAAATGGTTTGATTGTTGGAGATCAAAAGACGACTCTGATTATTCTACTGGGAAGAAGGTGCAAGACATTTACACTTGGGTACAATGACCCCAGTCTCTAAGCCTACAATGATTAGGCCCTGAGACTCCTCATGTGCCAAAAAAAATGTTATAGGTATCAAGATGTAAACAGTTGTGTTGTAAACTATCCCTCTACTTCAAAGATGAAAGGGAGATTGGATCAAAGATAACTGATTAGCATTTCTACTTAGGTACAAAGACAACAGGCAGAAATTTTCGCTCGGCGAGCAGGCGCACGCCCGACCCGCTCAAGCATGAAATGATGCCTGTTGATGTCAGCTGAGTCTGCAGACGTCAACGCGCAGTCGTGAGATAATTCAGTCGGCGGCTGTGCGGCAGAGCTGGCAGTGCACCCACCGACAATTGAAAGGCTTGTTAAGGTCATTAAGTTATCAATTAACGTAAATATTTCGCTGCCCATCCAACTTAATGGTTAGCGGGCAGGCAAAAAGGCCAAGTGGCCTTTGCATTTTTCTGGAAACCTCATCCACAGGTGGGATGAGGTTTCCAAAAGCAAATAAAAATACAATAAAAACTTTAAATTTTCATTAATAACATGTCCCTGATCATGTGACAGAGTCACATGAGAGGACATGTTTTATTACATTTTTATGTTTTTTATTTTTTTATATATATCTCTTCATCTCCCTGAGGCAGCTCCATACCTCAGGGAGATTATGCAGCGTTCACTCACGTGCATGCGCGAAGTTTGCGCTTGACCGCACTGCCACTTGTGTTTCACGGTGGGCAGGCCTTGATTGGCCCACCAGTGTGATATAACGGTGCGGTGCCCATCACGGGCAGCAGTTGGCTTCTCGAGCGTCCCTGCCCACCCCTGCTGAGCCTGTCCACCAGGGGCAATGTGTTCCCCATTCCCGTTGGGAAGAGAGTAGAGGATGTCACTTTGAGATCAGATTACAGGCTTCCCTATAAACCAAGGAATTTCACAGAGAGCAGGTTGCAGATTTGTCTTGTGTATAGCCAACTGAGAGAGCAAAACATGGAAACAGCTAGGCCACCACGTTAAGCAGAGAAAAAGCTAACTCTATTGTTCAGTACATGGAATGCAGGTTTGAGCATGCACTCAGATTGAAGACCAAGTTCGTGAGGCATGAAAGGAGGTGGGAATATTTCCCTAGGTTGGAGCTAGAGGAAGAAATCTACAGCGTAACCCTCACAATGAGAGTTAGCTCTGGGATTATAAATTACCTGACTGGGAAATTAAAAAGGAAGCAACCCACTAAAAGCTGGGACCAACTGTGAGCTGTTTGTAATAATAACTGTAATTCTGTGGAGAGCGTGATGTATGATAATTCACAAGGAACCATTTATTTCTATAGTTTAAGGTTTAAGTTGCCTAAAAATGAAAATAATGTTGGTAGTATTTTTAGTCAATTTGTACCGTGAAAGTTTTAAAACCTGAAATCTTGACCTGTTATTCTTTCTGTTAACTGTTAACTAGAAGTTGAAATTTCTCTTTAAAAGTTATTAGTCTCTATGGAGATAATAACATTATCCTTACGCTATTGTCATAATTTTTTTTCTTGTGGTAAAATATTTTTAAATGATTTAGCTTTTTTTTAACATTGAAACATAATGAAGCTAACCTAAATTTAAAAAAGGACAATAAAAGCTTTGTGCTATAAATGGAGGATTTTTCATCAGAGATAATGGATTGTTAGATTGTCTCTTATGAATGTGATGATGATTACTTAAGGTCAGGCACTTGAAGAATAGATCAGATAAGCAACTGCCCACAGTGATGTATTTTCATCTTAAAACTGTATCTTGCTTCAGTTTTAATTTATTTCAAGTTTCTGACACTCACCTAGCCATTTACAGCCAGTTGTCCCGAAGAACAACTATCAATTAAGAAACCGTTATGGGTTGGGACAATCAATCCAATGAAGGCAGATCCAAGTCATGTTGGGAAACAGCTTTTCTTTATTATGCTAGAAAACCCCTTAGTGATAAATAATGCCCAATTACAGGAATTGTATCCTAGTGAGAGGTAAGCTTATTTACTGAGGTCTATATACTCTCAATGGATGACTTACTCTAACCATTGCAAACATACATTTTCCTCCTGCTTGACATCAATTGCAACCTAGTCACAATTTTCTCCCAACATAATCCCACACCCTGCATATAAATGAGCTTTCAATAAGCCCTGAAGCATGCAGTGGACTTTCCTCCTATGCTTTCTGAGGGCTACCCAAAAAACAAAATGCATTTCTAAAAAGGATGCTTTGGGATGTTAGCTGGTGAGAGGCTGTGGTAGTATTGTTAAAGGCCATGCTAATAAGATAATGTACTCAATCTAATTATGTTTCTAAATAATTGTGATTTTTGTGCTTTGGTGGCCTTTTCTATTAGGATCACAGAATAGTGCAGCACAGAAAGAGGCCATTTGGTCCCTCGAGTTTGTGCCAGTTCTTTCAAAGGGCACTCCATTTTCCCATTATCCTTACAACCTTTTCTCCTTAAGGCATTTATCTAACTATCTATAATTTACTAATAGTTTTTGCATGGCTACAGGGTAAGTGGATTTTCTTGAATCTATGATGTAATGGGTGCAGAGATGTTTCCATCAGGGAGTCCTATGTACTTAAGTTATCAAGAGGAGGAAGAGGAAAGTGAAGAAGGACAGCACTTTTCTGCTGTCTATTGCAACTATGGAACTAATTCAGGCAGTGAAATAAAAAACAGAAAATGCTGGGAATACTTGGCAAGCCTGGCAAAATCTGTGGAGAGAGAGAAAAAAAGTTAACATATTAGGTTATGATTTTCATCAGAACGGATGATATTTGTGAATGCGAGGCAAGAGGTGCTTTTAGAAGAAGGAATGGGGTCAGAGGGAAGTGAAGGGGAAGAAAGACCTGGAGGGGCGTTGGTACCCATGAATTGTTGGAGCTTGCGTTCCTTAACATCTGGAAGGATAAAAACTGTTTTTTTCTTGAAAACGGTAGATGAGAGGAAGGATGAAAAGAAGCTGTGACACAGAACAACTTTGAGATAGAGTCAGGAAAAAGAGGTCGAGAGTGTTCACGTGGCAGTACATAGCACTGATTATGGATCTCAGGATGTGGCAAGAAGAGTGGTTCAAGGAGCACTGAATATCTATTACATAGCTGTAATTATGGGTGTATCCAAACACGAATTTCGGTTGGAATCTACATGGAATAAATCAGAGCTGGAGACAGTTACTAAGGAAGGAAATGTGGCTGTGAAAATGAGTTTTGGTAGCTATCTGATCAAACATGACAGGGACATAGAAAGCAATGAAGGTGTACAAGGTAAAAGGGACAAATGGAAATCCTGTCGAAGAAGAACTTCTTCAAGATGGGCATCCCTGGAAGAGCAGCAGCAGTGAATTAAGCAATAATTCAAAAGCAAAATACTATGGATGCTGGAAACCTGAAATAAAAAACAGAAAATGCCGGAAGTAGTCTGCTGGTCTGGCAGCATTTGTGGCAAGAGTTATAGAGTTAACATTTCAGGTTGTGACTTTTCATCAGAAAGGTCTGAAAGGTACTGAAGAAAGATCACGACCTGAAACGTTAACTCTCCACAGATGCTGCCAAACTTGTTGAGTATTTACAGCATTTTCTGCTTTAATTTCAGATTTCCAGCATCCACATTTTTTGCATTTTAGTTCAGGTAGTGCTTGCCATAACTTGTTGCCAGCTGACAGATATCTGTGACCACAGTCCAGAAAGGGACATGTTCACATAAATATGCTCTAAGTTGAGGAAAGATCTATTTTGTCATTACAACATTCACTTTACATCTACAATTTATTATTCTGCTGACCTTTAGCACAACTATCCATTAGAAAGATTAAGGAATGACATAATAGGGGAGGGGGAATGCTCCAACGTTTGCGTACACTTGAGGTCTGGATGGTGGAGGTGGAAAGGAGGAGAAATATCCTGTAACTGCAGTGGGGAATAAAGCCTTCCAGACACGGTCAAAAGGCAGTGGGAGCAGGTAACTGCGGAGGTTAATGCCCAAAGATCTGATGCAATGCTGTGAGAAGTTCAATGACCTCACACAAGTAGTCAAGGTCAGTGAATGTCATATTCCACACACTGTTCCTTGAGCCATAGCCACTGCTCAAATCATCAACACCCCATCATTCACCTACGGACAATCTCCACCAACCTCACAATTTTAACACGGCTACAAGTGGGTGTACTGCGTCATGCAGGCTGCACCCACTGCTGGTTACCACTGCCACATCAGCCAAACAGATTGCACAATGCTTACAGGCACATTTCCCTCTCACAGTACAAGATAACGCACAACTGGAGGCAGCAGGAGCTAACCGGAGGGAAATAGGTGAGCCTGCATGTCCTAAGGCTCATTATTGGAATTCTCATTGCTGAGGTCATAGCCAGCAGCAGGGCTGAAGCAATCAAAGATGACGGTATTCCCATGCTTAATCCATCTTCTTACATTCCACTTGCCCCTCATCCCATACTCTCTTCTTATTTACAAGCTGCAGATAATGTAAGTATGCCCCTCTTGCTTTCAAGCTTTAACCACCATCACCACCCCCTCCCTCCCCACTCCCTGCACCACAGCTTTACCTTTGTAACTATTTCCTTTCAGATGCCCAAGAGGTGTAACTGAGGCAGTGGAGGGACACCAAGAAGAGAGTGGTGATGAAGACATACCACCATCACTTGATTTCACACTCACAGTCACCAGCTCCGATATTGACACATGCATATTTTATTTGAGGCTGGATCTGCACGTGGTGAGACACCGAGCATGAATGGGCTGCATCCTAGCCAGGGAGTAAAGGATAGTGCAGGTGCCAGCTCCAAAGAGGCAAGGTTGCACATGGGTTCTGCTGCAGAGGATTCAGATGAGAATTTGATAGGGAAGCCTATGGAAAAAAACTTATGGGTATATAAAATTAAATGCTTGAGGCTGGGAAGTCTATCAGAAAAGCATGAAAGAGTTTTTTTTAATTCATTCATGGGATGTGGGTGTCAATGGCTGGGCCAGCATTTAATTCCCATCCCTAATTGCCCTTGAGAGCTGAGTGGCTTGCTAGGCCATTTCAGAGGGAATTTAGGAGTCAACCACATTACTGTGAGTGTGAAGTCACATGTAGGCCAGACCAGGTAAAGACGACAGATTTCCTTCCCTAAAGGACATTAGCGAACCAGGTGGGTTTTTACAACAGCACGCAATGGTTTCATGGTCATCATTAGCTTTTGATCCCAGGTTTTTAATCGAATTCATACTTCACCATCTGCTGCGGAGGGATTCGAACCTAGGTCCCCAGATAATTACCCTGGGTATCTGGAGTAATAGTCCAGTGACAATACCACTACACCAGAGCCTCTTGGAGCCCATTCTTTGCAGCATGGAAATAGTGGCCAGCTCCATTGGCACATTTCTGGACCCAGTCATGATGCAGAATCTGATTGCCGATGTGACAACTTCCAATGCAGCGCAGGCAGCAGCCATGCAACATCTAATGCTGCAGTCAGACTACTGTCATGCAAGGTCAGCTTGCTGCAATGCAACCTTGGACTGCGGCCATCATGGTTGTCGATCAGCATATTTAAAGAGGCTTTCAGGGTTTCACAGTGGTCTAACAATCTCCAACAGATTGCTAGAATGTTTATTTTGTGGTGGAATAATTTTACATTGTGGCCAAGCAGATGCTATTCTTATCAATGACAGAGGGAAGGTGAGATGTGGAACTGCTGATGAATGGGGAATTGGGTTTCCGGTTACTGTTGTTCCATCGAATGAGTTCTTGATGGACAGCCTGGGCAGAAAGAGACAGTATAGGTTTCTTTCTTTCTTCCTCTTTCTTCTCTTTCTTTCCTTTCTTCTCTACTTCATGCTCCTACTCCTTAGCTCTCCATATGGCTGGTGGCGAGGTTGGACAGCATGCAGCAGAACACCATCAATCTTGAAACCAATTCTGCTGAGGTCCTGTTAGAGTGACCAGGCAGCAGAAGCATTGTTTCAGTCCGTGAATGGTTTGCTCTATCACTTTTCACATGTGGCAGAATGGCGGCGCACATGTGCACCACTGTCATCAGCCATGTTATCAGTGGATAACCTTTTCTATCTACTCTTGCATTTGCCATAGTGGCCCAAACACAGCCAACATAACCAACTGCTGCCGGATGAAGGTATCACGACTGCTACCAGGGTAACAGGCACTTACCTGCATGATTCACTGCCTATTGTCACATACCAGCTGCACAATAAAGAAACTGAATCCCTTTCAGTTCTGATATAAGGCAGAGCTGACAGGTACTACATGTCAAAAGTACTTAATAGGAAGGCCCTTTGGGGCATCACAAGAATGGCACTGTATAAATGCATGTTTTTTTTCTTTCTTTGCTGTTTTGGGCCATTTCCCTTTTGAAAAAGTAAAGTCAAAAATATGAAAGCACTGTGTTTGTCATCATTCAGAAAGCAACCTTGGTGTGATAAAGCATTCCCTAATGGGGATTAGAACAGGGGCAGGAAATGTGCAAATGTGTATTATAAAAGTCTTTAATCATTTCCTTCATATTGGGCTGTAAAGAGAGGAACAGTTGCAGAAAAAAAGGTGTAGGCAGGTCTTTTGGTCCTTCATAGTTATTTTGGAGAAATTGTTTATGGTGTTCAAGAAAGGAAAGGCAAGCTAGGTGGAGAGGTGAATCAGTTTTCTAAAATTGCTTCCATGTAAGTTCTGACTCCTTCCTCTTACCCTGGTCTTTGGGCTTCTTGCAGCACTGAATAGCTATTTAGGTCTGTTGAAAGTGGCACTCTTTGCCAAGGTTGCCTCTTTTCTTCATGAGGCTCCTCCTCTTGGTGCCAAATTTCCTATAAGAACACCTTTAGAGGGTTGGTGCCCTGCAGAGCCATCAACTTGAGTGATACAAATTATCGCAGCAAGAAAATAGCTGGGTTTCCTCCTTGGGCTACTGCTGCCACTTTAAAGCAATGCCTCACCACCGCAGAGATGGGTTCCCTACAGAGGGTGAAACAGTGCATTAGGACCCCTCACTAAATAGTTAATATTCTGCAAGGAAAATCAAGCGGGGTCATTTTGAGGTCATCCTGGAATTTGGTGTTGAAGACTGGGCTCATTTTATATATATATGTATATATTCGTTCTTGGTATGTGAATGTCACAGACCAGGCCAGCATTTACTGTCTATCACTAATTGCCCTTGAGAAGGTAATGGTGAGCCATCTTCTTGAACTGCTGCAGTACATAGGTACACCCTTTTGTTCTGCAATGGTTTTATTTCGGAGTGTAGTTAAGAGTAAACCACATTGCTGTGGATCTGGAGTCACATGTAGGCCAGGCCAGGTAAGGATGGCAGATTTCCTTCCCCTGAGGGACTTTAGTGAACCAGATGGATGTTTACAACAATCCGGAGTTTCATGATCATTATTAATGAGACAAATATTATATTTCAGATTTATTAATTAATTGAGCTTAAATTCTGTCCCAGCTGCCATAATGGGATTTGATGACCTGAAGTGTTATTCCAAGCCTCTGGATTACTAGTCCAGTAACACTATCCCCTTGGTGGTATTTCCATTTGAAGAAACATGCACGCCTAAATGTTGTTAGTTTCTTTAAATCGTTTTCCTTTGGAGCTACATACACTTTGAAATTGGTTTATAGAATATTGATTTATAGATTGAGTGTAAAGATTGAATTTTCCTTTAGAACTGAATACACTTTGAAATTTCAATCTTTACACTCAACACAGAAGAGGAACAAAAGTGTTAATGAGCTAAAATCAGAACTGTTTAATTATAAGTCTTCTGACTCATCCTAGTGATTTTTCCCCTCTTCAAACTGAGAAAAAAAACTGCTAATTAAACTGATGAGGAGAGGGAAAAGGGTTGTCAAGGTTATAAATAGAATGATTTTTGCATATAAGTTATACATTAAAGTAGTTAGGGTAATTCTTGTAAAGCTCGGAGACATTGTGAATAAGTTGGTAGTTTAATCACCACAAGAGCAAAGGGGGGCACCTTTGATATAGTCTGCTACTAAATGACACGAAATAGAGCTGTTAAAAATGTACATTGTTTCAAGATGGTTTCAAGGACTCAAATCTTTTGAATAACATTTGAAAGCGAAATTTGAACCAATGTAACAAAAGAGGTGTAATGCCAATTAACCTTATCTAATTCTTGCACTTTCTCAGGTTCAAAAGGATGACATTAGGTATAATGAACACCAATCATCCTTTCCGCTAATAGTGATATTAAAATATCTGCATTCCTAACGAGATATTTGTCAAGAAAACAGGAGTGAGAAGTGAGTTTATGACTGAGCCAGGAATAGAAGGAAACATGACTGATGGTAAAATCAATAACACGCAGAAATTAACTAAATTGTCATAAGGGTAACCAGCTAATGTTATACCGACCGATATAAAAGCCTGAAAAACTGCTGGGATTATAATACATGAATTTTAGTTTATTAGAATCTAGTGAACTGGCTGGCCAGCAGGCACTAAATCCCAGGTGAATGTGGAAGCTTCAAAATGTATTTTAACTGCTATGATCTGAGGATGCATTTAAAATTCAAACAAGTATTGCATGCATTAGAGGGCAACTGCCTACCAATTGATATTTTGCCTGAAACTGCAGGTTCTGTTTTGGAGGAGGAGATCTTAAACTAGTGAGCACACTTCAGCTATGACCTAATTGCTTAATCAGACTTGTGTTTTCCAGGTTGAATCAATTAATCCATCCATCCTCAGTGCTATTCATTACTTCTACAGTTAATTGAAGGAATTTATTCTACTATCTAACCTATTGGGCCCATTGGTTACCCTGCAGCAACATTAACAACAGGCAATTATTCAATCTGCAAAAATCAGAGGCCAATAGTCTGTGGCACTCTGCTTTTTGATGTTGCTGTGTGTTGGATGTAAACTAATAGGGAACAATGAAAGCACAAATTAACACATAGGTCCAGAACTTCCGATCTCTGGGGGATTGTACTCCTGAGGTACTCCAGCAGATGCACTGAGGAGCACCCCCTCCCCCCTGGAGATCCCCATGCAAGTTCTTCACAGGAATTGCCCAGGAAGTTCAAACTTCCAATGGGCAATTACACTGTGTCTGGAACCATCTGATACTTGGATTTAAATCGAAAACTTTGAATGGTTCCGACTGCCTTAGTGGAATAGTTACCCAGGAAAAACTAGAAGAACCACTTCAAATTCCTGAGTTACTATAGTACTGACTACCACCCCCACCAGCTGGACTCCTGACTAACGCCCTGACCCTGTGCCTGCCACCCTCCCCACCACCGCTTGACTATTGGTTCCATCCCCTTCAACCCCTGAGTACCCTCCCCACACCCAACTACCCTCCTTCAGAATTTTCCCCAATAGTTTCCCTACCACTGACGTGAGACTCACTGGTCTGTAGCTCCCTGGCTTATCTCTACAACCCTTCTTAAATAGCGGAATCACGTTAGCTGTTCTTCAGTCCTCTGGCACTTCCCCCGTGGCCAGAGAGGAGTTAAAAATTTGGGTCAGAGCCCCTGCGATCTCCTCCCTTGCCTCCCTCAGCAGTCTGGGACACTTTTAAGCCTGCCAACACCTCCAATACCTTGTCACTCCCTGTATCAATTTGTTGGAGGTCAGTCTCGGGACATCACTGCAGGAGTTCCTCAGGGTAGTGTCTGAGGCCCAACCATCTTCATCTGCTTCATCAATGACCTTCCTTCCATCAGAAGTGGGGATGTTTGCTGATGATTGTACAATGTTCAGTAGTATTCACAGCCCCCCAGATACTGAAGCAGTCTGTGTCCATATGCACCAAGATCTGGACACATTCAGGTTTGGGCTGATAAGTGGCAATTAACATTTGCAGCACACAAGTGCCAGGCAATGGCCATCTCCAACAAAAGGGAATCTAACCATCTCGTCTTGACATTCAATGGCATTACCATTGCTGAATCCTCCTACTATCAACATCCGGGAGATTGAATTTGACCAGAAAGTAAACAGGACCAGATATATAAATAACGTGGCCAGAAGAAGCAGGCTGGGAATCCTATGGCAAGTAACTCATTTCCTGATACCCCAAAGCTTGTCCACCATCTATAAGGCACAAGTCAGGAATGTGATGGAATACTCTCCACTTGCCTGGATGAGTTCAGCTCCAACAATGCCCAAAAAGCTCGACACCATCCAGAACAAAACAGCTTACTTGACTAACACCCCATCTACCACGCCCGAACAGGGAGCGCATTGCGCTTCCCTGCTGACGTCACGCTGGGCGGACATTAATTGGCCCGCCCACGTAAAATGGCGTCATGCCTCCGATCGGGGATGCCGATCAGAAGCTTGCCTGCACATGCCCGCCCATCAACTTCCCCCCCAACGGTGGGAAAATTCAGCCCACTGAGTTTTTCCAGCATTGTCTGCTTTTGTAGCGAGACACTCAGTTATGTTCAAGAAGGTGGCTCACCACCACCTTTTCAAGGGCAATGAGGGGTGGGCTATAAATACTGTCCTTGCCAACAACCCCTACATAACATAAATCCACACTCTCTTCTTCAGTTTCTGTGTGTTCTCCATGCCAACCAGGGACAGTGGATTCTCAGGGGAATATCTTCACTGCCTGACTTTCAGGCAATTTTATGGGTGGCGGGAGGATGATGAAAAGAAAAAGTGATCACTAATTTTTAGCATTAGGTCCTGCAGGTAACAGAAGTTGCATTATTAATAGTTACATTAAGAATATGTAGCAATAACAGTGCTACTTTCAATCAGTAACAGTTTCTGGCATCCTTCATTTACTGCAACCAGACATCAATGAATGCCTATTTTAAGTTAAGCACTCCATCTGGCAACCAATAGTGTGATAGAAATCACTGTGAATTATGGCATATGGATGCAGCACCCTCATTTACAGGATGGGGTCAAATGAATGGTTGAATAATCCTGCCGTATTGTTGAACAGAGATAGGAAAACCTCAGTGGTGCATTCCAGTGTTTCTGTAATGCTCTGTGATCGGATATTGATTGGTACGTCTTTGTGGAAACCCCAGACCATGTAGTCACTGTACAGGAAGTTGTTAGTTAACTATATATTTAGTTAATTTCAGGGGGTGTCTCCATTGGGAGTATGAATTACACATTAAGAGTAAGATGCAACTTAATCATTGCATTTGTGAGAAAAAGTTATTTGCCAATTGATCTTAAAATCTGTTAATGAATTGAGCTATTTCACTCACTCTTTATATAAAAGGATGAGACTGCAGATTCAGAGTTTGGATAATAAATGTTTGTTACTTGCTTATCTCTTGATGTTGTAACTAAATACCTTAATGAACATCTATTCTATACTCAAAGCTGATATCCATTAACATGCAAAGCAAATAATTGACATCGTCACAATCTCCAGAAACTGAATTTATAGATTTGTTAATTTTTCCACTTTTTCTGTTGGCTCATCAAACAACATTCCTGTGGGGTGAATTCACAACAAGCACAAGCCATACCTTGTGACTGAATGTTATAATAACGTCACTCCACTATCAAACAGTGTACGCTATAGGCTAATTTTGGGAAGCTCTGCTTCTGGGACATAGTTTTGCTCAGGCCATGAGAGATATGCAAATGGGTCTCTTGTTCAATTTGACAACTTTTTCACTACTGTGTCCTGATGTTGAGCTGATTCCTCTAAAATAGGGGCATGAATAGTCCTTTGACCTAATTTGCTCAAGTTGGATGTTTAGGCTGCAGTATCAAACCATCTGTAGCACCACTGTAAATCAGTTATTGCTTTGATAATGTGAACCAGAAGACAGTCCATAAACTTGGTCAATGGAAACCTACTTACATCACCTGACTGGATTGTGGAGCCGCTGTTGATTTCACAGAATCACAAAATTGTTACAGCAAAGATGGAGGCCATTTGGCCCATCATATCTGCACTGGCTCTCGAAATGAGCATCTCACTCAGTGCAATTCTCCTGCTTCTCCCTGTAACCCTGCAGGTTGTTTTTTTTTCAAATAATCATCTAATATCCTCTTAAATACCTTGGCTGAACCTGCCTCCACCACAGTCTCAAGCAGTGCATTCCAGACCCTGACCATTCGCTGTTTGAAAAAGTTTCTTCTCATATTGCCTTTGCTTTTTTTCACTAATTACTTTAAATCTGTGCCCTTTCATTCTGGATCCTTTCATGAATGGGAACTGTTTCTCCCTAAGTGCTCTTCCAGGCCCTTCATGATTTTGAATACCTCTATCAAATCTCCTCTCAGCCTTCTTTTCTGCAAGGAAAATAGTCCCAACTTCTCCAATATTTCTTCATAATTGAAGTTTCTCATCCCTGGAACCATTCTCGTAAACCTCTTCTGCATTCTTTCCAATGCCTTCACATCCCTTCCTAAAATGTAATGCCCAGAACTGTAAACAATACTCCAGGACTAACTAGTGTTTTATGCAGGTTTAACATGTGCTCCTTGTTCTTGTTACTCTATGCCCCTATTAATAAAGCCTAGTATACTGTGTGCTTTATTAACTGCTCTCTCAACCTGTCCTGACATCTTTAATGACTTATGCACATATATACCCAGGTCCCTCTGGTCCTGCACTCCCTTGAGAGAAGTGCCCTTTATACTGTTTCTCCATGTTCTTGCTACCAAAAGGTAGCATTTGTCCACATTGAACTTCATGTGCCATCTATATGCCCATTTCACCAACTTGTCTATGTCCTTTTGAAGCTCTACACTGTCCTCCGCACAGTTTACAATGCTTCCAAGTTTTGTATCATCTGCAAATTTTGAAATTGTTCCCTATACACCAAGGTCTAGGTTATTAATATATAGCAGGAAAAGCAAGGGTCCCAATACCGACCCCTCAGGAACTCCATTACAAACCTTCCTCCAGCCCGAACAACATCCATTAACCTCTCTCTCTCTTTCTCTCTCCTCCTTCCCCACCCTCTTTCCGATCCCCCCTTTTCCAATAATTTATATATATTTTTCTTATCCCACCTATTTCCATTATTTTTAAATGTATTTCCAGCCATTGTTTTATCACTACCTTTTAGCCTATTTTGATCCCTTTCCCCCACCCCACCCCCACTAGGGCTATCTGTACCTTGCTCGTCCTGCTTTCTACCCTTAATGTCACCATTAGCACATTTCTTAGCTAATATCACCACCGTCAACACCTCTTTGACTTTTTGTCTATGACATCTTTTGGCTATCTCCACCTATCACTGGCCCTCTATCCAGCTCTACCTGTCTCCCCCCCCCACTCTTAAACCAGCTTATATTTCACCTCTTTTCTATTTTTCCTTAGTTCTGGTGAAGAGTCATACGGACTCGAAACGTTAACTGTGTTGCTCTCCGCAGATGCTGTCAGACCTGCTGGGTTTTTCCAGGTATTTTTGTTT
Source organism: Cetorhinus maximus (assembly GCF_964194155.1). NCBI lineage: Eukaryota > Metazoa > Chordata > Chondrichthyes > Lamniformes > Cetorhinidae > Cetorhinus > Cetorhinus maximus. The sequence goes on along the minus strand of NC_135880.1, from coordinate 159,181,375 downwards.
TTGTTTTGGATTTCCAACATCTGCAGTTTTTTGCTTTTATCCATTAACCATTAATCTGTTTCCTGTCACTCTGCAATTCTGTATCCATGTTGCTATTGTCCCTTTTATTCCATGAGCTATAACTTATCTCGCAAGTCTGTAGTGTGGCACTGTATCAAATGCCTTTTTGAAGTCCATCTACACCATAAAACAGCATTGCCCTCATCAGCATTCTCTATTACCTCTTCGAAAAGCTCCAGCAAGTTAGTTAAAAACAATTTTCCTTTGAGAAATCCATGCTGGCTCTCCTTAATTACCCTAAATTTGTCCATGTGACTATTAATTCTGTCCCAAATTATAGTCTCTCGAACTTTCCCCACCACTGAAGTTAAACTGACCGGTCTGTAGTTGCTGGGTTTACCCATATCCCCTTTTTTGAACAAGGGCATAATGTTTGCAATTTTCCAGTCCTCTGGCACCACCCCTGAGTCTAAGGAAGACTGAAAGATTATGGCCAGTGCCCCTGCCGTTTCGACTCAGTATCCTTGGATGCATCTCATCTACTTCTGGTGCCTTGTCAACTTTAAGTATCCTATATCTCCTCCTTATCATTTTTACACCCTACTAGTGTCTGAATTTCCTCCTTTTTCACCACAGTCTGTGCAGCATTTTCTCCCTTGGTAAAGACAGATGCAAATGTTTATTGAATACCTCAGCCATGCCCCCTGCCTCCTGCCTCCATGTGTGAATCCCCTTTATGGTCCCGAATTGGCCCTACTCCTCTTTTCACCAACCTTTTTCTTATTTATGTGCCAATAGAAGATTTTGGTATTCCCTTTTAGGTTAGCTGCCAGTCTCTTTTCATACTCCCTCTTTGTTTCTTTTGTTTGCTTTTTAATGTGCCCTCTGAACTTTCTGTATTCAGCCTGATTTTCAATTGTATTTTCTACCTGACACCTGTCATAAACACACTTCTTCTTCTATATCTTAATCTCTACCTCCTTTCAGATCTACCGTGGAGATCACTGACTATTATATAAGCACAAATACCTGCACATTGGGTCTGAAAGACTGAAATTTGACAACGCTAGAAGGACAAAAAATGATATAAAAAATGTAACATTCCCTAATTGGCAATTTTTCATGTGAATTATATGAGAAGTATTGTCAACTGCTGCAAAGTTACCCCAAACTGTTTTAGTGTATGCATAATGATGTCACCATGCTAACGTGGTGCTTACAAATCATTAGAGAGTCAAATTAGATTTTGAAGATGTCAGTTATAATAAAAAGCCTTCCATTAAAAGTAAACTCAAGAATGATTCACAATAAGTTCAACCAATGTAGTGTGAAAGCATTGTAAAAGTCAAATTAGTGTTACAAATAAGATTGGATATATTTTGTTTTTTAGCTTTGGTAATTAATTTTATTTTTACTTATGTATTAGTGTTTGTTGCTGGTAAAAAACAGCTTACATTGAACTTCTTATGGATCAAGCAGCCATTGGGCTAGCTTTTCTCTCTAATTAGTCACACTCCCCTGCTGTTTCCCCAGAGCCTTGAATTTTTCTGTCCTTCAAGTTTTTATCCAATTTCCTTTTCAATGTTACTGTTAAATCTGCTTCCACCACCCTTCAAGACAGTAAAAAAAAAATCTGCGTGAAGAAAATTATCCACATCTCACCTCGCCCCTGTTGCCAATTACATTAAATCTGTGTCATCTGGTCACTGACCTTTCTGCCAGTGAAAACAGTTTCTCCTTATTTACTCTATCAAAACCCTTCATGATAAATGCCTCAATTCACAGGCTTCTCTGCTGTTTCCATGTAACTTCATCCCTGGCACCTTTTTTTGCAAAAAAACTTTCTGACTTCCTTGGATGCAGAACCAAACAAAGTGATGAAGATAAGAATTTAATTGAGGGTTTCAATAACTCTGCATGATTTAGATGAGGAAGATGAATCTACGAGATGATAATAAATGCAGATACAGTGACTTCAGTTTTTACCTTGTAATGACAGAGTCAGCCAGGCCTTGCCTTTGGCCCTTCTTCTTTACAAAGGGCCCACTGCAGAGTTTTGTGAATTGTTGAAGACCAAGCTGCAGGCAATCAGCCATATCATAGAGAAGACTCTTCCTCTGTGTACATATTCACCTTTTATAAAATCAGTTCCTTCCAAGGCAACATCAGTGACATTTGCCAAAGGCAATTAGTTGTCCATATGGCTCATCAAGCAACATGGCCCTGCTTGCAATGAACTACACATTTGTAATTTCCCCCCGGATATAAATTAAATATCTGGAGGAGTCCACTGATCTTATTGCTTTCATTCCACCTATTGTATAGGATAAAATTGTTCCTTAGTGAAATGAATATGTTACAGCTGATCTTTTGCTGCTGCAGGTAAGTCTGGTAGCATATTGTGTAGAACTAAGGAGAAGATTATCCTCTGGTAGATCATACATAGTAGCCCATAATTTCTGATCTCTGAGGCATCATCCCAAAAGGTGTGATGGGGGGAACCCCCCTGTAGTCCCCCCGTAAGGTTTGCACAGCAATTGCCCAGAAAACACACACTTCTGATGGGCAAATATCCTGCACTAGGAACCATCCAAAACTCCGAATTAAATCAGAGACTTTGGATGGTTCCGACTGTCTTAACAGAATCGTTACACAGGAAAAGTTTGAAGAATTAAGACCACTTCTAACTCCTGGGGAACTATAGTACTGACCCCTTGCCCCGCCATCCACTGGAACCCCCACCACCCCTCCAACTACCCCCACCGACCACATAGACTACTCCTCACCCTCAGACTACCCCATACCTCCTGACTATCCCCCCACCCCCTGACTACCCTCCTCACCCCCGACTACCCCCCACTACGTCAACTAATCCCCAGCCCAACTACCCTCCTATCCCCAACTATGAACTAACCTCCCAACCTCCTGACCATCCTCAAACCCTCTCCCCGGCTACCTTCACACCCCCGACAGATCACCCAACCCCCAGCACTGACCACCCTACATCCTTGACTGACAACCTGACCCCTCAAATGATCACCCAACCGACCCCCTCTAACTGACCATTCGATCCCCCAACTGACCACCTGACTCCCGACTGAGCACCGGGCCCCCTCCAACTGACCCCTCTGACATCCCTGACTGACTACCTCAACGCCCCCAACTTACCACCCCGAACCCCCTGACTAACTCCCCCAACTGACAACCCGGCCTCCCGACTGACTATCTCAACACCCTCTCAACTGACCACCCTGACCTCCCGGACTGAGAATACAACCTCTCCTCCCCGACTGACCATCCTGAGCCCCCCCGAATGACCAACCCAGCAACCCTCCCAACTGACCACCCCGACTCCGCACCCCCCCCCACCCCCCCGCCCCACCCCTAATCCTACCACTTACATTATACAGTTAACTTCTTGGCTTCTCAAAGTGGCTGGGACCTTTAAACTTGCCTTCTTTATGGCAGCTAGTGCCGTAAAAAGGAGGCATGGCTTCCTTTCCCCTGACTCTGCTGGCCTGTACTGAAGGCCACAGGAACCTGCTGCACTGCACTATTCTCACTTGGCCTGAATGGGAAGGTTGGGCAAGAAAGGTGCAGCTCCTGACCAAGGGAAGTAAAAAGGAGTGGAGTGGCAATCTGACTGAGATTGCTACTCCTTGGAGGTTCTGGCCAAATGACTTTCAGTTTCAGCTGGCTTATCTACGAAAGAAAGGCTAAGCAGAGAGTGTTAAAAAAATGTGACAATATGCCAATCTACAATTACACAGGTAGCTGATGAAACGTCAGTAAACATCGGATTGAGAGCAGTTCACCTTCCAGTTCTCTCTGTTACAAAATAAAAAATAGAGTAGCTGATCTTAATTTGCTTGTACACTATTATTTAAACAGAATGCTCTACCTGGATGTATTGACTGGTCACTATGAGAGAGGGAAGCATACTCTGACCATCATACATCAATGTGATGTACTGTTCAATTTCTCCACATGCTGAATTCTCAATCTTGGTTATGTCATCATGGATAGGCGCTGAGTGCAGCCAGGTACTCTCTAACAAGAGACAGAGAGTGAAGACTTTACCTGGTTTCAGGGCATCTCGTTATTTGTAATACTGCTTATATACTATAGATGTCTCGATAATGTTTAATTCTTTAACGTTTTATAGCATTACCTGGTCTTCACTTTTGCTTCTCCCAGTGACTGTTCAGTGAGCAAATCCCCTGCCCCACATCATAATGTTTCACCTACTGGCCCCCCGAGTTCAACATGATGTGTGGTATGGGTGACCTCATGAGGAGCAATGCGAGAAAAGGTTTTAGACCGGAATTTTCAGTCACCGTTGGTGTCGGGTGTCATGGTGGCCATGAGCCAACATTATGGCGAGAAGGCCAAAAATCTAGTTTGCGATCGTCCGCTCCGCCCATCAATGGTGGGCTGCCTTTCCCGCCGCTGCATGTCGGGAATGTCATTTTAATACATCTGCATATCATTATAAGCCCTGCTCACTGGAATCATCCCCTATGCTGGGTCATCCGAGCACGTCGGTGGGAAACACGCTGGCCCAGAACACGTCTTGACAAGTGTGACGTGCAGAAGACGGGACTTACTGCCAGGGCCTTGCTCGCATTGCGGACATTCAACCCTGGAGGAAAATGTGCATCGCATGCTGGGTGGATTCTCATGGACATGGCTCCTCCACGAAGCTGCTCATTGGACGTGGGATGTCACCGTTAATGTCTGGTGTCTGCTTTGGAAGATCACGGTCTTGGGTATGGGCTGCAATGGATGATCGTCGAGGGTGGGGGGAGGGGAAGGTTCCACTGTGAGTGGGAGAGGAAGGTGGACCGGGGGCAGGGTGGAAGAGGAAGGTCTAAGTTTGACTTGGAGAGGAAGGTGTACCAGGGTATGGGTGAGGTTGGGCGGGGGGGAATGATGGTGTCAGTGGGGTTGCTGTTGAGATGGGGGGAGGGAGTACGGGGGTGTGGAGGGTGTAGCGGGCAAGAATACAGGATTTGGGGGAGGTAGGTGTAAGGGGGGAGGAAGATGTAAGGGAAAGAGTTCAGAGTGCGGAAGTAGTTCAGAGAGGGGCAGGACTTTGCGGGGGAGGAAGGTTTTTGGAGGGTGTAAGGGTGGAGGAGGGAGTTGGGGGGGATATCCAGGTGAACGTGCAATGGATGGGTATGTGGAGTCGATGACTGCCCCCTGGGGAGTGAACTTGGTAGGGGGGAATGGTGAGTGTGAGAGAGGGCAGAGTGAGCTGGTAGGATGGGAGAGTGAGGGTGCAAGGTGCAAAGGAGTGGTAGAAGGGATGGCGAGGGTGGTTGGTGGGCGGTTGGAGGCAGACACGGACCCTGGGGATGGGAGGGAAGCGGTCGGGGGTGGGGGGTCAATGTGGATGGAGTGGGATTCTTGGGAAGATAGGGAATATACACGTTCACTGGACATCCCAGAGAGAAAAAGGTTCTGGCTGGTAGGTGATGGTGGGAGGTCAACAGTGATGGGGAAGGACATGGGTGACTGGTGGAGGGGAAAGGATGGGGAGCTGAAAACAAACCTTACAACAATCATGCTTCTGAAACCGAAAGTGAGCGAAGCCTCATGTTGGACAGGCACAGGTGCTGGATGGGAGTGTGGTCAGTGGGTGGGCGGAGATGCAGGTCAGCTCAGATGGACAACTGAAAGAGAACCCCAGCAGGCGGTATTGAAAATACTTAGGACAGTGAGATGAGTATGAGGGAGGAAGGCTCCATGTGCGTGGGAAAGTGTTTGCACGAGGCTCCGAAAGGCCTTGCAACACACACATCTCTCCCTCCAGAATCACTTTTGGGCTGGCTGCATGCAGCTGAACTGCTAGTTGGGGGGATGATGCAGGGGGAGGACTCGCAAAGCCTGTAAGTGAAGCTGAAAGATACCATTACACATCACTCAGTGAAAGTGAATATATTTTCAGATTATAAAGTGACAAAATGTATTCACCTGTGCAACCACTTTTGATTAGAAATTCTTAACTTTTCTGCCACCTCATCTGGGTGCTACCCTGACATCCGCAGCAGGGGTGGGGACAGTCTGTGCAATGGTTGGCCCTGTTCTCTCTGATGACTTTAACGTGGGTCTTCTGGAGATCCGAGGCCATGAGGGCCCCAGCTTGCCCTGGCTGTCCTCCTGTGGGCCAGCTGCTATCTCTGCGGTGACAGAGAATGAGGTTGAGGGGGTTGCAGGCAAAGGAGATTCAGAGGAAGAGGACAGCTTCTGAGATTCCTGAGTGGATGACCCTGGGTATCCAGCTCCCGCTCCTCCTCCCTTCAGGTCCCCGAGGGCCCCAGCCTGACTTCTTGCGGGGCAGGAGCACCTGGAGAGATGTCGAGGTGCCCTGTTTCCCTCCCATATTGCCGCTGCAAGAATTCACCCATGGCTTCCCGATGGAGTGCAGGTCTGCACACATCTCCATGTTCTGCTGGACCAGTGTCCATGGCATCAACCATGCTTCCCATGGAGACCTCCGTGCATGCACATGTGGGCATCACTTCATCAGAGAGCAGGCAGACGCACTCCTCTGACTCGCATGCCACTCTGTTGAGGGCTTCCAACAGCGCTGTGTGATGCTCTCCCGTCTTCTGCTGACTCTCCACGATGAGTTGGAAGGACGAATTCAGAGATTCGTCATCTGACTCAGACCTCACAGATGCCTCTTCGCCAGCAGTCCTTTGAGTGCCAGGGAGCTCAGCTGAGCCTGCCTCCTCCTGCTGCGGATACGTATCCATGCGGTGACCACCAGACTGTGAACCCGAGCCCGCTCTAGATCTAGGTCCTACCGAGGTGTGTGTGTGTCTCTGTGCTGGTAGAGGGTGTGGGTAAGCTCTGTGATGGGTCTTCCAGGCTGCCTATTTCCTGCTCTTTAATGGAGGTGGGGCCCTCTTGGCTGGAGGTGAGATCATAGATGGAGCTGAGGGACTGTCTGGCTGAGGGTGTTGGCCATTTGGCAGAGCTCCCTGTGAACCAAAGTAGAGATGATTAGTTCATGTCAGTACAGTCAAAAGTAAGAGAGACAGCACTCACATTTGCATTGAGAGAGGGATGATGTGTTGCAGGACCCTCATGTGGGTGTTTGCTGCCGACCTCACCGTTGCTGCAGGCATGGTCGACGTCCTTACTAGTCAGTCCGAGCACACTCTTCAAATTGAGTGAAGGGTCTAAATGTAGGCCACTCAACCCCCCAGGTCTGGGACCTCACTCTGCTGCTGTGAGCCAGCTTCTCATGCATAAAAACAGATGGAGGATGCATGGTACTGTGTGGAATGTTTATGTGTTGCCATGGACGGGATGAGGACGCAAGCTCGAGAGGATATGAGCCTGATGGAGATGTGAGGGTGTGTGTGAGAGTTAGTGGTGTTGTCCCTCGAGGTGTGGGATCCCTGTGGATGTGTGATAGATTTGTGAGTGTGTGAGTTGAGAGTGATGAGAAGAGTGACTTAACCTGGTGGAACAGATGAGAGCATTAATCCTCTTCCTGCATTGGATGGTTGTCCTCTTTTGCAGGGCATTGGCGTTGACCACCACTGCCACCACCTCCCATGCTGGATTGGTAACCTTGCTTGCTAATCTTTGCCCAGAGCTGGGGTAGAGGACATTGCGGCGGGCCCTCCACTGCATCCAGTAGGTGCTCGAGGGAGTTGTACTCCCACCCGCTACCCCAAAGTGCAAATCTGGGACGATTCTGCCCTTCGAAAACATGTCATGCCATTCATTACCAACCCTCCAAAAAAAAGGACTACTATACTGTCCAAAACAGTGCAAGTGGCAATGAGGAGTTGGCACAAGTAACCAGGCAGCTTGTGGATCTGATTCTGTTGACGCAGGAAGAGATAGCATGAGGAACAGATTATTTTCTTGTACTATTCTTTGTTTCCTCCATTTTAATTAAGCAAAAAATTCTAATGGACTGCTTTCAGAACAGAGTAAATGCGAATTAGAATAAAAGTAGGCCAGTTAAAACCCCAGGGAGCCATTTAGTACGTCTGATGAACTTTCCTTTTAAACCATGTGCTTTGCTTGGCTAGAATGTTCTCCATTATGTATGACTCATCAATAATTCCAGGTGGTACAGAGATTCAACTACAGAGGGTAATGCTTATTCTTGTGGTTCATACATTGCTGTGAAAGCCTGTGAAGCAATGCTTCAAAAATAATTTTCAATGAACAGCTGTGGCTTGGAAAAAGGACAAAGCTGAATGTTTAGACGCAAGCATTGATTTGTGTCCAAACGCCGACTAGAATGAAACCTAACATGAAGATTACTGCATCAATTCTAGTAAAAAAAATACAAACTGTAAATGCTAAACAGATCATAACCATTTCCTCCTCAGTTACACTGACTGACTAGCTGTGCATTTTCAGAATTTTTCATTTTAATTTGGATCTTTATAACAGTCAAACATGAAAATAATTAACTGCAGGGTGGCTAATTTCAGTGAATGGGGATCTGGTCCAAGTGGATTAGAACCAAAGATTGACAGAGAAAACAGTAAATGAGCAATTGGAGGCCCTCAAACAAGAGATACTTTGGTAACAGAATGGATATATACTCACAAGGGGGAAGGAAGGGCATACAAAGCTGGAATAAACTTTGTTCTGCATGCTGTTTCAGATGAATTTAGCGATCAGCCAGCACAATCACATTGTGCATTGGCTGGAGGCTTGAGCAGGAGTTTAACATCATGAGTGGCACTCACCATTTAAAGCTGGCCTACACATCTTAAAGGGGAGGCCTATTGCAGCTGGCAGCCAACCACAGCAGCCACATCACCCACACAGATGGCACAACACTGGTGTACTGCCCTCTCTTACAGTACAAGATGACGCACAACCAGTAGCAGGAGGAGCTAACCAGAGGAAGACAGGCATGCCTGTATGTCCTGATGGCCATGGAGGAAACAGTGTTGTTCACTGGGATGTGCAGAGGCTGTGGCCAGTGTAGAGGCTGAAACCATTGAAAATTATCCTCCTTTTCGCATTCCACCTCTCCCTCATCCATAGTCTTTTCTGATTTACAGGCAGCAGATGGTATAAGCATGCACCTCTTATTTTCATTCACTCCCCCCACCACAACATTACCCTTGTGCCTTTCTTTCTCAGATATCGAAGAAGACTAGCCTGGCTGTAGAGGAACATCAAGAAGTCTGTAATGGTGAAACTGAACCATCACTTGATATCACAGTCTAGCCACTGGCTTAGATACTGACGCCCTGTGCAATTTATAGGATAACACAAAGGCGTAAACTGCACATGTTGAAACACTGGGAGCAAATGGACTGCAACCATGACAGGGGGAGAGGATAGTGCACATACCAGCTTATTGGAGGGTAAGGTCGCAGGTGAGTTCTGCTGCAAAGGACTCAGATGAGCACTTTGATGTGGCAACCTAGAGAAGAATGCTGATAGGTAAGTGAAGTGAAATGCTCAGCGCATTGCCTGCCAGAAAGCTTGTGTTCGATGCGAAGGAACATGGAGGTGGCCAGCATCAACTTGGCACAAAACTTTCTGTAGAGTTTGGTGCCTATCCTTTCCAGCATGGAATTGGTGACCAACTTGATCAACACACTTATGGACCCAACCAATGAAGCACTGTCTGACGGCTATTGTCTCGGCTTTCATTGCAGCTCAAGCAGCTTCCATCAAAAATCTGAGTACAGGTCAACTTCAGACCTGAGTCATGCAATGTCAGCTTGTTGCCATGCAAGCTCAGACTATTGCCATCATGGCTGTGGATTACAGTGCGGGAAGGAGGTTGCAGGGTGTCACAGCAATCTGTCCTTTGATAAACTACTAGGATTACACAGGTAATGCTCCAGATCCACGGAGCATGAACCTGCTGTCAGGAAGACAGCATCCATTCTCTGACATCTGCCAGTCCGCCGGTGCGCTTGCTGTTGCCCATCAGCCACCCAGCCCAGATAGCTGCCATCCATGCGAGATGGTGCAGTGCACAATCGGGTCTTCTGGCCCCAGAGTTACACAAGGTTGTCCTCCAAGCGTATCAGCCACCTCCTCCGTATAAGAAAATGCTGGCCATGTTGCAGCCACTGGGATAGCAGTGTGTAGGGGAACAGGGCCAGGCAAAGGCAAACAGAAGACAGACACTTAGGATGGTTAGCTGACTTTTGTATGCAATATGGTGGGATTTCATTTGAAATGGTCATTTTGTGGTCGCTTATATTTTTACATTGTGGCCAAGCAGAAGCTGTGATGGTCAGTGACAGATAGATGGTAAGGTGTGGCACTGTTGATGAATGGGAAATTGACACTGGAGTTACTGATATCAGACATGGTTGAGTTTTTCATGGACAGTAAAGTGACTGTCCAGGTTACCTCTTCTCCTCCTCCTCCACCACATACTCCTGCATCTGCACCTCCTCCTCATGCTCTGGCTACTGAGCTGCTCATCATGTGGCAAGTGCTGTCTCCTCATGATGGTGAGGTTATGCAGCATGCAATAGACCACCATGAAGCTTAGCACATGCTCTGCCAAGTACTGCAGGGCTCTTCCAGAGTGGTGCAGGCGGTGGAAGCATTTTTTCAGCACACCAATGTTATGCTCTATCACAATTCATGTAACAGCATGGTTTTCTTTGCATGAATGCCGTACACATGTGCATGGGTGGTGTGTGCAGGAGACATTAGTCACATGGTCAGTAGATAGCCCTTGTAGCCACCCTTTAGTTTGCTGGGGTGGAACAACTGCAGCCGGCACTGTGGACTGGTGAAGAATGAAGGCAACAGAACAGGATGCTGGAAATAAACCTCCGTGGTTCTCTGCCTATGGTCATAGGCCAGCTGGATGGTAATAGAATGGAATCGCTTTTGGTTCCACTACAGACAGAGTTGACATGGACTGCCTGCGAGAGATGTGTGTGCAGTTTATGGCACAGTAAACTATGGGGAAGCTTGAATTCCAACAAAGCGTTGTGTTCACTCCAACTGCTTCTCACTGGCAAGAGATAATAAAATGTAATTAGCTCTCAATGAACAGGGAGTGTCAGTGATCTCTGTTGTACACAGTGGATGACAAACTGTGAGATATTACCAATATCTCCTGCTCTAGCCCAGGTGTATAAAGGCTCATTGTCACAGTCACTTTCACAGCCACTGACCATGCAATAATTATCTTGTTTTGAGGCAGCATTTGTGGCTACATCAGGTGGCAGATTTTAGTGAGGGTGCCCTTGCTAAAGTGCAGACATCACCCACATTGTTTTTCACTGATGTTCAGATAGGAGAATTGCTTCATGAACACCTGGGTGGATATGGCCTCCTGCTGAGAGCCTTTAACCACTCCCCCCAACACCACCACCGGACCCCTCCCCCCCGGACCAACCACCACTCAACCACCACCACCACAACTCCCTCATAGCAGCTTGTCCTGTTTTGTGCGGCCTCTGTTCATTCTGCAAGTCAAGCTGTATTCCAAGAGGAAGATGTACTAGTGCACCCATGTCTGGGAGCAAGTGGTTTGTGTAGAAGTCTTAAAGTCAGCAAAAAAACTCCTTGACCACTTACCACACCATTCCCCGTAGACTTTTGCAACTTGAAGCTGTGAAGAAAAGCTTTAAACACTTGTCAAATTGTCGAACAGCTGGATGGAATCAACCACAACTAACTCTGTTAGTTGACAATCCCTTTAAATAAAAGTGGTTGGGAGATTGTTGGGGGCTGGTGCAGTGGTGTGCCCTTCCTGCTGTTGAATGCATGCTCAGCTGGGTAACTTTAAGAGAGGACAATAGCGGGAATGCTGAGCTTCAAAATAACACCACTGGTGTGAAATCAGTGCTGCACACGCATTGACAGCATGATCTCTCTGCTCTGCACATTTCCAGCGGCTGTTCACCACATGCACATGATCGTCCTCACCAATATGGTGTCTGTTGTGACTCATTCCAAAAGTGTGTGTGCACTGTAGATACCATTTTCACACCTAAATAGAACCCAAAGTGCCCAAACAATTGATGCTATACTGATTCCAACATCATGTCACAGAGATTAAAAATGAAACAGATCAAAAGATGAGGCGATAACTTTTTATTGAACTTCAATGCACCAGTGCAGGAGGCTGAGGAGAGAGAGGTCAAAGTGGCAAAGGGGAAGAGAATTAGAATGGCTGGCAACTGGAAACTCAGGATCACACTTGTGGACTGAACAGGGGTGTTTTGCAAAGTGATCACCCAATCTATATTTGGTCTCCACAATGTAGAGGAAATTACATCATGAGCAGTGAATACAGTGTCCTGAAATGAAAGAAGTACACATAGATCACTGTTTAACCTGGAAGGAGTACTTGGAGCCCTGTGCAGTGAAAATGGAGGAGGTAAAACCACAGTTGTTGCATCCCCTACGTTTGCACAGGAAGGCAGCGGTGGTAAAGGGAGGAAGCACTGGGGTGATTGAGAGTGGAGCAGGGTGTCGCAGAAGAAACAACCCCTTTGCAATGATGAAAGGGGAGGGCAATGGAAGACATGTTTGGTCATGGCATCATGTTTGAGGTGGCAGGAATGGCAGACGATGACCTGTTGAACATAAGAACATAAGAAACAGGGGCAGGAGTGGGCTATTCATTTCTTCAAACCCTCTCCACCATTCAATGAGATCATGGCTGGTCTTCTACTTCAACAGCATTTTCCTGCACTTTCCCCGTATCGCTAGATGTTTTCAACATGTAGAAATTTATCGATCTCAGTCTTGAACATACTCAATGACTGAGCCTCCACACCCCTCTGGAGCAAAGAATTCCAATGATTCACCACCCTCTGAGTAAAGAATTTCCTCCTTATCTCAGTCCTAAATGGCCTGCCCTTTATTCTGAGACTGTGTCCCCTGGTTCTAGATCCCCCCAGCCAGGGGAATGTGTAGGCTGGTGGGATGGGAATGGGGGCAAGGGGAACTTTACCAAGGCTCTGAGGGGAAAGGAAAGGGTGAGAGAAAAAGTGAAAGGAATAGGCTGGGATGATCGAAGGCTCCGGTCAACCATGGATTGCAGAGAGTGGGGGAGGGATGCAGTGGTGGGGGAATTCTCACTTGAGGAAAACAGAAGACGTACCAGAAGTGGTGGTATGGAAGGTGGCATCTTCAGAACAAATCTGATGGAGATGGAAAAACTGATGGAATGGAATAGATTTTTTATAGGAAGCAGTGGTTGGAAGTATGGCCAAGGTAGATTAGGGAGTCTAGGAAGAGATGGGAAAATTCAAAGATGGGCTATATGAAGGTGAGGAAGTGGTGAAAATTGCCAGTAAAGTTGATGAAACGACATAAGAAATAGGAGAAGGAGTAGGTCATTTGGCCCCTTAAGCCTGCCCCGCCATTCAATAAGATCATGGCTGATCTGCCTCAGGCCTCGACTCCTCTTTTGTGCCAGTTCCTCATAGCCCTCAACTCACCGATATTTCAAAATTTTATCTACCTCCTCTTTAAAGACGTCCAGTGATCTAGCCCCCACAACTCCCTGGGACAGAGAATTCCAGATATTCACTATCCTCTGAGAGAAGAAATTCCTTTGTTTCTCAGTTTAAAATGAGTGTTCCCTTATTCTGTAACTATGTCCCCTAGTTTGAGATTCCCCCATTAGTGGAAACATCTTCTCAATATCTACCCTGTCAAGCCCCCTCAGAATCTTGTACCTTTCAATAAGATCACCCCTCATTCTTCGAAACTCTAATGAATAAATGCCTATCCTGTTGAACCGTTCTTGATAAGTCAACCCCTTCACCACAGGAATCAGCCTAGTGAATCTCTTTGGAACTGCCTCCAATGCCAGCATATCCTTTCTTAAATATAGGGACCAAAACTGCACCAAGTACTCCAGGTGTGGCCTCACCAACACCCTGTACAGTTGTAACAAGACTTACCTATTTTTAAACTCCAACCCCCTAGCAATACAGGCCAAAATTCCATTTGCCTTCTTAATTACTTGCTGCACCTGCGTGCTAACTTTAGAAATTATCATGCTGAGAAAGGACATTAAGAGGGGCAAAGGAACTGCAAAATTAGTACATCGTGAGAACTGTCAGGGGAACATGTATGTTATTGCTGTAGATACCCATATCTTCAGGTAGTTTTTCTTAGTCATGAGTGGAATTGCATTAGGCTACATATAGCCCCTGTTATTTTTTATAGCTGTGTCTCCTAGCAATGCATCTTTTCTGTGTTACTTTGGCCTTGCTGGACAAAGGAAGTTAGCAAAATTTCTTGAAGCCTTCTGTCAGATACTCAAAGCTGTAATGCACCTCTAACTGTATAGTTGAAGTAAATAATGGGCTCATATACACATGGCTATGGAAATAATTCTTTGTATACAGGTTCTGGAGGATGAATAGACCAGAGAGATCAATGCGATTGCACTTCTAATGTTTCTTTTGATCACTATCATGCCGTTTCTTGGGTGCATATGCCCAGCTTCACGTGTCTGAATCTGTCCTAAGGCATTTGCTTCTTGCAAACTACGATTGCCAGAGGACACAGCTATAGGGCAACATTTTTCCCCTGTCAGGAGAAGCAGCGGGCACAGGCGGGCAGGTTCTCGATCGGCATCCCCGGTCGTGGGTGCGCCACCATTTTCCATGGGCGGGCCAATTAAGGCATGCACGCAGAAGAGCGCACAGATCTCCCTGAGGCAAAGTACTGCCTCAGGGAGATTGACTCAGATGTTAAACTTTAAATAAAGCTGAGAAAAAAAATTTGCTGCCATGTCCTCTCATGTGACACTGTCACACAAGTTGGGACCTGTCCATATCTTTTATTTTGAAATATTCTTACATTTTTAAATTCCTCATGAAACCTTATCCCGCCAGTGGGTGAGGTTTCATGCTTTTTCTAAAGGCCACTTGGCCTCCTCGCCTGCCCACCAACCTTAAGGTTGGATGGGCAGGTCCATTAATTGCCTTAATGACATTTTTTAAAGGCCATAAGTGGCCATTAACAGTTTGGCGGGTGTGCAGCTGGCCCGGCAATCTGACAATCTAAATGACACGCGGTGACATCGGGACGCCCGCCCGACGTATCCCCGCATCATTTTATGCATCAGCGAGCGGGCCCCACCTCCCCCTTGTTGACTGGAGGATCCTGTCCATAAAAACAATGGGGGTGAAATTTAATGACCAGGATGTAAAACAGGTGGTAGCGGACCCATCATTCAACATAACAAGAATCCAATTGAAGGGAAATGTCCTCCTTTCCATTGTCCATTTTGAACAGGCATCCAGCCCATCAGTTGTTGTTCAGGCATCCAAATTGCATTATGGATAGCATTCATCATTCAAATGTAATTTGGCTCTTTAATGAGTCCATTGGACAGCCTCTTCAGTGCAAAGTGCTTTCTAATTGCATAGATTTGTGCATTGGGGACGGAACATTTCTTAATGTTGCATGCCGGATTAAACAGGGCTCTGGCATCAAAGTGTGTGGTGCTTTGTGTTCCATTGTTGTCCCCCAAAAGGTTAACAAAGTCCCACCTTGCCAAATACACATTCCCATGCTCCCTCCGATAATTTACAGGTATTTAAAATCAAAAATTGAGGTCATCTAATCATTACTTCCTGATTTGCTTAACCTTGATGGTCTCATACATTGTGTGTGCAATATCATTTAGGTTTTTCAAAATAACTATGTATGGTATTTTTGTTGGTAGATTTGATTACATTGTGATTTATGAATTCAAGGTTCAAAGCACCTCATAATAACATATAACTTCACCTCCTGGATCGCTATCATCTCATTTCATCCATGTCACTGTGACAACTCAGATTGCTTAGTGTGCCTGCTGGAAAAGGGTTAAGCAAAAGCAATAAATGTAAAAGTGTAAAAAAAGAGCCATTGACTATAACACTAAAACAAACAAAATGTCTGATGGTAATTTTAAAGCAGTAATTCAACCTTGGGATTCACTAACATTAATAATGCTTTATGATCTCTTCAGAATCACTAAACTGATTGAGTGTATGGTCAGGCACCTATTCACCTGCAATTGTTGGCCCCTAATGTAAGAAATAAATGTTTCCCTTCCTTTTGTACTGCATGAATTGAGAAGCAGGAGACCGATTTTATTATTACTGTTGCTGCATTAGAAATACCTGAAGTAAGGCTTGAATATTTTAGTCAGATTTTCCAAGACTGCACATCATAGGTCAGAAGTCCTGCCACAGTGTGATGTAGAAAAATTGCATCGCTTATTGATATGAAAATCCAATCAATAGAAGCAATTCTGTATTATGGAATAACTTGGGCTGTGTAAAAAAGTTCCCTGTACCTTTTCCCTTAACATCTAATTTTTTTTTTTGCCGCATGAGTTAATTTCTAAATCGTTTTGTTTTTGCAGTAAAACCCTGATGCAATTAATCAGGATTTGTAGTTAATCAGATCTGGGTTGGATAAAACTTGTTAATCGATGCTCTGTTTGCTCTTCCATGCAGCCATTTTTCAGAAGGTACTTTATATATAAAACTATGGGGAGAAATAATGTAGTAAAGTCTGGTTCCAACAATTATAAAATACTTTGCTTTTTGTTTCTGCATTTTGCAAATAGTCGAAGTGAATTATTTGGGTATCTATTGATGAGCCTTTCCTGAATATTTTTCATGAAGAGTATTGTATAAATTTCTTTGAAATATTTTATTACAACTAATGGTGTTCTGTGGCATTGTTTGTGAATGTTAAGTGAGGTGGTTTAGTATTTGGGATTGAAGCACATTTACAAATATTTGTCTTGTGAACACCCTCTCACCCTCCCTCAACAGGTTTATTTTTTTTTTCCCTTTCCATAACATGATCTTTCCTTCTCCCTAGTAAAAACAGAAAATGCTGTAAAAACTCAGCGGGTCTGGCAGCATCTGTGGAGATAGAAACAGAGTTAACTTTTCAAGTCAATGATCTTTCATCAGAACTCTGTCCGTTTCTCTTTTCCCTTGATCAACGTGGCTTTTTTATCTGAACTTGCTCCAAGAAGAGGCTTTTACTCACTTTCTTCACTTCTGCAAACATTTTTCTCTCTTTCTTTCTCAGCTTCCCTGACCATGATCTGTTTCCCTCTCCCATTCCTTGCCCCACTTGCAAGAGGGCATGTCTCTTTTTCTTCTTCCTCATCAGGGCCTCTTTCAATTGTCATTGGTGATTTCTATTTTGCTGGAATTAAAACATACCTGAAAGATATAGTGACCGTAATTTACAAGAGTCTCACTGTGGTGCCCACTGAGGCTTTTCTTCCCTCAGCGTGTAGATAGTTTGCATTTTTTAGTGTGCTAAGTGAAACTTGCACCCTAAAGCGTGCATGCACTTCTCTTCAGCACCTAGTTCCATTCATTTTAGCAACTGTATAAGGACATAATTAATTTAGCTCCATAAGAGGTGACAAAAATCGCACAAACTTCTTTACTCAAACAAAATTACAGAAAATACAATTCCACTATATGCATTCTCAGTGGGTCAGGACCTAATATAGGGATACCTGTACAGAAATGAAATTCCTAATGATGTAAAGCTCGTGAAAAAATGGTTTAGTCTAATGTGTTTTATGCCTATATTTCTTGCAGAAGATTGGCAGCTCCCTCTGCTGTTTTTATCTTTGGAAAGCAGCTGGGATTCAAAGTGCTGAACAACTCTTTCTACCTGATTGCTTTACTTAATTAGTTTTCCCATTAACTTGCATCCTCTTGTTTTGCTTCTGTTAATTACAGGATTTAATCTAATACATTTCTGCAGAGGGCATTTTAGTTCTCTCCAGAGATTATTAGGTATCTTTCTCTTCTACAGTTTTAATTTCCCCTTTATCATGGGTGTTTGGGTGTTAGAACTCCTCCACTCTCTCTAAATTCTCAGGCAGCTTGGTTAACATCCAGTACTGGATGAGCAGAAATTTCCTCTAACTAAACATTTGGGAGACTGAAGCTATTGCCTTTGATCCCCACCACTAACTCAGTTCCCTGGCAAATGACTCTAGCCCTCTCCCTGACAACTTTCTGAGTCTGAACCACACTATGCACAACTTGGTGTCATTATTTAATCCTGAGATATGCACTGATCACAAATCCACACCATCACTGAGATCACCTTTTCTGCTTTTGTAGCATTGCTAAGCTTCGTCTGAAACTCTGCCATGGCTCTGTTACTTCTAGACTTGACTATTTCAATACATTATTGGCCAGCCTCCCACATTCTACCCTCCGTAAATTTGACATTAACTGAAACTCTGCTGCCACTCACACCAAGTCCTATTCATCCATCATCTCTCACTGGCCTACATTGGCCTCCAGTTAAGCAATTGATTAATTTTAAAAATTCTCAACCTTTTTTCCAAATTCATCTGTGGCCCTGCTCCTCCCTATGTAACCTCTTAGAAACCTCTGAGATATCGCTCCTCCAATTCAGGCCTCTTGCACACATCCAATTTTAATCATTCCACTATTGGTGGCCATGCCTTCAGCTACCAAGGCTCCAAGCTCTACCTAAAATTCTTCACATTTCAACCTTCCTTCCTTCCTTCCTTCAAGACACACCTTAAAACCTATCTCTTTGATCAAGCTTTTGAGCATCTGCCGTCATATCTCCTTACATGTCTCAGTGTCAAAGTTGTTTGATAATAATCCTATGAAGTGCCTCAGACATTTTACAACATTATAGGTGCTGTAGAAATGTAAGTTGTTGTTACTATTGTATGGTCATTATTAAATATTATATTAAATGTCCCTGCCTGCATTGCTAATAGTTGTTCTCTGTCACTAAGATTTTACATATTCTATCATCCAGGATAACATTCCAGTTGATTTAGATCTCAGCCTTGATTGAGAAGATAAGAGTATTCTATGTCAACTTGTGTAAGATAGGTTTTCTTATAAATATAATGATTTATTTAAAGATAATTATAGCCTGCCAATTAAAACAATTGTATTTCTTCGGTCCAGCTTACATTAATATTATGAGGATGAGTTATCAATTTAATAAATGCTTTTAAGAATTATACAGAGTCTTAAAACATTTTTAATCTGGTGAAAAAAATCTAATAAGAAATGGCTGCTTTGCTGTGATAGTTTTTCTGGTACTCATCATTGTAGTTCTAATATTCAGCAGATAATATTGCAACAAAAATCTTATTTTTCAAAATTGAGATTTTTATTGAAATGTTAAATGCATCAATTATGACATGATATTAGTCCTAGTACATTCCTATAAAGACTAATGGGGCCCTCCATCACAATTACTTTCTTAGATGGCCTTAACTTCAATATATTTCATTAAATATTTCAAAGGAACTTCATTGATAATTTCAATGCTGAAATATACTTTAAGTATTGCTAATGGTATTACGTACGGATCCTTAAATCACTTCATTGATCCCCTCAGCTAAGTTTTAATGGATTATTTAATTCCTCTTTGATTATTTATCCTATTAATTTGTATCACTGTTATGGTCTATTGTATTTCATCCAGTATTAGAAGGCCTGAAGGCCTAACAATCTACATCTTTTATGTGAACTGTACTGTACAATTAGATACTACACCACTTTAAATTGAACACAGCCCTGACAGGGAAAAATACCTTTTCATTTTTTTTTTGACAGTATGTGACTGTGTGTGTATGAGTGTGTATTACAAAGTAGCCAATTATGTGAACATAATATTAAACCTATTACAATTTTCTCATTATTTTTATGATTTGGCAGTTCATGTTCCTTTTTAAAACTCCTGCTGATATGTAGTATAGAAAGTGGTAAGAATGAGCATACCTCCTGCTAGGTGATCGCTTAGGAAGAAAATGACTCTTTCTGCTTTAGTAATTGTTTCCTCGTCATCAGTTAGAATAATCTGAAGGTTGTATAACCACACAACACCCTGTGGCTCACTTTTTTTCATTCCCTAAATAATTTAATGTATTCTTTGTTTATAGATTTTCAATTTGCACAGCATTACATATGAACATACGAATTAGGAGCAGAAGTAGGCCACTCGGCCCCTCGAGCCTGCTCCGCCATTCAATGATCTGATCTGATTATAATCTCCCATCTATCCCCGATAACCTTTCACCCCCGTGCTTATCAAGAATCTATCTAGCTTTGCCTTAAAAATATTCAAAGACTCAGCTTCCACTACCTTGTGAGGAAGAAAGTTCCAAAGACTCATGACCCTCTGAGAGAAAAAAAAATCTCCTCATCTCTGTCTTAAATGAGCGACCCCTTACTTTTAAACAGTGACCCCCTAGTTCTAGAATCTCCCACAAGAAGAAACATCCACTCCACATCCACACTGCCCAAACCTCTCAGAATCTTAAAGGTTTCAAGCAAGTCGCCTCTTACTATTCTAAACTGCAGTGGATACAAACCTAGTCTGTCCAGCCTTTCCTCATAAGACAACCCACCCATTCCTGCTATTAGTCTAGTAAATCTTTTCTGAACTGCTATTAACATATTTACGTCCTTCCTTAAATAAGGAGACCAAAACTGTATACAGTAGTCCTGATATGATCTCACTAGTGCCCTGTACAACTGAAGCATAACACTGTGATTTAGCGAATGCCTCACACTTTTTGCTATTCCCCCACTAAGTAATGTCAAATTTATCAGAAAAAAATCCCCTTTGTCTTACACAAAATCTGATTTTCCAAACTTCCTCTTTAGCAAGTTAATATATGAAGAGAGGCTACATTGGTTGCTTCATGTCCAATCTTTTGGGTCATGCTTTTCAATGCCTCCTCCAATGTTTCTATCAATTCTTGCTTTCTGTCCAGTTTCCCCACTGTGCTCCTTTGTTTCCAGGATTTCCACTACACTGCTTATACTGGGAGCTGCTCCAGGGAAAATCCCAGCCATAGTTTTTCTTAAAAGTGTAAGGCCTCTTAATATAATATTGATTCTCAAAGTAACAAGGAGAGCTAAATGATGCTCTTACATGGAAAATAATAATATCCTAGATATCAATGTATAAGTCAGCAGCTGAAGCTTTGAAAAATCCCTCCAAAAATGGGGGTCAACACAAACGCCAAGCATAAAAGTGAATTGCCGTCATGAGTGTAGGTGGTCGCCATTTTGAAATGTCATTAGTATACAATGCAAAGAGTTGGTATGCCTTAAGCTCCCGCACAACAGAACACAGCCTGTATCGCCTGCTCGACCCAGTTAATATGTACCAGTAAGTAAAGCATGCACTTGAGGATGAAAAATTGAGACTGACTACAATAGTGAGTATAGCATGGCATAACTGAAAAGGTGGAGGGTCAGTGGGAGGGTGGAGGGATTGATTTATATGCCAAGTATATGCAAAAACATAATTTTTGGGGTCAGAAAAATGGGGTGGTCTTATACAGCGGGTCGACTTATACGCTGTGATTTATGGTACTAAAAATCAATTACTTCTTTCAGTGTTGAAGTGAGTATATTAAAACAAGGATTTAGCTGGTCAAGCCTCATTTGTGTCTTTCCAATTACTAAATTAACTGCAACCCTACAATACTAGCCAACATTTTATAGTCATACATGGGTGTCTAGCATTTGAATGAACTGACAGGTGGGTGGCTTTATTGCACATTAGATAGCACTGAGAGAATGCAATTAGAATCAATAGACACTTTACCGCACAATAATCTCGGTACAGCACATTTGGTCCATTGCACGTCAGCAGTTTGAGCCTTGCTGACAGGTGTGATAGATCTATAGCAATCTAGTGCAATAGCTTTGCTCCTTTCTTTCCTTTCCAGGGTGTTATCATTAATAGCCTTGTGACCTATTGCTGCCAAGTGAGGAGTACCTTGTGATTGTATTTGTAAATATTCATCTCTATTGACTCCAATGGCATTTGGTTATGTGAGCACTGAGGTAGAATGTTTCGTTCATAGAGATTTCATACAGCATCCAAAAAATAAAATAGAAGTTTTAGGTCAGAATTTAATGCCCCCCCGCCCCCCCACCCCCGCGAGATGAGTTTGGGGCGGAGGACATTAAATCAGGTGGGGCCACGAGATCCATGCTGCTTTGTGCTGAAGAAGAAATTATGACCTCTCACTTATCAACTGCTCCAATTTCTGCCATGAGTAAATGTATCCTCCTTGATCATGGATTGCGCCAAGCATTCAGGCTTAATGGTTGAATGAAAGGATCCCCCTGTTGCCATGTGGAGAGGGCATTGCAACATACCCTCGGGTAGAGTTTCTACTTTGGGCGCAATTAGCAATTCTGACATGCATTGTGCTCAAAATCGAACCATTTTGAAAAGTGTTCTTTTCCCCCGAGTTGCTGTTCAAGCTTGTTTGCAAATCACCGAATGCAAAATCTGGTGTGAACTGGTGCAATTGGGCTGCATCCTAAAATGTAATTTCAAGCACGTTTCTTTAAAAGATTTTTCCTTCTTACGTTTAAGATTGGTAACTTGATCAAGCTTGAAGAAAACATCTGAAAATGGAATTATCACAAAAAAATCATTTTTAATCACAGCATCAGTCCACCAACTCTGACGGACCCCATTTTAAATTCTTGAAATTCACTTTAAAAAAATATATAAGACGATTTGTAAGTTATCTTGGGATACGGTAGTCAGTTTCTTAAAAAAGAGAAATTACATTCAAAAGCTTTTAAAATGCACCTACGGCCAAATGAACCAGCTTAATTTTTCACTAAGATAAAAGAAAAAAGCTGCGGGTGCTGGAAATCCAAAACAAAAACAAAAATACCTGGAAAAACTCAGCAGGTCTGGCAGCGTCTGCGGAGAGGAGCACAGTTAACGTTTCGAGTCCGAATGACCCTTCAACAGAACTAAGTAAAAATAGAAGAGAGGTGAAATATAAGCCAGTTTAAGGGGGGGTGGGACAAGTAGAGCTAGATAGAGGGCCAGTGATAGGTGGAGATAACCAAAAAATGTCACAGACAAAAGGACAAAAAGGTGTTGAAGGTGGTGATATTATCTGAGGAATGTGCTAATTAAGGGTAGAAAGCAGGACAAGCAAGGTACAGATAGCCCTAGTAGTGGTGGGGTGGGGTGAAAGAATCAAAGAAGGCTAAAAGGTAGAGATAAAACAATGGATGGAAATACATTTAAAAATAATGGAAGTAGGTGGGAAAAGAAAAATCTATATAAATTATTGGAAAAAAAGGGGGGGAATCGGAAAGGGGGTGGGGATGGAGGAGAGAGTTCATGATGGAAAATTGTTGAACTCAATATTCAGTCCAGAAGGCTGTAAAGTGCCTAGTCAGAAGATGAGGTGCTGTTCCTCCAATTTGCTTTGAGCTTCACTGGAACAATGCAGCAATCCGAGGATGGACATGTGGGCATGAGAGCAGGGTGGAGTGTTGAAATGGCAAGCGACAGGGAGATCTGGGTAATGCTTGCGGACAGACCAAAGGTGTTCTGCAAAGCGGTCACCCAGTCTGCGTTTGGTCTCTCCATCGGGAGCAACGAACGCAGTAGACTAAATTGAGGGAAGTGCAAGTGAAATGCTGCTTCACTTGAAAGGAGTGTTTGGGCCCTTGGACGGTGAGGAGAGGGGAAGTAAAGGGGCAGGTGTTGCACCTTCTGCGGTTGCATGGGAAGGTGCCGTGGGAGGGGGTTGAGGTGTAGGGGTGATGGAGGAGTGGACCAGGGTGTCCCGGAGGGAACGATCCCTGCGGAATGCCGCAAGTGGGGGTGAAGGGAAGATGTGTTTGGTGCTGGCATCATGCTGGAGTAGGCGGAAATGGCAGAGGTTGATCCTTTGAATGCGGAGGCTGGTGGGGTGATAAGTGAGGACAAGGGGGACCCTATCATGTTTCTGGGAGGGAGGAGAAGGCGTGAGGGGGCTCAATATTCCTGGTTATTGGGTATTCAGACAAGATAGAGAGGGGGATAGGAGAGGAGGGGGTTGCAATATGAGAAGAAGGTGTGAGGGTGGATGCGCGGGAGATGGGCCGGACATGGTTAAGGGCCCTGTCAACCACCGTGGGTGGAAAACCTTGGTTAAGGAAGAAGGAGGACATGTCAGAGGAACTGTTTTTGAAAGTGGCATCATCAGAACAGATGCGACGGAGGCGAAGGAACTGAGAGAATGGAATGGAGTCCTTACAGGAAGCGGGGTGTGAGGAGCTGTAGTCGAGGTAGCTGTGGGAGTCTGTAGGCTTGTAATGGAAGAAAACCTGCAAGTGAGCGGAATTAGCGGAAACTCACAATGGGGATTAATTCACCTTTGGGTGTGGCCAATTTTGTGGAAGAAGCCTGCTTCCAGCACAATGTATTTAATATTACTGCAGAACATTACAAAAGCTCAAACCTTAACAAAAATTGCATTTAAAATTTCACAATATTTTACTCCATTTACGTTGATTTTGACCGAGTTGTGCCAAGGACATGATCACAGTTGAGGGTAAACTCCTGGCCCCTGTATGTTGCTAACTTTAGAGATGGAATGGTACCTTTTTGCTAAAGTTTTCTATATTTAATGCAACAATTCTTTAGAACTGGCCGCGTGCTAAATGGTTAGTAATAAAATAGCGGGTTGGTGGTCCATAGTTCAAAGTTATATATTTTTAAAAAGCTTACTGGTAATGGCCTAGTTGCATGGCTAATAGTTTCAGACCCATGAAATTACATGGTTAGGTTCCGACAGAGAAAGACACTCAAATGCACTTAGTGTAAGTGTACTGTGTGCTCATTCCAGTTGTGAAAATTCTTTAAACGCCATCTCAGGGACACAAAGGAAAAGCACAGTCTGCCAGCTATCAGTAAACAGCCACATTCTGTTTGTAGCCAATAATTCGAAAGAAGGCCTGGTTACCGATTTGCTACTATTGTGTTTGCTTCCTTTTCCAATTGTCTAATTCTTTGTATCTGCAGCAGGACCAGTATTGCCCAATGAGTCAAGGTGGTAAACTAGAAAAGTAGAGAGGGCATATGCATATATACAGACACTCACACAGTCAGGCTATTCTCTGGACAAAATTGAACAAATCCAAAATATATGGTGGCCTTGCCCGCAGCGGGCTTCACAGCGGACAGCAGCAAAAAATATCACAAGATTGGAAAAATCAGTTTTCCGCTATCAAAAAAGCAGTCCAGGATTTTCCACTCCAGCAGCCAATGGCGGGCCCCATTTCCCGCTGCGGCACTTCGGGAACGTCATGTTAAAATATTTGCATCTTATTATAAGGGCTGCTTGCAGGAACCATCGCCCCATGCTGGATCAAGAGGGCATGTCTGCGTCCAATTGGACTGATGTGTTTCACAATGGTATATAAGCAAAGTGCACCAGGCGACCTGCACTTCACTCGTGACTTCGAGGTTCATTTGCCAACCTTGCATCACGCAGAGCTTGCGGCAACTCAGACTCAGCGCCATTCTTCACAGGCAGCGCCACATCACTTTCAGGGGGGCTGTCAGAGGTAAGTCTCTACCTACCAGGCTACCGGTAAGGCTTTTAATGTGCTACAGGGCAAGGCAACCATTGGGGAAGGGGGGAACCTGGCCTGAAGCATGGGAATGCGCTGCAGAACAAGGGCTCCACTGTGGGGTAAGAGTGGGGAAGGTTGCACTCAGACACATGACCGGGGGGAGGGTGGGAGGTAGTGGGGAAATGTCCTCATAGACGTTTACAACAGAGAAGGAGGCCATTTGGCCCATCATGTTTGCGCTGGTCAACAAAGATCTGACTACACTAATCCCATTTTTCAGCGCTTGGCCCATAGCCCTGGAGGCTATGGCAACACAAGTGAATATCTGAATACCTCTTAAATGTTACAAGAGTTTCTGACTCAACTTTCTGGCAGTGAGTTTACAGACTCCTAACACCCCCTGGTAAAAAAAATTCTCTTTACCTCCCCTCTTAGCCTTCTACCTCTTAACTTAAATCTATGCCCCCTGGTTATTGACCCCTCCACTAATGGAAAAAGTGCCTTTCTATCCACCCAATCTATGCCCCACATAATCTTATACATTTCTATGAGGTCCCCTCTTATCCTTCGCTGCTCCAAGGAAAACAACCCCAGCCTATCCAATCTTTCCTCATAGCTCAGAGCCTCCAGCCCAGGCAGCAACCTGGTAATCTCTTCTGTACCCTCTCCAGTGCAATCACATCCTTCCTATAATGTAGTGACCAGAACTGCACGCAGTACTCCAGATGTGTCCTAACCAGCATTTTATACAGTTCCAGCATAACCTCCCTCTCTTGTATTCTATGCCTTGGCTAATAAAGGCAAGTATCCCATATGCCTTCTTAACCACTTTATCTACCTGCCCTGCTACCTTCAGGGATCTATGGATGTGATCTTCAGTACTTTCCAGGGTCCTACCATTCATAGTGTAATCCCTTGCCTTGTTAGCTGTCCCAAGTGCATTACCTCACACTTTTTTGGGTTGAATTCCATTTGCCACTGCTCTGCCCACCTGACCAGTCCATTGATATCCTCCTGCAGTCTATGGCTAGCCTCCTGTGTCATCCGCAAACTTCTAGATCATGCCCCCTACATTTAAGTCCAAATAATTTATGTACACCACAAAGGGCAAGGGCCCCAGTACTGAGCCCTGCGGAACCCCACTGGAAACAGACTTCCAGTCAAAGAAACATCCCTCAGCCATCATCCTCTGCTTCCTGCCTCTCAGCCAATTTTGGATCCAACGTGCCACTTTGCTTTGGATCCCATGGGCTCTTACTTTCTTGACCAGTCTGCCATGAGGGACCTTATCAAAAGCCTTGCTAAAGTCCATGTAGACCACATCAAGTGCATTACCCTCATCAACACCCCTGTTTACCTCCTCAAAATATTCGATCAAATTTGTCAAACATGATCTTCCCTTAACATATCCATGCTGACTAGCCCTGATTAATCTGTGTCTCTCCAATGCAGATATATCCTGTCCCTCAGAATTCTTTCTAGTAACTTACTCACCTCCGAGGTTAGACTGACTGGCCTGTAATTTCCTGATCTATCCCTTCCTCCTGTTTTTAATAATGGAACAAAATTAGCAGTCCTCTAGTCCTATGGGACCTCACCTGTGGCCAGAGAGGACTTGAAAATTACTGCCAGGGCCTCTAATAGCTCTTACTTTGCCTCCCTCAACACCCTGGGATACATTTCATCCTAGACTGCGGATTTATCCACTTTTAAGGCCACTAAATGCACTAGTACTCTCCTCTCTCTCTTTGTTAATTTCCTCTAATATTTCACAGTCCTCCACCCTGATGTCTATACCTGTGTCATCCTTTTCTATTGTGAAGACCAACGCAATGTATTCATTGAGGACTGTACCCACTCTTCCGGGTCCACACACAGATTACCTCTATGGTCCCTAATTGGCCCTACTCTTTCCCGAGTTACTCTCTTGCTCTTTATATATTTAAAAAACACCTTTGGGTTTTCCTTTATTCTACCCACCAATGCTTTCTCATGCATTCTCTTTGCACTTTTTATACTCATCTAAGGACTCCGCCATATCGAGCCCTCGGTATCTGCCATAAGCCTCTTTTTCTTAATCCTAACCTTTATGTCCCTTGACATCCATGTTACTCTGGACTTGGTCCCCCACTTTGCCTTTACGGGAGCATATTTGCCCTGTACTCTCGCTACTTCCTCCTTGATGCCTCCCACTGCTGTCGCACAGTTTTACCTGCAAGTAGCTACTCCCAACCCATTAGGCCAAATCATATCTCAACTTAGTAAAATTAGCTTTTCCCCAGTTTAGAACTTTTATTCCTGACCCAACCTTATCTTTTTCCATAACTATCCTAATTCTAACTGAGTTATGGTCACAATCTCCAAAATGCTCCCTTACTCATACGCCTTCCACCTACCCGGGCTAATTTCTGAATATTAGGTCCAGAACTGCCCCCTCCCTTGTTGCGCTTTCTATGTACTGGCTAAAAAAAGTCCTCCTGGATGCAATTTAAGAATTTTGCTCCCTCCATACCTTGCACACTAAAACTATCCCGGTTAGTATTTGGGTAGTTAAAATCCCCTACTATTACTGCCTTACCATTCCTACACTTCTCTGAAATT
The DNA here is from genome assembly GCF_964194155.1 of Cetorhinus maximus. NCBI lineage: Eukaryota > Metazoa > Chordata > Chondrichthyes > Lamniformes > Cetorhinidae > Cetorhinus > Cetorhinus maximus. Next base: position 159,153,395 of record NC_135880.1, on the reverse strand, counting down.
TGATTGCATATTTGATCTCCTATCTCTCCCTGACTGTTTGGGGGCCAATAGTACACACCCAACAGCACCTTTTCCCCTTTTGTGTTTTTTACTTCTACCCATATGCCCTCATTTGATGACCCTTCCAAGATACCATCCCTCCTCACTGCTATAATTGATTTCTTGATTAATATTGCAACCCCCTCCTCTCCTATCCCCCTCTCTATCTTGTCTGAATACCCAATAACCAGGAATGTTGTGCCACCCTCACGCCTTCTCCTCCCTCCCAGAAACATGATAGGGTCCCCCTTGTCCTCACTTATCACCCCACCAGCCTCCGTATTCAAAGGATCATCCTCCGCCATTTCCGCCAACTCCAGCATGATGCCACCACCAAACACATCTTCCCTTCACCCCACCCCGGCGGCATTCTGTAGGGATCATTCCCTCCGGGACACCCTGGTCCACTCCTCCATCACCCCCTACTCCTCAACCCCCACCTATGGCACCTCCCCATGCCCACGCAGAAGATGCAACACCTGCATCTTCACTTCCTCTCTCCTCACCGTCCAAGGGCCCAAACGCTCTTTTCAAGTGAAGCAGCGTCTCACTTGCATTTCCCCTAACTTAGTGTACTGCATTCGTTGCTCCCAATGCGGTCTCCCTACATTGGAGAGACCAAACGTAAACTGGGCAACCGCTTTGCAGAACACATGCGGTCTGTCCGCAAGAAAGACTCAAACCTACCTGTCGCTTGCCATTTTAACACTCCACCCTGCTCTCTTGCCCACATGTCTGTCCTTGGCTTGCTGCATTGTTCCAGTGAAGCCCAATGCTAACTGGAGGAACAGCACCTCATCTTCCGACTAGGCACTTTACAGCCTTCCGGACTGAATATTGAATTCAACCACTTTAGATCTTGAACTCCCTCCTCCATCCCCACCCCCTTTCCATTTCTTCCCCCTCCCTTTTGTTTTCTCCAATAATTTATATAGATTTTTCTTTTCCCACCTATTTCCATTATTTTTAAATCTATACCTGTAATGCCCTATCAGTCTTTCCACCCCATCCCCACTAGAGCTGTACCTTGAGTGTCCTGCCATCCGTTCTTAATTAGCACATTCTCATAGATAATATCACCACCTTTAACACCTCTTTGTTCCTTTGTCTGTATCATCTTTTGATTATCTGCTCCTATCACTGCTTGCTTGTCCCTACAACCACCACCCCACCACCCCCCCAACTTCTCTCTCTCTCTTCCCCCCCCCCCCCCCCCCCGCCCCCCCACCTTAAACCAGCTTATATTTCACCCTTCTCCTGATATTGCTCAGTTCTGTTGGAGGGTCATGAGGACTCGAAAAGTCAACTCTTTTCTTTTCCGCCGATGCTGCCAGACCTGCTGAGTTTTTCCAGGTAATTCTGTTTTTGCATAGCATACACCCATGTGCCTATCTGTGCCCTCAGCTCGCCGGTCTTATTCCTCAGGCTCCTTGCATTAAAATATAATCCATATTCTGTAACCGATTTTGTCCCCATCCTCAGCGCCAGGATGGGGAGAGAGTTGGTTACAGGATGACAAAAGTGACTTTGGGCCAGAATAGGAGGATTGCTGAGTAAAGAAGCGCTTCAATGTTGAGCTTGTAAAGACCTTGTCCCAGTCCAGGCAGGGGGAAGCATGTCAGTCAAGTCTCAGTCATGCCCAGGATATTGTGTACAGGGCGTTGTTGTAACATCATGCATGTTGTTCCGGTGGGTTTCTGGCAACATCCTGGGCCACAGATGGCACACTCAGGCAGGGGAGGCATCTGCAGTCTTTAGATTTAGAAAAGGTATTGTGGGGGCATTCAAGTGTGTCAGAAATGGGGGGAAAGGGGGTATATGTCAGACTGTGTGAGGGTCCTCAAGATGGGGAGGGGTGAGGTCCACACGGGGCATAGGCACATCTACCTCACTATGTTCAGGGGGTAACAAAGGGATATCCATTACTATCACAATGAAATCCAGGAATACAGGGGGAGGTTGAAGAGATCCTGTAGGGAGGGAAACCTGAATATTAAGCTCCTCCAAGATGATGGGCGGAATCACCCCAGCTTTGCACAAAGTGTGGTAGCGGGCGGGAAAAAAATTGTTTTCGTGCCGTGTTGTCCCATTCCCGCCTAATTAATTTTGCAGCTACAAGAAACACGCTGTCTCGCTGATAGCCAGCCTCCAATTTGCTCACCTTGCCATTACCTCGCCACTTCCTCACACAAGGCGCCATATTTAAGCAGAAGCCGCTCGCACACTTCTCATTGCTTGTAGCCCAGGACTGCTGTGGTAAAGACATGGCCCCAAAAGCCAAGAAGAGTGCAGCCCCCTAATTCAGTGACGCATCCCTGGGCCACCTTCTGGAGTCCACCGCAATGTCCTCTACCCACTTCTGGCCACAGGAGGCCCATCAGTCTCACCACTCCGGCTTGGGAGGGAGTGGCAGAGGTGGTCAGTGCCAAAGCTGTACACAAGAGGTTGGCCATCCAGTGCAGAAAACAAATGAATGATCTCATCCATGTCGCTAGTATAAGGCAACCATCTTTATGCTCTAAAATCATACACTGACAAGGCCAACAAACATTCACTGGCATCCCACTCACTACCAGCTCAACGGACATCACCACTCACTCTCTCACACACACCCTCACATCTCCATCTGGTCTCATCTCCTCTGGAGACTGCCTCCTCAGCTCTCACCATCTTGTAGCCACTTGCACAGATCAACACGTGCCTCCAAACACACCCTGGGTTACCCCCATTCCCCAGTACAGCCTCTCCCTTGCCTGCGGCCACTTCTCCCCCATTCCCAAACAAGCCCTAATCCTGCAGCCATTGAAAAGCTACTCCCGCCTTACAGCTGGTCTTGTAGGTAGAGACCTGCCCGTAAGCCCCCCAAAAAGTGATGTGGTGCTGCCTGCAAAGCCTGGCGCTGATGACTGCGAGTGCTGCCCGAAGCAAGATAGGCAAACACACCTCAAAGTCCCGAGCAAAGTGCAGCAGCCAAGTACACATCACTTATGTACAGTTGTGAGACACGTTGGTGTGTAATCACGTCAACATGCCCAAATGAGCCAATATGGGGGGATGATTCCGGCGAGCTGGGCTTATAATGATATGCAGAGGTTCCCAACACTGACGGCAGAAAACACAGCTTGTCATTGACAGGTAGAGCAGACAATTGCATACTGGTTTCACAACATCATGAAACCGATTTTTGTCCTTCCCGCCATATTGTCCACTCATGCCGCCAAACATGCCCGATGCCAGTGGGCATGGAAAATTCCACCCAGTGTTGCTGATGCCTTCACAGGTTCATGGGTCTGATTCAAATTTGCCACATTATCCAGGGATTGGTGCCACGGAGGCTGGGAGGGTACCCATTGCCACTGGTTGTGAATGTAACTACCACACTGAACTTTGACGTGAGTGGCTCCTTCCAAGGATCTACCTGGGACCTCTGTGGGATCTCTCAAACGTTCATTTGCAAATGCATACATGAGGTAATTGATGCCCTTTTTGCAAGGCCCACAATTATGTCAACTTCAACAGAGATCAAGCAAGCCAGCCAAAGCACTAGACTTTGCTGAGATTTCTGGATTTCCACAGGTGCAGGGTGACATCGACTGCGCTCATGTGACTATAAAAGCTCCTTGGCAATAGACACTCAAACAAATAAACAGGAAAGTCTTCCATTCGCTCAACGTACAATTGGTCTGTGACCATAAGAAATTTAACATGCAGGTTTGTGCGAGATACCCAGGGATACAAGTCAACCACCTTGATCCCGAACATCTTTGAGGGATGACACAGGATCCAGGGTTGGCATGGAGGAGCTTCACATCTCCTCTGATGAGGAGGACATTGAAGAGGATGAGGGTTTTGAGTTCAAGGAAGCAGAGGCTGCAGGGGTAAAGCCATAGCATGGGCCAGATGTGGCAGGCATGCAAGTAAAGTCTTCATAGCCACCAGATTCCATGAGGAGGATGACGAGTTGCAGTGAGTACCCACATGGACAAGTGTCCTCCATCATGGTCCAACATTAACACCAGCATTGCTAATTCCGTCATTTCAACCATGCGCTTCAATCTGAGAGTGAATAGTCACATATCAGGCTCACATTGTCCTGATCCTTTGAATGATGATGAAACCTTAGGAGCATGTGTCCTTGCTGAGATGAGGTGCTAACTGGAGGAGGGAGTCCCGGCATCAGATGTCAGTAGGTGCTGCCTCTGCAAACATCTCTCCAGCATCCCAGTTGCAACGGCAGCCTACAAGAGCTGCCAGATGCTATTCCACTATCCTCAGTGGGCTCATAGCTGTATGTCTTCAATGTGACAAAGCTCTTCAAGGAGATCTATCTTCAGCAATGGCACGACACATTCTGTGTATCCTCGATGGTGAAACCGATGGGTGACACTTGGGCAAGTCAGCATTCTGCAAGTGTGCATCTATTCAGAGACGATTCAATCCCCAGTGTCACCTTATTCTCTATCACATTAACATCCAGCACTCTCAGTTAGGGATGCTGGCCTGTTTTTATCCTCACCTTACTATCCATGTGGACCAGCTGAGGATGACGACGTTCAACCGCTTACGTGTCAGAAATTAAAATGCTTCCTCTTTAAGACACACATTGTGCCCTCATGGCCAGCCCTGGCCCTCGCGAACTCCAAAATGCCCAGACACCATGAGGCCCTCAAGGTCATGAGTCATTGCTAATAAAGAGCAGACTTCATCTTCAGTGCATCCTTGACCCTATCCCATCGCTCCCCTCAACATTATCTAAAGCTACAGCGTGCGCTTCCAGAGGCGTCCTCATGGCTTGAGCTAAAGGCCTGGCCCATTGGAGCCATTGGGCGCTCGGCTGAGGTTCCTATGAAAGAAAGTAGAGATAATTAGTGCATGGCAGGTGACTCTAAAATAGGACAAAGAACTCACAATATGGCTGTCTGAGGGTTGACTGCCAAATATCACTGTTTACAATTAGCATTACAGGTCTCGGCAAGTGCTCAGGTGATGGGATGCACAGTGCTGTATCCCCAACCTTGTGTCGACAGCCCAGTGCCTGCAATCCAGACAATTACAGGTTGAGAAATGCTCAAGGTTGTAGGTTCGAGCGCCAGGACAATAATGTGGCTGAGAGGGGCAGAGCTTCAGCACCTCGAGGTAGCAAGGTGCTCCCACTTATTGGTGAGTCTGGCTGATGTATACTCGGAAAGTCGGAAATGCGGTTGGTAGGCAGGGGCACACACGAGCTCTGAGTATGGGCTCATAGCATGAAAACCCTGCCGAGAGACAGGGAGCACATGGAGTTCCATGACATATGACCCTTCTCCATGCGTAAACACATCTCTACTTCCGCACTACACCTTCACCTTTCAAGAATGCAGACGGGATAGGAGAACGCCTGTGCCTCAATCTTACACAGCCAAAAATAAACATGACATGACGCTGCAAAGCATGTGAACAAGGTTCCTTCCACAAGCACACTTAACATTAAGGACATGGTCTCACTGATGCCGAGAACGATCTGAAAAAGGGGCACAGGCTGTGGTGATACGGAAGCACACCACATAGATATGAGACCCATGATAGAGCCATTTGCAATAAGTGGGAGGGAGGTACCATGGTATCACACCTGATTGACAGCAACCCAGCTCATCGTAAAAAGGAAGCATACACAAGAGGAGATGTGAAATTGGTGCGATTCCATTTACATTTGTGTACGTTATGTACATATTGTGAACACCCGAGCCACTGTTGTGCTCCTGAATTTTTTTAACTTTCCTAGCCCTACCACTACATCTGTGTGCATCCACGACATCCACAGCGGAGGTGGAGGCAGCCTGCTGACTGCTACACCCTCTCTGTGATGACCTTGGCGGGCGTCCTCTGGAGGCCTGAGCCCTGGAGGGCCTTGGCCTGCTTTGGGTGTCCTACTGCGGGGCAGGTGGAACCTCCTTGGCCTGTGGAGCTAGATGTGATGGGGTCACAGGGAGAGGGGATTGGAATCGGCTGGACACTCCCAGAGTCAGCTGGGTGGATGGCCCCGGGTTATCCATCTGCTGGTCTTCCTCTCCATGGGTGCCCGAGTGCCCCAGCTGACTCCTTGAGGAGAAGGGGCAGCAGGAATCAGATCGAGGTGCCCTGATCCCCTATCACATGGCCACTGATGGATGCCACCAATGGCTACGGCAATGAAGTGCAGCTCCTATACCAGTGCAGGACAGATGTCCTGGACCAAGGTCTCCATGGTGGCTGCCATCCTGCCAGTGTTGACCGCGATGCATTGGCATGCCGGTGCTATCACCTCAGCCTTAAGGTGGAGAGGCTTTTCCAGCATGCCCTGCAATCTGAGGAGTGCAGCTGACATCCTTCCTGATGTTCCCATGATTGTCACTGCAGCTCCAGCAACTGATTTAGGACTGAGCCAGAGGCTGACTCAGGCTCAGCAGAATCCTGGCCCTCAGCAGTCCTTCCAGTGCCAGCGACCTTGGATGTTGCTGCCTCCACTTACTGTGGTCCAGATTGTGTGCTGTGCTCACCAGATTGTGACCCCGAGCCTGTCCGAGAACTAGTTCCCACCGAGGTGTGTGTCTCTGCGTTGGTGGAGGGTGTTGGTGAACGCTGTGACAGTTTTTCTGCTGTGGTGTCCTCAGGATCCAGGATCCTCATCCGAGGCGGCCTCATGGCTTGAGCTAAAGGCCTGGCCTATTGGAGCCATTGGGCGCTCGGCTGAGGTTCCTATGAAAGAAAGTAGAGATAATTAGTGCATGGCAGGTGACTCTAAAATAGGACAAAGAACTCACAATATGGCTGTCTGAGGGATGAGCTGGTGCAGGATCCTCACGTGGGTGTTTGACATTCACCTCACCTTCACCGCAGGCACAGTCCACATGCTCTCTGGCCAGCTCAATGGCTCCGATTTTGAACAGAGAGAGGACCTTGAGTTCCGGCACTCCAGCTCTGGTCTGGGACCTCGTCCCACGATTGTGTGCAATCTTGTACTTCATAAAGACAGATGGAGAGAGTGTGAGGAAGACACACGCCAGAGCAGATGATAAGTATACCTGGCATGTGTGGGTGGTGAGAAGAGCAATGGACAGCATGAGGACGCGATCTCCAGAAGAGATGGGGCCAGATGGAGATGTGAGGATGTGTGTGAGAGAGTGAGTGGTGATGTCCCTTGAGCTGGCAGTGAGTGAGATGCCAGTGAATGTGTGATGGGTTTGTGAGTGTGTGAGTTGAGAGTGATGAGATGATTGACTTACCCTAATTGCACGGATGAGATCATACATCCTCTTTCTGCACTGGTGTCTGACCTCTTCTGTGAAGTGTTGGCACTGAGCACTGGTGCCACCGTCTCCCAAGCCAGATTGGTGAGCTTGCTGGACATCCTGCAGCCAGAGTGGTGTTAGAGGACATCACGGCCGGCCTTGACTGCGTCTCCAGTCATGCGTCACTGAATTTGGGGGCTGCCGTATTCCTGGCTTTCGGGGCCATGTTCTCAGTGGAGCAGCCCTGGGCTGCACACATACATCGTGGTAAGGTTAGGAAGATTAAAAAAATTTAGGAGCACAACAGTGGCTCGGGTGTTCACATGTGAAACACCGATTTTCAGGCCCGCCACCGCACTTAGTGCGCTGAGGGGGACATCCCACCCGTAGGATAATGCAGACTGGGAACTGGATGACTCTTTAGATCCTATGTGCAGAATTTTAATGGAACTGACCCACTCAAAGTTTTGTGGGGTGGGGATGGGGAAGCATGACAGCAGGTAGTCGGACGGGTGAGTGCTGCAAGCCAGTAGCAGGTCGGCAGCTCAATTGTTGTGGCAACTGGCTTTACCATGGATGTGTAACTCATCCATTCATCAGCATCCTGCCTCTGGATTTCTCGAAGAATCTGAGTATTGGTATGCTGAATTCCCGTGGTGAAAGCATGCACTGTGAGCAAGTCCTGTGAACATAAATCTTTCACATAGGCAGGCAAGCAGCTATGCATCCTCATTCTTTAAAGCTTTTCTAGCCTGTCAGTTTTATTGATCAATGACTCCCTGTTTTGCTCTCACCTTGTTGCTCTTGGTGTGTTCCACATAGCTCAAGAAACCTGTGCATTGGCTGTTAAACCATGAATGCTGGATTAAAGCACAATTAATTTACTATTTACACATTGAAAGTGGACCCATAACCACACCAAGAGTTTCCTGCATACCTACAAACATGTCCCTTCCATGCTCAGTGGGCATCACGGGGACTGGGGTGCTTTATCAACCCCTTTGATCACATTTTGGTTTCATGTTTGTAAGATTCCTTTAAACTTTGTGCTTTGTTTTTGCAGTTTCCCTTTACGGGGCTGCCTTTTAATTTGTCCCCTGATTTGTTAATTTAGTTTATTTGGTTTGACTCAAAAGAGCTACAAATGTGCCCCAGTGAAATTCGGAAGGGAATGGGTCATGTTGGGTTTCTAGCATTTTTAGGGGATTTAGAACCCCTCCCAAACCTGAACCCCCCCATCCTCAGCCCAGCCCCTTGGCAGTTAAAAATTGTGCCCTATTTTTTCTGAACTGAGTACTTCGTAGATTACAGCATAAAATATACTGGGGTCCACTTTCACTGTCGACTTGTTCCTTACAAGGCTGATCAGGTTTTTTTGTCTGCTTCTGAATGGAATTCTTTTGAATCAATAAGATTGTTCCAAATCTGTCCTCAATGTTATTTTGAAAGTAAAGCTGATTTGACAGTCATGTTTTAACATTTGGTGCTCTACTTTATTCCTGAGAGACTGAGATTGTAAGGTCATTTTATCCACTTCTCATCATCATTATCACAGAATCACACTCACAGAATAGTATCGATCTTGGGTATTGCAATTGAATTATCATGCAGTCCTTTTACTTCTGTTGCTTTCTGATTTCTAACGTGTTCAGTGCTTTAAAATTGCCTTGGTAAAACTCACTTGGGATCTCCTTAACCACTGAAACCACAGTGCATTATCTGTCATTGCTGTTCTTGATCTTCCTGTGATGTGTATCTCAATCAGTTGGATTATTTTCCTACACGTGTTCTTACTTCCATGGGACCATGTTTGCACTCCTGTCTGTTCCAATGTTGTCACTGCATCTCAAACAATGGATTATCTTTAGTCCTTTACTCGATCTCCTGTGTGGTTGTCCAAGGCTCTATCTTTGGCCCCCTTCTTGTAGTCACCTATTTACCATGTGTATTCTGATGACACTCAGTTCTGCCTCATCTCTTCTTCCCCCTTCAACCAACACTTTGCTGTCAGTTGGCCTGACTGATGTTTAGTTATGAGTGAATTGGAATTTCTCCCAACTGAGCATTGTGTAGCCATTGTTTTTGATCTCACTAAAAAAAGACAGTCATCTTCCCACTGACTCCATCCCCTTCCTTTGCTGCTCACTCAGGCTGAGCTAAGACGTATGTACTTTCATATTCTATTCAACCTAGAGCTGAGCTTCAGGCCACATATCCTATTTATCACCAAGAGTGTTTACTTCCACAAGGCTGTCTTCTTCCTCTACCTTATTCCATTGTTGCAAAACTTCTTACTCACAACTTTATCACCTTCATCTCTTAACTTCATATAAGCCACAGGCCATTCAAAAGTCTATTGTACTAAGCTTCATTTGACCATCATCCCCATCCTTCCTGATCTACATTGATTTCCTGTCCTCCAGAGAATGGAATTGAAAATCCTGTCATATAGATACAACTTCAACCCCGCCTCCCCAACATTTGAAATCTTTTGCAGCTTTCCATCTATTTTAATGCCTTTTAACCATCACTCTTTTCTCAATAGCACCCTACCCCAAGGCAACAACTTATTGAGTTATCCAAAATTCTGCTGCCCGGGACCCGTCCTCCTATCTCCTTGTGCTCGCTGACCTACATTGGCTCCTGGTCCAGCAACATATTGATCTTAAAATTCTCATCCTTGTTTTCATATCCCACCATGTTCTTGCCCCTCCCTATCTCTGTAATCTCCTCCAATTGTACAACATTCTGAGACATCTGTGCTCCTCTAATTCTAGCCTCTTGTGCATTTTCAATGATTATTTCCCCACCATTGCTGGCCCTGCCTTCAGTTGCCTCAGCCACAAGCTCTGGAACACCTTCCCTGCAACTTTCTGCCTTCTACCTCACTTTCCTCCTTTAATGCCTTTCCTCCTTAAAACCTACCTCTTTTGGTCATCTGACCTAATATTTTGTTATACTGACGTTATACTTTAATTTACATTGCTCTTATGAAGCACCCTGGGACGGTTTATTGCAGCAAAGCACTATAGAAAAAAAGTTGTTGATGTATTGTCTGCCACTTTTTGTTTCTGCTATCATTGCCATGAGTCTTAGATGAGGGTTGTCTACAGTGTGGATTTACAGATACTGCTGGAGGCAAGTTGGTAAACTTTACCTTTTATTGAACATCCTACTAACTATGTACAGCACAAAGCTTAGCACGAGGCTCTACATAGAACTATCTCTCAGTGTACTCTGTTGTCATATGATCTTACATCACTTAAAAGGTATACTGATGTATATATAATTAACATTAGACCTTTATGCTTTCCTCAGAGGTGCTTAAAATATCCTTCACTGATACCATATGAATGTAAGTTGTTGTCATGGGCTTGTATATAGTGGTGATTTGCATGAAGGGATTATTTGTTGCTTGTGAGAGTCCTTTTGGACCCACCTACCTGCTTGATTACTTTAAGGCCCACCAGCCTGCTGACCTAAGTGCCCCATTTCTTGCTTGCTTGATTACCCAGAGTGCTTGCTGTCTAACTTAACTGCCCCATTTACTTCTCAGGTTTCCTGCATGCCCAAGTGATTCCTGGCCAGCCAAGATGTGGAAGATAGCGGACTCAGCAATGGTGAAGCTGCAACTTCTCTGCAATGACATTTCCCTGTAGACCAACGCTACTGCTTCCCACCTCTGCTATATCCTCGTGCAGCACCCCCACGATGTTTTCAGAGAGCAGTTGCACTGCATTCTTCAGCCTGGCTTCTTTCCTACCAAAACCAGTCCTGTTAATCTGGGCCTGATCTTGTGACCTGAGCCATATAGAGTATGTCTCCAAACCTAGTGTGAAAAGTGTTCATGTTGGACTACCTAGGAGCTTTGTAAATTTATCCGAACTTGATTTAGATGTTAAAAGATCCTCCGTGCCCTCTTGTCTAAATAGTTAAAAGTCATACTTCTGGGAGATAGGTTTACACTTGTATATATCCAGACTGTCGATCTCTACATAAAAAAAGAACAGTTTAAGTTCCAGCCAGGCAGGAGCCAAGCAATGCAAAAAGGGTTTTGTCTGGCTGGAAGCTGAACTGCAACAATTGGTCTCAGACTGGCAGCTGTGGTGTAAATACATCCTAAGTGACAATATCTAATTGCAAGGGACCAACATAACTCAGCAATAATCAAAGCATTGCTGCATTTCTCACCTCCTTATTGATTTGCCTTTGTACTTCCATCAAGGAATAAAACTGATCTTAAAATATGATTGCAGCATTTATATTTGTGAAATCAATCTGCAATTATTACAAAATTGGCTTCATGGAACTGTCAAAAATTGAATTCTAAAGTATTGGAATTCCTCTTCATTTGCGAACCATTTTTTTTACATTTTAATCAGGAAAATTAACAATCTGTTTTCAAATTGCAGGAAGCATAGATGCTGGGATTATAAAGTTTAAATATTACAAAGAATATTGATTCTGAAAAAAAGAGGTGTTATCTTTCTGTCTGTTCACTACTGCAGCAAGAAAATTGACCTGAACATAAAGCAATGATTCCTGATTACACTCACATCCCCCTTACTAAAGCTGATAAATGAGGGAAATTAACATTGACTCTTTGAAATAGTTTTATGTTCATTCAGAAAGTTGTTAGTTTGCTAAAATAGAAGCCCTGCCATTAAAATCTACTTTTTTAACTTGGCAGAACTAGAATTTAGTGCAATAACAAAATACTCTGGATGCGGCAAATCTGAAATAAAAATGGAAAATGCTGGAAACTCAGCAGGCATGGCAGCATCTATGGAGAAACAGAATTAACATTTCAGATTAACCTTTGGTCAGAATTTAGTGCAATTGTGTAATTTTTGAAGAGAATCGTGTCATCATTGCAATGACATTTAATTCCCTTTAATTAAAAATGTGATTGAGGTAACAACAGATGAAACATTAGGAGAAGCCTCAAAAATACTCACGTGTAGTCCATACATTAAAGGAGCGCTAGGCAGTAAAGTATTTTGGGCAGACCTGAGATACTTTTCAAGGAGAAAAATTGTGAGAACGTTTTCTTCCACCGTCCTTATGATTACAACATTCAGTCTGCTGGTGAAGAGCTCATTTTTAGAATAGAATCAGCACCTTATCACATTGGATTACAATGGGTTGCTGGCTTTGTTTACTTCATAGTTCACTGATAGGCAACAGATTTCCATTTTGGATGAGAAAAGGATTAATCCAGTAACATTTGTGAGATGGCCAGCTCAATCATCAGAACTTGCAAAAGCAAAATAATGACAGAAAATGCTGTAAGTACTCAGCAGGTCACGCATTATTTGTGGAGAGAGGGACAGAGTCAACGGACCGGATTTAATGGGGACGATGTGCCCTTGTTCTGAAAAATATTCAGAGGGAGCCCACCCCCGTTCCTAAAGGCTGCTCTACACCCGCTTAATTGGCATGAGGCGGGTCTTCAGCCACTCAGCGCAAGAGGTCTCGCCTCAAAGAGTTGCTGGCCCATCAGAGGCTGGCAGGACCGACAGAGCCACCAGGAATGGTGGCAACTGCCAGTACCGCGGTGAGTCCTGGTGAAAGACGAGCTGCGCAGGAGCCAGGATTGGAGGTAAGTCTGGGGTTCTTGCCAGGCTGGCAGGCCATGGCAAGGATTGGGGCGGGGGGAGACGAGGGGGTGGGGAGCTAGGTAGAAAAGCTATGGGGGAAGGAGAACCTGGGGGGAGGGGAGAGTTACAGTTTGGAGGAAGCCGTCGATGGGCACAAGGGGCCGGCCCAGGAGTGACTCCCTCCTCTCACCACCAACCCGCATAATGAAAGCTGCAGAGCTGGGCGCTTGACATGGGCTTCTCCTGCCACTGTTTAAATCCCAGTGGCAGTGAGACGAGGCCCTTGAGTGGGTATTTATTGGGCACTTAAGGGCCTCAATTGCCCACAGGTGGCAGCACACCCATCACCCCCCCGACATTTCCCACTGCTGTTAAATTGCAGCAGGAGCAGGGGCAGGCAGTTAGACAGTGGGCATGGTGCCCAATTGATTTTATGTGCCCCCCGCCTTCAAACTCACTGCCGTGGGTGGTTAAATCCAGCCCAATGTTTCAAGCTTTCATCAGATATGCTGAGTATTTCCAGCGGTTCTGACTTTACTTTAGATTTTCAGTGTCTGCAGTGTTTTGCTGTTGTACAAAATCCAAAATATAGCAAGTGCTGGAAATCTGAAAAAAAAAACAAAGATGCTGGAAATATTCAGCAAGTCTGGCAGCATCTGTTGAGAGAAAAATGCGGTTAATTTTTCAGGTCAAAGAACTTCAGCCACACGCAATGGCAGGCGGTAAGAGCTGGAGAGATTCCTGGTCAACCATGCAATGGAAAGAAATTTTCTAGCCTCTACCCTCACTATCCATAACTCTAGACTACACATACATTTAAAAGTGTATGTTGCTACAGCAACTCTGACTCCCTGAGTGGTCACAGACACTTTACTGGGAACCATTATTCATCTGTGAGTCTTGAAGAAAATCAAGAAGATGGTTGCATCAAAGCTGATCTCAATTCTGTCCTCACCTGGCACCATTAACGTGCACTTCCAGAGAGGACTATTGGATAGTGATCAGGCAATGCGATCCCTGTCGATTTCCCCTTTCGATTCTATGGATGCTAGTGTCAGGGAGATATATTAATGTATATAATGTTATTGGAAATTATTTTTTTTAAATAGAGGTTTAGTCTGCGTATGTGTTAATTGTATTAAAGCCAGCTAGTCTGGGTGCTTTGATGTACAGTAGTTTTGAGGCGTAAACAGTAAGATAGAGGTATATTTGCATTTTGTTGAATAGAGCATTCAAGAGTGGGGGTGAAATCTTGCACCTAACTAGGAGACACCAAGAAATGTTCATATTACTAATAAAATTGATACTGTGAAAGGTGTTGTATTGTCAGAGGAGGTGGAGTTCAAAGGGCCTGGTAATACAATGAGAATTTGCATTCAAAGGGAAGGCTAGGTATAACCTGAGGGGAGTTTGTGTGTGCAGAGCAGCGACATGTAAGATCAAAGCCTGTAAGCCTCCAGCTGTCTGCAGAGGAACCAAATTGAAAGGAACCTCATTTTGAATTCGTAAGGTGAAAATGCTTTGCCTGGTATCTGGTTAAGTCTATTGGTTATTGTTGCCTTAGTGAAGATTAATTTGTGAATTTGTAAAAGTTATATGATAGTAGTAATTTATGGACACATGTATGTGTTTAATTTGTTGGAACATAATAAATGTTTCATTTATTTTGATATACTCGAGAACTGGTGGTCTTATTCCTGAATTTAGAGCTGCAACTCAAAACATACTAATTGAAATTATAGGTTATGACAGTTGTTTCAAGTTTTCCTGTGAGATTTTAAATCACTCAGCCTTTACAAACTGCTGTGCCATAACAGCTAGATCAAGTAGCTTGCCAAGCTGAGATAAGCTAAATCAGCCCTTGGTCAATACAGCTCAGTTACTCACTAGATAGTCTTGCTGAAGTCTCAGGAGGGCTATGTTTTCTATGTTTTATGCTTTAGTATAAGGTACAATATATAGGCACTGATGCTGCACTGACTTACATAGAAGCATTTTAAGAAAAAGGTTACTTCATATGATTTTATTGTTAATATTCATAGGTTTTAAAGTTGTCATGAATGCAAGCCATTTCATTTTTAATCTGTGCACACAACTCAATTTTATTCATCCATCATAAAGTTGTATTGTAGAGTTAAAGCTTGCATCCATCATGTCCACATCCTAAACTTCACCAAGTTACTATTTCTTTCACTTTGAAAAGAACTCGATCCCTCCCCAAAATGTTAGTCTATATTTTTTCTGTTTTCAGATACTGGTCAATCTGCCTATTTCTCAACATTTTCTGTTTTCCCTTCAGATATTCAACACTTGCTGTTGTACTCATCCCTCGACAACACTGGCAATGTGGTGAGTTTTGTGGCTTTTAAAAATTTTCTGGGAATGCATGTCCCCTCTGACCTTTGTTTATTTTAAAATCTGTGTGTGATATCTTGACTTAGCTTATGCATGTAACTTGCACAACCATTTCAGCAATATACAAATTATTTTGTCATAGTCATAATTTTTGCCAAGCTGCTCATCCCTAGTATTCCAGTCATATAATTACAGTGGCAAAATTTATGCTGTGAAATATTAGCATTCATGTACAAAAGAGTAATTGGATTACTGTTACAATGATTTATAGTGGAAATATAACATTGTAAAAGTATAGGAAATGCATTTTTTTCTTTGCTTCTTGTAGATTGTGCTTTGAGATCTCAAATGATCAGGTCTAAATTACACTGTGCTGGAAAGATATATCCATAATGGAGAATTGGGATGAGGTTATCAATGAAATCATGTGATTTTTGACACTACAGAAAACTGTTTGGGAAGAAATTTGTTTGTATGGTGCCACTTCTGATGGCGTTAATGCAGACTTATCAATCCCCAGGGTGCAGGGAGTGTCACACTCTGCTACCTGCATGGCCCATGTGGCATTCTTCATTGATATCATTAAGGAATGCCACATGGGAAGTGTGATCTGTGATGTTGCCTGCCTCAGTGAATCGATGTAGGTCTGCGTATTGCTGCTAGAAGCAGCATCATTAGAATTAATTTCTCCTCCTTTATACCGAAAAATCAGATTTTTGGCAAAAATTTAATTTGTTGCTGGTGGAAATTTGTTGGGAATTTACTGACCTTAATACAGATTTTAACTGCCCCCATGAATAAAAGGGTTTGTTTCTATCTAGTAAACAGGTTTAGAGTGGCAATGGCTGTGTGGATAAAAAATTGTCTAAGGGGCAGAAAGGAGAGAGTAGTGATGAAGGGTTATTTTTCAGACTAGCGGGAGGTGGTGCTCCCTAAGGATCGGTGTTGGAACCATTACTTTTCTTTAGATATTTTAATGATCTGGACGTGGGTATACAGGGCAGAAGTTCAAAGTTTGTGATGTCACCAAACTCAGAAATGTAGTATGCAGTAAGAAGGACAGTGACAGACCTCAGGTGGACATAGATAGACTGGTGAAATGGATAGACACAAGGCAGACAAAATTTAAAATAGACAAGTGTGAAGTGGTTGATTTTGTTAGGAAGAATGAGGAAAGATAGTATAACTGAAAGAATATACTTCTGAAGTGGGGGAAGGACAGAGAGATTTGGGGCTGTTTACACACAAGTCACCAGGGCCAGTTGGATTGTTTCCGAGGCTGCTGAAGGAAGTCAGGGAGGAGATAGCAGATGCTCTGAGGATGATTTTCCAATCTTCATTAGATACAGGGGAGGTGCCGGAGGACTGGAGAAATGCAAACGTAGTTCCATTGTTTAAAAAGGGATCAAAGGAAATGCCAAACAATTATAGGCCAGTTAGCCTTACATAGGTGGTGGTGGTCAGAATCAGTCCTGAGAGATAGGATTAATTGTCATGTGGAAAGGCATGGACTAGTCAGGAATGGTCAGCATGGATTTGTTAAAGGAAGGCCTTGCCTCACAAATTTGATTGAATTCTTTGAGGAAGTGACAAGAAGGGTTGTTGAAGGTAGTGCAGTGGATGTTGTGTACATGGATTTTAGCAAGGCATTTGACAAGGTCACACATGGCAGATTGGTCAGGAAAGTAAAAACCCATGGGATTCAGGGTAATGTGGCAAACTGGATATAAGGTTGGCTTTGTAACAGGAAACAAAGGGTAACGGTCGATGGATGCCCTTGCGAA
The DNA here is from genome assembly GCF_964194155.1 of Cetorhinus maximus. Lineage (NCBI taxonomy): Eukaryota > Metazoa > Chordata > Chondrichthyes > Lamniformes > Cetorhinidae > Cetorhinus > Cetorhinus maximus. Next base: position 159,136,370 of record NC_135880.1, on the reverse strand, counting down.
TGGAAAGTTGTCTCAAGTGGTGTTCCACAGGGCTCGGGGTTGGGACCCTTGCTGTTTGTGTTATATATTAATGATTTGGACGTGAACATGGGGGCCACGATTGGGAAATTTGCAGATGACACAAAGATTGGCCGAGTAGCGGATAGTGTAGAGGATAGCCATAATCTCCAAAACGACATAGATAGGTTGGTGGAGTGGGCAGTAAAGTGGCAGATGGATTTTAACATTGAGAAGTGTGAGGTCATACATTTAGGGAGGTCAAACAGTTACAGGGATTACACAATAAATGGGAATATACTAAGAGGGGTAGATGAAGTGAGAGATCTTGGTGTACAAGTACACAGGTCCCTGAAGGCAGCAGTTCAAGTAGACAAGGTTGTAAAGAAGGCAGTTGGAATGCTCTCCTTCATTGGCAGAGGTATAGAATATAAAAGTAAGGATATAATGTTGGAATTGTAAAAAACACTGGTGAGGCCACAGCTGGAGTATTGTGTGCAGTTCTGGTCACCACATTACAGGAAGGACGTAATAGCTCTGGAGAGAGTGCAGAGGAGGTTTACAAGAATGTTGCCAGGGTTAGAAAAGTGTAGCTACGAGGAGAGATTGGATAGGTTGGGGTCATTTTTCTTAGAACAAGGAAGGCTGAGAGGTGACTTGATTGAGGTGTACAAAATTATGAGGGGAATAGATAGAGTGGATAGGATAAAATTGTTTCCCTTAGTGGAGAATTTTAGAACCAGGGGACATAGATACAAGATAAGTGGCAGAAGATGTAGGGGGGACATGAGGAAGAACTTTTTTTACGCAGAGGGTAGTGGGTGTCTGGAATTCGCTGCCCAAGTTGGTGGTAGAGGCAGAAACTCTATACTCTTTTAAGAAGTACCTGGATCTGCACCTTAAGTGCTGTAAACTGCAGGGGCTATGGGCCGGGTGCAGGAAGGTGGGATTAGAAAGGGCACCTGGGTGTCCTCGGGCTGGCATGGACAAGATGGGCCGAATGGCTTCCTTCTGTGCTGTAACTTTTCTATGGTTCTATGTTTCTAAGTCTTTGAAAGTGCTGGACAAATTGAAAAGGCTAATAAAAAGGTAGATGCCATCATTGACTTTATAAAAAATGACACGGCTGAATTTTCTGTGAATTGCACTAAGTGCAGTGGTGGGCATGAAAAAAGATGCTTTTCCTGGTGCGTTTTTGCACAGTATAGTCTGCTTCCTGCCTCATTAATAACGCAGCCACAGGAAACACACCATATTGCTGGCGGGTGGCCTCTGAATTGCCTGCTATGCCGTTACTCACCTTTTCCTCACTCTGGGAGCCATATCAAAATTGTAGCCGTGCACACAGTTCTCTATGAGTGCAGCCCAGGACTGCTCCAGTGAAGATATGGCCTTAAAAACAAGTAGAGTTCAGTGACCCATCACCGGAATGCCTTTTGGAGGCCCCTTGTGATGTCCTCTACCCCTGCTCTGGCTGCAGGAGGTCCAGAAATTTCACCACTCTGGCTTGGGAGGTGGTGGTAGTGGTGGTCAGTGCCAACATTGCACAGAAGAGGTTGACCACCCTGTGCAGAAAGAGGATGAAAGATCTCATCCGTGCCACCAGGTAAGGGAACCATCTCATCACTCTAAACTCTCACACTCAGTAAAGTGAAGGAAGGGATCAACAACAGTGCTATTAAGCGGTACTTACTTAGCAATTGTTTGCCCACTGCCAGGGTTCTGCCAGGGCCACTCAGCTCCTGACCTCATTACAAAGAACAAAGAACAAAGAAAAGTACAGCACAGGAACAGGCCCTTCAGCCCTCCAAGTCTGCGCCGATCATATTGCCCGTCAAACTAAAACATTTTGCACTTCCGGGGTCCGTATCCCTCTATTCCCATCCTATTCATGTATTTGTCAAGCTAGCTCTTAAACACCACTATCGTACCTGCTTCCACCACCTCCTCGGGAAGCGAATTCCAGACACTCACTACCCTCTGTGTAAAAAACTTGCCCCGCACATCACCTCTAAAGTTTTCTCCTCTCACCTTAAATCTATGTCCCCTGGTAATTGACTCTTCCACCCTGGGAAAAAGCTTCTATCTACTCTGTCCATGCCACTCATAATTTTGTAAACTTCTATCAAGTCGCCCCTCAATCTCCGTCGCTCTAGTGAGAACAATCCGAGTTTCTCCAACCTCTCCTCATAGCTAATAACCTCCAGACCAGGCAGCATCCTGGTAAACCTCCTCTGCACCGTCTCCAACGCCTCCATATCCTACTGGCAATGTGGCGACCAGAATTGCACGCAATATTCCAAGTGTGGCCTAATCAAGGTTCTATACAGCTGCAACATGACTTCCCAGCTTTTATACTCAATACCCCTGCCGATGAAGGCAAGCATGCCATATGCCTTCCTGACTACCTTATCCACCTGCGTTGCCACTTTCTGTGATCTGTGGACCTGTACATGCAGATCCCTCTGCCCGTCGATGCACTTAAGGGTTCTGCCATTTATTGTATAATTCCTGCCTGTATTAAACCTTCCAAAATGCATTACCTCGCATTTGTCCGGATTAAACTCCATCTGCCATTTCTCCGCCCAAGTCTCCAACCGATCTATATCCCGTTGTATCCTTTGACAATCCTCTTCACTCCTCCAACTTAGTGTCATCTGCAAACTTACTAATTAGCCCAGTTACATTTTCCTCCAAATCATTTACGTTTACTACAAACAGCAAAGATCCCAGCACTGATCCCTGCGGACACCACTAGTCACAGCTCTCCATTCAGAAAAGCACCCTTCCACTGCTACCCTCTGTCTTCTATGACCAAGCTAGTTCTGTATCCAGCTCACCTCTGATCCCGTGCAACTTTACCTTCTGTACCAGTCTGCCATGAGGGACCTTGTCAAAGGCCTTACTGAAATCCATGTAGATAACATCCACTGCCCTTCCATCATCGATCATCTTTGTCACTTCCTCGATAAACTCGATCAAGTTAGTGAGACACGACCTCCCCTTCACAAAACCATGCTGCCTCTCACTAATATGCCCATTTGCTTCCAAATAGTGGTAAATCCTGTCACAAAGAACCTTCTTCAATAATTTCCCTACCACTGACGTAAGGCTCATCACCTGTAATTTCATGGATTATCCCTGCTACCCTTCTTAAACAATGGAACAACATTGGCCATTCTCCAGTCCTCTGGGACCTCACCCGTAGCCAGTGAGGATACAAAGATTTCTGTCAAGGCCCCAGCAATCTCCTCCCTTGCCTCCCTCAGTACTCTGGGGTAGATCTCATCTGGCCCTGGGGACTTATCCACCTTAATATTCTTCAAGGTGCCTAACACCTCTGCTTTTTTGATCTCAACATGATCCAGGCTATCGACACACTCTTCCCTAGACAAATCGACCGCTAAGTCCTTCTCTTTGGTGAATACTGATGAGAAGTACTCATTTAGTATCTCTCCCATTTCTTCTGGCTCCGCACACAGATTCCCACCTCTGTCCCTGAGCGGGCATACCCTTTCCCTGGCTACCCTCTTGCTTTTTACATATGTATTAAAGGCCTTGGGATCTTCCTTAATCCTGGTTGCCAATTACTTTTCATGACCCCTTTTAGCCCTCCTGACTCCTTGCTTAAGTTTCTTCCTACTTTCTTTATATTCTCCACGGGCTTAATCTGTTCCCAGCCTTCTAGTCCTTACAAATGCTTCCCTTTTCTTTTTGACTAATCTCACAATATCCTTCGTTCTCCAAGATTCCTGAAACTTGCCATACTTATCCTTCCTCCTTGCAGGAACATGCCGGTCCTGAACTCTTATCAACTGACGTTTGAAAGCCTCCCACATGTCAGTTGTTGATTTGCCCTCAAACATCCGCCTGCAGTCTAGATTCCTCAGTTCCTGCCTAATATTGTTGTAATTAGACTTCCCCCAATTAAGCACCTTAACTCGAGGACTCCTGTTATCCTTATCCACCAGTACCTTAAAACTTGCTGAATTATGGTAACTTTTCCCGAAATGTTCCCCTACTGAAACTTCGACCACCTGGCCGGGTTCATTCCCTAATACCAGGTCCAGTATTGCCCCTTCCCTAGTTGGACTATCTACATATTATCTCAGGAAGCCCTCCTGGATGCCCCTTACAAATTCTGCACCATCCAAAACCCTAGCACTAAGTGATTCCCAGTCAATATAGGGAAAGTTAAAATCACCCACCACAACAACCCTATTGCTTTTACATCTTTCCAAAATATGCCTACATAACTGTTCCTCAATCTCCCGCCGGCAATTGGGAGGCCTATAGTAAACCCCCAACATTGTGACTGCACCCTTCCTATTCCGGAGCACTATCCATATTGCCTCGCTGCATGAGCCCTCCGAGGTGTCCTCCTGTCGTACAGCTGTGATATTCCCCTTAACCAGCAGTGCAACTCCCCCACCTCTTCTACATCCCTCTCTATCCTGCCTGAAACATCTAAATCCTGGAACGTTTATCTGCCAATCCTGTCCATCCTTCAACCAAGTCTCTGTAATTGCAATAACATCATAGTCCCAAGTACTAATCCAAGCTCTAAGCTCATCTGCCTTGCCTGTTATACTTCTCGCATTGAAACAAATGCATTTCAGACCCCAAGTCCCACTGTGTTCAGTAATTTCTCCCTGCCTGCCCTTCCTCTTAGTCCTACTGGCCATATTCACTAGTTCCCAGTCATTTATTTTACCTGCTGACCTATTGCTCTGGTTCTCACCCCCTGCCATATTAGTTTAAACCCTCCCGAGTGACACTAGCAAACCTCGCAGCCAGGATATTGGTGCCCCTCTAGTCTAGATGCAACCCATCCTTCTTGTACAGGTCCCACCTGCCCCAGAAGAGATCCCAATGATCCAGATATCGGAAACCCTCCCTCCTACACCATCTGTTCAGCCACGTGTTTAGTTGCACTATCTTCCTATTTCTAGCCTCTAGGCCATCCCCCCCAACAGTATCCAAAACGGTATACCTGTTAGAGAGGGAGACAGCCACAAGGGATTTCTGCACTGACTGCCTGCCCCTTGGTTCAAACATGGAGAAAAAAGCTGAACTCCAGAGGTGAGGTGAGAGTGACTGCCCTTGACAAGAAGACAGCATTTGACTGAGTGTGGCACCAAGGATGCCTAGCAAAACTGGAGTTAATGGGAATCAGGGGGAAAACTCTCCACTGGTTGGACTCATACCTAGCACAAAGGAAGATGGTTGTGATTATTGGTCAATTATCTCAGTCCCAGGACATCACAGCAGGAGTTCCTCAGGGTAGTGTCCTAGGCCCAACCATCTTCAGCTGCTTCATCAATGACCTTCCTTCCATCATAAGGTCAGGAGTGAGGATGTTCACTGATGATTGCACAATGTTCAGCACCATTCATGGCTCCTCAGATACTGAAGTCCAAATGCAGCAAAACCTGGACAATATCGAGACTTGAGCTGACAAGTGGCAAGTAACATGCATGCCACACAAGTGCCAGACAATGATCATCTCCAACAAGAGAGAATCTAACCATTGCCCATTGCCTTTGGCATTAACATCACTGAATCCCCCATTCTGGGGGTTACCATTGATCAGAAAATGAACTGGACTAGCCAGATAAATACTCTGGCTACAAGAGCAGGTGAGAGGCTAGGAATCCTGTGGTGAGTAACTCACCTCCTGACTCCTCAAAGCCTGTCCACCATCTACAAGGCACAAGTCAGGAGTGTAATGGAATACTCTCCACTTGCCTGGATGAGTGCTACTCCAGAAACTCTCAAGAAGCTTGAAACCATCTAGGACAAAGCAGCCCACTTGATTGGCACCCCATCCACAAACATTCACTCCCTCTATCACCGATGCACAGTAGTAGCAGTGTTTACCATCTACAAGATGCACTGCAGGAGCTCACCAAGGCTCCTCAGACAGCACCTTCCAAATACATGACCACTACCATTTGGAAAGACAAAGGCAGCAGACCCATAGGAACACCACCACATGGAAGTTCCCCTGCAAGCCACTCATCATCTTGACTTGGAAATATATCGCCGTTTTTTTCAGTGTCGCTGGGTCAAAATCCTGGAACCCCCTTCTGAACAGCACTGTGGGTGTACTGACACCACACGGACTGCAGCGGTTCAAGAAGGCAGCTCACCACCACCTTCCCAAGGGAAACAAGGGACGGACAATAAGTGCTGGCCTAGCCAGCGATGGCCAAAACCCATGAATGAATTAAAAAAAACTCACAAGTCCATCACACATTCACTGGTATCTCACTCACTGCCAGCTCAAGAGGGACATCAGCACTCACTCTCTCACACACACCCTCACATCTCCATCTGGCCTCATCTCTGAGGAGACTTCCTCCTCAGCTCTCACCCTGTTGAGGCCACTTTCACAGATCAACATCTGCCCACACACAGACACCGTGCTATACCCCACTTCCCCAAGCAAGCCCTAGCCCTGCAGCTGTTTAAAAGTCTCACCACTGGGCTGGTAGGTAAACACCTGCCTGTGAGCTCCGCTAAAGGCGATGTGGTGATGCCTGCGAAGCCTGGTGCTGATGACTGGAAATGTTGCCCGGAGCAAGGCAGGCAAACGAACATCAAAGTCCTGAGTGAAGCGCAAGTCGCCAGGTGCAATTATGTCGACGTGAGCTCATGGTCCAGCAGGGGGGACGATTCCAGCCAGCATGGCTTAGAATGAGATGCTGAAGTATTGAAATCAGGTTCCGGATGTGTGGTGGCAGAAAACGTGGCCCGCCATTGATGGGTGGAGCGGACGATCGCAAACTGGTTTTATGATGATGCGAAACCAATTTTTGCGATATCCTGAGATTTTCCACCCACACCCACTACGATGCCCACCGCAAACAGCAGCAGAAAATCCCGGCTATATGAGAGGGTTTTCAGTCTGGTGTTGGAAACCGGAATTCAGAACCAGTTCTGGGTCCCGACCCCACAGGGCGTGGTCCAGCCAGACACCTGCACCTGGATTTTAAAAGAGCCAGGCCAATTATTGGCAGGGAACAGGCTCCCTGTCCAATTAAGGAAGGCAGGCTGGTTCCTGAGGCTGGAGGACCAAGGGGAGGCCCTCCACCCTCGACACATCGGCAGCCCAATCAGCTGAGGTGGGAGCTGCTGGTTAGTGATGGAGAAAGAGAGGATGCAATATGGGAGGAGAAAAGGTCACATTTAAAAAAAATTGAAACAGCCACAGTTGCTTGGAAGTGATCGTGGCAGGATATACAGGCACAGCTTTGGCCCGGCAGCCATGACAGGTGCAGATCACAGGGTCCTTCACAGGAGGAAGTGGGATCCGTCCCCCTTTTCCGATGTGAGGCCCCCATGGTTGCCCAGCTGTGATCAGGGCTGGTAACACTTGCCCACATTGCCGACTGGAAAGCCCAGCCACAGGCAAAAATAATTATTGGAGCATATTTCTTGAGTGGGGCCAACAAGGGAGAAGTTACAGTCAAGAAACCAAATGCCCCAAATGCCATGGAGTTTAACTTTTAACTCTTAACTTTTTAACTTTGTAACCTGTTCTGTAGGTTGCCTGGCCAACAGCCAGTTTGATTGATGGGCTTGACTGTTAGTTGTATGGATAAGTTGCACTACAAGGCGACAGCCAAAGGGCAGGTAGGATTAATAGTGGTGCAGGGGGAGAGCTCGTGGTGCGGCTGCTAGTAGACCATGGTTGGGGATGTTGGTGATCAAGGGTGGGTAGGCCAACAAATCGCTGAGGGGGGACTGTGGCATTTGTGGGAAACGGGAGTGTTGGTGTTTGGGGCTCAGGGTAATTGTGCAGGAGGTTAGGGAGGGGAGGCCTGGGATGCTGTGGGGAGATAGCGTATATGAAAGAGCTTTACACGTTTAGCTTGCTGGGACTGGGGGAAATACTTCTGTTCCTCCTGGCCCACAAACAGTGCTGTAAAAGCACTTAATTTATGGAGCCAGCCTTTCTCACCCATGAAGGCAAGCAGAGTTCCTAAAAGATTTTTAATTACTGTCATGTCCCCTGAGAGTGGATTTGTTTTTGCCTCCATTGTCCCCCATCGGGAAAAACTGAATGTGGATGGGTTTGAGACGTGCCAGGATTTATTTGAAATTTTTATCAATTTTAATTCCCACCCAATCCTAAACCAGACCACTTGGGAGTTCAAATTACACCCATAGGCTGGAATTTCCCAGCCCCTTTGGCATCGATTGTCATGGCAGGTGGGGGAGGACAGTATGGTGAGAAGCCAAAAATCGGTTTGATGCTGTCGTGAAACCAGTTTGCGATTGTCTGCTCCTGTCATCAATGGCGGGCAGCATTTTCCACCACCGCATGTCAGGAATGTCATTTTAATACATTTGTTTCTCATTATAACCCCTGTTCGCCCAAATCATCCCCCCACATTAAACTTACTGCCCACATCAGCGTGACTTCAGAACGTATGGTACACGACTGACTTTAAATGGTGTACACCTGGTAACCTGATCTTCAAGGGGAACTTGGAGGAGAGCACACAACCTTGCACAATGCTCGTGAGCATCGCCTGTAGGACATCAAGGAAGAGGTGCCGCGCATTCGCTGAGGGCACAGGTAAGTTGCTTTATCCTGACTGACTTTCAGTGCTGTGCCGGACAATGGCTCCAGTGTGGGTCAGGCTGGGGGGTATGGGGCTGGGTGAGTGTGGTAGGGGGCAAGGCAGCACAGACTGAAGGAAGAAGTAAACAAGCACATGCTGGGGGGGTGTGGAGGAACTGGGGAGTGAGGGAAGCGGCCATGCACTTGGAAAAGCTTGTCAAAAGTGAGCATTCTTCCGCAGCTGAGACCATTCAGCTGCAGCTCTATTGGCATGCTTGGAGTTGGGCCTCTGAAGCTCCTCTGCCCACTCATTCAATGCAAAAACATAAAAGTGCCACCAAATGCTCCAGAACTTTGCACCCCCTGGGCGCAGACTGCAAATTAATGAGCATTTTAGGGGGAAGCAGAACAATTGGCCGACTGGGCAAGTTACAGAATCCCCTTGCGAAAGCTGGCCATGGCACAGTCACTGGTGGAGGCGCTCAGAGCCCCTTGCAATGTCTTTATTAAGGTTTGGACCAGTCTCCCCCATGGTTCACGTTAACAGCGCAGACTTACAGTGTGGGTTAGGAGAATGCCTGCGCCTGAGCTGAGAGCACAGCATGCAGTCCAATGGGCGAAGATGCCGCCAATCGGTCAGCTGGAGTGGGGTTTTGGACAGCCATGAAGCGCACTAAACTTTGGCCATCCAAGTAGTGGCCAGAAATCTCCGTCTTTCGTGGAGGGGCCTTAAGAGAGGTTCTCTTAACCCACGTGTCTCTCTCCTTGACCTGTGGGAGGAGAAGATTGGGATCACTGAGCCTGCTGATTCAGCGGTATGCCTCATGGTTTAAAGATACCAGAGAAGAGGAAAAGAGTGGCGGAGGTAGCTGGATTGGCAAAGGTAGGAGCACCTCCCTCAAAATGAAGGGATGCCAGGGCTCCACAGGTGACCTGTGCAGGATCTCGCAAGCCTCCAAGCAAAAGTGCATCCAGGAGGTCACAGACACCATCTTCATGAAGGCACAGAGCTTTGTGCATTTCGCCTGGGAACAGGAAAACCAGAAAGCATGAGCGCTGGGATTTGTGCAGATCTTAGGTCTCCCACAAGTGCAGGGTGCCATCAACTGCACTCATGTGGTCCTTAGATCTCCATGGCAGCAAGCAGTCAACTATGTCAACCGCAAGGGCTTCCACTTGCTGAAGGCTCAGCTGGTGTGCAACCACCACAAAAGCATCTTGCAGGTCTGTGCAAGGTTCCCAGGGAGTGTCCACAACTCCGACATCCTTAGCAGGCCCCATTTCCCTGACATCTTCCTGGGTCCAGAGAGGCTGCTGGGTTGGCTCCTCAGGGGCAAGGGCTGCCCACAGAGGACGTGGCTGATGATGCCTGTGTGGCAGTCACAGACTGCAGTGGAGTGACGGTATATGAGGCTCATGCTGTGACCTGGACTCTGGTGGAGCAAACAATAGGCATTTTCAAAATGAGGTTCTGCTGCCTTGACAGATCCGGTGGAGCACTGCAATACTGTCCACTGAGGATGTCGCGCATCGTCGTCGCTTGCTGCATTCTCCACAACCTGGTACTGCAACAGGGGAAGACCTGGCTGAGGAGGAGGTGGAAGAGCTGTACTTCTCCTTCGATAAGGAGGGTGTCAAAAGGGATGACGGTAACGAGGTCCTCAAAGGGCAGGATGCCGGGGACGAGGCCATCGATTGGACAGACGAGGCAGGCATGCTCAGGAGACCCTCATAGCTGCTAGATTCATGAAGGATGAAAACGAAACATAGGACAGTCCTGACATCCTCACCTTGCATCTGTGAATGTTTGACTCCTGTGTGGTTGATGGCAGCGCACATACCCACAGCGCTGAGGTTCATGTCATAGAGATGCAGTGGAGGCCCTAATAGTGGCTCGATTACAGGAGGATAATGATGCAGTGAGGATGCTCTATAGATCTTCACATTGGCTCTGTGAATGTCTGACTCCTGTCTGGCTGAGGGCAGCTCGTTTGTGCTCTGTGATCAGGGTCATATCATGGGGACGCAACTGTGAAACTTTAAGTGCACCTTATCCTTTGTAAGCCTTCAACCCCTGTGACCTTCAGGAACACAGCATCACTGGTCACAGATGCTGAAGAGATGTGGGGCCAGCCCCACATTAAAGGTGCTGTGAACACAGGGAGAGAATGACGGAACTCTGTGAAGCCTGCATACGACATTCTGGCAGCAATAACGAGTACCATCGAGGTGCAGGCATCACTTATTTGTCCAGTGAGTGTGAAGCCGGACCATCACTTTGGTGAAGGCTACACACTGCAGAGGGAACAGGCCCTAGATGGAGACACCTGCCTTTATCTTGTGCAGGAGCCAAGTTCTCACATCCGAGTGACACAAATACTGCTCATCATATCAAGCAGCCATAGACAAGGAGACATTTTGGGAGTTTATTTACAATCATGAACATTATATACAAGCGATTAACACCTGTGCCCAGGCTGTGCAACTAAATCTTAACATTCCAAACCCTACCTTGGTGCTCCTTAGACATCCACAGCGGAGGTGGATGCAGCCTGCTGACTGCTATGCCCTGTTGTCTGTGATGAACTTAGCAGGTGTGCTCTGGAGGGCCAAGACCTGGAGGGCCCCGGCCTGCTTTCTGGACCTTGCTGTGTGGCAGTGGCACCCTCCTTGGCCTGGGGAGCTGGAGCTGCTGGGGTCACAGGGAGAGGGAATTTGGATGGGCTGGAAACTCCCGGAGTTACCTGGATGGATGGCACCTACTGCTCCTCCTCCCTATGGTTGCCTGAGGGTCCCTGGGTGACTCCTTGAGGAGAAAGGGGAGCTGGAGTGAGATCGTGCTGCCCAGCACCCTTCTTGCATTGACACTGTTGGAGGCCAACTATGACGTCAGTGATGGACTTGAGCCCGTGCAGTAGTGCAGGACCGATGTCCTGGACCAACGCCTCTATGCTGGCCACCAACCTACCAGTATTGACCTTGGTGTGCCGGCAGGCTAGTACTATCACCTCAGACTGAAGGTGGACAGACCCCTCCATTGTGTCTTGCAATCTGAGGAGTGCAGCGGACATCCCTTCCTGATGTTTCCGAGCTTGCCTTTGCAGCTCCAGCAACTGAGGTGTGACTGAGTCCAGAGGCTCCTCATCTGACTCAGACTTAGCAGATTTCTGGCCTCCAGCAGTCCTCTATGTGCTGGAAAGCTGGGAGGTCCATGCCGCCTCCTGCCATGGATCAGACAGTGCGATGTGCTCACCAGACTGTGATCCCAATGCTACTCTTGAACTAGGTCCCACCGAGGTGTGTGTCTTTGTGCTGGTGGAGGGTATGGTTGAGCGCTATGACGAGTCTCCATTTAGAGTGTCATCAGACCCTGCTTCTGAGGTGTCTTCAGGCTTGAGACGAGGCCCTGGGTTGTGGACCCCCTTAGCTGCTTCCCAGATGTACCTGTGAAAGCAAGGAGAGATAATTAGTACATGGCTGGGGACTGCGGAACAGGGGAACTGACTCACAGCATGGTTGTCTGATGGATGTTGTACTGCGGGATTCTCACTTGGTTGAGCACCACCGATCTCACCATCAGCACAGGAACAGTCCAGATAGCCTCCGGCCAGCTGGATGGCTCTATTTTCAAAGTCTGTAAGAACCTTAATGTCGGGCATTTATCCACCAATCTGTGATCTCTCCCTTTTGTTGTTGTTGCTAGACCAGATGATAAGGATGTCTGGCATGTGTGGGTGGTGAGTGGTGCCATGGATGGAATGAGGACATGATCCGCAGGGCAGATGAAGGTGTGTGTGGGAGAGTGAATGGTGATGTCCCTTGAACTGGCAATGAGTGAGATCCCTTTGGATTTTTGATGGGTTTGTGAGTGTATGAGTTGAGAGTGATGAGAAGAGTGACTTACGCTGGTGGAAAGAAAGACATCATTCCTCCTCTTTTGACACTAGTTGGCTGTCCTCTTTTGCAGGGCATTGGTGCTGACCACCGCTGCCACCACCTCCCATGCTGGATTAATGACCTTTCTTGCTGGTCTTCGTCCAGAGCGAAAGTAGATGACTTCACAGCAGCTCTCCACCGCATCCAGTAGGTGCCCGAGGGAAGTGTTGCTAAATTTTGGAGCAGCATGTTTCCTCCCTTTGGCAGCCATGGCTTTTCAGCAGCTTCCGATTCCTTAGAGAGTGCTAGCTCTGTGCAAGACGTGCTTTAAATATGGTGCCTGAATTATTGAAGATCTGAGATGTCGGCGGGGTGGGCAAATCAGAGGCTGCCCCACCAGTGATCCAGCATATTTCCCGGGAATGCATTATTAATGAGGTGGGATGCGCCAGGAATTGGACAATATGGTGCAAAAACCTGTCATTGCAGCTGGCGGGTAAAGCATCTTTCTTCCCGCCCGCTACTGCATTTTGTACAAATCTGGGACAACTCTTCCTATGGAGTACAGGAACAAGGAAATGATGCTAAATCTTTTAAACCAAAGGTTAGACCCCAGCTGAATATTGAGTATTGAGGCCAATTCTGGACACCATACATTAGCCAGTATGTCAAGGCTTTAGGGAGAATGCAGAGGAGAAGTACGAGAACGCTACCAGGGATGAATGACCAGTTGTATTGAGAACTAGTGAAACTTGCTTTGTTCTCTTTAGAGCAGGGAAGGTGAAGGGGAGATTTGATACCAGTGTTTCTATAGAGTAAATAGAGAAATTGTTTCCAGTTGGTTGCCAGAAAAAAACAGCTTTGACTTAAGTGGCAAAAGAACCAGAGGCAATATGAGGAATAACGTTTTTACACATTAACTTGTTATGATCTGGAATGTAAGAGTAGCTGAAGCAGATTCAATAATATATCTGAGAAGTGAATTGGATAAATACTCGGAAGAGAAAAAAATTCAGGGCTTTGGGAAAAATACTGGTAAGTGGAGCTAATAGGATAGCTCTTTCAAAGGCCTGGCACAGGCATGAAGGGCTAAATGGCTACCTTCTCTGCTATTTCAGTCTATGATTCAATGATCACAAACATGAATTTGCAATTATTGAAAGTGAATCATATTTGATGTATATATTTGCAAATTATTTTTATAAAAAGCCTGAGCCTGTGATATTGTGACAAACAATATCAACTCCTTACATGTAGTGCTGGTAAGACAGATTCTGGCACTTCAGTCCTCCCCTACTTTTGTTTTGTTCCCGTTATATTTCTCACTCTATCTATATAAAAGTGAATAATATTAGCTTGAATTTCAGCACAATCTGGTTATCTCACTGTTTGAGTACTGAATCATGGCACTGCAGAGCATTGTGTTTATAAAAGTATACTAATGAGGTAAACTATAGGAAAATCTTCAAATCTGAGGATGGAGCTGTTTAGTGGATAATTTGCAAGGCCCTTACTGAGTTCTTGAGCAAGATCAGCATATAATTTGATTTGTATTCATGCTCAGTGTGCTGTCGCTGCTTTCAGTATGTGGGGAAGGGACAAAAGAAAAATCAGGAAGTGAAAAATGTGGAGGAAAATACTTAAATAAACCCCTTTTCAAAAAGAGGACCTTGGCTATGGGTTAGGGGTGAGGTTACCTATTAAATATATTGTAAGAAGCATTCCCAATCCTAACAGGAGAGGAGGCCACCAATATAAATAAACTAAGACTGAATGGAACTGGTGGCACTGTGAAAAGAAAAGGACAATTACTGCTCCGTAACAATACAGACTCAGCAGTTATTCCTCTTATGACTTTTCCAATGGAGCTGGAGATTCACCTGCTTTGGTCAATTTTCAATCACAAATTAAGAGTCTTATATAATTCTGTCATATGGCCTGCATCTGTTTGAACAAAATAATATAACAAAAAGGGAAACAAAGGGCTGAATTTTATGTCCACTTATCCCTCTGGAGGGGGGGGATTGTCGAGTAGGGGGAAGAGCGTAAGATGGGACACCTGCCATGCCCATTGCCTAACCGCTGTGGCACACATCTGCAGGTATTTTACCCATGTCGGGGAGAGGCATTGTATCTGTGGACCAATTGAGGTCCAATTACTGGCCACGCAAAAGCCCCTTCCAATCACTGCTCTGATTTATCCTGCCCTGGGGGAAATCTACACCAAGTGTCCAGTCTTATAGCTGGGCAGGGTTGGAGTGCCTCCTGTTTGGCTACCCTGTGCCCATTGGAAGCCCCACTTAAGGTACTCCTCATGTTTCCCTTCCCACCCTGTAGTAATTATAGTTTTGATAAGAGTAGGACTGTAGCTTTAAGAATAATCCTGTGTTGTAAGATCACATTGGCCTCCAGTGCCCCGGATTCGAAGACCTTCAGTGAATTAGTAGACCTTATTAGGGGATACTTTTCAACCCCAGCATTCAGTCACAATGCAGAGGTTCAGGTTCAATTCATGGAATAGAGCCCTGGGGGAGACCATTGCTACCTACGTGGTGAAATTAAAACAACTAACAGAATATTGTGATTTCAGTGAAACCATGAATGACATGCTCAGGGATCGTTTGCTTTGTGGCATGCAGGAGGATGCTATTCAGCGAAGATTGCTGGCTGAAGTGAATCTTGATTTTAAGAAGGCATTAGAAATAGCACTTGCGATGGAAAGCTGTTAGATCCAGTGCCCTGGTTTGTTAAGGCTAAAGGATTCGGGTTGCACACTTGTTTTGGGGTGACTGAGTTGGTACCTAGACAGAGAAGATCAGTAAACCTTTCTTATAAGAAACACATTCTGTTTATTTACAAAAGGAACACAGCAGCTACACTTGTGTGCTTACAATTCAAAACTCTTTCTTTACTCGTCAGACTCTAACTCAAGAATACTCTCCAGAGGTAGCCCGTGGTACTCTGCTATTGGGCAGCAAGATCATGTGATCTTACATTACAACATTTGTTTTAAAGCTATAGTACACATCAGATTACTACATCCCTCCCTCTTTACTCAGAAACACATTTTACAATTTTTCTCAAAATATCAAATTATTCACACAGATAAATAGTTTACAAAGTCAGTTTTTCTGGGGGTTTTCTTATACATGTAGAAGGTCTCAGCTGTACAGCTTCTGATATCTTATCTGGATCTTCCTTTACTGTAGTCGTGTGAGCAACTAGTTCTTCAGTAGGTACCTGCAAATCTGCTTCTTTGACTCTTTCGGGTACAGTCGGTTCTTCAGGCATATCTGTGCTTGATTGAGTTCTTTCAACAGGAGATGATGATTCAGTCATGAATGCTGGTGGAATCATTTCTGGGTATTTTGTTTCTCCTCTCCTTATATGATCCGCATGTTTCCGTATGACTTGATCTTCCACTTTCACGTGGTAGCGCTTATTTCACCAAGCAACCATGTTGGTCCTTCTCTAAAATTCTTTACAAATACTTTCGCTTCTATGTTAAACGTCCAGTCATGACTGTGACAGTCATGTCCAATTTTCTGACTTTTCTGACTACTTTCCACCTTCCGCCATAAGTTTGGCATAGTTAGGCTCAATCTTGAACGGAGACGGCGCTTCATCAACAATTCCATAGGTGTGACACCTGTTATCGTATGAGGGGTGGTTCTATAATGGAAAAGAAAACGTGTTCATTTAGTCACTATAGAATCTCCAGACAATTTTTTCATACCATATTTGAATGTCTAAACTGCTCTCTTGGCCAGTCCATTTGAAGAAGGGTGGCATGGTGAAGTTTTCACATGAGTAATACCGTTGAGGCTGATAAATTGATGAAATTCAGCACTCATAAATATTATTCCATTCTCAACAAGTTTTCTATTTCTCCATCCATCCCAGGCCACCACACATAGCTTCATTTTGTAAATTCCGGGATGTGCACTGTAAAGTTCAGATAACAATGGCTTTTGTCCTTTTGGAGGAACAATCACTCATGCTCCCCACAATAAAATAATTTCCTGGCTGGTTATTTTCTATCTTCCCTGGAAACATGATTTTATTTCAACAGATTCTTGTTCTTGTGATCAACCATGAAGAACTTGATCTCGGACTTTGGATAACACTGGGTCGCGATTTGTCCAATCTTTAATCTGTCTAGCACGTATCGTGATGAGTCCAGGAAGTTCAATAACAATATGAATTTTTGAGGAATTGGAACATTCTCATCTTTTACTTGCAAGGGTGAATGACTGAGTGCATCTGCGTTTGCAATTTGACTTCCGGGTCTATAAATGAAAGTTTACTCATACGTTGCCAAGATCAATGCCCATCTTTGTACTCTTGCTGAGGCTATAGTGGGTATAGCCTTGACTTCGCTGAACAATCTCAATAATGGCTTGTGGTCCAATATAATAGTAAAATAACGACTGTGTACATATTGATGAAACTTCTTAACACCAAAAATGATTGACAGGCCTTTTTCTAATTGAAAGTGCCCTTTCTCTGCAGTATTGAGTGTTCTTGATACACATCCTGTAGGTCATTCTGATCCATCATCCATTCAGTGGGAGATGCGTCACACATTAATATCAACTCTTTTTTTGGGACAAAATGATTGTAACAACTGTGTCACTTTTGTGAAATCTTCTTCTTGTGGTGTTTGCCATGACCATCACTGGTTTTTCTTAAGCAAGTAATACAGTGGTGTCAGTTCAGTCGACAAATTAGGCAAGAAATGTCCATAGTAATTGATCATCCCCAAGAATGATTTCAGTTCGGATGTATTCTTTGGCCCTGGTACTTCTCTAATGGCTTTCACTTTTTCTTCAACTGAATGTAGGCCTTATGAATCTACTTTGTGACCTGGGTAAGTTACCTCTTTCACTTGGAATGTGCACTTTTCTTTTTTCAACCTCACTCCAACCTGTGAAAAATGTTTTAAAACTTCCTCCAAGTTCAATCAAATGTTCCCTTTCAGTGAGTCCAGTCACAAGAACGTCATCCAAATAAACTACAACATGGGGCAATCCCTACAGTAAACTTTCCATGGCTCTTTGGAATATGGCGCAAGCTGAAGATACGCCAAAAGGTAAAGGGATGTATTGGTACAACCCTTTGTCTGTATTAATGGTGACAAACTTCAGGGAGGCCTTTCCTTAATTCCAATTGTTGATAAGCATGACTCATATCTAGCTTCATACAGGCAGGTCCACCTGCCAGCTTGGCGTATAAGTCTTCAATTTTTTGTATGGGGTGTCTGTCCAACTTAGCCACTTTATTGACTGGTAATTTGTAGTCCCCACAAATTCCAATATTTTGGTCAGGTTTGAGAACAGGTACAATTGGTGCTGCCCACTCTGAAAACTGCACTGGTTGTATTGTCAGGAGCAGGCGTGGAGCCAATTGCTGCCCCGCAATCGGCTCCGCGGCACCATTTTATGTGGGTGGGCTCATTAAGGCCCACCCAGCGTGACGCATGGCTGGTAGCCCTCAGCGCTACCTGTGCGGGATGGGGGGTGGGGGGGGGGGGGGGGATGGAGGAGGGAAACTCGGAGCCTGCGCTCTTCTGCACATGTGCACGAAAGAGCGCAGCAATCTCCCTGAGGCATGGAGCTGCCTCAGGGAGATTAAGTACATGTTGAGATTTTTTAATAAAGAAACATAAAAATTATTTACACATGTCCCCTCATGTGGCAGTGTCACATGAGCTGGGACATATTTATGAAATGTGCAAAAATTATTTATGTATTTAATAAAATCTTCAGGAAGCCTCATCCTGCCCGTGGATGAGCTTTCCTGAAAATTGCGAAGGCTGCTTGAGCTCTTCACCTGCCCGCCAACCTTAAGGTTGGACAGGCAGCGGTGATAATTACTTGAATTGTCTTTTTAATTGTTTTAACAGGCCTTTGACAGTTCGGTGGGCGTGCAGCCGCCTCTGGTGCGCACCTGCCGAACGAAAGATCTAAATTACGCGCGGTAATGTTGGGACGCACGCCCGATGTCACCACTCATCTTTTTACACGTTGGCATGTTGGGCCCGCCCCCACACTCCGATGTCAAAATTCTGGCCCCAGTTTTTCTAATCTGTCCAGATCAGCGTCTACCTTTTTCCACATTGCACAAGGTACTGGTCTTGCCTTCGTGCATCTTGGTATTGCCTCTGGATCTACATGAAACTTTGCTTGTAGCCCTTCAATCTTTCAAAGCTCGTCCTTGAAAACTGAAGCATATTTTTGTAGTAGCTCTGATAGGCCATTAGTTCTCAGTTGGACCATTTCAGTCCATTCTAATTTAATTTCTTTCAGCCAGTTTCGTCTGAGGAGACTAAGTCACTCACCTGCTAGCATCTTCAAGGGTAATCTCACTGTTTGACCTCTGTAATGTACTGTGACTTTACATATGCCCTTGACTTGTATGTCTTTTCCTGTGTAAGTTTTCAATTTGGCATCAGTTTCTTTCAAATTTAGTTTACATTCCCCATGATTCAGGTATTTAAAAGTATGCTCACCTGTCACCATAGTGGCTGCTCCAGTATCCACCTCCATTCTGATAGGTCTCTCATTCACTCTCATGGTTACAAAGGCAGGTGCTGTTCTTCCTGCCTTTAAGTTATATAACAAATAAATATCTGATTATATTACTTCAGGCTCTTCAATGCTGTTAATCTCATTGGGTTTTTGCTTTTGTCTGAAAGTATATCTGATTCTATCTTTACAATGTCTCATGAGGTGTCCATTTCATTGACAGAAAAAACGTTCAATCTTTTAAAACTGTGATTCATGACAAGGTTGTCTGCTTCCACCTCTGTTACTATTGTGCCATGTTTTTGCTGCTAAATTATCTCTTTTAATTTGTCTGCTTGTGATGGCTGCTTCCCACTTCTGAGTAAAGCTTTGCACTTTCGCACCCTTTTTGGCTGAGGCTCCCCGCCCAACATGGAGCACGGCGCCATTTTGCGCTCTCTGTATGGCTTTTGAGTCTCGCACTGCACCTTGCATTGCCAGAGCGATTTCTAATGCCTTCAGAAAATTTAATTTGTTTCAGACAGTAATCTCTTCTGAATCGCATCTTCATTTATACCGCACACCAAACGATCTCTAAGCATATCATTGATAGATGTACCAAACTCGCAATATTCAGTTAATTGTTTCAGACTTGCCATATAACAAGCAACTGTCTCCCCTGTGGCTCTACTCCTTGAGTTAAGTTTGAACCGTTGCACTGTCACTGGTGGCTTGGACTGGTAATGATTCTTTACGAGGTTCACTAAGTTATCAAAACTTTTTGAGTCTGGGGCACTGGGCGCCAACAAATTTCAAACTAATCCATATGTCTTACTCCCATGCATGGATAAGAGGATCGCGTGCTTCTTCTCCTCCCCCGTGATGTCTTTCGCGAAATGTTCAACATAATGAGACCAGTCATCCGAGGTTGGATCGAAAGGCTCAACTTTTCCAAATTGCAGCATGCTCTGAGGGGATTGCTTCGATGACCAGGAAGGAAATTTTTCTTTACTTACAATTACCCTGTGAGGTACGGCCGGATTTCGGTCCTTCTGATTTCCTTCGTTCATTCTTGCTTTTTACCTCGTCCTTTTGTGTCTTTTCTTGCTTTTCACTCTCGTTGCCAGTTCGTTGGATCCAGTGCCCTGGTTTGTTGGAGCTAAAGGGTATGACTCTAACTCAAGGCCCACACTACTCTGCTATTGAGTACCAAGGTTATGTGATCTTACATTACAACATTTGTCTTAAAGGTATATTACACATTAGATTACTACAAAAGTGCTATAAGGGATTCACAAGTGATTCATGGTGCGCAAAATGGTGCAGTTTTCCTAGTTGGGCGCGAACGGTCAGCTGAACGTGATGCGAAAAGCTGGGACTCTCCTGCGAAGCGGGGAACAGCCCCCGCTAACCAAAAATTTAGAGGAAACAGCTCGGCAGCAAATTGAAAAACCAGCTTTTAGCGACGTCGAAACAATCAAACTCCTAGCAATTGGCAATTTAAAAAGATGGAGTGTTATTTTGGCACAGAAGTGGGTAAATATTGAAACATTGCAAAGCAAGATTAAAACAGGCTTCCAGGCAACAAATGAAGCCTAATGAAATATATAGTGTGGAAGAGCCAAACACAACCAATTCTGACATCTATTCCTTATTCAACATGAAAGTTGGGAAGACAGAGCCAATTACTGTCACATTGCAAGTGAATGGTAAACCCTTAAAAATGGAAGCAGACACAGATGCTTGTACCACAGTAACGGGAGAACACACTTTCAGATATTTAAATAAAGGTGCTCAATAATTAAATTTGGAACAAACTTCTGCCGCATTGAAAATGTACACAGGTGAAGAAATCCAGGTATTAGCAGAGTAACTGTTTATTATAGACACCAAGCAGCACAACTACTAGTGATGGTATTAAAAGGTACAGGATCAAGCCTTCTAGGTCGAAATTGGTTGAAGGGAATTAACCTTGATTGGTCAGTGAGATTTCAGCAGGAAGTTGGAAGAATTCATGTCTCGAGAAATGAACAATGCAAGGCTTCACAAAGAGCCTGGAGGGTCCAAGGACCGCAACTGGATGAAAAAGGAATGTGTAGCCATTCAGCAACCTGAGGAAATGAAGACTGTCTTAAACAATGACATGGAAGAATAGCAGAAGAAACTCAAGGCGACTCTGCTGAATGACAGAATTCAAGATGAAACAAGTGAGTTTCGCAAAGAAAAGGAAAACCCCTTTAAAGACCTTCACACACAACAAGGATTCCTCAGGTCAAAGTTTGTGCCTCTGGGAAATTATGAAGCGAAATAGGAAGAATTTAACGTCTGTCTGAACAAACTTAAGAACCAGTTGGCAGGTGTTGGCAATGTTCAAGGTTTCGGGAAGGAAATCAACAGATACAAGTAGGAGGCAGAAGGCTGAAGAATCAGCTGAATGAAGCTAAAGAGGCTTTGAAAGCAAAAGTCATAGAACTTTGCAAGATGTGAGTAAATAATGAAGTCATGGGTAGCTCATCTATTGAACTAAGACAAGCTGAGATTTCATCTGAGAGAAGTCTGGCCAACAGTGAAGTCAAAAAAAAGGCCGAGAATAAATCTTGTGGTAGAAAGAAGAAGACATGTAGTAAGAGGATGCAGAATTACTGATGAGGCACCATCTTCGAACAAGACTAAGCCTGATACTTCCCAATTTGGAGGGGAAGGTGGAGAAAACTCAAGGGAACCAAAAAGCGACTCATGATTTGCATAGTCATGAATGATAATTTACTTTTGGAGAAGTATGTAAGGAATTTCAGTGGAAGACCGAAGTGGTTACCTGGTAAAGTAAGCTCTGTGACCGGACCATTGTCATACCATGGGGAAGTAGAGGGCCAGATCACCCATAAGCATGTGGATCATTTAAGAAAAAGAGAGCTACCGCAACAAAATGATGTTCCACCTGTAACCATTGCTGAACCTGTGGTTCCTGTTGAAGTTACTCAACCAAGGATAGACATACCCAATGTCTCTGTCGGAGTAGAAGACACTGAACTGCCTGTGCCTAATGAGGCACCTGATGTTAATATGGTTCCAGAGAATGTGGCTCCTGTCAAAGAATCAGAAGTCATGGAGCTACAACGTTCCACACGGATTAGGAAACCACCTGAAAGACTGAGCTTGTAATTTCATGACCTGTGTAAGTATTGTAATGTCATGAGATAAGTATCCTTGTAAATACAAAATGTACAGAAAAGTTAAAGGGGGAGGAATGTAGTAATTATAGTTTTGATAAACATAGGACTGTAGCTTTAAGAATAATCCTGTGTTGTAAGATCACATGATCTGGGTAAACCAGTGAGTTAGCAGTGTGGGGAACCTCTAGGAGAGAGTTGTTCTTTAGTTATAGAGTTTGATGCACACATGTAGTTGCTGCTACTACCTTGTAAATAAAGTTAAATATGTCCACCAAGAAAAGTTGCATGGAAAATCAACTCTATAACACGGCCCTCCCATTGATCCCGGATCCCGCCCCTCTCACCATGGCCTGCCCTTTCCAGATCCCTGACTTACCTGAAAGTCCAGGCTCTATTGGCATCTCCTCTTTGGGAGTGCATCATGCAGGCCCAGAAGTGGCCACCGTTCTGGGTGTTGTTAATGGGACAAGAATTCTGTCAGCCTTTTGATTGGCACCTCAGAGAAGTGGAATTCCTCTCCAATGGGGGAAGAATGCCTGACTCAAGGTAACTAAAGGCCCAATAGATGTTAAATGGCTGCGGAACGAGGCAGTCAAATTCGGGCCCACTCGTCCCCAACTTTTATGTCAGGGTGGGGGAGGCACAAGGGCCCCACCTCCCATGTAAAATTCAGCCTGTATTTTACAGGTGTGTGAGAGTGGACTGCTTGGAATCCCAGAAGGAAAGTTGGTCCTGAACAGGCTGACTTTTCAAAAACCTGCTGCGCAGCTACAACACGGGTTAAACAGGCTCAGAGAATCGGTCTTGCACCCCTTAGTGGACAGGAAGTCCCACCCTCAAGAGTCGCCAGTCAGTCTCACTTTATGGCCTCCTGTTGGATGTGTTTTCGGTGAGGGGCACATAAAATATGTTGGGTGCTCAGCCCACCTCATTCCCGCCCACCCCTGGCCTGCTCCCCATAATTCAGCAGCTTGAGCAGTCCTGGCAGTGTGAGATCTTAGCAGTGGGCACTGCTAGGCCGGAAGGAGGAGCAGGAAGAATGATGCTGGCGACCGGATGCAGGTAAGTCCTGGGTTTTTAGGCCAGGGAGGGATTGGAGAGTCTGGGAAGATGGAGTTAGGGTGGTGGAGGGCCAGGTTTTAGAGGGCAGGCAGCGAGGTTAATGATGGAGGGGTTGATGTCTTGGGGGTGGTTGGGGGGGAGTGCGGGGCAATGTGCGCAGGGCACCTCCTGATTTATAAGGCCCCCTCTCGTTCCTGCATTTTCAAAGAAGCCCGTTCAAAAATAGCCTTTGCATTCTGGCACCATCTGCTCACGAACTACCACCCCCAAACACCCCCACCCCCCCAACTTCACCAACTGCCCAGCATTTTATGGGAGCAGAGGGGATTTGAGGTCCTTAATTGCCATCAATTGGGCAGTTAAGGGCCTCAATAGGCCTAAGGGTAGGTTGCCTAGTGACTTATTCCTCCCACGCCCCCGGCAACGTATTATAGAGGGTGGGCAGGTATGGGGTGGGCTAGACGCTCAAGATATTTTACATGCCGTCCATCCCCCCACAACCGGAGGGGCAGGGGGGAGGCATGAAATCCAGCCCAATGTCTACCGTCAACCAGGACAATTGGGTAGCATTTTAAAATTCAGGGCTGGACTTGTTATTCCTTCCATCATTCACATATCCCCAGCATACTACAATGACACAGATTTTTAGCTATATAATAATACAATTCAGGGTTTTCTTGCATCCAGCCTTATGCTCCTCCTGTTTCTGTGAATCTCAAAAACTAGCTGTAGGTCCCAGTGACATCCAAGAAACCAACGCCTTGTGTCATCTGCTCCTGTAGTATGTATCAGTGCAACTAGCACCTCTTAGGGGGATTTTGTTGATTAGTTTGAGGACAGTGCATTGTGATAGAGTACAAGCAAGCAGAAGCAGTAGTGCTGCAAAAGAAGAAGCAGTAATGGACTAACTGGAGGGACAACACATGCCCTGCTCCATCAACATAGCTCTGGGTTTCTATTTAAAAGGGTGCCACCTGAGCAACAACATTTTCTGCTGTAATTAAGTCATTGTGCAGAGCACCTTGCAAGGTCTGGCAGCAGTTGAACAGTTGTTTTCCACTGTGGAGCTCAAGGTGATTGCAAAGGAACATTCAGTGAAGCCTCCAGTCAGAGTATATCTTGTCAACGCAAAGCAGTCCTGCACTTCAATCTGTAGCAAGGTGTCTTTTCTATCTTGAATATGTTGGGTAAAATCCAATGAAGAAACCATTATGCCAACCTCTGCAACTCTCATAGCTGCAGAGTGGTCTGCATCACCCACCATGCTAAGGGAGTACCTAACAGCAGGGATGTGGCTTAATTAGGCATTAAAAAACCGAGGACTTGAATTTATATAGTGGTTTTCATGACCTTTCGACATCCCAAAGCACTTTACTACAAATGAACACTGTTGTACTGTAAGAAATGCAGCAACTAATTTGCCTACAGCATGCCCCAGCATGTGAAGATATCCAGGTAATCTGTTTTTTGTGATATTGATTGAGAGAGAAGTATCAGTCAGGATAATTCCCCTGCTCTTTTTTGAAACAGTGCCATGGGACCTTTAGTGTTTTATCTGAAAGACAGAAGTGCAGCATGCCCTCAATACTCCACTGGAGTGTCAGCCTAGATTTTTATGCTCAAGTCTCTGAATTGGGACTTGAACTCATAACCATCTGAGGTATCACCTGAGCCATGGCTGATGCAGACATAGATGAGAATGCTGCCTCTCAGGGCAATCCACATACGTGCCTCTGAAGTTATGAACAATGTGCCAACCACTGTAAAACTGGACACAATGACACCAGTTGAAGACCTAGCTCTTAACCTAGCACTCAAGGGTACAGGGTCACCTCAAGACCAAATAGCTCCCATTGTCATCCAGCTCCGAACCACTTGGCTTACTCCTGTTACTGGGAAAACAATAAGAAAAAGCAAAGTATTAGTATATAGAACACATAAAACTTTCCAACCAAAATGGGAATGCAGCTGACTGATGGTATTCAAATGAGGTTGGGCAATTAAAATCTGGTGGACCTCCAACCACAACTTCCACATGGGCTTGCCATCCACTCCCACTGTGTTTTAAAATCAGTCGTCTTGTGATGCCCATTAATTATAACATTGGTGAAGTGGAACTTGTGGTTTGTGAAGGCCGTGGGATTGTGTGCAGGAGCCTGGATTGTGAAATGGAATGCCATAAATAATTCCCTAGACTTTAGAGAGCCCCGTGATATGAAATTGCCAGATTCCCTCATGCAGCTTTTATGTTTTTCAGGGAAACAATTATGATTATGTTTTCACTCATGAACAATGGCCTGAAGAGCAACAATGATCCATCTCTGTACTGCTGATTGATCGATGTTGCTGATGGCTTCTGCACTAGCTTGGAATGAGTTTGAGGGCTAAAACTCAGAGCTGTGGTGACCTTGACTGTAATTGATGGTGCACTCCCTGTAGTGGAGGTTGTCCAGTCTGATTCCAGCAGAGAGAAGAACACTAACCATCAAATACGGCAGGTAAAATTGGTCTTTGGCAGGGTGTAAGATGGCCAATGGAAAGGAAAATTGGGTTGTGTGTAAAATTAGCTGCTATTAGCTTCATATTGCCAATTTTACATTGCCACTGAAGACCAAATTCAACCCCAGAGTCTTCAAAGACAGTTTGTCTCAAACATTCCCAGGTCGGTATTCCTGGATTTGTGGATAATTCAAAGTGCATAAGGGCAGGTTCAAACAATCTACCTCTGGTGCAGTTGACCCTGCCTCGTTTCTGTCCTTTCAAGCACTTCTTCCATGTGCAACTAATACAAAAAGACAAATAATCATATTAATAATTTTGATCATAGCAATGATAAACATAGTTATCAAAAGTCTAGAACAGCAATCTCCAAAAACAAGCAAGCTGTAAAAAAAAGGTACCCAGTGAAAAGTTCAGCTTTTTCAAACCCAAACATATACTCAGGATAAACTGATTTTCTCTTTAATCACCGACTTCCTGTCAGCCTAGAATGTGCTCAATCCTGATGACCTATTTTAAATGAGCAATCTGAACACGTAGCCTATTCCCACTGAGAAAATAGTTTGCACTGATTTCCATTTCATTTGCATTTATTTTAATATTAAAATGACGCTTGTGCATGTTTTCATGTGAGAGCACTTTTAACCCGCCTAAATCAATGTAGGTCCAAGCAAAAGTGATTTAAACCAGATTTCTTTTGCACTAGATTGCTGCTTCTGCTTCACTGCAACTGGTGAATTGACTCTACTATTCTCAGCCTGTCTTCAAAATTGGAACCTTGCCTCAACTGACTACTTGTGGCTTATTTACCACACATAGTGCTAAAAGATAATGGGAATAAATTTCTGTAGGGGTTCTCCCAATTATCTGCCCTTGTGGTATTTATGTTGTTTCTCTTGTTATGATTCAGTTGGGAATTTTAATGCTTAAAGAGATATTTGAACACCTTGCTTTAACCAATAGAACTATGCCACGCGATTTCACTTTTTTAATGGAGTCCGCTGCTTCTAAGTGGATTCTTATAATACTTCCTGTGGTGTGGATGGTTGAACAGCAGACGGGGCTCAAACATGTAGGCTGGACGGAGAGGGAGAGGGAGGGTGGCCCACTCAGGGGTTCTGCTTGTTCAGCGTCTCTTCTGCTTCTGTTTTCTGGCTCAGAGAAAAGCAATTTCTTAAACACAAGAGAGGATTAGTTAGTCTCTCTCCAACAGACCGGTTACCCAAACATGGTCATGGCTAATGGGTTCCAGGTCCGTTGTTTACATGATTAGATTATGGCTTGATGAATTCCTCTCTCAGCCAGAGTTCATTGCCTGAGGTGATTATGTCTAATGCTTGATCCACACCCAGTTGAGTACCCAGGTAATTGTCTGGATGTTTTAGGAACAGGTTCAGGGATGGCCCATTCACACTCCTTCAATGTGATTGTTTCTGATGGGGTTTTCTAGTTGGGTTGACTCCATTATAATGCCTTTGGAATTCCTGAGGTACAGTTATGCAAATTTTCAACCATCTTAGAAACTGATGTTTCAAGTCACTGGAATGTTGTTTCAGTCTTTTAAAAATCAATCAGTGGTTTTCAGCCAGTAAATACATAAAGTCATTTTTGAAATAGAACATGGCTTATAAAAAAAATGCAACACCATTGTTATTTTTTTCCTGTGCATTTTTTCTCAAGTGGGCTGAACAGTCTACTATCCTCAAAATTAGCACTGATAGAAATATTACCCTTCCTGATGGAAGAGGTGTCCATGTACATCCATATCTTTCCTGAATAATTATATACTAAGATTTTTGAAGATTCAAATGTTTCCTTCTTAAGTTGCTTTGCTTTTGTCCCAAGTGTAACCAGCTACAACCTGGTGTCATGTGGCAAAATTGTCAGTTCATGGCATAACAACATTTCTGTGCATATTTTAATGAGGAGCATTGCTGCTGGCATATGCTGCCCACATCTCTACACCTTTCTGTTTACCCATTTTAATCTGTTTGTAAATGGGTGGATCACATTGAAATGCACACAGTATACAATAATTTGCAGAACTGCAAAAATGAGGTCAAAAGACAACTGCATGGATACACAATGTTCTTCGGACTCAGGAGTGTGTTTTTTCCTTCTTCCTTATTTACTTGAAGTGTGATGTGATAGTTTGTTCCCTGACTGTTACCTTGTCTTTCTCCTGTGCTGCTGTTCTGACAACCAGCTCAGAGAGGCTGCTGAACACGACAGCTGGTTTGGTCAATCTGGATGTTTATTAACTATTTTGGGACTCAATTATTTTTAATAGGAATGTACTTATGGTGTGTTATAAAACCTTTTACTGATACTTGTGATTTGCTGCATTTACACAGCTGTGCACCATTTCCCAACATTAAATTTAACAGACTGTTGCATCCTCAGCTGGTTTCTGCTAAGTAGATCTGGACCTGGTCTCCCATTTTGATAAAATAAATTTCTGTAGCTTTATTAATGGACTTCAAAAGAAAATAACAATACAGAATGCTGGAAATGCACAGGATATAGCTAAATGATTGGAAAAGAGAGGGTTTGCATGTGATTTTTCACCAAGACTTCAATTATTCGATCTGATTCTACCATTGGGAACCTAGGCACAGAATGGTGCTTGTAGGAAAATTGTGGCCTTGTATTGCCTGATTTTCTGTCCCTCCAAACTATTTCTCTATGAGCAATACTCTCATGGACCAGCCTAGTTTCCTTTTGAAACCATCCCTGCTATTTGCCTCAACCTCCCCTACGATAGTGAGTTCCACATTCTAATCAGTCTCTGACTAAAGAAATTTTTCCTTATTTCCCCATTGGACTTATTATTATTTATTAGTAACTACTTTATATTTATGGCCACTAGTTTTAGATTCTCATTTTAACATGGAAGTATGTATTGGTTTGGGTGCAGTTGGAGGATTAAATCCAGCAAAAATATGAGCATGTTGAGAAGCCAGCTCCAAACCAGAGACTGATTGGTCTTTTGATGAGGAACAATATGACCAGTACCAGTATCAGCAGCCTGCTGTTGAGAGCCCCGCATGCTGGACAACTACATGAGTAGAGGAAGTGTAAGGGGGTACTTAAAAAGGTAATTAGGTGAGCGAAGAGGGAATATGAAAATACACTGCCCGAGGGGGTGGTAGAGGCAGGAACCCTCACAACATTTAAGAAGTATTTAGATTAGCACTTGAAATGCCATACGGGCTGCGGGCCAATTGCTGGAATATGGGATTAGAATAGATAGATGCTTGATGGCTGGCACGGACATGATGGACCAAAGGGCCTATTCCTGTGCTGGATAGCTCTATGACTCTATGAACTGATAAGGAACAGAAGAGAGGAGCTGTCACAGAAGATACTACATGTGACACACAGGGTGTACAAGCAGAGGCTGAGTTTCCTTGGCATGTCCAAACAGCTGTGTCACAGGAGGACCAGAGAGTTTCATCTGATGTGACAGATGTCTGAAGCCTCCTAGAAGAAGTTTTCCCTTCTGGATCTGTTGTCCGAGTGTTATCAGTCGCTCTCAGAGTGACCACTGACGTCAATGCTTTTGCTTCTGAATCCATCCAGGGGACTCTGCTGGAGGCATATCCACGATCTCCCAGTTGGCAGTTCGCAAATGCATAAAACAGGTGACTGATGGGTTGTTTGTTAGAACTGGCAATTATGTCAAATTTGTCTGCAATGACATCAGTCAGAATGAGCAGATGCTCAAATTTTAAGCTCTGGCTGGCTTCCCACAGGTGCAGGTGCTACACATATGTGGCAATCCACTCACTGTCACATCAGCAAGGAATATTTTTCAACTGCAAGCACTTCGACTCCATCAATGTACAGCTGGGGGGCATTCACAAGGAAGATACTTCTATCTGTGTATGCAAGGTTCCCGGGGAGCTACGATGATGCTCCCATCCTGCAGCAGTCCAATCTCCCTGACCTCTTTGGACGTGCAGTAGACTTAAATGCTGGCTGCTAGGAGACAAGGAACGCTCCATCAAATGTGGCTGAGGGCACCTATCAAAACTGGACTAATGAAGTCCAACAGCATTACAGTGAGTGAAGTATGACCACCATGTCATTGACATGCTGAAAATGTGCTTCAGGTGTGTGGATAGATCTGGAAGTGTTCTTCAGTATTCACCAGCCAGGGTCTTCAGAATGTTCTTGTTGTGCTGCACTCTGCATAACATTGTGTAGCGGCAAGTTTTGGACCTAGAAGAGGAACAGGGCTCAGAAGACAGACAATCTCTGGAGGAATCCAAGGAGAAGGAAGACAATGAAGAGGAAGATGATGACTGCAATTTAACACCAGTTCTTCACATTGTTGCCTGGCATTCCCTTATTGACGTAAGGTTTACTTAGATATCACCAGTTACCCAATATCAGAACCACATGCAATGGTCACTGTCCAGTGCCACTGATATAAAGCAGTTCTGCAAACAGCCAACCGCTCATTGCACATTTTCCCAGTGATCCCATCAATTCGTATCTTCCCATTTATCATCAATCAAGTTGAAAGGTAAGTTGCCATCCAGCCACCAACCATGGTCAAGATGAGAAAGCAGTGCACAATAATAAATTTAATGTGACACTACTAAAAAATGGGAGCTTCACAACATAACATTTTTCATATACCAACGTGTGTATCCTTGCACAACTACAAAGCATTGCTTCTCCTTTTCCTACCTCTTCTACATGATACCCTGTGGCTTCAGCGGAGGTAGAGACAAGCAGCTTAGATTTCTGCCTGGGCTAATGAGGCACTTTTGGCCAATTCTCTCTGGCATTTTGAGCATGAGGGCACCACCAAAGACTGCTCTGTCTGCATTTATTCAAGGATAGTCTTATGAATTTGGTTTAAGGCAGCATGTGGGTACTGATTGAGGCGGGGAGAGACAACAAGTGAGAAGTGGAAGCTTTTTGAGTGGAATACCCACTTCCACGTCCTCTTTTACAATCATCCCTCTAATGTCCCAGCTGCATGCCTCTGCAACTACTTGTGGTGGTGAGCGCTAGTGCACATCAGCCTGGCATTTTAAGGCCAAGGCTAAGGTCTCTGTTATCCTTTTTGTGGAGTCAGACATGTTGGCATCCAGACTGCATGGCACTAGACAAAAAATGCATGAACTCACTTGATAACTGCCTTTGATGTTCCATGGTGATGGGTGCTCTATCCAGCAAGAAGACATTATCTGCGATTGAGGCGCGTTTGGATGGGGCAAGGGACAAGGGCTACCTTGCGGTTCAAGGTGGTGCACAAGCACGTGCGGGGCATGGGGGAGGGGGGTGGGTTGGATGAGGGAAACAGCCATGCATTAGGAAACCCTGTATAAAGTCGCCATTTCTCTGCAGCTGAGACAGTTCAGGCGCAGCCACATTGATATGAATGGAGTTGGGCCTCTAGCTTCTCTGCCCACTCACGCAATGCAGAGACACAAAGTGCCACCAAGTGTTCTGGAGCTTTTCGCCTCTTGGGCACAGACTGCAAAGTAATGAGAGTTTTAGTGGACTGCAGAACAGTTGGATACCTGGGCATGTTATACAATCTCCTTGCTAAAGTTGGCCATGGAGCAGTCACTGGTGGAGGTGCTCACAGCCCCTTACAATGTCATCATCCTGGTTTGGACCAGTCTCCCCCATGGTTCAAGCTAACAGTGCAGCCTTGCAGTGTGGGTTAGGAGAATGCCTGTGTCTGAGCTGAGAGCACAGCATGCAGTCCAATGGGCAAAGCTGCTGCTAATCGGTCGGTTGGAGTTGGGCGGAGGTTGTTGGGGTTTTGGGCAGTCATACAGTGCACTAATCTCTGGCCATCCAAATGATGGCCAGCACTCTCTGGAATGTGTTAAATGGCCTTCAGGCTTAACCAAGTCAGGTTCTTAGAACACCCAAGCTAACCCATGTGTCTCTCTCTTTCCTCCTGCAGGAAGAGTACATCAGGTTCATGGAGACATAGCTGTATGCCTCGTGGCTTACAGAGAATGAAGATGACTGAGAAGAGAGCGACTGAGGCAGCTGGCTGCACAGAGGGAGGAGCAGCACCCTCAGGATGAAGGGGCAGCTGGGGATCCCACGCACACCGCTAAAGATCCACAGCGAGCCGTCACTAGTCGGTGCCGAGCTAGACCCAGGGTCTATAGACGTCATCTTTCAGTCCTGCAGATGATCGAGAACCAGTGTCACCAGGTGTATGCCTAGAGAACTGGTCAGTCACATATGCCAGCTACTGTAGGATTTGGTGCCATGGGGACATGGAGGGCATCCACTGCCAATGGCCATGAAACTGACAGCGGTGCTCAATTCCAAGGTCAGTGGCTCCTTACAGGGCTCCACAGGTGACCTCTATGGGATATCACAAGCCTCCACCCACAAATGCATCCATGAGGCCACGGATGCCATCTTCGCACACAACTTTGTGCATTTCGCCTGGGACTATGTCAGCCAGGATGCAAGAGCAATTATATTTGCTCAGATCTCAGGTATCCCACAAGTGCAGGGCACCATCAACTGTACTCACGCGGCGCTCAGACCTCTGGCGAAACACGCGGTCAACTATGTCAACCACAAGGGATTCCACCCATTGAATGTGCAGCTGATGTGCGACCACCACAAACGCACCCTGCAGGTCTGCTCACGGTTTCCAGGGAGTGTCCACGACTCTTACGTTCTCAGTCAGTCACAGATCCCTGATGTCTTCCATGGTTGACAGAAGCTGCAGGGATGGCTCCTCAGGGACAAGGGCTACCCGCAGAGGACGTGGCTGCTGACGCCCATGCAGTGACCTCAGACTGCAGCAGAGCAAAGGTATAATGAGGCTCATGCTGAAACTACAACTTGGTGGAGCAAACCATCGTGATGCTGAAAATGAGGTTCCGGTGTCTGGACTGGTCTGGTGGAGCCCTGCACAGAGGGTGTCACGTATCATCATTGTTTGCTCCTCCCTTTACAACCTGGTGCTGCAGTGGGGTGAGGAGCTGGCTGAGGAGGAGATGGAGGAGCTGCACGTCTCCTCCGATGAGGAGGACGCTGACGGGGATGAAGGTAAGGAGGCCCTCGAAGGCGATGATGACAGGAATGAAGCCCTCACACTGGCCAGATGAGGCAGGTGTGCTCAGGAGGCCCTCATAGCTGCTAGATTTGTGAATGATGATGACATGCAGTGAGGAGACACCATAGATCCTCACATTGCATCTATGAATGTTTGACTCCAGTCTGGCTTGTGGCAACGCACATACCCTCTGTGAGAATGTTCCTGTCATGCAGGTGCAGTGGAGGCCCTAATTGTCGCTCAATTGCGGGAGGATGATGATGACATGCAGTGAGAACACTCCATAGATCTTCACATAGCCTCTGAGAATGTCTGACTCCTGTCTGGCTGAGGGCAGCTCGCTTGTGCTCTGTGATCAGGTTTATATCATAGAGATGCAGCCATGAAGCTTTTAAAGCATCTGATCCTTTGTCCGCCATTGACACTGAAGATGGTTGATGAGAAGAAACTAGCTCCCAAGAAGGGAGGCCAAGAAAGCCTTAAAGAAACTGACAGCAAAGGGTCGCAAGAAGCGGTGAAGGTCGAGAAGGAGAGTTACTCCATCTACATCCACAAAATGATGAAGCAGGTTCACCCCGACACTGGCATCTCCTCCAAGGCCATGAGCATCATGAACTCATTCACGGACGATATTTTGAGCGCATCGTGGGTGAGGCTTCCTGCCTGGCCCATTACAGCAAGCACAGCACCATCAGCTCCCGGGAGATCCAGACCACCGTGTGCCTGCTGCTACCTGGGGAACTGACCAAGCACGCTGTGCTGGAATGGACAAAGGCGGTGTCCAAGTACACCAGCTCCAAGTAAAACTCCACAATGGACTGAAAAACATTCGGCACCTGGCCCCTTCAGTAGCACAGCGACACTGGTCACAGATGCTGAAGAGATGGGAGGCAGCCACAGCTGGGAGGTGCTGAAAGCACACAGAGAGAATGACGGAACTCTGTGACCCCTGCCCACAACATTCTGGCAGCAATAACAAACACGGTTGAGGTGCAGGGCTCACTAATGTGTCCAGTGAGCGTGTGGCCGGACCATAACTTTGGTCTGAAGGCTGCACAAAACACAGGGAAGAGGCCCTGGACTGAGACACCTGCCTTTATCTTGTGCAGAAAAGTTTCACATCACAGTGACAAGAACACTGCTCGTCAGAACAAGGAGCCATAGACAGGGAGACATTCTTGGGAGTTTATTGACAATAGTGAACATTATGTACAAGTGATTAACACCTGTGTCCAGGCTGTGCAACTCCATCTTCTTAACATTCCTAACCCTGCCACTACATCTTGGTGATCCCCAGCCATCCACAGCGGAGGTGGAGGCAGCCTGCTGACTGCTACACCCTGTCTGTGATGACCTTGGTGGGCGTACTCTGGAGGGCCAAGACCTGGAGGGCCCTGGCCTGCTTTTGGGATCCTGTTGTGTGGCAGTGGCACCCTTCTTGGCCTGTGGAATTGGAGCTGCTGAGGTCATAAGAAGAGTTGACTTGGATGGGCTGAGTGTACATCCCAGAGTTACCTGGATGGATGGGCCCGGAGTGTACACCTGCTGATTCTCATCCTTATGGGTGCCCAAGAGCCCCTGGTTGACTCCATGGTAGAAGGGGTAGCTGGAGTGAGATTGAGCTGCCCCGCACCCCTCTCAAATACTCACTTTTGGAGACCAACTATGGCATCAGCAATGGAGTTGAGCCCGCGCAGGAGTGACAACCTGCACCAAGGTCTCCATAGCGGCCGCGATCCTACCTGTGTTGACCTCGGTGCATTGGCATGCCAGCACTATCACCTCAGACTGAAGGCAGACAGACTCCCCCGTTGTGCCTTGCAATCTGAGGAATGCAGCGGACATCCCTTCCTGATGTTCCCGAGCTTGCCTTTGCAGCTCCAGCAACTGTGACATGATCGAGTCCAGAGGCTCGCCATCTGACTCAGACTCAGCAAATTTCTGGCCTTCAGCAGTCCTCTGAGTGCCGGACACCTGGGAAGTCCCTGCCACCATCTGCTGTGGAGCAGACAGTGCGATCTGCTCACCAGATTGTGATCCCGAGGCTACTCTAAAGCTAAGTCCCACTGAGGTGTGCGTCTCTGCGCTGGTGGAGGGTGTGGGTGAGTGCTGTGACAGGACTTCAGAGAGGGTGCCTCCAGATTCCTCTTCAGAGGTTTCTTCGGGGCTTGATTGGAGGCCCTGGGTTGTGGACTCTGTCAGCTGTTTCCCAGGTGTACCCGTGAAAGCAAGGGGAGATAATTAGTTTTTTTATTCATTCATGGGATATAGGCTTCGCTGGCTGGGCCAGCATTTATTGCCCATCCCTAGTTGCCCTTGAGAAGGTGGTGGTGAGCTGCCTTCTTGAACCACTGCAGTGCATGGTGTGTAGGTACACCCACTGTGCTGTTAGGAAAGGAGTTCCAGGATTTTGACTCAGCCACAGTGAAGGAATGGCAATATAATTCCAAGTCAGGATGGTGAGTGACTTGGAGGGGAAATTCCAGGTGGTGGTGTTCCCATCTATCTGCTGCCCTTGTCCTTCTAGATGGTAGTGGTCGTGGGTTTGGAAGGTGCTGTCAAAGGAGCCTTGGTGAATTCCTGCAGTGCATCTTGTAGATGGTACACGCTGCTGCTACAGTGCATCATTGGTGGAGGGAGTGAATATTTGTGGATGTGGTGCCAATCAAACGGGCTGCTTTGTCCCAGACGGTGTCAAGCACCTCGAGTGTTGTGGGCGCTGGCAGTGGCCTGTGAAATAGGACACATCACGCACAGCATGGTTGTCTGGTAGATGTTGCACCGCTGGATCCTCACTTGTTAGAGCAACACCAACCTCACTGTCAGTAACGGAATGATCCAGATGGCCGCTGGCCAGCTGGATGGCTCTGTTTTCAAAGTCTGTGAGGACCTTTATTTCAGGCATTGCTCCAACGGTCTGTGACCTCTCCCTCTTGTTGGATGCCATCTTGTTCTGCATGAATAGAGATGGAGAGAGTTTAAGCAGGATGCCTGCCAGGTTAGATGATAAGTATGCATGGCATGTGTGGGTGGTAAGTGGTGCCAATGTACGGGATGAGGACAATGGAGGTATGTGTGATAGAGTCAATGATGATGTCCCTTGTACTGGTAGTGAGAGAGGGCCCTGTGGATTTGTAATGGGTTTGTGAGTGTGTGAGTTGAGAGTGATGAGAAGAGTGACCTACCATAGCGGAACAAAGGAGATCATTCATCCTCTTGCGGCACTGGATGGCTGTACTCTTTTGAAGAGCATTGGTGCTGACCACCACTGCCACTGCCTCCCAAGCCAGATTGCTGATGTTGCTTCCCATCCCGCGGCCACATTGGGGGTAGAGGACATCATGGCGAGCCTCCACTGCATCCAAAAGGCGCTGGAGGGATGCATCATTGAATTTGGGGGCTGCAGTCGTTTTGCCTTTCAGGGCTATGGCTTCTTGCAGCAGCCGTGGGCTGGAAGCACTGAGATGTGCGCATGCATCTGGACTTTAAAAACGGCGCCCGGCGTACTGAAGCAGCAAGGTGATGGCATGGCGGGCGAATGAGAGCCCGCCTGCCATGGAAACGGCATGTTTCCTTGGAATGCATAATGAATGCAGCAGGTTTGGAATGATATGGCATGAAAAGCCGCCATTGTGACCTGCGGGTAGAACATCATTTTACCCACCCGCTACTGCATTTGGTGCAAACCTGGGACGATTACGCGCTACAAGAGAAGATATTGCCCAAGTCTTAGTGAGAGTGCAGGTAGCTGAGATAATGTCTGGTTTAAAAATTCATAAAGAGATGTTACAAAGGTTGTCCGTACCTACTGTTGGTACCTCACCAGGACTGGATGGGAAGCATCTGAGGATGCTGAGGGAAGTAAGGCTGCAAATTGCAGAGGCACTGGCCACAATCTTCTTATCCTCCCTATATATGAAGGTGTTGCCAGAAGACTGGGAAATTACAAATGTTAGATTCTTATTCAAAAAAGGGGTAAGGATAGGCCAGTCAGTTTAACCTTGGTGGTGAGAAAGTTTTTAGAAGAAATAATCTGCAATAAAATTAGCAGTAATTTGGAAAAGTGTAGATTAATTAAGGAAAGTAAGTGAGAACCAAAGGTTACAGTTTAGGATCCAGAACAAGACGGCACAGATTTAGGATAATTGTCGAAAGAAGCAATGGAAGCATGATGAGAAACGTTTTCACACAGCAACTGGTTAGGGTCTGGAATGTACGGCCTTAGAGTGTAATGAAGGCAAGTTCAATAGAAGCATTCAAGAGGAATTTGGATTATTATCCAAAAAAGAAGAATGTGCAGGACTACAAGTGGTAGGCGAGGGAGTGGCACTTGGTAAATTGCTCCTTCAGGGAGCCTGCTTAGGCACAATGGGCCAAATGGTCTCCTGTAATAATTCTGTGATTTGTTAAAGGCCAATCATGTTTAGCCAGCTTGATTGAATTTTTTGTTGACGTAAAATAAATGGTTGATGAGGGTAATATGGTTGATGTACTGTACATGGACTTAATAAAATGCCACATAATAGACCCACCAGCAAATCTGAAGCCCATGGAATAAAAAGGACAGTGGCAGCATGGATACAAAGTTCACTGAGTGATAGGAAACGGAAAGTAGTGGTGAACAGTCATGTTTCGGACTGAAAGAAAATGTTCAGTGGGATTAAGCAGTGGCCAGTGCGAGGACCATTGCATTTCTTGATACATATCAATGAGCTAGAATTGGGTGCACAAGGCACAATTTCAAAATTTGCAGATGACACAGAAGTTAGAAGTATTGTGAGCTGTGAGGAGGATAGTGAGAAACTTCAACAGAACACAGGCAAGTTGATGAAATGGGTGAACACGTGGCAGATGAAATTTAGTGCAGAGAAGTGAAAAATTATACATTTGGTTGGAAGAATGAGGATTGCAATATAAAATAAAAGGCACAATTCTAAAGAGGGTGCAGGAACAAATAGACCTAGGGGTATGTGTGCACAAATCATTGGAGGTGACAGGGCAGTTTGGGAAGGTGATTAAAAAATAATTTGGTGATCCTGGGACCTATAAATTCAACAAAGAGTACAAAAGCTAGGAAATTAACATGAATCTTTATAGGACGTTGGTTTGGCCTCAGCTGGGGTATTGAGTTCGATTCTGGGCACTACATTTTAGGAAGGGTGTGAAGGCTTTAGAGAGGGTACCGAAAGGGTTTCCAAGAATGGTTCCAGGAATGAGGGATTTCAGTTACATGGATATATTGGAGATGTTGAAGTTGTTTTCCTTAGGGGAGGGAAAGTTAAGACACATTTGATAAAGGGGTTCAAAATCACAAGGGGTTTAAATATAGTAGATCGAGAGAAACTGTTCCGTTTGGAGGAAGGATTGAGATTGAAGGTGATTGGCAAAAGAACCAATGGCAACAAAAGGAAAACACTTTTCTTCATATCTGGAATGCACTGCCTGAGACTGTAGTGGAGGCGGACTTAATTGTGGCTTTCACAACAGAATTGAAGCAGCAATAGATAAAAGGTCTGTCGAGTTATGGGAAAAGGGCAGACATGTGTGAATAGCTGAGTTGCTCTTGCAACGAGCCAGCATGTACACAATGGACTGATTGGCCTCCTTCTGTGCTGTAACCATTTTGAGATTCTATGAACTCACTTATCTGCCTAATTGCTCCCACTGAAGGGTGAGTATCTGTGCTGGTGCAGAGTAAGCATGGTTTCTATGATCGCTCTTAGGAAAAATCATCTTCATTGAGGATTTGATATCTGCTAGGTCTATGGCCTCCTATTGCATACGTGCTGGTCCTGGTGGAGATAAGAGATATGAACTAATACTTGCAGGCAAAACTATTGCAATTCATCACTATGAGGATGATCATACTTCACTTGCTGTTGAAGTTATGATAAGACAATTGAATGCCCAATGACAAGAGTATTTTTGATTCTGTCACCAGACAGCTGGGAGATCCCCATCTCCCAATCTCCGCATCTCCGAGATCAGGAATGCTGAGACCCGCTGATCTCCACTGCATCCTCCTCTGCAGTTGTCCACCATGTGATCTGTGGAAGACTATCTGCAATTTTCTCCCTCTTCCTTCATTTTGTGCTCTTTACTCAGGCAAAGGAAAGAAACAGATTCAGGAGTGACCTGTACTGGCATCTGGCCACCCCATGGATAGAATACATTTGGTAAGAGTAATGAATCAGGGAGAAACAGAAAATTGCACTAGGATGTGGGGGCAAGGTAGTGGTGGATGGATAGATCAGGATGTGAGGCTGTGCATAAAAAAGAAAGGTAAGTGGATGTGAGGAGCCATGTGGTGGATTCTACTTGTTAAAGCAGTGATGGATTAGAATAACTCATACAACAGATATAGGTGAATGTGCATCTGTGCTCACCTTTCCAGACCTGATTACATCATTAAATACTTACAACATGGAATCCAGATACATGACTCAATGGCCCTGTGGCTGACCTCCTGGGTCACCTCCAACCTCGCCTTCTTTGTGGCATCACAACTTCCTTCCTCCCATTTCTGGAGAAGATTATCTTTCTACTCACTACCTCTTGCAAATCATCAGGGGATGCATAATTGAAGCAGGACGCAGCCATTGTCCTGAATCCATTGCCACAGTTCATTTTTTTTGCTTCCACCTTCCAACTTCTCCAAATTCCATCTTTGAATTATCCCTTTAAATATTGGATTTGCATCATATGGGTGTTCATCACACCTGCTGCCATGCAATCCACTCCAAACTGGCAAGTAAAATAATAATGAGGTGCCTGCAATTAAATACCACTGACAGATACACTGAACTTACTTCTGTTTCCTACGCAGTATTGGATGTCCCCACTCCCAATACATCAACTCTTTCCAATCACTGGATTTAATCTGACTGGTCTACACTCTGCATTCTACTAACATGGGAGTTCAGTCAGTTTCAATTCATTCCTAGGTTATCTATACATAATCTATAAATCACATATGTACTCAGTATTACTATATGAATTGTAAGGTGATAAGGTAGCATGATATTATAAAGGTCAGGGCTAACTTTGATAAGAACATTAAATTGAAGTAAACATGCCAGTGAGATCAAAATATTTGCAATTAAATTAAACTATTCTGTTTGCATATATAGAAAACTTCCAGGACAGAGTGGATCTTTTGTCATTATTCCCAACTCCTCTGTCACTAACATACTGTGGCTGCAGCACAAAAGGTTTACAAGATGCACCAGAGCAATTCACCAAGCTTACTTCGACAGCAACTCCCTCATCTGCAGCCTGTATCATTGAGAAGGACCAGAGCATTTATATTGTGGGAAGACCATCACCTCCAAGTTTCCCTCTAAGTCATGCACCATCCTAATTTGGACTTCTATCATCTCTCTTCCATTTCCTCTGGTTCAGTCATCATGATAGCACTGTCGCCACAATGACTGCAGCTATTCAAAGTAGAGGCTTACCTTTTCAGCATAACTAGAGATGGGCAATGAATATGGCCTTGCCAGCATTACCCACACACTGAGAGCAAATTAAAAAAAAACACAATTGTAAAACTGTAAGAATTCTTTTTGAAGTTATTCGTCTATGCATAATATAGACTCTGACAGTTTTTGTTTTATTACTGAAATTCTCAATACAGTTTTTAAAATTCTGTTTCTCTGACTGGTAATGTCCTCCTGCAGATATTTCTTGTGTTATATGAACCTGTTGTAATCATCTTTTTCTCTGCATGCTAGTGGTTAATTTTGTCCTTAATCTTAATATATATGTTTTACTGAAAAAGTGATGAAATACCAAATGTATTTGGTATTCCACTCTTGGTGAACTTTAATAGCTGCAAGAAATTTATTGAACAATAGTCACCACTGGGAATAGGGACAACATCTTAAATCAATTTCCTGATTGAGCGTGTATTAAACTATAGCCTACAGCCCAAATTTAATATATCTGTGTCTTTAGTAGCTTGTCTTACAGATAAATCTGACAATGTCTAAGGACCTCGGATTCATCTCCGAGGCAGTACTGCAAGGCAGTCTGTTAATTCAGAACACTCACTTATCACACTGTAAGGTTTGGACTGGCCCAGCCACGGATCGTTTACAACAGTAGTTGGGGATCAATATAACTGAGACCGACAGGCTGACCTCAAAGAATGCAGAATTCCTCAGTGTATTAGGTTACAATATCGGGGTTTATGCACTAGCACGGGGTTGATCAAAAATCCTGTTTATTTTCGGATTGACAATGGAGCAAATGCTTACCACCTCACCCCAGTCCTCAGGAGATATGTGGTTGTGGTACATTGTACAGTATAATAAAGCAGGATCAATATTGAGAAGCCAGAATCTGCCCTTTTGAAGGTTAAAGTTCCTTATTAAAATTGCTGAATCTAATATTTTGTGCCTTGTATAACTCAAATGATATCTACATAAAAATAGAATGAAACTTCCATTGTTTGGATGTCAACAATTCTGACATCCTAATCATCCTCGGCCCAAACATCTTCAGCTGCTTCATCAATGACCTCCCTTCCATCATAAGGTCAGAAGTGGTATGTTCGCTGATGATTGCGCAATGTTCAGCACCATTTGCGACTCCTCAGGTACTGAAGCAAGATCTGGACAATATCCAGGCTTGGGCTGACAAGTAGCAAGTAACATTTGCACCACAAAAGTGCCAGGCAATGACCATCTCCGACAAGAGAGAATCTAACCATCGCCCCTTGACATTCAATGGCATTACCATCACTGAATCCCTGCTATCAACATCCTTGGAGTCACCACTGACCAGAAACTGAACTGGACTAGCCATATAAATATTGTGGCTACAAAAGCAGGTCTGAGGTTAGGAATCCTGCAGCGAGTAACTCACCTCCTGACTCCCAAAGCCTGTCCACCATCTACAAGGCATAAGTCAAGAGTGTGATGGAATATTCCCCACTTGCCTGGATGAGTGCAGCTCCAACAACACTCAAGAAGTTTGACACCATCCAGGACAAAGCAGCCCACTTGATTGGCATCACATCCACAAACTTTGACTCCCTCCACCACCGACACACAATGGCAGCAGTGTGTACCATCTACAAGATGTACTGCAGGAATTCACCAAGGCTCCTTAGACAGCACCTTCCAAACCCACAACCACTATCATCTAGAGCAAGGTTGGGGAACCTATGGCCTGTAGGCCAGATCTGGCTCATTGCTCAATTTCATCTGGCCTGCAGCAAGATTTCTAAGAATTAAAATTAGCTCAGATGTTTTGTGTAGAGTCTAAATACAGCATGAGATCCTTTGATTGCCTAAACAACTTTTTGGTTGTCTTAGATGCTATTTTTAGTGAGATCTGTACAAACTCATCATGACAGCATGTCCGCTCATTTGTCTGTGTAACTGACAATGATGGTGCGTGGAAACAATTAAATCCTGAGCTGAACTTTGGGATGGTGTTAGACTTCTGGGTTGGGAAACTTGCCATCTAATTTAAACAAAAGAATGGCACCAGGAATGCTGAGAAACATAATCTTTCACTATGGTTGCTGTTCTGTGGGAAGAGCTCCAATCAGCAGATTACAAGTTGACAATGCAATTTTATATACTAAACCTCCAAACACACTGTTCATTTTTATGTGTGTGTGGCCCATGTCTGATTTTGTCTATGTGTGAATGGCCTGTGATAAGAATAAGGTTCCCCACCCCTGATCTGGAAGGACAAAGGCAGCAGACATATTTCTCCCTGTTGGAGGGGGTTGGACGGGAGTGGGCATGGGCGAGTGTGCAGCTGATCGCCACCTGCTATCGGCTGGGCACCGCCATTTTACATGAGCGGACCAATTAAGGCAGCTCCAACAACAGGGAGCTGAGCCCTCCCTGTGCGGGCAGGGAGAGGAGGGAGAGTTGGGGCCTGCGCTTTTTCGTGCTTGTGTGCGTAAGAGTGCAGAAATTAGTGTGATTTTTAAAACATCTTAATAAAGAAAAAAAAAATTTAAGACATATCCCCACATGTGACAGTGTCACGTGAACTGGGGCATGTCAATGAACTTTAATTTAAAAAATTATTTTTAATTTATAAACCCTTCATGAAACCTCATCTCGCCTGTGGATGAGGTTTCATGATAAGTTCGAAGGCCGACTGGGCTCTTCGCCTGCCCGCCAACCTTAAAGTTGGGCGGTCAGTTCAATTAATTACTTTAATTAATTTTTAAATGACCTTAATAGGCCTTTGACAGTTCGGCGGGTGCGCAGCCGATTCTGTTGTACGCCTGCCGAACTGAGGATCAGAATGACGCACGGTGACGTCGGAACACACACTCGACATCATCGTGCGTCATTTTATGCATCGGCGAGCGGGGCCCGCCTCTGCTTGCCAACCCGGAGATTCTGCCCTTAGGAACACTACGGCCTACAAGTTCCCCTCCAAGCCACTCACCATCCTGACTTGGAAATATATCGCCGTTCCTTCACTGTCACTAGGTCAAAATCCTGGAACTCCCTCCCTAACAGCACTGTGGGTGCACCTGCACCACATGGACTGCAGCAGTCAAGAAGGCAGCTCACCACTACCTTCTCAAGGGCAACTAAGAATGGGCAATAATTGCTGGCCTGCATTGCAACGCCTACATCCCATGAATGAATTTTTACAAAAAATCTTTGCCCTTCAATACTTAACTAGAATTTGTTCTGGGAGTAGCTGGGGTACAACTTGGGAAATAATCAAATGCTGGGCTTTGAATCTACAATCTTTATTTGTGTGCTGAATTGGCTGACTTCACTGAGGCCAGGATTTTTCGGATGGCAGAGTTTCCCTTCCCGCCATCTGAAGTAGTTGGCAGTGAACACATCAGCTCCGATACTTGCTGCCCCACAGCCATTTAATGAGGAGTGTTAATTGGCTGGAGGTGGGACTTCCGCCCCTCACTTGGGAGGAAGCACCACCTCACAGAACTACCTGCCGATCATATTGGCTGGTAGTTCTCTAGTTCCAGCAGCACCAGAAGCTGCAGTGGACAGGGCTGCGACTGCAAGCAGTCCCCAGGGTCTCAGCCCCGGGAGTCCAGGGCCAGGTAAGTTTAGGGGGTCTCAGGGTGGGGAAGGGAGGTGAGGCCTGGGGGAGGGGTGGGCAGAGTGTGGTAGGGATATTGGTGAAAAGGCCGGGTGGGGAGGAAGCACCTGCAGTGTCCAGGCATTTTGGTTGTGGGAGGGGCAGGGGGATGCTGGGGATTGGGTGGGGGGGAGGCGCACCCGGTGTTAAAAAGAGGCTGTTGCTGGAGGCACCTTCTCACCCTTAATGCCAAAGGCCTGAGCAGGGTCACTTGCTGGGATCCCCCCCGTGCCCCTGAACTCCTCTTGCCACCCTGAAAATTGAGTCTGGGCAGGAATCAGTCATTAACTACTCTTAATTGGCCATTTAAGGGCCTCAACTGGGGCAAGGACAGGGGTCTGGCCTAAGCCTCACTCGTCCCACTGTAAAATTGTGGAGAGGACGGGGTGGGTGAGTGTCCAGTGGGGAGGCCATCTGGAGAACTTTACAACTAACCCCAGCTACAAACCAGGGGAAAGGAAAACCTCTGCTCTTGGTTAAATGCAAAG
The DNA here is from genome assembly GCF_964194155.1 of Cetorhinus maximus. Lineage (NCBI taxonomy): Eukaryota > Metazoa > Chordata > Chondrichthyes > Lamniformes > Cetorhinidae > Cetorhinus > Cetorhinus maximus. The sequence continues at coordinate 159,092,046 of NC_135880.1, read as the reverse complement.
CACACCACTACTTCATCACTCTTAGGCTGCAGAAAGTAAAAAAAACACAGGCAGGATTTCCATTCCTAGCCGCTGCCTTTCTATTCTGTGATCCCCAGTAAGAAGTAAACATTTATGGATGTTTGTTGAGGACATGATGGGGCCATTATCATAAGTAGGGAATCATGATAAACAGACACTGAAACCAACATTAGTGTCTTATATGCCTGATCTGTGTCTATTTCTGTCTGAAACAGATAGGACCTTTATTAGAATATTTCACAAGGGAAAGCTTAATTTTGTTGAATGCTAAGCTCCTACCACACCCAAGAAACAAACTGCAAAGGTGGCATTTGGATGAATTACTAGGTGAAAGGGCCAATGAAGGTCACACAGTGGTTCAGGTAAGTATTTTTAAAGCAATTTCAAAATGTTTTTTGATATTTTCTCACCTTATTTTCACTCGTTATTTGTTTTTGTTTTGGCACAACTTCCATTCCTGGCACCCACAGGAATCACCTCCAACTAGTGTGGTTAGAAGACCCCCTCTGGGGGTCTTGTTTGGCTTTGGGAAGTGCTCCACGCTGTCTGGGAGCATTTGCACTCTTGTGCCTGCAAACAGAGGTGAAATTAGTTTGCCTTGACAGAAAGCATTCTGCAGGAGACTGTGGCCGGGATTTTCCAGCCTCGCCATGGTGGGACCCACCGCGGGGGATGTGGCGGTCCAGCCAAAATTCCACTGACTTCTGGCAGGACTGGACAATCCTGGAGGTGGACGGGGATGGAAAATCCCACCCTCTGTTTCCCAAAGGAAATTGCATTGGGAGACCCTTTGTAGTTGCTTCTTTTAAATACTTGAATTTTTGATGAACAATTATTTTGTATGGTTGATAAGAACCAGTCAAACCAGAGCAGGTTATAATTAACAATTAACAAAAACAAGGCATGCCAGGGTGGTGAAGAGCTACTATTGCCTGACTAGCTGCAGCTACCAAGATGCCACAGAGCATTTCTGCAGGACATGGAACAACAACCTTCCAATAACTTTGGGAATGGGTCTCCTCAAGGCCTGGGTTGATCACGAGAGAACCAGGTGTTGAGCTGTGCCAACTATTGGAATGAACCTTCAACTGCCATGCCACAGATCCTGGTAGATAGTGCAACAGTAATGGCTAGCTTCATTCTGGAGCTTGGCTGACCATGGAATGGGACAGAGGTAATTCTCCATGCAAGCACCTCCTGCAGCACCACCCTGAATTCAGCAGCCATCAAACAAGGGTATGGATGTTGCACCACATTGTTGCTTGGGTTCAAACTTAGGCCTACATATTTTCATGTAATGTTCTTAATCTCCTGCTCCTTTAGTGTGGGCAAGGCTGCTGATGGATTGTCGTGCCTTTCTGAGCTCTCATGAATCTTTCTGAATTTTTGCACGTCTTGTTTACATTCCTTTTAAATTTCACTTAGGATTTTGCCCTCCATGGCTAGCATTCCATCTAAACTAATTTCAGGTCACATCTGGAGTTCCGAATCATTATTCAAATTAGTTTAGATTGGAGAATTGAATTTATTTGCACTTGACATTTTGAGCAGGGTGATGACCATTGCTAAATTGACTTAGACCTGTGCACGAAAATCAGTTCCAACATAGCTTTAAATTTACAGTATTCTCAGCGCTTTACAATATAATCTGAATGTTGGCATGAAAGCCACAGGTCAAAAGAAGGAAAAACACTTGTCAGTGATAATCTCAAAATTCCTTCTCTTTAACTCTTGTTGGTTGGATTTTAAAACAAAGTTAAAGAGAGAATTTGTAGGATATTTAATCTTTTCCCAATCACAGTATTAATACAGTTAGCGGCAAATTTGGTGTTGAAGTGTCTCTTAGTGCATTCTCCACATTTTATCCATGATTAATAACGGAAAATAAAATAAAAATGCTGCTGCGTTGTCTTTTTGTAAGGTAATTTACATAAATGAAATACTGCATATCTGCATGACTTATTAATGATTTTTGTGACAACATTTGACCAAAAAGCAGTGCAGTAAGGAAAATTTGTAAATTCTTTAAAATATCTAGGGAGTCTGTAATTGTTTTTAAGAATGTTGCAATTGTAAAGGGATCAATTATAATTTTCTTAGATAATAGGAAATATAGGTCCATGAGACTTGACGACCTTTGACCTGGGAGCAGTACCATCAGGAAGGATAGTTTGGGATTATTTGGTATTTTTTGGTTATTTTGGTTTATTTATTATTTTGGAGCCCCCCCAGCAGGGATCATAACATTTGATACTATGGAGTTTTGTTGTCTATTATTTGTGGAATGACACTTGTTTTAAACTATTTGCCGAGTAGTCTCTACAATAGAACAATGTTTCCTTACATTACAGTGCAGTATATTCTCCAGCAATAAAAAGACTTGGGATAAGATTCATAAACCTTTAAAATGGATGTGGGGGCCATGGTATGCGATTAGCCCATATCCATTCATTGTATTGATGGCAGCATGTTAAATTGATGTATCCTGCTGCTCTACATGATTGCTGCATGCTCGTCAATGGCTGCTCTCATCAGTGGGAGGCCTGATATTGCACGTGGCTAGCACGGCTTAAAAGCAGCCCCCACCCCTTAAAGGGGAGGTGCACTATGGCTGCAACAAGTGGTTGAAGTCACTTGGGATTTGAATCTGTGCTGTGATGCTTTGAGGAATGGCTGAACATGTGACAGAGAGGATGCACCAAGGTTTTCTGACAACTAGAGGTCTGAGTGAAGATGTAGAGAAAAAGAGAGACATTCAGTATCCCCAGGGGAAACAGGAGGCCTTCCAGACATATGCTCAGGAGGCAGTGGGAAAAGGTAACGATGGAGGAAAATGCCAGGAAGATTAATGGCCTTACAGGAGTTGTCAAGATAATTGAGTTTGACTTTCAAATGGCAATTCCTACCAACTGCACCACTAGCCTCATCCACAGCTCAATTTACTACAACCCCAATCACCAATCAACTAATTCATACTTAATCCTTCAATTCATATGGTTTACCGCAGTCTCACAGACACAGCACTGTTGCAAAACTTGAACCCACAATTAGAAAACCATAGATGCTGGCAATTATTCAATCATACCAGCTGTGTCACCCAAACACATTGCCATACACTCACTGACAGACATACTTCCCTTTTCTTATGAGAGGAGGTGGAACACAACAGGAGGCAGCAAGAAAGAACAGAAGGAGGACAAGCACACCTGTATGGTCCACCCCCTAAGAAGGAGAGAGTGCTGGCCATCATGGGAATGGGCATCATAGACGAGGCTGGAAAGATGGACAATGAGGATATCCGCATACCTAGTCTTCATTCTCTCATCCTACTTGTCACTCATCCCATAATTTCTTCTGACTCACAAGCTGCAGAAGGTGCATAAGCACACACTTCTTACTTTCTCCTCTCCCCTCACTCCTTGTCATTTTACATTTCAGATATTCAACTACAGGAACTTGCATTAGTGGGGGCAGAGTAAGAAGGTAGTGCCAGGCAATGACCATCTCCGACAAGAGAGAATCTGATGGGATCTTGTGAGATGAATCTGTACTGTTCAGGATTGAGGAATGGCTGACCAGCATAGACAGCATACACCAAGGTTGTCTGATAAAGCACTGGAAGCCTTGGAAGAGGTAGAATAGAGGAGGGATGTCCTGTATTGGCAGAGGGTCAGTGGGTACAAACTCAGGAGACAGTGGGGAGGAATAATGGCAGACATCAATGTCAGGAATATTGCTACTCAAAGGTGATGCAGTGCAGGAAGAAGTTAAATGGTCTCAAAAGATTTGGCAAGGTGAGTACTTCTTCTGGCATATCCTATCAACTGCATCAACCATCCACTGGTCAAACAATAATGACTTATCCCTAACATTCATATGCTTTACCTCACCCACACACACACACTTAACACTGTTGAAAGCCTCACACTCACATCCCACTGCTCCCATACACTTGTAACAATTCAACCATGATAGCCAAAACACTTAAACATATTATAGGACACTCACTGCAATACTTCCTCTCTTTCTTGCTGGAGAAGGTGGCTCATAACAGGAGGCAGCAGGAAAGAACAGGAGGAGGACAAGCACGACCACATGATTCATGCCCCATGGAGGAAACACTGCTGGCCATCATGGGAAGGGACATCGCTGAAGTAACTGCCACTGACAGTGCTGGAAGGATCAATAATGAGGATATCTGCATACCTAATCCTCATCCTCTCACCCTATTTCTCCCTCATCCACTGTCACTTCTGATTCACAAGCTGAGAATGGGGTAAGTATGCACTTCTTTTCCTCCCACGTCACCGTAAACCAAACTCTGTCCCTTTTTCATTCAGATACCCAAGAAATGAAACCTTCCCAGTCAGAGATGGGAGGAGAAGAAGTCAGTGAAAATAAAGAGACAGAATTTTTTTTGAATTCTTTCATGGCATGTGGGCATCACTGGCAAAGTCAGCATTTGTTGCCCATCCTAATTGCATTTGAACTGAACATTTCAGAGGGCAGTTAAGAGTCAACCACGTTGCTGTGGGTTTGGAGTCAGACATGAGCCAGGACAGATAAGGATGGCAGATTTCCTCCCCGAAAGGACATTATTGAACCAGATGGGTCTTAGTTATAGTTTTATGGTCACCATTACTGAGACTAGCTTTATATTCCAGATTTATTAATTGAATTTTAAATTCCACCAGTTGCCATGGTGGGATTTGAACCTGTGTACCAAGAGCATGAGCCTGAGCCAATCTTATGCTCACAGCCAATAGCTCAGAGACTGAGAATGCAAATATTTTAGAAGCTGGGATAATGGATGCATCTGTACATGGTGAGGCACTGGGCATGCACGCGCAGGAGCCAGAACCAGAAGAATACAGGTACAAGCTCATTGGAGGGAGAGGTCACATAGTAGTTCTGCTACAGAGGATTCAGACTTTAAAAGGTCAGGCTACAGAGGAAGGCTGATGGGAATACTCAATCAAATGCATAGAGCATTAGAAAGCCTGCCAGAAAGCCTTCGTACCATGTCAAGGTACAGGAAGGAAGCAAGTTCCTAATAGGCACAGGGCTTTATGTAGAGTTTGGAGCTGACCCTTTCTAATATGGAATGGATGGTCATCTCCATGAGCCACACTCCTGCCTTCTCCCCATAGCCCTACACACTCTTTCCAGCTAATAATCAATTCCCTTTCGAATGCTTCGAATGAAACTGTCTCCACCACACTCTTGGGCTGTGCATTCTAGATCCTACCCACTCACTGTGTGAAAAAGCTTTTCCTTATGTCACCACTGCTTCTTTTCCAATTACCTTTAAATCTGTGCCCTCTGACTCTCAATCCTTCCATCAATGGGAACATTTTCTCCCTACCAGTCTGTCGAGGCCCCTCATAATTTTGAATACTTCTATTAAATCTCCTCTCAACCTTCTCGCCTCCAAGGAGAACAGTCCAAATTTCTCCAATCGCCTATGTAACCAAAGATCCTCATCCCTGGAACTATTCTCATGAATCTTTTCTGCACTCCCTAACACCTTCACATTCTTGCTAAATTGTGGTGCCCAGAACTGGATGCAAGTTGAGGCCGAACCAATGTTTTATACAGGTTTGTCGTAACTTCCTTGCCTTTGTACTCTATGCACCTATTGATAAAGCCCAGGATGCTGGATGCTTTATAATTATTATTTTTATTATCGTCATTTATTTTTTATGCTTTATATAAATGTAATAATTTATTTTATTCGCTTATTATTTATGATGTGGCTGCATAATGTCTAAAAATTGGGTGTTACATGGTTCAATTTAGTACTCATTGCTCTTCATGTCCATAAAGTATCAATGAAACTTATACCCACATTATTCATTATAATAGTACAGTATTCTTTATACATAGATTATTATTTTCCTCATAGCTGTGCAATTTCCAAACCATTAAGAGCCATGCTGAATGTTTTATTCCCTGGCTCTGTCACTTTGAAAATTAATTAAATTAATTGGCTTAAAGTCATGCAGTATGACAGGATGGCCTTGATTTCCAATGTGTATCTTTATTTATTTAATGTTTTGTCCCTTCTATTTTGCAAGTTGAGAATACACAACAAAATGGTGCAGCAATTGGAGTCAAGGGAGGAAATTTTAATCCCTGAGGACATGTGATTTGTGAAATAAAAATTCCAAAAATGTCAATTTCAGCCACATCCACACTCCAATGCAAGCACTTCCAGGTTTAACGGATGTGTGTTCGGCTGTGTGTGTCTAGCCTGCCTGCCTTCCTGAGGCAGGTCGAACATTAACACATGCGTGTTGATCATTAAGGCATGATCATCAGGTGATGATTTCAACAGGAATTTGAATTTATCGCCTCCAACATGCCTGGGTGCACAGGAAACTCATCAGTGAAATGAAGTCGAGATTGAACGACACTTCATAGGGGTATTTAAAATTCAGAGTGCCTGATATAAATAAAGGCTCAGTGTTTACAACTGTTTTGTGCAGAATTCTTGCAAATTTAGATATTTTGAGGCTATATCTAAATTTGCAAGAATTCTGCACAAAATTGGAGGTTTTCAAATGACAACATCAGAATCGGAGGAGTCAAGAATGTTTCCAAAGGACATCAAATGACGAAGGCAGTCACCATCCATGGCAGCAAAGTAAGGCCAGTGGGTTCTGCATGTGCACAAGAGAGAGGTGCACAACTGAAACCTGAAGATCTGGAGGCTAGAATGGAGAACAGCAGAGAGGGGGGCAAGATAGAAGCAGGATCACAAGACGCACTGCTCACATCAGAGGGTCTGCAGTCTTACTTGACCTATCTGAAGGGCAATGCCTCTGCCTGCTCAGATTGAGCTGACAGATGGACTCAGATTCTTCATCATCCTTCAAGAAGAGATACTCCCTGCTAGACTTGGTGGCCATGCAGTTACTGTTTCTGTAAGTCACTACTACCCTCAGTTCCTTTGTCTTTGGCTCCTTCCAGTGCATCGCCGGGAACATCTCAAGGCTATGTCTCAGTCGGCTGTACAAAACATGTATTGGTCAGGTCATGGATAGATTATTTGCCTGAGTTTTACTATGTCAACTTTACTGTGCTGACAAAAAACAGATTAAGCAGGCGCTCAGAATTGTTTCCCTAGCTGACTTTGCACAACTACAGGTTAACACTGGTTGTACACATGGCAATACGAGGGTGACCAAATTAATTAGGAGGTTTTATCAGTGCTAAGGATTACATTACTACAATGTGCAGTGAGTATCCCGTATATATTTAATGCAAAAAGAGGTTCATGCAGATGTGTGTCAGATTCTCTGGGTGTTGTCATGTTATTTTTATAATATATATATAGCATTTATATATAGTATATATATAATAGTATACAATGTATATAATACAAACTATAGCATTTATAGTATTCCAAACCTCTATGTCCCTGGGAGCAGACTTAAGGGCTGGCTCATAGAAGACAAGGGGTGACCCGTGGCTCACGTGACCTATAACGAACCGCAGAATTGAAGCACAGGAATGCTACAATGGATGCAGCACTACCACCAGGAGTGTCATCGAGCAAAGCGTTGGCATGCTAAAGATGTGCTTCAGGTGTCTCGAGATAGGTCTGGAGATGTCCTTCAATTTCTAACAATGAGGGCCTCCAGAAAAATAGTGGTCTGCTGCACCCTGTACAACATGGTACAGCAGAGAGTATGAGCGGTAGAGGATGACGCAAGAAACTCACCAAGCAACTTCTGATGAAGAGAACATTGAGGAGGATTAGGAGGAGAACAAAGACAATAAGCACTGATGTACCCATCACCAAGCCAGTGACTTACATTCCTGCCAGGGGTGCCCTCATTGCTCGAAGGTTCACATAGTCATACAGGTAAAACTAACAAAAAGCTTATGTTTCATTTTGGACAGAATTTTACTGACCCTGCTGGCAGGTTTGCAGGTGGGGGAGGTCCATCACATTCCCACGGTACCTTTTCCACAGCCCTCCCACCCATCCCTGACATGTCAGCAATTTTAGATTGGGTGGACGAGGCCTCGAATGGCCTGCCCAGCATCATCCCAATTGAAACTCTTAAGTTGCTAATTATTGGCCACTCAAGCGCCACTCCCCACCCAACCTCAATTTCGTGGCTGGTGGGAGGAGTTCAGGGGCAGGCGTTATGCCCAGTAGGTCACCCTGCCTGGGTCTCAGGCAGGAAAGGGGGGTGCCTCCCTCAAGGCTTCCCTTTGCACACCAGGGGCTCCCCATCCCAAGGTCTTCCCTCGGCAGGTGCTCCCTGCATCCCCCCGGCCTCTCCATCAAGACCTCCACCTCTGTCCACCCCCTTGGGCCTCACCTCCCCACCCCTCTGTGAGAACCCCCTGCACATACCTGACCCTGGACTCTTGAACTTAAAACATGGGGCTGCTTGTCATTCCAGTCCTAGCCACTGCTGCCATTGGCACTGCTGTGACTACTGTTCACTCCAGTGAGGGGCAGAAGTTCTTTCTCCAGCCAATTGAGCATTAAATGGCTGTGGGGCTGCTCTCCTCAGCGGGGCCATATTGCCCACTGGCACTTCAGGTGGTGGGGTGGGGAACCCTGCCAACTGAAAAAATCCTGCCCACTGTTTCAATGTGGTGCGTCCATGTGGCTTTAACAGAGTTAGGGGAAGGCTGCTCCCCGCCTGACTGCTGAGATGCTTTTGACCTAAGATTGCTGGTTCTGGAGCCCCTGAGCCCCACCAATGACTGCACTACAACTGACTCTGTGCAAGGAAGGATTCAGCCACTGGGAGATGAGGCAGCATGTCTGCTGCTGGTTGAAGGGAGGCAATGGGTGAGAAATAGTCACTTGGAGTAGAGTTCCCACTTACATGTCCCCTTCTCCAATCATCTCTATCAACACTACCGCACTTTTGCCACTCTGCTGGAGAGCAGTTTGGTGGAGATTAATGATGTGCTGTAAGGCACTGGATAAGGCATTTGTCATCCTGTTTAAGTCAGTAGACGTTTCCAGCACTGCCATGGTCTTGGGCTGGATTGATTCACTGGGGAATCATGCTTGAAGCTCCACAGAGGTGGCTACTTTCTCCATGACAGCCATTCTTGTAATTACCTGCACCACCAATCCATTAGTGTTCGAGTTGGGCTCCTCCATTAGCTCCACCATCATGGAGAGTGTGTGTGACAGGTCTGTCAGTACCTCACAAAGTTACCCCTGTACCTCCATCATTTCCCTTCTCAATGGTGGCGCATGGGTTCAGCTGTGTCCAGCTGAACAGAGCCTGGAGGGAATTGTGCCTCCAACACAAACTGATCACAGCTATCACTGCCTGTTGATTCTCATTTCTGAGATATGAATTAGCAGGTGAAAACCCAAGTGAATCTCTAACAGGAGTGTGAGTATTTTTACTGGTGCATGGCTATACATTCTGGTGCACCCTCAGAAGAATGAGGTCCTCTGAGAACTCATCATACATGCCCACAGACTCCTCTTACTCTCCGCATTGAGGCCTTGGAAGACCAAAGAAACAGATGAATTGCTCGTGGCAAAGTAACAATCTTGACAGTCACCACATTCAGACTTCTCAAAATTTAGTAATTGATGAAATAAAGTCAGCATATATGTGTCGGGGGACATTTTTAATTCTGTCACCAGCTATCCACGAGCTCCCATGACATGAAACTTGGAAGTGTTGTGATCTGTGAAGAAAATACTGTCAAACTTCAAAAGGGTATGGACTGGTGGAATAAGCAGACAAGTGATGTAGGAAAATTAATGCAGAGAAGAGTGAAGTGATTCCTTTTATGAGGAAGATTGGTGGGAAGGCAACATAAAATCAAAGGTATAATTCTAAAGGAGGTGCAGGAGCAGAGGGACTTGGGAGGGTATGTGCATTGAAGGTGGCAGGACAGGTTGAGAGAGGTTAATAAAGCATGTGGGATCCTGGAGACTTGAAGCCTGGAAGGAAAAATGTAACCATTCAATCTAAGGCAGAAGTTTACCCCTTGCGAGTGTGTGTGTGCCCGACCCGATCAGGCATAAAAGAGCAAGAGAAGACGTTGGGCAAGCGTCCCAACGTCATCCCGCATGCGCACAATCTTCAGGATGGCGGGCGGCGTGGGATTCGGAGCCACATCCGCCATCAATTAAGAGGCCACTTGAGGCCATTAAAAACCCAATTGAAGCCAATTTTACGTTGCCCATGTGATGTCGGGCAGGCAGCCAGGCAACATTTTGCAAAACCCCATCCAAGTGCGGGATGAAAAGGGTCAGCAGTATTGCCAGTGTAGTGAGGAGTTTAGAAGATAGTTTGCTGCTGGTTGCTTATTTGAACTTGACAACTTCAACTCCGTTCTGAGCTTCATTCTTAGCATTATTCAGCTTAATTTCAGGAATCATTGGTGTCTCCAAGGCCCCCAGAGGATTTTGACCGTGTGGGCCCTTCCAAGCACCAGCCAGCCTTCTGTTACCCTGGTAATGGGGATTGTGGTCTCCACTGGTGGCACCTCCTCTGAGGAGGAAGAGAGGGGCAGAAGGGAGAGGAGGCCAGGTGTCCCAATGCAGCTTCCAGGGAAGCGACCGGTGAGATGAGAGGTACAGGCACAAGAGGCACAGGGCCAGCAGGTAGCCTAAGGCAGAAACGGCTGCAGAAGAAGCCATTATCCAGCTGCCAGGGTTTACAGGCGGTGATGCAGCTACCTCAATATGTCTGAAGTGCAATGCCAAAGGAGGCTCCGCCTCTTCAGGGAGACTGTGACCTTCATTTGTCAGATGATTGGGCCTGAGATCAGCTCCAACTGTGTGGGTGGACACCCCATGCCAGTGGCTTTGAAGGTAACAGTGGCCCTCAACTTCTATGCCTCCAGCTCTTTCCAGGGGTCAGTGGGGGATCTTTGTGGAGTCCCCCAATCAGCTGTCCACAGTTGTGTCAACCTGGTGAAGAACTTCTGTTCAGGTGGGTACTTTTCCGTACAGACGAGCCAGCCAGGCCGAGCAAGCCAGAGGCTTTGCAGCGATTGCTAGGCTCCCTGCATCCAGGGTGCCATCAACTGCACACATATGGCTATGAAGGTGCCAGAGGGTCAGCCGGGTGCCTTTGTCAACAGGAAGGGATTCCACTTGATGAACGTCCAGATAATGTGTGACCACAGGGCACAGATTCTGCAAGTCTGTGCATGGTACCCTGACAGATCCCATAATGTTTATATCCTCAGACACTCGCAGATGCCGAGGCTATTCAGTGCTCCAGCCCGACTGGATGGATGGCTGCTGGGTGATAAGGGCCATCTGTTCAAAAGGTAGTTTATGATGCCTCTCCAACACCCAAGGACAGAGGCAGAGCAGTGTTAAAATAGGAATCATGCCTCCACAAGGGTGGTGACAGAGCTATCTGAAGATGCGCTTCCGATGCCTGGATCTTTCAGGGAACATTGCAATACCCCCCAGAGTGGGTGTCACTGATAGTGGTTGCATGCCGCATTCTCCACAATCTGGTACTGGCAAGGGGGGGACCCACTGGAGGAAGAGGGTCTTGACGCAGCTCCACAGGCCACAGAGGATGAATCCAGTCAGAAGAGGAGCATGGTGAGGAGAACGCTGAGGGTGTGGAAGCAGACCTCTGCATCCTTCAGGGAGGCAGGGACACCAGGGATGCCTTGATCCAACGCTCCTTCAGCCAGGCTGCAAAAGATCTGCTTCCACCTCATGCCAGGGCTGCCACCTCCATCCTGGGTGTCTGAAATGACACTGTCATTTGTACCCAAAGTCCATTCAGTGCCTGTGAAATAAAGTTTAGAGCCACTCACATCCAGCATTACATACTGGCGTACCCTGCACCAAAAAAATACAAAGGTGAAGCATACTCAGGCCATTACAACAAAAACAAAATTTATCTCATTTTGACAATCCAAAAAAATTAACAGAACCTTCTCTGGTCTTAATTCCCAGATCAGAAAACATAAACAAAGTATTACACAACAGAAGATCACCCGTGAACAGTCCCTCTTGTGCTCATGGTGCCTTAAATTTACGTTTGCCAGTGCTACGTCTTTGTGTCCCCCTCCTTTGCTGGCACTGACATTGGAGGCAGCCTGCTGACCCTGCTGTCCTTTTGGCCTTGATGATCTTGGCGGTTGCCCTTTGGCCAATGGAGCCTGTGCTGGCCCCACCTGGGAGGGAGTGACCAATGCCACAGCTGGCATCTACCCCAGTCAACGCAGCCTCTTCGGATCCCATGGTCACTGGCAGAGGGGCGGAGGAGCTGCTGCTGTCATCCAGAGCGCTTTGAGAGGAGCCCGCAGAAACGACAAGCAGCTTGTGCGCCAATGTGAGGTTGCTCTGGACCTCCTGCTTGCCATTGATGGATAGGCACCTAAGTGGGATAATGGGTGCCTCATCCATCTCCCACACTGGTTCTGAACACCTGAGGTCACTACCTGTGTGAGGGTTTACTGGTCCAAGTGCAACACAGGAACCCCTGAATCTGTTCCTGAGGCTGCCTCTCCATGAGAGTTGCCACTCTCTCAATGGAGGAGGCAGTGCCCTCGGGCATGAGGGTCAACGCAGTGCTCTTGCTCTGCATGCACTCCTCCACAACAGAGACCATGGCGCGCAGACCCACGTGGAGCTCCGCCAGATCCTCCAGCATCTGCTGCCTAATGGACAACTCCAGTGGCTCATCACCTACCTTTGACTCAGCATTGTCCTGGTCTTCAGCAGTCCTCCGATTGCCAATGCTTTGGACACTCTCTGCCTCCGCCTGCTCCTCAAGTGAGTGACAAGTGCCCTCACCGCAGTACTCCAACATTCTAACTGAGAATCTAACGCCCACCGAGGTGCTGATATCTGCGCTGGAGCCTGCTTCAGAAAGCGGGTGTGACACAGGTAACAGTGAAGCCCGGTGGTCCTCCAGCGTTAGGGGTGGCCCTTTGGGATCTGCGGATGGGGTGCCTGCTGGTGAACCTAAAAAGGAGAAGGACACAGTCCAAGCAGCCACGGCTTCCCCCTTGGCCAGCTCCGGCATGGTTGACAATTGACACTCAGACTCTAGCGGCACTGAGGTTCCTGGGGGGACGGCCACACCTTAACACTAATACACACTGAACCATGTCAACACGGTACTCACCCTTCCTGTGCGCAGCCGGTCATTGAAACGCTTCCGGCACTTGACCCAGGTGCACCGCACCACATCATGGCTGCTCACCCGGGCTGCCGCCTCCTCCTTTGGCATTGCATCTCAGACATATGGAGGTAGCTGCTTCACCGCCTGTAAACCCTGGCAGCAGGATAGTGGCATTTTTTGTGGCCTCTTCCACCTCAGACTACCTGCTGGCCCTGCGCCCCTTGTGCCTGTGCTTCTACTCCCACAGGTCCCTCCTCTGGAAGCTGCATGGGGGCACGTGGCTTCCTCCCTTTTCTGCCCCTTTCTTCCCCCCCAGAGGAAGTGCCCCCAGCTGAGACCACAATCCCAATTACCAGGGTAAGGGAAGGCTATCTGATACTTGGAAGGGTCCACATGATCTGAATTCTCCGGAGGCCTGGCAGACAGCAATGCGTCCTGAAATGAGGCCTGGAAATGCTAAGAATGAAGACCTGAACAGAGATGAAGCTACCAAATACCAATAAGCAACCAGCTGCAAACTACCTCCAAAACTCGTCACTACTCACACTGGCAATACTGCTGTCCATTTTTATCCTGCCCTTGAATGAGGTTTGAGGAAATGTTGGCTGGCCGCCTAACCGTTTTGCCCGTGCGATGAGCAGAAAATCGAATGGGCAATGAGAATTCTCAGACAATTGCATTGTTAAGGGCCTTAAGTGGCCTGTTTATTAATGGCTGGTGTGGCTCTGGCACCTGCACGTGCCTGCCAAGTGAAAGATCGTAAGAATGCACAATGATGTCGGGGCACTTGCCTGTGCACTATTTTACTCTTGTTTGGGTTGGGCAGGTGCCTGCCCAATGAGGGAATAATTCTGCCCTAAATGTTACTGATGCATCTGGACACATTTTGCATACTGTATATGCTCTGCATGCAGAATTCTCCTTCAGCTAGCTCTGGGCAAAACCGAAACTGTTGGGGATGGCAGAGGCCTTCAAAGATAAAAATTATTAAAGTTTTTAAATGATGCGGAAGACAATTTAGAGGACAAATGGAATTACGCTCTTGTGAAATATGCACACTTTAATGCTTTTATTTTGTTTAGAACGTTATTTTGGACATTAGAAATTTCAGTTACTAAGAGGAAAAGAGCAACTTTTTTTTCAAATTGTTTTTTTGAATAATTAACGTTTTCCTTTTTATTGCCTTTCAGGATGGATGTTCTTATAAGTTCTCAGTGGTTTCTTCCTGGTAGTGTATCTGGTAGCTGCTCACATTGTGCTTGATTTCCTATCTCTCCTTTTCTGATTTGTTGCTCTTTGGCTTAAGCCAATCAACAAAGCAGGATTAGAACAGTAGGCAAAAGAGAAAGTTCACACTGGATGTAAAGACATTAATTCCAAATGATGTCCATGAAATTCCACAGGGATACTGGTAGCTTCCTACAGGTGACTAGAAAATCTCATAGAATTTCTGCACTGGTATCTTCCGCACATACTTATCAAGTTGAAAACCATTAGTAATTCTAATAGCTTAGGTAAAAATATTGAGCATAATTCTCTATGGCATAACTATGCCAGACATCTTGCAGGAACACTTGGAAAAGAATTTAAGAGCCGGATATGCCAGATCCTCACTTTAGTTAGAAATTCCCACTGCTCAAAACTTGTTCAGTTACTTGGATAGGGAGGCATCTCACTGCAATGGAAATTTCCGCTTCCCGACCTCACAAGAATCTGGGTATTACTGGTTAAGGGATACCAGGATCAAGAAGAAAGTCTTTTGAGGGATAGGAGAGGATTTATTGGGGATGGGGAGCTGGTGGAGGCAGTAGGTGATATGCTCCAGGCTAGGGTAATGACCAGGAGCCCTATAGATGAAAACTTTACAAAATTATATTGATCGATCTCCTTGCACAGGGGTGGAGACCTGGGCATCTCTCCCTAATTGTGACCCCGCGTCCCACATTGACAGCCATTGAGAAAAAGAGAGCTGAATTATGATTTGAAGTTATTAAAGCCACCATTAAGGCCAAAGTTCAAAAGTGTTGATTAGAGATATAAGACTCCAAATTTATCAGTTGTAATGATGGAGTAATTGTCAATGTTCACAATCATAATTCTGAACTGACAGCAACTTCTGGCATCTGCACATGGGAATATAGGAGCAGGAGTAGGCCATTCAGCCCATTGAGCCTGCTCCACCATTCAAACAGATCATGGCTGATCATCTACCTCAATGCCATTGTCCCCTACAATTCCCATATTCCTTGATGTCATTAGTATCCATAAACCTTACAATTTATGTCTTGAACATGCTCAATGATTGAGCTTCCACTGCCCTCTGGGGCAGAGAATTCCAAAGAAACACCATGCTCTGAGTGAAGGAATTCTTCCTCATCTCAGTCTTAAATGGCCTGCCCCTTATTTTGAGCCTGTGTGCCCTGGTTCAAAACTCAGCAGCCAGGCGAAACATCCTATCCGCATCTACCCTGTCACGCCCTGTAAGAATTTTGTAAGTTTCAATGAGATCACCTCTCGTTCTTCAAAACTTTAGAGAATACAGGCCCAGTTTCCTCAATTTCTCCTCATAAGGCAATCCCACCATCCCAGAGATTAGTCTGGTAAACCTCCATTGCACTCTCTCTATGGCAATATATCCTTCCTTAGAAACGGAGACCAAAACTGTGCACAATACTCCAGGTGTGGTCTCACCAAGGCTCTATAAAATTGCAGAAAGACATCTTTACTCCTGTACTCAAATCCCCTTGTGATGAAGGCCAACATACCATTTAGCTTTCTAATTGCTTGCTCTACCTGCATGTTAGCTTTTAGAAACACATGAACAAGGAGACCCAGGTTCCTTTGGACATCAACACTTCCCAACCTCTCACCATTTAAGAAATACTCTGCCTTTCTGTTTTTTTTCTACCAAAGTGGTAACTTCACACTTATTCACATTATATTTAATCACCATGTTCTTGCCCACATGCTTAACCCATCCAAATCCCTTGAAGCCTCTTTGCATCCTCCTCAAAACTCACATTCCCATCCAGTTTTGAGTCATCAGCGAATTTGGAAATATTACATTTGGTACCCACATCCAAATCATTTATATAGATTGTGAACAGCTGTGGCCCCAGCACTGATCCTTGTGCTACCCCACATGTAACATCCTACCATCCTGAGAATGACCCATTTATTCCTACTCTCTGTTTTCTGTCTCTTAACCAATTCTCAATCCATACCAGCATATTACCCCCAATCCTATGTGCTCTAATTTTATTTGCTAACCTCTTTTGTGGGACCTTATCAACAGCCTACTGAAGATCCAAATACACCACATCCACTGGTTCTCTTTTATCAATATTACAGGTAACATCCTCAAAATCTCCAACAGGTTTGTCAAACACGATTTCCCTTTCCATGTTGACTCTGCCCAATCATATCATTATTTTCCAAGTGTCCAGTTATCACATCCTTTATAATAGATTCTAACATTTTCCCCAATACTGACATCAAACTAACAGGCTCATGCTTCTCCATTTTCTCGCTCCCTCTCTGCTTAAATAATAGGGTTACATTTTATACTTTCCACTCTGCAGCAGCCTTTCGAGAATCTACAGAATTTTGAAACATAACTACCAATGCACCCATTTTTTTTATTCATCGTGGGATGTGGGCATTGCTGGCTAGGCCAGCATTTATTGCCCCTTCCTAAGTGATCTAGAGAAGGTGGTGGTGAGCTTCCTTCTTGAACTGCTGCAGTCTATGTGGTGTAGCACACATACAGTGCTGTTAGGAAGGGAGTTCCAGGAATTTGACCAAGGGACAGTGAAGGAACGGCGATATATTTCCAAGTCTGGATGGTGAGTGACTTGGAGAGAAATTTTCAGGTGGTGGTGTTCCCAACTATCTGCTGCCCTTGTCCTTCTAAATGGTAGTGGTCGTGGGTTTGGAAGGTGCTGTCTAAGGAGCCTTGGTGAGTTCCTGCAGTGCATCTTGTACATGGAACACATTACTGCCACTGTGTGTCGTGGTGGAGGGAGTGACTGTTTGTGGATGTGATGCCAATCAAGCAGGCTGCTTTGTCCTGGACAGTGTAAAGCTTCTTGGGTGTTGTGGGAGCTGCACTCATCCAGGCAAGTGGGGGGTATTCCATCACACTACTGACTTGTGCCTTGTAGATGGTAGACAGGCTTTGGGGAGTCAGGAGGTGAGTTACTCGTTGCAGGATTCCTAGCCTCTGACCTGTTTTTGTAGCCACAGTATTTATATGGCTAGACCAGTTCAGTTTCTAGTCAATGGTAACTCCCAGGATGTTGATAGTGGGGGATTCAGTGATGGTAATGCCATTGAATGTCAAGGGGCAATGGTTAGATTCTCTCTTGTTGGAGATGGTCATTGCCTGGCTCTTGTGTGGCGCAAACGTTACTTGCCACTTGTCAGCCCAAGCCTGGATATTGTCCCGGTCTTGTTGCATTTGGATATGGACTGTTTCAGTATCTGAGGAGTTTTGAATGATGCTGAACATTGTGCAATCATCAGCAAACATCCTCACTTCTGACCTTATGATAGAAGGAGGGTCATTGATGAAGCAGCTGAAGATGGTTAGGCCAAGGACACTACCCTGAGGAACTCCTGCAATGATGTCCTGGAGCTGAGATGACTGACCTCCAACAGCCAGAACCATCTTCCTTCATGCTAGGTATCAAGTGCCACTTGATAGCACTGTTGATGGCCCCTTCCATTACTTTACTGATGTTGGAGAGTAGACTGATGAGGCTGTAATTGGCCGGGTTGGATTTGTCCTGCTTTTTGTGTGCAGGGCATACCTGGGCAATTTTCCACATAGCCAGGTAGATGCCAGTGTTGTAGCTGTACTGGAACAGCTTGGCCAGTGCGCAGCAAGTTCTGGAACACAAGTCTTCAGTACTATTGCTGGAATACTGTCAGGGCCCATAGCCTTTGCACTATCCGGTGCCTTCAGCCGTTTATTGATCTCACATGGAGTGAATCAAATTGGCTGAAGACTGGCATCTGTGATTCTGGGGACCTCCGGATGAGGCCGAGATGGATCATCCACTTGGCACTTCTGGCTGAAGATTGTAGCAAACGCTTCAGCCTTATCTTTTGCACTGAAGTGCTGGGCTCCCCCATCATTGAGGATGGGGATATTTGTGGAGCCTTCTCCCCCAGTGAATTGTTTAGTTGTCCACCGGCATTCATGACAGGATGTAGCAGGACTGCAGAGCTTATGTCTGATCCGTTGGTTGTGGGATCACTTAGATCTGTCTATCAACTGCTGCTTATGCTGTTTGGCATACAAGTAGTCCAGTGTTATAGCTTCACCAGGTTGACACCTTGTTTTTAGGTATGCCTGGTGCTGCTCCTGTCATGCCCTCCTGCACTCTTCATTGAACCAGGGTTGATCCCCTGGCTTGATGGTATTGGTGGAGTGGGGGATATGCCGGGCCATGAGGTTACAGATTGTGTTCGAGCACAATTCTGCTGCTGCTGATGACCCACAGGGCCTCATGGTTGCTCAGTCTTGAGTTGCTAGATCTGTTCGAAATCTATCCCATTTAGGATGGTAGTAATGCCACACAATACGATGGAGGGTATCCTCAATATGAAGGTGAGACTTCGTCTCCACAACGACCGTGCAGTGGTCACTACTACCGATACTGTCATGGTCAGATATATCTGCGGCAGGCAGGTTGGTGAGGATGAGGTCAAGTAAGTTGTTCCCTCTTGTTGATTCCCTCACCACCTTCCGCAGACCCAGTCTAGCAGCTATGTCCTTTCGGACTTGTCCAGCTTGGTCAGTAGTAGTGCTACCGAGCCACTCTTGGTGATGGACATTGAAGTCCCCCACCCAGAGTACATTCTGCACTCTTGACACCCTTAGTGCTTCCCCTAAATGTGTGCAACGTGGAGGAGCACTGATTCATCAGCTGAGGGAGGGCAGTACGTGGTAATCAGCAGGGGGTTTCCTTACCCATGTTTGACCTGATGCCATGAGACTTCATGGGGTCCAGTGTCGATGTTGAGGACTCCCTGGGCAACTCCCTCCTTACTGTATACCACTGTGCTGCCACCTCTGCCATTTCCCTATTCTTGATTATGAATTCTCCTCTCTCCGTCTGAAATCACCCTACATTTGTCCTTGCTAATCTTTTCCTTTTCACCTACCTAAAGAAGCTTGTGCAATCCTTCTTTATGTTTCTTGCTGGTTTACATTCATATTCTCTTTTCCATTTCTTTATCAGTTTCTTGGCCCTGCTTTGCTAGATTCTAAATTGCTCCCAATCCTCAGGCTTACCACGTTTTTGGCAAACTTATTAGGCACTTCCTTGATCTAATGCAATCATTAACCTTTTTTGTTTGCCACAGTTGATTTGCCTTTCCTGTTGGATTTTTGTGTCTTAGAGGGATGTACATTTGTTGTAAACCATGTAATACTTATTTAAATACCAGCCATTGCTTGTCTACAGTCAAATCTTTTAATGCATTTTTCTAATCCACCATAGCCAATTTATCCCACATATCTTCACAGTTTCCTTTGTACAGATTTAAGGCCCTAGTTGCCAACTGAAATATATTATTTTCAAAATAAATGTAAAATTCCATCATATTATGGTCACTATTTCCTAAAGATGCCATTAAAAGCCCTTTCTCATTACATAATACTAAATCTAAAATAGACCTGTCCCTCGTTGGTTCTTCAATGTATTGCTACATAAACCCATCTTGTACACACTGCAGGAATTCATCCTCCACAGCATTATTTCTTATTAGGTTTATCCAGTCTGTATGTGATTTGAAGTCACCCATCATCACTGTATTACCTATGTTACATGCACCTCTAAATTCCTGATTTATACCATGCCCAGCAATACCACTACAGTTTGGTGGCCGATAAACAACTCCCACCAATGTTTGCTGCCCCTTCCTATTTCTTAGCTTTACCCAAACTGATTCTACATCTTGATCTAAGATCCTTTCTCACTAATGCACTGATCTCATCCCTTATTAACAGTGCTACCCCACATCATTTTCCTTTTCACTTCCTTTACTAAATGAAAAATATCCTTGAATATTCAGTTCTCAGTCTTGGTCACCCTGTAAGCACATCTCCATAATGGTAATTAAATCATACCCATTTACCATTGTGCCTTCAAATAATCTATATTGTTGTGAATGTTGCATGCATTCAGATGGAGTGCCCTTAACTTTGTCTTTTTAACATTATTCTGCATTCTGATCCTACTTTCCTTCACTTTGCCTGCCTTCTGATTTTGTTTACTACTTTTCTACTTCTTGTTACCAGTTTTTCTCCCTTCAAGTCTAAGCTCCCTCTCAGGTTTCCATCTCCCTGCCAATCAAGTTTAAACACACCCCAAATCTTGCTGCAGGGATGTTCTTCCTGGTCCTGCTAAAGTGCAACCTGTCCATCTTATACAAGTATGACCTGTCCCAGAACTGGTCCCAATGCCTCAGAATTCTGATGCGCTCCCTCCTACACCAATTCTCCAGCCACATATTCAATCACCCAAATCTTCTATTCCTATGCTTACTAGCACATGGCATTGGGAGTAATCCTGAGATTACTGCTTTTGAGATCCTGCTTTTTAATTTCTTTCCTAACTCCATAAAACCTGCTTTCAGAACCTCATCCCTCCTCCTACCTATGCCACTGGTGCGAATGTGGACCATGACTTCTGGTTGTTCACCCTATGCATAAGAACGTCCTCTGTGACATCCTTGCCCTGGCACCAGGGAAGGCAACATACCATCCTGGAGTCTCCTCTATGGCCACAGGAACACCTGTCTGATCCCCTAACTAACAAATCTCTGATCATTATTGCTCTTCTATTCTTCTTTCTCCCTTTCTTTGCAGCTGAGCCATGCTTGTTGCCACAGATTTGACTCTTGGTCCACTCCTCTATGGATCCATCATCCTCACCAGTATCCAAATTGCAAATCCGGTTAGTGGGTGAGATCAACTCAAGGAACTCCTGCACTACCTAACTGGTTCTCTTAGAAGGCCTGCAGGTCACCCATTCCCTTTCTGCCTGCATGCTCTTAACCCGCGGTGTGACCACCTCCCTCAACGTGCTATCCATATAGCTCTCTGTCTCACGGATGCATCACAGTGACTCCAGTCACTGCTCAAGTTCCAAAACCCAGAGTTTTTGCAGCTGGTGACACTTCCTGTGGATGCGTTTGTCCAGGACACATGGTGTCCAAGACTTCCCACATTCCACAGGATGCAAATTCCACTCAGCTGAGCTGCCCTGCAGTACCTTAACTTTTACCAAACTATTTATTATAAGTAGAATAACTTAACGGTTAGTCACCAATCAACTTCTTCTCCTGTACTGGAGTTTGAACCAAATACTGAAGGCTGAACACGGATAATCTCGATGCTACTGACTGCTGCTGGGTCCTCTTAAGACTGTCACCAGGTACTCTTTTTGCCCGCTCTCCTAGGTGCTGCTGACTGCCTCCAGGTCCTTCTTTTTCCTACATAAGTAGTTAATGCAGAAATCCAGAAGTTTCTGTCAGTGATTTCTTGTTGTTCCACAGGGTACACTGTTGAAGTTCTTACAGATGGAAATCCTAAGAAAACACTTTAGCTTCCTCTTTTTTGTTCTAATCTCACAGTGAAAGCCCTGAAAAAGTTGCAACTGTATGAATGAGGAGTAACTAGATTTTTAACAGTGTTTTAAGTCAGATTACTGCTGAACAATCTCTCTGCCCCTGAAAACTAATTTCATATTTTTAAAATATGTAAAAGAAAAAGTGTCTAACCTCGTCATTATGATAGAAATTCCATAGGTTTTTAAAGTAATGTTCTTTATGACATTTCAACTTTCTCCTTAATCCCACATTTATGTACAATTTTTTTTTGCTCCCTATAAAACGTTTGATAGATAAAGGAATATCAGTATGTTTTACTTCTTGATAAAAGCAAAAAAACTGCAGATGCTGGAAATCCAAAACAAAAACAGAAACAGAAATACCTGGAAAAACTCAGCAGGTCTGGCAGCATCGGCGGAGGAGAGCACAGTTGAGGACTCAAAACATCAACTGTGCTCTCCTCCGCCGAGGCTGCCAGACCTGCTGAGTTTTTCCAGGTATTTCTGTTTTTGTTTTTGTTTTACTCCTTGGTTTGTTGTCTGTGAGAATTAGCCTGCTTAATGATGTCACTGTTGCTGTACATCAGAGGATGTCGATAGTTTGCTCCATAATCAAATTAACGTTGGAAAAGGTGAAATTCACACCACTGAGATTGTGAGATCTTTGTGGTCAGCTTTCTTTAAATTCAGTGGCAAACATCACTAATTCAGCACTGACCAAAACATCAGGACCAAGGTACTGTTCTAATAGCTTGTTGTGAGCTTCCCTGGCACATATAGGCCAAAGTGTAAAGGCCAAAGTCTGAAAGATCAGAGTGGCAGTGGAGCAAGGGATTGAAGCGGCAAGTGACACAGAGATTGGAGTTATGCTTATAAACAGTATGGGGAGACTCTGGCATAGAAGTAATGTCACTAGGCTAGTATCCCAGAAGCCCAAGACAGGGGTTCAAATTCTACCAATGGCAGCTAGTGGAATTTAAATTCAATTAATATATCTGGAATATAAAGCTGGTCTCAGTAATAGTGACTTATGCCAACTATGGTCAGTTATTGCTAAAAACCCATCTGGTTCACTCACATCCTTTAGTGATGGACGTCTACCCAGTCTGGCCTACATGTAACTCCAGACCAACAGCAATGTTGTTGACTCTTAACTGCTTTCTGAAATGACCTACCAAGTGTTAGAGTTCGCATGCCCTCTTTAAATGGTTCTTGGACTTTAGGATTTATAAAGAACAAAACTGCACAGACACAGTGTTTGGCTCAACCAAGATTTTGATGTTTTATTGAAGCCATAGATTCCCTAATGCAGATACTTCTATGGTTAGTTAAAATAATACCAGAAAAACCCCAAAATTAAAACAACCCATCCTCAGTACAAAACCTTCAGCGGCTGGCTAAAATTGACACCCCAATTCCCAGCTAACCCTCCACGAAGTCATCATGACTTGACTTAAACTTACAAAATACAGGCAAAACACTGCATCTTGTCCCAAAACCTTACAAAACCCTCAGACTACGATTTGGCTGAAAATAAAAACGCTTACAAAATACTGGCAAAAGCACCATGCTTTTGCCCCAAAACCTTACAAAACCCTCAGACCAATATCACTATAATTTGGCTGGAACCACTTACAATCCCCAACACGGCTGGTCCATTCGGTATTGATTGTAGGTTCTGAGTCAAGGTGACCAGCCCTGAACCTTCTTCTGACTGCAGCAAAAAGTTCTGATATGCCCTTCTTTTTATAATAATTCAGCTTAGACATATCAAAACATATTTCCTGTTGTTCTTGCTGTTCCAATGTCCGGCAGTTAGCACTCTTTATTCCACGCAGAGTCCTGACAAATGTGATCAAATCATGCTGGTTGAAACAGTACAGAGTTTTTCCATGGAAGAAATACCCCAGACAAATATTATCAGTTCTCATCGTATGAACAATTCTCCTGCTGTTTGAGGCAACACAGTAACAGCACCTGGCTCCTGGGTTGATAAAGGTTTGAATGACTCTATTCCACTCCCTGAGAAGGACCAATCATAGTACTGGAATCTGGCAGTGCAACTATTGTTTGTGGTACAGACCTTAGGGGCATTACCCTACCATGAGTGTATTGTATTGATAACATGTTCCTTGTGCCATTGTGTTGGCTGATCAGACTCTTAATTGCGTTAGTCAATGGCAGATAATGGTATTTCCCTGGCACCATAAGCAATCTGAAAACAATCAGTCAATGTCCAAACCTTTTTGATGAGCCAGTGTTTTTTAATTGAATGTCCAAATTAACCCTTTGCTGCCCAGCACTGTGCTGCTGGCTGCAACTGGGCTTTTGTATTTTATAGTTCCAAACATGAGGTCAAAATATGTCAATGGGTCTGGATTTTTTATTATTCCATAAAGTTCGCAGTTGGAGGGGATTCTGATCCTACACAAGCCACTCAGTTCAAGGGCAATTAAGAATGGGCAACAGAAGCTGGCCTTGCCAGCGACGCCCACATCCCACGAAAGAAAGAAAATGAGATATAAAGCAATCACTTAATTTGTGTTTGGCCTTCCCAATGTAGAGGTATTGTGATAAGCGGAACACCATATTGGAGGAAGTAAACATAAATTGATGTTTCACATGGAATGAGTTCTTGGAGCCCTGAGTGCTGGTGTAGAGGATGTGAATAGGTTGGTGTTGCATCTGCATGGGAAGTTAGCAGCTAGAAGTGGAAGTGATGGAAGCGTAGGCAATAGAACACAAAACTCAGTCATACATCCTGTCTGTCATAGAGGAGGGGTTATCTATGGGTGAGGAAAAATGATGACATTTATGAGGCAGGGGCAGAATTTTACGCTGGAGGCGTTTTACAGTCCCACCGAAGTCAATGGACTTTTGAAGAGCTCACCACATTTTATGGCCCCACCCCCACCATGACGCAGCAGTAGAATTCTGCCCAGGGAAACTGGGACTGATGGGAACTTGATAGGCAACCTTTAGGATGATCTTACAGGTATAATTAAACATAGCTTAAGAAATCACTTTTCTGTCAATATGCTGAGTTAAGTTGTTCTCCCTCCTTCATTTCTCCCTGTCTCTCTCTTTGTCTTTCACCCTTCTTCTGTAGAACTGCTTTTATATTAAGCAACACTTGTACAAGAAGTGCTAGTTTCCATTGCCTGGGGCTTACAGAACTGGCTGCAACCCAAAGATAAATGGACTGGATTCACTAAGGCTGTCTGCCAGCAAGACTTTGGCGAGCTGATGATGTTAGTACAGGTCTTGCATGTATCAAAGTAGAATAGGTATTACCAGAGATAAAGAAAATATGACGGCTTGGAACCAGAAAATACATAGTGACTGGATTCAGTTATATGTAGCATTCTTAACAAGTTATTTAAGATGCTACAGTGCATAAGACTGAAGTGTGTATCAGGCTGAAGTTACCTTGCGAATCTATGTGTCAAGTGAAAATAACCAAAGATAAATTAGCTCTAATTATGTATCTTGTTGGATTACTTCCAACATATGTGTTGTGCTGTCTTCCAACATGGCATATGGCCTGGCTGTGTTGCAGGATAACCTACTTTTGTGTATCTCAATACACGTTGACACTTTATCCATCTATGTCACTATCAGTATGAAGAATGGGTCAGCATTTAGACTGAGGACGGTTAGACTATAAGGTTCCTGTTAACAATATTCTACTGTCATTGAATGGATTTCGCTAGAAGGTACTTGCACTTGGGTCATAATGATGCTATCTCAAATAAACCTACACCAAAGGTTAGTAATGTACATAGAGGCAAAACAGTTTGCATGTTATTTTCCTACATGAAACTGGCATTCACCTCATCTGTTATAATATGAAACAAGGATTGCACCTATTTATTGCCCATTTATCTTTTGTAAGCCCTATATTGTGTCAGCTCTAAGATGGCTTCAGCCTCAGTGGAAATAAATGATAACAAGTTTGGCACAAACCTCATTGAGTCAGAGTGGGTAAGGAACATTTATGTCCAGGGATGAATTGAACTGTTTTTATGATGACAATTAGCTCTTTAGGAACTGCAGATATTTTTAAACTCATGAATCTATTTGCTCAGGCAAGCTGGTTACAGTCGGGGCCTGATGATGTCATAGAAGGAGATTTAAAGAAGAATGGTGCTGTCTTCAGATGGGCCCACTTGTTGCTTGCTCAGAAGTGCAGCTTAAAATTGAAGATAGTGCAAATCGAGCGGGATGTCAGCCGATAAGACTTTTGGGCAATTTGAAATGATCACCTGCCCAGCATGTATAGTCAAAATCGCCTCAGCAGCGACCCAAGAAAATCTTCCTCTTATTTTTGCAATGCTGCTAATAGCACATGGGATTGGGGTTATATACTGGCATGGATAGAGAATGGGTTAATGGACAGAAAACAGACATAGGGGCAGAATTTTGAGGTCGGTGAGCGGGCACGGTCGGCAGGACTGGGAGCAGCTGGGAAACGGTCCGCTGCCTGTGATTGGCCCCCAACCGTGATTTCACGCTGGCGGGCCAATTAAGCCCCGCCCAACGTGAAACGCGGCTCTTCACTGGTCGGGAAGGGCTGGGCGGGGGCGGGAGCCTGTTGGCCACCGGGTCCAATGGCGACCCGGCAGCCGGTTTAAAAACAGCCTAGGCAACCTCTTGAAGCCTGCCACAGAAGAACGTCTGTTCTGTGTTGTCTTGATGGGGTTGAATGTGGCTGGAGATGCCAGGCGGGAGAGCAGATCAGGAGGGCACTCGGCCTCCCACTTTTCGGATGAGTGCCTTGCAGTCCTGCTGGAGGAGGTGGCTGACAGGAGGGACACCCTTGTCCCCAGAGATGGGAGGAGGAGGCCACCGCACCTCACAAAGAGGGCATGGGAGGAAGTGGCAGCCCTGGTGAGCAGCTATGGTGTGGTGCGACGCACATGGGTGCAGTGCTGGAAGTGGTTCAATGACCTGCTGCTCTCAGGAGGGGTGAGTACCATGTTGGCATATGTCAGTGTGCTGAAGTGTTAAAGTGTGGCTGTCCACCCCGTGGACCTCAGGGGTGCTAGAGTCTGAGTGCCAACTGTCAATGACCAAGGAGGTGAGCCCTGGCTGCTTGGACTGAGTGCCCTGCGCCTCGAGGGCCATGACTCAGATGTGCCCTGCGAGGTGTTCCTCAGCTGGGGTTGGCCAGGCTGCTATGGCGCTGCAGGTAGAGAGTGGACTAATCAATGCTCCTCTGTCCTTTCAGGAGATTACTAGCCATAACCAAGCTAAAAGGGCACTTGCAGGCGGGGGCCCGCCCAACCTGCTGCTGCTCACCAGATTCTAACAGGACGTCCTAGGGTTCGAGAGCCGGCATGAACAAACAAAGAACAAAGAAAAGTACAGCACAGGAACAGGCCCTCCGGCCCTCCAAGCCTGCGTCAATCATATTGCCCGTCAACTAAAACATTTTGCACTTCCAGGGTCCGTATCCCTCTATTCCCATCCTATTTATGTATTTGTCAAGCTGCCTCTTAAACACCACTATCGTACCTGCTTCTACCACCTCCTCTGGCAGCGAATTCCAGACACTCACTACCCTCTGCGTAAAAAACTTGCCCCGCACATCTCCTCTATAGTTTTCTCCTCTCACCTTAAATCTATGTCCCCTAGTAATTGACTCTTCCACCCTGGGAAAAAGCTTCTGACTATCTACACTGTCGATGCCACTAATAATTTTGTAAACTTCTATCAAGTCGCCCCTCAATCTCCGTTGCTCTAGTGAGAACAATCCGAGTTTCTCCGACCTCTCCTCATAGCTAATAACCTCCAGACCAGGCAGCATCCTGGTAAACCTCCTCTGCACCCTTTCCAATGCCTCCATATCCTTCTGGTAATGTGGCGACCAGAATTGCATGCAATATTCCAAGTGTGGCCTAACCAAGATTCTATACAGCTGCAGCATGACTTCCCAGCCTTTATACTCAATACCCCTGCCAATGAAGGCAAGCATGCCATATGCCTTCCCAACTATCTTATCCACCTGCATGCACTTAAGGGTTCTGCCATTTATTGTATAATTCCTGCCTGTATTAGACCTTCCAAAATGCATTACCTCGCATTTGTCCGGATTAAACTCCATCTGCCATTTCTCCGCCCAAGTCTCCAACTGATTTATATCTCGTTGTATCCTTTGACAATCCTTTTCACTATCTGCAACTCCTCCAACCTTAGTGGCATCTGCAAACTTACTAATTAGCCCAGTTACATTTTCCTCCAAATCATTTATGTATACTACAAACAGCAAAGGTCCCAGCACTGATCCCTGCGGAACTCCACTAGTCATAGCTCTCCATTCAGAAAAGCACCCTTCCACTGCTACCCTCTGTCTTCTATAACCAAACCAATTCTGTATCCATCTTGCCAGCTCACCTCTGATCCCATGCGACTTTACCTTCTGTACCAGTCTGCCATGAGGCACCTTGTCAAAGGCCTTACTGAAATCCATGTATATAACATCCACTGCCCTTTCATCGTCGATCATCTTTGTCACTTCCTCGAAAAACTCGATCAAGTTAGTGAGACACGACCTCCCCTTCACATAACCATAATGCTCCCCGTGCAAACAGGCTTGGAGAGACTGGGGTGCCATACGAAGGTAAGAGCGCAGCGCAGAGAGGTGAGAATTTTGGATTATGCAACCATTCTAGTGTAGTATCTACACTGGTGGGGGCCTCGAACCTGAGGTCCCCATAAATCATTGAAAGATGAGGGCACCACGATGCAGATCTCCATGGTCTCACCAGGGTGCCTGGCTCGCACAGTGTCAGTGTGATGACTTTAACTAATGATTTGTCCTTTTTCTCCCTTTTACGTTCGCCAGCATGCACTCACTCTCTGGACCCTGAAGGGGCACCCTTGCCGCTGGAGGACCACCAGGCTTCACTTGCACGTGCATCACATCCGCTCTCTGAAATAGGTACCAGCGCAGATGCCAGAACCTCAGTGGGCATTAGATCAGTGACTGGAATGTCACTGCACAGCTGTGAGGGCACTTCACACTTGCTTGAGGTGCAGGAGGGAGCAGAGAGTGCCCAGGGCACTGGCAGTCAAAGGATTGTTGGGGCCCAGGACAATGCTCAGTAGAAAGCAGATGATGAGCCTCTGGAGTCGTCCATTAGGCGGCAGATGCTGGATTTCCAGCGGGATGTGCAGGAGGATCTGGCAGAGATCCATGAGGGTCTGCGTGCCATGGTCTCTGTTGTGGAGGAGTCCATGTGGAGCATGAGTATTGACCCTCATGGTCAGGTACACTGCCTCCCCCATTGAGAGAGTGGTGACTCTCAGGGAGAGGCAGCTCCAGGAACAGAATCAGGGGTTCCCGGTGTTGCGCTCAGAGCTGCAAGCCCGCACACAGGCAAAGACCTCAGGTGGTCAATGCCAGTGTGGGAGATCGATGAGGCACCCAATATCCCAGCTAGGCATCCATCCATCCATGGTGAGCAGAGAGGTTCAGAGCAACCTCACATTGGCACCTGAGCTGCTTGTCATCTCTACAGGCTCCTCTCAGAATGCTTTGGATGATGGCAGCAGTTCCTCTGCCCCTCCGCCAGTGACCATTGCATCTGATGAGGCTATGATGGCTAGGGGAGATGCCAGCTGTGCCACTGGCCACTCCCTCCCAGGCAGGGCCAGCACAGGCACCACTGGCCAGAGGATGACCACCAAGATCATCAAGGCCAACTTGACAGCAGAGTCAGCAGGCTGACTCCAATACCGGGGCCAGCGAGGGGAAGGCACCAAGACATAACACTTGCAAATGTAAGTTAAAGGCACCTTGAGCATGAGACGGACAGTTCACGGGTGATTTTCTTTTCATTTCTGTTTGGTTTATATGTTTGCTGCTGTGGACATCAACACCAGTAATTGTAATGTCATTATGATTTAAATGTGACAATAACATCAAATTTGCTTTGGTTCTGATGGCTTGAGTATGCTTCACATTTTTTCTTTCTGGTGCAGGGTATGCCAGTCTGTAATGCTGGATGTGAGTGGCTGGATACTTTATTGCACATTGAGTGCATTGAGTGGACTTTTAGGGGCAAATGAAAGGGTAATTTCAGATAGCTGGGATAGAGATGGTAGCCCTGGCATGAGGCTGAAGCTGATCTTTGATAACTTAGCTGAAAAAGCGTTGGTTCAAGTCGTCCCTGGTGTCGCTGCCTCTCTGGAGGTTACTGAGGTCTACCTCCATGCCCTCAGCATTCTCCTCACTGTGCTCCTCTTTGAACTCACTACTGGACTCATCATCTGTGGCCTGTGTCGCTGCGTCAAGATCCTCTTCCGCCAGTGGGTCCCCCCTTGCCAGTGCCAAATTGGAGAGTGCAGCATGCAACCACTATCAGTGACATCTGCTCTGGGGGGTGTTGGAATATGCCCCCTGAACAGTCCAGGCATCGGAAGCGCATCTTGAGAAGACTGATAGTCCTCTCTATCACCACCCTTGTGAAGGCATGACTCCTATTATAACGCTTCTCTGCCTCTGTTCTTGGGTGGCAGAGAGGCGTCATGAGCCGCCTTTTCAACGGATAGCCCTTGTCACCCAGCAGCCATCCATCCAGTTGGGCTGGAGCATTGAAGAGCCTTGACACCTGGGAATATCTCAGGATATAAGCAACATGGAGCTGCCAGGGTGCCTTGCACAGGCTTACAGAATCTGCATCCTGTGGTCACACACTATCTGCACATTCAAGGAGTGGAAGCCCTTCCTGTTGATGAAGGCACCCGGCTGACCCGCTGGCATCTTGATTGCCACATGTGTGCAGCCCATTGCACCCTGGACGTGCGGCAACCTGGCAATTGCTGCGAAGCCTCTGGCTCATTCAGCCTGGCTGGCCTCGTCCATACGGTAAAGAATAAAGGTCAGTATATGCCTGAACAGAGCTCCTGTCACCAGCTTGACGCAACAATGGACAGCTGATTGGGAGACTCCACAAAGATCCCCCTGTAGTTTAGCTCCACTCCAGCGGGGAGCTTGCTGAGGGCGAGATGCATTGCAGCAAGGAAGATCGAGAAGAGCGTCGGTGCAATGACACAACATTGCTTGACCAGAGTTGCAATGTAGATTCTGCCCACTAAGGGGCACAACGGACATGATCTTTACCATGCGGCAACTGCAAGAGAAATGCAGGGAACAGTGCCAACCCTTGTACATGGCCTTCATTGACCTCACAAAAGTCTTCGACACTATCAACTGTGAAGGATTGTGGAGCATCCTCCTCTGTCCTTGTTCATACGTCACTGAAAGCTAACATGCAGATGCAGCAAGCAGTCAGGAAGGCAAATGGTATGTTGGCCTTAAATCCAAGAGAATTTGGGTACAGGAGTAAAGATATTTTGCTGCAATTCTGTAGAGCCTTGGTGAGACCACATCACATTGTGTACAGTTTTGGGCTCCTTGTTTAAGGAAGGCCTCTACCATCGAAGGAATGCAATAAAGGTTCATCAGACTGATCTCTGGGATGGCGGGATTGTCCTAAGAGGAGAGATATAGGAGACTAGGCCGATATTCTCTAGAGTTTAGAAGAATGAGATGTGATCTCATTGAAGTATACAAAATTCTTTCAGGGCTTTAGAACCAGGGGACACATGCAGTCTCAGAATTAGAGGTAGGCCATTTAGGACTGAGATGAGGAGGAATCTTTTCACTCAGAGGGTTGTGAAACTTTGGAATTCTCTACCCCAGAGGGCTGTGAAGGCTCAGTTATTGGGCTGAATTTTGCCGTCGGTGAGCAGGGGACGGGGCCCACTCGCCTACACGTAAAATGATGCAGGATGACATCGGGGGGAACCCTCTCCCCATTTAAATTTTCAGCAAGGTAGGGGCACAGCAAAATCAGCTGTGTGCCCGCCAAGCTGTCAATGGCCAATTGAGGCTGTTGACAGGATCATTAAAACAATTAAAGGACCTGCCCGTCCAACCTTAAGGTTGGCAGGCAGGCCAGGAGCCCAGGCAGGGAATAGAAAAAACATGAAACCTCATCCACTGGCGGGATGAGGTTTCATGCAGGGTTTAAAAAAGTTTAATAATGTTTTAGTGAAATTTATTAACATGTCCCATCTCGTGTGACATTGTCACATGAGGGGGACATGTTAAGGATTTTTTTTTCTATTTTTGATGTTTATACAACTGTCAGCGATCTCCCCGAGACAGCAGTAAGCCGCAGGGAGATGCGAGCTCTTTCGTGCGCATGCGCGAAAAAGCGCACTCTTGCATTTGGGGAATCCCCCCCGTCCGCACAGGAAGCGCATAGCGCTTCCCGACCGGCGTCACGCTGGGCGGGCCTTAATTGGCCCGCCCACTTAAAATGGCAGTGGGGCCGCTTCTCCGGCGGGGATCGGCTCCCAACCCTCCAGATATTGGGTCGGGCCCGCCCGCCCGGTAGGCAGAAAATTCTGTCCATTGAGTATGTTCAAGACTGAGATCAATAGATTTCCAGATATTAAAGATATCAAGGGATATGGCGACAGTGCAGGAAAATGATGTTGAAGTAGAAGATCAGCCATGATCTACTTGAATGGCAGAGCAGGTTCGAGGGGCCAAAATGCCTACTCCTGTTCTATTTCCTATGTTTCTAACACACAAAGATCGTAGGAATTCTCTACTATGAAATATTTTTTGGATTTGCAAGCAATATGATATGTATACAAGCTATCTTATCAAATACAAGAACTCAAATAAACTACCCATAACTTACGTCCTACAGCCCATATATCACATCGCCACAGAGGACGTATAGGTGACAAATGTAATGTTTGTTCATCAATCACTTCAACAGATTATGAAACAGGCATGGATGAAAAATGTATGGGACAGGAGTCAGTAAAGATTTATAAAGGTAAGATGTAGTAACTAATTAGTCACATGACAAATACAATAGGAGGAAGGTGTTGGTTTCATATCATTTTGAGTCTAAATAAAGTTAAGAAATAGCAGACTTCCTTCGTGTCAACCATAGGCAGAAAACATAACAATGCTTGTCTTATCACTCTGTACTGAAGGATAGCATAATAATAACTTTTATTTGTCTTGAGCACATTTGGCATAAATGGTTCCCATGTTCAAACTTAGTGTCAAGGCTGCACCACTACAAAATCTATTTACTGTCTCATTCCCGCTGGTCAAATGGAAGTTATTACTTTAATAGTTAAGTCATCCTGTGGTACCCATAACTTGGAAAAATTGCAGATATCTCTAAGATGATATTACTGATATAATGTGCACAAGTGGGAAAAAAAACAAAGCAAAATTTGGTCAAATAACGTACAGGGCAAAGTCAAAAGAGCGGAAAATCAAATTGTAAGAGCAATGTGCTGATCAGATACTGGAGGATAAATATTCTAAGCTTGAAAATGGAGTGGGAATTGAGTAACCTGTGCCTGTCCATTGTCTTGCAGACAGTACATTAAATTGATGCTGCTTGCTTTTTTAAATGATTACCATGTGCAGCCAGTGCTACCCGTGCTACTCATTGGCTGCATGCACAGCAGGGTGCCTGATATCACAAGTCTGCTACTTAAAGGTAGCTGGCATCTCTTAAAGCAGACATAAAAAGTGACTGTAAGAAGTGGTGGGAGCTTTTTCAAAAGCAAATATGGGCTGAACACATACTCAAGGCTATCAAAAAATGCACTGGAAGTCTTGGTCGAAGAGGTGGACAGGAAGACAAATGTCCCCTTCCCAAGATCTCCAAGGACAGGAGGCCCTCCAGGTATATGCTCAGGAGGCAGTGGGAAGAAGTAGTGACAGACTGATTGAGATTCATGCCAGTGGGAAAGCTTCAAGAATGCGAGTGCAGTGTTGGAATAAATAACCTTAAAGGAGTTGTCAGGTGTGTTAATCCTAAAATGGCATATCCTACAAACCATTCACCTTGTGCATTGCTCATTTCTCTACAACACAACCACACACCTACCAACAATCTCCATTAATCAATACTCAACCCTTCAATTCATATGGTTTACCTTACTGTCACACATTTTGCACTGTTGCGAAACTCGCACCCACAACTCACAACTTGCATCTACTGGCAGCTATCCAACTATGACAGCTATACCTAGCACAAAGGAAGATGGTTGTGTTTTTTGGAGATCAATCATCTCAGTCCCAGGATATCACTGCAGGAGTTCCTCATGATAGTGTCCGAGGCCCAACCATCTTCAGCTGCTTCATCAATGACCTTCTTTCCATCATAAGGTCAGAAGTGGGGATGTTTGCTGATGTTTCCACAATGTTCAACACCATTTGGGACTCCTCAGATACTGCAGCAGTCTGTACCCATATGCACCAAGACCTTGACAACATTGGCTTAGGCTGATAAGTGGCAAGTAACATTCATGCCACAGAAGTGCCAGACAATGGCCAGCTCCAACACGATAGAATCCAACTATCTCCCCTTGACAATCAATGACATTACGATCGCTGAATCCCCCATTATCAACGACTTGGGGATTACCATTGACCAGAAAATGAACTGGACTAGCCATATAAATACTGTGGCTATAAGAGCAGTTCAGAGGCTGGTAATTATGTAGTGAGTAATTCACCTCCAGATCTCACAAAGCCTGACCACCACCTACAAAGCACAAGGCAGGAGTGTGATGGAATACCCTCCATTTGCCTGAATGATCGCAACTCCAACAACGCTCAAGAAGATTGACACTGTCCAAAACAAAGCAGCCTGCTTGATTGGTACTTAATCCATCACCTTCAACATTCACTCCCCCAACACTTAACGCACAGTGGCAGCATGCACTGCAGCAACTCACCAAGGATCCTTCAACAGCACCTTCCAAACCCGTGACCTCTAACACCTAGAAGGACAAGGGCAGTAGATGCATGGGAACAACACCACCTGCAAGTTCTCCTTCAAGCCACACACCACCCTGATTTGGAAATATATCCCTGTTCCTTCATTGTCGCTGGGTCAAAATCCTGGAACTCCCTCACTAACAGCACTGTGGGCGTACCTACACCTCATGGACTACAGCGGTTCAAGAAGGCAGCTCACCATCATCCTCCTAAAGGCATTTAGGGATGGGCAATAAATGCTGGGCTATCCAGCAACACCCACATCCCGTGAAAGATGCAAAAAAAAGCCACATCACCAAACATTTTGCAGGACCCATACTGATGTGCTTCCTTCTTTCTTGCAGAGGGAGATATCACGTGACAGCAGACAGCAGGAAAGAACTGGAGGACAAGCACCCTACATGTTTTTACCCTGATGGAGGAGACAGTGCTGGCCATCATGAGAAGCAGCATTGCTGAGAGCCTATAGTGGGGATGGAAGGATTGGTGATGAGGATATCTGCACACTCAGTCCTCCTTCTCTCACTCTATTTCTTCCTCATCTCACTCCGCTAACTCACCAACTGCGGAGGGTGTAAACACACTCTTATATTCTGCTTTCACCTCACCACAACCCAGTTCTTATCCCTTTTACATTCTAGATGCCTAAAAACTGGAATCTTGCTGGTGAGTGGATAAAGAGGCAGATCATCCAGTCATAAGCATGCAGTATGAAACTCAGAGACTGATTCCAGGGTGGCAGAAGAAGATAGTGCAGGGGCCAGCTCACTGGAGAGTGAGGATTGCGCAATACTACTGTTGCAGAGGTGTTAGAAGGGGACTTTGATAGGCCAGGCTACAGAGAAGCCTGATGGGTGTACATAAGCAAATGATTGATGCATTGAAAAACCTGCCAGAAAGCCTGCACTCGATATCAAGGAACATGGAGGAGTCCAGCACCAGCTTGGCACAGAGCTTTGAGCAGAGCTTGGAACCCTTCTGTTCTTAGATGGAACAGGTGGCCACCTTCATCAGCACATCAGTGGAACCCACTATGGTGCAGCATCTGATGGCTGGTGTCAAAGCTTCCATTGCAGCACAAAAAATCATCCAAAGAAATGAGTACTGCAGCGGAAGCTCAAAAAGCTCCATCATGGCTCTGGATACTACTGCTCATAGATGCTTCCACAGCATCAAACTGTTCCCCAAACAAATCTGCAGAATTGCTGAGGCACCACCCCAGGGGAATGGCAGTGATTCCTTGGAGCATGAACACGCTTTCCTTCCTCAGGATGGCAACATTCCTGCATGCATCCCACTACTCCTCCCATGCCAATGTCCGTCAGCCAGCTAGCCCAGACTGCTGCAGCTCAGGCTGAGATGGTACAGCTTGAATCCAGGCCTTGTAGGCCCCGATCTGCCTAAGGTTGCCCTCCAAGGCCATCAGCAGTCTCCTCAAATGAAGGTTAACAGCCTTCCACCGCCTCCCCATGCTGCAGCTAGTGGAGAAGCACCCTATGAGAACTCAAGGATAGGCAAAGATACATAAAACAGGCCCTTACCAAACTGGACACGGGTGATTAGTTTATTTTTGTATGCATTATGGCATAATTCAATTTATAAAATTGGATTTGAATATGCATTTTCTGGTGGGTTTCATAAGAACATAAGAAATAGGAACAGGAGTAAGTCATTTTGCCCCTTGAGCCTGTCCTGCCATTCAATGTGATCATGGCTGATCGTAGACTTATAGACCTTTACAGCATAGGAGGCCATTTGGCCCATCGTGTCCACGCCAGTCGACCAACATCTGACTACGCTAATCCCATTTTCCAGTGCTTGGCCCATGGCCCTGGAGGCAATGCAAGTGAATATCTGAATACTTCTTAAATGTTACAAAAGTTTCTGACTCAACCACCCTTTCAGCCAGTGTGTTCCAGACCCTCATCACCCTCAGGGTGAAGAAATTTCTCCTCAACTCTCCTCTTAGCCTTCTACTTCTCACCTTAAATCTATGCCTCCTGGTTATTGACCCTTCTACTAATGGAAAAAGCGCCTTCCTATCTATCTTCTTCATAATCTTATACAGCTCTGTCAGGTCTCCTCTCAACCTTCACTGCTCCAAGGAAACCAACCCCAGCCTATCCAATGTTTCCTCATAGCTCAGACCCTCCAGCCTAGGCAGCAACCTGGTAAATCTCTTCTGCACCTCCAGTGCAATCACATCCTTCCTATAATGTGGTGACCAGAACTACACGCAGTACTCCAGTTGTGTCCTAACCAGAGTTTTATACAGTTCCAGCACAACCTCCCAGCTCTTGTATTCTATGCCTCGGCTAATAGAGGCAAGTATCTCATATGGCTTCTTAACCACCTTATCTACCTGCCCTGCTACCTTCAATGATCTGTGGATATGCACACCAAGGCCTCTCTGATCTTCAGTACTTTCCAGAGTCCTACCATTCATAGTGTAATCCCTTCTTGTGTTTCAATTTCCACATTTCCATCTACCCCCGATGACCTTTGATTCCCTTTCCTAACAAAAATCTATCTACCTCTCTCTTAAAGATATTAAATGACCCTGCCTTTTTTTGTGTTTTTTTTGCTTCATCTTTGTCTTGTCAAAAATATGATGATATGACGGTTAGTGACAGACGAAAGGGGAGGTGTGTAGGACGTTGGTGAATGGGGAGATGTGCTTCGCTTTATTCATATCAGGCATGAATTATTTAATCATGTAGAGCCCAGGCAGAAAGGAGTTGTCTGTTGAAGAGTCACACGGACTCGAAACGTTAACTGTGTTCCTCTCCGCAGATGCTGTCAGACCTGCTGAGTTTTTCCAGGTATTTTTGTTTTTGTTTTGGATTTCCAGCAACCGCAGTTTTTTGCTTTTATCTAAAGAGTTGCCTATGTTGTATTCTCCCTTTCTCTTCCTGTTGCTCCACCTACTGTTGTACTTCCTCCTCCAATTCCTCCTCCTCCTGTCCTTCATCC
Organism: Cetorhinus maximus; assembly: GCF_964194155.1. NCBI lineage: Eukaryota > Metazoa > Chordata > Chondrichthyes > Lamniformes > Cetorhinidae > Cetorhinus > Cetorhinus maximus. The sequence goes on along the minus strand of NC_135880.1, from coordinate 159,054,490 downwards.
ATATGCTCCTGCTCCTGTTTCCCACCATCTCGCCTGATAGTGGGTTAAAACAACTGTTCCCTCATAAAGGCCAGGCTGTGCAGCATGCTGCATACTAACACAACTTTTGATACCTGCTCAACTGAGTACTGCAGGGCTCCTCCAGGCCAGTCCTGGCAACTGAAGCATTCCTTAAGGATGCTGACTGTGTGCTCTATAATGTTACTTGTGGCAGTACGGTTATTGTTGTAGGCCTGCTGTGCATGTGAACATGGGTTCCTTACCAGGGTCGTGTGCCACCTCATGAGTGGATAACCATTGTTACCCAATAGCTAGCCTTTGACTTGCCATGATGAGTCGAGTACAGGTGGCACAAGGGCCTGCTGTAGAAACAGAAAATTATGAAGGAATTGTGACGACTGCCAGGATAATGGATATTAAAACGTTTATTGAGCTGCCTGTGCCAGCTGTACTTGGAAGGAGTAAAAATGGTCGTGTTCACAGGAGGGGAGTACAAGGCAATGTGTAGGTAGTTTCATGGAGAAGCCTCCAATCCATGCAAACCCTCATGATCACTCCACCTGCTTGCCTCTGACACAGGGAAATGAGACAAACTTCACAGTGCATAGAGAAAGTGCTTACTTCCTGTCCACAAACCTTCCTTTCTGTTGTCATATTACTTGTGTGTCAGTATTTGCCTTTGTAAATTGCTCTGTCAACGTCTCCCATTCAAATTTGCAATGTCAACTATCACAATGTTGTCTCACACATTGGTGTACTAGGTAGTGGTGTGGAATAAGTTCCCAACTCTGTCTTCCATTTTTTTTTTCCCGTCTTCTCCATTTTTACCTCCTCCCCACTTCTACCTCTACTCCCTTCTGCTGCAGTGTACTGCAAGATAAACAAAGTCACATTAGGAAGCCATTTGACACATCATGCCTGCAGCAGCTCTCTGAAAGCGCTGTCCATTTAATCATATCCCCCTGCCCATTTTTGCCATTTTTCAAATATTTATACATTTCCTTTTTCATGGCTGTTTTTATTCTCCTCCCACCACTATGTTTAGGATGATACTCCATGTATTTATACCTCAGTGGTAAATGGGGTGGAACCATAATGAAGGATAAATGGAGACAGCACAATGATGGCGGAGAAAGGGAAAGAAGTAGATGGAGCACTCCATAGTCTGAGAATGGCAGCTGATGAGAAGCCAGGATCCAGCAGCGCAAAGTAGTTCAGGCCTAAGTAGAAGTGGGGAGCAAAGTACAGGAAAGCTTCAAAACCACAAACAATTACATTAGCATCCAGAAGCAATAATTCACCAGGTAACCTGTAAATTCTGTTCGCTGGACTTTTTCTTGAATTTGATGTGCTGCAAAGATCATGTCCACTATAGCCCATTCTGCACAGAAGCCACACTGTGATTCTGGGTACGCAGAGTCAAATAAGGTGAGTGACAATCCATTTAAGAATAACCCTTGCAGGAATTTTTCTTGCTGTTGAAAGATGTGATATTCCACGATAATTGTCACAAATGGACCTGCTCCCTTTCCATTTGTAGAGTTGAGTTCTGGAGGCATCCTTGTAGCCTTGGGGTACAATGCCCTGGTTCCAGATTAGGCAGAAGAGACTAGTGAGTTTCCTAGCCGTTGGAGTCCCTCTTGCTTAAATACTTCAAATGGGGTGCCATCAACTCCTGGCGACTTGCCCATAGAAAGCTTCTTTATGACTTTCTTGGCTTCTACTTGAGTAGGATCAAGAGCAAGCTCTTTCAGAGTACGTTGCTGTGGAAGTGAGTCAATAGTATTAATGCATCCTATAGATTGTTGGTTTAAGAAATTACTGAAGCATTGTACCCAAGGTGAGAGAATCTCAACACCTATTTGTTTGGAGCTCATTTCCATCGGCTAAGAGGTTGGTTTTCACACTGTTAGTTTTGGGCCCATGCATTGAATACATTGTCAAGTTGAAGAAAAGTCCCGTGAACAGAATAAGGACCCCAATTATAGACCATGAACTCTCTCCTCCATCCCCACCCCCTTTCCGACCCCCCTTTTTTCCAATCATTTATATAGATTTTTCTTTTCCCAACTATTGCCATTATTTTTAAATGTATTTCCATCCATTGTTTTATCTCTACCTTTTAGCCTATTTCGATCCCTTTCCCCCACCCCACCCCCACTAGGGCTATCTGTACCTTGCTCGTCCTGCATTCTACCCTTAATTAGCACATTCCTTAGATAATATCACCACCTTCAACACCTCTTTGACCTTTTGTCTATGTTATCTTTTGGCTATCTCTATCCAGCTCTACTTGTCCCACCCACCCACCCCCCCCCCCCCCCCCACCCTTAAATCAGCTTATATTTCACCTCTTTTCTATTGTTCCTTCTGTTGAAGAGTCATACGGACTCGAAATGTTAACTGTGTTCCTCTCCACAGATGCTGTCAGACCTGCTGAGTTTTTCCAGGTATTTTTATTTTTGTTAAGGACCCCCTATATTCGTTGACCTGACTGAGGCTTTTTATACAGTAAACTGGGGAGACCTGTTGAAGTTCTGTACAAATATGGCAGGCCTGAAAAGGTGCTCAGTGTCATTTGCTCAATTCACAATGGCATGATGGCCAGCGTGATGCAAAGTGGTACTTGATCAGGTGCCTTTCCTGCCACCAATGACACCAGCAAGGCTGTGCATTGGCTCCAGCTCTGTTTGCCATATATTTCTCGGCCATGCTCCATGCATTCAAAGTTCTTTACACAGGAATACATGTTAAATTTAATTTAGGTGGTAACCTTTTCAACTTTCAAAGTTAAGGCTTGCACAGAGATTATTGAACAGCAAGTGAGTGAACTGTTGTTCGTGGATGACTATGCTCTCATAGCAGATATTCTGGAGGACATTCAGCTGCTTGTTGATCGCTTTGCCCTAGTCTCAGAACACTTTGGTCTGACAATAAGTATGAAGAAGCCAGAGATTTTGTATCAGCCCACCCCTGGCCACTTAACTCCAAGAACCCACAGTCAATGTCAACAAACGCCTCTCCGTTCAGAAAAGTTTTGCTATCTTGGGAGCACCCTCTTCAATAACACTAGCTGGTTGACAAAATCAACCAGCACCTGGTAAAAGCAAGTTCAGCATTTGGCAGGCTCGCTCACAGACTTTGGAAAGTGAATGGAGTTTGTCTCAGAGCAAAGATCAAGGTCTTCTTTATGGGTGCAAGACTTGGGCAACCTACCAGCATCACGTAAAGCTACTAGAAGTATTCCATCTTTGCTGTCTGAGATCTATTTGCAACATCAGGTGGCAAACATCAGGACAAGGTCCCCAACACCAAGGTTTTTGCAAAGTGCTGCAAATCTTGTATTGAGAGCATACTCATCAGAGCTCAGCTTTGCTGGGTTGGTCTTGTGGTTCACATGGAGGATTCCTGCATGCGAAAAACAGTATTCTATAGCCATCTGAGCACAGGAACCCACACCCCAAAAGACACTCCAAACTTAGATATAAAGACAATCTGAAAGCCAATCTCTAGGCTTGCAAGCTGGATCCCAATACATGGGAAAAAACCTCGGACAGACTCAAATGGAGAAGTCTCTGTCATAAAGCGATTTTGATATTTCAGAAGGACAGTCAAGTGCCTTCAGGATAAGTGAACATGGCGCAAAGCCAATACCTCCAACCATCCCTCCAACACTGACTTCATATGTGGTGTATGCAATTGGTTATGCAAATCGAGACTTGGCCTAACATGATGCATGAGACGAGACCAACCTAGTCTATAAACCATTTTTTATTTACTTGCTGAACACTCATCTATCAAAGCAACGGGAGAATCCATCCTTCAACCTGTAAATAGGGCTGGTTTTAGGGGTGTGGGTGTGGGGGTAGGGGTGGGGGTGGAAGGGAGGTCCTTCACTTCATTTTATGTGTTTAGCTGTGAGAGGGTAAGACAGTTCATGGGCTGGAGTGTGGTGTTAGAAACTAGCAGTGCTGATCTCAATTTCCTATTGCACACTAATTGATATCATTACCTCACTGCTCTGCATGCTGCTGCCAATCTGTAGGTGCATGTGTGCAAATTCTTTTACCAGGATTGTATTTGACAAATTTTCATTAGAAATGTGAATGCATATCTTGGACAGCATTTTTAAACATTAGAAAGCTGCATCACAACTAAAACAGTCCACAGCCCAATTTCTCTCCCACAGTATTATCAATAATACCAAAATATGATGCGTGCTCTGCAGTAATAGTATTTCTTTTAATCTAAAAGTGCTTATGGTCTTTGTGTTGTATGGTTTATTAGTTCAATTCCCAAACACCATAGGGGATGATTGTGCCACTAAATATCATGCAGTTAGAGTGGAAATTAGTGTTGCTTTTAATGAGTTTGTTCAGGTTCACAGTCTTTGCCAATAACAGGGTCTTCTAGTTCCATGTATACATGTTTAATATAAACAGCTTTATACCTACAGCTTCATTTACCCTAAGTACCTCTATTATTCCTATAAATGCAGTGCAGTGAAATGCTTCTCAAATATTGTAAACTAAGCCATAGCTTCAGCTGGATTTTTTTCACAAGTAGCAGACGAAAGCCACAAAATTTGTTGCTGGTTTTGGCGCTATGGGAGCCGGGTAAGGGAAAAAATGGTGTGTACTCCACTCCTGACAACTTGCCATGTGGCCCTCATCATTTGAGGGTGATAGAATGGGTATCCAGTGCATGCAGAGTCGGCAGTTCATGAGGTGAGTCAGCATCTAACGCTGTTGCACCTCACTTGTCCTGTTAATGTCCTCCCTTAAACAGTCATGTTTTGAAAGTATGATTTTCAAACTTTCAGCTGACTGGAAATTTTGTAATTTGAAATGAGACAGAACAATAATTGAAAAATGCAAGGCCACCTTTCCAAGGTGAAGATGAAAAACAAACAAGTCACCGTCAGGGGAGTGCGAAGAGAGAGACACTTTCTATAATTCAGAGACCTGTCGAAACTCATCTCTGTCTGAGGAAGAGGCATTAAAATGCAAAGTGCTGGATATTGAAATGACGGCTGCCACAGACAAACCCACCCAAAACCTCTTGGAAATACACAATGGGTGAAGTATTTCAGGCCAGGCTGCAGCCACTGCAGAGAGATTGCAAGAAAGTCTTCAGCAGAAGAGAAAGGCTGAAAGATCTCTCTCTCCCCCTCGATCTTTTGGAACAAGTGTATTACCCAGTTCGGAAGCTTACTTTAAGAGAAATCTATCAGTGAACTGAGATCTCGCAATAATGTCAACGTTTTCTATATCTGACCGCATCCACAAAACCAACCCAAATCGGGCACAACGTTTGCAATTTACGCCTCAAGGACAATCAGAGGACACTTAACCATATATTCTTTTAACTATTTTTTTATTGGACTCAAATTCTCTTTATTTCTGATACCTGTGTGTGTGACATTGCATTTTTATTATTTGTCTCAGGTTTAGTGGTTAATAAATTTGCTCTTTCTTCAACTCAAGAAAACCTTGTTTGATTGGCTCTTTACTGCTCACAGTTTAAATAATTAAATGCATTTGAATTCAGAAAAGACATATCCCCGTGAAAAAGAAACTTTAACCTTTGTTGAGGAAGCTGAACAGAGGGGAGTCAGTTCACCCCTTCTCACCTGGTTGTGACAACACACATTGCCGACTATGCCCTCAGCTGCATGAGGAACCCAATTCCCACCAGTGCCATTTAAAATCATCACCATCCCACTGAGGTGGTTTTACTGCTGCAGAGTTAGTGCAAGAGTTATGTTGTTGGCAGGATTGATAAAATTTCTGTCAATCAGAAGGGGGTGGTGCTGGACATTTTGAAGGAGTGGTGTGGATTTAAGATGCATCTGGACACACCACCAGCTTCTAGTCTAGGGGCTTTAGTTGGAGTTCCTCCTGGGTTACAGCTTCACAGGGAGCTGGAGCAGAGGTAGCAGAGAACAGAAGCTAAACACAGGGAGGAGGAAGAGGCTTCTCAGCAGGAGGCCTTACCCACCTGCCACACATTCCGGGACCATCGGCATAAAATTTGGCTCATGGTCCGGGTTAATATCAACATCAGCAGCCAGACTTTCAAATGTTGGGTTGGTAAGGGCACGATTTAAAAATCATGGCTCCAGAGAGCATCTCCAGATCCAAGTTACACTTTCAAAGTGAGTGTGTGGGGGAGGGGAGGGAACATTTTGCCTTCAGTGAAGGGCTCATTAATTTCCTTGAGGTTTGTTTAAAGGGCCAGGGTGGGATTGACTGCCATTTATAAAAGGGATTATGGGGAAGCTGAACAGACCGGTGCACATTTGTGCACAGTTGGTGTGTTCAAAGCGGGACTGAGGGGAAGAATCTTTTTATGACGTGAAAATTATCAGGCCCTGGAGGATCTTGTGCCATGTTTGTGCATGTTACCTCCAACGTGACACTCTTCCAAGCTTTTATGTTGAGTTGCTGCTTGCTGTCAGTGTAGCTGCCATCTGCCATCGCCACTGATGTGCCACAGGCAGCTCCTACCTCCCGGAGAAGCTTGGTGCCACTAACTGGGAGCTGAGCTCGCCACCCCGATTAGGGCATTTACATTTAAAAATACGGTGATGAGAGTGATGCAGTTGAGGCGTGGGGTGGGGTCCCGGAATTTATGTGGGTATTGGATTCTTGGCCCCATTTTGAAAATCCATCCCTAGAACTCTCAACTTGGTGACTTATTGTCATTTCATTTTGCTGAAGCTATTGGGCATGTTTATCTTTCCCAACGATTGTTGTGAACCCAATATGGTGCAGTGGTATTTTATCACATTTTACACAAGGCTCAGTAGCTTACAGAAGAGAATGAGAATTATGTTGCCATTGTCATGTTTGGCAAAGTTCTTCATATGAGTCTTGAAGGAAGCTTGCATCCCCACCTGGAGTTTCCCTCTCTTTAAGTCAGCCCAACCCACTTTGAGTATTCTGGGTTTCTTAACCTTTGGCTCTGTTGTGCCTGACCCCCTCCTGTTTGCTGTTCCTCGGCTCTACCCCGCTAGGGTTTCCTCAATTTGGATCCTCTCCTTGTGTGGCCAGGTATTTAACCTAATGGGGTCTTTCCAAAGGGTGGGATGGCCTTCAAACATTTTCCAGGCAAAGGAAGAACAGCAAACCCATCCCTTAACTCAAAACCTTCAGTGCAGTGAAAAGGTTGTTTCCCATTATATCTTGTGCTCCTTTCAAGGCTCATGTCAGCAAATCTTATATTCATGGTCTGTTTTCAGGCTCATTACCTCATATTTCTGTTTGACCTTAGGCTTAGAATTCAAAGGACCTTATTACCTGTACAGGTAGTTCCTTATCCTGTGGTGTCACTGTTAGTGTGCCTGTATTGCTGTGGTAATGATTTCACACTTTGTTGGTTTTTATATAGGGCAGAATGCTTCTTTTACCAAACAGTTTTGCAAGCTTGATAGTTTTCAGGTTATGTGGTGCTGAATTTTTTTTGTTAATTACTGCATACATTGAAATAGATTCTGTTTAGGTTTCGAAATGCAATCATGTAAGAAAGGCTTGCCATAGTCATGTGACCTCTGCTCTGAGGCACAGGGCTGGGAGGATCCATGTTATATTTATTTCAATGAAGATGTACTAAAAGCACTATAGCCTTTGAGCTTGTAACATTGGGGAGAATTTTCTCCCTGTTGGTCGAAAGCGGGCGCAGGTGGGCGTGGAGCCGATCGCCGCCCGTGATCGGCTGCACGCCGCCATTTCACATGGGCGGGCCAATTAAGGCTCGTCCAGCAAGATGCGCTCTCAGAAGCACTCAGTGCTGTGCGGGTGAGGGGAGGAGTGAGAGTCGAGGCCTGCGCTCTTTCTGCCCATGGTGTCAGAAGTGGAGCTGAGATTGGGTTTTGAAAAACTGGAGAGAAATCATAGCTATTGAAAGGGGTTCAGTAATGTTCAGAATTGCTAAAAGCTGCTGGAAAAAGCCAGTGACAAGGAAAAAAACAAACACAAGATGAAGGCTGCAAGAAAATCACTGTGAGCCAAAAATGGCAGTAACTTTTCCTCTCCCAGCTCCTGTTGAAATGAAAGGCAATATGCAGCTCAACTGGCAGCTTTTCCACTCACAATGGCAAAAGTTCAAGATTGCAACAGATTTGATTCAGAAGCCAGAGCAAATACGAATAGCAACTTTTAACACTGTGGGAAGAGACTGCTACAAATTGTATCCCACCCTAAGTCTCTCCAAATAACAGAAGAAAAGCAGAATGACCATCACTCCCAGAGATCCACAGGTCCCCAACAATGGAAATGGAACAACAACAACAGTTACCATGGAAACAGCTGGTGCCCCGGCGAGGGAACATCACCCAGACGAATATCCAATGACAATGCACACACATACTATTAAGAGGCCTGCATGATTTAACGACTATGTATGCAATGCATATGCACAGACTGACTAGAATAACAAACAGTTTGTTAATGAATGAGAACTGTTGTTGTATATTTGGTTACTTGGTTAACTCACAGTTACACATGATAGTGCATGTAAATTTGTCCTTTGTCATGGAAAGGAGGATGTTTGGATTTTGAAATGCAAATTATGCAAGTAAGGTCCTATCTGGCTTGTCACAGCCATGTGACCTCTGCCATAAGGCACAGTGTTGGGGTTGGGGGTGGGATTACAATGGGTTACATTCAGTTCAATAAAGACATTCTACTTGAAGCACTGTACTCTCTGTGCTTGTAACAGATTCAGCATACACTTTCAATGCTGATAATCTTAGCCTTAATATTTTTAACCCTTTTAGACTCAAGAATATACATGATCTTAACCACCAGAGCACATCTTGTCAAGACCATTGAAGATATGACATTCAACACCCTTCCCCCACACCACAACTATCACAAAGGAGAGTTACTTTCTTTAGAACTAGGCTAGAATCAGTGTCCCCTGACAATGAAGAGAAGTGCAACTAAAGACTTCCTCATCACAATATAGGCTGAAAAGGAATCTTGAAGTTAATAGAGGCAACATAATGTAATTGTTATTAGAAGCTGCACATCTGCTGTTATAGAATGTTTCAGTTCTATAAATGAAGCTAAATGAACTTTCATGAATCATTTTGAGAGCGACTGTTCAAGATTTTTGTAAAATCATTGTGTTTCTTACTGACAAGCACACCCATCTGGATTTCAACTCAAAGCAACATCAGTTTTAGATTTTAAAATAATGCATCACTAAAAGCCATTGTCGTAGTGACAGTTGAATGTAGCTGTTGCATATCCTCTTATTAACAATTTCAGGAGCCAGTAAAATGAGGAAACACAAATGAGATAAATATAGCATTGAAAAAAGGGACTGCTGGGGTCGCCTTAACTGGGTGAATTTTTCATCAGCTGTAAAGATAAATTATATGGTGTGGTTTGAATGTTTTAGACGTTGAGTCGTCCATAGCATGCCATGATTTATTGTACTCAAGTCTCTGAGAGAGTAAGTGCTGTCATTGTAATTAATGGTTTTACTCACTTCTGGAGTTTGCAGTATTAATTATCACAATGAGACTGCCACTTCTGTTTAAGCAGAAACATATGATACATTTCCATGTTAATGGTCTCAAGCAACAGAAATATCAAACAGAGTGAGACAAAATGTTAAAGGGGCTAAATTGGAACATCCTCGAAAAACTGAGTACAGGATCATAGTCCACTAGTAACCTGCATCCTGTTCATTGCATTGAAGACAATAAGTTAAATTCAGGCTGCCTGCTGACTTCCACAATTTCTACATTTAGCCAGGGGTATGTACACACATACTAACATACGAATTAGGAGCAGGAGTAGGCCACTCAGCCCTTCGAGCCTGCTCCATCATTCAATAAGATCATGGCTGATCTGATTGCAACCTCAACTCTACATTCCTGCCTACTCTTGATAACCTTTCAGTCCCTTGCTTATCAATAATCTATCTACTTCTGCCTTAAAAATATTCAAAGACTCTGCTTCCACTGCCTTTTGAGGAAGAGAATTCTAAAGACTCATCACCCTCTGAGAGAAAAAAATTCCCTTCATCTCTGTCCTAAATGGGAGACCCTTTGTTTTTAAATAGTGGCTCTTAGTACTAGATTCTCCCACAAGAGGAAACACCCTCTCCACATCAACCCTGTCAAGACCCCTCAGGATCTTAAATGTTTCAATCAAGCTGTCTCTTACTCTTCTAAACTCCAGCGGATACAAGCCAAGCCTGTCCAACCTTTCCTCATTAGACAACCTACCCAATTCAGGTATTAGTTTAGTAAACCTTCTCAGAACTGCTTCCAATGCATTTACATCTTTCCTCAAATAAGGTGACCAATACTGTACACAGTAGAGGAGTGGAAAGCAATGTCAGTCTTTCCACCCCACCCCCACTAGAGCTGTACCTTGAGTGTCCTGCCATCCATTCTTAATTAGCACATTCTCTTAGATAATATCACCACCTTCAACACCTCTTTGTTCCGTTGTCAGTGACATCTTTTGATTATCTGCTCCTATCACTGCTTGCTTGTCCCTACAACCATTGCACCAACTCCACCCCCCCCCCCTCCACCTTAAACCAGCTTATATTTCACCCCTATCCTAATATTACTCAGTTCTGTTGAAGGGTCATGAGGACTTGAAACGTCAATTCTTTTCTTCTCCGCCGATGCTGCCAGACCTGCTGAGTTTTTCCAGGTAATTCTGCTTTTGTGCTGTACACAGTACTCCAGATGTGGTCTCACAAGTGCTCTGGATAACTGAAGCATAACCTCCCTACTTTTGTATTCAATTCCCCTCACAATAAATGATACTATTCTATTAATTTTCCTAATTACTTGCTGTACCTGCTTACCATCCTTTGTGATTCATGCACTAGGACACCTCTGCATTTCAGAGCTCTGCAATCTCTCTCCATTTAGATAATATGCTTCTTTTCTATTTTTCCTGCCAAAATAGACAAGTTCACACTTTTACGATATAATGCATTTGCCAGATCTTTGCCCAATCACTTAACCTATCTATATTGTTTTGTAGTCTCCTTGTGTCCTCTTCACATCTTACTATCCTATCTATCTTTGTGTCTTCAGCAAATGTAGCAACCACACCTTCAGTCCCTTCATCCAAGTCATTTATATAAATTGTAAAAAGTTGAGGGCACAGCACTGATCCCTGCAGCACACCACTCGTTACATCTTGCCAACTAGTAAAAGACCCATTTACACCTACCCTCCGTTTCCTGTTAGCTAGTCAACCATCTATCCATGCGAATATGTTACCCCCTACACCATGGGCTTTTATTTTTCACAATAACCTTTGGTGTGGCATCTTATAGCACTTACACTATTATTGGCTACATGCAGCAGCATGCGGCCAGATATTGTGCATGGTTATTGCTAGTTAAAGGCACCTGTACCTCTTAATGGGGAAATGGATTGTGGCTGTAGTATTAGGAAGTGAAGGTTTTCAGGTGATTCACTGGTGGCCTTTGTGCAGGAGGGGGAAGGAGGGGGGATATCTGTATCTGCAGCAGGAAGGTGGCCCTTGAGAGGTGGTTGGAGGAAGTCATGGCAGAGGTCAATGCCAGGAGTCAAGCTCCAAGAACATGGGGCAAAATTTTTATCTCTGAGGGCAGACACGCGCCCGACCCACTAGTGGGTAAAATGACGCCCGTTGACGTCGGGTGAGCATCCAAACGTCAACGCGCAGTCGCGCGGGATTCGGCAGCATGCCCACCGATAATTAAAAGGCCTGTTAAAGCCATTAAAGTCTCAATTGACTGACACTTTTCAAAAGGTCAAGCGACCTTTCCACTTTTTAGGAAACCTCACCACAGATGGGATAAGGTTTCCTAAAGCAAATAAAAATAAAATAGAAAATTTAAAATTTAATTAATATCATGTCCCTGAGTCACATGAGGGGACATGTTTTATACATTTTTCATATCTTTATTATTTTTTAAAACTTCTTCATTTGCCTGAGGCAGTTCTTGGCTCGCCAGCGTGAAATCACAGTCCGGCCCCGATCGCAGGTGGTGGCCGGCTTCCCGACTGCCCCAGCCGAGCCTGCCCGACAAGGGCTAAATTTTGCCCATGGAAACAGCATAGGAAAAAGTTTAATGACCTGACAGAACTTGTCAAGCTGCGCAAATTCAATCTTCAAATGGCATATCCTACCAACTGCACTACTAATCTCATCCAGTGCTCAATTCACATTACCACCATCATCCACCTACCAACCAATCAATCAGCATTCAACGCTCCAATTCAGATCCTCAAGTGTAAAGAGCAGGGATACCAGAGTGATAAATGCATTCATAAATTAAACAAAATATAATAGTGATGGCAGGATGGGTGATGTATTGCTGCTGCAGCATGCAGGGTTTGTTGGACACCAAGGTGATCCAGAGCAAACATATTTTAACCCTTTTTACAGCACTAATTGCCATATTCTGGTAAGCAAAGAGTTTAAATGTAACAAAGCTTCTTTAAAATGCTACAGAAAGAATATAAGTGGGAAAAGGGGTAGGGTGGGTGTGGTAAAGGGGCAGCATAGGTAAGGGGGTGAGTGGGTAGGATGCATGAAGGGGTAGAGTGGGTAAAAGGATAGGGTAGGTTAGGGGGCGGAATGTGTGGGGGTAGGGCAACTGAGGATGTAGGGCGAGTGAGGTAGATGGGTAAGGTGTTAGGGTTAGTGAGGTAAATGGCTAAGGGGATAGGGTGGCAGCTGGGTACGGTGGTGAGGTTGGGTCAGTTCAGGTTAGGGGGGAGTCAGAGGGTCAGAGGAATAGTTGGGGGGTCAGGGGAGATAGTAGGAGTGTCGGGGGGGTTAGTTGAGGTAAGGTCCGGTCAAGTCGGGTCGGAGTGGGAATCGGGGCATCAGGGGCAGGGTTGGGTGGTCAGGGGGTAGTCATGATAAGGTCAGGTCAGGTTGGGGGGGTGAGGGGGGTGTAGTTAGGGGGCGAGTGGGGAGCTGGGGGTGGTCAGTGTGGTTGATTGGGGAGATTAGTTATATAGTTACCCAAGACGTAGATTCGAATATTTTTGTCTAACATATCCTGGATAACTATCCCCATAAGAAAGTTGAAACTGTCAGACGCCTCCAACTATAAGTCAGAGTTGGAGATTTTTTCAGCGGGTCCCAGGGAGCAGAGGAATTGCCCATCTGAAGTTCAATTCCCACGGAGTCATTGCGTTGGGATTTCCGAGGGGTCCTGTGGCACATATTGTGGGTGCGTCTGGTCTCTGACCATTCTGGGAGAATGGAAGACCTGGGCCAATACTTTAAATGCCCCAGAAGATCTGCAAGACCAGCTTGACCACTCCCTGTAGAAAAAATAAGTCTATATTATTCCTACGTTACAACAGTGAAGTGGTTTCAAATGTCTTAGCAGAATAGTTGCCCTAATAGTTAGAAGAATTAAAACCACTTCCAACTCCTGGGTAACTATAGTACTGATCCCACTAACCCTACCAACCCCCCCCACCCACCCCCCTCCTCCCCCCCAACTGGACTTCACAATCACCACCCCCCCCACCTATATCCCCAACTTCAGAAATACTTTGTTGACTGTAAGCGACTTGGGACATCCTACAAAAAGTACAATATAAGTGCGGCAGCAGGCAGAGGGAATAATTCAGCAACTAACATTAAGAACAGAAATTTCAGAGGAGAAATGAAGTGACCTCCAATGAAGTTCAGTGTAAGCTCGAGAAACAATGCCTCATCATTTGACTAGGTACTTTACATTCTTGCAGTCAACGCTGAGTTCATTGATTTCAGATAAAACCTCTGCTATTTTTTTTGGATGGCATCTGTTGGTGGTAATTCTGCTTTTCCATTTACACATCTTCCAGATACACCTTTTGTTTTTTTACTTGTCCCATTACTATCTCTTTTTGTCTTTCACTGTTGTCCCTTTTAGTCATTTACTCTCTCTTGCCTTTCACCCTATCACAGGTATTCTTTTTGGTCTCTCCTCCGCTCCCCACCTTCTCTGCCAGGTTTAAAATAAGTTACATCTCCAAACAGTTCCATTTCTGATGAATGATTACCCATCTGAAATGTAAGGCCAAAACTTCTGAGGAGTGCCAATAACACTGGGTGGGCAGGGAGGTTAGTTGGAGGTGGGGTGGGGGTTAGTTGAGGGGGTGGGAGGTAGTCAGGGGGTTGGTGGGATGTAGTTGAGGGTATGTGGGGTGGTGGTCAGGGGATCCAGTGGGGGGTAGGGGGTGTCATGGAGGGTCAGTACTATAGTTACCCAGGAGTTGGAAGTGGGGTTAACTTTTCTAACTTTTCCTGGGTATGCTAAGACAGTTAAAACCATCTAAAGTCTCCAATTTAAATCGGAGTATCGGACAGTTCCTGGTGCAGGTTAATTGCCTATCATAAGGTTGAGCTTCCTGGGCAGTTCCTGTGCAGTCCTTGCATGGGGACTTCTGGAGGGGTCCCCCCACCGCATCTTCCAGGGTACCTCCTGGATATGATGTCCCAGAGATCGGACGTTATGGGCCGTTAACTCTATTTCTCTCTCCACTAATAATGCCATGCCTGCTAAGTATTTCCAGCACTTTTTTGTTTTTATTATGTAATGAATAATAAAGATGAAGCACGATAAAGAACATTCAGATGGCATAAATGGCAAGAGTGGGCCTCAAGTGATTTATACAAGGAACTCCAAGCTGCTGTTCCTGCATCAAATTCTCTTTCAACAATTTTTCATTATGTAGTAAAATGATATAATTGTTTCATTCAATTTAAGAATGAAGTATTATTCAGCAGGATTGGACATTAAGAAAAGCTTACCAACAAAGCAATAATTGAAATAACGTCCATCAGCAACATTCAGGACAATAAATATTTTAAGAAACTCGATCCCTTGATCACCTTGGCAAGCAGACCCCTCCACACCTATATTATGCCTTGACCTATCATGTCTCTAAGGCAGTGGCTCAGTGAACTCCTAGCAAAGCCATTTCACATCCTTCCTTTTCAGGATCCGACAGGTTCCTTTGAGTCTAACATATATGTAAGCATATGCATTTATTCCAGTAAGAAAGAAAACACTCTAAGGGAAGGACACACCATCTGTGGCTAACTAAAGAAGTTAAAGATGTATCAAATTAAAAGAAAAAGCATATAATTCCACATTGATGAGTGTCAGGTCAGAAGATTAGACAGAATAGAAATTACAGCAAAGAAAGGCTAAAAGATTAATAATGAGAGAGAAATTAGAGTACGAACAAAAGCTAACTAGAAATTTAAGAACAGATAGTAAGAGTTTCTGTAGTTTTTTTAGAAAAGGAAAAGATAAGGTAAAGCATTGGTCTGAGCTCCAGACGCTGCAGCACATCCGGGAGGGGGAGGGTTATCTGGACGCTTTGTTTCAGGAGGCGGTCACACCCGGTAGATTAAGTACCTCAAATTCAGTCAGTAGTCAGGGTCAGCAAGGTGTGACTGCACATGAGGCAGGTAGAGGGATCCTGTGTTCAGGAACAGAGGAGCCTCAGCTCTTGACCTTGTCCAACAGGTACGAGGTACTTGCTCCCTGTGTGGATGAGGAACAGGGCTGTATGGAGGATGAGCCAGCTGACCACGGCACCGTGGCACAGGAAGTCATTCAAGAGGGGGGAGCAAAAAGAGAATTGGTAGTTGTAGGGGATTCTATAATTAGGGGAATTCATAGCATCCTTTGTAAGCAGGATTGAGAGTCCCACATGATATGTTGCCTGCCCGGTGCCAATGTGAGGGACACCTCTGACCGGCTTGAAAGGATATTGGAGAGGGAGGGGGAGGATCCAATTGTTGTGGTCCATGTCGGGACAAATAAAATAGGTAAGACTAGGAAAGAGGATCTGTTTGGGGATTATCAGGAACTAGGAACTAAATTAAAGAACAGGTCCTCAAGGGTTATAATCTCCAGATTACTACCCGAGCCACGTGCAAATTGGCATAGGGACGCGAGAATGAGGGAAGTAAACACGTGGCTAAGGACTGGTGCGGGAAAGAGGGGTTCCATTTTGTGGGGCACTGGCATCAGTATTGGAACAGGAGGGATCTGTACCGTTGGGACGGTCTCCACCTGAATCGATCTGGGACCAATGTTCTAGCGATAAGGGTAAATAGGGTGGTCAAAGGACTTTAAACTAGAAAGTGGGGGGGAAGGGAAGGGTAAAACTCCAAGAAGTATGACTAATGGGAAACAAAGCAGCAGGTTAGCATGTGGGGGGGATGGATTCAACTTCATGGAAAATTATGAAAAAACTGAAAAGAAAGGAGAGCTCAGGAGAGGCTATTAAAGTCTCCAGAACTCAAAATAGGACAGAGTGTTTGGAAAGGGCTAGGAATCTAACTTCAAGCACATCAGATAAAGGGACGACAATGAGAAGGGGGATAAGAAATAAAGGACTGAAGGTGTTGTATCTGATTGCAAGCAGTATACAAAATAAGGTAAATGAGCTTGTGGCACAGATTGAAATTGGCAGGTATGATGTGGTGGGCATTACGGAGACATGGCTGCAAGGGGATCAGGACTGGGAGCTAAATATCCAAGGATATACATCTTATCGAAAAGATAGGCAGGTTGGCAGAGAGGGTGGGGTTGCTGTGTTAGTAAGAAATGAAATTAAATGGATAGCAAGAAACGACGTAGGGTCAGATGATGAAGAATCTGTGTGGGTAGAGTTGAGGAACCGCAAAGGTAAAAAAACCACAATGGGAGTTATGTACAGGCCTCCAAACAGTAGTCAGGATGTGGGGCACAAGATACACCAGGAGATAGAAAAGGCGTGTAAGAAAGGCAAGGTTACAGTGATCATGGGGATTTCAATATGCAGGTAGACTGGGAAAATCAGGTTGGTAGTGGATCCCAAAAAAAAGGAATTTGTGGAATGTCTACAAGATGGCTTTTTGAAGCAGCTTGTGGTGGAGCCCACTAGGGAACAGGCAATTCTAGATTTAGTGATATGTAATGAGGCAGATTTGATAAGAGAGCTTAAGGTGAAGGAACCCTTAGGAGGAAGTGACCATAATATGACAGAATTTACCCTGCAATTTGAGTGGAAAAAGCTGGAATCAGATGTAACGGTATTACAGTTGAATAAAGGCAACTACAGAGGCATGAGGGAGGAGCTGGCCAGAATTGACTGGGAGATGAGCCTAGCAGGAAAGACAGTGGAACAGCAATGGCAAGAGTTTCTGGGAGTAATTTGGGAGACACAGCAAAAATTCATCCCTAGGAAGAAGAAGCATACTAAAGGGAGGACGAGGCAACCATGGCTGACAAGGGAAGTCAGGGAGAGCATAAAAGCTAAACAGAAAGCATACAATGCGGTGAAGAGCAGTGGGAAGCCAGGGGATTGGGAAGCCTACAAAGACGAACAGAGAACAACTAAAAAAGAAATAAGGAGGGAGAAGATTAAATATGAAGGTAAACTAGCCAGTAATGTAAAAGAAGATTGCAAGAGTATTTTTTTTAGATATATAAAGGGTAAGAGAGAGGAAAAAGTGGACATTGGGCCACTGGAAAATGATGCTGGAGAAGTAGTAGTGGGGAACAAAGAAATGGCGGAGGAACTGAATAGGTACTTTGCGTCAGTCTTCACGGTGGAAGAGACGAGTAACATCCCCAAAGTTCAAGAGACTCGAGGGGCAGAGGTGAGTATGGTGGCCATTACCAAGGAGAAGGTGCTAGGAAAACTGAAAGGTCTGAAGGTGGATAAATCACCTGGACGAGATGGATTACACCCCAGAGTTCTGAAGGAGATAGCTGAAGAGTTGGTGGAAGCGTTAGTGGTGATCTTTCAGGAATCACTGGAGTCAGGGAGGGTCCCAGAGGACAGGAAAATCACTAATGTAACCCCCCGATTAAGAAGGGAATGAGGAAAAAGACGGGAAATTACAGGCCGATTAGCCTGACCTCGGTCGTTGGTAAGATTTTAGAGTCCATTATTAAGGATGAGATTTTAGAATACTTGGAAGTGCATGATAAAATAGGGCAAAGTCAGCATGGTTTCATCAAGGGGAGGTCATGCCTGACAAATCTGTTAGAATTCTTTGAGGAGGTAACGAGTAGGTTAGACAAAGGAGAGCCAATGAATGTTATCTACTTGAACTTCCAGAAGGCCTTTGACAGGGTGCCGCACAGGAGGCTGCTCAGTAAGATAAGAGCCCATGGTGTTAGAGGCAAGGTCCTAGCATGGACAGAAGATTGGCTGTATGGCAGGAGGCAGAGAGTGGGGATAAGGGGCTCCTTCTCATGATGGCGGCCGGTGACTAGTGGAGTTCCGCAGGGGTCAGTGTTGGGACCACAACTTTTCACTTTATACATTAATGATCTAGATGAAGGAACTGAGGGTATTGTGGCTAAGTTTGCAGATGATACAAAGATAGGTGGAGGGACAGGTAGTATTGAGGAAGCGGGGAGGCTGCAGAAGGATTTGGATAGGCTAGGAGAATGGGCAAAGAAGTGGCAGATGGAATACACTGTGGGCAAATGTGAGGTCATGCACTTTGGTAGGAAGAATAGAGGCATAGTTTATTTTCTAAATGGGGAGAGAATTCAGAAATCTGGAGTGCAAAGGGACTTGGGAATCCTAGTCCAGGATTCTCTTAAGGTTAACTTGCAGGTTGAGTCGGTAGTTAGGAAGGCAAATGCAATGTTGGCATTTATTTCAAGAGGACTAGACTATAAAAGCAGGGATGTGCTGCTGAGGCTTTATAAGGCTCTGGTAAGACCACATTTAGAATATTGTGAGCAATTTTGGGCCCCGTATCTCAGGAAGGATGTTATGGCCCTGGAGAGGGTCCAGAGGAGGTTGAGGAGAATGATCCCAGGAATGAAAGGCTAAACATATGAGGAACGTTTGAGGACTCTGGGTCTATATGCGATGGAGTTTCGAAGGATGAGGGGGGATCTGATTGAAACTTACAGAATACTGAAATGCCTGGATAGGGTGGTCATGGGGAAGATGTTTCCATTAGTAGGAGAGACTAGGACCTGAGGGCACAGCCTCAGAGTAAAGGGAAGACCGATTAGAACAGAGATGAGGAGAAACTTCTTTAGCCAGAAAGTGGTAAATCTATGGAATTTATTGCCACAGAAGGCTATGGAGGCCAGGTCATTGAGTGTATTTAACACCGAGATAGATTGGTTCTTGATTGGTAAGGGGATCAAAAGTTACGGTGAGAAGGCGGGAGAATGGGGTTGAGAAACTTATCAGCCATGATTGAAAGGCAGAGCAGACTCGATGGGCTGAATGGCCTAATTTCTGCTCCTATGTCTTATGGTCTTATGGTCTCTTGAGAGTGAGAAAGAGGAAATCATAATGGAAAATGAGGAAATGGCAGATGAATTGAACAGATATTTTGTGTCTATCTTCACTGTAGAGAATACAAATAACATCCCAGGAATAATTGTGAATCAGTGAAAGGGAGGAACTTAAAGTAATTACATTACCAGGGGAAGGGTACTGAGAAAATTATTAGAACAAAAAGCTGACAAGTCCCCAGGTCCTGATGGACTTCATCCTAGAGTCTTAAAAGAAGTTGTTGCTGAAATAGTAGACGCATTGTTTTTAATTTTCCATAATTCCCTAGATTCTGGAAAGGTCCCACCATATTGGAAAATAGTGAATGTGATGCCGCTATTCAAAAAAGGAAAAAGACAGAAAGCAGGAAACTACGGACCAGTTAGCTCAACACTGTTAGAGGGAAATTATGAAATCTATTATTAAGAGGCTACAGCAGGTCACTTGGAAAATATCAATGCCATCAGGCAGAGTCAACATGGCTTTGTGAAAGGAAAATAATGTCTGACCAATTTATTGGAGTTCTTTAAGGAAGTACTATTAGAATCAATTCAGAGGGACAGGATAAACTGTCATTTAGATAGAAATGGATTAATCAGGGATAGTCCTGATTTATATTTCAATGTGCTTAATTGTGATTTAAATAAAGCGATATGAAATGAAACCAGGGTGAATCCATCGATGATCAGGGCGATCAGGTGGAGGCAGGCTGCTCAACTCTCATTGAGGAGCATGGTAGGCATCATCATCATGCAGGAAACTATTGGGGACCTACTTTAGATGGCAGCCTCTGCATTTCTGCAGGGGGCAGCCATTGTACTGAAACAAATAGAGCAGATAGGGGCTCTAGCAGAGAGGCTGGGGAGTTAGAAGAAGATGAGGGTGCTGAGATGTCCTCAGAGCCTTCACCCGCCTCATTAACCTTCACAGCCCTAGGTTGGCTTCAGGTGGGTTAAATGGAGCTGGCTGTTGTGCCACCAGTGTGAATGTTCTGTTGAGGGAACGTGGTTCCTTGTGTATTCCAGGGTCAGAATTTTACACTCCCCCACCTGTGGGTTTTTAGGCGGGGGAATGTGAAATTGAAGGGACGGGATTGCCTCCAGGTTCCTGCCTGTCCCAACCACACAGCAATTTCACACTGGGGCGGGCAAGACCTCCCACGGGAAACCCACCCTTGTTCCAACTAAGGCCCTAAAGTGGACAATTATTGGCCACTTAAGGGCAGTTTCCCACCCAGCATCATTTTTTAGGCTGGTGGGAGAATTGAAGTTGCATGGGCTTGGATCTCGACTGGGAAGGTTTGTGGGGGGAGGGGGCACCTCCATCAGCAGCCCAATTCTGAAGATGGGCACCCCCTCCTCCCCACTTAAGTTCCAGTGGCCTCCGTACCTCCTTCCTCACAACCCCACCCCAGCCTCTCCCCTGAGACACCGGTCACCCACTTTGTCCCTGAGGCCTTCCTACCACCTTACCCGCGCTGCCCTTGGACCCCTTGAATTTACCTTGACCTCCAGCGCCCAGACGTCATCTCAGCTGTCCTCATGCAATTCACATGTGGATCAAGAATTTTTTTCCTGAAATCACTTCAGCAATTTGTCCCCTTCTCTATTCTTAACACAATGATTGTCCCATTCAATATTGGATTGTTAAAGTCTGCCATTATCATTACTCTACAGTTCTTGCACCCTCTCAGTAATTTTTTTTGCACATCTGTTCTCCTATCACCTTCCCACTGGTGGCTTATAAAACTGACCAAGTCTCATAATAGCTCCTTTATTGAAATGATTTTTTCAACAACTTTTAAAGTTTATTCATTTCTTTTCTTTATTCCCCTCCTCTGACATTCTTTACCCAATAAGATGAACAGGTGACCTGACAAGGCCACACTTGATCCAATTGTTAGATGATATAATCAGTGTCACATGGAAACCTTGCCTTTAATTTCTCCACGATTTTTGTGGGGAACTTATAGCAGTTGATTTTCATTACTAGTGCATATTAGGTGGACAGTGGACAGAACAACTGAGTTTCCCAAATGATAGCAAGAATGAGAGGTCTGAACTGGTCTTATGGTCAGTCCTCATTATGGTAATCTTCCAGTGATGAACAAGCACTGACAAGTAGCTCACTGATCAGATAGGCGGGGGGGCAGGAAATCCGATGGTGCTTTCATGAGCCTGCGTTGGATGAAAGACAATAAAGGGGGTGGGGTGGGGGAGTCATTAAGGGAACAAGAGTAGATTTCTGTGGGGTCAGAAGGAAGTTCAAAATCAATGGCATTCTCTGCAACAGTTTGGGCACAGAGTGTTCAGTGCACACATTCTGTCTCGTGGAAGATTAAAATCTTATCTGGCCTCTAATTTCAATATTCCAGTGAAGATTTCACTTGTTTCAGGCAGGAATGCTGGTCACCTATTTCAAGACCTACTCAAAAATTGAGTGCGGTTTGGGAGGTATCAGAATCACAGAATCAGAGAATCACAGTGCAGTAGAGGCCCTTTGGCCCATCGAGTCAGCACTGACACGTGCGAAACACCTGACCTACCTACCGAATCCCATTTACCAGCACTTGGCCCATAGCCTCGAATGTTATGACATGCCAAGTGCTCATCCAAGTACTTTTTAAAGGAAGTGAGGCAACCCGCCTCCACCACCCTCCCAGGCAGTGCATTCCAGACTGTCACCACCCTCTGGGTAAAAAGGTTTTCCTCACATCCCCCCTAAGCCTCCTGCCCCTCACCTTGAACTTATGTCCCCTCGTGACTAACCTTTCAACTAAGGGAAACAGCTGCTCCCTATCCACCCTGCCCATGCCCCTCATAATCTTGTACACCTCGATCAGGTCGCACCTCAGTCTTCTCTGCTCCAACGAAAAAACAACCCAAGTCTATCCAACCTCTCTTCATAACTTAAATGTTTCATCTCAGGCAACATCCTGGTGAATCTTCTCTGCACCCCTCCAGTGCAATCACATCCTTCCTATAATGTGGCGACCAGAACTGCACACAATACTCCAGCTGTGGCCTCACCAAGGTTCTATACAACTCCAACATAACTTCCCTACTTTTGTAATCTATGCCTCGATTGATAAAGGCAAGTATCCCGTGTGCCTTTTTCACCACCCCACTAACATGCCCCTCTGGCTTCAGGAATCTATGGACACACACGCCAAGGTCCCTTTGTTCCTCAGAACTTCCTAGTGTCATGCAATTCATTGAATACTTCCTTGTCAAATTACTCCTTCCAAAGTGTATCACCTCACACTTTTCAGGGTTAAATTCCATCTGCCACTTATCTGCCTATTTGACCATCCCGTCTAGCCCAAGACACTCAACCTCACTGTTAACCACCCAGCCAATCTTTGTGTCATCCACAAACTTACTAATCCTACCCCCAAACATAGTCATCTATGTCGTTTATATAAATAACAAACAATAGGGGACTGAACACAGATCCCTGTGGTATGCCACTGCACACTGGCTTCCAGTCACTAAAGCATCCTTCTGTCATCACCCTCTGTCTCCTACAACTAAGCCAATTTTGAATCCACCTTATCAAATTACCCTGTATCCCATGTGCATTTGCCTTCTTTATAAGTCTCCCATGTGGGACCTTGTCAAATGCATTGCTGAAATCCATATAAACTACATTAACTACACTATCCTCATCTACACACCTGGTCACCTCCTCAAAAAATTCAATCAAATTTGTTAGGCATGACCTCCCTCTGACAAAACTACGCTGACTGTCCCTGATCAAACCTTGCCTCTCCAAGTGGAGATAGATTCTCTCCTTCAGAACTTTCTCCAATAGTTTCCCTACCACTGACCTGAGACTCACTGGCCTGTAGTTCCCTGGTGTATCTCTTAAGGCCTTACATAGCAACAGTAATTACACTTCAAAAGTTTATTATTGGTTGTGAAGTGCTTTGGAACACCCTGAGGTCATATAATTACAAGTTCTTCCTTACAAGTGAACAGTAGTTTTTGTTTTAAAGTCTGCTTAAAAAAATCAGATTTTTGGAAAATCATTCCCAAAGTATTAAAGAAATGAAAAACTTCTTGGGCGGTAATTTGCATCCATAATCTTGCACTTTGAAGCTGTAATGCCTTGTATAATGAATTTCAAGTAAAATATTTAAGTTTTAATATTATTGTGAAGTGGTTTTACAAATAACAGCTCAGCACATCTTTCTTACATGAATGAGGGTTGTTTACTATCAGATAATAAGTCAAGATCTTGTTGATTACTGAAAAGCTGACTTCAATATATTAGAAAAACACAAATTACTGTGGTACTTACTCTTTAATTTTGTCATGTTTGGGAGAATCTAATTTAAATTGATGGTTGATTCTAATTAATCATTATAGACAGAGACCTGTAAATTGGCAATAAAACTCTTCATCTGAAGTCTACACTTCAACACTTGAAGCAAGGGTTATGGATAGTGTTCAGGGCTGGGTACCCTGGCTGAAATTCTGTCTTGTTAGCCTGAGGACACTAAAACTATGATTTCTATTGGCAGTCCAGCTGGAATTAGGTAATTCAGTGTAAACCAGGAATTGAGCCCAGAGATTTCTTCATCTGAAGGCTTAAAAATAATTCATTGATTGAGCCATTAGATGAGTTCACTTTATCATAGCTGTAACTAAGGTAAATTTTGTCTTCTTACTATTGTTGCCACCATGCTCTCTTGTATTCTCTAGTTCAAGAATTATTGGGTTGCTGCTTCTACACAATTAACTGCGAGAGTTGTCCCCCATCTTAAATAACCCAAAACAGCTTTCTAACTTGATAAAGGCACTGTACTTGTGAAGGTTATTTAACAGCAGCTCTTTAGTTACCTATTGATGGGTATTTACTGAGGACATGCAAAGGATCAATCAGCTTTCAATACAAATTTTTTTTATTGCCAATTTCACAGACTGAGTGGCTTCTTGCTTCTTGCTAGGATTCCCACCTCTGAGTCTGGAGGTGCAGTGTCATTACCCTGTCTCAGACAATGTCGCTGAATGGAGCTCTGGGTCTGATAGCCCAGATTTTCCTTTCTCAATGGCGAGGAACACTGAAACATTTACTGCTATTGCCCTTAACTTGTATAGGTTGGTCTATGCAAATAGTTAGGGCTGATAATCACAGGTGTAAGTCGAGAAGTCAGCCCTTCAAATGCTTATGTCGCCATCCACAAAAATAACCAGATGGTTGCTAATTGTGACTAAAATATTTTTCATAATTAAAACCCCCACCCCCGGCCTCTAACTGGCCCCTCCCGCCGCTCCATTCTAGCTCCTTTGGCTCCGTTGGGCTTTCCCCCATTTCTCTTCCAATCGCCCCCAACCCCACCCAGTCCTGCCAATGTCAGGAACAGCAATCGAAGGCAAAAATTTCTCAATCAAATGCTGTTTCTGACAGCGACAGGACTAATGAGTTGGGGGGAGTGGTAGTGTATGAAAAGTATTTAAAAGTTTATAACAGTTTTTAGTGTTTTAACTGTTTGCAAATAGAAAAAATAAAAAAATACCTGTCATTGAGCTGAAGACTAACCTCAGGGGCATGTCTGCATGTATTGCTGCAGGAAGGAGAGGAGGTTTTCACTGCAGCCTATGGCAAGGTAAGGTTTTTTTTGGACCGTCCGTGACGAATGCCACAATTTCCCCACTTGGAGGAAATTCCAAGCCATAATTTATGCAGGTCTTTATTGAACTCATGACTGACTAGGAGAACTCGAGTATATCACACTCCACAATCCAGTTTAACTACTGGACAAAATACAATAGATTGCTCAGAACTCTGGTACCAATTTTAACCTTGATCCCTACATTCCACTCATACCACCACTAAGTCACTTTACATCAAAAGACACACAAAGGTGACATCAGAATAACAACATGGGAGCCAAGAATATGCATTTAGCTCATCTCAATCTCTTCTCACTATTCTGTTACCATGGTTATATGGTCCACTTAAGCTCTTCAATCACTTTTTTACCAAGCACACAGTGACCAGTGCAACATCTCCCTGGTCATTAAGAAATGGATGAATGATCTTCACACATTCCTTCAACCCCTCATTCTTGTCTTTGGCCTGCTTCACGATGCACCCCTGTTCAACAGAAAGCTGTTTTAGCTCACTATCTGCAACTCCTCCAACCTTAGTGTTGTCTGCAAACTCACTAATTAGTAAGTTATATTTTCCTCCAAATCATTTATGTATACTACAAACAGCAAAGGTTCCAGCACTGATCCCTGCGGAACTCCACTATTTACAGCTCTCCATTCAGAAAAGCACCCTTCCACTGCTATCCTCTGTCTTCTATGACCAAGCCAATTCTGTATCCATCTCGCCAGCTCACCTCTGATCCCGTGCGACTTTACCTTCTGTACCAGTCTGCCATGAGAGACCTTGTCAAAGGCCTTACTGAAAACCATGTATATAACATCAACTGCCCTTCCATCGTCGATCATCTTTGTCACTTCCTCGAAAAACTTGATCAAGTTAGTGAGACACGACCTACCCTTCACAAAACCATGCTGCCTCTCACTAATATGCCCATTTGCTTCCAAATGGTAGTAAATCCTGTCACGAAGAATCTTCTCCAATAATTTCCCTAACACTAACGTAAGGCTCACCGGCCTGTAATTTCCCAGATTATCCCTGCTACCCTTCTTAAACAATAGAACAACATTGGCCATTCAAATGTGGATCAGACAGTGCGATTTGCTCACCAGATTGTGATCCTGAGGCTACGCTAGAACTAGGTGCCACCGAGGTGTGTGTCCATGCGCTGGTGGAGGGTGTGGGTGAGCGCTATGATGGCTCTTCAATGAGGGTGTCATTAGTTTCTTCTTCTGAGGTTTCTTCGGGGCTTGTTTTGAGGCCCTGGGTCATGGAGTCCCTTGGCTGCTTCCCAGATTTGCCTGTGAAAGCAAGGAGAGATGATTAGTGCATGGCAATGGCCTGTGAAACAGGACACATCACTCACAGCATGGTTGCCTGATGGATGTTGCACTACTGGATCCTCACTTGGTACAGCACCACCGGCCTCACCATCAGCACAGGACCGGTCCAGGTGTTCTCGGCCAGATGGATGACTCAATTTTGAAACTTGGGCATTCCTTCACCAGTGTGCGACTTCTCCCTCTTGTGTGCCAGCTTGTCCTGCATGAATAGAGATGGAGAGGGTGTAAGCTGAATGCCTGCCAGGCCAGAAGATAAGTATGCCTGGCATATATGAGTGGTGAGTGGTCACATAGATGGAATGAGGACAATGAACGTGTGTGTGAGAGAGTGATTAGTGATGTCACTTGAACTGACAGTGAGTGTGGTAGCAGGAGGGATGTGTGATAGGTGATGGGTTTGTGAGTGCGTGAATTGAGAGTGATGAGAAGAGTGACTTAACCTGGCGGAATGGAGGAGATCATTCATCCTCTTGCGGCACTGGGTGGCTGTCCTCTTTTGCAGGGTGTTGGCACTGACCACCGCTGCCACCGCCTCCCATGCTGGATTAGTAATATTCTTGTCTCTCCTGTGGTCATAGCGGGGGTAGAGGACATCACAATGGGCCCCGATGGCATCCAAAAGTCACTCAAGGAACGTGTCACTAAATTTGGAGGGGCTGCAGTCTTCTTGCCTTTCTGGGCCATGTCATCTGTGCAGCAGTCCTGGATGGGAAGCACGGAGGTGTACGCGCAGCTGCACTTTAAACATGGTGCCCGGCATGAGCATGCAGTGAGGTGACGGTGAGGTGCGTGAATCAGGGGCCACCCGCCATCGAAATGGCGTGTTTCCTGGGAATGCATGCTTAAGGTGGCGGGATTAGGAATATATGGCGTGGAAAGCCGCCATTACGGTTCGCGGGTAAAGTGCCGTTTTTCCCTCCTGCTACCACACTTACTGCAAATCCTCGGATGATTCTGCCCATAGAAAATAATTGAAGGTCAGGACCATTTCCCTCTCCCGACCTCACTGGTGTCAGACGTCCACACAGTGTTGCAATTTTATGAAAGATAGCTTATTTACAGATTGCCTCTGCGTTCGCGGTCCAATTAAAAACGGCGGGTGGTTTTTGGAGGAGGCATGTGGAAGTCAGGTGGCCCAATTAAAGTCTGAACTGTGACTGCACGCAGAATGTATCTGTTGACTGAGAAGTATGAGAGAGAAGACCGTGGAGGGCCAGCTTGGAGGGGCAACCCAGAGGATGACATGTACCGGCATCTCCTTTCTCAGAGCAGGAAAACAGGCAGACTGTCTCCACTTTGGCCTCGGTCACATGGCAACCACATTGAATTGCACGTATGAGAGCACAGAAATTGTGGCACTCAATTGGGTGAATTTATTAACTGATCTGTAAAATGCATATCATTTATTTGAATGAAGGCTTGTATGTGGGCAAATTCATAAGTGCCACATGGTTCATTGTGTTGCTTTACAAATGCATGGTGGGTAATAAGCATGGCAAGGAGAATGCATGTGCTGAAGGATTAATGACAGCACCCTTTTCTGGTCTCAAACTTCTCTTCCTCCTCCTCCTCCAAGGAAGCAGAGTGTTCATGGCCTTCATGTAAGTCCAGTTTCTCCCCTCTCTGCATTGCCATGTTCTGCAATGCACAGCCCACCACCACAATGTGTATGATGCACCTTAAGGACTGTTTTGGATAGCTGCCCCAGACTAATCAAGGCACTGAAAACCCATCTTCCTAATATCCCTTGTCACCAAGGGTCTACCTGAAGAGGCTATGTGGTGGTGTAAACTGTTGAGGTCCCTGAGACTTCCTCAGCATTAATGAGTTCTAGAAAATGCTAGGCAACCTTGCACAAATTGCATGGATTTCTTGCAGTGGTTGCAAACGGACTGTTTGTTGAGGGAGTGGAAGTTCTTCATTTACACAAATGCCCCTGACTGGTCTTCCTTAATGGCCACCTGAGTGTAGTCTACACCCCTGTACCTGAGGGAAGCCTGTAACCAAGGTAAATCTTATTGCCCCTTGTGCCTGACTGTGCATATCTGTGAAAAACTCAACGTAGTCTGACCCCCTCGCATAAAGGGTATCTTTCACCTGCTCTAATACGGTTATGGGCACGCGATTGTGAAACTCTGTATATGTCCACAATCGAGACATGGAAGAAGTCTGAAGAATAAAAATTCAGGGCGGCTGTGACCTTCACTGCTATGGGCACTGAATGTCCAGGCAATCCTTGAGGCCTGAGATCCTCATCCAAAAGAGTGAATGTGTTTGTGACTGCCTGCCATGAGAGATAGAGTCTTCTGTAGTGCTGCTGCTGTTAGATCAAGAAAGCTGACTTTTTGTCTATATTCGCTATGCTGAGGGTTGCACCTTAGAATCATAGGAAATTTGCAGCATAGAAAGAGGCCACTTGGCCCATCGTGCCTGTGCCGGGCGAATAACAAGCCACGCTGCCTAATCCCAATTTCCAGCATGTGGTCCATAGCCCTGCAGATTACTTGAGGCGCATATCCAGATACCTTTTAAATGAGTTGAGGGTTCCTGCCTCTACTACCCTCTCTGGCAGTGAGTTCCAGCCCACTTCCAACCTCTGGGTCAAAACCTTTATTCCTCATCTCTCCTCTAATGTGTCTACCAATCACTTTAAATCTATACCACCTGGTCACTGACCCCTTCCCAATCACTTTCTCCAGGTCCCTGATAATTTTGTACATCTCAATCAAATCTCCCCTCTGCTCCCTCTGTTCCAAGGAAAACAACCCCAGCCTATCCAATCTTTCTTCATAGCTGCAATTTTTGCAGTCCTGGCAACATCCTCGTAAATCTCCTCTGTAACCTCTAGTTTTACATCCTTACATCCTTTCCATAATGAGGTGAGCAGAACTGCACAAAGTACTCTGGTTGTGGTCTAACTAATGATTTATAAAATTCCAGCATAACCTCCCTGCTCTTATATAGTGTGCCCTGGCTAATAAAGGAAAGGATTCCATATTCCTTCTTAATTACCTTAAAAACCTGTCCTCCAATCTTCAGGGATCTGTGGACATTTACTCCAAGGTCTCTCAGTATCCTCCCATTTATGGTGTAATCCTTTGCCTTGCTTGATCTCCCCAAATCTCACACTTCTCTGGGTTAAATTCTATTTGCCACTTTTCGCCGCATGCTCTGCTGGATGTAGAGCTCTCCCTACTGCCCCTTTTCTGTGCTCCACTGAGTAAGACCACCTCATGTCTGGATGTGTGCTTTAATGGAGTGGGCTGTTCAGGCCAATTGGCCTCTCTGATTATGCTGGCACATGGCCCCCTAAATTATCACCCCCAACACTTGTTCTATCAGCTGTCTTGTAAGATATGATTAGGGGTAACAGATAACTCAAAAGATTTGAGTCACAAGCCGTTTAGTTTAAGGGTTTAAAGTGGTTTGTTGAGAAGAGATTGTTCAAAATCATCAGAATGGAAATAAGAGACAAATGACCCATGACAGGTGAGAAGGTTTAGTCCCAATCAGACAGATGGAATGGCCTGGTTTCTGCTGCCTGCCTTAATTGTCTCGTGATCAGGGTGTTAAGCCAAAGTTAGTAATCCTTAACAGCCTTCTCTCTTTGTGTTTTTTGGCTCAGTTCATAGCACCCTCGCCTTTGAATCAGAGGGTTGTGGGTTCATGTCCCACTCCCGGAAACCAAGAACTGTGATTGTACTCCAAAGAGTTGCAATCTGTGACTGTTGATAACTCGAAAGAGTTTCCTTTTTGATTGCCTGTGTATATGCTTAATTTTTAGTGGCCTGTGAGTATCTCACGCCAGTCACTTGTTCAATTGCATCTTCCCAGGCAACTTTCCAATTATTGAAGAATGGGTTCCCATCCTTTTCCAGTCTCCTCTTGCCCCTGAGGTCACCTCATTGTTTATCTCTTGTAAGAACATCCCATTCATTTATTTGGATAAATTTATTTGGCATAAATCACCATCTTATCAGCACAAACATCTACATGAAGGCCTGTGTCTGAAGGAGCTATGTGACCTGGATGACAAACCTTTTGGAGAAGAAGAAACAATTGACTGTCCTGTGTCTGTGTTATCTTCAGCAAGGGCTGCTGGAAAGTTCCTAGAATTTGGGAGAGAAAAAGAGAGAGAAAGAAACCACAGCTTCAGCATTTTTTTTCAACTTTTTCCCAGCGATTCTATAATATTCTCAGCACAACTCTTTGTTAGGCTTTATTCTAGTCTCATATTGACTATTGCTCAATATTGGCCCTCTGGCTATGCAAGGAATCATCCCTGCTGCTCCCCTCTATATAATATTGACTTGATGTCAATTTCTGCAGGCAATGACTTCATGCTGTGCAGCCACCACAGCTGAATTGCTGAGGTGCTGATACATTGTGGGGACCATTCATAAGACCTCATTGCAATCAGAAAGAAAGGGATAATTGCCCCCTTAATTACCTTAATCAAATAGCTGACCCAACATGCAACTATTTTAATTTCCCTGCCTCTTGCACTCTACCTCAAAAGCTGAGTCCATGAAGCTGGGTAGATTCCACCCATCATGTGCTGATTCCATTAACATCCCAGGCCATAGATTACATGAGTAGTGCAAACCCTAGCACTAACTACCCTAACATCCATGTTTAAGTGCATGGAATGAGTGACTAATAGGATGCAACATGAACAATCTGCAAATTCTTTCACTTTGCACTCTTCTCCAAGGTGTGAAAGTACGAAAACAACATTTCAGAGAAAAATTCAAAATCACAAAGCTTAATGTGAAGTTATGTGAAGTTGTGGTTTGGAAACAAACACCTGAATAATTAACTATGAATTTGTACTCCTTTGAGTGTTCACCTCTGGGGGTTTGTGGTCACACTTGCTGCAATGGGATTTACACTCCCATTTTATTGTCCCAGCTGAACTAAGTAGTGCACATAATGTATGCCTGATGTCCTAATGCATATATAGAATACCAAATATATTTTAAAATAATCTGATAACAGCATGAACTTGATTTATTTTCCTTTAAAAGTGGCCCTTTGACATAATCACTGTAACGACAAAGGGGTACAACATGTTCCATTGGCATATTAACATGATTTGATGCAGCTTTATTAAACTGGAGTTAGCTGCTGAATTTTAACCTAGACAGTTGTGATAACTAAATGCTCACATTAAGATGCTAGGTAAACCAAATGGATCAAATGTGAGGAAAACTGATTAAATTCTATACTGATAGAGCAATGAAATATAAACAATGTGATAATAAGTATGTTCCAATGAACAAACAGTTAACATTTTTAAAGTGGAAGTTATGAAATTTGGATGACTTGTTCACATTCAGAAGTCCCTCTTTGCAAAGAAAAGGTAGATTGGACTTGATGGGTAATATCTTTCAAACACATCGTCGGACCGTGCAGCTCAGATGGATGACAGCAGTCTACAAAAAGAATGCTATTTGATTGATATCTGGCTGTTGGTCTCCTGGGTATTCAAAAGCTAGATATGATGACAGTGTGAAATTGGACTTACAACCCTTACATCTCTCAAATTGGTTTCAGATTACTCAAGACAGAACATTAGAGAAAAGATCAATTCACAGTGGTTCTGTTTGCTGTCTTCTAACACCAAATAGCTGAACACACTTGGGTGTATCGTGATAGAGCAGCCTGAGATGTTTCAGCCTGCAGTTTATAAATGAAATGTGATGTTTCAACCTTAACTCAACCATATGTATAATAGAGAGGAATTTTAGGAATTGTATGGATCGTTTCATTCCCGACAAACTCAATGGGTGGAATTCTATTTGGAGACGATAACCCCATTCCCTGGCTTAAAACTCGGGGATGAGCCCGCCCTCTGCAAGGCTGGGAAGCTCCAAGCTGATTTTACAGCTCAGGGCGAGACTTCTTTCCCCATCTGGGAGGAAGTGCCATCTCTGAGAGCTGCCAGCCAATCAAATGTCTGGCAGCTCTCTAGTCCCAGCAGCACCATCAGGAGTGTGGTCACTGCCGGGGCTGAATCCAGTCCCCAGTGACGATTGTGGCTAGAGCCGGATAAGAATATGTGTGAGGGAGTTCTGCCGGGGACAGGCTGGCAGGCCCCAGGTAGCCGCCATTGTGAGGATATGGGCAGAACCCTGCAAGCGTATCTAGTATCATTGCAGTGGGGGCAGGGGTGGTTGTTTGGGGGTGAGTTGGACAACAGGATGGACACCCCAAGCCTGCAACAACCAGTGTTTTCCTGAAAGCCTTGCCACATGGCGTGAGCACCCCTGCTGCTAGTCCAAGGGCTTGTGAGCTGCCCAATGCCTCCCTTGCTGCTGGTAAAATACTAGTGGCAGCGTGTAGCCGAAAGGCACAAGATTACGACGCTCCTGCCACATCACCCAATGTTATGCCCCTGCACCCCCCACCCCACCAGCTCCCAACTTGGTCCCAGGGTTTGTAAAATTCCACCCTATGTATTTTCATGCCTTACTGTCATCATCCAGCCTCAGCTCTTCCACTTTCTTCACCAGCTCTTCATTGCCTAAGCTGCTGGGTCATGCAAACTTGCTCTCAGTGAAGAAATGACGATTGCAATCCGAGAGGACCTTTAACATAGTAATATGTCTCAAAGCTCTTCACAGGAGAGTTATCAAACAGATGTGACACTGAGTCAAGTAGTAGATATTTGGACAGATGACTGAACATTTGGTCAAAGATGTAGTTTTAAGGAGCCTCTTAAAGCAGGAGCAAGAGAGAGTTAGAGAGGTGAAGAGGTTTAGGGAGGAAATTCCAGAGTTTAGGGCTTGGGCAGCTGAAAACACAGCTTCCAATGATGGGGTAACTTAAATAGAGAATATGCGTGAGACCATAATTAGAGGAGTGCAGATGCCTTGGTGGGTTGTAGCACAGGGTGCGGTACAGGAATGAGGCTGAGGGTGGGGTGTGGCCGTGGGGGGTGGTGGTGAAGGGATGTGAAAACATGGACGAGAATTTTAAAATGAGGGGTTCCTGGACTAGGGGTCAGCGAGCACCACAGTGAAAAGTGAATAGTACTTGTTCATATGCAAACTTATGCAAACTAGGTTTTGGATGGGCTTAAGGTTATGGAAGGTGCAAGGTGGGAGTGACTTGGAGAGCATTGGAATAGTCAAGTGTAGTGTTAACAGAAGCATGGATAAGGGCTTCAGTAGCAGATGAACTGAAGCAGGAGCTGATTTGGCTGAGGTGGAATAGGTGGTCTTGGTGATGGCATGGAAATGTTGGAAGCTCATCTTGATGTCAAATATGAATGCTAAGTGCGGTGGCAGACGGGAAAGTTGGCACGGTTCCTGCACTCCGGGGGGGAGCGGTTGCCGTGCCAGATCATCTGCTTTTCACCTCACTATGTGTGCATAAACAAGCAGCATAAACAAGCAGCACGTCTTACCTTGTAGCAGGGCGGGCTGGGATTTGTCCGCCCCGCTGTTACCTCATTGGCTCATATTTCCAGGCGTCATATTTAAACACACCTATGCACACATTCACTTTCTGCAGCCCCGAGCAGGTTATGGCAAGCACCAGAATGGCCCCCAGAAAAGACAAAGCATCTTCGCCGAAGTTCAGCGACAAGGGACTAGCAGCATCCTCCAGGCAGCCGAGGATCAGCAGAAAATCCTTTACCCACTGATAGAAGCCAGAGGACCTCCAACCTCATGAAGGCTTGGGAGGAGATCACCAGGGTGGTCAATGCCAGCGGTCCTCTTCCAGTACTGAAAAGGATGAATGATCTCATCCACTCTCACTCTCAAGTCACACTCTCACAAGGCCATGAGGCATTCGCAGGGTTACAGTCCACAGGGATCTCACACATGGCCAGCACAAGGGACATCATCACTGATTCTCTTACATAGGCTTTTACATCTTCATCTCTTGTCAGATCCTGCACAACCCATGTCTTCAGTCCTTACATAGGTCCACTCAGCACACACAGAAGGCAAGCATGCTTATCATTTTCTTTCGCACCTGTCCTCCTACAGCCTTTCCATCTGTCTTTGTGCTGGACAAGATCACCTAAAACAACAGAGAGAGATCCCGGACCAGAGTGGGGATGCCAGAGCTCAAGCCACTCACCCACTTTGGGAAGTAAGAAAAATTTAAAAATATTAAGAGCACAAAGGTGGCACAGGTGTTCACTCACTGTATATACTTTGCACATCTGTAAATCTATTTTGCTTATCTGAAAGTCTCATCTAGTGAATGGCTCTTCTATCTGCTGCAATGATCTGAGGTCATACAAGTGTAACAGGTGAGCCCACTCCTCATTTATGTCCCATCATGTGCCTCAGGTCTATGGTGTTTCACACAATCTCAGTACAGTGAGTCACCTTTCTGTCCACAGCAGCGACATGAGCGAAGCCTGTTGCTCTATCAACATGGCAATTAGGCACCGCATATCTTAGAATTGCACCAGAGGATTGTACAACTCATGTTGTCTCATGACTACAGATTTAGCAGTTTTGTTTATTCTCCTGATGCTGCTGCACTGAAAACTGGTCTATGTGAATCTTATCGGTTTTAGTGGCGACCCACATTGGAGTTAATCTAACTCGGTGCATCTTTCAATGACCTCCATGTAATGTCTGTTGGGCTTGAGGGTGGGTTACATTTCAAGTAATAGTCGGGGATCCTTGGCACTCATGGTGGCCTATAGCATGACATTGTGACGATGTGTACAGCTAGATATCAACCTATAGTAGTTCCCAATCTCCACCTTCATGATGCAGAGCAGAGCTATGGACCTAGTTAGCACTTGGTGACTCACTAGACGGCTAGGACTATGCAAGATCAGAGGTGTGTTTCTAGGCCCCAGATCACAGAATCACAGAATCTCACAGTGCAGAAGAGGCCCTTTGACCCATCGAGTCTGTACCGACATGTGAGAAACACCTGACGTTTCTACCTAATACCATTTACCAGCACTTGGCCCATAGTCTTGAATGTAATGACGTGCCAAGTGCTCATCCAGGTACTTTTTAAAGGATGTGATGCAACCCGCCTCCACCACCCTCCCAGGCAGTGCATTCCAGATTGTCACCAGCCTCTGGGTAAAAAAGCTTTTCCTCACATCCCCCCCTAAACCTCCTGCCCCTCACCTTGAACTTATGTCCCCTTGTGACTGACCCTTCAACGAAGGGGAGCAGCTGCTCCCTATCCACCCTGTCCATGCCGCTCATAATCTTGTACACCTCAATCAGGTTGCCTCTCAGTCTTCTCTGCTCCAGCGAAAACAACCCAAGTCTATGTAACCTCTCTTTATAACTTAAATGTTTCATCTCAGGCAACATCCTGGTGAATCTCCTCTGCACCCCCTCCAGTGCAATCACATCCTTCCTGTAATGTGGCGACCAGAACTGCACACAGTACTCCAGCTGTGGCCTCACCAAGGTTCTATACAGCTCCAACGTGACCTCCCTACTTTTGTAATCTATGCCTCGATTGATAAAGGCAAGTATCCCATATGCCTTTTTCACCACCCTGCTAACATGCCCCTCCACCTTCAGAGATCTATGGACAGACACGCAAAAGTCCCTTTGTTCCTCAGAACTTCCTAGTTCATTGCCGTTCATTGAATACTTCCTTGTCAAATTACTCCTTCCAAAGTGTATCACCTCACACTTTTCAGGGTTAAATTCCATCTGCCACTTATCTGCCCAGATGCCAGACTATTAAAGGGTAGGATACTATTTTGGAACTGAAGGTCTGGCTAATGTGGCTCGACATAATCCCTGAGCTAGCTCTCCGATGGGCAATCGACATGGTTATCTGATCGTGGCAGTGCCAACAGTGTGCCATTCTTCCTTCTTTATATCTGAAACTGTTGGAATGAAAATGTGGAAGCCTCAAATTTGATCAGAGCGAAGCTCCAGTACATCTGATATGTGTTCTTTACTTAGTGATTTTGTTGATAATAATGCCTAAATGCAGAGTCAACATTTACTGGGCCACCTGGCACCCAGATGCCAAGGCAATGCTGGGCATGAACTTGGGAAGTTCCATACGAAGGCTGGGTCATGAATTTTTGTCAATGATCAGATGTGGTATGTTGAAGCTCTCTCTGTGCACACAAAGGTCACATGACTTGCAGGCACGCATTCATGACTGACAGTGACAGATCAATGTCCTAAAGAGTGATCTCCTGCTGGACTCAGTATGCAGATGAGGCCAGAACATTATTCTTGCATGAGGGATGGCCTCTGGAGAGATGCCACAGTCCAGATTCAGATCAGTCCACAGACATTCACTAAGAACCAGTGATTGATGATTGTCCTCCCTAAGGCGCTTTGCAATGCTCCAGACATGCTGCCATGAGTGCACTGAGGTTTGCAGTGCTGCTCCTGCCTGTTGGAGGCTGCTATAGGCAGTGAAATGTTGGTGTGATGCTTGAAAAGACAGCACCATGTCTAATAAACAGTGTGCGCTGTTGGAGTTCTTATCCCATAACAGAACGGCCGCATACTCCAGAGGCTGCCTAGCCTTCCAAGGAAGAGGCCTTTGACAGGCAAGATTGTGACTAGTCATTGAAATTGATTTCCTTCATTGAGATGCTGAGGAGAGCAAAGAAGGCGTTAATGTCAAACCTGCATGGAGGGCACAGGTGAAAGAGGCTCTTACGAGCTATTTCTCTGCATCGTCCTGGAAACTTGTGGCTATAAGGATCTCATGGGCATATCTGCCGCATCTGGCCCATGTTATGGCTTCTTCCTTTGGGGCCTCAACATCCTTGCCCTCATCAAGCTTATCCGTCTTGACATCCTCCTTCATCTGCCTATCTGGCTCATACCCCCACCCCCTCGACTCCCCGCCCCCAACCCCCTCCTTTGGAGCACCAGATTGTGTCGCGTGCAGTAAACCACAGTGATATGGAACACCCTCTGGGGACAGGACTGGAGGGCTTTGGCCGACAGGTCCAGACTTCAGCATGCCAATGGTCTGCTCAATCAAGGAGTATGTTGCAGAATGAACTGCATTGTACCTCTCCTCTGAAGCACTTTGTGTCCGCCGAACAGGCGTCATTAGCCACATCCTTTGGGGGTAGCCTTTGTCACTGATGGGCCAACTCTTGATGCGCTGAGGGGCCTCGAAGACCTGTGACACCTCCGAGCGACTGGAGTTGTAAGAGTCGTGAGCTCCAAGGGTATCTTTCACAGACCTGCATAACCTGCTTTTGAAGAATCATTGTGGCCTCTGCCAGGGAGCTCTTAAAGCCACATGTATGCAATCAATGGCACCCTGCACCTATGGGAAGCCGGAGATCACTGCAAATCCCATTGCTCTGGCAGCCTGGTTAGCTTCATCCAGGGAAAACTGAATGTAAATGTGTGCCTTACTGAATAGGGCATCAGTGACCTCTCGGATGCATTTATGAGTGGAAGATTGTGATATTCTGCAGAGGTCCCCGGTGTAGTGCTGGAACAAGTTGCTTGAAAAAAGTTGAGTGCTGCAGTCACCTTTAGAGCTACTGGCAATGGATACCCTCCCAGGCTGTGCGGCATCAGATCCTCCCAAAGAATGCAGCAGATGTAAGCCCCCACATCCCTTGACAAGTGCAGGCATTTATATAACACTGTCTCTCGCTCATCTGCAAGAACATCCGACTTAGGTACACCATGAGTCGTGCCAAATGCCTCTGTAGAATTGACCTCTCTGCCTCAACTTCTGGGTCTTCATGATCCCTGTTGGCCCATGTTCCTCAGGGAGAGGCTCTTCCCTTTGCCTTGCCTGATGGCGATTAGCCCTTCTTCTCCTCCTCAGTTGCATGGCAGCCATGAAAAAGGCAGTGTTGCCTCCTGCCTCCATTCTGCACTCCTCCAGTCTGCACTCCTCCTCGTCTCTGTGGAAAAATTGAACATAGACATGATTGAACATTACCCTGCACTCATCACCTTCCATCACCAAGCTAGGCAGTCATTGTGAAGCCTTTGGGCTGCCCTCATTCCAGCATTCCATCCCCAGATCCTACCTTGCAGCTGTCACACAGCCTTCAGAATCACTAGAAGTTGATCCTCACATCCCCATCCCCCACTCTAAATACCCAACGCCCCACACATGGCAGCGCTTTCACAAAGGGGGTTGGATCTGGATGAATACAGCCAGTTGATATAAGCCTCAGTCAGGGCACTGTCAGGCTGCCTCCTTTGGAGTAGGCTAGAGCCCAGCCTTGCACTAATGTAATGACTGTAATTGTTGAGTCATGTAAATCCTGACTTTCTCAGCTGTAGTTGTGGGGGGTTTTTGGAGCATTTTGCATTTGTACTTTAGCCATTGACCTCTATAGATGGATCCTTCCAACTGTTGTGCATTCCTATGGGAGGGACAAATGGCCATTCAAGCCCAGCCAACATTTGGCCCCAAGTCGCGATTGCTTCTCTCAAGAACCCGCACCATGAATTATGGTGCCCAAATTCTTCAATTGGTATTTGAGTCTTCCTAACATGTCTCAGCTGAGCCTTGTTCTCCATGTCCTGAAGCAGATATTATTAGGGTGCCCCTTCAATCGGAATAGAAGTGCAGTAGTTGATTCCTTCAACAAGCCGTCAGACCCCACCTCTGGCGATTTAAAAAAAAAATTCCCCCCCAGGTTATTTTTCAACTGTGTCATTCCATCAGCTGTCAAAATGGTGCTATTCCACTTCCATAATGTGACCAGCTTCCAACACCACCTCCACCCCTGACCCCGTGACCATCCAAGTGCCTCCCATCATCTTGCAAGAGGATCATGTGCAGGTTTCCCTCCCTCTGATCACTCTCCTGCCTCCCCTTCTAACCCTGGAGCCCATCGTAATTCTTGTACATAGCCCTGTCCTCCCCTCAACTGTTTTTTGTGGATGTTCTGATATCCCACGTTGACCTCGCCCCTGCCCATCTTGAGACCCTATGCACAGTGACCTACTGAGACCTCCCACCATGAAACCATCGAATGCCACCCTCTTATTTACCCATTGCTTATTTACTGGCTGCAGATGCCTCCCCTGCCACGACAGTACCATCTGCAGCCCAGTACCAAGCCACCAACCTCCATGACCAAAATGTGTGAGAGACTAACCACGCCCTGCACACCATGCTGTGCACGACTGACACAAGACAGACAGGTCCTCCTCCTCCCTGGACTGGGGCCAGGACATGCGTGTGAGGCACAGCCTTGTAGCATGATGCCCACTGCCCCAGGACTGTCTCTGCTTTCTGGCCCTGACTACATTCATAAGATGCAAAGGCATGCAAATGCAGTTCCAGGCATGGCACAGCCGGAAACCCGCCATGGAAGTCAGGAGTGGAAAATTAATCCATTTTTATGCTGGAGTGAAACTGATTTTTGGCTGCACTCTGAATTTTCAGGTCCTGCCAGCCACGTCACATGCTGCTGGCAGGACCAGTAAATCTTGCTAAGTTATGTGAGGGTGTTTTGGTCAGGCGCATTTTCGTGACTGCTGTAAGGGGGAGAAAGGGTGTGAGGGGTTGGGTTTTAGAGGCGAGGGGGTTGGCCATCTTGGGGGTCCAGATTGGCACAGAGGACCCCCCCCACAACTTAGTAGGTACCCCCTTTTCCTGCCCACCTTGCAAGCTGGTTACTTTCCTTCCGCCTTCCACAGTCACACATCTTAAAGAGGCAGAATGAGGTTCTTAAGTGGCCATTAATTAACTGCTTAAGGCCTCAATAGGCCTAAGGGTGGGCAAACTGCCTGATATCTTACCCACCCCAATAATATGGGGGTCAAGTCAAGGTTGGGCATGAAGTTGGTCACCTGCTTTATTTCACTGGGCCCAAGCCTTCTAATAGGCCAGCAGAGGGGCTGTAAAATTCACCCCAAGATTATGAACAATCTGGATCAGTCTTAGACAATTGCCAGGGAGAGGGTTGGAGTCGAGGCTAGAGAATGGAGTTTGTGACGGGGCCATAGGTCAAGGATTATGGGGAACAGGCAGGAATGTGGAATTAAGGCCAACATCAGATCAAGCAGGGTCTTCTTGAATGGTGAAGCAGGCTCCCATTCCTATTTCTTATTTTTTTGTGCTCATATTGCTTCAGCCTTCCCAATAATTAATTGAAGAAAATTTCTGCTTATGCAGCACTAAATATGAGACAAGTAGTCGGTTAATTTAGAA
Organism: Cetorhinus maximus; assembly: GCF_964194155.1. Classification (NCBI taxonomy): domain Eukaryota; kingdom Metazoa; phylum Chordata; class Chondrichthyes; order Lamniformes; family Cetorhinidae; genus Cetorhinus; species Cetorhinus maximus. Next base: position 159,014,116 of record NC_135880.1, on the reverse strand, counting down.
GTAGTGGAGGAGCTAAGAGATATGTGCTGATGAGGTACAGCTGGGTGTTGCTAGCAGACGTGTGGAACCCGATGTGTTTTCAGATGATAACACCAAGGGCAGCATTATAGATGAAAAATAATAAGTGAGGAGCAGGCTCAATCCAGATTTTCTGAATGGCAAAAGGAATTGTTAATATGTATGTTAAAAAAAGGACCTTTTAACTTCAATTGCATTCAGGAGTGTGGAATACATGAGAAATTAAATGGCAAAATTCAAACGAGACTAGAATGTGCGTTTTTTTTTTGGAATGCAATGTCCATTTACAGTATCAAAAGAAGGCTTGATTAAATTGGAAGAAACAGCAGAAGAAGAAGCTTCTTCATTTCTTTTTGACAACGTGGTGCTCTGGAACCGATTCTCTCTCGCCTCGAACCTGTTTTAATGCTGTCAATTAAGAGGTACACCAGCTGGGTCTGGAGTGAATCCTTTTCAAAAAGAGAGGTTGTAACTTGAAGCCATCTGAGAGCACCTATGAAACTACACAACTTGAGGTTGGAAAAATGCTGCACAGAAAATTGCTTTTTAAATGCTGTGGTTGTTATGTGGATTAAATTTTGCATTGTCCATGGTAAAGTTTTCTTGGCTCCCCTGAGTGCCCCTCACACCACGTCCCCACTGTTTGCAATGGAGTTGCTCTGCAATTCTGCCCAAATTTTCACTCGCAGCAGTGAGGACAATTCCTACTGAATGTTTCCATGTCAGCAACAAAATAAGTTGAAGACATTATTTTTTCCTTAAACAATAGGAGTTCTTTGAACAACATCCCCTACCACACTTCAGAATTCCATTTCTTTAAAATAGGTTGGAGAGAAATCAATAGGACATCCCATTACAAAGCTATATGATTCCTGTGTTTTGTACATTGCAATTTATGTGTCAAACTTTGACGCTATAGTTACACTTTGGAGCCAAACATACGCATGCAAAATTTTGGTGTGACCTGATTAGAGCTAATGATCTTTTCATTTAAAAAAAAGCAATAAATCATGACTGAAGAAGCAGGGAAATTAATAATGAAATCTAAGCTGAGCTTCCAAACCCATATTCTCTCCATCACCAAGACTGCCTTCTTCAGCTGTTATAACATCACCTGCCATTGCCCTTGCCTCTGCTTATCTACTACTGAAACCTTCATCCATGCTTTTGTTACTAACAGACTTGACTATTCTAACAGTCCACTGGCCAGCCTCTCATCTTCCTTTCTCTATAAACTTGAGCTCATCCAAAACTTTGCTGTCCATATCCCAACCTGCACCAAGTTAGCACATCCCTGTTTGTGGACTTACATTGGCTTCTGGTTCACCAATGCCTCAATTTTAAAATTCTTACCCCTGTCTTCAAATCCTTAAAGGTGGCACAGCAAGGTGATAAGGTGGTTGAAATGCAAATGGATTACTTGGGTTTATAAATAGAGGAATCAAGTATAAAATCAAAGAGATCCTGCTACAACTTTATAAACCACTGTTTAGGCCTCAGCTGGAATATTGTGAACAATTCTGGGTACTCCACATCAGGAAAAATATAAAGGCCTTAGAAAGGGTTCAGAGGATACTGACTGGATTTTTACCAGGATGAGGGACTCAATTAAGAGGAGAAGATGGAAAACTCATAACTATTCTCCTTGAAACATTAAGAGGTGACTGAATAGAGGATTTCAAGATGTTCAGAGGTTTTGATATTTGCAGATGTCATATTTGTACATGAAGCAGGCTATTAGAGGAACAGACACAAATTGTCTCATAGCCTTGTCTGCTCCATGTACTCACATCTTTAGTATATTATTCTTGTACTCATAAAGGAATATCATCATCTGGGATTAGACCGTGTATTCATTATAAATGTGGGCTGCTCTACAGTGAGGAAACCAAACACAGAACATGTCCATGAGTATGACCCTGACTTTCTGGTAGCCTGTCATTTTAATTCTCCACCTTGTTCTCATGCTGACATCTCTGTCCTCGTCCTCCTGCAGTGTTCCAATGAAACTCAACGTAAGTTTGAGTAACAGTGCCTCATTTCTCGATTGCATACTCTACAGCCTCTCAGACTCAACGTTGAGATCAACAATTTTAAATAGTAACATCTGCCCCATTTGTTTCCTTTCTCTTTGCAGGTTTTACTCCAGGCTATTTTCCCCTTGTCTTTGCTTTTAGACAGCAGCTGTTCATCATTCTGCCACTTATATTTCCTCCAGACATATCTTTTGCTTCTTTGCTTGCCTCATTACCAATCTCTCTTGCCTTCCAGCTTATCAAGGACCTTTCCTTTTTATTTTATTTTCCAACTTGGAGGCAGTCAATTACAGTAGATAAGGCCCCAATTCAAGGTGATTTTGTTGTGACACCAGCATTTTTCCACCTCCAGTGTAATCCCCTTACCCATCACCGCATGAGGAGACCACCACCTCAATGGAGGTGACCTCCTTGTAGGATGTGGGGCTGTTCATGAAAGGCCGCAATCACTGCCGATACTGATCCAGCAGAGGGGTTTCTCTGCAATCCCAATTGACCAACCGGTCTAAAGCCCAGTTATTTCATGACTGATGTGCAGACCAGCCTCCATATTGATGTGCTTTTGCAGTCCCCAACCTACCTCGCAATGCCCACCTCTCCTGGTGGGACTGCTGAGGCTCTGGAGCCCACTTCCTCTCCTCAGCTAGGAGGCCACTTCCCAGGAGATTGTTCCGCTGGTCTTGCTGCCAGCAAGTGTGGCCTTGGGGTTCTCACTTGGTCCCAATGTCAGGGTCCTGAAGCTAAGATTCTGCCTGATAACTCTGTTTCTCTGTCCACAGATCTGCCTGACCTGCTGACTATGGGCAGCATTTTTTATTTTTAATGGGAGTGGAACTTACTTTAAGAACCTGAGAACATTGGCATGTGCCAAAAGAAGCGATAAGTGAAGCACTGGGCAAGAGAGGAGGAGGATGCACCTGTAGTCCAAGGCCCTCCTTCAACTGCTAAACCCAGGGATTTGGTTATCACAATTAGGGGTCGACTTAAACCATGGAAAAATTGAACACTTCCTGCATGTCTGTCATGCATAATGAAATTCGCAGACATTTCATGGCTGCATTCAAACAATTTAAACACCAAAATATATTCTAATGTTTCACCTCCAAAGCCTACAGATACATATTTTTTTCTTGCCTCCATAAAAACAGGCTTTCTTATTTGTTGAATGTTAACATACATCATCCACCAACAGCTGCAGCTGGCATTCCTTATGTCGGGGGTTTAAATACTTCACCATACATTGATATCACAATTTTTGCTTCCATGGAGTTGATTGAAATTGTAAGGCAGTGTTATACCAGCTTGTAGTGATAAGGAAATTGGGTGGAGGAAGTGTCCCAGAACTCAGCCACTTTTAACAACATCAGGCACCCTTTGACAAAGGCCAAGTAAACAGCATGATCGTTGTCATAAAACAAAAACAGAATTACCTGGAAAAACTCAGCAGGTCTGGCAGCATCGGCAGAGAAGAAAGAAGTTGACGTTTCGAGTCCTCATGACCCTTCAACAGAACTGAGCAATATCAGGAGAAGGGTGAAATATATATAAGCTGGTTTAAGGTGGGAGGGGGGTGGTGGGGGTGGGGGGGCGGGTTGTAGGGACAAGCAAGCAGTGATAGGAGCAGATAATCAAAAGATGTTACAGACAAAGGAACAAAGATGTGTTAAAGGTGGTGATATCTGAGAGAATGTGCCAATTAAGAATGGATGGCAGGACACTCAAGGTACTATTTTATGATCGTTGTCATACTTGTTGTGCCAACTAGTTACTGCGTTAAGAGATGTTTTACTTGAGTCAAAAATACAGACAGCGCTAAAAAGGTAGGCAGCAGGGTTGTGTAAATATAACAGAATCGTGGATAAAAATTGTAGTGATTAAAGATATAGCCTTTCCTACTGCCTATCAGGGGTCACGTGATTTTCTTCGAGACTCCGACCAATGAGTCCTAAGTATGGGTAACCTGGGGAGGGTGTGGCTTTCTAGTCGAGGACCTGGCTCAAGCGTGTAGCTAATGTAATGAACATATTTTTATTTTAAAGGTGGCTTTAAGATTGGACTGTGGCTTTAAAAACTACCATGGCTGCAGTTTAAAAGAGATGGTCACTAGAGCAGGAAGAAGAAAATTTACAATGTTGCTATCTCCTGGAACAGTGTGTGCCAGGTTGGACAATATAGTGCTGGAACGGAGGCCTGGTTTAAGAGGGAACTGCCTCGCGATGGTGTTTTGATCGGGTCCTGATCAAGCAGCCAGATTCTGTGTGAGGATAATGCAGTAGATCAGCTCCTAGCCTGAAAAGAGGAAAGACCTGAAATCTCTCTATCCTGTGTTTTGTAAGACTCCAGTAATCCTGCCATAGTAGCTAGCTGGCTATTCCTCACATCGCTGTATCCTAATTTCTTTGAGAAACGCCAGTCAGGAGGAAAGGGGGAAAATCACCAGTAGGGACACTAAAAGCAAGTTTCAACCAAAGAACCACAGACTGCAAGTGCTGGGAGACCACCTCGTATCAGCCACAACAACCTGCAAGGAATTTGGAAGAAAGCAAACAAAGTCAACCCATCTAACTCTGAACTCCAGATTAATGTTATTGAAGTGTTTTATCTCACCCTTAAAATCCATGTTTTGTGTGACGTGTGTGTGTGTGTGTGTGTTTGTGTGTAGGGGTTTAAGAACAGGTAGAGTTTAAGTTAAAGAGTTAAAAGTTAGCAGTTCGTATTTCTTTCTTTTGCTACTGGTTACAGACAATTTGTTTAATAAACACTTATTTACTTGCTAAGTTTACAAACCTGGTGCTCGTATTCTTTTAGCTCAAATTAAACAGCTAGGTAGAATTGGGGTAATTTGGGGGGCTGATTAAACTTCTCGCATCTGTCATGGCTTGGGGAGCAGTGGGGCTTGATACTACAGTGCACTATCCCCAGTAAGCCAGTAAGTCGTGACACTTCTGAAAAGCTCTCTGTAATAAAGTTATCTGTTTCTAGTTGAAACCTGTCTGGTACGTCAAGTCATTATATTTAGCGACGAGGGTAAAATAGCTTCGACGCTGCACCTCGCCTTGAGAATGTGAGTACATCAGATCTTAAGGAAAAAAAGCGTATACTCACCAGCCATGCCACACTTTGGCAGAATCAATCCTTATGATGCGACTATGGAAGACAGGAGCCAATGTGTAGAGCACCTTGGTTTTTATTTTATGGTGAACGAAATTACCGCAGAGAAGCAGAAAGCAATCCTTTTGAGTATATATGGTTACAAGACATAGAATCTCATCCGCAGTCTGACGGCCCGAATGCGCCCATTTCTAAGTCTATTAACGAATTAGTAGGCCTCGTGAAGACGCATTTTCAGCTGAAGCCATGCAGAGGTTTAAGTTTAATTCCAGAGTAAGGGCCCCAGGAGAGTCCATCGCAATCTATATAATGAAGTTGAAGCAGTTGACTGAGCATTGTGACTTTGGGAGACAGTGATATGTTGTGGGAGCAATTAGTTTGTGGGGTTCACGACGATGCCATTCAGCGCCGTTTACTTGCAGAAGTCAACATCGATTTGAAGCCCGCTATGGAAATAGCACTAGCCATGGAAAGTGCTGTGATGGACTCACAGGCTTTATAAAACATACATCAATCAAAATCAATCCATCAAATCCTGTACTCTGGAATTGGTGCTATTGAACTGTTTTATCCCACCCTTAAAATCCATGCTTTTGTGTGTCTTATGTGTCTTGTATGTGTGTGTATGGGGATTTAAGAAGGGATAGAGTTTAGGTTATAGAGTTAGAAATTAGACCTTCATGTTTCTTTCTTTTGCCACTGGTTAAAGACAATTTGTTCAATAAACAGTTATTTACTTATTAAGTTTACAAACCTGGTGCTTGTTTTCTGTTAACCTAAATTAAACAATTAGGTGGGTTGATCAAACTTTTTCACATTTGCCATGACTTGGGGAGCAGTGGGGCTTGATATTGCAGTGCAATATCCCTAGCCAGTCGTGACACTTTAATGTTTAAGTTTGATTTATATTTCTATATCTGTGTGTTAAGAAAAGGTCAAATTAAGTTTTAATTTCACTTTAAAAGGTGCCTGCATATCTAATGAGAATTCTAGGGCTGTTGCAGCTAAGTTAAACAAACAAGACTAGAGAAACTGGACAATTGCCTAGCAACAGGTGTCCAGAGAGGCAGATCCCTCCCACAGAGATAGACAGAAGAAACTAGAAACAGCAGTTTGATTGGAAGCTGTTTGAGTTCAGTTGGTTTTGAAAGTAGCTGCCAGGAGAGACTGGAGTAAAGGTGACAGATGGTCAGTCCCAAGCTAAAGAAAATACCCCAAAATCCAGGGGAGTGGAACAGAAGAAAGTCCCAAATAGGGCTTCTAGTCAAAGGAAGGACAGGAACTTGGGTAAAGGTCCTGTTAAGTGAAGTTAAGAGTGAGAGGCAGAGAGAAAGGCTTCAAGCTTCAGATTTAAAGAGGCAAAAGCTGCAGAAAGCAGATCTAAAGTGAGAACAGTTTACAAGAGGCCAGGAGGTCCAAAGAGACAACTAAAGGTCTGTAACTCTTTGCTATGGGCATGTGACGCAGTGGTGTACTGTTGACAGCTGACTCGGTGAGAGAGAGTGCATGGAAGTCAGCTTGAACACATGTGGTGACCCAAGGAAGAGGAACATCAGAAGCAGAGTTCGAAACCCTGGAGGTGAACCCTTGCAGAAGGTATCTTGAGATAAAGCATCAGTTTAGAAAATTCCAAAGTGAGTTCTTGGAGAGTGGAGATTGGAAACCCTCATGTGAAAGATGGAGTTTAGTGAGATCGGTTGGCTCACGGTGTGACCAGCGTCTGGCGGGAGTTGAGGAGAGATCCATAGCACCTGGCTCAGGTGTCATCTGTCACTTGGTTTCAGAGTGTGGTGTGACTGACCACTGATTGCCTTTTGGTTTACATGGAATGTGTACTTATCATGGACATTAAAGTATAAAATAGTTTTTGTAACTTGTGTTATCCTTACAAATCTGTTCATATCTATAAAGGTATAGTTGTGGGTGAAGGAATATTGTAACATAATTCATTTTTTCTTGTTAAATAAATGTTTTATTCTTTTGTTATTAGTTCATTAGCTGATTCCAGTGATTTTGTTCAGTAGCCCCTCTCCACTTACCTAAACAAACAAATACACGTTAGGATCGATCAAGGTTCCACCCTGGGATCAGGCTTGCCCAGTTATAACATCAGCTGGGATCATAACACATGCTAACTCACCCAATATCCACCATAGGCAGGCCTCAGGAGCCATGCTGAGATAAAATAAAATAATTTTATAAAAATCTAACACAGCCTTCAATATATTAAAAATAAATTCCCGTATTTGAAAGCCTATTCAAACTATTTACATCTCAAGTGATTAATCTCATAACACATTTCTATTCATGCCTCATATCAAAGACAACTAAACATTTAATAGCCTCTTTAAACTGTCAATCAAACTGTAAGCTCAGAACAACCCTGCTGAGATAATTGTAACTTTTGTAAATAAGCCAAACATTCATAAAGAGCCCGTAGGGAAATGCAACAAACACTTATTGAAACTCTGAGAACAGAGTTTTTTTTAACTCTCACTAACAACTGTAGCATGTATTTTTTTTTTCCATTTTAAAAGTTGGGGATTAAATAACTTCACATTATGGCAGTTAAACAGACCTTATCTGCCCTCCAAGGGCGTCCACTCCATAAATTAGCGAGTCCTACACTGTGAGTTAAGGCCCTTGCAACAGACGGAAAGGGGTCTGTTTGAACTCAGCACTGAGTTCAATTGGACCTGGTGAGTTTGGGTTTCCGTCATGTGTGAATCACATCCTGTTCCCTTTCCCCAGCTGACAAAAATTGGATCGGTCGGAAATGGGCATGGGACTTCCACATCTGGGTCCCGTCTGCTATTTTGAAAGCCTCACAGAGTCTCCACAAAAGTCCAGGCCTTGGTCTTCAATTAAAGATCACAGGCTTTAAGGAAATACTGTGTATACAGTATTCTATACTGTTTGCACTTGCTGCGTAAAACCATAAATTCCACTTCCTAAACACTGATCCTAACGGAAGCAAAACTGCTGAATGTGTGTTGTCAATTTGAGTGCCAGCTGATTCCTGGTATTATAACTCATGGCTTGGACAATGCCTTAATTTAGGAGACCAGGCTATTCATATCAGGGAAACTTGTGCACCAGACAGCTCTAGCCAAGGAAAGAATATGTGCACTGCAGGTAATATCAATTGCAATCAGCATCATTCCTATAGCACATCTGAAAATTCATGAGGCAGAATTTTCTGCGCCCACTGGCATCTGGCATCATGGCGGATGTGAGCAGACAATATGACAGGTAGGCCAAAAATCTGTTTCACAACGTCGTGAAACCAATTTGTAATCGTTCACTCTATCCAGCAATGGCACGCTGCATTTCCTGCTGTCTGACATCGGGAACTTCATTGTAATATATCTGCATATCATTATCAGCCCAGCTCGTCAGAATCATACCCCTACACCCAAGGCTGGATCATCCGAACATGTTGGCGTGATTGCACACCGATGTGGTTCACAACAGCATATATAAGGCGTGCACCTTGCAACAGTAACATTGCGCAGTGCTCGTGAGGGTTGCCTATTGAACTTTAAGGTTCAGGCGCCACACATTCAGGCGAGGACACAGGCAAATTACATTTTCCTGGTTGGTTGGCAGTGCCGTGCTGGGGCAAGAGCTTCACTGCGATTGAGGCAAGGTGGGTGGGAGGGGGGCGTGGGTGGTGCAAAGGCTCTGCGGTTCAGAGGGGGGCAAAAACTCTGCGATTGAGATGTATTGGTGGGGAGAATGGCTGCACTGCGGTTGAGGTGATTTGAAGGGGAAGGGCTGTTCTGTGCTTGAGGGGATTTGAGGGGGCAAAGGCTGCACTGCGGTGGATGGTAGCACACAAGCACGTATAGATGGTGGGGGGTTGGGTGGGAAGGAAGCGGCCATACATTAGGGAAACCTTGTATAAAGTGAGCATTCTTCCACAACTGGGACAGTTCAGATGGAGCCACATTGACATGTGTGGAGTCAGGCCTCTAGCTTACCTGCCTACTCAAGCAACGCAGAGGCATGAGAGTGCCACCAAATACTCCAGATGCTATTCACCCCTCGGGCACAGTGCAAATTAATGAGCATTTTAGCAGATTGCAGAACAATTGGACATCTGCGTTTGTTGTACAATCTCCTTGTGAAAGCTGACCATGGAGCAGTCACTGGTGGAGGCACTCACAGCTCTTTGCAATGTCACCATTCAGGTTTGGACCAGTCTCCCCCATGGTTCAAGCTAACAGTGTAGCCTTGCAATGTGGGTTAGGAGAATGCCTGTGTCTGAGCTGAGAGCACAGCATGCAGTCCAATGGGCAAAGCTGCCACCAATTGGTCAGGTGGAGAGTGGCGGAGTTGGGTGTGGTCTCGGGCAGCCATGTAGCGCACTAAACTTTGGACATCCCAGTGGTTGCCAGCACTCTCTGGCGTGTGTTAAACGGCCTTCAGACTTAACCAAGAGAGGTTCTTAGTACACCTGTGCTAACCTATGCATCTCTCTCTTTCATCCTAAAAGAGGACTACATCAGGAGCATAAACCCTGGTGACCTAGCTGTATGCCACATGGTTTACAGAGAGCAGAGCCGAAAGAGAAGAGAGTGATGGAGGCGCCTGGCTGGACAGGGGGAGGAGTAGCACCCTCAGGAAGAAAGGATGGCTGGGGCTCCCGCAGATGCAGGTGAGGAGCCACAGCGAGCTGTGGCTGGTCGGTGCCAAGCTAGACCAGGGTCTATAGATGCCACCTTTCATTCCTGCAGACAACTGAGAACCAGTGTCACCGAAGATCAGTAGATCTCAGATGCTTGACGTCTTCAGGGGTCCACAGGGTCTGCAGGGATGGCTCCTTGGGGACAAGGGCTACCCACAGAGGACGTGGCTGATGATAGCTGTGCGGCGGCCTCAGACTGCAGCAGAGAGATGGTATAACGAGACTCATGTTGCAACTCGCACCTTGGTGGAGCAAACCATCGGGGTGCTGAAAATGAGGTTCCAATACCTGGACCGGTCTGGGGGAGCCCTGCAATATAGTCCACAGAGGTTGTCACACATCATCATTGCCTGCTGCGCCCTTTACAACCTGGCGCCGCAATGGCGAGAGGAACTGGCTGGGGAGGAGATGGAGGAGCTGGACATCTCCTCCGGTAAGAATGACGTCGATGGTAATGAGGGTGAGGAAGTCTTCAAAGGTGACGGTGATGGTGATGAGGCCCTTGCACTGGCCAGATGAGGCAGGTGCGCTCGGGAGGCCCTTATAGCTGCTAGATTCGAGGAGGATGATGACGACATGCAGTGAGGAGACACCATAGATCCTCATATTACATCAATGAATGTTTGAATCCAGTCTAGCTGATGGCAGCACACATTCACTCTATGATAAAGTTCCTGTCATGGAGATGCAGCAGAGGCCCTAATAGTCACTCAATCCCAATCTGGACTGAGACACCTGCCTTTATCTTGTGCAGAAAGGTTTCACATCTGAGTAACACGAACACTGCTCATCATAACATGGAGCCATAGGCGAAGAGATATTCTTGGGAGTTTATTTACAATAGTGAAGATGATGTGTAAGTGATTAACACCGATGCCCAGACTATGCAACTACATCTTCTTAACTTTCCTAACCCTATCGCTACATCTTGATGCTCCCCCGACATCCACAGCGGAGTTGGAGGCAGCCTGCTGACTCTCTGTGATGACCCTGGCGGGCGTCCTCTGGAGGGCCGAGACCTGGAGGGCCCCAACTAGCTTTTGGGGGCCTGCTATGTGACAGGGGCATCCTTCTCGGCTTGTAGATCTGGAGCTGCTGGGGTCACAGGAAGAGGGGATTTGGATGGGCCGGACACTCCCGGAGCCATCTGGGTGGATGGCCCCAAGTGTGCACCTGCTGATCCTCCTCCCTGTGGGTTTCAGAGGGGTCCTGGCTGACTCCATGAGGAGGAGAAGCTGGAGTGTGATCGAGCTGCCCCGTACCCCTCTTGCGTTGATACTGCTGGAGGCCAACTATGACATCAGCGAGTTCTGCCCGTGCAGCTGTGCAGGACCGATGTCCTGGAACAAGGTCTCCAATGCGGCCACTTTCCTATCATTGTTGACCTCGGCGTGTTGGCATGCCGGTGCTATCAGCTCAGACTGAGGGCAGACAGACTCCTCCATCGTGCTATGCAATCTGAGGAGTGCAGCAGACATCCTTTCTTGATGTTCCTGAGCTTTCCTTTGCAGCTCCAATAACTGTGACACGGACGAGTCCAGAGGCTTATCATCTGACTTGGACTCAGCAGATTTCTGGTCTCTAGCAGTCCTCTGAGTGCTGGCAACCTGGGAAGTCCCTGCTGCTGGCTGCCATGGATCAGACAATGTGATGCGCTGACCAGAATGTGATCCTGAGGCTACTCTAGCACTAGGTCCCACCGAGGTGTGTGTCTCTGTCCTGGTGGAGGGTGTGAGTCAGCCCTGTGACAGGTCTTCAATGAGGGCGTCATCAGATTCTTCTTCTGAATTGTCTTCAGGGCTTGGTTGGAGGCCCTGGGTCGTGGACACCCTCGGCTATTTCCCAGATGTGCTTGCGTAAGCAAGGAGAGTTAATTAGTGCATAACGAGACCTGTGAACCAGGACACATCACTCACAACATGGTTGTCTGATGGATGTTTCACTGTTGAATCCTCACCTCACTGAGCACCGCCCACCTTCCCGTCAGCACGGAATGGTCCAGATCTTCACCAGCCAGCTGGATGACTCAATTTTCAAAGCCCGTTCGGACCTTGATGTTGGACATTCCTCCACCAGTCTGCGATCTCTCCCTCTTGTTGTGTGCTAGCTTGTCCTACATGAATACTGATGTGGAGAGTGTAAGCAGGGTGCCTGCCAAGCCAGATGATAAGTATACCTGGCATGTGTGGGTGGTGAGTGGTGCCATGAATGGGCTGAGGACAATGAAGGTGTGTGTGAGAGAGTGAATGGTGATGGCCCTTGAACTGACAGTGAGTGAGGGCCCTGTGGATGTATGATGGGTTTGAGAGTGTGAGAGTTGAGAGTGATGAGAAGAGTGACTTACCGTGGTGGAATGGAAGAGATCATTCATCCTCTTCTGGCACTGGGTGGCTGTCCTCTTTTGCAGAGTGTTGGCAGTGACCACTGCTGCCACTGCCTCCTAAGCTGGATTGGTAATTTTGCTGCCTCTCCTGTGGCCAGACCAGGGGTAGAGGACATCACGGTGGACCAAAAGTTGCTCATGTGATGCATCACTTAACTGGGGTGGGGGGGTTGGGGGCTGCAGTCTTTTTGCCTTTCTTCTTTGCAGCTGTCCTGGGCTGGAAACACTGAGAGGTGTGCACATTGTTAATATGGCAATCACCTTGTTAAAACCAACTGCTAGTTAAACAGGTGATGGGCATTGATTTATCCCATCTAAATAGAATAAAACGATACAGCTGGAACACTTTGGGTGGAAGTTACTTGGAAGTCAGTAGCACTGAGGAGTTGTTTTGAAAATAAACCAGCTTATACCAAAAGACCAGCCTGGATTAATTCTTCAACCACAACCTCTTATTGTGAATAACACACGTGACTGCACTTTAAATACGGCATGAGGAAGCGGCGAGATGACAGTGTCGCAGTTGAATGAGAGCCCGCTTGCCATCGAAATGACGCATTTCCTGGGAATGCATGATTAATGAAGTGGGTATGGGGCAATATGGTGTGAAAACCCACCATTGCAGCCAGTGGGTAAAACCATCTTTTTCCTGCCCACTATTGCACTTAGTGCAAATCTGGGACAATTCTGCCCTTTGTTCATGTACATTGCATTGTCAGAGATAACTGCTGAAGTCTTGTTGAATTCTAAGCTATGGTTCACAATGCACTTAACTACGGTTAATTACCATTGAGAAATTTACAGGCCCAAAATGAACATGCTCTGTCAGAAACAAGGGCAGGCTGTTATCTTTCCAAGCTGCCAGGTACAAATAAAATGTGGAGGATATGCTTATCCAGTGTGCCTGTTGTTTTGTCAGCTGTGATTGAAATGAAATGAAATTCCACTGGAGCAGATTGAAGAGATTGAACGTGTAAACCATTTACTTCTGTTAAGTAATCCTGGCAAAGTTTATTTGTACACAGAAAATTTCTCAGCATTTACACCACAGTTTTTTGAAGGGATATGTTGGTAACAGTGAAGGTATCCACTAGCTCAAACGTAGCTTCCCTTCTTGCTGAACTGCTTTCAGTTGTTCTTATAAACACTGAGGTCACTGTCACCATTTTTTCCTTCTGTTTTGGTCTGTGGCTTTTGCAGTAGATTTATTTTTAATATAGGATTCTAAAACATCATGGTAATCAATCAAATTTTTTTCATGAAAAATCAGAGTTACATTGCAAGAGAAATAAAACAATTCCCAACATCTGCATGCAAGGTTCCTGCTGGGAACTGCTTTGCATGATCTTTAACTGAGTTGCATTTAGCTTCCTTTGATTTGTTCATCATCTTCAAGTTGCTTCAACTAATATTTCAAATGATGTATTTGCTTTCAACCAAACTGATGTGGCCTATGCTATCAGTCCCTCAGTAAGCATACACTCATTCAACATGTCAATGATTGTCATCTGATAATTTAAAAAAAGTAAAGCGCTTTAACTTTAGGTGACTCATAGTGACTATAAGACGTTTTAAACCAAACCATTTTATAGCCCATTCAAATTTTACTTGAATAATATTTCTAAGGTTAATTTAAAACAGAATTAAAAATTCATGGACAAAATCCATCACATTTCTACTTCTTTTTAGCTCTGAAGAAGTCACACAGACTCGAAACGTTAACTCTGTTTCTCTCTCCACAGAGAGAGAGACCTGCTGATTTTTTCCAGCATTTTCTGTTTTTATTTCATGGATAATTCTGTATTTTCATTATTTCCATGAAGCCCCAAGATCAGGAATTACATAGACTCCTGATAACAATCATTCTTTCATCACATTTTTCTCTCTAACACACTCAAACGTGTTCTCACATCCCAGCTCCGTGCAAATTCCTCATGTAATTTTCTATTTGAATCCATTCAATCTGGTTTTGTACTTTTAACAGCTCTTTTGATGGAAAAAGGCCCCATCCAAAATCACAAATGAGCTCTGTGACTGTTACTATGGTTTGATATCTATTCTTGTTTAGCTCAATTTATCCTTTAAATTAACATATTGACCATGCCAATTTCATTCATCATTTCTCCTGTGTCCGACTTCTTGGGACTGCTCCTGCCTGGCTGCAGCTTATTTTTTTATCAAGTCATGGATAAGTCACAGCTTCCTCAAGCATTACTAATTCTATTCCCATGCCCCAACTCCTCTTAGACCACTCACTTTGTTTTAACCAGACAGTGTGCAACCTTGGAATCGTCCTTAATCTTGGGCTGACCTTCAAACATCACTTTTATGCCAGTGTCAATATTACTTATATGAACCTCAGTAATCTCACCTATCTTTGCCTCTCTGACTTACTCTTATGTCAAGATTTGATTGCTGTAATTCTATCCTGACTGACCTCCCATGCTTCCCTCTGCATAATCTCCAGCACGCTCAAGGGTTCTCTGCCCATATGGTATTCCACATTTTATCAATAGTATGCCATTTCTAGCAGAATAACTGGAGATACGCACCGCTTTTTCCCCATTTCCCATACCATTTCCATTAAAATCTGAAGTCCAGTAACAGAATGCAGGGGAAACACATGCAATTCCATTGTGGGGGAAGTTTTTTTAGTTGTGACCACCAGCTTAGTGGTCACCATCAGCTGACAATGCTGCAGGTATATGTGGTCTACAAAAGAGTCTTCTAGTCAAACAGGAAATTTTCCTGCCCAACTCCATCGCCATTAACATAAGACTTGAGAGCACAAAAGTTAAATTCCATTTGTGAATATTTCATATTACATTGGTTTCACTTTATTCATATGTGCATTATTGTTACTTGTTGAGACTAGCTTAGTCAGAGAGCTAAATGGTACTGACATCCTCAAGGCTGGCATGCATTGATGGTTACAGGGGGTCCAGGGCAATCACATCTGCAGTAAGTGTCTGCAGCTTGAGGAACTTCAGCTCAGCAGCATTGAGCTGGAGGCCGAGCTGTGGACACTGCAATACATTAGGGAGGGAAAGATACCTGGACATTTCATTCCAGGAGTGGTTAGATAGACATTTAGGCTAGGCAGCATTTTAGAGTTGGCCAATGGTCAGGGTCAGGTTGGTGTCACTGCAGATCATGCAGCTATTGAGGCCCACCATGTGGTGATGGAAGAGCTTCAGCCTCTGGCTGTCCAACAGGTTTGAGATGCTTGCTACCTCTGTGGATGAGAAGGACTGCAAGGTGGATGAGAGGACTGACTGTGACTATGGTGAAGGATGACAATCAAGTGGGTGGATTGAAGAGGAATGTGGTAGTGAGAGGAGACAATGTAATCAGGGGTATAGAGTTCGGAGGTGCGCCTGCCATTAATTAACAGGCCAGTTAAGGCCCTGGAGGCAGCAATTGATTTCCATTTTGCGCAGCTTGTGAGATTTTCAGGGCATCACACAGGCACATCGGGCAGGCGGATAGGCCACATTTTCAAAAACCTCACCCACGGGCAGGATAAGAGGTGTGAGTGGGCTCGCTAATGCCAGTTGCTAGAACTTTAGATTATTACTTACTGCTACTTGCTTGTGTGAACAGGACAACTTCATTTCCCTTCAGAGCTGCTTTAACAGAAATAACAGGCTCCAGTTCAGGACTCTGGAGGAGTCGTAACATTTGGGGCCTTACCAGGTATCAGGCAGCCTTCCCTTACCCTGGGAATGGTGAGTGTGGTCTCCACTGGAGGCACCTCCTCTGAGGAAGAAGGGAGGGGCACAAGGGGGAGGAAGCCAGGTGTCCCTATTCATCCTCCAGGGGAGCCACCTTTGGGAGGACAGGCGCAGGCATAAGGGGTGCAGGGCCAACAGGAAGTGCAAGGCGGAAGGGGCCGCAGAAGACAGCACTATCCTGCTGCCAGGGTATACAGGCGGCGGTGCAGCTACCTCAATATGTCAGAGGTGCAATGCCAAAGAAGGCTCCACTTCTCAAGGGAGACAGTGACCTCCATTTGTCAGATGATCGGCCCTGTGATCAGCTCCAACTGTGTGGGTGGTCACCCCATGCCAGTGGCACTGAAGGTCTCAGTGGCCCTCAACATTTATGCCACCAGCTTTTTCCAGGGGTTGGTGGGTGTTCTTTGTGGAGTCTCCCAATCAGCTGTCCACAGTTGTGTCAAGCTGGTGACAGACACTCTGTTTAGGCATGCATTGACTTTCATTCACTACTGTACGGACAAGGCCAGCCAGGCAGAGTGAGCCAGAGGCTTTGCGCAATTGCTGGCTTCCCACGCATCCAGGGTGCAATCGACTGCACACATGTGGCCATCAAGGCGCCAGTGGGTGAGTTGGGACCCTTTGTCAACAGGAAGGGATTCCACTCCATGAACGTGCAGATTGTGTGTGACCACAGGATGCAGATTCTGCAAGTCTGTGCAAGGTACCCAGGCAGCTCCCATGATGCTTACATCATAAGACATTCCCATGTGCCGAGACTCTTCAATGCTCCAGCATAGCTGGATGGATGGCTGCTGGGTGACAAGGGCTATCCCCTCAGAAGGTGGCTCATGACATCTCTCCATCAGCCAAGAACAGAAGCTGAGCAGCGGTACAATAGGAGCCACATCTCCACAGGGCTGTGGTGGAGAGAACCATCGGTCTTCTCAAATGTGCTTCTGATGCCTGGACCATTCAGGACGTGCACTCCAATACCCCCCAGATCATGTGTCGCTGATAGTGGTTGTATGCTGCGCTCTCCACAATCTGGTACTGGAAAGTGGGAACGCAGTGGAGGAAGAGGTGTTGACACAGCTGCTCTGGCAGCAGACGATGAGTCCAGTAGTGAGTCCGAGGACGAGCACGCACAGGAGAACACTGAGTGGATAGACACAGACCTGGGCATCCTCTAGGGAGGCTGGGATACCCGGGAGGCTTTGGTCCAATGCTCCTTCAGCTAGCCTACCAAAGACGAACCATTATCACATGCCAGGGCTGCAGGCTCCATACTCAATACCTGACAGGAACATTTGCTTGGTGAACAACATGAACTATGTGCCATTTCAGTAAAATTCAATGATAAACAAATCACTCATAACATCATGGGTTCCCCTTCACCAGCAGAACTAATGAAGCATCCAGGGGTTTGTTAAAAACAAACACATTTACTGGTGTGGAGCCTGGCATACATAAATCAAATTAAATGTAAAGGTATTCAACATCACACCAACTTAATAAGAACTTAAAAGTGGGGGAAAAAAATAACACCAGTAATAAACCCATGTTGTGCCTAAGGTGATTTACATTTGCATTTGCTGGTGCTATGTTGAGGTGTCCCCGTCTCGCTGGCACTGGCATTGGAGACAGTCTGCTCACTCTGCTGTCCTGTTGGCCTTGATGACCTTGGCGGGCGTCCTCTTGCCCTTGGAGCCTGTGCTGGCCCCGCCTGGGAGGAAGCGGCCAGTGGCACGGCTGGCATCTCTCCAGTTGCTGCAGCCTCATTGGATGCCACGGTCACTGGCAGGGGGGCAGAGGAGCTGCTACCCTCATCCAGAGTGCCCGGAGAGGAGCCTGCAGAGATAACAAGCAGCTTGTACGCCGACGTGAGGTCGCTTTGGACCTCCCTGCTCACCATTGATGGATGGGCACCAAGCTGGGATGCTGGGTGCCCGATCCATCTCCCACACTGACACTGACCACCTGAGGTCATTGTCGGTGTGAGGGCTTGCAGGTCTGAGCACATCCCCAGGAATCCCTGATTGTTCTCCTGGAGGAGCCTCTCCATGAGGGTAGCCACTCTCTCCATGAGGGTAGCCACTCTCTCCATGGAGGAGGCAGTGTGCTTCGCCATGAGGGTCATTGCATTGCTCATGCTCCGCATGGACTCCTCCATCACGGACACCATGACACGCATTCCCTCATGTATCTCCGCAAGATCCTCCTGCACACCCTGCTGGACTTCCAGCATCTGTTGCCTTAGGGGTGACTCCAGAAGCACATCATCAGCCACTGACTGAGTATTGTCCTGGTCCCTAGCAGTCCTCTGACTGCCGGCGCCCTAGGTAATGTCTGCCTCTGCCTGCATCTCAAGCGACTGTGAAGTAGCCTCACCACTGTGCACCGAGATACTAGCCACCGATCTTATTCCCACCGAAGTGCTGGTATCTGCACTGGTACCTGCCTGGCTGAGAGAGTGTGACCCTGGTGCGTTTAGATCCTCAGGGGTGAGCAATGGTCCTTCAGGCTCCTGACACCGAGGGTGTTCTGGTGAGCCTGAAAGGAAGAACAAGGACATGTGATTAGTTAAAGTAGTTACACTGTTACTGTGCAATTCTGGCACCTGGATCAGGGTGCCCCCGTCTTTCCATTATCAATTGGGATTCCATGTTGGAGGCTCAAATCAATATACAGACAACAGTGGAATGGTTGACAGACATTCTGACAATGGTGCACTGCAGTCTTACCTCCCTGTGGCACCCCAACCTCACCGCAGCTGGTTGATCTAGGTGCATGGCGCCTCTCCAGCTCCAATGCCTCCTGCTCATATCTGGTTAAGATTAGAAGGTGGGGCAACCTTCCGCCAGTCTGCAGCCTCTCTGCATTATTGTGGGCTGTCTTCTCCTGAAAGGAGAGAGGAGCATTGATTAGTCCACCCTGTACCTGCATTGCCATTGCAGCCTGGCCAACCCCGCCTGAGGAAAACCTTGCCGGGCTCAGCTGATTCGTGACCCTGGAGCTACAGAACACTCAGCCCAAGCAGCCAGGGCTCACCCTCTTGCCCAGATGCTGCCTCATTGACATTTGCCACTCACACTCTAAGAACTCGGAGGTCTGGGAGGGTGGGGGGAGTGCGCCTAACTGCTGTGCTAAGTGATCCAATCCAACACAGTACTCACGCTTCCTGATCGCAGGAGGTCATTAAACCACTTACAGCACTGTACCCATGTGCGCATCACCACATCGTGGGTTCCTGACCGTCCCCGCCTGCTCCTGCCGAGCCCGCCCGATGCAGGAAAAATTCAGGCCGTGGTTGCAAGGTGATCAAGGTTTGAAAATAAATATTCCCGGGTACACGATATTTAGGAACGACAGAGTGACAAAGGAGGTAGGGTAACCCTTATAGTAAAGGATGACATAATGACATTAATGAGAAAGGACCAGGTCTCTGAAGATCACGAAGTAGAAATTAGTATGGGTGGAAATTAAGAATAGCAAGAGTCAGACAACACTGGCCGCAGTAGTTTCTAGGCCCCATAACAGTAGTTATATCATTGGGCAGGGTTTTAAACAAGAAATTATTAGAGTTGGTAGCAAAAGAAAGGTAATAATTGTGGGGGACTTTAGTCTTCATAGAGACCTGGACAATCAAATTGGCAAGGGTGGTCTAGAAGATGAGTTTGTAGGATGTTTTCATGACAGATTCTTGGAGAATTACATTGTGGAACTGAATAGGGATAAAGCTATCTGAGATCTAGTATTGTTTAATGAAGCAGAGTTAATTGGCATTATCATAGTAAAAGATCCAAAATAGTGATAATAATACTATTCAATTCCATGTTAAGTTTGAAAGTGACATATTCCAATCGCAAACCAACATTTTAAACTTAAACAAAGTCAATTACATAAGTATGAGGGGAAAACTGGCTAAGGTTAATTGGGTAAATAGACTGCAAGGACAGTGGGAAACATTTAAAGGAACAAATCAAAATGTTCAGTAAAAATACACTCCATTGAAGAACAAAACTTAGCAAGAAGGACCATGTTTCACTCAGGAAAACAAGGATAGTATTACATAAAATGAGGAGGCTTACAATGTTGCAAAAACAGTAGCAAGTCTGCGGATTGGAAGTGTTTTAGAAACCAGCAAAGGGCTACCAAAAAACTGATAAAAAGGGAAAAAATAAAATGTGAGAGTAGACTAGCCAGAAATATAAAAACAGATTGTAAGAGCTTTTACAAGTTAATATAAAGGAAGAGAGTAGCTGAGGTAAATGTTAGTCCTTTAGAAGCAGAAACAGGAGAAATTATCATGGGGAGCAAGGAAATGGCAGAGGCATTGAACATTTATTTTTTGACTGTCTTCCTAGTAGAAGGCACACATTCCATACCAGAAATAGACGATAACCTAGGAGATAAAAAGTGTGAGGAAATTAGGGAAATTAATATCAGCAGAGATAAAATACTGGAGAAACTTCAGGGGCTAAAATCTGCCAAATCCCTGTGACCTGATGGCCTACACCATTAGGGTTCTAAAAGAGATCACTGCAGAGATAGTGTATGTGCTAGCTATGATTTTCTGAAATTCCTTAGATTCAGGAATGGTCCCAGTAGATTGTAAGTTGGCAAATGTTACGCTGCTTTTCAAGAACGGAGGGAGAGAGAAAACAATGAACTACCAGTCAGTTAGCCTAATATCAGTTGTTGGGAAAATGCTGAAACCTATTATTAAGGAAGTCTTAACAATGCACTTAGAAAAGCATAGTATGATTGGAACAAGTCAACATGGTTTTCTAAAGTGAAATCCTGTTTGATAATTTTATTGTAGGTTTTGAGAATGTAACTAGTAGGGTAAAGGGAGCCATTAGATGTAGCATACCTGGATTTCCAAAAGGCATTCAATAAGGTGCAGCGCAAAAGGTTATTAGGCAAAACAAAGGCTCATGGAATTAGGGATAATATATTAGCATTGATGGAGGATTGATTAATGGATAGAAAACAGGAAACGGGCATAAACGGGGCTTTTTTCAAGTTGGCAAGCAGTGAATAGTGGAGTGTCTCAAGGATCAGTGCAGGGATCTCAGCTATTTATAATCTATATTAATGACTTAGATGAGGAGACAAAAAGTAATGCTTCTAATTTGCTGATGATACCAAACTAGGTGAAAAGGTGAGCTGAGGGAGGGGAGGACATAGGGGCTGCTTCTTAGATATAGACAGATTAGGTGAATAAGCAACGAGATTGCAGATGAAGTATAATATAGGAGATTATGAAGTTATTCACATTTGTTGTAAGAATAAAAAAAGCAGAAAATTGTTAGAAGGTGAGAAACTTGTAAGTGTTGATGTTCAAAGAGACTTGGGTGTGTTCTATAAGAAGCACAGAAAGTTAGCATGCAGGTGCAGCAAGCAATTAAAAAGGCAAATGGCATGTTGGCCTTTATTGCTAGGGGATTGGAGTACAAGAGTAAATAAGTCTTGCTGCACTTGTACAGGGTTTTGGTGAGACCACATCTGGAGTACTGTGTGAAGTTCTAGTCTCCACATTTAAGTAAGGATATATTTGCACTAAATTTGTCCGTTGGATGAGGCAGCTGTCCTCTGATGAGAGGCTGAGTAAATTGGGTTTATATGCTCTGGGATTTAGAAGAATGAGAGGTGATATCATTGAAACCTACAAAATTCTGAAGGGGCTGGATAGGGTGGACGCTGAGAGTTTGGTCGATTGGTCAAGGAATATAAAACATGGGGACACAGTCTCAGGACTGAGATGAGGAGAAATGTCTTCATCAAAGGACTGTGAATATTTGGAATTCTCTACCCCAGAGGGTTGTGGATGCTCCATCGTTGAATATGTTTAAGTCTCGGATAGACATATTTTTGGTCTCTCAGGGAATTAAGGGATATAGGGAGTGGGTGAGAAAATGGGGCTGAAGCCCAAGATCATCCATGATCATATTGGATGGTGGAATAGGCTCAGTGGGCCATGTGGTCTACTCCTGCTCCTATTTCTTACTTTCTTTATTGTGGAAGAAACGAGGTTAGCTGGGATTTTCCATTCTGGGGCTAAGTCCGGTTGTTGGCGTGGGAACAGGAAGTGCTTCCAGCTACAGTGCCCAGTGGGAACTTGTGCTGAATCATATGATGCTGGGCTCATTAACTATGCAGTTGGGGTTTCTGAACAGACTGCATGGCGGGGCGGGCTGAAAGATGCACGCCCCACAGTCATATCCAGGTGACATATTTAAAAGGCACCTGGACATCAACTTCACCTGGACATCAACTTCACCTGGACATCAGCTTCTTTGTCGCACTTCCCATGATGTGCTGCTCAATGTAGTGGAGGCCAGGAGAGGCATCCTGCACCCCGAGGATGGAAGGAACAGGCCGAGCAATGTGGCTAACCCTGCTTGAGAGGAAGTCTCCAGGGTGGTCAATATCCATGACGTCCACCGGAAGACTGCCATGCAGTGCCAGAAACAGATGAATGACCTCATCTGCGCTGCCAGGGTAAGTGAATCCACAACTGCTCACACTCACTGAATGGTAGAGGGGACATGGGCCTCAATGGCAAGGGCACCATCCACGAAGCCCATGCATAAAAAAGCTACTCCATATTATAAGGTGATGCCTCACAGCCCCACTGCAGTCCATCTAGTCTGCAGGTGCAGAGACCACTGTGAGTCCCTGACCCTTCCACCTTCCACACAGGAAGCTCAGATGCTGTCTGGCAGTGGGTGCGGGGGGGTGGCGGGGGTTTGTGGGGGGAGGGTGGC
The DNA here is from genome assembly GCF_964194155.1 of Cetorhinus maximus. Classification (NCBI taxonomy): domain Eukaryota; kingdom Metazoa; phylum Chordata; class Chondrichthyes; order Lamniformes; family Cetorhinidae; genus Cetorhinus; species Cetorhinus maximus. The sequence continues at coordinate 158,991,389 of NC_135880.1, read as the reverse complement.
GGGAGGTTGGTGGGGGGGGTGGTGGATGTGGGGAGTGGTGGGAAGGGGGTTAGGCACTGAGGCATCAGCAAGCAAGCACCACTAATGACATGCCTCTGTGAGCCTTATCTCTCTATCTGAATGGTCTCACAGGTCTGGATGGTCCTGCCCCAGAACCCTTGTGGACAATCTGCAGTGCATAAGGCACAGGACACACAGTCTAATGGTTATTTGTAAAACTTGGAAGCATGAGAAAGATACCTGAAACCCAAATGCTTTCAACCCCATCTTCTCCCTTTACACAAGAAAAGTTACAGCACAACAGGAAAGAGAGAGAGAGAGAGAGAGAGAGAAGATGGAAGGGGACCTGCCTGAACTGAGGAACCTTACAGAGTTTGAGGAGCAGGCAGCTGAGCTGGCAGGGGAGGAACCAGACCAAGCCTGTGCAGATGGAGCGAGCGACAGGCAGCCTTTGTCCAGTGAGGATCCATGCATAATGTAGTCACATAGAAACCTAAAGCTCATGCGTTCCTCCATGTTAGAGGCAGCTCAGGCAGTCACTCACTTTCCCACTTACAGGTGCCAGCAGGAAGAGGGGAAGGCGAGAGGAAGCTCCGTCCAGCAGGTTCTCCAGCCAATAGAGGACCAAGGACATTGGGGAGGGGGAAGAAAATGCCCCCGTAGAGGTACCACAGCAGTCACCTGCACCCTCCACCAGTCCAGAGACATACATCTCGGTGGGTACTTGATCTAGTTCAGTGAGGGTCTCACCTTCTGGTGGCCACTGCATGGACATGTGTCAACAGCAGGAGGAGGCAGGATCAGCCAAGCTCACTGGCACTCAGAAAACTGCTGGAGAAGAGGCATCTGCGACGTCCAAATTGGATGATGAGCCTCTGGGATCTGCCCTGCCCGAGATGCTGCAAAAGGTGAGGGAACATCAGGCAGAGGTGTCCTTCTGCCTGCTCTGTAATGAATTGGTGCCGACCTGTGTGCACGTGGAGGTCTCCATGGGGAGAATGGCGAATGCCGTGGAGAACCTCGTTCAGCAGAGCATCCAGTTTCTGTCAGAGATGCACACAGACCTGCACTCCATCATGTAGCCATGGGTGAAATTTTGATACGAGATGGGGATGGGGTACCTCAACCTCCCTCCAGGTGCCCCTTTTTCTCAAGGAGTCATGCCCGGGCCCTCAGGAACCCAAAGGCTGGAGGAGTGGCTGTTGGACACTCCTGGGGCCTCCACTCAGGACTATCTGAGGGTGTCTGGCCTTTGGAATCCCCCTTACCTTGTGGCCCTTCAACTTTGTCCTCATTGACTGCAGAGGGAGCAGCTGCTCCACAGCAGGACAGTCAAAATAAGCTGAGGCCCTCCAGGCCTCGGATTTTCAGAGGATGCCTGCAAAGGTCATCCAAGACAACAGGGAAAACTGGTGAGCAGGCTGCCTCCACCCCTGCTGCGGATGTCGGGGGAGTACCTAGAAGAAGTGGTAGTGTAAGATTTCACATGTGGGTTGCATGGGTGCACTATAATTGTTAATGTTCTTACACTTTTGTAAATAGACTACGCTTACACTTTAATGACATCTGATGTGGTTTAATTGCAATTGTAGTCGGTAAACCTATACGCCTCCCGACCCTTCATCTTCAGAGGGCACCTGAGGCTGGGTCTAAGCCCCCTGGAATCAGTCATGTGCAGGGAGGCAAGGGTTTTTGCCAGGGCTCTTTAGAGCCATGTGCAAGAAGCCTCCCATGCACACTGAGCCTTTCCCCTTCACACTCATCTACTGCAGCGCCTTAGCATTGTAAGTACTACATGCGGGGGTTCCCCTTCAGTTGTCCAGTTGAGCTGGCCTGCTGCTCTACCCACCCCCGCTGACCACATCTTGAGATCTCCAGCTCAAGGCTCTGGATAGTTGCAAGCGGCCATGGTGCACGTGAGCTTTCAGGTTGAGTCCAACACCTTCCATCCTTCCTGTGACCCACACCCTAACCCCCATAAACATTGACTCTCCTGGTATGACCTTGGACGTCCCCACAGTCACTCTACAATGCTCCCCATCACCCTCCAGCTGAATGTCCACATCCACTACCTTCCTGATGAGCCGAGCCCTGTGACAATAGACAGTTCCTTCCCTCAACCTGTGGCCCCCAGAGTCCGGTTTTACTTCCTCATACCCTCCAACAACCCTCAGCATCCCTTCACCTGTCATCACAGAACCCTCACCCTTCCACCCTACCAGCTTCCACTGCCTCCTTTAATGCTCACCATCTCCTGCTCTCAACAATTCTCTCAGTATGACCCCCAGGACTCATCGGTTGACACCAAGGAACCCCCTCCCAATCATCTTTCCCCTCTTTCGCCCCATGCCTGTTACACACCTACCCCATGCCTGTTGACACCTGCACACTCCCCATGACCATTCACACCTGCATATCCCGCTGCCGTACCCGCACTCCACCATGGCCCTTCCCACCCTCCTGCTTCACACCACCTCACCCTCTCCACAACCCCTTCAGAATCTTTCTCTCTCCCCTATTACCCCTAATCTCCCTCAGCAACCCCCAGGCCTCCACATCCACCCCACCTCTCCATTCTTGTTCTCTTTGTCTAATCACACACCCCCGCCCAGGCACAGGCTATCACCACCGAACCTCATGCAGCCAACCACCAGCAGTGCGGAGATCCACGTTCTGGAGGTTCCTGCAATACAAATATCTGCACCCTGGAAGCTGCTGAAATGCAAGGATCACATCCTGGAAGCTCCAGCAGCACAAGGATCCAGGTCCCGGAAGCTCCAGCAGCACGAGGATCCAGGTCCTGGAAGCTCCAGCAGCACGAGGATCCAGGTCCTGGAAGCTCCAGCAGCACGAGGATCCAGGTCCTGGAAGCTCTAGCAGCACGAGGATCCAGGTCCCGGAAGCTCCAGCAGCACGAGGATCCAGGTCCTAGAAGCTCCAGCAGCATGAAGACACAGGTCCTGGAAGCTCTAACAGCACAAAGACCCAGGTCCTGGAAGCTCTAGCAGCACGAAGACACAGGTCCTGGAAGCTCCAGCAGCTTGAAGATTCAGGTCCTGGAAGTTCCAGCAGCACGAAGACACAGGTCCTAGAAGCTCCAGCAGCATGAAGATTCAGGTCCTGGAAGCTCCAGCAGCATGAAGATTCAGGTCCTGGAAGCTCCAGCAGCATGAAGACACAGGTCCTGGAAGTTCCAGCAGCACAAAGACCCAGGTCCTGGAAGCTGCAGCAGCACAAAGACCCAGGTCCTGGAAGCTCCAGCAGCACAAAGACCCAGGTCCTGGAAGCTGCAGCAGCACAAAGACCCAGGTCCTGGAAGCTCCAGCAGCACAAAGACCCAGGTCCTGGAAGCTGCAGCAGCACAAAGACCCAGGTCCTGGAAGCTGCAGCAGCACAAAGACCCAGGTCCTGGAAGCTGCAGCAACACAAAGACCCAGGTCCTGGAAGCTGCAGCAGCACAAAGACCCAGGTCCTGGAAGCTGCAGCAGCACAAAGACCCAGGTCCTGGAAGCTGCAGCAGCACGGAGACCCAGGTCCTGGAAGTTCAAGCAGCACAAAGAACCAGGTCTTGGAAGCTCTAGCAGCACAAAGGCCCAGGTCCTGGAAGCTGCAGCAGCACAAAGACCCAGGTCCTGGAAGCTGCAGCAGCACGGAGACCCAGGTCCTGGAAGTTCAAGCAGCACAAAGACCCAAGTGCTGGAAGCTGCAGCAGCACAAAGACCCAGGTCCTGGAAGCTCCAGCAGCACAAAGACCCAGGTCCTGGAAGCTCCAGCAGCACAAAGAACCAGGTCCTGGAAGCTCCAGCAGCACACAAAGACCCAGGTCCTGGAAGCTCCAGCAGCACAAAGAACCAGGTCCTGGAAGATCCAGCAGCACAAAGAACCAGGTCCTGGAAGCTCCAGCAGCACAAAGAACCAGGTCTTGGAAGCTCCAGCAGCACAAAGACCCGGGTCTTGGAAGCTCCAGCAGCACAAAGACCCAGGTCCTGGAAGCTCCAGCAGCACGAGGATCCACATCCTGGAAGTTGCTGCAGTGAGAATCTCCATGTGGTAGAAGCCCCACCCACCCACTGCTGCACTTGGTGTTCCAGGGTCCACGGTTGCTGGAGGCCTCCAGCTTCCAATCTCTGCAAGGCCCCAGGCCTTCTTCCAGGTTAGTCCCGACATGTCCATGCCATATTAGTCCAGACGTGTTCCAGACTGGCGTGATGTCCCACTGGCAACATGGATAATTGGACGGGGGTACAATTCTAGTCGGGGCTTCATCTGCACCCCATTAAGGGGACGCAAAACAGCTTTATGGCGGCCTCTGGCAGGAATGGCGACCTGCCATGACAGGCATGAGCGCACGTTTCTACTGTCAATTCACACCAGCAGGAAACCAATTTTTGAGCTGCCGCTGCATTGTCATCCCCTCCCCCACCATTAAACCAGCCGCTGTTGGCACTGGAAAATCCCGGCTGTTATGATTTTTGATCACTCTTTATTGAACGTTGATGTTTGTGTTCAGTGTTGTACTCACCACTCTGGGGGACATGGCTGAAGTTGTAGGCTTAGCTGGCCCTCCCTTTTACGCATTATAAAGGAGATTGTCCAAGATCACTCCCAGCGGAGTAACTGAAATGTTGGAGGTGAATTCAAAGCCCTGTCAGGACTCAGCCAGCCAACACCCCAAGATAGATACACATGTGGACAGGGCTGACAGTACGCCTTTTGGGTCCCTCATTTTCATACCTTGACTGACTGTCTCCACCACTGCCTGAAAGGGTGGTAGAGGCAGAAACCCTCATAACATTTAAGAAGTATTTGGATGTGCACTTGCGATGCCATGGCATACAAGGCTATGGACCAAGTGCTGGAAAATGGGATTAGAATAGTTAGGTACTTGTTTGACCGGTGCATACTCAATGGGCCGAAGGGCTTTTCTCAGTGCTGTAGACCTCTATGATTCTACGACTCTATGGCCATCTCCACACCACACCCTGGATCCTAAGGCCCTTCCCACTTCACTCCTTCATGCTCCCGACCCCACTCTCTGCCCTCCCTTGTATCCCTCTTCCACTAATCCATGCCCACAGCCCCTCTCCACACGACTCCCCCCATCCCCACCACTGACTCACCTTTGCCATTCTCCTGCTCCCCTCCCTTGAGCTATAGAGTAAAACTTGGAAAACCACTGACCTTACACACAACTGCGCAAGGCGTTTACAGAAGATAATGTACTATTTAAAATAGTTATCAAAAAGCCTCATTCATGTGTTAATGACTACATTTGTCCTCAATCAAAAGAGTGCAGAAACAGTCAGCTGCTAAAGAGATGCAGCAAAGACCAAATTTTAAGCAGAAAATCAATCTATTGAGCACTCTTACTGTCTGCCAATGATACATGGGGACAGCCCTTAGTTTAAGTAAAATTATAACCTTTAATGAGCGGATCCTATAAACAAGCTCTGGGTTCTGAATCATCTTCCATGTAGCACTCTGTGAGCATTGGATGCAGAGTTGTGCTCAGGCTTCATAATGTAGAGCTCCAGAGTTGGAAATACCACAGTACTTTAGACACTAGCATTCTATACAATTTGTTTTTTTTATTTTTATAAACATTAAAATAATGGATAGAAGAGAGTAATTACAAGGCGGCAGTTCTGTAAAGTACTGAGCAACATGGATGATACAGATATATGTTAGTAATTAGACTGTAAGCAGAGAGTGAGAAAGACATTAGTAAGCCACGAGTGAGACAAATGGCCACAAAATTCGATAAGGTCTGAAAATAGATACAGAGTCTGTGTTGTGTGATTGGGCTGCACCTTTTCATTCTGATGCAGGCAGCACAAACTTTAGCCTGGTCATTGCCATGATTGTAGCTGGCTGAGTGCTGCTGAGTGCTGCATACCCGAGCACAGAGTGCAAAATTGTGAGAGGCTAGCATCACTTGTTAGGATGCTGTCTCATAGTGTTTAAGTTAATGGCCTAATAAGCCAAAGGCTTGGACTAATGATCGAGAGATTTGAGTTGAAATCCCACCATGATAGGTAGGGAATTTAATTTTAATCAATTTAATAGATCTGAAATTAAAAAAAATAGAATCTGTAATGATGTCCACAAATGTCCTGGATTGGCGGAAAAACCCATCTAGTTTAGCATTGTCCTTCAGGGAAGGAAATCTGCTATCTACCTGTAACTCCAGACCCACAGTATTGTGGTTAACTCTTAACCTTCCACTGTAACAGCCTAGCAAACTACTCAGTTATACCAAACGGCTACAGAAAAATCCATTAAGAATAAAACTAGACAGACCTGGCATCAACTTAAACATTGGATACAACAAAGGCACACCCATCCCAGTAGACCCTGTTAAGTCCTCCTCACTACCATCTGGGAACCTGTGCCAACATTGGGAGAGCTGTCCCACAGAATGGTCAAGCAACAGCCTGATGTAGTCATACTCATTGAATCATACCTTGCAAACAATATCACAGACTCCCCAATCACCTTTCCTGGGTAAGTACTGTCCCATTGGCAGGACAGACTGACTTGAGGTGGCAGTACATTGGTATACAGCTAAGGGGAATTGGCTGGCACTGGGAGTCCTGAACTTGACTTTGGGTTCAAAGTTCATGGAGTCTCAAAGCATCAGGTCAGATATGGGCACAGAAACCACATGCTGACTCCTACCCTCCCATAGCTGATGAATCAGTACTCTGACATGTTGAATACCACTTTCAAGAAGCACTGAAGGTAGCAAGGGTACAAAATTTACCCTGGGTGAGGGACTTCAATGCCCAGCACAATTAGTGGCTTGTTAGCACCACCACAGAGTGAGTTGGCTGAGTCTTTAAGGACATATCATTCAGAATGGGCCTGTGGATGGACTAAGGGAAAAACCTACTTGACTTGGTCCTCACCAATCTACCTGTTACAGATGGGCCTATCAATGACAATATTGTTAGGAAAAACCAGGGCACAGTGCTTATGAAAGTGAAGTTCTGCCTTCACACGGAGGACATCCTCCATTGTATTGTGTGGCAGTATGGCTGTGCTAAATGAGATAAGCTCAGAACAGAACAAGAAGATCGATAGAAAACTGGGCTTCCATGAGGTACTGTGGGCCCTCAGCTGCAGTATAATCACATTCTATTACAACCTTCACAGCCACCACAGTATATCCTTCATGATACCAATACAATCAAGCCAAGAGATCAACCCTAGTTCAATGAGAAGTGAAGGGGAGCATACCAAGAGCTGCACCAAGTCTACTTAAAAATGAAGTGCCAGTCTAGTCAATTGTACAGGACTACATGCATGCCAAACAATGGAAGCAGGGTTCTATACCCAGAGCTAAGAAATTTCACAATCAATGAATCAGATCGAAGCTTTGCAGTCCTGCCACATCCAGTGTTGTTTGGACATTTAAACAACTAACAGGAGGAGGAGGATCCATTAATATTCCCAACCTCAGTGATAGTGTTGCCCAACATTTGAGTGCAAAAGCCAAGGCAGAAGGCTGTACGACTAGCTTCAGCCAGAAATGGCATGTGTGATCAATCTCGACCACTCCTGAGGACCCCACCATCATGGTTACCAGTCTTTAACCAATTTGATTCATTCCAGGCGATATCAAGAAATTGTGAGCAATGTAACAAAGGCTATGGACCCTGTTAACATTGGGCAGGATTTTCCCTTTGTTGGGCGGGTATGGCAGACTAGCCCAGGAGTGTCCACAAAACGAGCCGCTGCCTGCAATCAGGCTCTGATGGCGATTTCATGTTGGCTGGCCAATTAACAGCCAGCCAGTGTGAAATGAGCGCTGAAAGGCTCAGTGCTGCAGCGGAAAGGGCAGAAGGAGTGAGAGTACTGAAGTCTGTGCATGTGCGTGGGAGCACTCATTTAAAGCTCCCTGAAGGCACAGATCTGCCTCAGGGAGCTGAAGAATTATAAAATCAAAAATAAAGATTCTACAAATAATATAAACATGTCCCCACATGTGGGTCAGTCACAAGAAGAGGGACATGTTAAAAATTATTTTTAAAAAATGTTTTTTTATCCCACCTTATCCCACCCATGAATGGTTTTGCAAAAAATGGAAAAGGCTACTTGGCCTATTCGTCTTCCCGCCAACGTTGGATGGGCAGCAAACAATTCTACTTAATTGCTTGCTAAAGGGCCTTAATAGCCCTCTTAATTGTCAGTGGGGGTGCTGCTGACTTTCGTGTGCACCCGTCGACCGAAATATCACGTGAGTGCGCGATGATGTCGGGATGCTCACCCAATGTCATCGCGCACTATTTTACTCCCGATCAGGTTGGGCATGCACCTGCCCGCGGGACAAAAATTTCTGCCTGCAGAATCATAGGAATTTATGGAAAAGGGGCAAGACATTGCTCCTCTGCCAGTTGAAAAATACCTGTCCAGCCTAATCCAGTTTTGAATCCACAGCCTTGGACGTTACGACACCTAAGTGAATATCTGAGTATTTTTCAAATGTGATGAGAGTTTTTGCCTCAACCACCCTTTTAGGAAGTAAGTTCCAGACCCCCAGCACCCTCTGGTTGGAAAAAATATTCTCCTCAACTCCCTCCTCATCCTCCTACCAATTATTTTAAATCTATGAACACTGATTATTGACCTGTCTGACAAGTGAAATAGCTCCTTGGTATCCATGCTATCTCGGTCACTCATAATTTTATACACCTCAGTTAAATCTCCCCCTCAGCATCCTCTCTTCCAAGGAATACAACCACAGCCTATCCACTCAAGAACTGAATTCAAAAGGGGATGTGAATGACTTCCCCTGACATCAAGTCAACATTTGTCTAAGTGTGGCATCAAGGAGTCCTGGCAAAACTGAAGTTAATGGGAATTGGCCAGGCAGACAGTGCAAAGGTAGTGGGCTCAAATAGCTATTGAGGATAATAGCTGCAGTACAGCCTGAGGGGCTGGAGATAGTGCTGCAAGAAGTTCTGTGACTTGTTACACATGCAAAGTTTTGTAAGATTGTTAGGTTTTGGGACTGCATCTTTAATTTAGGATAAAATGAAAGTGGTCATATGACTGCCTGACAACAAATCTGGGTAACAGGACTTTTAAAGATTAAAGTGAGGACTGGGTTGTTTTGCTGAAAAGGTGTAAGACCGTTTGCACTTGGAGACAATGGCAGCAGCATTTGTGTTTATAGTAGTTAGACTGCTGGTCTCCAAAGTCCCAGGGAGATGTTGCAAATGTATGGTTGTAAACAGTTACACTTTAGACTGTATTTACTTTCATGATAAAATGGAGTTGGTGTCCAAAGGATAGCTGATCAGCATTTCCACCTGGATAGAAAGCCCACATGATTCACGTTGCCATGGAGATGAGCTTTGAGAGGGGGAACATCCTTAGGAAACCATTATGAGATCAGTTACAGGTTTTCCAAAAGATATTCCTGAAACTGACAGGCATGTTAGTCTGTCAAGATCCGAGAGAAAGGGAGCAGCTAGAGGCTGAACGTCTCTATGGCTCACCATGCAGAAATGTAGGTGGGAGCTCTTGCTCAGGTTGAAAAGATGAAATTCATGAGAGGAAGAATTCCCAGGAAAATCCCTCACCAGTTCTGTGGTTAAAAGTTGCCAGGCAAGAAGTGGAAAGGAACTGAAGTAAACCCTCAGGAGCTAAGAATCACTTTGGACTGGGTCCAGGAAAATTGAATTACTACTTAAATGACAATCTAAAGTATGCCTGGGAAGTGAGCTTTTTGGTTGTTTTAAAAGTAAAAGGGGAAAGGTCTGTTGTTTAAAGTATTAGTTGTCTATAAAAATACTGTTGAGTCAAAAGTGTTTTTAACCTGTTCTTACAGTAACATATGAACATACAAATTATGAGCAGGAGTAGGCCACTTGGCCCCTCGAGCCTGCTCTGCCATTCAATAAGATCATAGCTGATCTGATTATAACCTCCCGCCTACCCCCAATAACCTTTCACTCCCTTGTTAATCTATCTGCCTCTGTCTTAAAAACATTCAAGACTCTGCTTCTACTGCCTTTTGAGGAGTTTTAAAGACTCACTACCCTCAGAGAAAAAAATTCTCCTCATCTCTGTTTTAAATGGATGACCACTGATTTTTAAAGTGACCCCTAGGTTCTAGATTCTCTCACAAGAGCAAACATTCTCCCTCACCCACCCTGTCAAGACCCCTCAGGATCTTATAGGTTTCAATCAAGTCGCTTCTTACATTTCCAAACGCCAGCAGATATTGTCCAACCTTTCCTCAGAAGACAACCTGGCCATTCCTGGTATTAGTTTAGTAAATCTTCTCTGAATTGCTTCTAAAGCATTTACACTCTTCCTTAAATGAGGAGACAATATTGTACACAGTGCTCCAGATGTGGTCTCACCAGTGTCCTGTACAACTGAAGTATAACCTCCCTACTTTTATATTCAATTCTCCTTGCAATAAATAACATTCCATCAGCTTTCCTATGTACCTGGATTCAAGCTAGCCTTTTGTGATTCATGCACTAGGGCGCCCAGATCCCTCTGAGTCTCAGAGCTCTGCAATCTCTCACCATTTAGATAATATGTTTCATTTTTATTCTTCATGCCAAAATGGACAATTTCACATTTTCCCATATTTTATTTCATTTGCCAGATCTTTGCCCACTCACTTAACTTATCCATGTCCCTTTGTAGCCTCCTTATGTCCTCTTCACAACTTACTTTCCTTCATATCTTTGTATCATCAGCACATTTAGCAACCATACCTTCAGCCCCTTCATCCAAGTCATTTATATAAATTGTAAAAAGTTGAAGCTCCAGCACTGATCCCCGTGGCACACCACGCAATACACTCCACCAACCAGAAAAAGACCCATTTATGCCTACCCTCTGTTTCCTGTTAGCCAGCTAATCTTCTATCTATGCCAATATGTTACCCCCTACACCATGAGCTTTTATTTTCCGCATTAATCTTTGATGTGGCACCTTGTCAAATGCCTTCTGGAAGTCTTAAGTACACTGGTTCCCTTTATTCACAGCACATGTGACTCCTTCAAAGAACTCTAATAAATTGATTAAGCACGATTTTCCTTTCGCAAAACCATGTTGACTCTACCTGATTGCCTTGAATTTTTCTCAGTGCGTTGCCATAACACCTTTAGTATACCTTCCAACAGTTTCCCTATGACAGATGTTAAGCTAGCTGGCCTGTGTTTTCCTGCTTTCTGTCTCCCTCCCTTTTTGAATAAAGGAGTTACATTTGATATTTTCAAATCTAATGAAACCTTACCCGAATCCACGGAATTTGGAAAATTTCAACCAAAGCATCAATTATCTCACCAGCCATTTCCTTAAAGACCCTAGGATGAAGTCCATTAGGATCTGGGGATTTGTCAGCCCACAGCTCCAACAACTTGTTAAGCACCACTTACCTGGTGATTGTAATTTTCCTGAGTTCCCCCCTCCCTTCCAATTCCTGATTTACAACTATTTCTGGGATGTTAATTGTATTCTCTATAGTGAAGACTGATACAAAATACCTGTTCAATTCATCTGCCATGTCTTTATTTTCCATTATTAATTCCTTAGACTCACTTCCCATAGGACCAACGGTCACTTTGTTAACTCTTTTCTTATTTAAGTATCTATAGATACTCTTACTATTCATCTTTATATTGCTAGCTGGCTTTGTCTTATACTCTAATTTTTCCCTCATTAATCTTTTTGTCATGCTTTGCTGTTCTTTCCAATCTTCTGACCTGCCACCCATCTTTGCAAAATTATATCCTTTTTCTTTAAGTTTGATACTGTCTTTAACTTTTTTAGTTAACCATGGATGGTGGGCCCTCCCCTTGGAAGTTTTCTTTCTCGTTGGAATGTATCTATTCTGTGTATTCTGAAATACCCCATTAATTGTCTAACACTGCATCTCTATTGACCTATCCCTTAACCTTATTTGCCAGTACACTTTAGCTAGCTCTGCATTCATTTGCACATAATTGCCCTTATTTAAGTTTAAAATACTAGTCATGGACCCATTCTTCTCTCCCTTAAACTGAATGTAAAATTCAATCATACAATGATTGCTGCTACCTAAAGGCGTCCTCACTATTACGTTATCAATTAATCCTATCTCATTGCACAATACCAGGTCTAGCATAGCTTGCTCTCTGGTTGGCTCCATCTGAAACTATCCCAAAAACATTTTATGAACTTCTCATCTAGGCTACTTTTGCCCATCTGATTTTTCTAGTCTATATGTCGATTAAAATCTCCCATGATTATCACCATACCTTTCTGACAAGCTCCCATTATCTCTTCCTTTATACTCTGTCCTACCATGTAGTTACAATTAGGAGGCCCTGTACACCACTCCAGCAAATGACTTCCTGCCTTTATCATTTCTCATCTCAACCCACAACATTTCTATATCCTGGTTTCCTGAACTTAGCTCATCCATCTCTAATGAACTAACACCATCATTAATTAACAGAGCCAGCCCTCCACTAGTTCCTAGCTTCCTGTCCTTCCTAAGTATCACGTACCCTTCAATATCCAGGTTCCAATCTATGTCATCCTGCAGCCATGTCTCTGTACTCTGTAATGGCTATCAGATTGAACTTATTTATTTCTATTTGCACTATCAATTCATCTGCTTTGTTTCAAATGCTATGTGTGTTCAGATACAGAGCTTGAGGTTTGTCCTTTTATTATGTTTGTAATACCTAGAGTTTTCTGCTGTTTTACTCATAGATTTGTACTCTGTCCCTTCCTGTCATATTCTGGTTATCATTTCCCATGTTAATACCTTTCTCTCTTGCCTTGTCTCTACTCTTTGGTTTACCACATCTTCCCAAATTTGATTAAGTATAAGACTTAAAACATGAAATCTTGTCATGTCACACTTCCAGCTATCAACTGAAAGTTCAAATTTCTTTTGAAAAATTAACAGCCTTTATAGTGTTCATGACAGACCTCATGTGGATGATCAAGGTGAGCACATGTATCCTCAAAGGTCTTACCCTCACAAATGAACCACTGGCCTCACAACCTGCTCATCCACCATCGTGCATATACCTACAATGCCTATCAACGACAACTCATAAGTCACATGCATAAATTCACCTTGCACTTACACACTTAGCATTGCTGCAAGATTCACAGCCACATTTTACAGGTTACGCACACTGCCAGCTTTTTACCATGACAGCCACATCAAACAAATACATTGCACCATACTCCCTGACATACTTCACATACTTCTCTCTTTCTGGACAATGTTGTGCATTATTCAAGGCAACAATACATAACCCATGGGTGACAGGCACAGCTGCATGTCCTCATCTTGATGGAGGAGATGGTGCTCGCCTTCATTGATGTGGCCATGACTGAGGCCATGACCAGTGGCCAGGCTGAAAGGTTTGAAGATGATGGTTGCTCATATCTAATTCTCCTTCTCACATCCCACTTCCCAAGCTGCAGATGGTCCAAGCATGCACCTCTCCCATGGTCAGAAATTCTTCACTCTTTTCCAGGTCAGGTTCACTCACAAAGCAACTCCCAGTGCCTGCTTCTGCCACAATGCGCTTCCCCTTTAAGAGATGCAGGCGAGCTTTAAGTAGTGCAAGTTAGTAATGATTTGAGGTCTCCGGATACATGCAGAAATCATATAAATGAGCCTACTATAGGAAGTTTGCATGCTGCCGCATTTCAATCAATGAATATGCATTGCAATCCCCACTCCTGTTTCTGGGGTAAATCAATTTAATCACAATAGAAATTGGCATGGGATTGAAATTACATTTAAGTAAGGAAAGTAGGATTCCTTTGTTATATACATTGGTAAACCAGTTGGGTCTTTATGGCAATCTGACAGATTCATGATTATTTTTACTGGTTCCAGGTGTTTATTTCCAAATTTAAAAAAAATAAACAAGTTGAAATTCCCAAACTTTCATGCTGAGATTTGAACTCACATTCTCTGGATTACTAGTTCAGACCTTTCTGTCTCTCTACTTCTTTCCCTTTTTAAGGTGCTCTTTAAAACTTACCTATTTGACCAAGTTTTGATCATCTGACCTAATGGTGTGGATCTTCCACGAAGCGGCAATCACCATCAGTTTGCAACATCAAACGTACTTTAATGAGCCCTCACATAGCTCTGCATTTCTGGTTTGATCTTCCGAGCCAGATTTCTCCAGAAATGCAGAGCGTACAGTCCATCAAAGAAATCTATGGCAGGGGAGTACTGTCAGGGGGCAGACTGGACACACTTGCTTTTTACAGCACTAGCTGCTGTAAGGTAAGTTTAAATGGGTGAATGGTTGAGCAGATGAATAAGTGAATAGGTAGGGTGATTGGATTGGTAGGGTGGGTGAGGAAAGTGGATAATTGGCTAGGGTGGTTGGTGGGTAGGGTGGCAGATGTGTAGGATGGGTGAGGTGGGCGAGGTGGAGAGGTGGGGTGGGGGATGGTCGGGTCGTGTCAGCTAAGGAAGGGTAGTCAGGTTGGGAGCTAGTCACATCAGGTCGGGAGGGTAGTCAGGTGATGTGGAGTGATCAGGTTTGGTTGGGGGTAGTCGGGTAACAGGGGTAGTCAAGTCTGGCCGGGTTCGTCGTCAGGCCTGGTTGGGAGGGGTAGTCAATCTGGCTGCGGGGGTTGGTATGGGGGGGTCCGGTCAGGTCAGGGTAGTCAGGGGATCGAGGAAGGAGTGGGAGTTAGCATGAATGGTTGAGGGATGGGGGGCGTGGAGTCAGTTCTATAGTTACCTAGGTGTTAGACTAGGATTTTTCTGTCTAACATTTCCTGAGTAGCTATCCAGGTAAATACATTGGAACTATGAAGTCTCCAACTCTAACTCAAAGTCGGAGACTTTCGCAGAGAATCCAGGGGATCAGAGGAATTGCCAATCCAAAGTTCAAACTTCCTGGGTAATCCCCTCAGAGGTCAGCACATCAGGACTTCTGTGGCACCCCAATGAGCATCTTGAGTTGTACATCCAGTCTCTGACAACCTGGAGACTGGAAGATCTGGGCCAATATCTCCTTATGTGTCCCAATGTCATATCTTGTTTTATAATGTTCCTGTGAAGCGTCTTGGGACATTTTTTTGTGTTAAAGTTGTTATAAGATGTCACTGCTATAATGTACCCTGGGGATTACAATAGTTAATCCAGGTGGGTGTTAGGATGGTAGTTATTCCCCAGCCCTGACTTGAAAAGCAGTCAGGAGCCCACCCACAAAAAAGCTGGCTGCCGTCCAGCTATTTTACGTTTGGCAGGATGTTAACAGGCTCAGGGTGAGACTACTGTCCCATCTGGAGAAGACGTCCAGGCAAAGGGAGCTGCCGACCAATCAAATTGGCTGCTGGCTCTATAGCAGTGGTGGGCAACCTGTGGCCCATGTGTCACATGCAGACCATCAGGGTTCTGAATGCAGCCTGCGAGACATCTTGTCGACTGTTGCCCACACGACAGGGTTGCCAGATTCTGCTGGTTTCCTTCCGAGTAGTTTTTTTCTGACCAGTATTACTAAAGTGATATGCATGTAAAGCAAGGGCATGTGAAGTGAAGTGCGTGCTGATTACACACAGCATTGACTGGGAGAGCCGTGCATTCCCTCTGTGTCCAATCAAAGAGCTGCTACAGTTCAATCGGCATTGCCTCAAATTCTTATCCATGGGCTCATGGTTAGTGCACATGCCCAATTTCAATCTTACAGCCCACTGAGATGAAGGAGGACCACTCAGGTGACCCACTCACGAGCCTAGTTAGCCCATCACTGCTCTGTAGCACCAGGTTTGAGCAGTGGCCATTGCTGGGACTGCAGCCAGAACCTAAAGAAGAGGAGATTATGGGAGCCTGACTGAAGCTAGGTCTAGGGTATTGACGGCCTCTGTCTGGTAGCTTTGATAGGCTGGAGTGGGGGTGGTGGTGGTGGTGTAGGGTATATGACCTTGGGGCAGGGGACATGGCACAGAGGACCACACCACCCACCTCCAAAAAAGAAGCTCTGCTCCTTCTTGCATCAGGCAAGAAGGTATCAGACCAGCTTGCCCAGTAAAAACTGCCAGGCCGCCCACTTGGCCTGGGCCTCCTCCTGCTTTGCATAATAATAGCAATGGTGCCAGGAAGAAGCACTTATGTGGCCACTTAAGGGCCTCAATAGGTCCAAGGGCAAGCGGGCCTCGCGATGCCTCTACGATCCCCCCTCTCTCCCCAGCCCCCATAAAATGCGAAACAGTTCAGCGGCGGGTGGAAAGGTGGTGTGCAGGCCACGTGCTGCATTTTACAAGACCCCTGCCTTCAAACATGCTGGTGGAGGGCTGTAAAATCCAACCCATGGAACAGGCTCCCAACAAACACAACTAATACAATGTAGATAACTGCTTACAAAAAGGACCAGGTAACTATCTGGTCAGGAAAATAATTTATGGCAATAGAAATAATTTGAGGACAGATAGAAAGAAAGGAAGGAAAAGGAAGGAAGGAAAGAATGAAAAGCAAGGAATGAAACGGGGAAGGAAGGAAATTAAAAAGAAAGAGTTGTGTTTACATTGCAGGTTTCATGACTTCAGAATGTCCTAACGAGCTTTACAGCCAATGAAGTACTTTTTGAAGAGCGGTAGCTGTTGTAATGTAGGAAACAAGGTGGCCCGCTTTGCCCACAGCAAGCTTTCACAAACAGCAATGTGATAATGACCAAATAACTTTTTTTGTGATTTTGATTGAGGGATAATCAAGCACTACATCGTTTTTCAGTGCTACCGAGACCAAAAAGAGTCTTCTGTGCCAGGCAGGTTCAATCATGGAAAGTTATTGGCAGGTAGCTAGCTGTTCGCAAATTTTACAAGGTTACTTTTAGGAGCCAGGGAAAAAAGTATGTGGAACTTTTCCTTATGATAAATCAAATAGAGATCACAAGAGGGAAATGGTGCACACTCTATATTAGAAATCGAGTGGATGGCATAATATACTTTTCTCACACTTTCTTATGTATGTTATGTAATCTGATTGACAGGCTCAGATTGCATTAGGCACTGCTGCAGCAATATTTGATCTGTTTATACACATTACCTCAAACTCTTGATTGAATTACTGCCTTGTAGTTACTGGCTCCTCTTCATTATTTATGATGGGTTCTGGACTGCCCTGTTTTTGTTCATGTTCCTGACATCGCCTGTGGCTCTGTAGCTGAGAGCTGTGTTTCATGTCAGCACTTGGCAATTGTTATTTTTGGTTCTGGGGTTGGTGGATAAAAAAACCCTTCACTCTAACACTAATAGGGAAGACAATAAACTTGGATAAGTTGAGGTGATTTATTTATTTACTTACTGAAGTTACACTTCCTTGGTCTCTTGGTTATTCCAAATTATTAAATAATTGATTATTGGAAAATTGTACATCCAATTTATATTTCATTGAAAATAATAATAAGCCAGGAGTGGCTTTTCCTGGAATTGTGGTGATGGTGTAAACTGCAACAAATAACAATCACTTAAATCTCTCAATGAGATTACAAACATTGGAGTCATCCCTATGAGGCAATTATTCTTCACAGAATGGAGACTGAGCTGCATTATTTTGAACATATTAGTTTGCCCATTCATGTAAAAGTCACCTGCCCATTATTATAATGAACTTGGATTTGTGTCTCAGTTAAAATAGTAAGCATAACATTCCCATTCAGATTCCAATAGGCCTTGAATAAGCTATCACACCATAGACTAATGAAAAAAGTCAGAGCATGCAGCGCCAGTGGACAGGTAGCAGAATGGGAGAAAAGGAGAGAACAGGGATAAAGAGTAACCATTCAGAGTGGCAGAAACTAGAAAGTGGCAGATGCTAGGAAGTGGTGTTCCACAAGGATAACTGCTGGGACCACTGTTGCTCACAATTTATATTTACAATTCAAACTTTGAAATCAAAAACACAATTTCAAAATTTGCGGATGACTCCCAACTGGAGGGAAAGCCAATACTGAGGCCTGCTACATGTTGCAAGACCTTAATAAACTTGCAGAATGGGAAGAGAAGTAGCTAATCAATTTCAACATGCATAAGTGTGAAGTATTACATTTTAGTCAGAAAAATAAGGAGGTCACATGTTACTTAGAAAATAATGTCAATGAGGTAAAGGAGGAAAGCCATCTGGGAGCACAGGTACAGAAATTACAAAAATGTAGCAACACAGGTTCACAAGGCCATAAAAACAATCAAACTGAGCACTGGGATTTACTTTTAGGGGGAAAAAATTGAAAAGAAGAGAAGTAATGCTAAGCTTGTATCAAGTCTGGGTTAGAATGAGTACTGTGTGCAGTTCTGGTCACTGCACATAAAAAGTACATAGAGGTACTGGAGAGTGTATAAAGAAGGTTTACAAAGATGATATGGGAATTGTAAGGTTATATCTATCAGGAAAGATTAAACAGGCTGGGCTTCTTTTCCACTGAAAAGCCAAGGCTGCAGTGTGACCTTACATAGATGTAATAACTTGATGGAGCAGCAGGTTTGGTGAAGAAGAGGCTAAGCGTTAATTAGGAGACATGTAGAGGTGCTTACACGCTAGATGCGATCTCTCTGTCGGAAGGCCCGCCCACAGGATTACTCATGCAATAAGCTTATTGGTCGAAACCCCTGCAGTAACAACACATAGTGAGTGTTTGACAGGAGGTAGGGACAATACATCTAGTTACTACACTTCCTCCCCCTTTAAAGTTTCTTACATTTACAATTAAAAAAATGTCAGAAAATCGAGCAAACAATTGTAGTCTTTGGTAATTACAAATCAAGTCTCTGAGGAGCTTGGCAGAGGCGATTAGAGCGGTGTAACTCTAGTGAAGGAGGTTCCAGAACAGGATTAATGGGATCTGGAGCTCCACTAGGAGATACATCGTTGGAACTGGGTTGTTCTGTATTTGGCAACTCGTTAGGTATGTCTGGAATATCAGCTCTAGGATGATGACACACCTCAGAAGTCAGCGGCGAAATATCAATCACATGTTGATCTTTCATTGTTGGGATGTTTCTCCAGCCCTAAAATGATCTACATGTTTACATGCAATTTTATCTGCGACATACGCTTGAAAAGAAAATGGAAGTCTGCGAAGTGATGACTCTTGTCCAACAGGGTGCACTTCTAAAATTGCACACATACACAGGGTACATGGAACATACACACCTTGCTTTGTAGATCGTGGTTCAATTTTTGATTATTTTGACTCTATATTACCTTCCCATCTAGGTTTAGATAACCCCCAAGTGTAAACGCGTACAAAAATAGCGTTTCATCTGTAACTCTGATGGTGTCGAGCCCTAGTAGTATGTGGTGTTGTACGGTAACTTAGGAGAAATCTGGAAAGGTGAGACTCCAGAGTACCTCCAGATAACTTCTTCATACCAGCTTTAAAAGTCTGGACAGCTCTTTTGGCGAGACCATTGGATGAAGGATGCCAGGCAGCAGTCTTTATGTGCTGGACGCCAGTCAGGTCCATGAATCCCTGAAATTCCACGCTGGTGAAAGATATTCCATATTAAATGCATGTAGTATGTGGAACAAAATAAATAAATTAATGGCACAAATAGAGGTTAATGGGTATGATCTTATAGCCATTATGGATACATGGTTACAAGGAGAACAAAGCTGGGAACTAAATATTCAGGGGCATGTAACATTTTGAAAGGACAAGCAGGTGGGAAAGGGTAGTGGGGTAGCTTTGTTAGTATGAGAAGGAATAAGTACAATAGCAAGAAATGAGCTTGGATCGGAAGATATAGAATACATATGGGTGAAGGTAAGAAATAACAAGGGGAAGAAGACACTTGTGGGAGTAATAGGCTCCCTAACAGTAGCAATACTGTAGGACAGAGAATAAATTAGGAGATAATGAGGGCATGTAAAAAAGGCAGTATATTAATCATGGGTAACTTTAATCTTCATGTGGTTGGGAAAATCAAATTGGCAGATGTAGCCACGATCAAGGATTCATAGAGTACATTCGGGAAAGTTTCCCAGAACAATATGTTGTGGATCCAATTAGGGGTCAAGCTATTTTGGATCTGGTAATGCATAATGAGGTAGGTTTAATAAATTACCTCAGAGTAAAAGATCCCCGAGGAAACAGTGACCATAACATGGTACAATTTATCATTCAGTTTGAGAGTGAGAGACTTGGTCAGAAACAACTGTGCCAAACTTAAATAAGGGTAATTACAAAGGAATTGAAGGCAGAGTTGGCTGGAGTGGACTGGAAAAGGAGTTTTTCAGAAAGGCCGGTTGATGAACAATGGTAGATGTTAAGAAAATAGTTCATGACTTCCAACAAAGGTATATCCCAGTGAGGAAGAAGGATTCTAGGAAGGGGATAAACCAACCATGGTTAACCAAGGATCTTAAGGATAGTATCAAATTGAAAGAAAAATAACATACAATGTGGAAAAGTTAAGTGGTAAGACAGAAGATTGGGAAAGTTTTAAAAACCAACAAAAGATGACCAAAAAACTAATAAAGAGGGAGAAAATAAACTTTGAGGGTAAAATAGCAAGGAATGTAAAAATGCAAGATATTTTTTAAATATGTAAAATGGAAGAGAGAGGCCAAAGTGAACATAGGCCCCTTAGAGAATGAGGCTGTGAAAATCATAATGGGGAACCAGGAAATGGCAGAGGAGTTGAATAAATACTTTGCATCAGTCTTCATCGTAGGAGATGCTAATAGCATTCCAAAAATACTAAATAATCAAGGGGCAAAAGCGGGGGATGGGGGTGAGGAAACAAATACAATAACTAACACTAAAGAAAAAGTGCTAGGGAATTAATGGGGCTAAAGGCCAATAAGTCCCCTGGACCTGAAGGGTTGCATCATCCAAGAAACCTTAGATTCTGGAAAAGACCCAGATGATTGGAAAACTGCCAATGTAACACCCTTATTCAAAAAGTGAGGGAGACAAAAAACAGGTAACTGTCGGCCAGTTAGCTTAATATCCTTCATTGGGAAAATGTTAGAGTCTATTATAAAGAATGTAATAGCAGAGTGTTTAGAAATGCATAATATATTCAAGCTGAGTCAGCATGGCTTCATGAAGGGAAAATCATGCCTGACAAATTCATTAGAATTCTTTGAGGTGGTAACACGCAGGATAGATAAAGGGAAACCAGTAGATGTAATATATGTGAATTTTCACAAGGCGATCAGTAAGGTACCGCACATAAGGCTACTTAATAAGATAAGAGCCCATGGTGTTGAGAGTAGAATGTTAATGTGGATAGGGGATTGGCTAACTAATAGAAGGCAGAGAGTTGGGATATGGGGGGGCATTTTCAGGATGGCAACAAGTGGATTGCCACAGGGATCAGTGCTGGGGCTACAATTATTTACAAGATGTATTAATGACTTAGATGAGGGAAGTGAATGTACTAGAGCCAAGTTTGTGGATTATACTAAAATAGGTGGGAAGGCAAGAGATGAGGATGACACAAAATGTCTACAAGGGGATATGGACAGGTTACGTGAGTGGGTAAAAGCTTGGCGGATGGAATATAATGTGGGAAAATGTGAGGTTATGCACTTTGGCATGAAGAATAGAGGAGCTGAATATTATTTAAATGGAGAAAGACTGCAGAAGGCTGCAGCACAGAGGGATTTGGAAGTCCTCCTGCATGAACCCCAAAAAGCTAACATACAAGTTAAACAGGTAATAGAGAAGGCAAATGGAATGTTGGCTTTTAATTCAAAGGGAATGGAGTATAAAAATAGGGAAATCTTGCTAAAACTACAAGGCACTAGTTAGACCTCACCTAGAATATTGTGAACAGTTTTTGTCCCATTATCTAAGGAAAGATATACTGGCATTGGAGGCAGTCCAGAGAAGGTTTAGTAGGTTGATCCCGTGTGTGGAGAGATTTTCTTATGAGGAGGGGTTGAGTAGGTTGGGCCTGTACTCATTGGAGTTTAGAAGAATGAGAGGTGACCTTACTGAAATATATAAGATTGTTAGGGAACTTGACAGGGTAGATGCTGAGAGGTTGTTTCTCCTTGTGGGAGAGTCCAGGACCAGAAGGCTCAGTGTGAGGGGGTGCCCATTTAAGACAGAGATGAGGAGGAATTTCTCTACTCAGAGGGTAATGAATCTGTGGAACTCTTTACTGCAGAGGGCTGTAGCGGTTGCGTCGTTAAGTATATTCAAGGCTGAGATAGACATTTTTAGTCAGTAAAGGAATCAAAGGTTATGGGGAAAAGGCAGGAAAGTGGAGTTGAGGATTATCAAATGAGCCATGATCTTCTCGAGGGGCCAAATGGCCGACTTCTGCTCTTACATCTTATTATCAGAAACAATAATCCCAGGTAAACCATGTATACTGAAGGAATGATGCAGCTTTTCAATAGCTGCGGCTGAAGTTGGCATTTTTACTTCATAGACATGAAGCCACTTTGAATTAATAGGAACATGGTGCCTAGAAATGGTCCCACATAATCAATAAGCAGTCTAAACCAAGGTCAACCAGGCCATTCCCATGGGTGAAGAGGAGCTGAAACAGGTAGCTTCCGGTATTGCTGGCAAAGGAAACAGTGTTTAACCATGTTCTCGATGTCATTTTCTATTCCTGACCACCAGACGTAGCTACGTGCCAACATATTCCAACTTCGATATGCCTGGGTGTGCACTGTGGAGCTCTGCCAAGAGTGACTCTCTGCCTTGTGGTGGAAGCACAGGTCTTGAACCTCATAGCTAAATTCCATCTTGACAACTCAATTCAGTGTTTCTGGAATAAAATGGAGTAAGTCATCAGGCACAAGTGTACTTGGCCGTCCTTGTAAAACAAAGTCTTTGACTTTTGACAGTACTGGGTCTCTGTTTGTCCAATTCTTGATCTGTTCGGCACATACAGGTAATGAATCCAAGACATTTAACAATAACATTCACTCTTGTGGAATGGGTATATTGACAAGACTACCTGATAACGGAAGACGACTAAGTAAATCTGCATTGGCTTTATGTGAGCCAGGGAGGTACATGAATGTGTACTCATCGGGAAGAATTTTCCCCTCATCGGGGGGTGGAGGGGAGTGCAGGAACAGATGTGTGCGGGCGCACCTCCGATCGGAGCCCCCAATTGGGGGCGCGCCGCCATTTTATGTGGGTGGGCCATAAGCTGATAATGGCAAAGCCAATGCTAGACTCTTGATGAAGCTATCGGTCGAATAGCTTTGTCTTCGTGAATAAACATGTCAGCAGCTTATGGTCAGACACAATTGCGAAATGTCGCCTGTGTAGGTATTAGTGAAACTTCTTGACACCAAATACAACCGACAATCCTTCTTTTTCCAACTGAGAGTAGCCCTTTTCAGCTTGGGAAAGTGTTCTTGAAACGTAAGCAATGAGTCTTTTTGATCCGTCTTCCATTCGATGTGATGGAACAGTTCCTACACCAGAAGGAGAAGAATCACACATCAACACCAGCTCTTTAGATGGGTCACACTGTACCGTACACACTGTACACCACACTGTAAGCATGGTGACTGAAGCAGTTTCTTCACTCTTACAAAGTCTTCATCTTGCTGTGAAACCCATGACCTACGGTGGCTCTTCCTTAGCAACGAATGTAGTGGTGCCAGTACAGTGGACAGATTAGATAAAAAATGGCTATGGTAATTTATCATACCTAAGAAAGATTTAAGCTCTGTCACGTTAGAGGGCGATGGTGCATCTTTAATGGCTTGGACCTTGTCTTCAACAGAATGCAACCCCATAGCATCCATTCTGTGACCCAGGTAGTTACCTCAGATGCTTGAAATGTGCATTTTTTTCACTTCAAACCCACACCTGCTTCCATAAATCTTCTCAGCATTTCCTCAAGGTTGGCTAAATGTTCAGCTTTGGTCAGTCCAGTGATGAGAACGTCATCTAAGTAAACGGCCACATGTGGAAGTCCCTGCAGGAGACTCTCTGTGGTCCACTTGAATATAGTGCATGCTGATGAAACTCCAAAAGGTAATCGGGTGTACTGGGAGAGGCCTTTATGGGTATTGATTGTCACATATTCTCTTGACGTGTTATCCAATTCCAACTGTTGATAGACATGACTCATGTCTAGTTTTGTATATGAGTTGCCTCCTGCTAACTTGGCATACAAGTCATCGATTCTAGGAATGGGGCATTTGTCTAATTTTGCTGCTTTGTTGACTGTCAGTTTGTAGTCACTGCATATACGTATGGTCTGGTCTAGCTTGACAAGTGGGAATATGGGTGCGGCCCACTCCGAAAACTGGACAGGCTGAATTATTCCCAGGTTTTCCAACCTGCACTTTTCTGCTACCACTTTTTTTCAGTGACTAAGGCACTAGCCTGGCCTTGAAGAGGCGTGGTGTTATTTGGGGGATCAGCATAGATTTTACCTTGCATGCCCTTCAGTTTTCCCAATTCGTCTTGAAAAACAGTGTCATATTTCTTCACGAGCCCTGGAATTCCATTGGGCTTCAAATGAAATATTTCTGACGAGTCAAGTTTTATTTTCTGCAGCCAATCTTGACCCAAAATACTGGGCCCCTTCCTCTTAACAATTATCACAGGCAGTTGAGCTGTCTGTTGTTTGTGGCAGACTGGAGCAGCAAAGCCTTTGACCTGAATAGATTCTGCAGTGTAAGTTCTTAGTTTGGCGGACGTGCGCTCCAATGTCAATGGCTGAGGCCCTTCACTGAGGTAATTGAATGTGTGCTCCCCAACAACAGTAGTTGAAGCACCAGTACTCACCTCTGTCTGAAGTTATTTGCCATTCACTTGTGCTGTCACTGTAATGGGCTCAGATTTAACATGATACAGTGAATATACATCAGTAGTAGCAGCTTTTGCTGTATCAGTTAGATCAATCAGATTCGTTTGTTGTTTTGCTGTTTGCCTATCCTTTGTTCTGCACTGCCTAACCAGGTGTCCTTTCCTGTGGCAATAATTACATTCTGCTTCTTTGAATCTACAAATGTCTGCTCCATGATTTCCTCCACATCTGTGGCAGTTGTGTACCTTATTAGCTGATGTGTTACCATTAGGCTTCATAAGTCTTTGTGTGGTGGGCATAGAATTGTGTTTAAAACTTGCTGTTCTGTTTTTCACACCACACTCAGCAGCAGGTTCCCATCCAACATGGAGTACGACACCGTTATCCACATGCTGCAAAGCCTGAGCGTCTTTCGTGGAGCTTTCCATAGTGAGAGAAAGTTCCAGGGTGCGCTTGAAATTGATATCGGATTCGGTTAGCAAGCGGTGCTGTATGGCGTTGCCCTTGACTCCGCATACAAGTCTGTCCCACAGCATATCATTGAAGGCATCCCCAAACTCACAGTATTCTGTTAACTGTTTCAGATTCGCCACAAAGGTAGCAATGGACTCTCCCGGGGCACGCACTCACGAATTAAACTTGAAGTGCTGCATGATCACAGATGGTTTGGGCTGAAAGTGTGATTTAAGAGTTCCACTAATTCACCGTATGACTTATAACTGGGCGCAGTTCAAATCAGGCTATACGTTTTGCTTCTGCATGCACTCAGCAGGATAGCTTTGCGTTTTCTTCAATGGGTAATCTCATTCGCAATGAAATAGAACCCGAGTCACTCGACATACTGACTTCAATCTTCAATGTTCACATCGTATGAATCGGTTTTTCCAAACTGCGGCATGACTGGTAAGTATTGTTCAACTTCATTTTACTTACATCAACCAGGGTGAAGTATGCTGTAGAAGTCAGTTTTATCCTCATCGCCAAGTGTAATAACTTGATGGAGCAGCAGGTTTGGTGAAGAAAAGGTTAAACTTTATTTAGGAGGTATATAGAGGTGCTTGCACTCTGGACGTGATCTCTCCATCGGAAGCCCCACACACAAGATTACCCGCACAAGTAGCTTATTGGTCGAAGCCCCAGTAGTCACATCACATGATGAGTGATTGACAGGAGGGAGGGACAATACACCTAGTTACTACAACAGGTCTTTAAAATTATGAAAGATTTTTGATAGAGTAGATACTGAGGGGAGAACATTGCTCAAATAGCAGTGGTACGTAGACTTACATCGATTCCTGCATGCAAGGCAGTATCGCAGGCCATCATCGACATGACATTCCTGCTGCTGGCAAATCAATGTAGTCTGTATAGTACCACTAGTAGTACCTCTACGAGAACAAACTTTTCCCCCAGAGACTGTGTTTTTATTTGTATGGAAGAGCAGAGTCTACAAATATAGTATAGACACCACAAATCAAATAAGGAATTCTGAAGAAACTTTTTCTGTCTGCTGCCCCTCGTTCACCACTCCGCTCATAAGCCCTCGTCTCTCCTCTCTTACAACTTACAGCACTAGTTAGATGCAACAGAAACTGCCTTATATCTTGCCCCATCAGGAAAGAAACACATTGCCCATTTAAATTGTCAAAATACCTATCAGATCAGAAAAGTGCTGCTTTCTGGATCATTACAGTCACATCAGGATCTGTCACAATCTCAGGCAATAAATACCTGATTCTCAATCTGCTTAAATATTACCATTTTAAAAAAATGCAAATTTATTTTTAGGGAAGAGAATATAGCATTCTTTGCTGTTTCAGACCAAGGTGCAACTGACACTGCAACTACACGTGTGGGAAGTGTGCTTTCTGCAGTTGCAGTGACACAGACTCAGGCAAAAAAAAAGATATCGCCTCAGCTACCCCCTATGGTAGCAATTTCCACATTTTCATCTGTAATAAACTTGGTGTACCGGACAGGTTTCTTGTTAGAAGCAGAAAACATTACTTACAAAGGTCCTGATGAAGCTATATGCTTGAACCAAGACCAAGGCTAGAAAGCCCCTAAGATTAATCACGCTTAGGGCTGATTCATCTGTACAGTCACTTATCCCCAAACAGTATGAAAGGGTTTAGTTACGATCACTACATTCCTACCCTTTAATTTTGTTTTACGTCTCCTACTCACAAGAATATCTTAATCAATAACATATACAAATATACACAATTAATGCGATTATAGATTAAGTCTCTGAGGTGATTTTCTAATTGGGTTAGAGCGAAGCAACTCTACAATTTGAGATTCTTCCATTGGATTGACTTGTCCAGGAACTGCAGCATCAGGGACATCCTTCGACAATGGCAGCTCAGAATGATTTCCTTCAACAGAGACATCAGGTTGTGTCTATTCTTTGTCGATCTGGCACCTCAGGGATCAAAGGTTCAATTTCAATTTCAGGTGGAGCAACTGGTTGTTGGAGTATCTCTCCACTCCTTCGATGATCGACGTGTTTCCTAACAATCCTGTTTTCCACTTCCACTTCGTATGATAAAGGTCCTGTTTCATAGATTATTATACCAGGAACCCATCTCTGTTCAGTTCCA
This sequence comes from Cetorhinus maximus, assembly GCF_964194155.1. Lineage (NCBI taxonomy): Eukaryota > Metazoa > Chordata > Chondrichthyes > Lamniformes > Cetorhinidae > Cetorhinus > Cetorhinus maximus. Next base: position 158,964,045 of record NC_135880.1, on the reverse strand, counting down.
AAATTTCGCACAAAAGCGTTCCCTCTCACGGTAAATTTTCGATCTTCACTGTGAACATCATGATTCACTTTCTGACAGCTTTGGTTCTTCTCCACTTTCCACTCCAAGTTAGGGAATACCAGACTCAATCTTGTACAAAGGCAGCATTTCATTAGTAATTCAGATAGTGTTGAATTGCTGGTGAGCTGCTTCCAGTATTTCTTTTTGCTTTTTGAGCAGCAAGGACCATGACCCACTTAGTGATTGTCTCCCTGGTTTTCGTGCCATGCCTGTCGGTAGGTTCCCACTCCAACTGAAGAACGGCGCCATGTTGCACACTCTGCAAAGCCTGCAAGTCCGTCTCAGCACTTTCCATTGCTAGAGCTATCTCCATGGCACGCTTCGGGTCAATGCATCCATCCATTCTTAATCAGCACTTTTCTCAGACAATATCACCACCTTCAACACCTCTTTGATCCTTTTGTCTGTGACATCTTTTGATTATCTGCTCCTATCACTGCTTGCTTATCTCCACAATCACCACACCCTCAACTTCTCTCTCCCCCCGCCCCCCCACCTTACACCAGCTTATATTTCACTTTTCTCCTAACTATACTCAGTTCTGCCGAAGGGTCATGAAGACCCGAAACGTTAACTGATTTCTTCTCCACCGATGCTGCCAGACCTGCTGAGTTTTTCCAGGTAATTCTGTTTTTGTTTACCATCTTTCTTTATGCTAGGTATGATTCCAATCAGTAGAGAGTTGTCCCCTTGATTCCAATCAATTTCAATTTTGTTAGGGCTTGCTGGTGTAACACATGATCAAATACTGTCATAATGTCAAGGGCAGTAACTCTCACCTCACTTTTTGAGCTAGGCCCTTTTGTCCATGTTAGGACCAAGGCTGTAATGTGACCTGGTGCCAAATTCCTCCAGCAGAACTCAAACTGAGCATCAGTGAGCAGGTTATTGGTAAGTGCTGCTTGATAGCACTATCAACTACACCTTCCATCACTTTGCTGATAATTGATATTAGATATTAGTTGGCCAGATTAGATTTGTCCTGCTTTTTGTGGACAGCACACATGGGCAATTTCCATACATCGCAGATGCCTGCTTTGAAAAAATAAATAACTCTGCCTTTCTACCTTATTTTCACCTGTTTGTTAGTTGCATTAATGTTATATTAGTTGGAACCTGTCGGTTGATTTGGGCAAAACAATTTTTCTGATCATAATGTTAAACATTTCTTTATGTTGCATGAGTACCAAGTTGCTTCTGTGGGTTTGTGTAAATGAGAGATCAATATAGAAAATATGAACTTAGTGCATATAAAGACAGTATTTGGAACCATTAATGCTGTTTGGCGGTGCTGTATTGACTTGCTTTGATTTTTCTGCAGAACCAGCGCTACTGATTTATCAGCACTCATGTGCGCTGCTATTTTATTTACAGGTCTCACTTGTCCAATTTAGTTCTTGCTTCCAACTTTCAGAATTTTCCACTTAGAAGTCTCAGATCTCTCATTCCTCCTTTCTATTAGTCATGCTTCCAGCCCTGTTGTATGCTATGACAATCAATGTCATCAACTATGGTAAAAGAGAATACCCAGAATCATATTCATCTATTTAACTTGACAGCTCCATGGAAGACACCTCAAATGTTCACCTGATGCAGAATGTAAGAGACATGGCAGTTGCCCAGATTAACTTGGGGCTTGTTTGAGTTTAACACCATAAAGAATATACGTATTGACTGAATTATAACCATATCTATTTTCTACTTCCATGTCACCACTTGACTTGACGAGTGTGTGGATACAATTGATGATGTCCCGTACCCTTGGTTATTAATAAAATGCCTTGCATCTTATATCGCTGCTCTAGCAGGTGGGGGCAAAGTGCATATAGAAAGGTGCATGCCTCAATAAATCCTTGGGGATACTATCAATGCATTGGTGTCATTCCCTCTAGAAGGAACCAGAAGCATAACAATTAAGGAATGTGTCCAAACCCCAGATAAGGGTTGTGCTCACTACCCTGCAAGTTAGCATGTATAATCCAGTCAGCACCTCACTGCACTAATGCAGATGTTCTATGCACTTCTCTACAGAAGAGGTGGTAGATATGATCACGTGGGTATTTGATGGCCATGAGAATTCAATGCATTCTGTGTTCCTTTCTAGACCTCCCTGTTCTATATAATTTCACTAAAAATAAACAGTGTTAATTGCTGTTTAAATTGAAAACTATCCAGCAAATTCTGCACTCTCAGAAGACCAAAACAGGAACAATGATTACAGTACCTAAATAAAGATTAGTGGAGGCAATGCTGGTGAGACAAATAATGCTCTGCACCAGCCTTAATTGAACAAAACAGACTTACGAGAATGAGGAAACATAATTTGCATTGAAGGTTTTAATTTCACTTTTGAGCTGAAGGGCTGCAATGTCTGTTGGCAGCATCCTTTTCCATGACCTACTCAATTTTCCCTGTTTGCTGTCAGATTTCCTGCCTATGACAACAGACGCGATCTGAAAGATGCAGGTAACAAAATAGCTCAATGTGAGTGATAGCCCTGTTGAACCATTTCAATAAGTTTTAGTAAAGCATGAAAGATGTATTTGTTGCTGATATTTTCATATGCCCATCCCTATGATGATCATTCCAAATGCTCAAGGAATGTATTAGTGTAAATGCTTGGGTCCTAATGGAGATTAATTTTATTTTCATGCCATGGATTCTCATCTTGCCATCGGCAGCAGGAAATCTGTTTGCACCAGGCAAAGACAGACTAATAGTTCTGACAAACGTATCTGACAGCTCACAGTCAGCATTTTCATCAAGGAGTTCAGTCAAAAACCTGATGACGAACTGAAAAAAGATTGGGATATTGTGACCCTTACATTTCTCAAATTTTTCATGCCAGGCATCACATCTGAGCAAGTCAGATATTATAACTGTACCATACAAAATAACAAAACTTGGTTTGAATTTTCTAAGAAAATTCAATATTGGCAAACGTACTATTACTAAAGAAACATAGCCAACCACTATCAGCATGGGACATATGCATATGTTTGGAAGGAAGGAGAGCCTTCCTATGCCCCAAGATAACACTGTTCATTCTGTGTCAATCAACAGTTTTACAAAATCTGAATGAATATGCAGTTAGGAGTTGCGTTGAGCATTATAACGACGAGCAGAGATTGAAAGAATCCAATTCAGTGGCAACACAATAGTTCCTGAGCAGTTGGCATATTAGAAAGGCAACCAGTCTAGGATGTAAGAGATAGATACTCTGGAATTTTAAATGGAATATTGAAAGAAGTTATTTCCTCCATTAAAAATCTGAGACCGTATTTAAAATGAACACGTTGTTCATATGTATGATCCAAGCCCCAGCATAACTTCAAGCCAAAAGAGATAAAAATATTAAAATATTTGTAGCACCAGAACTCATAAATGGTGTGATGACATTGCTGCATTGCTGGTGTAAAATTATTATTTTTTCTTAGTAGAACAATGGCAAAAAGGTGATTTACCAGAGAGATTTCTTCTTAAAAGCACCAAGCTGATAAAGTTGCATTTATCTTAGGCTGGAGCTTTGTTTTGAAAAATATCAATTTTGTGTTTCTCTGAACTTCCTACCTTTTCTAAAATATAAATTTGGGAGTATACTAGTTTGCAAAAAGAATGTGAAACATAAAAGCCATGAAAGATGAAAGTATACCCCCCTGTTCTTCTCCCTCTTTATTAATGCCTCATGACTTCATTTCCTTCTGGAAGTGTAACAGGCTGATTTAGTTTCTGATAATCCAAATTCTCATTAAATGATTGGACAACATGAAAAAAATCTCCCAGAGAGATTGAGTGACCTTGGTCAATGTTACTCCCGCTGGAACTGGCAGAGCTCATTTAGTGAGAATCAAATACAGTCAAATAACACTCAAAGCGACAATTTGCTTCACAATACTCATTTGGAACATATAATTAGAGATTTTAAAACAGTAGCAAAAAGAAAAACCTGCATTTACATTGCATATTTGATGATCACTGGACTTCCCAAAGCACTTTACAACTAATGAAGTATTTGGAAGTGTAGTCAATGTTGTAATATAGAAAACACAGCAACCAATTTGTTCACAGTAAGCTCCCATAAAGAGCAATGGAATAATGGCCAGATCACCTATTTTTGTAATGTTGATTGAAGGATAAAATATTGGCAAGGACACTGGGAACAAATCCCTTGCTCTTCTTAGAAATTTTACCATAGGATCTCTTATGTCCACCTGAGGGGACAGATAGGGCCTCAATTAAGCAATTCATTCAAAAGATAGCATCTCCAACAGTGTAGCTTTCCCTCAGTACTACATTGGAGTGTCAACTTATATTTCTGTGCTCAAGTCCTGGAGTAAGATATTAACCCACAACCATATAACTCAGTTGCAAAAAGGCTACCAATAAGCCAGAGAAACAACAGATTTGTTAACATTTAAGACATTTAAAATCTATGTGATTTACTTGTGTATATGAGAATAATTCTATCCACCAAGCTGATGCTCTTGAAACATATTTATAATAGGCTGGGATTTTACTCTGTGACAGTGACTCCATCCATTGACTAGAAAAGTAGCGTGAGGGGCAACCCCACCTCGGTCAGTCATGGAAGCTCTGTCTGTATTTAACTAACATCCTGCAATTGGGGCTTCCATTCCTTTAAGGGATGAGATCCCATCTCTAAGAGATACTGGCCAATTGGATGACTGGCAGTACTTCAATCCCAGCAGTGCCACCAGGAGTGGTGGCAACAGCTGGGACTGCAGCAGGCCTGGACCAGCCATGATGAAGGAGTCTCCGAAATGAAGATAAGGCGGTTTGGACTCGCTGAGGCCAATCACGCAGGTCTTAGTGATATCCATGGGAGAGGAGCAGTTGTGAGGATGGTTGGGGAGGATTTCAACGATGGCAGCCCTTGCCACTGGGAATGCCCTTCATGGGCCACGTTGGCGGGAAGAAGCCCTGAGGCGTTCAGTAATTGGTCAAAAGCAGAGAGGGCCTTCCTCCACTGGTAGAATACCAGCAGCAGCAGGAAGGCAACAGACATGACACCCCACTGCCATCCTACCCAGACAGACAGCCCGACTGCCTGTGGTAATTGTTAAGAGGGAGGGGCTCAGTATTATCGGTTGAGATTGGCTGCAGAAAATAAAACTTGACTGGTCAGAAATATTCCACTTGAAGTCCGATGGAATTCCAGAGCTTGCGAAGAAATATGACACTGTTGTTCAAGAAATGGGAAAACTGAAGGGCATGCAAGGTAAAATCCATGTTGATCCCCCCAAATAACATCATGATTCTTCAAGGCCAGGCCAGTGCCTTAATCACTAAAAAAAGTGGAAGCAGAGTCGTGTAGGTTGGAAAACCTGGGAATAATTCAGCCTGTCCAGTTTTCAGAGTGGGCCGCACCCATATTCCCACTTGTCAAGCTAGACCAGACCATACGTATATGCAGTGACTACAAACTGACAGTCAACAAAGCAGCAAAATTAGACAAATGCCCCATTCCTAGAATCGATGACTTGTATGCCAAGTTAGCAGGAGGCAACTCATATACAAAACTAGACATGAGTCATGTCTATCAACAGTTGGAATTGGATAACACGTCAAGAGAATATGTGACAATCAATACCCATAAAGGCCTCTCCCAGTACACCCGATTACCTTTTGGAGTTTCATCAGCATGCACTATATTCAAGTGGACCATAGAGAGTCTCCTGCAGGGACTTCCACGTGTGGCCGTTTACTTAGATGACGTTCTCATCACTGGACTGACCGAAGCTGAACATTTAGCCAACTTTGAGGAAATGCTGAGAAGATTTATGGAAGCAGGTGTGGGTTTGAAGTGAGAAAAATACACATTTAAAGCATCTGAGGTAACTACCTGGGTCACAGAATGGATGCTATGGGGTTGCATCCTGTTGAAGACAAGGTCCAAGCCATTAAAGATGCACCATCGCCCTCTAATGTGACAGAGCTTTAATCTTTCTTGGGTATGATAAATTACCATAGCTGTTTTTTACCTATTCTATCCACTGTACTGGCACCACTACATTCGTTGCTGGGGAAGAGCCACTGCCAGTCATGGGGTTCACAGCAAGAAGGAGCCTTTGTAAGAGTGAAGAAACTGCTTCAGTCACCATGCTTGTTGGTACAGTGTGACCCATCTAAAGAGCTGGTGTTGATGTGTGATTCTTCTCCTTATGGTGTAGGAACTGTTCCATCACATCGAATGGAAGACGGATCAAAAAGACTCATTGGCTACGTTTCAAGAACACTTTCCCAAGCTGAAAAGGGCTACTCACAGTTGGAAAAGGGATTGTCGGTTGTATTTGGTGTCAAGAAGTTTCACTAATACCTACACAGGCGACATTTCGCAATTGTGTCTGACCATAAGCTGCTGACATGTTTATTCGCGAAGACAAATCTATTCCACCCATAGCTTCAGTGAGAATCTAGCATTGGCTTTGCCATTATCAGCTTATGGCCAGGATATTTAGGTCGGCGAGTAGGGGGAGGGGCCTGCTCGCCGACACGTAAAATGACGCAGGATGACGTTGGGCAGAGCTCCCAACGTCACCCCACATCATTTCAATTTTCAGGTCAGGCGGGCGCAGCCGAATCAGCTGTGCGCCCGTAAACCTGTCAATGGCCTATTGAGGCCGTTTAAGAAGTAACTAAGCTCATTAATGGACCTGCTCGTCCAACCTTAAGGTTGGTGGGTAGTCCTGGAACCCTGGCAGGCTTCAGAAAAAGCATGAATCCTCATCCATGGGTGGGATGAGGTTTCATGAGGGTTTTTAAAAATGTAATAAATGTTTGATTAAAAGTGATGGACATGTCCCAACTCATGTGACAGTGTCACATGAGGGGACATTTGAGGGAAGTTTTATTTTTGCCCCTTCACCATTTTTAAGTTTGGCATCGATCTCCCTGAGGCAGCACTTAGCCTCAGGGAGATGAGCACACTCTTTTGCGCATGCGTGATAGAGCACTCTCTCTCAGCTGAGGGAATCCCCCCCATCCACACAGGGAGCACATAGCATTTCCTGGCTGATGGCAAGCTGGGCATACGCACACACGTGGACACCTCTTCATCAGAGAGCAGGTGGACGCACTCCACTGACTCGCAAGCCACTCTATTGAGGGCTTCCAACAGCTCTGCATGATGTTCCCATGCCTTCTGCTGACTCTCCAGGATGATTGGAAGGCCAAATAAGACCTCACATTTGCCTCTTCCCCAGAAGTCCTCTGAATGCTGGGGAGCTCGGCTGAAACTGCCTCCTCCTGATGCAGACACGTGTCCATGAGGCGACCACAAGACTGTGAACCTGAGCCTGCTCTAGATCTAGGTCCCACTGAGGTGTGTGTCTCTGCACTGGTGGAGGGTGTGGGTAAGCACTGTGATGAATCTTCCAGGCTGTTTGTTTCCAATTCTTCAATAGACAAGGTGTCCTCTTGGCTAGAGATGAGGACCTGGATGGAGCTAAGGGACTGGCTGGCTGAAGGTGTCGGTCAATTGGCAGAGCTCCCTGTAAATCAGAGATAATGGGCAGAATTTTGCCCTTGGTGGGCCCCACCGGTTCGGCAGCGGGCAGACAGCCGACCCCCGCCACTGAAACGGGGTCAGCCACCATTTTGAGTGGGCAGGCCAATTAAGGCCCGCCCAGCGGCCTGCCCAACGGGAAGGGCTACGCTCTTCCTGTGCGGGGGAGGGGAATCCCCAGCTGTCAAAGTGCGCTCTTTCACGCATGCGCACTGCTCCCTGAGACAAAGTACTGTCTCAGGGGGATTACTGACAGTCCAGAAAACTTTAAAAATAGAAAAATTAAAAAATTATTAACATGTCCCCCTCATGTGACAATGTCCCGCCAGTGGATGAGGTTTCATGTATTATCAGAAGCCCGCTGGGGCTCCTGGCCTGCCCGCCAGCCTTAAGGTTGGACGGGCAGGGTCTTTAATTATCTTAATGACTTTGTTAATGGCCTCAATTGGCCATTGACAGGTCGGCGGGCAGACAGCTGATTTCGTTGTCCGCCTGCCTTCCTAAAAATTTAAAGGGACCGGGATGACGTCGGGGGTTCCTCCCGACGTCATCCCGTGTCATTTTCCCCTCGGCGAGTGGGCCCCGCCCCCAAATTGCCAACGGGAAAATTTAGGCCAATGAGTGCATGGCAGCAGAGTCAAAAGCAGGAGAGTGAGCACTCACATTTGTGTTGTGAGGGATGTTGTGGTGCAGGATCCTGACAAGGGTGTTCGCCGCCGACCTTACCATCACCGCAGACACGGTCCACATTCTCACCAGTCAGCATGATGTCACACTCCTCAAAATTAGTGAGGGGCCTAATGCGGAACACTCCACCCCCGGCCTGGGACCTCTCCTTGCTGTTGTGAGCAGGCTTCTCCTGCATGGAAATGGATGGAGAGAGTGTGAGCAGGACACACAGCACTGCTTGGAATGTTTGTGTGGATGAGGACACGAGCTTGAGAGGATATGAGCCTGATGGAGACGTGAGGGTGTATGTGAGAGTTAGCGGTGTTGTCCCTTGAGGTGTGAGGTCCCCTTGGATATGTGATGGGTTTGTGAATGTGAGAGTTGAGAGTGATGAGAAGAGTGAGTTACCCTGACGGAACGGATGAGATCATTTATCCTTTGCAGCACTGGGTAGCAGTTCTATTTTTGCAGGGCATTAACATTGATCACCGCTGCCACCGCCTCCCATTCTGGATTGGTGATGCCACTGACTCTCCTGCGGCCAGAGCAGGGGTATAGGGCATCACAGCGGGCCTCCATGGCATCCAAAAGTGACGCGTCACTAAACCGGGGAGTGGCAGTCTTTTTGCCTTTTGGAGCCATGCTGTCTTCTTTGTACCAGTCCTGGGCAGGAAGCACTGAGAGGTGTGTGCGCAGCTGCACTTTAAATGTGGCACCCAGCGTGATGAAGCAGCAAGGTGATAGCGTGGCGGGCAAATGAGAGCCCGCCCTCAGTCAAATCGGTGTGTTACCCAAGAATGCATAATTAATGCAGCAGGTTTGGGATGATACGGCATGAGAAGCTGCGATTGCAGCCAGTGGGTAAAGCATTGTTTTCCTCACCCACTACTGCACTTAGTGCAAATCTGGGATGATTCCACCCATTGTCTTAAAAGAGGAAAGAGAGGTTTATCAAGGAAATTTTAGAGTTTAGGGCCTTGGCAACTGAAAACGCAGCTGCTAATTTAAAAAAAAATTCTTTCACAGGATTTGGGTACCACTGGCAAAGCCAGTATTTGTTGTCCATCTCCAATTGTCCTTGAGAATGGGCAAGCAATTCAAATTGGGGATATGCAAGAGGCCAAATTGAAGAAGTACAGTTATCTCAATGGGTTGTGGGGCTGCAGGAGATTATAGAGGTGGGGAGAGTTGAGGCCATGGAGAGATTTGCAAACAAGGATGAAATTTTAAAATCAAGATGTTGCTTAATTAGAAGTCACTGAGAGTTTGGTCTGGGAGTCACAGATTACCCAAAAAGAGGATCAAAGCCGTAGGTGATTTTCAAGCAGTTTATTAAGAAGCAACAATTGAAATATGATACATGAGCTAAACGGACAGAAAAAAACATCTCACCTGTTACAGGTGAGAAAGGTTCACTGGTCCTGGATTGAATGAACGGGGGAAGCAGTGGAGTGCTGATCTCCATGGTGACAGTCTCCTCAGAATGGTGTACTGGTCTTGGGTCAGACAAGTGGACAGATGAAGCTGATCTCTGTAGCTGGACATGGCAGTCTCTTCTGTTTTCTTCAGTCTTTTTGAGCTAGCCAAAGTGTTAAGATGAAGCCAACAAGGATCACTTTGAAAATCTCCCCTCTGTCCAAAGTCTTCTTGAGTTAAACAAGGTGTTAGACCATAGCCTTTAAAGGTCCAAGTTGAGAAGCTCTTTCCTGTCTGGAGAGCCTGTTTATATACCTTATTTCTGAGAGTCTTTTGTCAATTACTTATTCAACTGTCTATTATCAAGAGACAGGCATTCAATGTAATCCCTCCTGTTAAATCCATGCAGTCGTCTTGTGGCTTCTCGTGTGATAGGACTTTTTGTTTAACCTTTATTTAGACAAATGATTTACATATGGGTCTTGAGATTCGAACCCACCCCTAATCAGGTTTGCATTGTGTCAGGCCCTGAGCTAGAGATATGTCCTTGGCGAGGATAATGGTCTACGCTGTCTGTGTTTCTCAATCCAGGAAGCTTTCAAGAGAAAAAGAGAGAGTGGAATTCATTGAAATAGTCAAGTCTGGAGATAGCAAAGGCATAGATGAGAGATTCAACAGAAGATGAGCTGAGGCAGGGGTGGACTAGGGCAACGCTAATATGAGAAAACCCTTTCCCTCCAGTAGGTAAGAAAGTAGCTGTGACTGCTGAGTTCTTTTAAGGATCCTTACCTGAGATTGCTTCAGCCCCCTTAGTTCCACTGTGTACTCATCACAATTTCACTGGGAAGTTTCAGAAAGCCTGGGAAAGCCCTGGAACTAGTGTTAAACGGTCAATAGTTAATCCCTCGGAGGAAAGGTTAGAGGCAGGACTGGGGGAAAAATTTGAAAATAACGCTTTAGGTTGACTCTCCAACATGTTCCCGCCTCCAAGTTCTCTTGCTGGAGGTGGGGGGGGCGGCGGGGGTCAATGTGGCAGCGGCTACCCATCTGGCAGCAACCGGTAGCCAATCAGGTCAATTAAAGACCAACTGGGGGCAAGTTTAATGTTGTTGGGATCTTCCTGATGTCAGATGGGCCCCTCCCACTGAGGCTGGAGCCTGGCAGGTACATAAAGGCGGAATTCCGGAAGCAGGCCGAGGTGGGCGGATTTCCCCTCAATCACCTCATTATGAAGCCTCTAGGATAAGGTGACCTGAGCCATAGCCACAAGCAATCCTGTGGAGGGATTCCCCCTTTGCAATGATGGTCTGACAGCTGTGACCATACTTTCTTTTTAAATTTCCTGAAGAATTCAGAAAGCACCTCCATGTTGAGGCACCCTCGCTGTTCCCAACCTGCTTCAGCAGCACCCACCTCTCCCAGTGAGACAGCCAGCCCTTCAGATCTTTGGGCCTTCTTATTGGGCTTCCCACCTCTGGATCACTTAATTGAATGGTGAATGCAGAAGTGGAGTGTATTCCATCAATCTAATGACATACTAATGGTTCCAGGGATGAGGAACTTCAGCTGTGTGGGTGGATTGGAGAAGTTGGGATTGCTCCTCCTGGAGAACAGGAGGTTGAGAGGAGATTAGATAGAGGTATTCAAAATCCTGAGCAGTCTGGACAGAGTAGATAGAGAGAAACTTCCCATTGGTGGAAGGATAAAGAACCAGAGGGCACAGATTTATTGCTAACAATTGAAATTACCTGAGTTGCTGTGTTTAAAGTACAGTTTTGAAAAAGAATTGTTTATCTTAATATAAGGGCAGCTGAAATACATGAAACATATACCTCATGATTGTGTGAGTAGCAAGTGTCTCTGACTATTTGCACTTGCGCTCAAATTTTATGAGCCGTTGGGAACTCTGTTCCAATAAGAGGTTAAGTGTTCCTAAAATACATCTTCTAGGACATGATCATTCCACAGGCAAAGTAAGATATTGAGGAAGAGATGCAAAAGATGAGGGACTTTTGTTTTGAGGAGAGACTGGGGCCTAGAAATTCACTGGCATCCATTTCAGCCTCAGCAATGACCACTGCACCTACCACCTCTGTGTTCAGGTAGCTTTTAAAAACCTAGCTTTGTATTTCTTCCATGGTTTCCAGGGATCCTTTTAAGGACTACTAGTTATACTCCTGTGGGGACCATAGCACATTTCAGAACCTGTGCAGGGCAAGCTCTAAAAGGTTATTGCCCAATATGGCAGAAGACTCCTACAATAGCTACAGAACCCTCAGTTACATATTGAAATTGGGCCACTGCTGCTTTTGGGCCAGGCCATGGAAACATACACAGGACCTCACACAGAAATTGGTATTGTTAGTATTTTTGCACCCATTTTATGCCCAAGAAACAGGAAAAACTCTTACTTACTTTCACTTGGAACTTTTTTACCATAGCAGAAATACTTACGAGGCAATCCGAAAGAAATAATCACAATTATGAAGGAAGTTGATAAGATAAAAAGAGAAAAATAATTTCCATTGGTCAATAATGTTGCTAGCTGATTGATGAAGGATAGAACTGCAGCAATCCTTACATACTTTGATCAACATTTATTTACAGAATTACACATTACAACATGTGTAATCTAACACAACAACCACAGTTTTAGTCTGTATCCATTTCTTGATCCTACCAGAAGGTTACCAATAAAGAGGAAGTAATTGCCCCGTCTGAATGGTGCACCACTAATATACAGTAATAAAAAAAGAGACTTTAAAGGAAGCTTAGTTAATAAGATTAAAATGACATTCCCAGGGGCAAATTTGCACTCCAGTGCCCACTGGACTCAGAAGGCCTGAGGTGTACCTGTGGACTGTGTGCTCCCTCTCCAGGGACACCCAGTCACAGATGTAGTAGAAGAAGAGGGGCAGGCAGCTGGGGCAAATGACTCCTCAATTGCCTGCTGCTAAAACCTGTCAATGGCCACCTTGGCCAGGCCATGGAGCAGTCCTTCGAGGAGATCCCCTGATCTGTCCACTCCACTCCACACCCGCTGACCAAAGATCAGGAGTCTGGGAATGAAGTGCAGCCCAAAATTGGGGAGCAGCCCCCTCAGATAACGGAAGAGTAGCTGCTCTCGCACTCCACATAGATGTGAAACATGGACTCCTCCAGACCACGGAAAATACAGGCGGCCTGAGAGTTCATGAATCAACTTAATAAACTATTGCATGGGATTGACGCTTACAACACCCTCTACAGCAAATCCCATATGGAAGAAGCAAGGACTCCCGCATAGAGAACATTCCACCAGGGGTCCCTGCCTCCTCCAGACAGCAGGACAGAATGCCTCAGGGTGTCCTGATGGTCGACAAGGGCAAGGAAGTGGAAGGTTCCAAGAGCAGCCTGTACAGGCAACCCCTCCAGGCTGTGTCTATTTACAAGGGGGCACAAGTGAATGCCCGGATAATGCCCACCATCTGCAATGAATTAAACACAATTAATATACATATACAATGAACAGGCAGACACTTAAGACTACCATCTAAAGAATGAAAGAGTGGAGTAGCAGAGTTTGTTTTATATGATGGATTGTTAGGTCAGAGAATGTGCCTATCAGAAACAACGGTGGAAACCTTTGAAAAGGGAAGGGGTGGGGGTAAAGATTTAAAAAAATAAACAGTTAAAGGGTTTGAGGAAAAAGCAGAAGAATGGAACTAATCAATTAGTTCTATCAGAGAGTCAGCACAGTCATAGCGAGACAAATAGCTTCCTTTTCTGCCTGGAAAATTCTATACTTCTACAACAGGAAGGTGAACCATTTATAAAGAATATTGGAGGCAAGTACATACCTCCCCTCTCCTCCTATCTATTTTCCAGGAGTGGCAGGGCTTGTTGATGAATTGTGCTGTTTAAAATTAAAATTCCAGGAGGTAGAAATACAGAATGGATCTACATATTTATTCCAGCTGCTGTCATGTTTATTTATCTAAGAAAAACAGCATTTACTTACCTTCTAGGAAGTAATCACAAAGCACTTAATTCACAGATTCTTCCTCCCAATTCTGTCAAACCTGATAGCCCCTCTTGCTACACCCTCAATAGCATTTTCACAGTGACATCAACATTCACTACTGTTCCTCACTGCTACCAAAATCCATGACAGGCTCCTAGTAAACCCCATCCTCATCCAGTATTGATAAATACACGATAGATCATTCCCACAAGTACATTGTATAACAGGTTGCAAAGATCTTCAGCTTTATAAAAGGTAAATAAATAAAAATGAAATGTAATGGATAAAATAACTCATTTACATTTTTCACAAAATAATGGACAGAGCTGTGGAATGCAATCCCCAAGGTAGCAGGAAAGCTCTATGAATCATATTTAATAAAAATGCATTTTATTATAGAGTCAATGTAATTCAGTGACATAACTATAAGGACAGCTATTGTTATAAAATTGTGCATCTCCAACGTACTATGATCAATGGTAGAAAACATTAGAACATAACAACTAGGAGCAGGAGTAGGCCATTCAGCCCTTTGCGGCTGCTCGGACATTCAATAAAATCATAGCTGATCTGTTTGTGGCCTAACTTCAGTTTCCTGTCTGCCCCCTACCCCAAAGTGTGCCCCACCCTTGCCCTTCTTAACATTTGACTCCCTTGTCAATCAAAAATCTGTCTAACTCAGCCTTGAAGATATTTAATGACCCAGCCTCCATTGCTCTCTGGGGTAGAGAATTCCAAAGATTAATGACCCTCTGAGAGAAAAAAAACTCCTCCTTACCTTTGATTTAAATAGGAGATCCCTTATTTTGAAACTGTGCCCCTGATTTTCCCCTACATAGGAAAACATCCTCTCAACATCTACCCTCTCAAAGCTCCCTCAGAATCTTATGCATTTCAATAAAATCAGTCATTCTTCTGAACTCCAATGGGTAAAGGCCCAAACTGCTCAACCTTTCCTTATGAGACCATCTCTTCTTCCCAGGAATCAACCTAGTGAACCTTCTCCGTTTCCAATGCATGTAGATGCCTCCTTAAATAAGGAGACTAAAACTATATTTAATACAGTAGGCACTCTCTTCAATGCCCTGTACAGCTGTAGCAACACTTCTGTACTTTTATACTTAATCTCCCTTGTAATAAAAGCCAATATCCCACTTCCCTTCCAAATTACTCGGAGAGGAGATCTGCTTCTGTTAAAAATATAAGGTGGTTAAGAAGGCCTATGGGATACTTGCCTTTATTAGCCGAGGCATTGAATATAAGAGCAGGGAGGTTATGCTGGAACTGTATAAAATGCTGGTTAGGCCACAGCTAGAGTATTGTGTGCAATTCTGGAGTCTGCATTATGGGAAGGATGTGATTGCACAAGAGGGAGTGCAAAGGAAATTTACCAGGATGTTGCCTGGGCTGGAGAATTTTAGTTATGAGGAGAGATTGGATAGACTGGGGTTATTTTCCCTGGAGCAGAAGAGATTGAGGGGGGACATGATTGAGGTGTATAAAATTATGAGGGGCATAGATAGGATAGACAGGAAGGAACTTTTCCTCTTGGTGGAGGGATCAATAACCAGGGGGCATAGATTTAAGGTTAGGGGCAGGATGTTTAGGGGGGATCTGAGGAAGAATTTTTTCACCCAAAGTGTGGTGGGAATCTGGAACTCACTGCCTGAAAGGGTGGTAGAGGCAAGTACCCTCATAATATTTAACAAATATTTGAATGTGCACTTGTGATGCCATGGCATACAAAGCTATGGGCCTAGTGCTGGAAAATGGGATTAGAATAGTTAGGTACTTGTTTGACCAGCGCAGACTCGATGGGCTGACGGGCCTTTTTCTGTGCTGTAGACCTCTATGACTCTGTGACTCTAAAATTATGAAAACCAGCTTCTGCCCTCTCAGGTGGGCATAAAAGAGCTTGTGATGTACTTGGGGATGAGCAGGAGGGTTCTCATCAGTGTCCTAGCCAATATTTATTGCCTAAGCAACACCTACAAAAAGCAGATTATCTGGTCATTTGTTGGACCTTGCTCTGTGCAAATTGGTTGCCACATTTCCTACATTACATCAGAGACCACACTTCAAAGAAATACTTCAATGGCTGTGAAGCACTTTGAGACGTCGTGAGGTTATGGGTTACTGATACAGGGAAACAATCAGGGGGAAAATTTCTTCAGCATGACCATGCACTAAAGATCTTCCAAGGTGACCAAGACGAGGTCTTAAGCCCAAACGCCAGCTTAGCATATATTTAGTACAAGGTGAGCACATAAAGCCAGTCAGAGGAGCACCAGCTATTGCTGGAGAGAGGAACAGGAAGATGAGGAGGATGAAGTGGCATACTTCTGCCCCGTGGCTACAGGGTATCCTGTGGACCTCCTCCAACAGGACCTCCGGTGCTACATCTGAGCACCTGTGTGACATCTCCCTTGATCCCTGAGCCACCCTACAACATACCAATGTGTGCCAAACAGAGTACTCCACATCTTCAGTGTAAGTGGGTGTAAGGAGACAACATGAAAATTGTGTCTAATCAACACTTGTGTGCTAGACCTGCAGGTGTCTGATTAGTACTTCTAGACAAGTTCTAATTATAATAAACAGCAATTAGGACCAAAAATGGGGTGCTAAATCCAAACTTTAAAATAGGCATATCATATTACTCACCAATAACCGGTTCACCGATGCTCAACTTAGATTCAGCCATGGCCACTCGGCTCCTGACCTCATTACAGCTTTGATCCTAATATGGACAAAAGAGCAGAGCTCAAGGGATGAGGTGAGTATGACTGCCATTGGTATCAAGATAATATTTGACTGCGTGTGTAGCATCAAAATTGAAGTTAATGGGGATCAGGAATAAAACTCTCCACTGGTTGGAGTCATACCTAGCACAAAGAACGATTTTTGTGGTTGTTGAAGGCCAATCATCTCAATCCAAGGACATCACTGCAGGAGTTCCTCAATGTAGTGCCCTAGGCCCGAACATCTTCAGCTGCTTCATCAATGACCTTCCCTCCAACATAAAGTCAGAAGTAATGATGCTTGCCGATAATTGCACAGTGTTCACCAGCTGCAACACCTCATATACTGAAGCAGTCCATGCCCACATGCAGTAAGACCTAGACAATATTCAGGCTTCAGCTGATAAGTGGCAAGTAACATTCATAGCACACAAGAGCCAGGCAATAACCATCTCCAAAAAGAGAGATTCTAACTATTGCTCCTTGAAATTCAATGGCATTAATATTGCTGAAGCCCCACCATCAACTTCCTGGGTGTTACTATTGACCATAAGCCGAACTGGGCTAGCCATACAAATACTGTAGCTGCAAGAGCAGGTCAGAGACTTGGAACTCTGCAGTGAGTAACTCATCTCCTGACCCCCCAAAAGCTTGTTCAACATCTATAATGCATAAGTCATTAGTCTGATGGAATACTCTCCACTTGTCTTGAGCTCCAACAATACTCAAGAAGCTCAACACCATCCAGGACAGAGCAGCCTGCTTGATCAGCACCCCACCCAGCACCTTTATCATTCACTCTGTCCACCACTGGCACACAGTAGCAACAGCATGTATCATATATTTACAAAAGTTGGTACAGCAACTCCTTCAAGAGCACCTTCCAAAGCCACAAACTCTATCACCTGGAATGACAAGGATAGCAGGTGAATGGGGACATGGGTTCCCCTCCTAACTTGGAACTTTAATGCCATTCCTTCACAATCACAATCACTGGGTCAAAATTCTGGAATACTCTTCCTAACAGTGCTGAGTGTATAACTAGGCCATATGGACTGTAGAAGTTCAAAAAGATGGCTCACCACCAGCTTCTAAAAGGAAAATATTAAATGTGCAATAAATGCTGGCCTTGCTAGCGATGCTCACATCACATAAATACGTTTTAATTTTTAAATTCCAGGCTGATATTCCTTTGCAGTAGTGAGAGGGTTGATATGTTAAAGAGAGATCCCACCTACCTGTTCAGGTTGGTAGTTAAGTTTTCCCATCCATATTTGAGAAAGACCGTGGAGCTTTTCCCATGTCATGAACAATACTCATCCCTCAAACATTACTACCAAAAAAGAAACAAGCACTAGGAATTTCCACATTGGTTCTTCTAATTGGCCATCATCTCTTCTCTCCAAGATTGGCGTAAACTCTGTTTGCACAGCTTAAATGGGGTCTCTGCTGATTTTCCATCAAAGTTACAGCAACCAACCAGGATAATCCTGAAGGAAACTTCCTGCATAATTGCTCACTATTCAAAGTGTTGTCTGAGAGATATTGCTGATACAGAACAGAAGACATATTTTCCTACATAAGTAGCAGTCACTGCATTTCAACATGATAAGGCACTCGTTAAATGCAAGCTTTTTTTTTAACATTCTAAACTTACATGTGAAGGTTGGCCATTTGGACATGGTTCTGGAGGGCTGGCGATGGTTGTGAAACCGCATCCCACAAAGTGCCAGTACCTACAGAAATAGGAGGGAACTGATGAGGACAATAAGTGAAACAAATAAGAGCAAAATCAGCTGATTTATAAGGCATTGCATCGCATTAATTATAGCAACTGTACCAACAATTGCTGGTTTGGAAGATTAAGTTGTTTAGTGTAGAGATAAACAAAAGCTTTTAATTTGAAACTTTGAACCAGAAGCAAAATTAATATATGAGGCTTGAGCTAATCTTTTGGGGGAAAACAATCTCTTTATAGGCTTTGAAATTTACATGTAAAAATCGTAGAAGCAGCAGCAGAATGGAACTTATTGCATGGAATGTTTATTCACTGGTTACCAGGGTGCAGTGCTGTAAAGAAAGACCCTGCTGTGTACATCATATACACTGTACTTACTGAAACAAACAAAATACAGACATAATCATTGAGGATGTTACCAAACACGTTGTAAAGTGATACCTGTCATTTAAAGAGGCTGAATGAGGCACATCAGTTCCAAACAAGTGAAAGTGCTTGGCTTATTTGCTATTTTGCAGAATACTGTGCTGAGAATTTTATTGACTGACTACCAGTTTGAGTACATTTTCTCTGATCTAGCCACCAACAAACGTTCAGTATGATCAGTGAGGAAATACAAGAAAAAATGTGTCCACTATAAAGGAAAGGGCTAACCAGGATGAGATTATGTTGCAGCTGATAGATAAATGACATAGGGCCAGATTTTCAGCATCGAAGCAGGAAACTCAAGTCTGTAAATCTGCCGGATCAGCAGACCTGTCTCCATGGAATCAACACCCACAGAACAATTTTTGCTTGGTTGGGGTGGGGTGGGTGGGGGGGGGGGGGGGGCGGTGGTGGCATTGCGGGATGCAGTTGGTGTGAGGGCAGAGGCATGGTCGAGTCACGCCTGCTGCCTCCGGAGGCTGCCACAGGGGCAGGCAAGAGCTGAGGCAGGCTGGTTCTCTGAGACTTCAGATCATTTGTATAAAAGGCTGCTTGTCCCTCTATATCCCCTATACTTCACCACCCTACCAATGTCCATTCCCCCTCATATCCCTATTCCACCTTATACCCTGCCCCCATGTTCACCCCCTAGCTACTCGCCCAGCATCCAACGGACTACAGGAGCCATATGAAAATAAAAAATAAATGAAAAATAAAACTTCTAAAATGTAAGAGAGTTCTCACTCATACACTCCTGATACTGGGGAAAAAAAATCTCTCATTCATGAAACCCATTCAAAGATTTTAAATCTCCTCAAGTGATCAATCTGTTGCAAAACAAACAAACTTATATTCAGTAGCCATATCAAAGGCAGCTAAACCTTTTATTGGCACTTAAGACTGTCAAACAAAATGAGACCTCAGCCGCCCTGCTAAGATAAGTGGTTTTTGAGCTTTTGAAAATCAACCAAGCATGCATAATGGTCTCAGCTGTAATAACATCCTCTGGGAAATGGCAAATCTATTGAAATTGCAGGAACAGGTGGCTAATGGTCTTTTCAAAACTACACCATATGGCCTATTATCAATGCACCAGCAGGATGTGCCCCTTTTTTTTACACTAACTGACTGCTGTAGCTGTTTTCTTTTCATTTTTAAAGGGTTGGTGATTTAAAGAACTTACGATCATGACACTTAAACAGACCTTATCCCCCATTCACAGGCGTTCACACTTCCTCCATGAATTTGTGAGTCCCATACAGCAGTGTAAGGCCCTTGCTAATTTCAAATGGCCCTGCTGAGTTCAGATTTCCCGCCTGTGTGATTCACTCCCTGCTCCCATCCCTCTGCTAGCAAAAATGGGATCTGCCAGAAATGGAGGGCAGGACTTCGACATCCACTTACCAGCTACCATTTTTAAAAGCCTCCAGAATTGACCCAGCTCTGCATTTATCTGGCTCATAGTCTCAGTGATCATCATTGTGTATCTCTTCACTCTACCCAGTCACAAGGCTACATGTGCCTTGGCATTATCATTGCATTTTGCAAGGTCAGTAGCATTGCAAGATTCAGACAGGGGTTGGCAATGGAATAGGTGGTCCATTATTTACGGCTACAATTGCACATAACTACATTACTGCTATTGTAATCCCACTCCTGAATCTTGCTTTTGAATGACCAGCACAGTGCATCAGCAGTTGAGGCACTGCCAGAATGGCTTTGGCGCAGAGAAAGATGTTCATCATGTTCAATATTCAGACCATGTGGCTTATTCTATAGATATGCTCATCAGGCATCACTTCTCCAGTATTTTACACTGGAATCTAATGTGAAGTTGCAGAAGATTTTGAAGGCTGATAAGTGGCCTAATAGCAGCCACAATATGAATGCACCACAAGAGTGCTGTACCTTCAGCCTTTTCACCACAATTCTTAAAACAACTTGCAAAGGTAGTTTCCTGAAATCTTACCCTTGAATTGTAGACATTAAAGATACAGTTATGTGGAACAGTGTTTGCATATCTTTGTCATTGGAGAACTGTTGCAAATTGTGCTCATTTTTAATCTTTAAAGCAACAGCCATAAGGAGCACGGTACATCATGTGAATAGTTGTCACTGTATTTGAACTTTTATGTTCATGCGTTTTGTATCCTGAAGACATGGAAGCATACAGAAATTACAACATGGAAACTAGCTGATCAATCTAACCAGTTGTGCCTTTGTTTGGCCTCTACTAATTCTATGTGCCCACCATGTTTCCATATCACTTTGATCCCTTTTCCTTATCTAACCTGGTCTTAAATGTTGGCATGGTCTCTGCTTCAATCATCAACTCTTATAGTGTATTCCACAGCTGCACAATACTGCTCTCTGTTCTGAATCTCTTTCATTTAGTCATATCCATATGCCATCATTCTATGCTCATCCACTGGAAACAGTGGGCTAAAACTTGGTTTACCATGGTTTCCAGGTGTGGGTTTCACAGTTTGCGATCTGCCTGCACCAGTTCCAGTCTAAATGGGTAGCATGTAAATTAAGTGCTGCCACCTCATTTGCCTGTGGTCACCATTCAATTAAGGATGGCAGGCAGATTCCCGAAATGGGAAACCCAATCAAAAGGCCCGAAGCTCCCTTGGAAGAGGTAGGTGCTGTTGAGGCGGGTCAGCAAGTGCAAGGGCACCTCAAAATGGTAGTGCTCTCTGAAACCTTCAAGATAAAGAATGGCCACAGCTGTCATTCTTTCTTCTTTGATGGGAGGTTGGCCTCACTGGCAAGGCCAACATCTATTGTCCATCCCTAATAGCCCTTAAACTGAGTGGCTTGCTAGGCCATTTCATAGAGCTATCAAGAGCCAACCACATTGCTGTGGCTCTGGAGTCACATGTAGGCCAGACCAGGTAAGGATGACAGATGTCCTTCCCTAAAGGGGATTAGCAAACCAGGTGGCTTTTTACAACATAAAATTATATCTTCATGGTTACCACTGCTGAAACTTAATTCATAGTTTATAAACAGATTTTAAATTCCACCAGCTGCTATGGTGGGATTTGAATTTATGTCCCCAAACATTAATTTGGTCCTCTGGATTACCAACCCACTGATATTATCAGTCCACCACCGTCATTATTGTGGAAAGGAGGTGAGGGTGGGGGCGGGTGCGGGTTCCCCTCTACGTGGCTCTGTGGTAGTGGAATTAAGAGGAGGCATCAATAGGCTATTAGCTATCACAGGTACGCCGTTTCAAGGTACCTGCCAAACTCCAGCCTCAGTGGTGGGGTGAACTGTCCAACACCGGGAAGATCCTGGCACAGTCATCTACTTGCCCCAAATTGGGCCTAATTGGTTACCCACTGCTGACAGGCAATAGCCGTTGTCATGTTGATCCCTCTGACAAGGTGACTTGAAAATGGGAAGGTGATGGGGAATTGACCTGACAGGCTGTTTTCTAATTTCCAATGCCTCAGCAGGGTTGATGAGATTACACCTGGTGGCTTTTGAACCAAACCCCCCCAATCCTTCTGCTCTTCCACAGCAACCAGCTTACCCCATTAATAGTATAGATAGTTATTACATTTTTTAACAAATGTGCACCCCCAATTTTCTCAAACTATTTTACCTCCTAAGCTCAAAGTCAATAAAATTTTGCGAATCGTTTAATCTTATTTTCTGTCCTGTCTAATTGCAGCAAAAAATGCATATCAAGATTGAAACTCATTTGCAAAACAAGTTACATTTTCCCTTTTAATTTTCTTGTATCTGTTTGAGCATTGAATCCCATAAAGAAGTCAAGGGGAAGCAGTTGATATATTACTGTGGCTGCCCATGATTTAGTGTATTGAAAGAAGCTGTCTTCATGCAATGTATCAGTATGCAGAATAAATGGCTTCAAGCTGCCAATGTGGTGGCTTCACAACAGTTTAATTAGTTTGTTTTGCTGAGAAAAAGGTATGATTTAACATTTCAGATCTCCCTTAATTTTGAAACCGCTAATCGTAAAGAGCGGCAAACACTGATAACTTCTGTTATGTTCCAAGCCAGTGCATTTTGTGGACCTGCAGATTGGACAATTACTTTTTCAAACAGGCATTTCATTGATGTCCAGGTGAATTAATGACCAAAGCTCTAATTTCAAATTGCAAAATAGTCATCTGATGAGGCCACATAGCATTGACCATTAATCATCAACAGATATAATTTATCATTTAGTTGGAGTAAAAACAGACAGTAGGAGATGGGATGAAATTACATTTGAAATAACAATTTGATTTTCTTGAAGGTAGGATATTACTTGCTCATAGTATTTTAATACCTATTAAGTAGATTTTTTTCTGTAAACTATCTTTCAATTGCTTCCTGGAGCATTGAACCAGTTCAATTAAAATTTAGGTCCCTCAGCTCCAGTGATAAAGACTGAGCTCGCTGAGTTTTTAAAGTACCTGTTTTTAAATTCATTTTTGATTTCGAGCTTGACAAGGAGATTTGGCGGATTTGGTCCATGGTCATCCGTGTCAACACGATCTTTCCAGTTAATGAATGTACATCCCATGAAGTCCATCATGGAGCAATGGCTGGTGGAGGAATTTTGCTGCAGTTCACAATTTTCTTCTGTATGCTTTTTATCCAAGTAGGCAGTCTATGAGAAATACGTTGCATCACTGTATCTTATCTGATGCGGTAATTTACAACACACATCGCGTGCTTGCTTTAAAGGACTTAAAGCAAAAGAGCATTGGCTAATGAAGCTATTAGTGCTCACCGTTACTAAGAAGCAAATGGGACAGGAAATTTCAGCAATTACACACGTGCTTGGGTGATGGTGGAATGATGGCAATGTTGCTAGCTTCGGACTCCAGCAGTCTGGAGGGACTGCGGGTTCATATCCCACCATGGCAGAGTTTATTAATGCACCTGGAATTGAAAGATAACCTCGGTAATAGTGTTATAAAACCCCATTTGGTTCATTAATGCTCAGCAAGGAAGGAAACCTGGCCTACCTAGACACATAGCACTGTGGTTGACCCTTGACTGCCCTCTGAGATGGCCTTGCAAGTAGTTTAAGGGGAATTAGGGAAGGGCAGCAAGAGCTGCCTGCATCCCATGAAGGAATAAAAATAAATGTGTAAATTACAAAGTTGCTGCCCAATTTGACATGCAACTCCATCAGCTTCACTTTAGCAGTACCTTGCTGAGAAATTCAGCATTCACGTATAGGTAAAAGCATGAAATCGTTGCACTTACTCACTAATTACCCATTAAAAACCGTAACAAACAATCAGGCTTGTCAACTCAAGTTTAAGTGAAATTTTAATGCCACAGCATGTTTTACTCTGGATTTCATCCCTCCCTCAGCTCACCTGCTGCTGAAACCCTCATTCGTGCCTTTGTTACCTCGATAGTTGACTATTCCAAAGCAACCTAGCTGGTCTCCCACATTCTTTTTTTTTCAAGTTCCTTCCTCTTGCTGAGGATTGGATGTAATGTTGCACCAGTTGCTTTTACCAAAAGCTGCCCTCACCACCTCCTAATAACTCATTTTTGCCTCTTCCTTGACATTGTTTGTCCAAGATACTCCTGGTCTTCCTTGGCTCCGTTTGCCATTGATGTGACCTTCGAACAGTCATACCTCAACAGACGGCCAAAATAGCTCAGTTTTTGGCCCTTGATGATGTCTATCAAGCCTCTTCTGGATTTCATTCTCCCATAGAAATTCTCATTTTTTCTCCCTCTCTTCCTACTATATTTTAAGCATTCTTTTGTACGTCCACATTTCTAAGGCTTTGAGTCTTTTAACCATTTATTTGCCTACAGTCCAGTTTTCACAGCCATAGAGAAATTATGACCAGACATAATATTTGAGCAAGCTTTTTTCCTGTACACGGGTTTATTTTCCTCTGTCATTAGAATCAAATACCTTTTGTTAAAAGCATCTCTTGCTATTTCACTTCTTCTGATAATTTCAGTGTCACAATTAACCCTTCTATAAAGTTCTGATTGATGTAAACACATTTTTCCACTTGTTTTACATCCTTTCCATCAATTGAAATTATCATCTTTGGTTTTGTGGGCTTCTTACTAATAACGTTATTTTTAACCCATATTCCACCTTCTGTAAGCTTGAAGTCATCCAAAACTCTGCTGCTCATGTTTTAACTTGCATGAAGTCCTGTTTACCCATCAGCCCCACGTTCGCTGACCTACATTGGCTCCGGATTGAGCAATGTCTAGATTTTCCAATCTTCATCCTTCTTTTCAAATCCCTCCATGACCTCAGCCGTTCCTTTCTCTGTAATCTCTTTCAACCCACAAACCTCTGAGATATCTGTGCTCCTCTAATTCTGGCCTACTGAGCATCCCCAATTTTAATTGCTCCACCTTTGGCAGTTGTATCTTCGGCGGACTAGGCTCCCAGCTCTTGAATTCCAAACAAGGACACAAAAGCTAAATTCTAGAAGGGGGGCGGAAGTGACTGCCCTCGACATCAAGACAGCATTTGGCCAAGTGTGGCATCAAGGAGCCCTTGCAGAGTTGAAGTCAATAGGAATTGTGGGGAAAGCTCTCCATTGGTTGGAGTCATACCTAGCACAAAGGGAGATGGTTGTGGTTGATGGAAGTCAATCATCTCAACCCCAGGACATGCTGCAGGAGTTCCTCAGGGTAGTGTCCTAAGTTCGACTATCTTCAGCTGCTTCATCAATGACTTTCCCTCTATCATAAGCTCACAATGGGATTGATTACTGATGATTGCTTAATGTTCAGCACAATTCGCAACTCCTCAGATAGTGAAGCAGTATGTGTCCATATGCAATAAGACCTGGACAACATCCAGGCTTGGGCTGAGAATTTGCAAGTAACATTTGCACCACACAAGGGCCAGGCAATGACCATCTGCAATAAGAGAGAACCTGACCATTCTCCCCTTGACATTCAATGGAATTACCTTCGCTGGATCCCCATTACCAACATCTTGGGGGTTACCATTGATCAGAAACTGAGCTGGACCAGCTATATAAATACTTTAGCTACAAGAGAAAGTCAGAGGCTGGGGATTCTGAGGCAAGTAACTCGCCTCCTAAGCCCCCAAAGCCTGTCCACCATTTACAAGGCACAAGTCAGGAGTGTGACAGACTAGTCTCCACATACTAGGAAGACTGCAGCTCCAACAATATTCAAGAACTTTGATACCATCCAGGACAAAGCAGCCCACTTAATCAGCATCCCATATATCAACCTAAGGATTCACTCCCTCCACCACTGACACACAGTGGCAACAGTTTGTACTATATACAAGGTGCACTGCAGTAACTCGCAAAGGCTCGTTCGACAGCAACTTTCACGATCAATAGCATAAGGGCAGCAGACGCATGGGAACATCACCACCTGCAAGTTTCCCTCCAAGCTACACACCATCCTGACTTGGAACTATGAGCATAATTTTCTGGCTGTCGGGCAGGCGGAGTGGGAGTGGGCGCAGGCGGGCACGGTCACAATCACCGTCCGCAATCGGGTCCGCGCCGCCATTTTACGTGGGCGGGCCAATTAAGGCCTGCCCAGTGTGAATCGCGACTCCCGAGGACAGTGAGATGGCAGCGGGACTGCAATGGTGACCCGGCGGCCTGTTTAAAAAAGTTGTTGCAGCTTTTGAAAGGATGTCAAACATGGCTACTGGAAGGGGTCTCCAGAGCACTGCTGGTGAGCAGGCCAGGCAGGAGGATAGGGCTGGGGGGGCACTGTGCCCCTTGTTTTTCTGATGATTGCCTTGCTGCCCTCCTCGAGGAGGTGGCAGAACTGCGGGAAGTCCTCGTTCCCAGGGACGGGAGGAGGAGGCCGCCCCGCACGTAACCAAACGTGCCTGGGAGGAGGTGGTGGAGGTGGTGAGCTCCCACGACGTGGTGCGATGCACATGGATCCAGTGCTGCAAGTGCTTCAATGACCTCTTGCGTTTGGGAAGGGTGAGTACCATGTTGGCATTGGTCACTTAACCCAGCAGGCAGGCTTTCCACCCTGGTGGCCCACCACAACTCTGAGTGTAGTGACTGCATTGAATAATTGACGGCATGTGACCTTCGCTGGGTGGGCCAGCAGATATTGCCTATGCCTAGGTCACCCTGGGAGGGCGGTGATGAGATGGGTTCTGCACCCACAGCAGTGACACCCACATTACTGTTTTGCGAGCAACCAGGAGGAGCTGCACCTAGACGCAGTGCTGGAACCTCAGAACATGTCAAAGTCAGGCTGCTGACATGCTGGGAGGGGAACTTCAAGGTGACGTTGGCACTGATCCATCTGCTGCTCTCCGCGCTCCACGTGCTTGCGCCTCCTTGCTATGGAAGATTAGATTGTGCGGTGCCACATGTGATGTAGGCAGCATTTGGTCAAGGGGGTGGGGGAAGATGGGGGGGACAGACTTGGCATCTTTGTGTGAGTGTTCGTCAGCCGCGGGGTGAGGAGGCACTGGAGCCCTGATATGACCCACTCTGGTTGGGGTGGGCCGGCCGTGAAGAGAATCCAGGTACAAGTTGCACTAGTCAATGTTCTTCTCTCCTTTTCAGGAGAAGAATGCACAGAATGCTGCCGAGCGGGTGAGGACTGGTGGAGGGCTGGCCCAGGTGGCAATGCTTGCCCAGTTTGAGCAGGAGGCCCTAGATCTGGAGAGGCACCATGCACCCAGGTCCAGCGGTGTCGATGAGGCTAGGGTGCCACGGGCAGGTATGTTTTCCCAGTGCTGAGGTCACCATTAGTGTCCCAGCAGCCATGGCAGTGCTGAATGTTCAGTGATTGAAGTTTGCAACATGGCTTGACCATTGCTTATGGGAGGATGAGCGCATAATGATGCAGGGGACAGGGATGCACATTGACATTGTCTCCACGTTAACTGATCCAATGTCCTTGTTCTTTCTTTCAGCATCAGTGGAGCAGGGCTGGGAGGAGGAGCAGCAGGGGCCCCCTCTCACACCTGAGGGCCCTGAAGTCACGGACTCACCAGTGTCAGACCATCTCTGTCAGGCAGCCACCAGCGCAGATACTAGCACCTCGGTGGGAATTAGATCATTGGCTAGTGTCCCGGGGCAAAGCAGTGAGGGCACTTCACAGATGCTAGAGGAGCTGGTGGAGACAGAGAGAGTGCCCATGGCGCCAGCAGTTGGAGGACTGCAGGGGACCAGGCACATGCTCAGTCGGTGCCTGATGATGTGCCTCTGGAATCGTCCGTGAGGCAGCAAACGCAGGAAATGAGGCAGGGTGTGTGGGGGCATCTGAGGGAGATACATGATGCTATGCTTGGCTTGGTGTCCGTGGTGGAGGAGTCTACGTGGAGCATCACTGATGCAATGAGCCCCATGGTCAAGCACCCTGCCTCCTCCATGGAGAGAGTGGCGACTCTCATGGAGAGGCTCCTCCAGGAGAACAATCAGGGCTTCCTGGGGATGTGCTCAGATCAGCAAGACCTCACATCAGCATTGACCTCAGCCAGTTAGTGCCAGTGTGGGAGATGGTCTGGGCACCAAGTTTCCCAACTCAGTGCCCATTCATCTATAGTGAGCAGGGAGATCTGAGTTGAACTCACGTAGGCGCATCTGCCTGTTGTCTCTGAGGGATCCTCTCAGAGCGCTCCAGATGAGGGCAGCAACTCCTCCGTCTCTCTGCCAGTGACCATTACATCCAATGAGGCTGCGACAACTGCGGAGATGCCGACTGTGGCACTGGCCGCTCCCTCCCAAGCAGGGCCAGCACAGGCTCCATGGGCTAGAGGATGGCTGCCAAGGTCATCAAGGCCACAGGACAGCAGAGTGAGCAGGCTGTCTCAGATGCCACTCTCAGCGAGGGGGCAGCACCAAGACGTAGCACCCGAAAGCATAAACATAAGGCACCTTAGGCACACCACGAGTTTATCGCTGGTGCTTTTGTGTTGACCCGCAATGAGGCCTTTATGAGTTGGTGTGATGTTTAAGGCCTTTGTCATTTTGTTTCCTTAAGTTCCTTCTGTTATACCATTAAATTCAGACATGTCACCATGGCTGAGGGTGCCTCTTCTTCTGCAGGTGGATGGTTACCAATAATGTTATGAGTGATTTGTGGGACATTCAGCTTTATTGACAAGGCCCTTAGTTAATGTTCCTATTCTGGCAGATTTTGCACTCAGGAATCGAGTATGGATCCTGCAGCCCGGGCTTGACCTGGAGGTCCATAAGTGGTGTGCTAGCTGAAGGTTTGTTGGATTAAAGCCTCCTGGGTGTCCCTGCCTCCCTGGAGTATGCCCGGGTCAGTGTCTACCCCCTCAGCATTTCCCTGTGCGCGCTCATCCTCGGACTCACTGCTGGACTCATCGTGTGCAGTCGCAGCCAATGCATCTACATCTTCTTCGATCCCTTTCCAGCACAGGATTATGGAGAGTGCAGCATGCAGCCACTATTAGCGACACACAATCTGGGGGGTACTGGAGTGCGCCCCCTGAACGGTCCAGGCATTGGAAACGCATTTTGAAAAGGCTGATGGCTCTCTCCACCACAGCCCTTGTGGAGGTGTGGCTCCTATTGTACCACTGCTCAGCTTCAGTTCTTGGATGGCGGAGAGGCATCATGAGCTGCCTTCTGAGGGGATAGCCCTTGTCACCCATCAGCCATCCATCAAGCTCGGCTGGAACACTGAAGAGCTCCGGCACCTGGGAGTGTCTGAGGATGTAGGCATCGTGGGAGCTGCCTGGGTACCTTGCACAGACTTGTAGAACCAGCATCCTGTGATCACACACTATCTGCACATTCATGGAGTGGGAGCCCTTCCTGTTGACAAAGGCACCGGGCTCACCTGCTGGCGCCTTGATGGCCACATGTGTACACTCTATAGCACCCTGGACGCAGGGAAGCCAGTAATAGCCGTGAAGCCTCTGGCTCGTTGTGTCTGGCTGGCCTGGTCCCGCAGTAATGGATGAAGGTCAAAACAGAGTGTCTGTAACCTGCTTGACACAAGTGTGGACAGCTGATTGGGAGACACCGCAAAGATCACCCACCGACACCTGGAAGGAGCCAGAGGCATAGAAGTTGAGGGCAGCTGTGACCTTCAGAGCCACTGGCATGGGGTGTCCACCCACACAGTTAGCGGAGATCTCAGGCCCAATCATCTGACAAATATAGCTGACTATCTCCCTTGAGAGACGGAGCCTCCTTCGGCACTGCGCCTCAGACATATTGAGGTAGCTGCTTTGCCGCCTGTATACCCTGGCAGCAGGATAGTGACGTCTTCTGCAGCCACTTCCGCCTTGGACTACCTCTTGGCTCTGCACCCCTTGTGGCTGTGCCTGTCCTCCCAAAGGTGGCTCCCCTGGAGGCTGAATGTGCACTCCTGGCCTCCTCCCCCTTCTAGCCCTCCCTTCCTCAGAGGGGCTGCCTCCAGTGGAGAGTTCAACTCCCATTTCCAGGCTAAGGGAAGGCTTCCTTAAACCTGCAGGCCCAGAAAAGATTCTTCACTGCAGAGTGCAGACCTGAAGGTTAAGAGTCCAGAAAAAGCAGCTGGTATGCGTTTTGAAGTACTGCAGATCACACAGGCAAGTTTTAAAAACTTTCATAAATAAATATTTGACTGTGCACAACCGTGACCCCAGCGAACCCTCTTATCCCGCCCGTGGATGAGGTTTATACAAATGTGTCCCACCCGCCTGCCCAATGCACCCGTGCGCCGACCCAAAGATTGCATGGGCGCTGAAAAATCAGCATCGATTGGCACCTCTAGGGTGTTAACTGGCCCGTTAATTAATGGCAGGCGTGCGTCGGACATCATTGCACGCCCACCCAATGAAATATCGCGATGGCGCGCGGTGACATCGGGGTGCTCGCCTGGCGTCACTGCGCGTCATTTTACGCGTGAACGCCAAGGGAAAATCCAGCCCTATATGTGCAGCAAGTGCTCCCCCTAGTGTTGCAGCACAAATAAACACAGCCTTCATGATATCAGTCAGGAGGTAAAGTGTTGCGCTACATCCAGTGGGTTTGGATATTCATCACTCTCAGTGATGAGTTGACATGCTGTACTGGCGTTGTTTCTCCTGTTGTTGTAGGAGTTGTGCTTGATGTTGCTGATGTTGTGTCATTTGTTAATGATGCTGTTGATGTTGCACTGCGTGTTGGTGATTTGTTGATGTTGTCTTGCTTCTTAATGATTTTGTTGGTGTTTTAGATGGCCTTTTCTGTTTAACCAGCTCTGGTGTAGGTCGAACATGGACTCTCTTCCACCTCATCTACTTACCGGTTTCAGTTTTGCTGATATATGATCTTGGAGTCCTATCTTTACCAACAGCCTTTGCTGGGTTCCAGGTTTTCAGGATTGGCTCCTGTACATGTATAGCCTGTCCTCTCAACAACTCAGGCAAGGATTTGGCATACTTGTTGAAGTAGTAATTTTTTTCTAACTGCTCACCAATGAGTTGGTGTCTTACTTCCCCCTGATCATTTGGAGAATATGCATCATGCTTGGCAGAGTTGTCTTGTGTTTTCTGCCAGTCAATAGCTCTGCAGGTGATTTCATGTCAACCTTGAAAAGTGTAACTAGGAGATACAACAAAATAAATTTTGTGTCTCTCTTTGCCTCTTGGCATTTTATGAGGGCCTTCTTGATTGTTTCGATCTGTCGCTCTATGAAACTGTGTCCCCTTGGGTAATGTGATGATGAGGTGATGATTTTGAACACATTTTGTTCAGCAAATTCCTTAAACTCTGTGGAGATGAATTGGGTTCCATTACCATCTATTACCCTTTCAAGAATCCCTTGCTCAGCAAACAGAACTCCTACTGCTGTGATGATTGTTGTAGCTCTCAAATCTTTCATTGTTCTGATGAATGGGAACTTTAAGTAATGGCCTGCTACTCTAAGACACCATCCTTGGTTATGCCTGAACAAAGCAACTCCCACAGTATGCCATGGCCTGGGTGGTACTTCACTAGCTATCATCTCCTCTTTCTGCTGTGTGTTACAATACTTCTGGCGTGGACTGCATGTAGATACTTATCTTTTGATGTGTTTGTATATGCCTATCCAGCACTGAGCTGATCTGGCTCTGAGTTTACCATGTGACCTTCACCTGTCTTCTGGAGAAATTTTCTCTGCATCATTTTGGGTATGATTATTCTGGATCCAGCTGGCAGAATACCATCTTTTAGTAAGATGTCATCTCTGATTAACCAAAACTGCCATGTTGGCACTAACTTGCTTGATTTTTCTCAATCTTATTCAGCATTTAGATCATTTATAATACTTGGGTTTTAATCACAAGCACTTGCTGCAACCATGCATCACATCCTGTGGTTCCCAGAATTATAAAATAACTACGCTTTTAGACACAAATACTGAAGCGTTCATCAAGTATATTTTCCAGGTCTCACCATGTGCTGCAGAATGATATCTTGCTGCTTTGGTACACTGACTGTAGTGCAGGAGTGAGTTATGTGGCATGCTGGATATACATGCATACATATGCATGACAATATAGTTCCTGAATCATTTTGTAATAAATATAACAAGGTAACACAAAGCTCATGACGTTATTTCAAAGAAGAGCAAGGGAGTTATCCCCAGTATCCTGACCAATATTTACTCCTCAATCAACAACATAAAAAACAGATTATCTGGTCATTTTCACATTATCACAGTTTGCTGTGCACGTATTGGCTGCTGTGTTTCCTACATTATAACAGTGATTACAATTCAAAAAGTACTTAATTGACTGTAATGTGCTTTGAGACATCCGGTGGTCATGAAAAGTGCTTATATAAACACAAATCTTTTTTTTACCTCTTTGACCAAACTTTTTTGTCCCCTACTCCAGTATGTGACATGCATCCAATTTTGCTTCATAACTTTCCTGTGAAGTGCCTTGGGATGTTTTATTATGTTAAATGTGTTATATAAATACAAGCTGATGTTGTTGTGTTTATTCATTGGTCAAAAAATGAAATGGCTTATAAGTGTAGCTTATTTAAGTGTCTCACCGAATGCCTGTACATAACTGTACTAATCAGTAAAAGTTTAAATGGTTAGCCACAGCAACTTTTGGGATTCTAATTCACAACTGATACCTTTGGATCCTTCTGAAAGAGATCCCTATAAAGATTGCAAACCCCAACTCATCCAGTCAGTATGCTGATGCTCTAATTAAATTGGATTATCATGGTCCCATATTCTGGATTGAGGTGAAACCTTAACTCCGGATATACAGTAAAATTTCCCATGTGATTCTGTATTCCAGCCCCACTGTGAAGATTGGAAAATATAATCTTGTGCAATCTGGCATGCATGCCTCTGCTGCCACTGTCTATGCATCCATGGAAGAAATACCAATTGTGCTAAAATATGAAGCCATTTCATTCCAATGCTAACACTGTGATGTAAATGCAGACTTAGTTGAGATTTAATTCTGTGAGGCTGACAAGTCAGTCTATTGAAAGAAGATGAACTGAGGGAATTCGCTTTTGCTGATCTGTCTGAAATGAGGCAGGGCCGTATGGTCAGGAATGCCTGAAGACTATACTGGGCTCCATTGTTCTTTTTATTTTTCCACACTCAAACCACTGCACACCTGGCATCAAAAACTTTTTCCTCTTTTGCCAGTTAAGCAGCTGGTTAACTGCTTGTGAATTCTGAAACATAGGGCTGAATTTTCTTTGGAGTTGAGATGTCCTGCCACCCGGATCGAAAGTGGGGCTGACCCCATGCCAGCAGCTCGGAAGTCAAAGCTCTGTTAGAAGTGGCCACTGCTAAGGCTGCAGATTGAAGGAGAGGCACCCCTGAAGATGAGATAAGTTTTATTCAGCATGCCTGGGCCTGGCAGGCAAGCTCCAGTGATTGGGGAGGGAGAGGGGAGATGGTGATGCCTTAGCTGCAGTGGGGGACACTGATACATAGGCCATGGAGCAACCATAAAGGATGGTCCCTGCAGTCCGAATCCGGTGGGAGGCCACCAGGCTTAATTGGTGGTGTAGAAGGTTGCCAACCCTCCAGGATTGGCTTGGAGTCTGCAAGATTTGAAGCTCAATCTCCAGGACACTGCTGTGTGCAATCCCGGAGCAATATCACAGCGACATTAAAGATTTTTCTTTTTAATTTACTTTGGACATTCCTCTTTACTACGTACAAAAATATTGAAAATGGGAAAAAAGGCTGTTTGGCTGACAGTCAAGCATCATCCAATTGGGTGATGAGTCTTTTTGCTTTACAGCTGGCGTAGCAAGGCAGTTGGATGTGTTGGCTGACTATTGGCTGGAGTGTGGGGCAAGTCATTCGATGAAACCTCCAGGAATACATTTGATTGTAATTGGCAACCCTAGTGACATCCTCATGTGGCAACAACCCCTTCCAATGTCAGTAAAATGTCAGAAGGAGCAGGACATAGCCCTTAACTGGGCACTGAAGAGGTGCACTTTGGCACCCAGTGTGTAGCCACATCACTAAGGTTCCCACTGCTGGTAATATGCTCCCCTCACAATGCCTTCCACCCCCATATTATGAACCCTCCTGACTCCCAGTCCGACTCCAAAAGGCTGGTAAAATTCAGCCCATACCTGAGGAATAAGACAACATGATTGGCAAATCTTTGTTCATTTGAGCTTGAAAGTGTGTAAATGCCTGCAAAACGCAAAACACCTGCACCTTTAAGTCATGCTTATTGAACCTGGTTGATAAATGTAAGGAAATGTTTCCTGATTTAACAACAAAATGTGCAGGTGTGAAAGGGCCAGCATTCCAGTGTTTCTGTAATTAAAGTGTCATTCAGTGTTCTCGCAATATTGGGAGGTTGTGTCCCTTTATTCCTTTAGTATTCCACATCTGCAATTTGAATGTTTATTTTTTCCTAAGCACAAATACTGATCATCTGACTAAATTATTTATACTTTACCAAATTTCTGCTTGGTTTCTTCTCCACCTCATCTCGATGACAATTTACTGGGGAGAATTTTCTCCGTGTCGGGCATTGATTGTTCACGAACGGGAACGGGAACGGGCGTGGGCAGGTGCAGAGCCAGTCGCTGCCCGCAATCGGCTCCATGCCGCCATTTTACGTAGGCAGGCCTATTAAGGCCCGCGCAGTGTGAAACGCGGCTCCTGAGGACAGTGGGAGTAGGTGGGCAGCGGCAGGAGAGCTATGACTGCCGGGTCCAATGGCCACCCAGTGGCCTGTTTAAATAGCCCTCCTGCAGCCTTGCAAAGGCTCCTCAGAGCACTGCAGGAGGGTAGGGCAGCAGTGCACTGTACCCCTCGCTTTTCCAACGTGTGCCTTGCTGCCCTCCTGGAGAAGGTGGCAGCACGGAGAGAGGTCCTCGTTCCTAGAGACGGAAGGAGGAGGCCCCCCCCGCATGACTAAACGTGCCTGGGAGGAGGTTGTGGACGTGGTGAGCTCCCACGACGTGGTGTGACACACCTGGGTCCAGTGCCGCAAGCGTTTCAATGACCTCTTGCACTCGGGAAGGAGTACCATGTTGGCATTGGTAACTTAACACAGCAGGTAGGCTTTCCCCCCAGTCCCCCAACTCTGAGTGCAGTTACAGCATTGAATCACTCATGGCATGTGTCCCTCGCTGGGTGGGCCAGCAGATATTGCCCATGTTCACCCTGAGAGGGTAGTGCTGAAATGGGTTCTGCACCCGCAGGATGTGGTACACTGACACCCGGATTATTATTTTGGGGGCAACCTCAAGGATCTGCACCTAGGTACAGTGCTGGAACTGCAAAACATGTCAAAGTCAGGCTGCTGAAATGCTGGGAGGGGAACTTCCAGGTGGTGGGGCACACATCTATCTGCTGGCCTTGGCGTTCCACGCCCTTGTGCGTCCTTGCTTTGCAAGGTTAGACCGTGTGGGTGATAAATGTGATGGAGGCAGCGTGTGGGCAAGTGGGGATCAGCCCTGGCAGCTTGGCGTGCGTGTGCGGCAGCTCCACGGTCACGATTCACTGGAGCCCTACAATGTCCCATTCAGGTGGGGGTGGCAGGGATGCGATGGCTATCCAGGTACAGGGTGGACTCATCAATGCTCCTCTCTCCATTTCAGAAGAAGACCACACACAATAACGCAGAGCGGATGCGGACTGGTGAAGGCCAGCCCCAGTTGGCCATGAGCACCAGATACGAGCAGGAGGCGATGGAGCAGGAGAGGCGCCATATGCCCAGGTTACTGGTGGCGGTGAGGCTAGAGTGCCAGGAGGAGGTAAGATTGCCATGCGCTGAGGTCACCATGTGTGCCCCAGTAGCTCTCCCCCTGTTGAATGTTCAGTGATTGAAGCTTCCAACATGGGTTGACCATTGATTATGGAAGGATGAGTGCATACTGATCTGGGGGCCAGGCATGCACATTGACATTGTCTCCACTTGAACTAATCAAATGTCCTTGTTCTTCCTTTCAGCATCACTGGAGCAGGGCTGGGAGGAGGAGGCAGAGAGGCCATCTCTGACACCAGAGGGCCCAGAATAAACAGAATCATCAGCGTCACACCATCTCTGCCAGACAGGCACCAGCGCAGATACTAGCACCTTGGTGGGATCGTCGGCTAGTGTCCTGGGGCACAGTGGTGAGGGCACTTCACACTCGCTTGAGGTGCAGGTGGAGACAGGGAATGCCCATGGCGCCGGCAGTCGGAGGATTGCAGGTGACCAGGGACATGTTCAGTCAGTGGCTGCTGATGTGCCTCTGGAGTCATCCTTGAGGCAGCAGATGCTGGAGCTTCAGCAGGGGGTGCAGGAGGGCCTGGCGGAGATACATGAGGCTCTGCATGGCATGGTCCCCGTGCTGGAGAAGTCCACGTGGAGCATTACTGATGCAATGGGCCTCATGGCCGAGTGCCATGCTTCCTCCATGGAGAAAGCGGCGACTCTCATGGACAGGCTCCTCCAGGAGAACAATTAGGGTCTCCTGGGGTTATGCTCGGATCTGCAAGCCCTCACAACGGCATTGACCTCAGCTGGTCAGTGCCAGTGTGGGAGATGAATTGGGCACCAAGTATTCCAGCTCGGTGGCCATCCATCAATGGTGAGCACAGAGGTCCAAAGCAACCTCACATCAGCGCAGCAGTTGTCTGTCGTCTCTGTGGGCTCCTCTCAGGGCACTCTGGATGAGGGCAGCAGCTCCTCCGCCCCTCTGCCAGTGATCTTGGGATCCAATGAGGCTGCAGTGACTGGGGAGATGCCAGCCATGGAACTGGCCGCTCCCTCCCAGGCGGGGCCTTCAAAGGCCAGAGCCAGCGAGGAAGGAGCTCCTAAATGTAGCACCTGGAAACGTAAACTTAAGGCACCCTAGGCACATCATGGGCTTCTCACTGGTGGTTTTATGTTGCCCCGCTATTAGTTGATGACAAGTTGGTGTGATGCTTAACACCTTTACATTCAGTTTCTTTTCTGTTTTATTTTGTTAATTTATTAAATGTTTATATGTGAACATGGCTCAGGATGATTCCTCACTTCTGCAGGTGGACCAGAACCCATGATGTTATGAGTGACTTGTTTGTCATTGAGCTTTATTGACAAGGCACATAGTTAATGTTCCTAACCAGGCAGATATTGGTCTCAGGTATCAAGTATGGAGCCTGCAGCCCTGGTGTGTGTTGGAGGTCCATCTGTGGTAGGCTAGCTGAAGGTTCATTGGATTAAAGCCTGCCGGGTGTCCCTGCCTCCCTGGAGGTTGCCCGGGTCAGTGTCTACCCCTTAAGCGTTCCCCTGAGCGTGCTCATCCTCGGACTCACTACTGGAATCTTCGTGTGCAGACGGAGCAACTGCGTCTATATCTTCTTCCTCCACTGTGTCCCCCCTTTCCAGCGCCAGATTGTGGAGAGTGCAGCATGCAACTACTATCAGTGACACACGATCTGGGGAGTATTGGAATGCACCCCATGAATGGCCCAGGCATTGGAAGTGCATCTTGAGAAGACCGATGGTTCTCTCTACCACAGCCCTTGTGGAGTCATGGCTCCTATTATACTATGGCTTGGCCTCTGTTCTTGGATGGCGAAGTGGTGTCATGAGCCACCTTTTGAGGGGATAGCCCTTGCCAAACAGCAGCCATCCATCCAGCCAGGCTAGAGTGCTGAAGAGCCACGGCACTTGGGAGTGTCTGAGGATGTAGGTGTTGTGGGAGCTGCCTGGGTACCTTGCACAGACTTGTAGAATCAGCATCACTGGTCACACACTATCTGCACATTCATGGAGTGGAATCCCTTCCTGTTGACGAAGGCACCGGGCTCACCTGCTGGCGCCTTGATGGCCACATGTGTGCAGTCTATTGCACCCTGGACACAGGGGAAGCCAGCAATGGCCGTGAAGCCTCTGGCTCGCTCTGTCTGGTTGGCCTCGTCCCAGCGGTAGTAGATGAAAGTCAATGCAAATCTGAACAGAGCGTCTGTCCACTGCTTGACACAAGTATGGACAGCTGATTGGAAGACACTGCAAAGATCACCCACCAACCCTTGGAAAGAGCCAGAGGCATAGAAATTCAGGGCATTCATGACCTTCAACGCCACTGGTATGGGGTGCTCACCCACATAGTTGGCACAGATCTCAGGGCCTATCACCTGACAAATGGAGGTCACTGTTTCCCTTGAGAGATGGAGCCTCTA
This sequence comes from Cetorhinus maximus, assembly GCF_964194155.1. Classification (NCBI taxonomy): domain Eukaryota; kingdom Metazoa; phylum Chordata; class Chondrichthyes; order Lamniformes; family Cetorhinidae; genus Cetorhinus; species Cetorhinus maximus. The sequence goes on along the minus strand of NC_135880.1, from coordinate 158,925,886 downwards.
TCGGCATTGAACCTCAGACATATTGAGGTGGCTGCTTCGCCGCCTGTAAACCCTGGCAGCAGGATAGTGGCGTCTTCTGCGGCTCCCTATGCCTTTGACTTCCTGTTGGCCCTGTGCCCCTTGTGGCTGCGCCTGTCCCACCAAAGGTGGCTCTCCTGGTGGCTGAATGTGCACTCCTGGCCTCCCCCCTTTCTGGCCCTCCCTTCCACCTCAGAGGAGGTGCCTCCAGTAGAGAGCACAACTCCCATTCTCAGGCTAAGGGAAGGCTTCCTGAAACCAGCAGGGCCCCAAAAATGCATTTACTCCAGACCTAAAGCCTGTTACTCCTGTCCAAGCAGCTGTAAAAAGTTTTGAAGTATTGCTGCTCACACAGGCAAGTAGCAGTAAGTTTAAGCATTAAATATTCTGACAAATACCACTTGCGACCCCACTCACCCCTCTTATCCCGCCCGTGGATGAGGTTTATAAAAATGTGGCCAACCTGCCTGCCCCTTGCGCCTGGGCGATGACCTGAAAATCGCACGGGCCCCGAAAAATCCCGACAATTGCTGCCTCGAGGGCCTTAAGAGGCCCATTAATAATGGCGGGCTCGCAGCGGAGATCATTGTGCACCCACCCACTGAAATATTGTGATGGTGCGCGGTGACGTTGGACCGCTCGCCTGATGTCACCGTGCATTATTTTTTGCGTCAGCGTGCGGGGCCCACCTCCTCATACCGACATTAAAATTTTGCCCACTATTCCAGTTTACAGTCACACAGTGGTTACATCTTCACCATTGAAAATGAACATGCTGTTGTTTCTGGAAAACTCTTCCACTGTGCTGTTCTTCCATCCTGTGTTGGCTTGGGGGTTCAGCGGTGCCAACATCGATTGCCAGAAGACAACCTCAACACCGCATCCAACTGCAGCTTTGAAAGCAATACTGAAATGGAGCTGATGGAGAGGGATCATTCCTTCAGTAATGTTTAGACACTTTAGATTACCATCTGGACAGAAAATTAGGACTCCCTTTGAAAAATGCAGGGATGGGCAATTCTGGTTCTGAGTCACAACTACATTCGCTGCAGATAGCCTGAATACTGCCACTTGAAAAATTTGATTTATCTGATGCACAACAATTAGCCAAATATCAACCATGTTCCAGAGGACGGCATGTACAGAATTATGCAAAAATGTATCATAATGCAAATGGGATCATTGCACAAACAACAACATTCTTTAAAATTACTTTTGTTACCTAATTATAATGTATTGGTAATGTTTCAATACATGTTTGATGTTGTAAATTATTTCTAGTATACAAAGCAAATGGCATACACATAAGGGTTATAATGAAATCCACTCTGTATAATTTATAATCCTGATAACACCCTTTTTTCAAAATATCAGAAATTAATGCATTCAATGTAATGTAATCTGCTCCCAAAAAATTGGTTTCATTTGTGTTTTAATGCTTTAATGGTTAGCAGTCACCACTGAGTTAAACCCTATTAAAATGTAGTATTAGCACAATCACTAGAGGATGATCTAGTTGAGGTGCTTGAAATGATAAAATAAAAAGTACTGACTGGGTTAATACAGAGTAGTATTTTTTTCTTTTCAGAGAGGAATGCAGTAAAAGTGGGCACACCTTAAAGTTGGAGATAGGCCATTCAGGAGTGAAACCAGGATGCACTTTTACATGCAAAGGGTTGTGGAAAACTGGAGCTCATTCTCCTGTGGATATGCGATCAATTGAAATTTTCATGATTAAAATCAACATACGAGAAGGTGAAATTGTATTAAGTGGTATGGTTCAAAGGCAGTTAATTGGAGTTAAAATACAGATCAGCTACGATCTAATTAAATGGTAGAAAGGCTCAGGGGACCAAATGACTTACTCCTGTTTCCAAGTAGAATGAAAGTTGGATCTTTCCTGTTTTTGTTTTATTCATTCACAGGAAATGGGCTTCGTTGGCTGGGCCAGCATTTATTGTCCATCCCTAGTTGCCCTTGAGAAGTTGGTGGTGGCAACTGAGTGGCTTGCTAGGCCATATCAGAGGGCATTTTTAAGAGTCAACCATATTGCTCTGCATCTGAAGTCACAAATAGGCTACACCAGGTAAGGACACAGATTTCCTTCCCTAAAGGACATTAGTGAACCAGATGGGTTATTACAACAATCAGCAATGGTTTCACAGTCATCATTAGACTTTTATTCCAGACTTTTATTGAATTCAAATATCAGCATTTGTCATGGTGGATTATCCTGGCTCTCTGACTTACTAGTCCAGTGACAATACCACTATGCCATCACCTCCCCCTGTTAGTCACAGGTTTACTATTCTTGTAACTAGATGCATTAACCTATATTTAACTATATTAAAATCTGCCTGCCAATTCTCAGCCCATTTGTATAATTGGTTCAAGTCTCTCTAAAGATAGGTAATTTCCTCTCTGCTCATTATGTGCCTACAAAACTTTGCATTAGCAGTATTACTATAGATACCCTGTTCCATATCATTCACAAATATTGTGAAAAACAGAGACTTGGAGCAGATCCAGCTGGAACACCAGTGACTACTCTTTCCCTGGCAGAGAATTTATCTTCTGTTGTTAAGCCAATTTTCAAATTATCTAGATGTTTGTCTTCAATTCTATGAGGCTAAATTGTGTCTATTAGTTTCATGTAAGGAACTTTCTTAAACATTTCATCCTTCGTGCTGTTGTTGGCAGATTCTTATTTTGGCTTACTTTCACACATGACAGTATTTCGAGGTTACATTTGGAGTAAATCTTGCCAGTCCTGCATCTGCCGGCAATTTATTTTCAGAAAGAATAGCCTTCAAATTTCAAGCTGCCATACAATCTGGCATAGTGCTAACTGAACAAGAATTCCTTCCTTTTATAATTTGTATTAATGAAATATGTCTGTGTCATGAAATAATAATAATTTTTATAATATGTTTGTGATTTATTGTGAAGGTAGGTTAATAGTGGGGTTTGGATAGTTTCTGTGTGGGGCGGTGGGGGGTTGGGATTTAATTGAATTGGAGACAGCTAGTCTGTAGGTTTTGAGTCATCAAAAGGAAGCTAGGTTTGAAATCCTAAATACGTAAGCATGGCTGAAGTTTTAGAATGTAAGGTGTAAGGAACGTTTACATTTTTAGGTAAATTAGGTTAGTTTGAGTTTCAAAGAAATGGTAAGATGGCACACCTGGCCAGAAGAAGCCAAGCCAAAGAGTGTGTTTATTTTCCCAAAAATTACTGATAAATTTAGTACTATGAACAGATTTGCATTATGAGAGGGGTAAAGTTCCAAAGACATATCGGAGCAATGGAATTTACATTAAAAAGGGAGAAACATGTATAAAGGAGATGAGGCTATGTGTCAGAGAAGAAGGAGTTCTAATATCTAACAAGTGTGAAAAACCTCCAGCCTCTGTGTATCAAGTTGCTGTCTACAGAAACTTTGAATTCTCCTACCCAGGGTATTGTGTTGCTCTGCCTGGGTCTGTTTAAATCTATTTGTTTTCACTGTTGCTTTAACGGAGGTCTAACTGGGAATTAGGGGGTTCAGGAGTCATTATAGTAGTAATTTATAGGCCTATGTATTTGCTTGATATCTTTTCTTTTGTTAATAAATGTTTAATTTGGTTTTCTAAAAAACCTCTGAAGTCATGGTAGTCTTATTACTTCTGAATTCAGGGCATACATCTCAAAACAAAATATAAATTTCAAAACAATTGTGACCATGTGATCAAGTTTCCATCGTGTATTTGATCTGCCTGGCATACATCATCTTCCATGTCATAACAACCTAGTTGTTACTTTGCCCATAGTTATTATTCTCCATCCCCTATAAGCCAGCCTTGTTTAACAAAGATCAAATGATATTTGATGCTAACGGGTAACTGATTATCTGAATAGAAATAGTGTTTTCTGGGGACTTGTGCTCTTGTAATTTGGGACACATCATAGGGGTCCTTGAATGCTAAAAAAGGAAGGTTAAATTACGGAAGGGCCATCCCACCCACCGTTTGGGACACTCCCCCACTCATCTGGGACTCAGACGAGGTGGGACCTGAGGGCAGAGAGTTACCTGCCCCTGACACAGGTTTAGAAGAGGTACATCCTGAGGATAGAAATCCCCAGCCAGCGGCAGTGGAGATTCCACAGACCGCACAAGAGGGGACAGTGGCTTGGGTTGAAGACCCACTAGCTGGAAAACCCCCACCAGCCAGAGTCCTTAGAAGGTCCCCACGAACGCCACGGCCAAAGAAACTGTGGTCACCGGATCCCCAGTTTAAAAGGACAGCCCCTCAAGTCAGGGATCGATCTGAGGACAGAGGTCCCCAGCCAGCAGCCACAGGCTGCGAGGGACCAAAGGTACAGGACAGGGCGGCCACACCGAAGGGAGTAGTGTGCTGTAGTCCGAACAGGGATTAACCTGGCCGCCCGGGGACGAGCGGCGGATGTACATAGCTTCTGTTATTCAGTTTTGAGATTGTTAAGTTTGGGTGTTTTAGTTAAAATTTTAAACAAGGTGGTTGGTAGTTTAAGTATTATTGTTTAAGAATGTTTGTATTGAGTCGAGGTTGCAAGACTTGACTATGCTTTACTCAAGCCAGCGAATCCATTCGGGACCTGGCTATATGCTCTTATGTCTCCCTACAGAAAGGGTTTCGATAGGATGGGGGGGCATACTCCTACTCGCCCTGATAGGAATGGCCGTTGGGAGGCGAGGTGACGCGAAGGACTCCCACATTTTTGTGTGCTCAGGGGAGAGAGCACCGGTTGTGACTGCGAGGGGCAGCGAAGGTAACGTGGAGGAGATCACTACCTATTCCCATGTGGGAAGATGGCCAGGGTGGCTGGGATCTAACTCCACCCGATACTCCGGTCAGACCGGGTTCACCTACGGGGAGGCCTCCCTCCCTTGCCCCAGCATACAGGTTGTGGCCACACCGGTTGAGGTCAATGAGGGGAAACATGTGTGCCTGACCTGCAGAGGACAGATTCCCCTGGGAAGGTGGTGGTGGCTCAGGAAGCTGAGCAGAGACATGGAGGACGGTACAGCTGACTGGGAGCGACTGGGGAACGACACCCATCGGACCATTACCGGGAACCATGGGGGGGTGAGAGTATGCTGGGACAAGTGGTGGAAATCGGCACAGGGAATCTATGTCTGCATGTGGGGATGGCGGAAGACCTGCCCCACGGGCGTATCCATTATCTTTTCCGCAGCATGGCTGGACAAGGGGAAGGGGGTGGAATGGGATTCCCACCTACACATTTGCATAACCCCATCCTCTCCAGCCTCAGTTAAGGCCACTGAACTCGTGGCACGCACCCAAAAGCCGCTGCCCACGGCCCCGGCAGTAAGGACACATATGGAGAAGTGCCCTGTCACCACCACGGGGCCAGGGAATGGGCTGGTACTAGTGCCGACCGAAAAGGTGCCATACCAGGGGGTACACTACGCGGTAGCTTCCGTGATTCTAAACCTCAAAGAGGTACATTTACCTGAGTGGTGCCCCAAGGAGACAGAGCAGCTATACCAGGCCCTGTTAAGAGAAATGTTCAGGAAATTCTACGAGTTCGATTTTGCCAATGTAGACAAAACAGAACTGTACACTACCCACACTGAGTACTTTAGCAATGCGGGGAGACAAAGGAGGGGAACCTGGAATGATGTTTTCACAGCATATAATACAGGATCCTCTGTGATAAACAGCCTGGATGACATAGAATTGCAGACACAAATAGACGGTTTAAAAACACAATTACAAAAAATCTTAACAGAGGAGAACACAGTGATAGGCTCAGAGCTACACGAGGACCAGGCCATGACGGTCCATTTAAAGGAGATTATTGCTGAGTTGGAAAGGCACGCCAAAACAGTGAATGCACTCATTCGAGAGGATAGGAATGCATCAGACCAGGCTGCACAGAATGAGGTGTGCGTGCTGTACGGGGCATGGTTGCTGGGTGAGGGTCACAGCAACCTGGAGGATTTAAAGCAAGGTTTAGTCCCCTCCTGGATCAGCAACAAGCACCTCACAGCCCTCCACCCATTTGAGAATTCACTAAGCCCGTGTCAGTTCCACCTAGCCTCTGAAGCCTACCCTGTCCCAGTAGATTGTGGGCGCTCCAACCGCACCATCATGGGTATAGTAGTGAGGATGCCGGTCATGGGTGGGACAGCCCAACCTGCACCGGTATATAGGGTGGAGAACATTGGAGTCATTCAAGGGGGTGCACACGTCCGTTTCCCAGTGGTCCCACCTTACGTCATAAAGTGGGAGCACATGATGACAAGTACAGACCTCTCTGGGTGCCGGAGCTGGGGTGCACACGTAGTACTGTGTCCCCAGCACTTGAACGCCTATTGCAGACCACAGTGTGGGTTTAAAACTGCTGGTGCACGGCCTATAAACTGTACCATGGAGGTAATGGCACAGGGCCATGTTCCCCCACAGGTAGCATATATAGGGGGTGGGACATATTGTGTCACCACAAGTGCACCCCACTACCAGCTTGGACAGCACATCCGGTGTCCGGTAAGTGACAGCAGTTTTTGTTTTAAACCCGAGGCAGTAGTTCAAGTGGCCCAGGAACGGATTGTCCCCATTCCTGAACCCTCCACTCTTCACCTCACTGTTAGGGAAAACATTACCAACCTGCAGAGCTCTGTCACACATTTCGGTTACAAAATTCCCCCTCTACCAGAACATCTTACTAAACTACTAAAAGCTGTAGAGTTATCACAAAAGTATTTCTATACTTTGGAACAGAAAACACACGAGAGAGAGGGAGAGATTCAAGTGATGAGACCTTTTCGAAAACATAGAGGTCCCTTCATGGGTCAGAATGGCTTCCCACATCCTCGTGGTTTGCCAGCTGGGAATAGTGTTGTACCTGTTGTGCTCTCAGAGCAAGGGAAAAGGCAAAATCCTGGAGTTCCAAAATGAAAGGACCTGGAAGAAGCATTATACTAAGGTGGAGAGAGATACACCTATTTGAACCTTTCATATATATTTATTTTGTGTTCCTGAATAAAGATTGTTGTTTTTTTTTGTGTTCGGTTATTTTTAAGAAAGACTTTTACTTGTTGTTTTCTTTTAATAAAGATGTATGTGCACCAAGTGGGGTGTTGGACCCCCTAAACGTTTGGATGTATGTAAATAACTGTATTTTGCCTATGCATGCTTACGTACACCACATTTTAAAGAATAGGGAATGTATGCGTCATGAGATCTTAGATAGGTAAGTACAGGGGAAGTTTGACTATGGAGGGTTGGGAATTTTGTTTTTTTTCCAGTATGATAAGGTTTAAGTATCACAGGGGGTGCTGAAGGGTTCTCAAAATTCCCACATTTTTCATTTCATCAACAAAGATTTGACTTTGGACTTTTACCTGAAACCAGACAATGAGAGGAGACAGAATACACATTCTTCTCTTTAAAACAATCAACACGAAACTAAAGCCCATCAAAATCAAACAAAGAACTAACCTTGATTTGGATTGAGATAAGAAATTCGAAAAAAAACAGTATAACCGGGCCAGCAAATCTGAAGTGAGCAGTTTTGAAAGCTGACGCAGGGCAGTGGGCAGTTTTTGAAAGCAGTTTTGGGCAATGAGCAGTTGGGAGCGGTTTTGCAGATTTTAAGCAGGGAGAGGTAGCTGAGCCAAGCGGAGGGAGGTGACCTGGAGGTTTGCAGGCCCGCAGGCAGCATCGCGGTGAGGGGCACAGGGTGGCAAGTTCAACCGAAGACAACAAGGCCGCAACCACAACCCTCCACGAAGATCGACCACCCACAACTGCACCCTCCACCTAACTGAAGAACCTTTGCAGATTCCACAGACCAGGACCACGTGGGGACGGCAGGCCCCAGAGGACACAAAGAGCGTACCCCAAAACTACAACCGGCTTACCTGGCTGGATTTCGAACTGTCAAGGAACCCTGGTTGGTGAGCATGATCCCTGACCTCTCCTAGTTCAATTTAGTTAGGTTTTAGGGGTGGGTCAAGGGTAAGGGGATTAGTAGCGTGATTTTCCCTCGTTAAGCCGTGTATTCCTCATTCTTAACTAAGTGTATTTTGTAGGTCTGTATAATCTCAGTGTAATCCTAATTTTATAAATTCATATGTGGCTTCAATAAACCCAGTTTTTTTCTTGCACCAAAACCAGTTGTCTGCTGCACTTTGTCACAACTCCCAAATAAGTCCAAGGTCTAGAACCCAGGGAGTGGGAGCGATTCGAACCAGTCAGAAGTCAGAGGTGAAGCTGACACACACCACCACCCCCTACAGTCAGTGACATCACCGTCTCCCCACTTATACCATCCCGTATTTTCCTGGGAACTTTTCATCACTCCAATGTTATCCTCAATGAAAACAGTTATTTTCATAGCTCTACCTCCCATTAAAATCAATGGCCATTCCGAGTTTGCTAAACTAATGCCAGTTTCCACATTGCGTTGAGTTAAATTTAAACCCACTGTTGTCCTAGCTTCTAGATTAGTTCCTTTAAATATATATCCAATTCTTGTATGATTATATTGTCAACTAGCATTAACATTAGCAACATCCGGAATTAGTTATAAAATAGGTTCAGTACATAGTAAAAACCTCTGTATTCAAGTTCTATATGGAATGAAGGGGTTTAAACAGAAGGAAGTCAACTTTGAGATCTTACTGATCCACTGATTCCACTGAGAAGACCTTGTCCTGGTGGGACGAGTGCTATATTTTGGCTTAGCTAATACATAAGGGGTGTTTTATGCCTTTAAATTATCATGCAGTTTCTATAAATTTTGCATTGCTTCTGATTCTTTGTTATGCTCATTATACCTTAATGAGAAATATAGGAAAACATGGAGGATGTTACCAATAGAGAGACTGGCATACTAGATGATTACATTTTGCTATTGCAGGAAAATCTGGGCTGGTATTTTTTGGTTCAGCAGTAAACAAGGCCACTAAGTTGCTGACTGGATTTTGGCCTGGATTTTATAGCAATGATCAATTGATGCTCATTTATGTTTGCCCAGTAACTTGCTATGGTCTTTTAGTTTGCGGTTTTTAGTAATTAGAGAGCTGAAACAGGGAATCAGGGACTTGTGAGAACAGGGCAAGTAATGGCATATCTACATAAACAATCAGGTGGAAGAATTCTTACTGAAACATGCAGAACCTGAACCAGGAAATGTAAGTTAGAATATTTAATGCAATGCCAAATCATGTACTGAAAGCAAAATAAAAAGACAAAAAGAAAATTGGGATTGAGAGGGAGAGATACGAAAGCAGAATAAGAAAGTAAAATACAATTTGTTTTATCTATTTTAAAACCCCCAACAATAATTAAAATCCAAGGGACTGAGACTGAACACTTGTAAGGTTAATTTGTAATGCTAGAAGGGTTGTTTGACAGTAATTAAACAGCAACAACAGCTTGTATTTGCATAGCACCTTCAATGTAATAAAACATCCCAAGGTGCTTCACAGGAATGTAATGAAACAATATTGGACAGCAAGCCATATAAGACAAATGAGTACACAGGCAGCAGAGTTTTGGGTGACCTAAGTTTAGAAGGTGAGAGGCTGGTCAGGATTATGTTGGGATAGTCAAGTCCAGAGGTGATAACATTATGAATGAGGATTTCAACAACAGATTAGGTAAGGCAAGGCCCTCACGAGTTATTATGAAGGTGGAAACATCTGGTCTTAGTGATGATGCAGATATGTGGACAGAAGTTCGTCTTGGGGTCAAAATATGTCATCAAGGTTGTAAACGGCCTGGTTCAGCTTCATATAATTGCCGGGAGAGGGATAGAATTGGTAGCTAGTGAATGGAACTTGTGTGGGACCTGAAAGCAATATCTTTTTCACTTTCCAATATTTCTGCTCTTTACTGCTGGATGTTGGACAATCAGTCTTACAATTTAGAGATAGTGAAGGATTGACAGAGATGGTGGTGAGGTAAAGCTGGGTGTCAGCTGCGTGTGAAAACTAATGCTGTGTTTTTGGATTGTCATTGAGAGGCAGCATGTAGATGAGAAATAGGAGGAAAACAATGATAGATCCTTGTGATTTTCTGGCTAGTATTAGATAGACTAAAAAATGAATCAGATGAGTGCAGTCCCATAGGGCTGAATAACAGTGGAGAGTTGTTGGAGGAGGATAATGTCATCAAGCATGTTAAAGGCTGCAGACAAGAAGGATGAAAGTTCACCTTCATTGCAATCACATAAGATGTAATTTGTGAGTTTGATAGGAGCAGTTTTGGTAATGTTGGACATGCAGAAATTTTATTAGAGGTATTTCAAACGTGGTGTTCTGGGAAAGATGGTCATGAATTTGGGTGGACTTTGGAAAGGAAAGAAAGGATGGGGCAGTATTTTGCAAAGATAGTGAGGTCAAGGATTTCTTTTTGAAAAGAGGGTTGTTGATGGCAGATTTATTTAAAGAGTGATAACAATCAACAATGTCAACCAACATGAGAACCAAAAAGGGAAGTTGGGTGGTCAGCAGTTTAGTGGGAAGATGATCGAGGGAGTGGGAGGTGGGTCTTGTGGCCAAGATGAGTTAGAAGAGGGTATGAGGAGGGATAGGAGAGAAACTAGAGAAAGATGCGAGTTCAGGGTTAGGTCATGAGGAAGTTTGGTCAGGTGGACAAGAGGAAAGGAGAATGCGGCAGGGAGCAAGCTGTTTGGATGGCCTTAATCTTAATGACAAAGAAATCCACAAACTCTTTGCACTATTGTTGGAGGTGAGGGTGGAGCAGATTGGGGAGAGAGTTTTAAGAAGATGGTTTGCATTGGAGAAAAGTGGACAAAGGTTATTTTTGCATTCCAAGATGATCCTGGAATAGTAAGTAGGTTTTACAGATAAGAACAGGGCCCAATTGGGTTTTATTTAGTCTGGCCAGACTTGTTGTTGAATGGCTATAACAGTATCTGCCATAAATGTTCAAAGTTGCATCCTGTTGTACATTGGGAAGATCTTGTAGAGAGAGAGACAGACATCAGGATGGCCAGATCACATGTTTAATCATTTCGTCACACACTGGGCACAACTTGTGAATACATTGATTGCTTCCCCCTTCAAAAAAAGTTTTTTTTCAATAAAACAGTTTCACTAACTATACAACTTCAAAACAAACACATCTTTGCAAATATGCACACTCAGCATGAATACAACTGACTTTCTTTTCTTAAAGCTATATATAAATCAAGTCTAGCTTATGGAATCTTCCTGATCTTCTCATCCTCCCTCCTCACAGATTTTGATTTAGGGTCAAGTTTTGGACTTGTTTCAGTTCAGGACTTACAGGGGAACTTGTTTCTTTTTTCTGAAACTCGTATTTCAGATGTCGAAGTCTGACTTGGTTCAAACTCAGGCATAAGCTCATTATCATGTAGATCATGCTCAAGTTTGGATTATCTTTCACTGGGATCATGTGTTCTACATGAACACTTCTCATTTTTCCACTAGTTTCAACTAAGTGTCTCTTAGTACTGTAAACTGCTATGACACTTCCCACATGCCACTTGTGTCATTTGTGAGAGGTCTGAGAACATAAACATTTCTTCTGAAACTATGGACGGAATTTTACCGTCCCACCAAAGTCAATGGACTTTTGAATGGCTCCCTGCATTTTACGGTCCCACCCCCACCGCGATAGGGCTGTGAAATTCTACCCATGTTCTTTTTTGTTTGTGTCGAACTAACATGTGACTTAACTGCTTTCACTTTCATTCAACTTTAGCAGTCAAATTTAGTAGAACTAAACTCAAGCATGTTCTTAAACTTCCCTTCATTAGGGGCTCAGCAGGTGTATAACCTTTAGTGGACAGTAGTGTTGTTCAGCAAAAAATTAACATCTCTTTCATGTTGAAAATTGAACATCTATGCAGCATTTCTTCCTTGAGTGCTTCCTTGACTATTCTCACAGAGCTTTCTGCTTCTTCATTGGATGTAGGAGCGACGATGTGTTTGATACAATTTTGTTTTATGAAAGTCTGAAAGGGATCATAACAAAATTGAGGGTCGTTGTCCAAAACCAGCTCCTCAGATAAACAATGGCAGGCAAAAATGGATTGGTACATGCCTATTTTCCTTTCAGCATCGATGTTTTGACCATATGCTTTATCTTAATCCATTTACAGTGACGTCAATAAACAAAGAAATTATAATTTTCCTTATTGCAAAAGTCTATGTTTACCCTTAGAAATGAATGAGTAGGACTGGAACAAGGAATGTTCCACATACCCCATAAAGAGACAGGCATAGCTGGGGCCCATGCGGGTACCCATAGCCACACGTTTTATTTGGAGGAAGTAAGAGGAGTTAAAGGAGAAATTGTTCAGTGTGAGAACAAGTTCAGCCAGACGAAGGACAGTAGTGGTGGATGGGGATTGTTCGGGCCTCTGTTCGAGGAACACTGAACAATTTCTCCTTTAACTCCTCTCACTTCCTCCAAATAAAAGGTATGGCTATGGGTACCCGCATGGGCCCCAGCTATGCCTGTCTCTTTATGGGGTATGTGGAACATTCCTTGTTCCAGTCCAACTCCGGCCCCCTCCCACAACTCCTTCTCCGGTACATTGATGATTACTTCGGTGCTGCTTCATGCTCTCGTCTGAACCTGGAAAAATTTATTAATTTTGCTTCCAATTTCCACCCCTCCATCATTTTCACATGGTCCATGTCTGACACTTCCCTTCCCTTCCTTGACCTCTCTGTCTCAATTTCTGATGATAGACTGTCCACCAATATCCATTACAAGCCTACCGACTCCCACAGCTACCTCGACTACAGCTCCTCACACCCCGCTTCCTGTAAGGACTCCATCCCATTCTCGCAGTTCCTTCGCTTCCGTCGCATCTGTTCTGATGATGCCACTTTCAAAAACAGTTCCTCTAACGTGTCCTCCTTCTTTCTTAACCGAGGTTTTCCAGGGCCCTCAACCGTGTCCGGCCCATCTCCAGTGCATCCGCCCTCACACCTTCTCCTCCCTCCCAGAAACATGATAGGGTCCCCCTTGTTCTCACTTATCACCCCACCAGCCTCCGCATTCAAAGGATCATCCTCCGCCATTTCCGCCAACTCCAGCATGATGCCACCAACAAACACATCTTCCCTTCACCCCCCATTGGTGGCACTCCGTAGGGATCATTCCCTTCGTGACACCCTGGTCCACTCCTCCATCACCCCCTACTCCTCAACCCCCTCCCATGGCACCTTCCCATGCAACCGCATAAGATGCAACACCTGCCCCTTCACTTTCCCTCTCCTCACCTTCCATGGGCCCAAACACTCTTTTCAAGTGAAGCAGCATTTCACTTGCACTTCCCTCAACTTAGTCTACTGCATTCGTTGCTCCCAATGCGGTTTCCTCTACATTGGAGAGTCCAAACGCAGACTGGCTGACCGCTTTGCCGAACACCTTCAGTCTGTCCGCAAGCATTACCCAGACCTCCCTGTTGCTTGCCATTTCAACACTCCACCCTGCTCTCATGCCCACATGTCCGTCCTTGGCTTGCTGCAATGCTCCGGTGAAGCTCAACGCAAACTGGAGGAACAGCACCTCATCTTCCGACTAGGCACTTTACAGCCTTCCGGACTGAATATTGAGTTCAACAATTTTAGATCATGAACTCTCTCCTCCATCCCCACCTCCTTTCCGTTTTTTCCCCCTCCTTTTTGTTTTATCCAATAATTTATATAGATTTTTCTTTTCCCACTTATTTCCATTATTTTTAAATGTACTTCTATCCATTGTTTTATCTCTACCTTTTAGCCTTTTTAGTATTCCTTCAGCCCACCCCAACCCCATTAGAGCTATCTGTACCTTGTTTGTCCTGCTTTCTACCCTTAATTAGCACATTCCTTTAGATAATATCACCACCTTCAACAGCTCTTTGTCCTTTTGGCTGTGACGTCTTTTGGTTATCTTCACCTATCACTGGCCCTTTACCTAGCTCTTCTTGTCCCAACACCACCACCCCGCCCCCCCACCACCCCCCCCCCTGCTTAAACCAGCCTATAATCACCCCTTTCCTCTTTTTACTTAGTTCTGATGAAGGGTCATGAGGACTTGAAACGTCAACTGTGCTCTTCTCCACCGATGCTGCCAGACCTGCTGAGTTTTTCCAGGTATTTCTGTTTTTGTTTTTGTGTTGTCAACAATTCTAGATCACCACCTGGACTAGACCTGTAATTAAAACTTCTGACTATGGATTTCATACTAACTATACTCCTGTTTTCAGACTGAAGTTCTAACTCAATCTTGTCCCTTAAAGAATTAGGTGCCACACTCTGTGGCCCCACTTAATGCAGCCCTGTTCACATCACAACCTATTATGCAGATTGTGAAACAGTTTCAGCTCCTTATCCGTACATCTGTCAAACTCTGTCCAACTATTCAAAGTCTATTCATTCACTCTTTTGCAAACTATGTCTTTCTGAGGTTCAGCTGTAATTTCAGTCGCAGCGATTGGGAAGTCCTCATCCACAACTCCTACTATTCAGACTGTCCCTTCACACCCTTCTTTGAGTCTTCATGTGGCAAACACGACAGAGCACGAGCTATAGCATTCTCCTTTGAACTACGAAGTGAAGAGAGGGCAGCAGAGAAGGCAATATAACAAAATGTTCAGATCTTGCTATATACTGCACTCCTTCCCCATTTAAAAAAACTTGTTTACAAGTTCCCCTATGATATTACACAACCAACATTAACAATGCTTGAAAATTTAACAGATTCGGTTGCATAATTGTTTTTACTGTAATCACAACCAAAACATCCATGATCAATGCTGCCCGAGTGATTTACATGTGAAAAAACCTTAACGCCAGTATGTATATAACAAAAATGTCATCATTTGACAAGGAATAATGAAAATAATGACATCTTTCTTGTTGCTTCCTACATACATTCAATTAACCTATCTGCCTTCTTCCTCTTTCTGTCTCTTCGCTTCACACATTAACTTCTCTCTGCTTCCTCAAAACCTCTGACTCTCAAATCTGAACTTTGACTTTGATTACCAACTCCATTTAGAAATATTTAAAACTCTTCTGCTGTAAAGTGTGGACCATTATCTGACACCAAAAACCTCTGGCTACTCATAAATTGCAAATCAAATTCTCAAAATCTCTATAGTTTTGGCACTTGCGGTGTTGGGCCTTGACTTAACATTTATCCACTTGC
Organism: Cetorhinus maximus; assembly: GCF_964194155.1. NCBI lineage: Eukaryota > Metazoa > Chordata > Chondrichthyes > Lamniformes > Cetorhinidae > Cetorhinus > Cetorhinus maximus. The sequence continues at coordinate 158,910,683 of NC_135880.1, read as the reverse complement.
TATAGCTATCAACCAAAATAAGGTACTTTTTCTCTTCCACTTCGAAGAAATCAATATGTACTCATTCCCGCGGTTTTCTTGCGCTTGACCATGAAATGAAAGTAACATTGGTTGGATCATTTCTCATTTTGAGACACACTTCACAAATTTTCACCACTGTTTAATATCTCTCATTACCTTTGGACACCAAAAATAGCTCTGCTACTGTTTACATCAAATTATCCCTGGGTGCTCTTGATGAAATTCCTCTAACAATCTCTCTCTAAATACTGGCAAAATATTGATTCTTAAATGTCATAAGAACATAAGAAATAGGAACAGGAGTGGACCATTTGGCCCCTCGAGCCTGCTCCACCATTTAATAAGATCATGGCTGATCTACTTGTTTTTTTGATTTCCACATTCCCATCTAACCCCAATAACCTTTGATGCCCTTGCCCAACAAGAATCTATCTACCTCTGCCTTCAAAATATTCAATGACCCCGCCTCCACCACTTTCTGAGGCAGAGAATTCCAAAGTTGCATAACCCTCTGAGAGAAAAAAATTCTCCTCATCTCTGTCCTAAAACGGTGACCTCTAATTTTAAAACAGTTCCCCTAGTTCTGGACTCACCCACAAGAGGAAAAATCCTTTCGACATCCACCTTGACAAGGCTGTTCAGGATCTTGTTTACTTCAATCAAAGGATAGACATAGGAGGCTGCCTTTATCTACATTCAGTTTGTTTCTGTGTGTGAAATACTCCTGCAATTTCTCACCATTGCACTCTTCAGGAAAGGTCTTCATGACGTAATTGAGCACTTTTCTGAGCACCACATCCTTGTGAATTTCTTCACTAATTTATCTGGCAGACACTGGCATGTCATTTGTCTATGTAAAGTAATTCACAGGTAACTCAGTGGCTGGAAATTAATCAGTTTTCATGGGAAATCTTGAATGAATGCCCACATTTGCATGATCTGCTTACCTACAATGTTTAATACCACACTGATGGGTCACCAAAATCAATACTTATCTCTGATGCTGTGCTGCAGCTTGGGATGGTGCTTCATTCTTTGAACCAAATATGATTGTAAGGGCTTGGTGGTTAATTAACAAAGTGAACTTCTTACCACACAACTGTTTGTAGAATTTAGTAACACCATATATGATCGTTAATGCCTCTTTCTCAACTTGTGAGTAATTTTGTTCTGACTTTGTTAAAGCACCTGAAGCTACAGGCTTCTCCACATCATTTTCCATTATGTGACATAACACCACGTCTAATCCCAGTGGTGAGACATCGCATGCTAAAACCAATTGTTTCTTGCGATCATAGTGGGTCAGAACAGCATCACTAGTCAGTACTTTCTTCACTTCTCCAAATGCTTTCTAGCACTCCACAGACCACTCACAATCTATTCCATCTTTGAGCAGCTGCTACAGTGGAGTGAATGTATTAGCTAAATCGGGGATGAACTTAAAATAATATACAACAATCTTTATGAATGTTCTAAGTTCTTCTTTGTTATCTGGTCTCTTTGCTTTCAAAATATCCTCAACCTTCTCCTGCATTGGATGGATACCTTCATCATCTATTTAGCAACCCAAGTATGTTACACTTGACGCAATGAAGCAACACTTGTGCTTTTTAGCTTTGATGCAATACTTTTGAAGTCAATCTAGGACTTTGTTCAACCTTACATTGTGCTCTTTGTCTTACTGCTAAATAGAATGTCAACTAAGAAGCAGCACTTTTATCCCATTTAATACCTGATCCATGATGCTCCAGAACACTGCAGGAACAGTAGACACCCCAGATGGTGTGCATTTGCACTGGTACACCTCTTTGTCTGCATGAATGGTAAGTAGTTCCTTGCTCTTGTCAGTTAATTCTAATTGCAAATATGCATTTGACAAACCTTTCTTACTGAAGAACTTTCCATTGGCTGAAGTGGAGAACAAATTTTCACTGGTAGGAAGTGGGTGAGTACCATTCTTTATCACCTTATTTACTGTTTGCTTATAAACTTCACAAATCCAAATAGACCCAGTTGCTTTTTGATATACCACAATGGGTTTAGCCCATTCACTGCTCCACACTTGCTAAATTGTCCCTGTTCTTTCTAATCTATTCAACTCTTTACTTGCTACTTCTAACTCTACATAAGCCAGTGGCCTCACTTTGCAAAATGTCAACTGTACGTTGTCCTTTATCTTGATTTCAGCTTTATGATGCCTAATTTTATCATTTGGTCCTCCTTGCTCAAAGACCACTTTATGCTCTCTTAACACTTCCTCAATGACAGATGTACTCTTACTAATCCCTACTATAAATAACTCAGCCCAGCTTAACCATATCTTCTTAAGCCAATCAGGAAGACTTTGTTCCCTCCTACTAATACCAATGGCAAGTTATTAGATGCATCATCATATTTCACTAACTTCATCTAACACTGGAATACTGTTATTGGAATGACTAGTCAGTTTCACACCAGTTTTGCATAAGGGAATGTAACTTAGAGACTTGTATTCTCCTTCCAAAATAACAGACATGGCTGCAGCTGTATCAACAATGCAAATATAAGTTGTGAATCTCTGCCTTTCATTTTTATTTGGGCGTTGGAATTATATCTTCAACCCTATTATTCACATCTTTCAGATGCTGCTCTTCTTGCTCCCTGACTGAGTAAAACTCTTGATATTCTTGCTCTATAATATCAACTTCTGTTTCCATATCTATCACATGCGCATTCGAGGATTTCCAGATTTGGCCCAGTGGCAGTGAAGGAATGCTCATACATTTCCAAGTCAGGGTGGTCTGTGACTTGGAGGGGAGCTTGCAGGTGGTGGTGTTTCCATGCATCTGCTGCCCTTATCCTTCAAAGTGGCAGAGGCTGTTGAAAACGCCTTCCTGTGTCACTGAAGTGCAACTTGTAACTGGTGCACACTACTGCCACTGTGTGTTGGTGGTGAAGAGAGTGAATGTTTAATGTGGTGGATGGGGTATCAATCAAGAGAACTGCTTAGTCCTGGCTAATTCAGTTTCTGGTCAATGGTAACTCCTAGGATGTTGGTATTGGGAGATTTGAGGACGGTAATAGCATTGAATGTCAAGAGGAGGTGGTTAGAACCTCTCTTGTTGGAGGTGGCCATTGCCTTGACACTTGTGTGGACTGAGTATTGTTTTGCTGCATATGGCCATGAAATGTTTCATTACTTGATGAGCTGTGAATAGTACCACACACTGTGCATTAATGACTGAACATTCCCATTTCTGACCTTATGATGGCAGGAAAATGAAAATGTTTGGGCCAAGGACACTATCCTGAGAATCTCCTACAGTGATGGCCTGAGGCTGAAATGATTGGCCTTCAAAGCCACAACCATCTTCCTTTGTGCTAGGTGTGACTCCATGCAGTGAAATGTTTTTTCCCTGATTCAAAATGACTTCAATTTTATTAGGGAACCTCAATGCCACACTTGGTCAAATACTACCACTGAAATTTAACTCTTCTGTCTATGTTTAGACCAAGGCTGCAATGAGTCCTGATGTAACCCTGTGTATGGTGAGCAGGTTATTGGTGAGTGTCACTTGGAAGCACTGTTGGTGACACTTTGCATCATTTTGCAAATGATTGAGAGTAGAATGGTGTGGAGGTAATTGGCTGAATTAGATTTATCCTTTCTTTGTGGACAGGACACAGATGAGCAAATTTCTACCTCATTGGGTAGATGCCATTGTTGTAACCCTACTTGAACAGCTTGGCTAGAGGAGTGACTTGTTCTGGAGTCTGCAGTACGCAGCTGTGATGTTGTCAGAATCTATAGCCTTTCCTGTACCCAGTACAGGTAAAACGCCTCACAATTGGCAGCCTCAGGACCGAGATTATACCGGAATTCAGATCATGCCAGACTACAGGTCGGGTTGATTGGACCATGGATGGTCGCTTGCAGCATGAGAATAGAACAATGTGCAAACGGCAAAGGGGCTAACTTGTCAGGTGCTACACTGTGTCAATGCAGCACCTAGCCGAATTGTCCAGGCAGGTTTTTTTCATTTTATTCAATTCAAATTGTTGCATGACACATTTTAAAAGTGTCTAGTTTTCAGACATTTTTTGGACACCCATATTTGAGGCACTACTGTATTCTCAGGGGTTTCTTATTATCACGTGTGTGAATAAAATTGACTAAATACTGGCATCTGTGATGGTAGGGACCTCAGGAGAAGGGCAAGATGGATCATCCACTTGGCATTTCTGGCCGAAAATACCTGTCCTTTACACTCATGTTCTGGGCCCCACCAACACTGGGGATGGGGTATGTTCATGGAGGCTCCACCTCCCATTAGCTGTTTAATTTCCCACCATCTTTCATGACTAGATGTAACTTGACCAAAGAGCTTTGATTTTATCCATTTGCTGTGACATTGCTTGGCTCTGTCTATAGTATGCTGCTTCCGCTGTTCAGTACGGATGTAGCCCTGTGTTGTAGCTTTACCAGGTTGGCACCTCATTTTCAAGTATGCCTGCTGTTGCTCCTGGCATGGTCTTCAACACTCCCCATTTAACCAAGGTTAGTTGCTTTGCTTGATGGTAATGGAACAGTGAGGGAATATGCTGGGCCATGTAATTGCAGATTTTGTTGGAATACAACTCTGCTTCTGAGGGTCCAGGGTGCCACGTGGTCAGTGAAGACAAGGCTGATGCAAGGGCCAAAGTAAAACAGAAATATTTGGAAAGGGCATACATGGTTGGGAGGTTTGAGTGGGTCAATACAAGACAAAATAATACTAAGTCCCAGTTCTATACAGTACTATAGTTGTACTAACCCTGAAAAATGATTGAATGAATTTGTACAATTGGTAAAAGGTGCTCAGACATTTTCACTCCCCCATACCTGAAATTGATTATTTTTCAATTATAATTTCTAACTGTACTGATCTCTTGAAGTTTTCTTAGATCTTACTGCTATTCTAAAAGGGAGTAAATTAAATTATTTTCTTTTAACTTCCATGTGAGCAAAACTAAAAATGTTTCTTAATATAAACTCTTTGCAAGCTTTGACAGTCATTAACATGCTCTTGACAGGGTCTATTTTTATTCTATTTTTTTTCCATACTCTCTTTAAACCTATTTTATTTTCCTGTTAGCAAACTTGACAATAAGGAAATTTTGAAACTAAATATGCCCACAAATTTAATTACATCTATTTCTTTTCTGCAAATGTTATCACTTTGAGAAGAAAGTATGACTCTGGTAATTGATCTTTGGATATTGTGATTTAATTCCTGAGAATTCAAGCCAAAAAGGAAGAACATGCATTTATATCATGGTCTGTGTTGTGTTTACACTAATGTAGCAAATAATTGTGCACCACTAGGTCTCATAAACAGCTATGAAATAATAAGCAGCTAATCAGTTTTTTGAAACAAAAATAGAAATGGTGGAAATATCCAATAAATCCGGCAGCAAATGTGGAGAGAGAAACAAAGTTGATGGCTGGAGGTGTGTGGCCCAGCCCAGGCTTAGAAGTTGGACTGCATGCAGTTCAGCAGTGGTCATTGTTCCCAATAGTGCTTTTGGGACTAGAGGGCTGCCAGCCAGCTCTTGGAGGACAGACTTCTGCCCAACTCCACTCAGCTGGGTTTCCCTGAGCCAATTAGCAGGCCGACGGCGATTGAGGTCAGCCTGTTAATTGGCTCAGGGCAAGGCTTCTGCCCCCTCGACATTCAATGGCATTACCATCACTGAATCCCCCACTATCAACACCCTGGGGGTTACCATTGACCAGAAACTGAACTGGATTAGCCATATAAATATTGTGGCTACAAGAGCAGGTCTGAGGCTAGGAATCGTGCAATGAGTAACTCATCTCCTCACTCCCCAAAGCCTGTCCACCATCTACAAGGCACAAGTCAGGAGCGTGATAGAATTCTCCCCACTTGCCTGGATGACTGCAGCTCCCACAACACTCAAGAAGCTTGACACCATCCAGGAAAAGCAGTCTGCTCGATTGGCACCCCATCCACAAATATTCACTCCCTCCACCACTGACACACAATAGCAGCAATGTGTACTATCTACAAGATCCATTGCAGGAATTCACCAAGGCTCCTTTGACAGCACCTTCCAAACCCACAACCACTACCATCTAGAAGGACAAGGGCAGCAGATAGAAGGGAACATCACCGCCTGGAAGTTCCCCTCCAAGTCACTCACCACCCTGGCTTGGAAATATATTACCGTTCCTTCACTGTCACTGGGTCAAAATCCTGGAACTCCCTTCCTAACATTGTGGGTGTACCTACACCCAAATACACTGCAGCGGTTCAAGAAAGCAGCTCACCACCACCTTCTCAAGGGCAACTAGGGATGGGCAATAAATGCTGGCCCAACTAGCGAAGGCCACATCCTGTGAATGAATAAAAAAAATAAAGCAAACAATCCCTGAACCAAGTTGGGGAGGAGGCCTGCTGGTTTTACAACAGTTGAGTGAATAGGTTAACAAGAAAACAAATTGTTTCGATTGTCAGGAAGATATAATACTGTTATTGGAAATTATTGTAAAATAGTGGTATCTGTGTCTGTGTGTGATTACTGGCAAAATTGGTACTACGATAATTTTTTATTATCAGGGAGGGAAATTCCAAAGACAGAGTGAAACACTGGGAATTTGCATTCAAAGGGGAAAATCTGTATAAGGGAGTGAAGGCTGTGTGTAAGGCGCGGTATTGCAAGATCTAACAAGTGTGAAACGGCTACAGCATCTAAGCCTCAAGCTGCTGTCTACGAAGAACTGAAGTTAAGGAAACTTACTTTGAATTGGATTGTTCAGGGTGTCATGTTTCTTTGCCTGGGACTTTTAAAAACTATGGGTGGCATTTTCCAAGCCCGCTGGCGGTAGGTGTGATAGGTGGCATTCGCAGAAAATGTGGTGTGACATGCTTTAGGATGGCGTGAAGGCAGATTGTGATCATCCGCTCAGCCCACCGGCGGCAGGCCACGTTTCCTGCCATCGGTCAGCAGGGAGCTAAATGTAATACATCAGCAAATAATTAAAAGACCATCCCACCAGCCTCCATCCACGTCATCGGGAAAGCGCACCGACGTGTTTCACAACAGCACAGAGGCAACACGCACTTTGTGGCCTTCACTTTGGGGGAACAGAGGTAAGTGAGCAGCAGCGTTCTCGACAGCTCACCTGCTGTTTACAGGCCTCAGGGACGCTGGGGGGCAACTGATGCCTGGCCCTGGAGGTGGCTGCTGAGGGGGAAGGCTGTCCGAAGGCAAGTGCTGCCCAGCTGCCCAGCCTCGGAGGCGACCGTTGTCAGTGAGGGGGTCAAGTGCTGCCCTGGTGCTGCATCTTGCGCACAGGCAATCGAGGTTGGGGGGCAGGGTAAGTGAGGGAAGTGGCCACGCATTAGGGACACCTGTATAAACTGACCATGCCTCTGCAACTGGGACAGATCAGGCATAGCCACAGTGATATGATTGGGGTCGGGCTCCTAGCCTGCCAACTATGCAAGCAATGCAGAGTAACCAAATGACCACCAAGTGCTCCATTCCTTACCCCCACACACCCCCGCACCCCCACCCCTCCCAGCACAGACTTTGAGTCCGCCACCAATTTATTGGACTGCGGAGCAGTTGGACTTCACACGTTGCACAATCGCCTCACCAACACTGGCCATGTAGCAGTCACTACTGGAGGCACTCACAGCCATTTGCAATCTCAGCATCCTGGTTTGGACCAGTGTTACCCATGTCGCAGGTTGGCAGGGCAGCCATGCAGCGCAATCATCTCTAGCCATCTGAGGGGTGACCAGCACTCTTCGGGAAGCGTTAAGGGTGGAGAGATGCCGGAGTTCAAAGTTCTGACAGAATTTGAAAACAGGGTCACACTGAGCCAGGAAAGGTGCTAAGCACAGCCATGATAACCACGTCTCTCTCTCTCTCTCTTTCATGCCACAGAAGGACCACATCAGGATCATGGATCCTGCTGATATAGCTGTATACCTGATGGCCTACAGAGACCACAGAAGACAGAGGAGAGAGAGACTGAGGCTCCTGGCTGTGCAAAGACAGGAGCAGCAACCTCATGAAGAAGGGGCAGCAGGGGCTCCTGCACATGTTGCCCAGGAGCGACAGCGAGCCGTGGCTGGTCGGCGCCAAGCGACACGCAGGGTCTATAGGCGTCACCTGCAAATCCTGCAGATGACTGAGAACCAACGTCACCGATGACTGCACATGTCTAGGGACCTGATCGCTCACATCTGCCACTTACAGCAGGACTTGGCGCCAAGGGGACATGGAGGGCATCCACTGCCAGTGGTTGTGAAAGTGACCGTGGCGCACAATTTCTATGCCAGTGGCTCCTTTCAGGGCTCCACAGGTGACCTCTGTGGGATTTCACAATCCGCCACCCTCAAATGGATCCACGAGGTCATGGATGCCATCTTCTCCATGGCACACAACTTTGTGCATTTCGCCCGGGACCGGGACAGCCATGGTGCAAGGACCATTGGATTCGCCCTGATCTCAGGATTCCCACAAGCGCAGGGTGCGATTGACTGCACTCATGTGGTGCTCAGGTCTCCATCGCTACACTCGGTGGACTTCATCAACCGCAAGAGCTTCCACTCACTGAATGTGCAGCTGGTATGCGAGCACCAGAAACGCATCCTGTAGGTTTGTGCATGGTTTCCAGGGAGTGTGCACAACGCCTACATTCTGAGTCACTTGCAGATCCTTGCAGTCTTCCAGGGTCCACAGAGGCTGCAGGGTTGGCTCCTTGGGCACAAGGGCTACCCATAGAGGCTGTGGCTGATGACACCCATGCGGCAGCCTCAGACTGCAGCAGAGTGACGCCATAATGAGGCTCATGCAGCAGCTCGCAACTTGGTGGAGCAGACCATCGGGAAGCTGAAGATGTGCTTCCAGTGCCTGGACCAATCTGGTGGAGCCCTGCAATATAGTCTGCAGATGCATCGTCGTCGTCTGCTGTGCCCTTTACAACCTGGCTCTGCAATGGGGAGACAAGCTGGCTGAGGAGGAGATGGAGGAGCTGGAGTCTCCTCATATGAGGAGAACGCCGGTGGCGATGAAGGTGAGGGGGTCCTTGGTGGTGACGATGATGAGATGAGGTTTTCGCACTGACTAGACAAGGCAGGCACAGTCGGGAGGCCCTCATAGCCACTAGATTTGTGGAGGATGATGATGACATGCAGTGCGGTGACCCCATATATCCTCACATTGCAGATGTGAACGTTTGGCTCCAGTCTTCTGCAGTCTTTCTCCATTTAAATAGTATTCAGCTCCTCTATTCTTCCTGCCAAAGTGCATAACCTTACATTTTCGCACCTTATATTCCATTTGCCAAGTTTTCGCCCATTCACTTAACCTGTCTATATCAAAGAATTACAGTGCAGAAGAGGCTCTTTGACCTATCAAGTCTGCATTGACACGTGAGAAACACCTGACCTACCTCCTAATCCCATTTACCAGCACTTGGCCCATAGCCTTGAATGTTATGATGTGCCAAGTGCTCATCCAGATACTTTTTAAAGGATGTGAGGCAACCCGCCTCCACCACCCTCCCAGGCAGTGCATTCTAGGCCGTCATCACCCTTTGGGTAAAAAAGTTTTTCCTCACATCCCCCCTAAACTTCCTGCCCCTCACCTTGAACTTATGTCCCCTCCTGACTGACCCTTCAGCTAAGGGGAACAGCTGCTCCCTATCCACCCTGTCTATGCCCATCATAATCTAGTACACCTCGATCAGGTCGCCCCCCCCAGTCTTCTCTGCTCCAACACAAACAACCCAAGTCTATCCAACCTCTCTTCATAACTTAAATGTTTCATCCCAGGCAACATCCTGGTAAATCCCCTCTGCACCCCTCGAGTGCAATCACATCCTTCCTATAATGTGGCAACCAGAAGTGCACACAGTACTCCAGCTGAGGCCTCACCAAGGTTCTATACAACTCCAACATGATCTCCCTACTTTTGTAATCTATGCTTCGATTGATAAAGGCAAGTGTCCCATATGCCTTTTTCATCACCCCACTAACATGCCCCTCTGGCTTCAGAGATCTATGGACACGCCAAGGTCCCTTTGTTCCTCAGAATTTCCTAGTGTCATGCCATTCATTGAATACTTATCTCCCTGGTATAGACTTGTAGAGTCTTGTAGACTCCTTGTGTCATCCTCGCCACTTGCCTTCCCACATATTTTTGTGTCATCTGCAAACTTTGCGATAGTACATTCACTTCCCTCATCTAAGTCATTAATATATATTGTAAATAATTGAGGCCTCAGCACTGATCCCTGTGGCACTCCACTAGTTACAGGTTGCCATCCCAAAAATGCTCCCTTTATCTCAACTATCTGTCTTCTGTCAGTTAGGCAATCCTCTATCCATGCTAATATACTACCCACAACACCATGGGCTCTTATCTTATTAAATAGCCTTATGCACGGTACCTTATCGAATGCCTTTTGGAAGACCGATTTTATTATGTCTACTGATTCCCCTTTATCTATCCTGCTTGTTACCCCCTCAAAGAATTCTAATAAATTTGTTAGGTATAATTTCCCCTTCATGAAGCCATGCTGACTCTGCTTGATTATATTAACCATTTCTAAATGCTCTGGTATTACATCCTTTATAATAGGCTCCAATACTTTCCCAATGACGGATGGTCTATAGTTACCTTTTTTTTGTCTCCTTCCATTTTTGAATAAGGGTGTTACATTGGCCTTTCTCCAATCCTCTGGGACTTTTTCAGAATCTAGGGACTCTTTGAAGATTACTACCAGTGCATCCACTATCTCTGCAGCTACTTCCTTTAATATCCCTAGGATGCAACCCATCAGGTCCAGTGGACTTAATGGCCTTTTGCCCCATTAGTTTCCCAAGTACTTTTTCTCTAGTGATAGTTATTGTATTTATTTCCTCCCTCCCTATTTTGCCCCTTGATTATTTAGTATTTTTGGAATGCTATTCATATCTTCTACCATGAAGACTGAAGCAAATTATTTATTCAACTCCATTTCCTGGTTCCCCATTATTATTTCCCCAGCATCATTCTGTAAAGGGTCTATGTTCATTTTGGCCTCTCTCTTCCTTTTTATATATTTAAAGAAGCTCTTACTGTCTGTTTTTATATTACTTGCTAGCTTACCTTCAAAGTTTATTTTCTCCCTCTTTACACGCCCTCATTATCTTCTGATTTATTCTCTATCGTACAGTATATTTACTGTCAGGGGATCTATAGTCTACTCCCACCAGTGTCTTCTTCTCTTTGTTATTTCTTACAGTAACTGTGACATGACTGAGTCCAGAGGCTTGTCACCTGACTCAGACTCAGCAACGTTCTGGCCTCCAGCAGTTCTTCGAGTGGCAGGGACCTGGGAAGTCCCTGCCCCCACCTGCTGTGGATCACAAAGTGCGATGTGCTCACTAGATTGTGATCCTGAGGCTACTCTAAAGCTAGGTCCCACCGAGGTGTGTGTCTCTGCGCTGGTGGAGGGTGTGGATGAGTGCTGCAATGGGACTTCAGGGAGGGTGCCTTCAGATTCCTCTTCAGAGGATTCTTTGGGGCTTCATTGGAGGCCCTGGGTCATGGACTTTGTTGGCAGATGTGCCGGCAAAAGCGAGGGGAGATAATTAGTGCATGGCAGTGGCCTGTGAAAGAGGACAAATCACTCACAGCATGGTCGTCTGATGGATGTTGCCCTGCTAGATCCTCCCTTGGTAGAGCAATGCCGACCTCACCATTACCACAGGAGCAGTCCCGGTCATCGCCGGCCAGCTGGATGGCTCTGTTTTCGAATTCTGTCAAAACTTTGATTTCCGGCATCCCTTCACCTGTTTGCAGCCTTTCCTTCCTGTTGTGAGCCAGTTTGTCCTGCATGGATAGAGGTGTAGAGAGTATCAGGATGCCTGCTGGACCAGGTGATATGTATGCCTGGCCTGTATGGGTGGTGAGTGGTCCGATGGATGGGATGAGGACAATGACTGTGTGTGTGAAAGAGTGAAAGGTGATGTCCCTTGCACTGGCAGTGAGTGAGGGCCCTGTGGATGTGTGATGGGTTTGTGAGTGTGTGAGTTGGGAGTGATGAAAAGAGTGATTTACCCTGGCGGAACGGAGGAGGTCATTCATCCTGTAGTGGCACTGGGTGGCTGTCCTCCTCTGCAGGGTGTTTGCGTTGACCACCGCTGTCACTGGCCCCAAGCCAGATTAGTCACATTGTTGCCCATCCTGCGACCAGAGCAGGGTACAGCATATCCCAGTGGGTCTCCACGGCATCCAGCAGTTGAGGGACCCGTTGTTGAAGCGGGGGAGCTGCAGACCTTTTTCCTCTGCTGGCCATGTCCCCCCAAGCAGTGGTGGTGAGCTGGTGTCAATGAATGCTTTGTTGGCGGCTGCCTTCTAAAGATGGCAGCCGGCATGATGCAACAGCTTGGTGATGGTGAGCGGGCGGGCGAATGAAATCCTGTTCGCCATGGAAACGGCGTGTTTCACGGGAGTGAATAAATAATAAGGCAGGCTCGGGATAATACAATGGTTTGGGTCAGGAATACACTGCCTGGAAGTGTGGCGGAAGCAGGTTCAATCACGGCATTCAAGAGGACATTAAATGATTAATTGAATAGAAACAATGTGCAGGGGTACGGGGAAAAAGCAGGAGAATGGCACTAAGTCAGGATGCTCACTTGGAGATCCCAGTGCAGAAACAATGGGCCGAATGGCTTCCTTCTGCGCCATAACAATTCTATGGTTCTCTGAATTCGTTTTTGCCTCCATGCAGTTCCATCATTCATTTAAATATCTTTTTACTTTTGTTCATTATTCATTTGTGGGATGTGGGCATTGCTGGCTAGGCCAGCATTTATTGCCATCCCTAATTGCCCTTGAGAAGGTAGTGGTGAGCTGCCTTCTTGAACCACTGCAGTCCATGTGGTGTAGGTACACCCACACTGCTGTGAGGGAGGGAGTTCCAGGATTTTGACCCAGGGACAGTGAAGAAACAGCGATATATTTCCAAGTCAGGATGGTGAGTGGCTTGGAGGTGAATTTGCAGATGGTGGTGTTCCCATGTGACTGCTGCCCTTGACCTTCTAGATGCTAGTTGTACTAACTGAAGGTATAGCACCTCCTGCTGTCTATCAGGGGTCACGTGATATTCTGGGAGGCTCCAACCAATGAGCCCTAACTGCGGGCAATCCGGGGGGTGGGTCTTCCTGATGAGAGTCCTGATCGAGCATGTAGCACCTGAAAAGATCTCTGCAGTAAAGTTCATCTGTTTCTTGTTGAAGCCTTTTTGCTCTGTCCAGTCATTACATTTGGCAACGAGGGTAAAATAGCTCCGATGCTGCACCTCGCCTTGTTACCGTGAGTACATCGAGTCTTAAGAAAAATAAAAGACTACTCACCAGTCATGCAACTCTTCAGCAGAATCGATCCTTATGGTGAGACTATGAAAGACTTAAGCCAGTATGGCGAGCACCTCAGATTTTATTTCGTAGCGAATGAAATTACCGTGGAGAAAAAGCAGAAAGTCATCCTTTTGAGTGTGTATGGCAGTAAGGCACACAATCTCATTCACAACCCGATGGGCCCAAGCGCACCCAATTCTTAGTCCGATAATGAATTAGTGGACCTCGTGAAAATGAACTTCTAGCTGAAGCCATCCGTGATAATGCAGCATTTTAAGTTTAATTCCAGAGTTAGAGCCCCGGGAGAGTCCATCGCAACCTATGTAGTGAACTTTAAGCAGATGACAGAACACTCTGACTTCGGGGACACATTAAATGATATGCTATGGGACCGATTAATTAGTGGAATTCAGGACGACGCCATACAGCACTGTTTACTCGCTGAGGTCCACATTCACTTTAAGCGCACCCTTGGAATCTCTCTTGCCATGGAAAGTGCTGCGAGAGACTCGCAGGCTTTGCAACACACACAACATGGCGCCGTTCTTCATGTGGGGCAGGAACCTACTGCCTGGTGTGGCACAAAAACCAGACCCAGGGCATCGAAGTGAGATGCAATGTCCAATGTCAGAAACATGAAAAGGCCAAGTAGCATCGCTTCAGCAGCGACTCAAAGATTAAGTTATAGATGTGGGGGTGACCACGGACTGGACACCTGTAAATTCAAGGAGGCAGAATGCCATTACTGCCATAAGAAAGGCCATGTAGTAAGGCAATGCAGGGCAATGTCGAAACAACCCATAAAGCAGCAAACCAACATGACTGAATTAAAAAGTACAGCAGAACTTGAAGCTGCTGACACTGATATTTATTCCCTGTCACCGCTATAAAAACCGAACCTATCACTGTCACAATCCAAGTCAATGAGAAGCCACTAATAATGAAGGTGGATATGGGTGCCTCAACTACAGTGGTGGGAGAGCACACATTTGAATACCTAAATGAAGGTAAACAGCCAATAACAACACAAACACAAAAAAAAATACTGGAAAAACTCAACAGGTCTGATAGCATCTGTGGAGAGAAAGACAGAATTAACATTTTGAGCCCATATGACTCTTCTTCAGAGCTAAAGGGAAGTAGAAAAGTGGTGAAATATATACTGTTTAAGGGGGGGTGGAATAGGTGAATCTGGACCTGAGAAACTTTATCAATTTTGCTTCCAATTTCCACACCTCCATCACTTACACATGGTCCATCTCTGACACTTCCTTTCCCTTCCTTGACCCCTCTGTCTCAATTTCTGGTGATAGACTGTCCACCAATATTCATTACAAGCCCACCAACTCCCACAGCTACCTCAACTACAGATCCTCACACCCTTCTTCCTGTAAGGACTCCATCCCATTCCCTCAGTTCCTTCGCCTCTGTCACATCTGTCCCAATGATGCCACTTTCAAAAACAGTGCTTCTGACATGTCTTCCTTCTTCCTTAACCGAGGTTTCCCACCCACGGTGGTTGACAGGGCCCTCAACCGTGTCCAACCCATCTCCCACGCTTCTGCCCTCACACCTTCCTCTCCCTCCCAGAACAATAATAGGGTCCCCCCCGTCCTCACTTTTCACCTCACCAGCCTCTGCAATCAAAGGATCACCCTCCGCCATTTCCACCAATCCCAGCATAATGCCACCACCAAACACATCTTCCCTTCACCCCCACTGTCAGCATTCCGTAGGGACCGTTCCCTCTGGGACAGCCTGGTCCACTCCTCTACCATCCCCAACACCTCAACCCCCTCCCACGGCACCTTCCCATACAATCGCAGAAGGTGCAACACCTGCCCCTTTACTTCCTCCCTCACCACCGTCCAAGGGCCCAAACACTCCTTTCAAGTGAAGCAGCATTTCACTTGCACTTCCCTCAATTTGGTCTACTGCATTCGCTGCTCCCAATGCGGTCTCCGCTACATTAGAGAGATCAAAGGCAGACTGGGTGGCCGCTTTGTGGAACACCTTCGGTCTGCCCGCAAGCTTGACCCAGACCTTCCTGTCACTTGCTATTTCAACACACCATCCTGCTCTCATGCCCATATGTCCGTCCTTGGCCTGCTGCATTGTTCCAGTGAAGCTCAACGCAAACTGGAGGAACAGCACCTCATCTTCCGACTAGGCACTTTACAGCCTTCCGGACTTACCATTGAGTTCAACAACTTCAGATCATGAACTCTCTCCTCTATCCCCACCCCTTTTTGATCCCCCTGCCCCCAACCCCCACCCCCGTTTTTCTATATTCATTATTATTTTTTAATATTCATTTATTTTTTAATTTTTTCCCACTTACTTTCATTATTATCATTTTTAAAATTTACTTCCATTTTTATTCATTGTTTTATCCCCAGCTTTTAGCCTTTTCGATCTTTTTTTCCCACCACCGTCCCTTTCCCCCAACCCACCCCCACTAGGGCCATCTGTCACTATCCAGAGCGCTTACCCTGGTCCTGCCACTATCACATTCTGCTTTCCATTCTTAATGTTACCATTAGTACCTTCTTTAGCCAGTACCACCACTATTAACAACCCTTTGACTTTTTGATTATGACATCTTTTGCAATCTCTCCTTTGCCTCCACCTATTGCTGGCTTTCTACCCAGCTTCACCTATTCCACCCCGCTTAAACAGTATATATTTCACCACATTTCTACTTCCCTTTTTTGTTTTTGTTTCAGATTTCCAGCATCCGCAGTATTTTGCCTTTATCTTAGTTAGCCAATAAGCCTGGAGCCAACAACAGCTAATTTGAAGACATACACTGGAGCATCTATCAGGTAAAGGGTATCACCACAGTACCTTTGCCTTACAGGCAATAGACAATCCAGCTGCCTGTGATAATAGTGACAGGAGAAGGACCCAGATTTTTAGGCCGAGAATGGTTGCGGAAGACGAAGCTTGACTGGTCTGAGATATTTCACCTGAAAACAGGAGGAGTTCCTGTACTGCTAAGGAAATACGATGTGGTTTTTCAGGACGAATTAAGAAAGTTAAAAGGCTTGCAGGCCAAGATATACGTGGATCCTCAGGCAACATCACGTTTCTTTAAGGCCAGACCTGTGCCTTATGCATTGAAGGAGAAGGTGGATGCAGAACTGTGCCGGTTGGAAAAGCTGGGCATCATCTAACCTGTCCAATTCACGGAATGGGCGGCACCTATAGTTCCAGTGGTTAAGTGTAGTAATCTGACACATAATATATCTTTAAGACATGCATTATAATGTAAGGCCACGTGATCATTAATACTCAACAGCAAAGTAGCATGGGCTACCCTGTGTGAGAGAGTCTTGGGTTAGAAACTGATGAGTAAAGACAGAGTTTTGAGTTGTGAGCACACAACTGTAGTTGAGTTTAGTTTGTAAATAAACAGCATGTGTTTATTCTAACAACGATCTCCGCATGTTCTCTGTCTCTGTACCAACTCAGTCACCCCGAAACAAGCGTGCAACCTGGATCCTTTAGCCCCAACAAACCAAGGGCACTGGATCCAACAAACTGACAACGAGAGTAAAAGCATAAAAAACCATGAAAAGAAATGAGGTAAAAAGCGAGGAAGAACAAAGGAATTCAGAAGAACCGAAATCGGTACCTTGCACCGTAGTCGTAAGTAAAAGAAAATTTCCTTCTGAGCATCGTAGTAATCCCCTCAGAGCATGCTGCAATTTGGAAGAGTGGAGTCTTTTGATCCAATCTCAGATGACTGGTTTATGTTGAACGCCTTGCGTTCTTCTTCCAGACGAACGATATTGCAGGGGAGGAGAAGAGGCATGCGTTCCTCTGTCCATGTGGAGTAAGATATACAGACTAATTCAAAACCTGTTGGCGCCCAGTGCCCCAGACTCAAAAAGTTTTGATGATTTAGTGAACCTCATAAAGAATCATAACTAGCCCAAGCCATCAGTGATGATGCAACGGTTCAAATTTAACTCAAGGAATAGAACCGAAGGGGAGACAATTGCTTGTTATGTGGCAAATCTGAAGCAGTTAACTGAATATGGTGAGTTTGGTACATCTATCAACAATATGCTTAGAGATTGTTTGGTGTGCAGTATATAAAAAAATGTGATTCAGAAGAATCGAATTTAAAAAAATTTAGATTTTCAGAGACATTGGAAATCGCTCTGGCGATGGAAGGTGCGGTGCGAGACTCAGAAGCCATACGAGGAGCGCAAAATGGCGTCATCCTCCACGTTGGGCGGGAAACCTGAACCAAAAAGAGCGCGAAAGTGCAGAGCTTAGTTCTGAAGCGGGAAACAGCCACCGCTGGCAGACAAATTAAAAGGGATAATTTAGCAACAAAAACTTGGCCTAATAGTAACAGAGGTGGAAGCAAACCACCCTGTAATGAATCACAGTTTAAAAAGATCGAATGTTTCTTCTGCCATCGAGATGGACACCTCATGAGACATTGTAAAGATAGAATCAGGTAGATTTTCAGACAAAAGCAAAAACACAATGAGGTAAACAGCGTTGAAAAGCTTGAAGTAATAGATGCTGATATCTATTAGCTACATAATTTAAAGATAGGAAAAACAGAGCCTATTTATGTCATCATGAGAGTGAATGAGAAGCCTATTAGAATGGAGCTGGATACTGGTGCAGCCACTATGGTGATTGGTGAGCATACTTTTAAATACCTGAATCATGGAGAACATAAGCTGAATTCAGAGGAAACTGATACCAAATTAAAAACTTACACAGGAAACAACATACAAATCAAGGGCATATGTAAACTTACAGAACACTATGGAGGTCAAAAAATGAATTTACCCTTGATGGTAGTAGCAGCCAGGGATCTAGTCTCCTTGGATGAAACTGGCTGAAAGAAATTAAATTGGAATGGACTGAAATCTTCCAACTGAGAACTAATGGGCTATCAGAGCTATTACAAAAATATGCCTCAGTTTTCAAGGAGGAACTTGGAAAAATTGAGGGGCTACAAGCAAAAATTCATGTAGATCCAGAGACAACACCAAGATTCATGAAGGCAAGACCAGTACCTTATGCAATGCGGGGTAAGGTAGACGTCGAACTGGACAGATTAGAAAAACTGGGAGCGATACAACCAGTGCAATTTTCAGAGTGTGCAGCACCAATTGCATCTGTTCTCAAGCCTGACCAAAGGATTAGAATATGTGGGGACTACAAATTAACAGTCAATTAAGAGGCAAAATTGGATAGGCACTCCATACCTAAAATTGAAGATTTATACGCTAAACTGGCAGGTAGAAAGTTTTACACGGAGGCAGCTAAGAGTCATACCTACCAACAATTGGAATTAGAGAAGGCGTCCCGGAAGTTTGTCACCATAAAAACACATAAGGGATTGTACCAAAATACCCCTTTATCATTTAGCACATCTTCTGTTTGTGCCATATTCCAAAGAACCATGGAAAGTTTATGACAGGGATTGCCCCATGTTGTAATTTATTTGGATGATGTTCTCGTGACTGGACTCACTGAAAAGGAGCATTTGATGAACTTGGGAGAAGTTCTGAAATGTTTTTCGCAGGTTGTAGTGAGACTGAAAAAGGATAAGTGCACATGCCAGGCAAAAGAGGTAACTTACCTAGGTCACAAGGTAGATTCACAAGGCCTACATCCAGATGAAGAAAAAGTGGAAGCCATTAGAGAAGCCCCAGAGCCAAGGAATACATCTGAACTGAAATTGTCGGGGATGATCTATTACTATGGATGCTGCTTGCCTAATTTGTTGACTGAACTGGCACCATTGCATTACTCGCTCAAGAAAAACCAGGGGTGGTCATGTGGTCAAACGCCACAAGCAGAAGCTTTCACAAAAGTGAAACAGCTGTTACAATCACCCACACTTCTAGAGCACTTTGACCGAAAGAAAGAGTTGATATTAACGTGTGATGCACCACCCTATGGAGTGGGAACAGTGCTTTCCGATCAAATGGATGATGGATCAGAATGACCTATGGGATATGTGTCGTGAACACTCAGTAGTGCAGAGAAAAAGTCCTCACAAATTGAAGAAGAGGGCCTGGCGATCATTTTCAGTGTTAAGAAGTTTAATTAATATGTACACAGTCGTTATTTTACTATCATAATGGACCACAAGCTATTATTAGGACTATTCAGTAAAGGCAAGGCTATACCCACTATAAACTCAACAAGGGTACAAAGATGGGCATTGATCTTAGCAGCATATGAGTATACTTTTATTCATAGAGCTGGAACTCAAACTGCAAACGCAGATGCACTCAGTCACTTACCCTTGCAAGTAAAGGATGAGGATGTTCCAATCTTCCTCAGGAATTTGCCTTGTTATTGAACTTCCTGGATTCATCACTGATATGTGCTAAACAAATTAAAGATTGGACAAATTGAGACCCATTCTTATCCAAAGTGAGAAATCAAGTTCTTCGTGGTTGTTCACAAACACAAGAATCTGATGAAATGAAACCGTATTTCCAGAGAAGATACAAGATAACCAGCTATGGTATTTTATTGTGGGGAGTTCATGTGGTTGTTCCTCCAAAAGGACTAAAACCGTTGTTATCTGAACTTGACAGTGCACATCCTGGAATTTACAGAATGAAGGCAATTACACAAAGCTATATTTGGTGGCCGGGAATAGATGGAGAAATAGAAAACTTAGTGAGAAGTTATGTGCAATGTCAACAAGTACAAAAATTACTCCCATTACACTCCTGGGAGTGGCCAAGAAGGCCATGGATACAAGTACACATCGGCTATGTGGGACCTTTTATGGGAACAATGTTTCTAATTATCATAGATGCTCATTCAAAATGGATGGACATATACAAAGTGAGATCACCCACATCTTCAGCAACAATAGATAAGCTATGACAAGTTTTGCTATAAATGGACTATCCATCCATTGCCTCTTGATGTTCAATGACATTACCATCACTGAATCCCCCACTATCAACATCCTGGGGGTTACCATTGATCAGAAACTGAACTGGACTAGCCATATAAATACTGTGGCTACAAGAGCAGATCAGAGGCTAGGAATCATGTGATGAGTAACTCACTTCCTGATTCCCCAAAGCCTGTCCACCATCTGCAAGGCACAAGTCAGGAGTGTGATGGAATATTCCCCGCTTGCCTGGATGAGTGCAGCTCCCACAACACTGAAGAAGCTGGACACCATCCAGGACAAAGTAGTCCACTTGATTGTTTATGGATGTGGTGCCATTCACTCCCTCCACCACTGACGCACAGTGGCAGCAGTGTGTACCATCTACAAGATACATTGCAGGAACTCACCAAGGCTCCTTCGACAGCACCTTCCAAACCCACGACCACTAGCACCTAGAAGGACAAGGGCAGCATATAGATGGGAACACCACCAGCTGGAAGTTCCCCTACAAGTCACTCACCATCCTGACTTGGAAATATATCACCATTCCTTCGCTGTCGCTGGGTCAAAATCCTGGAACTCCCTTCCTAACAGCACTAGAGGTGTACCTACACCACATGGACTGCAGCAGCTGTTCAAGAAGGCAGCTCACCACCACCTTCTCAAGGGCAACTAGGGATGGGCAATAAATGCTGGCCCAGCCTGCGAATCCCATATCCCGTGAATGAATTTTAAAAAGTGCTAGTATCAGTTAATGGAACAATTTTCACAAGTGCTGAATTTAACCAATTTACAAGCCTCAATGGTATTGTTCATATGAAAACATCTTCAAATTGACTCGCCAACAGAGCACTTCAGGCATTCAAATCTGGTATGAAGAAATTATCTGGAGATTCGATAGCGACTAAATTGGCACATTTACTTTTCCATTATAGAAACCATCCCTCATCGACAACCTGTGTCACATCTGTGGAATTGTTGATGAAGCACCATCTCCGGTCGAGACTGAGTCTAATTATGCCTAACTTGGGGTGTGGGGGGGAGGCGCGAAGGTAGAAAGAAGGCAGGAAAGTCAAAAAATGGGACATGAATGTCACGATTGGGACAGGACATTTAATGACATTTAATGTAGGAGAGAAGGTATTTGTTAAAAATTTTAGAGAAGGACCAGCATGGTTGTTCGGTGAAATAAGTGCTGTAATGGGACCTCTTTCCTACCACGTGAAAATCAAAGATCGAATAATAAGGAGACATGTGGATCACATAAGATGAGGAGTAACCAAATAGCCAGAAGTGATTCCACCAGTGTGCAAGACTGAATCAACATCTCTTGTTGAAAGAATTCAACCAAGTGCAAGTGTATTTGAAAGGCTGTCTGTTCCTGAAAGAGTCGAAGAAACAGACTTACAGGTACCTACTGTAGAACCAGATACTCAGAGGACTTTAGTAAGAGGGGGTTCCTAATCAAACTTCAGAAGCTGTGGAGCTGAGACGTTCTATGTGCATAAGGAAACCCCCATCGACTTTGTAAATAATTGATCTGTGTAAACAACTTGATATGTTGAAAAATTGTAAATTATATTTTTTTAGTAAAGTGGGAGGGATGCAGTAATCTGATATGTAATATACCTTTAAGACAAGTATTGTAATGTAAGGTCACATGATCTTAATACCCAATAGCAGAGTAGCGTGAGCTACCTCTTTGAGATAGAGTCTTGAGTTAGACATGGTGAGTGAAGACAGGGTTTTAAGTTGTAAGCACACAAGTGTAGCTGCTGAGTTTAGTTTGTAAGTAAACAGTATGTTTATTCTAACAACGATCTCTGGAAGTTCTTTGTCTCTGTACCAACTCAGTCACCATGAAACAAGTATGCAACCTGGATCCTTCAGTCCCAACAAACCAAGGGCACTGGATCCAACATTAAGCCTGACCAACCCATCCGCATCTCCGGGGATTATAAATTGACCGTAAATAAGGCGGCGAAGCTAGACAAGTACCCAATTCCAAGGATAGATGACTTATATACAAAGCTGGTGGAGGCAAGTCCTCTACAAAATTGGGTATAACCCATGCCTACCAACAATTAGAAGTGGATAGCACATCAAGAGAATACATGACTATTAACACACAAGGGCCTTTATCAGTACACTTGACTACACTTTGGAGTATGGTCTGCATGCGCTATCTTCCAGAGGACAATGGAGAGTCTTTTGCAAGGAATTCCCAAGTGGTAATACCTACATGATGTTCTGATCATAGGGTCAACTGAGACGGAACACTTGGCCAACCTGGAGGAGGTGCTGAGGAGATCATGGAAGTCGGTGTGTGGTTAAGGAAAGAAAAATGCACATTTCAAGCACCAGAAGTTACTTACCTGGGTCACAGGGTGGATACCATGGATCTCCATCTGGTAAAAGAGAAAGTTCAGGCAATAAAAGATGCACCCTCTCTATCCAACGTAACCAAACTCAAGTCTTTCCTGAGTATGAACAACTACTATAGCCGCTTCTTGCCTAACTTATCAACTGTGTTGGCACCATTACACTCGTTGTTAAAAAAGAATCATCGTTGGTCGTGGAATTCACAACAGGAAGAAACCTTTGTGAAAGTAAAGAAACTGTTGATATGGCCGTGTTTATTGGTACACTATGACCCATCGATAGAGTTTGTATTAACATGTGATGCCTCGCCTTATGGTGTAGGAGCCGTGTTATCACATAGAATGTAAAATGGATCAGAAAGGCCCATTGGCTATGTCTCGAGAACCCTCTCCCACAGCTAAAAAAGGTTATTCCCAGCTGGAAAAGGAAGATATCGGCGGTATTGGGGGTGAAAAAATTCCACCAGTACCTACATGGGTGACCTTTCACCATTGTGTCGACCATAAGTCATGAATAGGTTTATTCAGTGAGGATAAAGTCACTCCACCAATAGCGTCAGCAAGAATTCAACATTGGGCTCTGACATTATCTGCGTATGAGTATACTTTTATGTACCACCCTGGCTTACACATTGCGAATGCGGATGCATGCAATCGTCTCCTGTTACCAGATAGCATTGCACATACTCCTGTTTCACAAGAAGTTGTGCTATTACTGAATTTCGTGGATTCTTCATCTGAGTGTACGAAACAAATTAGAAATTGGACGAACAGAGATTGAATATTGTCGAAAGTCAGAAACTTTGTTTTGTAAGGAGGGTCAAATTCACCTGTATCTAAAGATTTGAGACCATTCCATGCCAGAAACATAGAGTTAAGCCGTCAAGAAGGAATTTTGTTGTGGAGATCAAGAATTGTTGTCCCATCACAAGGTGCAGAACCACTCTTGACAGAGCTTCACACCTTCACATCCTGGCATATCAAAGATGAAAATGCTTGTGCGAAGCTATGTCTGTTAGTCAAGCATTGACAGTGACATTGAAAGCTTGGTCAAGCACTGTCTCCAGTGTCAGCAACAACAGAAGTT
The DNA here is from genome assembly GCF_964194155.1 of Cetorhinus maximus. NCBI lineage: Eukaryota > Metazoa > Chordata > Chondrichthyes > Lamniformes > Cetorhinidae > Cetorhinus > Cetorhinus maximus. The sequence goes on along the minus strand of NC_135880.1, from coordinate 158,886,887 downwards.
GCCTATTTCGGCTCCCCTGCATCTGTGGGCATGGTCTGGATGACCCTGGGTTAAATTACATATTGATTATGCAGGACCATCCTTAGGTACCATGTTTTTGTTGATTGTAGATGCACATTCTAGATGAATGGGCGTATACAAAGTTAAATCGCCAACAACGAGTGCAACTATCAAGAAGCTGCATCAATGTTTTAACATACATGGCCTACCTGATCTTCTTGTTTCTGATAACGGTACAACCTTTACCAGCACATAGCTTCAGAAATTCATGGCCTGAATTTTCAGCATGGTGGGTGGGTGCAATCAGCTGGCCTGGGAGCTGTCGGGAGACAATCCACCGACTGCAATCAGCCCCCAACCGCGATTTTACACAGGTTGGCCAATTAACGGCCAGCCAGCGTGAAGCATACACTGAAAAGCTCAGCGCTGCCGTGGTGGGGGCGGGAGGAGGGCGGGTGACAACGCGGGCACGGGCGAGCACTGAAGAAAGCTCCCTGACGGCAGAGAGCTGCCTCAGGGAGCTGAAGACCCGAAACCCAGGAAATGAAGCTTTTAAAATTAGGAAAAAAAATGTCCAAGCATCACAATCAGGCACCTGAACATTTAGGCTATAAAAATACTGTCCACAGATTTCTATTTTTATTTTATTTAATAACGGAAATCTCATCCCGCCCTTGGGCAAGGTGTGATGAAAAATATAAAGGCCACTTGGCTGATTCACCTGCCCGCCAACTGTAAGATTGGGCAGGCTACATAAAATGGCAGGCAATTGCGCCGTTAATGGGCTTAATTGCCCTCTTAATTGTCGGCCGCCATGCTTCCGACTTTTGCAGGCCCGCCGACTGAAATATTGCGCAAGCATGGGATGACATCGGGGCGCTCATCCGACGTCATTTCGCACAATTTCAAACCCGATCGGGCTGCGCGTCCACCCGCCTGATCAGCGTTAAATTCAGCCCCATGAATCTGAATGGAATCAGACATATTAAAACAGCCCCTTACCGTCGCTCATTGAATGGCTTAACAGAGACAGCAGTGCAAACTTTTAAGTCTTGTATGAAAAAGTTACAGAAGAACCAAATGCCCATATAGAAAGATAGGTAATTTACAGCACAGAAGCAGACCATTGTACCTGTGCTTGCCAGGAACAGCCTATCCAGCCTAACCCCACTTTCCTGCTCTTGCTCCATTGCCCTGTCGGTAACAGCATTTCAAGTCAATATTCAAGTATCTTTTTAAATACAATGAGCATTTTGCCTCTACCACCTCTATGGGTGTGAGTTTCAGAAATGGATGGCATCAAAAACCTCTTTTGAAATCCAACACTGCAGTGAAATTAGGCAACAATATTATGCCGCTACTGTTATTCACTAGGAAAGTACCTGAAAATATGGCCATCGCTCAGTTACTTGCTTCTTGTATCTTGTAGGCATACATCGATAATCATATAGCTAATCTCTCTTCCAACCTGGAGGCAGAAGCTAGAGACAGAACATTGAAAAGAAGAAATTACCTTAGCTCTGACAGTGCTGTCCCTAATGTAGAGGTTAACTGTAAAGTTTCCTAGCAGCAAATTATATCACTGTGCAACAACCTCTGTGTTGATCTGGAGAATGTAGAAGCAGCTCCCTTGAGTCTTCTACTGGTAAGTGTGCCTTTACCGAGCAAATGCTTCTTGATTTCCTTCATCCCGATGAAGTACTTTAAAAGCAATTCCCATACCTTGTAAAGAAAATATCTGCTTAAGACTTTCCTTTCCAACACTTGCTAACCTTACTGTCTTTCCTTGCTGATATAGGTGGTTTAATGTTGGTGTAACATGGGATTCAAGCATACCAACTGCAAAAAGATTATAAAATCTTTTGCCACAAGAGCATCAGAAGCAATAGGAGCAGGAGTAGACCACAAGGCCCATCGAGCCGGGCATCAGATTCAACTGGCTTCAGGTCTTTATAAACAATAATGGAAAAATTTACAGAATCTCAGAAAAGCAAAGTGTTAATGGACCTTCCAAGCCAAATTTCCAGATCCAACAGGATACCGTTGAGACCTTAACTTCTGATCAGCCGGGTAGCAGAGTTCAATTTGTGGAACTTTGGATGCTGATTTCCTGTGACCACATTACCCAGATTATCTTGTCTTCCAGGCACAAAGGGGATCCTCCTCTTCATGGCCTCTCAAATTCAGGGATGCTGTCTGGGCAGTCTATGGGTCTCCAGCAGCTGTTCACCTGCTTTGCTGCTGCTTTCTGATTCTCTAGCACTGGCAGAGGCTTCGGCTGCCTGATTTGTGGCCTCAGATCCTCAACTATTCGGACCACCAGTCTCAAACTCATGCTCCAGCTCCTTGCTGCTGTCCTGCTCTACACTGCACCCCTCCCCCACTCCCCTCTCCACGAGACTTCTTGCTCTGCGCATTCTTCAGTCCTTGTTCCCGGCTCCAGCCTCTGCCCCCTCCTTCTTCAACCCATATCTGGACTCAGGCTCTATCCCCAGCCTTCCAAGGATTTTGCCTCTCGTTACAAGCGGGCCCACAAGGCTGACCGATTCCCCAGCCGGGCATCCTCTCAGGCCGGCAACCTCTGCTGGCGGAGTCCTAGTGCTCCAGCGGGCATGCTGCGCAGTGGATGGGGCCCGACATCAGGCCCCACTTCGAAGTCGAGAAGCTGAGGGCCCGCTCGCTTCCCCCATTACATTGGATTGGAATTTGTACAGGAAATGTCAGGAATTGAGAGCTTTCTCAATATCTTCATTTGTGAGGACAAACAATGGCTCCAGGAAATCTCCAATGCAATTTAACTGTGTGTCAGTGAGTGAGAGGGAAGATAGGATATGCCTAGAATAGCAAATAATTAGTTCCATAGTTGAAGGAGGCTTCCAGTTCCTTTTCCTTATTCTTATACTTTTCTCATAGGCAATTATATCCATGGTGGTCACCTCATAGTAAATGAAGGGTTTGTAACTGCTGGCTCTTTTTCAGTTTAGCTCAGTTACCTGATGTTATGTGCAAACATGTCATGGAAGCAGCAAAGTGGTCTTGAGATGCTCTAATGAACACAAATAGTGACAGAGCGTGTTCAGCCAGCTGAATATCAGTCATTGTTTATAAGCATGAAGAAACAGGAGAAGGTAATGCAGCCCCTTGAGCCTGTTCTGCCATTCAGTTTGATCATGGCTGATCTGTACCTCAATGTCAATGCGTCATGAAAATATTGCGTCCTCGGGGGTGAAGCTGAGTATCCGAGCAGAAGTTAAACAAGCTGATGCTACAAGTATCATTCTGCCAATCTGCTCATATCACAAAGACTCAGCTTGCATGTTGAAGCTGACAATTTGCCAACAATACATTGAACACAGGGTATAAACATTCATAAAAAGTATAAGTGGTATAAGCCTCTATCTTGCCTATTCCTCTCAGCACTGGCATCAGTTGCCAGAGCCCTTGCCCAGCAATAACTTTAAGCGAAGGATGTTTTTTTTTAGAGCCTGTGGCTCCAGACTCAATTTCCTCACCCTCCTCCAGGCCCAGACATCACACCTGTTGGAATAGGGAAGGAGAATTCACTGCATTATTTAGATGAGGACCAGGAGATAAAATGGGGCTGGGGATCAGGCTGAGCTCTCAATGGGAGTTTCCCTACTATATGCATCCTGGCCCCTCTCCCCCAGTTAAAATTGGGGCCATCCTTTTTAAACCATATTGTAATTGCCTTCTCAAAGGGCAATTAGGGATGGGCACCAACTCCTACATTGCATAGAAGAATAAAAAAAAACCTCAAGTACTGAATATAACCCTATTATACTGTAATTTAAAAAAAAATCATGGGATGTGGACATCGCTGGCTAGGCCAGCATTTATTGCCCATTCCTAATTGCCTTTGAGAGTCTGGTGGTGAGCTGCCTTCTTGAATCACTGAGTCGATGTTTTGTAGGAACACCCACAGTGCTATTAGGGTGGGAGTTCAAAGATTTTGACCCAGTGGCAGTGAAGGAATGGTGATATAGTTCCGAGTCAGGACGGTGAGTGGCTTGGAGGGGAACTTGCAGGTGGTGGTGTTCCCATGCATCTGCTGCCCTTGACCATCAAGGTAGTGTTGTAGTAAAAATGACCACTCTTGAATCTGAGATTCAAGCAAGCAAAGGTTTATTTCAAGCACTAGCAAGGGAGAAAGAGAACCTCAGCCAGCCAAGGACCCTCTCTCCAAGCTCCAGGTTTACATCACATATTTATTGTCTTATCTTCCTACTTTTCATTATTATTTTTCTCCTTAATTTCTTAACTATTCTATCGACAAATGTTCCCATTACCTCAACCCTCAGCCTTGGGTATGGCTTTCAGTTCTCCCTTATCTTCTTCTTCTGTATAACAATGAATAGGCTGTTTATACAGGCTGTTAATGAAGTACTGGCTAACTGCTAAGCCATATGCCCATAGTCACTTTGGGCAAGTATCCCATCATGCCAAGAAAGAGTTCACTAGTCCATTCTAAAGCTATTCATGCACATTTTAAAATAAACAAATATGAGATCATTTCAGTTATCCCGGTGCAGTCCCTCCTTTTGGACTCCTGGTCAGGCACTACCTGGCCCAGGTAAGACATTCCCGAGACCTTCCACCCACCCTGTAGTTCCAGAGGTCCTCCTAGGGTCCGGCTGGCTTTGGTTCTGTTATTCTACTGATTTCAGACAGCTTCGCCAAATACTAATGACCTTGGCTAAGCCAGAACCACACCTCACTAGATAGCAAACTCCTCATAACTGTGCCTGACTTTCATATTTCCCTGGGAGGGGAGCGCTAGTTGTGACGGATACTGGGGTATATCCTTTATTAACCAACATTACCATCTGAACCGCTTGGGATACCATCAGTCTCTGTTAACAGCAAATACAGAGGGCAGACTTGTCCCAGATTTGCACTAAGTATTGTAGCAGGCGGGTAAAATGATGGCTTCTCAAGCTGTATTATCCCAAACCCGCCACATTAATTATACATTCCCAGGAAACACGTTGTTTCCATGGCGGACAGGCTCTCATTTGCCCGCCATGCCATTACCTTGCCGCTTCATCATGCCAGATGCCACATTTAAATTGCAGCCACACACACACTTCTCCGTGCTCCCAGCCCAGGACTGCTGCACGGAACTCAGGATGGCCCCGAAAGGCAAAAGTACTGCGGCCCCGCACTTCAGTGACACGTCCCTCGAGCGCCTTTTGAATGTGTGGAGGCTCACCATGATGATCTCTATCCCCACTCTGGCCTCCGGATAGGCAGCTGCATCACCAATCCAACATGGGAGGTGGTGCAGTGATGGTCAGCGCTGCAAAAGAGGACAGCCACCCAGTGCCGCTACAGGATGAATTGTCTCATCCGTTCCGTCAGGGTAACTCACTCTTCTCATCACTTTCAACTCATACTCTCACAAACCCATCACACATCCACAGGGATCACACACTTCAAGGGACAAAACCACTAACTCGCACATACACCTTCACATCTCCATCAGGCTCATATCCTATAGAGCTTGCGTCCTCATCCCGTCCATGGCTTCGCTCACCACACAAACATTATAAAGAATGCCATGTGACTCTCTCCATCTGTTTTCATGCAGGAGAAGCCTGTTCACAGCGGGGAGAGGTCCCAGACCTGGGGTGGAATGGCCCACATCAGGCCTCTCACTCACTTTCAGGAGCGTGCCATCGCACTGACTGGTGAGGATGTGGAATGTGCCTGCAATGATGGTGAGGTCGGCGGTGAACACCAACGTGAGGATCCTGCACCACATCATCCCTCTCTCAATGAGACTGTGAGTGCTCTCTCTCCTGCTTTTGACTCTGCTGCCATGCACTAATTATCTCTACTTTGGTTCATAGGGAGCTCTGCCAAGTGACCGATGCCCTCAGCCAGCCCATCCCTCAGCTCCATTCAGGTCCTCACCTCCAGCCAAGAGGGCACCTCCATTGAAGAGCTGGAAATAAGTAGCCTTGAAGACCTGTCACTGTGCTTACCCACCCCCTGCACCAGCACAAAGACACACACCTCAGAAGGACCTAGATCTAGAGCAGCCTCAGGTTCACAATTTGGTGGTTACTGCAGGGACACATATCCGCAGCAGGAAGAGGCAAGTTCGGCCGAGATCCCCAGCACTCGGAGGACTGCTGGAGAAGAGGCATCTGTGAGGTCCGAGTCAGATGATGAGCCTCTCGATTTGACCTTCCAACTCATCCTGGAGAACCAGTAGAAGGCGTTGGAACATCACATAGAGCTGTTGGAAGCCCTCAACAGAGTGTCATGTGAGTCAGAGGACTGCGTCCACCTGCTGTCTGATGAAGCGGTGCCCACATGTGCGTGTTTGGAGGTCTCCATGGGGAGGATAGCAGACGCCATGGAGACCCTGGTCCAGCAGAACGTGGAGATGTGCGCAGACCTGCACTCCATCACGGGAGCCATTGGTGAGTTCCTGCAGTGGCGAGATGGAAACGGGGCACCTCAACATCCTTCCAGGTGCTCTTACCCCTCAAGGGGTCAGGCCAGGGCCCCTGGACACTCGAAGGAAGGAGGAGCATAACTGGACACCCCTGGGTCATCCACTCAGTAATCTCAGAGGTGGTCCTCACCCTCTGAGTTCCCTTTGCCTGTGAGCCCATCAACCTCGTCCTCTGTCAAAGCATAGGGAGCAGCCGGCCAACGAATGATTGTGGAGGGAAAAGTGTGTGTGTGGCAGGGCCTATCAGAGCCTCGTCCAAGCATTCTCCCAAGCACATGGCTCCTTCACATATCATACTCACCTCGCTGTCCTGAGCATTTTCAATGCTGCTTGCTGGGGTTCCCTTTCAGTTGTCCATCTGAGCTGACCTGCATCTCTGCCAACTCACTCCCATGCAGCACCTGATCTCGCCCACCAAGACACTCGTTTCACTTTTGATTTAGACAGCATGGTCTTGATTCAGTTTTTCATAAGCTCCCCCATCTTTTCCCCTTCCCCAGTCACCCATTTCTTTTCTCCCATTACTGTTGTCCCCCCTGGTATGACCTTACACCGCCCCTCCGTGACCTACCAGCCACAACCCTTTTCCTTCAGGGATGTCCAGGTGAACGTGTACATTCCCTTCCTTCCTGAAAGCCCCACCCCCATGCACTTCTCAGACCTCTTCCTTCCCACCCCAAGGGTCGGTGTCTGCCTCCAAGTCCCCATCAACCACTCTCGCCATCCCTTCTACAGCTACCATCAAACCCTCACCTTCCCACCCTACAGCCTCACTCTGCCCTCGGCCATTCTCACCATTCCCTCTTCCACACCACCCTCAGTTCATTCCCCAGGAGGCAGTCATGGACTCATCAGAGTCCTCCCTTGCACATTCACCTGGTCATCCCCCCTTCCAGACCCCTTGCCCCCTTTGGACCCCTTTCCCGCTCCAGACCCTTTCCCCCCTTGTAACTCCTTCCCCCCTTGGAACGCCCATCCCCCACCCCAGACTCCCACCCACCTTGGATCTCCCCACCCGCTTACTCCTTCCCCCTTCCTGACTCCTTCAGACACCTTACTTCTTCCCCCAGCCTTACTTCTTTCTCCATTCTTAGTCCTACCCCCTTCCTGGCTCCTTCCTCCTCTCTTACTTCTTCCTTCAGACTTACTCCCTCCCCTCTCCGTACTCCTTCTTCCCCCCAGACTCTCTCCCCTCTCTGCACTCCTTCCACCCCACAGACCCTCCCTTCTCCACACTCTTTCCCCCTTCAAACTCCTTCCTTTACAGCTTCCACCTCCTTACACCTACCTCCCCAGTTACCATCTTTTCCCGTTACCCCCTCCTACTCTGTAATCCCTGCCCCGTCCCAGCCTCTCCACTAATGCCTTCATTCCCCCTCCCAACCTTACCCCATCCTGACACCTTCATTCCCCACCCCCAAACTCACCCCATCCTGACACCTTCATTCCCCCCTCCCAACCTCACCCCATCCTGATACCTTCATTCCCCCCTCCCAACCTCACCCCATCCTGACAACGTCATTCCCCCCTTCCAACCTCACCCCATCCTGATACCTTCATTCCCCCCTCCCAACCTCACCCCATCCTGACACCTTCATTCCCCACTCCCTACCTCACCCGATCCTGACACCTCTTCCTCTCCCAGTCGATCCTCAACCTTCCTCTCCCACCCCCCTGGTACACCTTTCTATCCCAATCACAGCTGGACCTTGCTCTCCACCCCCTCGACCCTCAACTGTTATGAGCAGACCCTGAACAGTGACTTTTCACCTTCCGTGAGCTGCTTCATAGCAGAGCCATGTCCATGAGAATCTACCCAGCATGTCATGGATGTTTATCCAGGGTCCTGTTGCTGTCGGGCTCCAGCATCTTCTGCTCCTCAGGTGTCCGCGATCTAAGTCCTGACTTCTGCACATCACAGTTGTCAAGATGTGTTCTGCACTGGTGTGCAATCATGCCGATGTGGACAGATGATCCGGTGGGGCGGGCTGGCCTTATAATGATATGCAGATGTATTACATTGAGGTTCACGCTGTCCGATGGGCTGAGCAGATGATCACAAACTGGTTTCACGACGTTGTGAAACCAATTTTTGGCCTTCTTGCCATATTGTCCCCTCATACCTCCAAGCACGCCCAACACCAGTGGACACAGACAATTCTGGCAAGAGACTAAGCAACGGTACTGTAATAGATGCAACAGCCACTGCCATTCTCCCTATGTCCCACCAGTTATACTGCATTCTTGCCAAGTTGGCTTGATTTTTAGCTGAGTCTTCCCGTTTCCTAGTCTTCCCTGTGGCTAGGTTCACCTGCACCCTTCCCCTCATGATTGCTTGATGATTTTGTTCCATAAACCTCCTGGTAGTGGTTAGGACCCTTTCCACCGCTACCTGGGCCATCCTCCCTGGGGTGTTGTTGATATTTAATGCACTGCCCCACCATGGACTGAACACGTAACTAGTGAGGGCCCTGCCCGCAAGACGAAAGTCCTCCAGTGAAGGGGCCAGTGATCTGTAAGCAAAAGGTGTGGTTGTTGCCACACTCTAATCCTCCAAAAAGGAATCTTATCCTGTCCGTCAGAAAGCAGCACTGGATAGGGGAGGTTTAGGCTGACTTAAAGGCCGCTTCAAGGGGACTGCCTGGTCCCATAATGGCAGGAACGTTATTGATGGGTTTCAGGGTATTACAGGAGCAGATGATGTAATGCTGCGATTCAGTACAACATTCTCACGTTGTCATTAAAAGAGTGCTATCCGAGCCCAGGACCAGATATGCCCAGGATCCTACCTGGTATACCCACCCACTCTTTTCCACTCCCAGGAATTTGAATTTAGGTCCCCTCACCCAGCCCCCTCCCCCCCACCCCCCCCCCCCCCCCCCCGTTACGTTCCATTAGTGATGAGCATACTCATCAGAAATGTTATCGTGCCCTCCACTCTTTCTGCTACAAGTCATGCAATTACTCATTCCTGACTTTTTTCATGTAAATTGATAAGGTCTGATTTCTTCACAACTGATATATGTGCCGAGGTGCAGTACCAAACCTTTTATGTTCAATATTTGACCTAACATTACCTATCAGATCCTGAGCCACATGTCATATGCCCTTCCCTTAGCCTGTGAGTCAGTTGTTTTAATGATAACCTGGGATACTACTTTCAATCCTTCCATTACACCCTTCCCCTAAAATTGTATAGCTGTAGTTTTATTCCATTCTCTGGACTGTGAATCACTGTCTTCCTATGGTATCTTTGGCTACCCAGGAAACATAAGCGCTGTAACTTTTGTTTTGCCCAATCAGCCAACAAGGTCAGGGTGAAGTTGGTCAAATTGTAGGCTATCTCCAGGGTAACCATTGTAACTTTGTGTAATATTACTTGGGTCTCCCACTTCCAATTATCCCATTCGGGGGTGGTGACATGGTGGCTGAGCGCTTAGTGGGTTTCTAATATCCACAAGTTGGCAAATTAAGACATCTCACACCACTGCAACCAAGCCAATTAACAACATTTATACATTGCTCTTGACAATACTGTCCCTCCAACCATGGCTCCAAGACAAATGGAGGCAGATTAGTCTATCCCGCCTGTGTTGGACACTCTCACCCATGAATGCTGACCACAGATACCAGAATTGTTCCACGCCCAAGCTGGTGTCTTGCACTCCCTTTATGTTCACATTTCTAACCATGTCTTTAGTGTAAAAGGTCAGAGAAATGTTACCCGAGTCAGAATGTCCCCTTTTGATAATATAGCCTGAATGACACAATGGCTACCAGTAGTGACTCTACCGGAAATCAAAACTCTCTGTTTCCTTATCCATTCTCTGCTCCCTCCTTTAGGTAGCTGCACGTCCTGTCCTAGATGCAGACAGGTGGTTTTATTGATGTTCACAGTGGGCGCCTCCCAAGCTGCTGTTATTGTTAAGAGGGTGATTCCTGCTGCTGCTGTCCTCCAGGTTGCCATTGCTCTGAGAACTTGTCTGAAACAAAATAATTAAGTAAGCTTTTGGTTAGTTTCCTGCTGACAGAAACAGACTGTAAGATATAAGGTTTCACCTATGACCAGTGCTTCCTAAGATATATACATGTCATTAGTCATTATTATCTGGTAGGACCTTGCCATCGGTGGGCAACTCTCGGCCATTCCAGTGCCCCCTTAACCATTACATTATCCCTTATTTCTTGTAGGTCTTAGGGGAGCTGCATTCCCTCACTTCTTTCTCGATCTGCTACCTCCTGCTGCTGTCTCACATTGGACCTCAATTTCTTGAAGCTGGCTACACGCCACAATGAACGTTCTTATCCTATCTTTCAATGGCCCAGTATCTTCCCTTCTAGTGAATGCCTGTCATCGTGGTGTCAATCCTGTGGTCCTAATTGGTGTAACTCGCAGGTGCATTAATATAGTCAGGAATACATCCTTTTTCCAGCTCCCTTTTCCTGTATCCATCTTATTGTTGTTAAGTATTATTTCTCCTTACCCTTCGATTGTCTCAACCAAAGGTTCCTGATATTTTCACTTTTTTTTCTGACCATGATCATTTAAAATTCTCTTCAAGCCAGTTTCTCTATTACCTTGATTGTTTAAAAATGTTTTCTTACTTTTTAGGCCATATTAACCATTTCATGGAAATGGGTGGTCTCTGTCTCTCAATCTTTGCTTATCGCTCCCTGTATGATTCCAATGTCTCAAGTGCTGGCCAGATTATCAAATTCAGTTCTCTTAAAAAGTTAGTATGTTGTGTCCTTTTTCCCTGAATTTGTCTCCTACCTTTAATCATTTCTTCATAGCGTTTCACACATGCAACAGTTATCATCTTATCTTGTTCACTTTGTCTGCAGAGACTTTACAGTCCAATAAAATATTCTCATAATCACTTTAAAACAGAAGTCAAAATTTCTATTTGATTCCAGGCATTAACATGTTTGACTTCTTTGCCTTCTTTCCCTCAAACAACATTTTCTTTTCTCAAGAGTAACCACGAGATTGTGCCCAACCTTGCAGTATTTTGCGTTTATCTCAGGATTAGATTAGTTGCTTCAAAATTGCAATTTACGCTATCAAAATTAAAACTACCCCTTTCTCATGTGTGTGAATTTGTATCCAGATTAACAGTCCCACATGTTTATCAACACATATTCTTTATCTTAGATGATTGCTAAAAGTTTGATTCTCATTGGTAACAAATGGCCTACATAAGTCATTCATTTTTTTTTTTAAAGTAAAGTAAAATATCTAAACCGTGACTATGCTGTGGCATTGAAAATCTACACATAAATTCTTAGGTTCTTAAAGCTGCTAGAAATTTTGCTACGCTTGTGGTTACCCCTAAATAAAAGCACAAGTATCCATTCTGTTCGAAACAGAATAGATTCATCCTACGGCCTGAAAGCTGAAGCTGTTGATGCGAAAAGTTAACTCCCTGCTAGCCTGAAACCTGCTGGATCTTCCTCACAATATATTTGAATTGTGATTTTTGGCCAGAAATGTCACCTCAAACCTTATAACTTAAAACATTGGCTTGTTTAATTATGCTTTCCTTTGCCCCGACTCAGAATCCTCATTGTGAGGCGTTTTACTCAAAGTGCTGAAATGCTACACACAAATTACTAATTAAGGAAGAAAACACATTAAAGCTCACACACAAATTCTTCATGCATGTAAACACACACAAATATATAAAGATGTATGCATTTCCATTCTTATAACATTTATCTAAATAACTTAAAACTTTCATATGCTAAATGAAACTTCAAGTAGCAATGAGGGGAAAAGGGATCTTCGAGGCTTCCACCTACAGGGACAATCAAAACGACCGAAGCTCACGTTTCCTCTGCCCCCGAATGTCACTGCTCATTAAGCACCACCAAGGGTATCTCTCCCTTTCTCTCCCCAGAACAAAAAACTTTAGTGACTTACATCAATTTTTTTTTTCACCTTTTAAGTTATTTACCAAAAAATCAGTGAGTGAGCCTTCAGGTCCCCAGTCTAAACTTTTGTCTGCCATGGCTGATGTTACATTTATAGTTTGATTACTACTGGTTAGGAAATGGTCTTTCCCATTTTACCCTGTCAGTTCTCAATAGGAAATGGTCTTTCCCATTTTACCTTGCCGGTTCTCACTAGGAAATGGTCTACTCCGTTTTACCCTCTCGGTTAGGGAATGGTATGTTACTGTTTTACCCTGCTGGTACTCACTAGGAAACGGTCTTCCCCATTTTACCCTATGGCCATTTGTCACACCTTAGTTTACCCTGAGAACAATTACAATAGTCCCTTAACAAAAATAAAAGTACCTGGAAAAACTCAGCAGGTCTGGCAGCATCTGCGGAGAGAAGCACAGTTAACGTTTCAAGTCCGTATGACTCACCAACAGAACTAAGTAAAAATAGAAAAGAGGTGAAATATAAGCTGGTTTAAGAGGGTGGGTAGAGCTGGATAGAAGGCCAGTGATAGGTGAAGATAGCCAAAAGATGTCATAGACAAAAGGACAAAGAGGTGTTCAAGGTGGTGATATTATCTAAGGAATGTGCTAATTAAGGGTAGAAAGCAGGACAAGCAAGGTACAGATAGCCCTAGAGGGGCTGGGTTGGAGTGAAGGGAAGGGATCGAAATGGGCTAAAAAGTAGAGATAAAACAATGGATGGAAATACATTTAAAAATAATGGAAATAAGTAGGAAAAGAAAAATCTATATAAATTATTGGGAAAAAAAGGGGGGATCAGAAAGGGGGTGAGGATGGAGGAGAGAGTTCATGATCTAAAATTGTTGTTATTCAGTCCGGAAGGCTGTAAATGCCTAGTCAGAAGATGAGGTGCTGTTCCTCCAGTTTGCGTTGAGCTTCACTGGAACAATGCAGCAGGCCAAGGACAGATATGTGGGCATGAGAGCAGGGTGGAGAGTTGAAATGGCAAGCGACAGGGAGGCCTGGGTCATGCTTGCGGACAGACTGAAGGTGTTCTACAAAGTGGTCACCCAGTCTGCGTTTGGTCTCTCCAATTTAGAGGAAACCGCATTGGGAGCAGCGAATGCAGTGGACCAAATTGAGGGAAGTGCAAGTGAAATGCTGCTTCACTTGAAAGGAGTGTTTGGGCTCTTGGACGGTGAGGAGAGGGGAAGTAAAGGGGCAGGTGTTGCACCTTCTGCAGTTGCATGGGAAGGTGCTGTGGGAGGGGGTTGAGGTGTAGGGGGTGATGGAGGAGTGGACCAGGGTGTCCGGGAGGGAACGATCCCTGCGGAATGCCGCCGGTGGGGGTAAAGGGAAGATGTGTTTGGTGGTGGCATCATGCTGGAGTTGGCGGAAATGGCGGTGGATGATCCTTTGAATGCGGAGGCTGGTGGGGTGATAAGTGAGGACAAGGGGGACCTTATCGTGGTTCTGGGAGGGAGAGGAAGGTGTGATGGCGGATGTGCGGGAGATGGGCCGGACACAGTTGAGGGCCCTGTCAACTACCGTGGGTGGAAAACCTCGGTTAAGGAAGAAGGAAGACATGTCAGAGGAACTGTTTTTGAAAGTGGCATCATCAGAACAGATGCGACGGAGGCAAAGGAACTGAGAGAATGGGATGGAGTGCTTACAGGAAGCGGGGTGTGAGGAGCTGTAGTCGAGGTAGCTGTGGGAGTCGGTAGGCTTGTAATGAATATTGGTGGACAGTCTATCACCAGAAATTGAGACAGAGAGGTAAAGGATGGGAAGGGAAGTGTCAGAGATGGACCATATGAAAATGATGGAGGGGTGAAAATTGGAAGCAAAGTTAATAAATTTTTCCATTTTACCTGGAAAAATTTATTAATTTTGCTTCCAATTTCCACACCTTGGGGGTGGTATCCCTGATGCATACAGGCAGGCCCCAATTGATGTGCCTTTCTCCCCGTATTTCTCCCCTTTTTGAGAAAGCAACTTTAAAAACAGCCTTTGTGTTCTGGCCAGCCTGCTACTGCCCAGCAGTGGCAGTGGAGGCGAATTGAGGCCTTTAATTTCCATTTAACTGGGTAGTTAAGAGCCTCAATAGGTCTAAAAGTGGATGGCCTGGTGGGTGCCTTACCCAACCCGTATATTATGGTAAGGGCTTGGAGGTGGGTTGGAAGGAGGTGAGTTGGAAGGAGGTGGGTTGGTCATCTCACGTGGCCCCTGTTCCCCCATCAAAACATGCCCAATTTGGGGCTGTAAAATCCAGCTCAATGTTCGGGGGAAGGTTGTTGATGAAGCAGCTGAAGATGGTTGAGCCTGGGACTCTACCCTGAGGAACTCTAGAATAAATTTCCTGGACCGGAGATGATTGACCTCCAACAACCACAGCCATCTTCCTTTGTGTTGGGAATGACTCCAACCAGTGGAAATTTTTCCCCAAATCTCATTGATTTCAATTTTGCTCGGGCTCCTTGATGACATAGCTGGTCATATGCTGCCTTGATGTTAAGGGCAGTCAGTCTTACCTGACATCTCCATTAAAAAGAGCCCAGGTACTTTACCATAAATGACCTCTGTGTCAGTAGTGATTTAGACATTCATCTAATTATAGTAATATATAGCCTGGTTAATAACACATACCCAAGTGCTTACTGTAATTCACAGCAGTATTAATAACATTTGTGTTAACGCAATTTTAAAAAATAAGTAAAGTAGTAATAGTTGTTTGGCATACAGAACTTGAGTATGGCTGAAAAAAGAGATTTTTTGTTGAAGCTTTTCACCTTGCACTCATCAGGGCAATTCGCAAGAAAATGCCAATGTCAGGGGAAACAACATGTTTATACTGTATGAGAAGAGAGTGCTGACTGGTTGGCAAGTGGACTCTGATTGGTATAGGCATTGCCATGGATAATGCACCAGTTGATTGTGACTGACAATTAACTGCCAAGAATTTTCTTGAAATTTAAACCAGACAGCTGGACTTTGATTGGTCAAGACATTGCCCTGTGGAATGAACCAGTGAATGGCTGACACTTATTTTGTTTAGCTGGAAAAGCTGCAATATTGTACATGTTCTTTCTGTCTGCAAAGAACAGGGCTCAGTATATTAATATATGTAGCTTCCAGTACGTGCAAATGCAACACTGCAAGCCCAACTGACAGTCTTCAATTGGTTGCCAGCGTAATTCTTAGCACGCTGAGGAATATTTAGCAAATGCTGTCCAATTGCAGAATCACATCAAATGTTGGACACTGTATTTTGCATTTTGAAAGCACAGGCTGGTTGGATATAGTCTGTGCCTTGCCCGTTGTCAACAGCGGAAGGGACATGCTGTTTGATACGATCTGCCAGTCTTTGGGACTTACGGCCTACATACCTAGTATCACACTTGGACTGGCTTTCGCAAACATCTTTGTTGGGTTCCATGAGAAACATGTCTTCAATGGAATGAAACCCAACCTCCTACCCCCTGATATGTGGATGATACCTTTGCTATATTTAAATCCGCAGCTGTGTGAATAATTTCCTTGTATGTCTTAATGGGGTCCATCCTGTGCTCAAATTCACCGTTGAAATGGAGCAGTCAAGTTAATTCCCTTTTCTTGATGTACTAGTTGAGAAATCTGCCGGGAGTTCTCTACCATGGCCTACTGCAAGCCTATCTTCACCGGTCAGTACGAACACTGGGACTCTTACAGTTCCACACACCATAACATTGGCCTTACTGGCAACCTTGTAAATAGGGCCCGAGCCATTCGCTCACCATGCAAGCTAGATGCTGAAATAGGGCACTCAAAGATAACCTGCGGGATAATGGCTACCCTGATCAGATCATTTCATGCTGTATATCATGCCAACTCAAGAACAGGCCCAAGGCCATCACTTTTGGCCCTGAAAAGTGCCCAATCTACCTCAGATGACCCTGGTAGGGCAAGGCATCACAAAAATTTGAGCAACAGGTGAAGCTAGTTGTTTCACACTGCTACTATGAAGTAGCAACAGAGTGGTATTCACAGGATAATGCCGTCACACCATGGGACTCCTCCACTCTCTTGACTAGCCACCCACCATGGGACTACCCCGACAGGACTCCACCTCCACCACAGGGTTCCCCCCAGCCCCCAGGGAACTCCCCACACCCTGCTGACTACCCCCTCCCTAGAACATCGCTCCCAGGAATCCCTCCAACCCCCTCTGGGACACCCCCCCAAACCCCGAGTAGCCCCCAGGCACAGCCCATCTGACCCCTTTCAGCAAATCTGACTCCATGGAAGTTCAAGCCCTATGACACTGAAAATTTGAATCATACATTTTGTGCATTCTGTGCATGATTTTGTGTTCATTATACTCTTACAAAACCATATACTGTTTGTGTGCTAGAATCATTTGACGGCAATCTCTGGGATTTGGCAGGAACACAGAAGTATCGAGAATTCTACCTGCATGCCACATAAAATAAAGCACTTTGTGATGCTTTGGGAGGAGGTTTGTTCATTTGTCTTGCCCTGGGTGTGTATGGTTCAGGTCCATATTATTTAAGCTGCCAGTGAAGGGTCCTAGACCGCCTGCTGCATCTCCAATTGCAGACAGGGCGCATACATTACCTGCTCTAATTGGCATGCCCGCGTGTGCATTATGTGAAGGATTGCTCTATACCAGAGTGGAAGAATGCTGAGATTGCTTTCTAATGTAATTTCACTGTCCTAAAAATACCAGACCAAAAATGATTCTGCTCCTCAGTGAAATATGCCAGCAGGTGATTTTAGCACCTGAAATTTGCTGAATACTGAGCATTTTATTATTCCTGTAGAGACCATTAATGTTTAAAGCAAAATTTGAAATCCTTGTTATTTACTGAAAGAATGAGGTCATAAGGTTCCATGGTTAAAAACAAATGAATTTTACTATACAGGAATCAGGTAAAGCAAACACTACTTAATAAACTCTGGGTAGGATTTTCCACCCCCGCCCACCGCCAGGATCGTCAGATCCCGCTGAAAATCAATGTTTTGGCTGGGCCTCCAAATCTCCCACAATGGGTCCTGTCACAACAGGGCCAGAAAATCCTGGCTATTGTCTCAGGCACCTACTCACACTTAACATCAGAAAGCACAATAAACCCAACCACATATACTTTAGGCTAAACTCTTCAACCGAACATTCCCTTTTTCCACTATGAATCCCCCAGAATGTCTTTGGCTAATTATCAGGTTGTTGAAGGTTATCCACTGTCTTGGAACCAATTCCAATCTTTTCCACAGTGGTCTTGTAAGTTTTATGACTTATCACTCAAGACTGAACTTCACTTGCAATTCTTGCACAGTGACTTTGATAGAAACTTAGAAACACCCCCAGTTTCCAGTGACTCTATTCTCCTGGTCTACAGCTGTTCAACAGCTATTGGCAAATTCTTTTCTGCCAGCTTTTGAACTCGGATGCTTTCATCAACTTGGATGCTTTCAGCCCCAAACTCAAAGACCCTTTCACTTCTCGAAGCTGAACTGTTTGTCTCTGTCAGCAAAACATACAGATAAGCCCCATACAAAAGGACCATTCCCTGAAACTTATCTCCATAGCAAAGCGACATACATGGGATGTTCCAAACAGAAATTTACATTAATTAACTCTTAGTTTCAAAACAAAGCCACTGATTCTGACATCCACATGGATAATTTAAACTTCTAAAGAAGTCAGGGCAATTCTCTTCATACTTACCATCTACAGTTCCCCAGCTCAATGAAGACCACTGCCATTTTTTATGACTTTCACTCTCTTAATTCTGACCTCATAAGTACTGATGCAAATTCCTTGGGTAGCCTGGCATCTTCTGACCTCCAGAGTGTAGTGTTCACTGACTCAATTGTTGTGTTTGATTATGTGAGCCTGTTTACTATTGAAGTTCACTGTGTTTCATTGGTTAAGCCTGAGTATGCACTCAGAGAAAAGTAAACAAGCTGTAGAAAGAGCTGGAAGCCAGAGCTAAAAGCATATAGCAGGCATTTTAAAACACTATGAATAAAACCTGTTACACATGTAGAAACTAAAGTCATATCTACATTGCTCTGAGAGATATAAAATATACAACAGAGATTCAATTATCTTTCATTTAAAATTTTAATTCCTGAATTCTAACTGTTATTTCTCTAAAATATTAATATAAACCAGGAAGCTAGATAATTATGACAGCATCATTAAAATGAAAATTCCTTCTTTCACTGGATTTAGAGCCTATGGTTTGTCTCTAGAATATACTTGAAACTTTTCAATCACTCTTTTTGTCTTTATTCTTGTCTACAGTTTAGCAGGGTTTTTTTTGTCAAAAGTACAATAATAACCAATATAACCAAAAATTAGCTACTTAGCTAACTTAGTCCTTAAGACAGCCCAGCAGAAATTAAAAACTCCACCTCTATGTGTGCATTGCATATCCAGGAGCTCACCCTGATCATCTAGTTACTCTCAGCCCTGCAAGTTCAGGCAGCTGCAACCAAGCACTGCAAACAAATATCCCACACTTCAACCATCTTACAATCTCTGTGATATGGGCTTGAATCCAAGGCAGACCAACAGGATGAACATCTCTCTGCCACTTAGAAGGGCTCAGTGTGAAATGTGTTCAGATAACTTCAAACAAGTCGCTCGTAGATATGTGTTCTAAAGCAAAGAAAAAATGTCCATCGTTAGGCACTGGATTAACAATATCTGAGATAGAAAATAAGAGAATGATCTTTGGAGGTCAGGGATAATGTATGTTCCTGGGGCATAATAATATGAATTTTACTTTGCGTTCATCCGCAGACAGGGCTGAATTTTCTCGATCTCGATGTCCTCGACTTTGGGACCATTTCAGGAACCTGTCCTTACTGAAGGTCGGAGTGCATTGATTGTCAGAATTTTGCAGGAGGTGACCAGTAAGTGGGTCATCTTCGCGATATCCATCCAATGATACATGGTGGGTGCGATGAGGAGGCAGGAGTTAGAATTAGCGGGCCCCATTTAAGGAGCACACATAAGGACTCAAAGTGGATGTATCCAGAGAGAATCAGCCCTGAAGGAACAGGCTTTCAGGATAGGAACTTGGCAGTCCGTCATGGTAGACCAGCCCCAAGGTTCACTGACAACTCCTTGAAGATAATGATAGAGGTGGTTTGAGCCAGGAGGAACATTTTGTTTCCAGAGAGAGGCAGGAGGACGCCTGTCAGGCAAACAAAGGCGGCATGGCTGGAGGTTGTTAGAGAAATGAGCAGCCACAGGGTGGTTAGCATGACTTAGATCCAGTGCCAGGAATGCTTCACCAACCTTATGTGCTCTCGCAAGCTGAGCATGAATCAAAGCCAAACTGTCTGACATGAATGTCTAACGGAGGTGACACATCTCTGAGCAGGAGGGCCTCAAGGCAGGTTGTGATTAGGCACACCGAGGAGATCATTGCCATTACCAACCCTCACATGAGGCAAATGAGCTTGTCAGGATGGTGGTAATGTAAACCCTTGGCAAATGGAATGACACAAGCTTCATTTTTGATAACAAATGGGAAGGTTAAGTGTGACTGACCTCTCCACCCTAACATTGTAGGAGAAAGAAGCACACAATGCCTGTGAGATAAATTGCTTAAGGGGTTGTGTGGCCAACCTGGCAATCTGACTGCCCATGGAGTACGAGGCCCTTATCTGCATTGCAGGCACTCGGTGACAGTGAAATTAAAGTGCGGCAGAGATGGGGCAAATGTTTATGAATGCCCCATGCAAGCACTTTGAAGCAGATTCCAACTTTTTGACGTCATCTCTAGTAGATGCTACTCAATGTATTGGACGATGTTTTACTGAGATGAAGGAGATTGAGTAACTGATTTTTTTTATCTTACACAGTGCTACTGCTGTAGGATCAGCAGCAATTGACTTTGGAGGTCATGGCTATCTCAGAGGATGTCTTGCACTCTGAGAAACCACTATCAAAGGAATCAATTGCAACCTCCATCAACACAGAAGCAAAGACTTCGAAGGGGCCTCAGACAACTTAAGAATGGGTGGCACAAGGTGTACATTATGGCACATGTGAGCAGTAGCAGGTGATGGAGGCAGAAGCAGCTGGGGTCAGTTCCCATCAGAGGACTGAGGGCAGCCCGGTCATGCTTATCAGGCCAGAGATACAGAGCCTCAGGGGCTATATACAAAGCTGGTGCTAATGGAGTAGCATCAGGAAATGTGTAGAAATCTGTTAGAGTTTCCTGAGGCAGTAGTGTCCCTTGTGTTGACAATGGAGGAATCCATTCACGACATGAACAAATGACTCAGGCACATGAGCACAAGATCTCCTCCATTGAAAGATTGGAGAGTCATATGCCACCAAATAGATGCTGTTGCACTTTGCATGATGTGATTATCTATATAAGAGTGGAATTTGAGGAGTTCCATGGGGAAGAACAGGCCTCTTCATTGTAGGATGAAAACCTTGAAGAGGATCAACCAGAGGTTCATCAAAAGATTAGGCAGGAGGACGCCTGTCAGGTAAACAGGAACAGTGCACTGACATGAACAGATTTTATGATGTATTCTGTAGCTTTGACTAGTTTGTTGCATTGATGACGCATGGATATCCAATCTGTGGTTCTCATGCACCTGGTAAGTGCAGATATTCAGATGGTCATGAAAGGGCTGGGGCAGGAAGGGCTGAAGTAGATGGTGCTAGCATTCAAGGAAATCCATCTTCTGAAGCTGCCCTGGCCGTCCCTCTCACCGAGACATATGTTCATACCTCTGTGCGCACAGTGACCCTGATGAAGTGCATCACAGGTGGCTGAGCCGCCAGGATGCCCTCTCGAGTAGCCTGCCTCCACATCTTCCAACCACAAGGGAGCACCATGTAGGATCCCATGAGCAAAAGCAGAGAAGTGGTGTTAATAATGCCAAGGTGTTCACCTGGGTGCACATTATGAAGTTTTTGTTAAATACGTGCATCTTATTTTCAATAAATGACTTTGTTGGAAAAGTTAATTTTGCCATGTTCTTTATTGTGGGGGACAGCTGCATTGTCACTAGGTCCTGTCTGTGTGTGAGGTTTGTTTATTCATAGAAGACTCGTTACACCATGAGTGTTAACCGCATGCGAAGTGGATCTGTGGCTAGAACCTGGAAAGGGACTGCTATGTCTTAAATGGCAGTCCGATTTAGAATTTTCCATTGGAGAATCTGCCATTTTCAGGAGAAATTTTCCTGGATCAGGGTGTCCCGAGCTTCCCTGCCATAATAGTCAGTGTGTCTCCACTAGAGTCCGATCTCTTGATGAGCCTCTGGATGATCCTCTTCGAGGTTTTCATCTTCCGATGAGGAGACATATTCTTCCCCATGGACCTCTTCCAGTTCCACTCTTCTATAGATAATCACATCATGCAACGTGCAGCAGACCACAAGAATACACAGAACCCTTGAGGAGGACACTGCAGGGCACCCTCCGATCAGTCGAGGCACCAGGATCGCATCTTCAGGAGTCTGGTGGCCTGCTCAATGGTGGTTCAAATACTGATATGGCAGCAGTTATATCTCCCCTGTGCCTCGGTTGTGGGGTTTCTCACTGGAATCAGCAGCCAACTCCTCACCAGGTATCCCTAGTCAGTGAGGGGTTACCTATAGAGGTTGTGTGATGGAATGAACAATTGCGACATACGTGACTGCCTCAGAATGAATGAATCATGACAGCTGCTGGAAAACCTTGCTTCAAGTCTGATGGAAGAATTTACAATGGCCACACTCCCATTGAACATTTGCTGAGTGGAAACCCTTCCTGTTGATGAATGCTCTGGCTTGAGTCAATAGGGGTGACAACACGTGTGCAGTCTATCACGCCCTGCACCCGAAGGCAAACCCATCGTCTCCTGTGCCTGACTAGCTGCGTCTGTGCTGAAGGCAACCAAGTCAGCTGTCCTCACAAGAAGTGCATCCGTCCCCTGAGAAATGCAGCCATGGGCTGCTGATTATGAGATCCCATATGGGCCACCTGCTGACTTCCAAAATGAGTCAGGTGCTAGAAGGTTCAAGGTCACTGTCAGCTTGACAGCTACTGGCTTACGGTGCCCCTTAACGTTGTGGCATAAGGCTGTCATCCAGGAGTGTAGACAACTCAGCCACCATCTGCCTAGATAGAAAAAGTTGCCGTTGACACTGCTGCTCTGAAATAGCTCTGATCCTCTGGAGGTACAGTCAATTGCTCAGATAGCGCCTTCCAGTCCCCCCGACCTTCAAACAGCCCCACCTGCATCCATGGGCACCAAGGAACTGCCTTTGTTGCTGGGGCTGCTACTCTGGTCCACTGCTCCAGCCCACCCCTGAGTAGGTGACACCCCCATTATCATGGACAATGTTATGAACTAGGACCTCAACTGCCAAAACCTTCCTGTATCTTTATGAAAGAGACTTTCTCCTTGCAGTGCCCCCTCCACCCCACAAACCCTTTGCTATTTGTACAGCTCTGCTTCAAAAATGGCAGGTTAGTGGATATGCAGCAGCTCCTGCTTAAATGATTGCTCCGGTTTTAAATGGCTGCTACTTCTAGTCTTGTAGTCACCACATCTGCTTGGAAAAGATGCAGCATAGCGTGGAGGCCTGTGTACCTCTGGTAAAATCTCTGTGTCTCCTTAATGATCTTGATTACCTGCTTGCCTCTACTGGGCAGGTGGCCTTCCTACTTGAGAAGCCGCTTCCAGAAAAATCACACAGTGGCAGCTTCAAGTCTGGCAACCAGCACATTGCCTGCCGGCCTTTGACTTGCTTCCACTACTTTCTCAAAATCCACTCAACACAGTGCGCCAGCTGAATAAGGCTCTTGTTCATGTACTGTTGGGGCAGGATTTTTAGTTTGGTGGGTGCCCACGATAGGCGGGCCCGGGATCAGCCAGGGAATGGACCCCTGACCGTGATCGGCCCCCGACCATAATTTCACGCTGGATGGCCAATTAATGGCCAGCTAGCGTGAAAGGTGCGCTGAAAGGTTCAGCACTGCCAGGATGGTGGCAGGGGAAGGGTGAGTGCTGAAATCAGCATGGGCACGGGGGAACGTGGAATGAAAGCTCCCTGAAGGCAGAGAGCTGCCCGACATCATCATGCGCTATTTCATGCTCGAGCAGGTCGGGCACGTGCCCTCATGTCGAGCGAAAAATTCTTCCCTTAGCATATTTTAAAGTAGTTTATTGTTCAGTGTGTGGGGAAAAGAGGATGCTGTTAGTTTTACTGTGAACAAAATGAGTTGAGTCATGAGATTCAAGCATCAAGTTAAAGGATGAAAGCAAAATACTGCGGATGCTGGAAATCTGAAATAACAAACAGAAAGTACTGGAAAATTTCAGCAGGTCGGGCAGCATCTGTGGAGAGAGGAACAGAGTTAACTGCTCTGAAGAAGAGTCATGCGGACTTGAAACGTTAACTCTGTTTCTCTCTCCACAGATGCTGCCAGACCTGCTGAGTTTTTCTAGTGTTTCCTGTTTTTATACCAAGTTAAAGGATGTCATTGCTAAGACACCCCACAGCTCAGTATATTGCTAAAACAGATGTGTGAAGGCCTGAATGCCACCAGTAGATTAACCTACACATTATAATACAATAAACAAAGCTTGTGGAACAAAATTTGGGGCAGAAAAAATTAGGACATGGTGTAAAGGACTTTAGCGTGACAATAGTTTGCTGGGATGCTGTTAATATGTGCAGCCCCTAGCAGAATATGGTTAAAACCTGACTTCAAATGTCAGACTGCTCCTTTGGACAGTCAGATGGCCTTTTGTCTTAACAGTTTCTTGGGATGATTGGGAGCCCAGTCAGGTTGTATGGACCTTGTACAGGAAATCAGTTGTATTAATTTCTTGTCATTTAATATAACACTGTAGGACAGTTGTATTATGAACAATACTATTATTAGTCAATATACACTAAAGCTTGTTATTTTAAACCACTCGGGTCTGAATCACACAAATTAATGTGGCAGAATTGACAACTCTCTGTTGCGACTGCAACCACAGGAAATCCACCAACAAATGCTAATTAATGACAAGCTCCCTAATGGACAAGCAGCAACTGATCACCGCTCCAGGTAATGTGTGTTTGAAAGGGCCACTTTGAATTTCAGGTGGGAGGGGTCACAGGTAAAACAATGGCTGGAATTTTATGTCGGCCCCATTTCCTTGGTAACGGGTGGCCAGGCAGGTTGGCATAAAACCAGAAGTCACGGCAGAGGAATTTTACCAGTCGCGAGATAAGTGTTGGGCGCCTGCCTGTCCTTGGACCAATTGAGGCCCTTAAGTAGTCAATTACTGTCTACTTAAGGGCCTCCTCCCACTGCCATTGGTATTTTACTCTGGTGGTCTGGCTGTGGGCTGAGGGGGGCCTCCTGTTCAGGAACCCTGTGCCCAACAGAGGTCATCCCAGCTGAAAAGGCAGTCCCTGCTTGTTTCTGCCCACCATGATCATTGCTCCCTTCCTCTTTCCAGGGCCTGCCTTACTAGTCCTGGTGAGGCTGCCCTACTCATCTCCTAGTCTGGCCTCCTTGCCTTGTCTTTGGGGACTAACTGCAGTCTCAGCAGTGGCCACTGCTCCCGGTGGTGCAGCTGGGGCTGGAAAGCCACCAGCCATCTGATTGGCCGGCAGCGCTAAGAGATAGGCCATCCTCTCACACTGGGGTGGAAGCCATGACCCTCAGGAGGTTTACAGCTTGATGACTGTAAAATCCAGTTGTGCAGTCAGCTGACGGATGGGGCCATCGTCTCTGCCAAGAAATTCAGCCAATGGAACGTATTCATATCTGACTTAACTTCCCCTCCACATTAAGTCACCCCTTGCAGTAAGAAACCCCTTAGAACCTGAAACACCATAGCCTCCCATACTTGACATGCACACTTGGATTTTATGCTCCCCAGCTGGCGGGTTTGAAGGTGGATGTGTGGGGGGGCACATAAAATCCAGCAGGCAGTGTGTCCATTCCCTATCCACTTGCCCTTGCCTCAACTTTACCAGCAGCGGGGATAGCATGAGTAGCCCGTCCACCAATGGGCCAACTAAGACCCTTAAGTGTGCAACTGATGCTCACTTAAGGGCCTCATCCCATCACTGCTGGGATTTAACTAGTAGCGGGAGAGGCCCACGCCAAGCAGCCAGCCCGGCGAGTATCCTTGCACTGGCTAGTGGCAGATGGGGGGTGTGGGGGCACTTTGTCTCCTTAAAGGGCCCCCTGAGTCCATTGGACTGCCTCCACAAGCTACTATTCTCCTCAGCTTCACCTTCCCACATAGCCTCTCAAACTCTAGCCACCACCACCCCCATCCCCCTCACCGGGGCCTGCAACCATGATCCCAGCAAGACTTCAAATACTTACAAGGTCAAGATCCAGCGCAGCTCACCTCCTCAAGTCCTGAGTGCAGTACCGTCAGTGGCCATTGCTCCCAGTGGCGCCACCAGTACCGGAGAGCTATCAACATCTGATTGGCTCTGAGGCGTGAAGTCCCACCTCCAATCTATTAATTGACTAACTTATTAACAGCCATTCAGCTGTTGAATGGCTGTGGGACAGCTGTTCTCCCCCTGGGTGGGCCCCCCACCCTCCCTGACATTTTACCTGGGGCGTGGGGTAGGAAACCACAGCACCCTGTAAAATCCAGCTCTGGGTCTTTTTTTGATAAAGCCCTTTTTTTTTCCAAAAAGGCTCATTTTCAATGGCAGCCAGCAATCCTTTAACAGCTGCTGGTGCATATAACTACAATCAATGACTTACACAGTGTCCTGTACAGGAGACAGGAAGGAAAAACTTATATATATCTATGTCAATCTGGCTACTTTATAAAATTATTTTTTTCTGTTTTTCAAAATGGACAATTGCTGGACTGATAAAATGTCTGCAGCTGATCGCATGCTCGTAGTTGTGGAAGATTCTAAGCTGTTCCAATGGACAAAGGCTAGCTCATTGTCCTCTTGGAATGTGACTTGTACAAACGTTCCAACCAAGCCAACACAATGTATTTGTGGACGATAAGTCTACACCAGCCATCTATGGACAAAGGTAGAGCGATATGTGACTCCTAATCTCCAATATTGTGCTAATAGCTCCACTGTTACCTGCTCCAAACACAATGGGCTTCAACCAGATGCCTTGTTAGCTGAATAACTCAACCCAAAACCACCCTGTCACATGACTGAGACTTGAGCTGTTTGAATTCCTTTAATTAGACAGCTCTTGAATTTTATCTTCAGTTGCGGTTTAACCTCTGAAGAGAACCGGACTCCAGGCCCGCAGCCTGCCTTTGACCTCCATCTTTCTCAGAGTTTGATCTCCAGAAAGAACCCTGCAGAACTACAGAATGAGCCAAAACCCAGGTTACAAGAATCATGCGTTTTCAATGGACTAACCTGCAACCCAGTTCCTAGGGCCAAGATCAGGAATTCTGCAGACAAAGCCATTGACCCTGAACACTGGACTCACGTGAAACCATAATTCTTATTTTTATCATGGTCTTTGCCCTGAACCCCTTTCTTTCCCTTATCCCTCTTTTATTGTATGAATGCAAAAGGGGCGGATATTGCAAAACCCCTTCCCGTGTTTGTGTGTGTGTGTTTGCCTGTGTAAAATAAACTGCCTGTCTTATTTTACGTTATATCAAGTTTACTATGGGGCTAATAGAGGATTGGATAAGTTCAAAACTGAAGGTTTGGGGAAAATATGCCACCACCTATGAAAGGAGAAATCAAAAATCAAAAACACCTTTCAGTTTACGGACCAGTAAACTGTCCTGGAGAACTGGACCTGGAGAAATCAGGGCTGTTTAAGTTAATCCCCTTCCGATCCGTAACAACAGTCATTCAACCTATGATTTTGGTGTTCTCCCAGTGGGGTAACATAAAAAGGGAATCTTATGACATGTACCAAGGGCTCAATACTGCAGAACACCTAAAGGAGTATGAAAAGCGGTGGTGGTGAAATTAAAATGGAAACTATGAAAGCAAAGAGATGCCATGAAAAGATACCGGCAAGTAAAACTAAGGAAAACACAATTCTTTCATAAATACATGAAGAGCAAGATGATAACTGAAGAAGGAGGACAATTAAGGTAACCTGTATGTGGAGACAGAGGATGTTGGCATGGTTCTTAATTGCATTTTTGTGCCTATTGCATCTATTTTCATGGGAAGAGGGACAATACATTCATTCCAATCAGGGAAGGGGTTGTGTGAAATGTGAAATGAAATTAATGTAGTGAGAAGCAAAGTAACAAAGGGGTTTAGCATCTTTGAGAGTAGATAAATCCCCAGGCTTGAATAACATATATCCTGTTATGTGAAGAAAGATAAACAGTGGAAGCTCTGACCATTGCTTTCCAATTTTCTCTGGCTCCAGGCGTGATGTAAGAAGAGCTAATGTTGTACCATTGTTTAAAAAAGGTGAAAGGGATAGACCGAGTAATTACAGATCAGTCAGCCTAACTTCAGAGGTAGGAAAAGTATTGGGAAAATTTCTGAGGAACAGGATAAACCTTCATTTAGACAGACAGTCAGCGGGGGTTTGATAAGGGAAGGTCATGTCTGACTAATGTGATTGAACTTTTGAGGAGTTAACAAGGAGGGTTGATGTGGGCAGTGTATTTGATGTGGTCTATATGGGTTTTAGCAAGGCTTTTGATAAGGTTCCACATAGAAGACAAAAGTAAAAACCTATGGAATCCCAGGTAAAATGGCAAGTTGGATCCAAAATTGGCTCAAAGGCAGGAAGCAAAATGTTCTAGTAAATGGGTGGTTTTGCGATTGAAAGGCTATTTCTAGTAGGGGTTCTGCAAGGCTCAGTACTGGGTCCCTTGCTTTTTGTTTTTTTTAAATTCATTCACGGGATGTGGGCTTCGCTGGCTGGGCCAGCATTTATTGCCCAACCCCAGCTGCCCTTGAGAAAGTGGTGGTGAGCTGCCTTCTTGAACCGCTGCCATCCATGTTGACCCAGCAACAGTGAAGGAACAGCAATGTATTTCCAAGTCAGGATGGTGAGTGACTTGGAGGGGAACTTCCAGGTGGTGATGTTCCCATGTATCTGCTGCCCTTGTCTTTCTAGGTGGTAGTGGTCATGGGTTTGGAAGGTGCTGTCCAAGGAGCTTTGGTGAATTCCTAAAGTACATCTTGTAGATGGTACACACTGCTGCTACAATGCGTCGATGGTGGAAGGAGTGAATACTTGTGGATGTGGTGCCAATCAAATGGATTGCTTTGTCCTGGACGGTGTCCAGCTTCTTCAGTGATGTGGGAGCTGCACTCAACCAGAAAAGTGGGGAGTATTCCATCACATTCCAGACTTGTGCCTTGTAGATGGTGGACAGACTTTGGGGAGTCAGGAGGCGAGTTACCCGTCACACGATTCCTAGCCTCTGACCTGCTTTTGTAGCCACAGTATTTATATGGCTAGTCCAGTTCAGTTTCTGGTCAATGATAACCCCCAGGATATTGATAGTGGAGTATTCAGTGATGGTTATGCCATTGAACATCAAGGGGCGATGGGTGGATTCTCTCTTGTTGGAGATGATCATTGCCTGACACTTGTGTGGCGCGAATGTTACTTGCCACTTGTCAGCCCAAGCCTGGATAATGTCCAGGTCTTGCTGCATTTGGACATGGACTGCTTCAGTATCTGAGGAGTTGTGAATGGTGCTGAACATTGTGCAACCATCAGTGAACATCCCCACTTCTGACCTTATGATGGAAGGAAGGTCATTGGTGAAGCAGCTGAAGATGGTTGAGCCGAGGACACTACCCTGAGGAACTCATGCGGTGATGTCCTGGAGTTGAGATGGCTGACCTCCAACAACCGCAACCATCTTCCATTGTGCTAGGTATGACTCCAACCAGCGGACAGTTTTCCCCCTGATTCCCATTGACTCCAGTTTTGCTAGAGATCCTTGATGTCACACTTGGTCAAATGCTGTCTTGATGTCAAGGGCAGTCACTCTCACCTCACCTCAGGAGTTCAGCTCTTTTGTCCATGTTTGAACCAAGGCTGTAATGAGGTCAGGAGCTGAATGGCCCTGGAGGAACCCAAACTGGGCGTCAGTGAGCAGGTTATTGCTAAGCAAGTGCCACTTGATAGCACTGTTGATGACCCCTTCCATTATTTTACTGATGATCGAAAATACACTAATGGGGCTATAATTAGCTGGGTTGGATTTGTCCTGCTTTTTGTGTACAGGACATACCTGGGCAATTTTCCACATAGCCGAGTAGATGCCAGTGTTGTAGCTGTACTAGAACAGCTTGGCTAGGGGCGCAGCAAGTTCTGGAGCACAAGTCTTCAGTACTATTGCTGGAATGTTGTCAGGGCCCACAGCCTTTGCCGTATCCAGTGCCTTCAGCCGTTTCTTGATATCACATGGAGTGAATTGAATTGACTGAAGACTGGCATCTGCGATGCTGGGGACCTCCGGAGGAGGCCGAGATGGATCATCCATTTGGCACTTCTGGCTGAAGATTGTTGCGAATGCTTCAGTCTTATCTTTTGCATTGCTGTGCTGGGCTCCTCTGTCCTTGAGGATGGGGATATTTGTAGAGCCTCCTCCTCCAGTGAGTTGTTTAATTGTCCACCGCCATTCACGACTGGATGTGACAGGACTGCAGAGTTTAGATCTGATCCGTTGGCTGTGGGATCGCTTAGCTCTGTCTATCACTTGGTGCTTATGCTGTTTGGCACGCAAGTAGTCCTGCTTTATATCTTAACCAGGTTGACACCTCATTTTTAGGTATGCCTGGTGCTGCTCCTGGCATGCCCTCCTGCACTCTTCATTAAACCAGGGTTGATCCCCTGGCTTGATGGTAATGGTAAAGTGAGGGATATGCCAGGCCATGAGGTTACAGATTGTGTTCGGGTACAATTCTGCTGCTGCTGTTGGCCCACAGCACCTCATGGATTCCCAGTCTTGAGTTGCTAGATCTGTTTGAAATCTATCCCATTTAGCACGGTGGTAGTGCCACACAACACGATGGAGGGTATCCTCAATGTGAAGGCGGGACTTTATCTCCACAACGACTATGCGGTGGTCACTCCTATCGATACTGTCACCTGTGGGTGGCAGGTTGGTGAAGATGAGGTCAAGTACGTTTTTCCCTCTTGTTGGTTCCCTCACCGCAGACCCAGCAGCAATGTTTTTTATGGCTCAGCCAGTAGTGGTGCTACCGAGCCACTCTTGATGATGGACATTGAAGTCCCCCACCCAGAGTACATTCTGTGCCCTTGCCCTCTCAGTGCTTCCTCCAAGTGATGTTCACCATGGAGGAAGCACTGATTCATCAGCTGAGGGAGTGCGGTACATGGTAATCAGCAGGACATTTCCTTGCGAGACTTCATGGGGTCCGGAGTCGATGTTGAAGACTCCCAGGGCAACTCCCTCCTGACTGTATACCACTGAGCCGCCACCTGTGGTGGGTCTGTCCTGCTGGTGGGACAGGATATAGCCAGGGATGGTGATAGTGCAGTCTGGGACATTATCTGTCAAGTATGATTCCGTGAGGATGAGGATTCCGTCAGGCTGTTGCTTGACTAGTCTGTGAAACAGCTCTCCCAGATGTTAGTAAGGAGGACTTTGCAGTGTCGACAGGGCTGAGATTGCCTTTGTCATTTCCGGTGCCTAGGTCAATTCCGGGTGGTTCGTCTGGTTTTATTTCTTTTTATGTGTCTTTGTAGTGGTTTGTTACAACTGAGTGGCTTGCTCAGCCATTTCAGAGGGCATTTAAGAGTCAACCACATTGCTGTGGGCCTGGAGTGACATGTAGGCCAGACCAGGTAAGGATGACATATTTCCTTCCCTAAAGGGCATTAGTGAACAACAATCAACAATGGTTTCATGGTCATCATTGGACTTTTAATTCCAGATTTTTATTGAATTCAAATTCCACCATCTGCTGTGGCAGGATTCAAACCCAGGTCCCCAGAGCATTACCCTGGGTCTCTGGATTACTTGCCCAGCGACAATACTATTACGCCATCGCCAATCGATGATTTGGATTTGAATGTAATGGATATAATTGAGAAGTTTGCCGACAATACAGATAATAAAGAAAAAAATCCTGGACTGCAAGAAAATATCAATGGACTGGTCAGATGGACGGAACTGTGGAAAATGGTGTCCAATCTGGAAAAGCATTTCAGAAAGGTTAACAAGGCAGTTGAAAACAGAATAAATGGTAGGATATTTAGAAGTGTTGAAACAGAGGGCCCTTGGAATGCAGGGACCCAGATCCATGAAAATGGCTGGACGGATAGATAACGTGGTTAAGTAAATGCAGGATACTGGCCTTTATTAACCAAGGAATAGAATATAAAAGCTAGAAGGTAATGCCAAATTGTCTAAAACACTAGTTTGACTGCTACTAGAGTACTAGAATGTAAAAAATAGGAGCAGGAGTATACCACAAGGCCCATCAAGCCTGCTCCACCATTCAATACAGCCATGGCTGATCTTGGGCTTCAACTCCATTTTCCCGCCCACTCTCCGTATCCCATAATTCCCTGAGGGACCAATAATCTGTCTATCCAAGACTTAAATGTTTTCAACGATGGAACATCCACACCCTCCAAGACAGGCAATTCCAAAGATTCACAACCTTTTGAGTGAAGACATTTCTCCTCATCTCAGTCCTAAATGATCGACCCCTTATCCTGAGACTATGCCCCCATGTTTTAGATTCCCCGACCAATGGACCAATCTCTCAGCATCCACCCTATCCAGCCCCTTCGGAATTATGTATATTTCAATGAGATCACCTCTCATTTTTCAAAACTATGAGAATATAAGCTCAATTTACTCAACCTCTCATCATAGGACAACCTGCTCATCCCAAGGACCAATCTAGTGAACCTTCACTGTGCTGCCTCCAATGCAAGTATAACCTTTCTTAAATGTGGAGACCAAAACTACAAACAGTACTCCAGATGTGGTCTCCCAAAACCCTGTACAACTGTAGCAAGACTCCTTTATTCTTGTACTCCAATCCGCTAGTGATAAAGGCCAACATGCCATTTGCCTTTCTAACTGCTTGCTGCCCCCGCATGCTAACTTTCTGCATTTCTTGTACCAGCACACCCAAGTCTCATTGAACACCAATACTCACAAGTTTCTCACCTTTTAAAAAATATTCTACTTTTTTATTCTTACTACCAAAGTGAATAACTTCTCACTTCCCTATGTTATACTCCATCTGTCGTCTTGCTGTCCCTCACCTAATCTGTCTATATCTATTTGCAGCCTCTCTGTGTCCTCTCCCAGCTTTCCTTTCCTTCTAGTTTGGTATAATCAGTAAACTTAGATACATTGCTCTCTCTTCATCCAAGTCATTAATATAGATTGTCAATAGCTGAGGCCCCAGCACTGACCCTTGCAGCACACACTATTTACTGCCTGCCAACCTGAAAAAGTTCCATTTATGTCCAGGCTTTCTATCTGTAACCAATCCTCTAGCCATGCTATTATATTGCCCCCAACTCCATGAGCCCTTATTTTGCCTATTAATCTTTTGTGTGGCAGCTTGTCAAATGCCTTTTGGAAATCCAGGTATGATACATACACTGGTTCTCCTTTATCCACCTCACTAGTTACATCCGCAAAAACACCTAATAAATTTGTCAAAACAGGATTTCCCTTTAGTAAAGGCACATTGACTTGTTCTAATCATAATTTTATCATTCTGCTCACTGCACTATTGGAAAGATATGATATGATTGCACAGAAGGTGCAGAGGATGTTGCCTGGACTGGAGAATTTTAGATATTTTAGATGAACTGTGACTATTTTCTTTGGAATGGTTGGGGGGGACTGATTTAAGATCTAATTGAAGTGCATAAGGGACTTGAGCATTCTTGGCTAGGCCAACATTTGTTGCCCAGCCCCCATTGAGGCAGTGGTGGTGAGCCACTTTCTTGAAGTACCTGCAGTCCATTTGATACAAGTACACCCATTGTGCTGTTAGGAAGGGAGTTCCATGTTTTTGGCTCAGCGGCTGTGAAAGAACAGTGATATGGTGCCAAGTCAGGATGGTGAGTGGCCTGGAGGGTGTTGTTCCTATGTATCTGCTGCCCTTGCACTACAAGACTACAGTCCAAGAGGTAAAAAGTGAGGTTAGGTTGGATGGCTGTATGTCAGCTGCTGCAGACTCAATGGGTCAAATGGTCTCTTTCTGCCATTGCTGTAAATTTCTATGATTCAGCATGCCAAGCACCAGACTTGCGAATGTAAACAAAATATTTAAATCAATTGACCTTACATTATGGGACAAGGTAACTTTATAACCCTGCAGGTGTGGCCAGGGCACAGGTGCCAGAAAGTGGTAATGGCTCTTTTCTTTTCCAAACTGTTTTTCTCTGTGATTTACTCTCTCTATTACCCGCTGTATCACTCACACTCCCCCACAATTCTTGCTGTATTTCTCTCTCCCTGGGTGGTAAGACTAATTGTAACATGCACACTGCTGATGAAATTTCAAAGAACAATGATATGACAGGCAGCTTATTAGGATTCCAGATTGGAGTCTCCTGTCGTTTATACAGCAGTTTTCACACACATCTTTCTACCCTGATAAAGACTTGCATTTCAAAGGTTGGCTTTGAATTTAACAATTCAAGTTTCGTTTTGCAAGTTTATCGATGGCATACTATTTAAAATGCAGCTTTATTTGCAACCTGTCTTTATTTTCCATGTTCTTTCATTTGATTCCTTTTTTACCCTTTCTATTTATTTCCTTCCTCTCACTCATCCTTTTGTTCTTTTATTCATTCCAATACTTTCTTACTCCTCGTTTTATCATTTTATTATTATTTTATTATTTACGCTTTTATTTCTTTCCCCCTCCCTCTTTTTTTTCCCTTACAGTCAGAAATGTAATTAGTCACACAATGCGAGTGTTCAGTTAGCCATATGCTGATACCCACCTGATCCAGCAATATTCCATTTATCCACCAATGCTCCCCCTATCTGACATTATGAATAGGTACAAATTCATTAAACCTATCCTTGATATTAATATTAACGCTGCTGAACATCTTGCCTGGATGATATTCACCCAGCTAAGCTCAAGGAGTTGGGATAGGAGCTGTGAAAGCTGTTTGCCCATATTTTTAAAAGCTCGTTGGATTCTGGGTCTGCGTCTTATACCGGAAGGAGACTAACCTAGTTCCAGTCTTTAAATGGGGGATAGCACAGATCTGGATATATAAGCCTAAAAGCTTGATGGCTATATTAGGGAAGATGCTTGAGGGAGTAATAATTAGAGGTGTACAATATCACTACATATTTAAAGAAGGTCATATCAGGGATATCCAATGTGATGTCTGAAATGTAATTGTATTATTTGAAAAAGTCACCAGATAATTGGTGTGAGAAACCTAGAAATATTTTCTGTTGGACTTTTAGAATGCTTTAGATAAGGCATTGTTTTGAATCTTCTGGAAGTAATGGTATTCCTCCGCGCTGGATTGAAAACTGGCTGAAAACCCATAGGCAGAAAATGGCTGTACATGGATTTGAATTTGTCATTGTTTTTATGATTTTAAATCATGACTTAGATGTAGGTTTGAGGGCAATGATCTGCAACTTTGCATATGACGCCAAAAAATGTGCTTGGGTGAAGACTGCAGAAGGTGCTGCATGACTATAAACAGATCTGGATATGCTGAAGGATTAAGCCCATGAAATGCAAATTATGTTTTGTTTAGGAAAGTGCATTGCTATGTGTGTGGGCAGGTCAACTGCTGAATGTGCAAACACCAATCAGGGAGACGTGTTAAAATAGAGGGGGAAAGAAGAGATCTTGGCTTTTAAGTACATAAGTTGAATAGATCTCTAAAGGCGCAATGCCAATGTTATGAAACATTTTGCTAGAGCATAAAAGGTGCTATGGTGTATTTACAGGACAATTAATTATGAATAAAACGTATTATTTCACCCATGTACAATCTTTTGGTTAAGTCTCAGATAAAATACTGCGTCCAGTTTTGATCTTGGTGCATAGTGTATGATGATGGGATATTGGAAAAGCTACAGAGAATGGCCACAAGATTAATTCCCAGTCCAAAGCATCTTATTTACTAAGAGAGGTTCACAGAGCTGAGTCACCATGGGCAGAATTTTATGCCTCACGGGTGGGAGAACGCCTGACCCAAATGGACGTAAAATAGCGCAAGATGATGTCGGCCGAGCGTCCCAATGTCATCCCGTAAGCAAGGAATCTTCAGGTTGGCATGCACGTGTAGGTGTTGGAGCCGCGCTCGCCAACAATTAAAAGGCCACTTAAGGCCAATTGTTTCCGACTTTATGGTGCCTGTGTGAATTTGCGTTCGCCACGCGGGCAAAACAGGCAGATGAGCAGCCGACCTTTAACGAAACCTCATCCAAAGGCAGGAGAAAAAAGGTCAGCAGCATTGCCAGTGTGAGTAGTGAGGAGTTTAGAAGATAGTTTGCTGCTGGTTACTTATTTGAACTTGACAGCTTCATCTCCATTCTGAGCTTCAGTCTTCGCATTCCTAGGCTTCATTTCAGGACTCATTGTTGTCTCCAAGGCCCCCGAATGATTTTCACCACATAAACCCTTCTAGGCATCAGACAGCCTTCTGTTAACCCTGGTAATGGGGATTGTGGTCTTCGCTGGAGGCACCTCCTCTGAGGAGGAAGAGAGGGGCAGAAGGGAGAGGAGGCCAGGTGTCCCAATGCAGCTTCCAGGGGAGCGACCTGTGGGAGGAGAGGCGTAAGCACAAGGGGCACAGGGCCAGACCAAGGTGTAAGAGGATGGCACTGTCCTGCTGCCAGGGTTTACAGGCAGCGATGCAGCTACCTCAAAATATCCGAGGTGCAATGTTGAAGGAGGCTCCGCCTCTCCAGGGAGACTGTAACCTCCATTGGGAGATGATTGGTCAGATAATTGGGCCTAAGATCAGCTCCAACTGTGTGATGGACACCCCATGCCAATGGCCATCAGCCTCAATGCCTCCGGCTCTTTCCAGGGATCAATGGGGAATCTTTGTGGAGTGTAACAATCAGCTGTCCACAGTTGCGTCAAGCTGGTGACAGAAGCTCTGTTCAGATGGGTAATGACATTTATTCATTTCCGTACTGACGAGGCCAGCCAGGCTGAGTGAGCCAGAGGGTTTTCAGAGATTGTTGGGTTCCCCCACATCCAGGATGCAATCAACTGCACACATGTGGCCATGAAGGCACCAGCAGGTCAGCCGGGTGCCTTCGTCAACAGGGAGAGATTCCATTCCATGAACATGCAGATAGTGTGTGACCACAAGATGTAGATTCTGCAGATCTGTGCAAGGTACCCTGGCAGCTCCCATGATGCTTACATCCTCAGACACTCCCAGGTGCCAATGCTGTTCACTGCTCCAGCTCAACCGGATGGATGGCTGCTGGGTGACGAGGGCTACCCGTTGAAAAGGTGGCTTTTGACGCCTCTCCACCACCCAAGAACAGAGGCAGAGCAGTGTTATAATAGGGGTCATGCCTCCACAAGGGCAGTGATAGAGAGGACCATAGGTCTTTTGAAAATGCGCTTCCAATGTTGGACAATTTAGGGTGAGCACTACAATACCCTCCAGAGTGGCTGTCACTGATCATTGTTGCATGCTGCGCTCTCCACAATCTGACACTGGCAAGGGGCGACCCACTAGAGGAAGAGGATCTTGAGGCAGCTCCACAGGCCACAGAGGATGAATCCAGTCATGAGTCAGAAGAGGAGCCCTGTGAGGAGAATGCTGAAGATGTGGAGGCAGACCCCTGGATCCTTCAGGGAGGGAGGGACACCATAGATGGCTTGATCCAATGCCCCTTCAGCTAGGCTGCCAATGATCTGCTTCCACATCACGCCAGGGCTGTCGCCTCCATCCCAGATGTCTGAAATGCCCTTTCCTTTGAATCCAAAGTCCATTCATTGCCTGTGCAAGAAAGTATCCAGCCACTCATGTCCAGCATGAGATACTGGCGAGCCCTGCGCTTGCTAAACAAGTGAAGGATACTCAGGCCATTGAGACAAAAACAAAATTTATATCATGTTGACACTCACATCAAACGAACATAACTATATATGGTGTTAATCGTCACACCAGTAAACATATTAACAAAACATTACAGAACAGAAGATCGCCTGTGAACATTCCCTCTTGTGCTCATGGTGCCTTAAGCTTACATTTGCGAGTGCTGCATCTTGTTGCCCCCAGCTCACTGGCACCGGCATTGGAGACAGCCTGCTAACTCTGCTGTCTTGTTGGCCTTGATGACTTTGGCGGTCATCCTCTGGCCAATGGAGCCTGTACTGGCCCCACCTGGGAGTGAGTGGCCAGTGCCACAGCTGGCATCTCCCCAGTCATCGCAGCCTCATCAGATGCCTCAGTCACTGGCAGAGGGGTGGAGGAGCTGCTGCCTTCATCCACGCCACCCTGAGAGGAGCCCACAGAGATGACAAGCAGGTCGTGCACCAACGTGAGGTTGCTGTGGACTTCCCTGCTCGCCATTGATGGATGGGGTCCTAGTTAGGATACTGGGTGCCTCATCCATCTCCCACACTGGCATTGAACACCTGAGGTCATTACCTCTACGAGGGCTTGCAGGTCCAAGTACAACCCCAGGAACTCCTGATTCTATCCCTGGAGTTGCCTCTCCATGAGAGTCGCCACTCTATCGATGGAGGAGGCAGTGCGCTCACCCATGAGGGTCAATGCAGTGCTCATGCTCCACATGGACTCCTCCACAACACAGATCATCGCACACATAGCCTCATGGATCTCTGCCAGATCTTCCCGCAATTCCCGCTGGACATCCAGCACCTACTGCCTAATGGACAACTCCAGAGGCTCATCACCTGCCTTCGGTTCAGCATCGTCCTGGTCTCCAGCAGTCCTCCGACTGCCTGCGCCCTGGGCAATCTCTGCCTTCGCCTGCTCTTCAAGCAAGTGTGAAGTGCCCTCACTCCTGTGAACTGACATTCTAGCCAATGATCTGCTGCCCACCGAGGTGCTGATATTTGCACTGGTGCCTGGTTCAGAGAGCGGGTGCGACGCAAGTATATCTAAAGCTCTGGTGTCAAGCGTGGCTCTTTAGAGTCCAGCGTTCGAGTATGAGCTGGAAAATCTAAGGGAGAACAAAAAACATATCATCAGTTTAAGTCATTACACTGTCACTGTGCATGCCAGGCACCCTGGTGAGATAATGGAGATTTGTATCATAGCCATCATCTTTCAGTGACCAAGGGGGATGCCAGGTTTGAGGCTGCAATTAATGACGGGACTACACAAGAATGTTTGCATCATCCAAAGCTCGCACCTCTGTGCACTGCACTCTTACCTTCATCAAAGACCCCTGCCTCTCCACGACTGGCTGACCGAGGTGGGTAGTGGCACTTCAGCTTCAAGGGGTCCATTTCATACCTCGTCAGAATGAGGAGGTTTGAGGGTCCTCTGCCTGTCCTTGACCTCTCGATGGTGTTACGGCTTCTCCTCTCCTGAAAGGACAGAGGAGCTTTGATTAGTCCACTCTCTACCTGCAGCGCCATTGCAGCCTGGCCAACCGCACCTGAGGAATACCTTGCAGGGCACATCCATGTCATGGCCCGCAAAGCTCAACGCACTCAGGCCAAGCAGCCAGGACTCAACCCCTTTGGCTAGCTCCGGTGTCATTGACAATTAGCACTCAGACTCTAACACCCCTGAGGTCCGGGAGAACGGCCAGCCCTTAACACTTCTCCAAACTGATCCATGCCAACTTGGTACTCACCCTTGCTGAGTGCAGCAGGTCGCTGAACCTTTTGCAGCACTGCACCCATGTGTG
Source organism: Cetorhinus maximus (assembly GCF_964194155.1). Lineage (NCBI taxonomy): Eukaryota > Metazoa > Chordata > Chondrichthyes > Lamniformes > Cetorhinidae > Cetorhinus > Cetorhinus maximus. The sequence continues at coordinate 158,847,675 of NC_135880.1, read as the reverse complement.
CCACACAACATCATGGCTGCTGACCTCAGCTGCCACCTCCTCCAAGGATTTTTGGTCAGATGTGGTGGCCTCCTCCTGCCATCCCTGGGTACGAGAGTGTCTCACCTGACACTGACGTCCTCCATGAGGACAGCGAAGCACTTGTCCGAGAAACGGGAGGCCGAGTGCCTACCCGACTTGCCCTCCCACCTGATGTTTCCAGTTGCAGGTGAGGCCATTGTTCCAGTCTCCTGGACAGACTCAAAGTTTCTCCCCTGGCAGCCTTCAGGGAGCTGCTTTTGCCAGTTTTAAAGCATTGGACCCTGCGCTCGACAGTCTCCCGCCCCCGCCCGACACTTCTTGACCTTTCAGAAGATGTGTTTAACACTGGGCAGACCTTAATTGGCCATCCAGAGTGAAATCGCGTTTGCAACCCGACTACAGCCGGGAGCGGATTCCACATCCGCTTCCGTTCCCGTTAACTTGACGCACGTGCCAAGCATAAAATTCCAGCCTATAATTTAGAGAAGTATAGATAGGGAGTGATTTGACTGAAGTTTATAAGATGATAACGGGATTTAAACTGTTGCAACTGCATAGGTTTGGGTAGGTCCAGGGTTCATATCCTCAAGTTTTGTAAGGGCCAATTTAGGTTGCATATTAAGAGGATCCTCTTTTCAGAGAATAGTGGACTTGTGAGAAAGGTTGGTGGCTCAAGCAGTGTATATTAACTCGCTGAATTACTTCAAGTGAGAGCTGGGCCTGTTTCTGGCTGTGTCAGAGATACCTTCTACTAAAAATAGGTACCTTAAAATGTTAATCAGGGCCAGGCCTGTCTCCCAGACTAGACTCACTCACATGAGAGGGTCAGAGAGGAATTTTCCAAATTTCTTCCCTTTAACTGGCCTGGGTTTTTATGTTTTCCTTCTCTTCCAGGTAACTACGTGGCTTCTGGGTGGGGAGTGTATGTATTGTGATGCTTAAGGCCTTGCCATTGTGTGGGGCAGGCTGGATGGAACAGTTGATCTTTTCTTGACTGTCATCTTTCTTGTGTTTATACAGTATGTCCATTATGGATGCAAATTCTAATTTACCACTAGGCAGGCTTAGCCGTGGCTGTTCAATTTATCCATGGCATTAGCATCTCACTGCCAGGTTACCTGGCTAATTAGGGAAGGTAGGCGGGATGATGAGCCAATTCTGTCAAAAGAAGGATTCTAAATAAGGGAACCATGTGTTACACTGACTCACTATCACTTGAGTTTTTGAGGTTACAGTAAGCACAGGAATGGAGAGGAGACCTGGGAAGGTTCCAGGATGTCAGAAGTTGGATCTGAGGGATTGCAGTGAAGTGAGATCTCCCAAGGACAGGAAGAAGAGGACAACCTCTTCAACCAAGTAGGCACGGATAGAAGTGGCCAAGGAAGCCAGCAACAGGATTGTGGTCCTTACAACCTGGCAACAGTGCACCTCAGGAGGCAGGGGGAGGGGTGGGGGGGGGGGCGGGGGGGCAGAAGGTGAGTGTCTTAACATTTTCTGGTGCCAAGCCCCACATTCTGACTTTCCCAGCATCGTCCTGCACAACAGTCCTCAGGTCAACACACCGTGCAGCTATAGTCATTCCTCTCCCTGCAGGTGCCTCACATCTCCATCTGAACAGTGAACACTCACATACATTCACATCATATTGTCATCTTGCATCCATGTCTCAAAATCACCTGTCACAAATGTTGTCCTTCCTTCTCCTCCACACAAACTATTACGAACACTCATACCTCTCTTCTTTCTCTCCTTGCAAGAGAAGAGAGCACACAACCTAGCAAAGGCAGAGGCCTGGGTGGGTTGGGCGATGGGCTTGGCCTGACAATGACAGGTAACTTGTCAGCCATTGCCAATGTATGCCCACCTGCTCTACTAGGAAGGAGATCTTGCTCCCTGCAAGAGGTTGCAGATGTCAGCAGTGACCTGTTGTGAAGGATTGAGCCTCCTGATTATGATACTGGTGCTCAGACATGTTGAAAGAGCTGATCCTCTGTCTGCAGACCCTGTGCTGGGGACTTGCTACTTTCCAACAGGATCTCGGTATCCATCCTCTCTGCGCTTCAAAGGGGCATGTGGCTGAGGAGGAGGTAGCTGGTGCTCCTGCTGGAGTGGTTGGTGGAAGGGTGGCTTCTGTTCTTGCCCCTTAGCAGAGGTGCAAGGTGGAGATGCAAAAGCTGTTCGCATGCTGTGGAGCCGGCTGGGAGCAGGGAAGTGCAGCTGAAGGTGGGTGAAGTGCTAGACAGGTAAAGTGCTTCCAAGAAGTTGGCAATTACCTGTCAAACAACGAAGCACTCTCTAAGAGAATAAATTCTGTGAACAACAATTCCTCAATGATCATGGCTGGAGCTCTTCAATGTAACTGGTTAAAGCCTTCCCAGTAAATCAGTTTCATTGTTAAATCTCTTCCTGCTGTGCATTTACTTCAGTGACCCTGGCAAATTTTTGACGAGTCAGGAAATGGGTCCCCTGCCTGTGAAATCCAAAAAATGACAGTTAAAATAGTCCTTAATTGGCATTTGAATTACCTTAATAAGTTACTTGGCAGATTCAAGGCGGGTGGCGGTGACAGGTTCAAACTTGCCTTCAATCCCAGCCAGCAGAAACCAAAAGAGGGTGGGCTGGGGTCTATCTTGATTCAACTTCACTTTAGGGGATTTAATTCATTACACGCATGCAAACCTGCTTCTCCCTGCCTGGGGAAACTCCCCACGGTGTATCAAAATATACATGCACAAATATGAGACTCACAGCTCTGAAAGTAATTGTGTTTAAATACACGGTTGAGGTGGGGTGGAATTTTAACTCTTGGATTGAAATGTTGCCGAATGAGTGATTGATCCATCTGGGAGAAGTACAGGAGTCCCAGCCTTGCATAATAGGTAATGGGAGGCGATGGCATAGCGGTATTGTCACTGGACTAGTATTCCAGAGATCCAGGACAATGGACAATGCTCTGGAGACACAAATTCAAATCCACAGATGGTGAAATTTGAATTCAATAAAAAACAGAATTAAAAGTCTAATGATGACCATGAAACCATTGTCGATTGTCATAAAAACCCATCTGGGAAAGAAATCTGCTGTCCTTACCTGGTCTCCAGGTAAGGAGATGTGGCTCCAGACCCACAGCAATGTGACTGACTCTTAAATGTCCTCCGAACAATGACAATTAGGGATGGGCAATAAATGCTAGCCTAGCCAGTGACGCCCATGTCCCATGAATGACTGAAAAAAACAAAATGGCTGAAGGTCTTGAGCTCAGGGTTTAGATCCTACTCTAGGAATTTTTGGCCATGGAAGGAGCAGTCATGTTCAATAGTTGTTAGTAAGCCTGCTAACCCTTTCAAAACTTCCTGACTATTCCCCAAATTGTGAGGAAATGTGTGTGAAGCTGCTCTAAGTTTGAGAAGAAGCTGAAGAAGCCATTAACCTGGTCCAAGACCATTGTGTAGATGAGAGACAGAAATGGGGGCTCTGAGGCAGTGAGTAGCTTGGCAAGCGAAGTCCTACACTTCCCTGGTGGAGCTGGGAGGATATTGCTGCTTTCACAAATGAAAAGAATAAACATACTGCAGTTAGTAGAGTATACGTCAAACCAGCATATACAACAGCCCATTTAAGAAATGCTATGCTCACATGAGGAGTCGGCCTCAATTTTTCACTTCAGAAATGCATGTTTTATTCACCTTGTAAGTCCGTGCATGGGATCAAGCAGGTGATATGGGCCGTGTTGCCAAGAAGATTTGTGGGACTTTAGGGCACATCCACACAGAACAGACCACGCATGGTTAATGATGAACAGAAATGGGTCCATCGGCTAAAAGAAAGAAGTATGAAGCTGGCTTCAAGTTAAAAGTTGCTAACTTGCCAAATAACTGCTGCAGTGAGGGAACTCGGTGCTAGTGAAAAACTGGTGCAAAATGAAAGAAGAAATCTGCCCTGAAGAAGATACCTAAGTCAAATATGCCATGAGAATAGAGACCAACCACTGGTCTGATCTTGAGGAGGGTGTATCGGAATGGGTCCTCGAAAATCATCATAATGGTACATCGTCAACAGAAGTGCAATGCCTGTATACACACTTAAGTGGTCCAAATGAAACTCTGAATCCAGCAAAGATTTCAGAGAAACAGTTAATTGGTGTTGTAACTTTATGCAACAAAAATGCCTCGTGTTGTGGCTGTTGTATGTTGGTTGGACTGGCTGAAGAATAATTGCTGAGACATTGTTATGTTTAAACAATAATTAGTTTATTATATATAACTGAACTATACACAGATATACATAACTAGGTGTTACTCTGCTGAAACTAGGAACATCTCCCTCTCAACTCTTGGCTATCAGCATTACCATTAAGGTTGGTGTTATTCACACTAATCATAATATTATAGTGACAGAAGACCAAGATTGTTCAGAAACGACTAAAAGACCTAAATGCCAAATTTACCATTTTCCAGTGGTGCATCAGCAGTGGCAAAAACACGAGTATCCATTATGTCACATCGGCAACATGGATGAAAAACCCATGAATTTCAATATGCCCAGCAACCAAACTGTGGAGTAGAAAGGTTTAAAAGCAGTTCTAGTGAAAATCACAGGACATGAAAAGATATAATTCACAGTGGTACTATGGCCAACAGAATGGAATTAAAGCCTTTGGTAATTTTCGACTGTAAAACCATGCTGAAAATTGCATTCCCTGCAGGGATTTTTGTGCATGTCCATTACAACAGCTGGATGGAGTGATGTTGCGGATTGATAATGTGTGGAATAGGCATCCCAATGGCATATGTAAAGATTGGAGCTCAAGAGTGTGGGACATGTTCAGATCCCAAAGAACCGAATGAGATCAAGAGGTACCTGTGAAGAAATAACATCCAAATTACAGCTATGGCTGGGAGTCTAACATGTATAGTTCAATATTTGGATGTATGCCTCAACAAGTCATTCAAGGATCATGTTCACGCAGAATAGAATAGGTGGATGGTTGATGGAGAAAAAAGCCTTCGCAAAGAGTGCAAGTATGCGCGCTGCCTCGCTTGAGGTTTTGAGTGTTTTTTACACCAAATTATGGGATGCTATTAACGCACAAACTGTCATCAGAATTTTCAAAAAATGTAGAATAACCAATTCAATGTTCAGAGGAAAATGATTTCTTGTGGCGGATGATTCTGAAACTGAAAGCTCCAAATGTGACCCAGAGTGGGATGCTTATGATGATGCCAAAGTCAAAGTGTCTTAAAATGAATTCGATGAATTCTTTACATCGGATGCTGAAGACAGTAAATTTGATGGGTTTTGAAACATTTTGATTGTGGTTAAAGGTATGCTTGTTGAATTAATTCATTCAATAAAATGCGTCACATTGATTTAATGCCCAGCATTACTGTTGGGACCCTTGCTCTCCCTGATGTACATTAATGACCTAGGCTGTGGTGTTCAGGGCATGATTTAAAAATTTGCAGATGATATGAAAATTGGGAATGATGTCAACTGTGATGAGGATAGTCTTGAACTTCAAAAGGAAATAGACATGTTGGTGGATTGGGCAGACAAGTAGCAGACAGAGTTCAATGCAGATTTGTGAGGTGATTCATGGCCAATAGGAAAAATATGGTGAGACAGTACAAAATAAAGGGAGAAATTCTAAAGGAAGTGCAGGAACAGAGGGATCCCAGTGTATATGTACATAAGTCATTGAAGATGGCAAGGCATGTTGAGAGAGCAGCTAATAAAGCATATAGGCTTTATTATTGGAGCATTGAGTACAAGAGTAAGGAGGTCATGTTGAACTTGTATGAGACACTAGTTAGGCCACATCTGGAGCACTGCGTCCAGTTCTGTGTGCAATACTTGAGAAAGAGTGTGAAGATATTGGAAAGAGTACAGACGAGATGAAGGGTTCTCAAAATTCCCACATTTTTCACATCATCAACAAGGATATGACGTTTGGACTTTTATGGCAGAGGACCCAACTGCTGGGTTAAGTATAGAACCCTGCAGCCCATGAAGGCCTGGGATTGGACATGCCAGGGCTTGTTGAGTGCAGTGTGGATTGTTGCCTGTAACCAGACAACGAGAGGAGACAGAATACACATTCTTCCCTTTAAAACAATCAACCCAGAGAAAGACTTCATCTTACACAAAACTAAAGCCCATCAAAATCTTGCATAAATAAGCGCTACTAACTAATAAGGCAGGAAGGCTGCAAACAATGCAATTATGCAAACCTATCAATACACCACATATACAATGACTTTCAGTTCAAGACTAGTTACGGGGGCAGGAAGACAACGATAAACATCATGCGAGCCCATTAAAAACAACGAGACAACAATCACCTGAAGAAGCCCAAATCAGACAAAGAACTAACCTTGATTTGGTTTCAGATAAGAAATTCAAAAAAACAGTATAACTGGGCCACCAGTTACGAAGGTGAAGCTGACACAGGAGGGTGAGCAGTTTTTGGAATGGTTGAAGCAGAGTTTAAGCAGGGAGCTGAGCCAAGCGGAGGGAGGGGATCTGGAGGTTTGCAGGCCCGCAGGCAATATCATGGTGAGGGGCACGGGGTGGCAGGCTCAACTGAAGACAATAAGGCCGTAACCACCGCCCTCCATGAAGATCGACCACCCACAACCGTGCCCTCCACCCTACTGAAGAACCTTCACAGATTCCACAGACCAAGACCACGTGGGGACGGCAGACCCCAGAGGACACAAAGAGCGTACCCCAAAACTGCAACCGGCTTACCTGGCTGGATTTCGAACTGTCAAGGAACCCTGGTTGGTGAGCATGATCCCTGACCTCTCCTAGTTCAATTTAGTTAGGTTTTGGTGGTGGGACAAGGGTAAGGGGATTAGTAGCGTGATTTTCCCTCGTTATGCCTTACGTTCCCCATTCTTAACTAAGTGTACTTTGTAAGTCTGTATAATCTCAGTGCAATCCTAATGTTATAAGTTCATTTGTGACTTCAATAAACCCAGTTTGTTTTCTTGCACCAAAACCAGTTGTCTGCTGCACTTTGTCACAACCCCCAAATAAGTCCAAGATCTAGAACCCATGGAGTGGGAACTATTTGGACCGCTCAGAAATCACAGGTGAAGCTGACACACCACCACCACCCCCTACAAAGATTCACAAGAATGATTCCAGCGATGAAGAACTGTAGCTAAGAGAATAGATTGGATAAAAGAAGGCTGAGAGGAGACTTGATAGAGGTATTCAAGATCCTGAGGGGTATGGGCAGGGTAAATAGTGAGAAACTGTTCCCACTCAAGGGTGCATCAAGAACTAGTGGGCACAGTTTGAAATAATTGGCAAAAGGAGTAGAAGTGATGTGAGGAACAACATTTTCACCCAGAGGGTGGTTGGACTCTGGAACGAACGTCCTGAAAGTGTGGTGGAGGCAGGTTCGAATGAGGTATTCAAAAGGGAATTGGATTGCTATCTGAAAAGAATGTGCATGGTTACGGGTATAAGGTAGAGGAGTGGGCCTAGATGGAATGCTCTTTCAGAGAGCCAGCGAAGACTTAATCGGCTGAATGGCTTCCTTCTGCGCTGTGAAGATTCTGTGATTCTGTGAATTTGAATTACCGGTGTTATGTTTTTTCTCCATGTTTCAAAATAGCGACCACCTACTCCCACACTGACCGTTCACATTTTATACTTGGTTTATAAGTCGACCCCCATTTTTGGAAGGATTTTTAGATGCTTAAACGTCAACTTATATGACATGATTTTCGGTACTTGGAGGGACCTCATTGCCTGCTCATGCCCCTCCTGTGAGCTTCAGTGGCGTCCTCACTCATACCAATAGCAATATGGCAGGCATAATCCAATTACATCATCTGGGCCTAATCAGCATAGTTAAAAAAGGAACAGTCTGAAGCAGAGTCATATGGACTCGAAACGTTAACTCTGTCTTTGTCTCCACAGATGCTGTCAGACCTGCTGTGTTTTTCCAGCAATTTTTGTTTTTGTTTCAGATTTCCAGCACCCGCAGTATTTTGCTTTTATCTTAGTTAAAAAAGGACCTTGTTCTATTCAGGTGGGTGGTCTTGCCACCTGCAATTTAAAATCGAGGTCAGTGAGATCAGGCTGGGAGGGCTACAGGAAAGTCACCCCCTACATTTTAATTATCAGTTTGTACAAGGCAGTGGAGTTAAAGTTCTTAACCCCCACCCACTGCAGAACCACTTGCACCCCCACGCATGTTTTTTTTCCCCCAATCCAGCTAATCCTGAATGCAGTGGTTAAGTTGCAAAAGCGTGCTTTACACATAGAGTCATTTAGCTGGAGTTTTCAGTAAAAAAATACTCTCCAATCAGCATGTTGTCAATCACAGAGCTGTGCCAGCTGTTATGAAGGAGACTGTTGCCACCCTGCACTATACAGATGGTATTGTCAGCAGAGTCACCATCGCCAGCACCACTCCTCTTCTGTCTTCATTTCTTTGCAGATCAGACAAGAATCAATATTTTCATACCCTTTCCCAAGGGTAGTGCCAGAAGCATTGCAGACAATTTCAGCCTATTTTGAATGACCACCTGAAGAGCAGGTTCCTGTTCCTCTTTCACCACAGCCACTCGCTCCTCCTCACTAATGTACAATGTCTCAGTAATACTAACCTTTACTCGCTTTTACTAACACCAGCATCCACAATATTTGTAGTTATGCTGGTACTTGCAAATGTTGGTGAGAGAAATGCAGGGGTCTGAGAAGTATTCTTGTTCCAGGCCATTGAAAGTGTTGTCATGCTGTTCCTTCAGATATACAAAGGCAGTAAAAGAGAAAATGTGAGACTTTGGCAGGAGGGTGAACCTTAAACAGTGATTGCACTGCAAAATACTGTGTGTGTACTTGTGTGGGGATGAATGAGGAGGAGACAAGACATAAGAGCTTCTGTGCTAATCTTGGGTTTAAAGGAACCTTCATCTTCCCATTCACACTCAGCTTAGAAAGGAAGAAAAAACTTAGATTAATTTAACAGCTTTCATCACCTCAGGGTGTCCTGAAGCGTTTTAAGGCCAATTAAATACTCTTGAGCTTACTGTTGTAAGGTAGGAAACATGGCAGCCAATTGGTGCACAAGGTCTCGCAAATAGTAATTAAATAGTGTTAAGGTAAACTATTTTATTGGTGTTGGTTGAAGGCTGGATATTGGCTGGGATGCCGGTAGAATGTCCCTGCTTTTCTTTGAAGGTTTTATGTTCATCTGGGAGGGCATCTCATTGTCTCACCTGAAAGATGGTTATATTCATGAAGGTTCACAGTGGCCTTTTCCAAGACTGTAAAGTACAGGTAATAGCAGGGGCATCCTGTTCCCTTGTATTAATGTGCTATTTAAGCGTGCAAGCAGAATAGCTGTCTTGAGATTTTTGAAAGTTTTGCTTTCTTGAGATTTTTGTAAGTTTTGCAAGCTTTTGCTTGCAGGCTTAATCCATGACAGGGGCTCACTATAATTATTTAATCCAATGGACTTTGGAAAACAGTGTAAAACATACCCTCCTTTGTATACAGATAGAATAATAACACTCTCTAAGCTTCAAAATTGATGATTGATGCAAAGAGGCAAAATAAGTCATGTTTGATGTCATGCGCCTTGGGAGGCCTGCAATCAGGAACTTTTCTGGCCTCTTTTTTCTGCTGCTGTTGGGTCGCTACTAGAATATTCACACATTGACAGCACAAAGGTTTCAGTAGCTTCCTGAACAGAGCAGTGCACTTTTTAACCATCCACTTCTGAGACTACCCTTATGTTTGCTCGCAATGAACCTGTTGCATAAATGTTGATCTCAATCGTGACCTTAACTGCAGGAGGCATGGCAATACAAATGCTGGCGGCCTTTTCTTACCAATAATTGGCAGATGGCCTCACTCCTGAATCTGATGATGTATTGGTTCGCTGTCAGGTTAATGTCACTGACTTGACTGCTTTCACATGAGAGAAATTATGAGCAATGTAAACAGCAAAGCCCCACTGTTAATTATTTGCTGGGTTTATATAATATATTTAGAGTAATCTCCCACTTCTGCCAGCAGCCACGAGAAGAAATCTCTTTCTAGTATTTGACATCTGTGAGAATTAAGAGATTTTGGCAATAAATGCAACAGTTTACCTGTGGCAAACACAGTGATGAGGATGAGAGAAAAGCAGATGGGAAGAAAGACGGACTATCATGAAGGAGAGGAAGAAAATTGAGGAAGGTAATATGCCCAGGGGATGAGAGAGATGAGAATCCATTTTGTTGTTTAGTGAGCAGAAGAAGATGGATATTCCATTAATGTTCAAATTATGGTCTCTGCATGGCAATGTGATTTGTAAACCATACTTGTAGAATTCACTTGTAAATTGTTATATCAACTGTCAAGATTTCTCAAGTCAAATATACACCATTGCTAAGAAGGTACAACAATATCCCTAAATTTTCTATTATTCTGTAAGTTCTGGAGTCTGGATGGAAATAGTGTGCCTAGTATCCAGGAATTGTTTAATTACTTCTTCCTACTCCACTTCCTTCAACTCTACTGGTTCATCAGTGCCCTGAAACCGGGTTCATGAAACACAACTCTGGTTACTCAGCTAATCCTAACATCTAACAGTCAAAATGATAGGATAGCAACACTTAAAATGAAACTTCAACCCTAATAAGAAAAAAGGTAGGTATTTCCAGAAAAAATTCCATTTTTATTTTTTCTGTTGTCTTCTCATTCTCTCTGATGTGCCCCTAATGCAACATGAATATATGAAAATTGCTGGATTCAAAATTGTGTGGGAGGTACTCAATGCCACAGGATTCCTGACATGTGTTCCCGTGGCGTGAAACTCTGTTCCACCAGTCCTAATTCATAACATTTACCTGTTTGAATCAATTTTATTACTGGTGAGATTATTTCATCAGTGCGATTCCAGTTGTATGAGGCGGAATGCAAAATGGCACAATGTTTCACTTGACAATCTCTCAACTGCATTTGTGTAGTGTGGAGCCTCTGGACTCAAGCTTCTGACACACATATCAATCATGTTACCAATTCCATGCACCAGAAAAACCTATCCATTAAATTAAGTATTTGAGCTGCTTATTTCACTAACATAGATGCACAAATGTGCATTTTGCAGCCCACCATCCCCAACAGTATCCATTGCGCGATCTCAACTATCACAAATTCCATTTCTCTATTTTCCGTTAACTTTTTCTGGAACAGCTGCAGAAGCTCTTTGGACAAAGTTCATATAAAGTGTCAGCAATTTATTTTCTGATGAATGATCTTTGAATGTGAGTTTAGTGTTTTGACTCCAGTGTTTCCATTTGGAGACTGCCAATGGTGAATATACTCCAGAACCCATGTTTATATTCCGTCCAGCTGCTTCCCCATGGAATGAGAATGTCTGTGGGGATTAGTTTGAAATCAGATGGCCCTGTTAAAAGATTGAAACATATAAAGGGTTAGAGCACAGCAAGACATTCAGCCCATTATGCCCGTGGCAGCCAAAAAAGCGCTCTCCAGCCTGATCCAACCTTTCAGCTCTTGGTCCATAGTCCTGTAGGTTACGGCACTGCAAATGCGTACCCAAGTGCTGTTTTAAATGCACTGTGGGCTTCTGCCTCTACCATCCTTTCAGGCAGTGGGTTTCAGACCCCCACCACTCTCTGAGTGAAAAAATGTCTGCTCAACTCCTCTTTAATCCTTATGTCAATTCCTTTAAACCTGTGCTCTCTGGTGATGAAAATGACTTCTCTGCTGATGAAAATAGATCCTTCCTGTTCACTCTATCTAGGTCCTTCACAGTTTTATAAATCTCAGTTAAATTTCCCTTCAACCTCCCCTGTTCGAAAGACAACCTCAGCCTATCCAGCCAATGCAGGAAAGTATCCCATATGCCTACTTGACCATCTTATCTGCCTGTCCAGTAGGAATTTGTAGACATTTACTCCAAAGTCCCTTTGTTCCTCTAGACTTTTAGCCTACCATCTATTGTGTATTTCATTGTTTGTCCTCCCCAAATGCATTACCTCACACTTCTCCAGATTGAACACCATTTGCCACTTTTCTGTCCTGATTAGTCCATTGATATCTTATTGTAGTCTACAGCTTTCTTCCACTCTATCAATCACATGGCCAATTTTTGTATCATCTGCAAACATCTTTATCATGTCCTCTGTGTTTAAGTCTTAGTCATTGGTACATATCATAAACAGCAAGGGGCACAGTACTGAGCCCTGCGAAACTCCACTGGAAGCAGCCTTCCAGTGACAAAAAACAACCATCAAACAAAGTGATGTCCCCAATAGACACATAACTTTATTTCATGTCACCTCAGCTCCTGAGGTTTGCTCATAGTGGATACTCAGCGAGTTGGCATGGAGGGGGTAAGGACAAAGGGTGATGGGTGGGGAGCATGTGTTGACAAATGCTAGCACTAAGTTGGTCTAGGGGCTATAAAGGGCCATGGGGATGTGGGGAAGCATAGGGGATAGGAGGGGCCACAGGAGATGGGTAGAGGAGTTTGGATTGGCATAGGGGATATGAGGGGACTTGGGGGTGGGTAGAAGGGCATGAGTTGACATGAGGGCATGAGGGACAATGGAGTTGGGTAGAGGGGCATGTGTTGGCATGGAGGTATGAGGAATCATGGGGGATGGGTAGGAGGCATGAGATGGCATAGCTCGGCATGAATGGAGCATGGGGAATGTATGGGGTGGGGTGTGGGGGTGAGAGGTGATGGCTGGCAGGCTATTTTTTATTGTAATTTAAAAAAATAAAATCCAATGAAGTGCACATTGGAGCACAGAGGCAGGCCTGCCTCTGCACCTGGCAGCCTCTGTACTCATCCGGGGGATTGTGGGCCCGGCTTCTAGTCCAGCCTGCCCACCCAACCCCCGGAATTAAATTGAACTGCAGGCTGCCATTTTTAAGGGGCAGGTTAACAGAGCAGGAAAGCTCCTGTCTTTGTGAGCCCAACCTGGGAGTGAAAACCTGGGCCATACTCTTAGAGCTTCTGGTGATCTGATGTGCACCCCTGGACAAGTGCTTGCAGTGAACTCACTCGTGGTCATTGCTGGACCTTGCAGAGAGTTTCACGCAGTCTCAAATAACTTCATAAGTTGATTATATTCCACCTTTTAAGCTGTCAATATGCCAAGTCTTTCTGAAATACAAAGTCTGAACTCCTTGGTTCAGCAGCTGATGAAAGATACACTTTTCCCTCAGGCCAGTCAGGTTCTTGCTATTCAGTTATCAGCTGCACTTGCACCCCCTGACTTATTTTCAGCCTGTCACCCAGTTCTCCCACCTCAAGCTAATTATGTGAACCTTATGGAGCAGATGCACCTGCACTGATGATTGTACTTTGCAAGGTACAGTGAGGTGCTAACTTGCTCTGTGGCACTGGGGGGTAGGAGAACATGTGTTAGAATGCTGACTGCATAGCAACATAGATTATTTATATGACAATATATAATATTTTATTGTTTTGCTTGACAGTATGCCTGGCTGACAAAGAGCGAATGGAAAGAGCAGGAAGGGCATAACTAGGAGTCCTGAATCATGCAGCTCAGTTTTGTTTAAAAAGATGTCAACGTACCAGAAGTTTCAATAACAAGTTGCAGCTGAAATTCTGCTTGGCTGCTGTACGCACATATACATGGTGGATATTCAAAGGGCCGTAAGGTTCTCAGAGTATTTTGCATGGGACAGCAGTTGATGTGGAAGAAGGCACAAGGAAATACTTTTCACATACTTGGTACAGGACACTGATAGCTTTGCTTACCTTGGCTGATGGCTTTAAGTGTGAAAACGTCTGGCGAAGTTTTCTCTACATGCTGGTGGCCACTTATACTCACGCCTCGGAGCAGCTCTCCTAAGAGGAGGATATCCCACAGTACCAGCCACATCTTGCACTCCTTTTCTCTGCTCCTTGTATCAGTCCCTCAACTGATTCATTTGTAAACTAGGTGGTGCTTCCTTAGATTTGCTCCATAATATAGGAAGAATAATAGTGCAAATTTATGGACAGCCTAAACAAAATTCCCCCTCTTTAAAAGACTGTGTAGCTCCAAGTATCCGCAGCAGTGATAAAAATCTGTGGTGAGAAATTGAGCTTAATTTTCGGGTGGCTACAAGCTATCCTTAGGGTTCTAAAATGTAAAACCTGTGAAGCACTTCTGTGCACTTATGGGGTGAATCACACTAGATGCCATATTGGTGAAGGCATTATCATACACATAGTGAATGACTGCTGGGAAGCATGCAGAGCAGGCAGATCATTCTAACAATCGGTGCATAACACTGAGTTGATGCCAGCAGTGCCATTTTGGAGTTCAATGGTCAAACTAAGGCCTTCTCTTAACATGTTCAGCAGCAGGAAGGATCCCATCAGCAATGCTATTTAAAAGGTCCATCAAATACTTACAGGATAGTTGCTGGTTGATTTCTTCTGCTTGCTCTTATGATTCTACAGGTCTTTGGTGCTCTCTATAGTAGCTTCAAGTTGAAAAGTCTACAAGGCGCATGCTGACAAAACTTTTATTGACATCAAGACTTCTGCACAAACCAGTTGCTTCCAGACATGAATGCACAAGGAGGACTCCCCCGCCCTTGGAATAGGACATGATTTGGAGGATGAACAGAGACTTCAAAGAGCAGGACAATCTGCTGGAAGAGGGAGGAGGAGGAGAAAGAGAAGGGCTCTTAGTGGAAGGCCATTTCTATCCAGATGTTCAAGGAGTAATTCTCCTACCAGAACCCCAACAAACAAGAATGTTTAGGATATCTGCATTTCAGTAAAGATGTCCTAATCGAAATATTCTACCTGCTACACTCACAACTCCAACCTCAGATCAGGGAATGATTGCATTGCTAGTGGCTGTGATGAACTTTTATGCATCTGGCTCCTTCCAAGCTGGAGCTGGAGATTTTTGCAACATCTTGCAGTTCGCCATCCACTGTTGCGTGGGGAAGGTCACTGATACTCTCTATTCAAAGACAGCTAACTACATTTCATTCTCTCCTGCCAGAGACAAGCAGGTAGAGTGAGCACCTGGCTTCATGAGGACTGCAGGCTTCATTATGTTGGAGGGAGTCATTGTCTGCGCACATGTCATTTAGTAGATGCTGTATGTCAACTCTGCCCTATCCCAGAACCAAATGGGATCCCTCAATGCCCAGCTGGTATGGGACCATAGGAAGCATGCAGGTCATTGTCTGAAATCGTGGCTACAGTCATGATCCCTTGATGCCTTCATTATGTGTCAATCCACTGTGCCATCTGCATTTGAGCAACCATAACAAAAATAGAGGGTGGCTACTGGTTAGCAAGCACTCTCTGCTGACAGCATGGCTGCTGACTCCAGCTTACAGCCCCTTCACACGCAGGCTGCATGCGTACAATGAAAGCCATCCTGCCACTTGAAATATGACAGACTCCAGAAACATGAGTTCAAATTCCACCATGGCAGCTGGGGGAATTTAAATGCAATAATTAATAAATCTGGAATAAAAAGCTAGTCTCAGTAATTATGATCATAACTGGACTGTTGTAAAAACCCATCTGGTTCAATACTGTCCTTCGGGGAAGGACATTTGCTGTCCTTACCAATCAGGCCTACGCATTGACTCCAGACCCACAGCAATGTGGCTAACTATTACTGCCTCTGAAGTGGCCCAGCAAGCCATTTAGCTGTATCAAACCGCCACAGAAAAATTGAATGAAAATAAAACCAGGCGGATCATGTAGCATCAACCTAGGCACCAGAAATGACAAAGGCATATTCTGCCCAGTCAATGCTGCAAAGTTCTCCTCACTAACATCTTGGACTTGTTCCAAAATTGAGAAAGCTGTACCACAGACTAATCAAGCAACAGCCTAGCATAGTCATACTTGTTGAATTGTAACTTACAGCCAATGCCCCATACTCCTGCATTATCATCCCAAAGTATGTCCTGTCTCAGGGCAGGACAGACCCACCAGAGATGGCAGCATGGTCATATACAGTTGGGAGAGAATTGCCTGGGAGTCCTCAACATTGACTTTGAACCCCATGAAATCACATGGCAGCTGACAAGGAAACCTCTAGCTGATTACACCTATCACCCTCCCTCAGCTGATGAGTCAGTGCTCCTCCATTTTCAAAAGAGCTTAAAGAAGCACTGAGGGGAGCAAGGGTGAAGAACATACTCTGGGTGGGGATCTCAATGCCTATCCCCAAGAGTAGATCTGTATCACCGCTATTGACCGAGCTGGCCGAATCCTGGGGGACATATCTGCGAGACTGGGTCTGTGTCTGATTTGATTGAAGTATACAAGATCCTGAATGGCCTTGACAAGGTGAACGTCAAAAGGATATTTACTCTTGTGGGTGAGTCCAGAACTAGGAGGCACTGTTGTAAAATTAGGGGTCGCCCTTTTAGGACAGAGATGAGGAGAATTTCTTTCTCTCAGGGGGTTGTGTGTCTTTGGAATTCTCTGCTTCAGAAGGTGGTGGAGGCGGGGTCATTGAATATTCTTAAGGCAGAGGTAGATAGATTCTTGTCAGGCGAGGGAATCAAAGGTTATCAGGGTTAAATGGGAATGTGGAAATTGAAACACAAGGAGATCAGCCATGATCTTATTGAATGGTAGAACAAGCTTGAGGGACCGAATGGTCTACTCCTATTCCTATTTCTTCTGTTCTTACGTGACAGATGATGGGAGAACCGACAAGAGAGAAAAGGCAACTTGACCTTTCCCTCAACAATCTACCTGTCTAGATGTATCTGTCTGTGACAGCATTGGTAGGAGTGACAACTGCACAGTCCTTGCAGAGTCAAAATCCCGCCCTCACACTGCGGAAAACCTCCATTGTGTTATGTGGCACTATCATAATGCTAAATGAGATCAATGCAGCACAGATCTAGCAGGGTATCCATGAAACGCTGTGGACCATCATAGGCAGCAGAATTGTATTCAACAGCAATTTGTAACTCATGGTCAGGCATATCCCTCACTCCACCAGTACCATCAAGCCAGGGGATCAACCCTGGTTCAATGAAGTGTGTAGGAAGGCATGTTAGGAGCAGCATCAGGCATATCTAAAAATGAGGTGTCAACCTAGTGAAGCTACAACACAGGACTACCTGCGTGCCAAATAGTGGAAGCACATGCGATATTAGAGCTAAGTGATCCCACAAACAACACATCAGATCAAAGTTATGCAGTCCTGCCACATCCAGTCATGAATGATGGTAGACAATTAAACAATTAATAGAAGAGGAGGCACTATAAAATTCCCCATCCTCAAAGATGGGGGAGCCCAGAATATCAGTGCAAAAGAAAAGGTTGAAGCATTCACAACCAGAGGTGCTAATTGGATAATCCATTTTTGCCTCCTCCTGAGGTCTCCACCATCCCAGATCCCAGTTATTAGCCAATGCTGTTCTCTCCATGTGAATATCAAGAATTGGCTGTAGGCAGTAGATACAAGAAAAGGCCTCAATAACTTCCCAGCTGGTGTACAGAAGACTTCTGCTCCAGAACTAGCTAGGCCTCTAGCCAAGCTATTCCAGTGCAGCAATGACACTGGCATCTAGCTGCCAATGTGGAAAATTTCCCATGTACATCCCAATTGCAAAAAGCAGGACAAATCCGATCAGGCCAATTGCCCACCCAGTCTACTATTAATTATGAGCAAATCGTCAGTGCTATCAAGCGGCACTTGCTCAATAATAACCTGCTCACTGATGCTCACTTTGATTTCCGTCAGGGCCAGTCAACTCCAGACCACATTACAGCCTTGGTCCAAACATGGACAAAGGAGCTGAGTTCCAGAGGTGAGGTGAGAATGACTGCCCTTGGCATCAAGGCAGCATTTGACTAAGTGTGGAATCAAGGATCGCTAGTAAAATTGAAGTCAATGTTAATTAGCGGGAAAATTCTCCACTGGTTAGAGTTATACCTAGCAAAAAGGAAGATTGATGTGGCTTTTGGACACCAATCATGTCAGCCTCAGGACATTGCTGCAGAAGTTCCTCAATATACTGTGCTAGTGCCAGCCATCTTCAGCTTCCTTATCAATGACCTTCCCTACAAGGACTTAAGGTCAGAGATATGGATATTCACTGAATATTGCACAGTGTTCGGTAACATTCATTACCACTCAGGTATTAAAGCAGTCTGTGCCACATACAGCAAGGCTTGGACAGAAAAGTGGCAAGTAACAGTCGCACTACACAAGTTCCAGGTAATGAACACTTACAATAAGTGAGAATTTAGCCACCTCCCCAGGGCATTCAATGGCATTGCCATTGCTGAATCACCCATCATCAATATCCTGAGGATCTCCATTGACCAGGAACTGAACTGGACCAGCCATATAAATACTGTGGTTACAAGAGCAGGTCAAAGGCTAGCAATTCTGCTTCTCCTCAACTCCCGTCCACCCTCTACAAAGAACATGTCAGGAGTGTGATGGAATACTCCTGACTTGCCTGGATGAGTGCAGCTCCAACAACACTCACGAATCTTGACACCATCTAGGACAAAGCAGTCCACTTGATAAGTACCCCACCGACCACCTTAAACATTTACATCCTTCACCACCGATGCACAGTGGCAGCAGTGTGTACCATATACAAGATATATTGTAGCAACTCACCAAGGCTCATTTGACTTCATTTTCCAACCTTTTTCATGACTTCTACCAGCACTGGTCCTCTCGACACACTGGCTCACTCATGGAACTGACAACATATGCACTGCAATCTCACCACAAGGGATCCATCTGCTTACCAGCTCTTTACTTGAGCACTAGCTCGGTGCTGTGTCTTCAAAGCTTTTCACTGTCAGCACGCTGCATTTTCAACACTCTTCAATGGTCCTACTTCTTTGCTTTCTGACCAAAATGTCAAGTGTCTTCTCATGTCTTTTAGCATAATCTAAAGCTGTTCACTATGTCATACCTGAACCTAATCTTGTTGCCACCTGTCTTACCACCACTATTCACCAAGATGTGTTATTATAATGGTATAAAATCCTAAGCTTATTTGCTGTATAAGACACAAGGCACCGATCGCACAGAAGGGATTGGTTAAACACGTTGTGGGTTTGTTTATTAATATTGGGCACATAAGAACAGCTATAGACAAGTATAAAACTTGAAGACATCAGAGCTGTGTGTGTGTGCTCTGTTCAAAGCAAAAGTGAAGCTTAGACTGGATCACCTAACAGATTTTCCTTCTAGTGATGTCATGGTAATGTTGTAATATGACTTCTATATGCTTTCTATTTATTCCAGTGCTGGTATATGTCACAGTCCAAGTAAAAGAGAGGGTATTAAAGCCATCCCAACTCCTCAAGATAAGGATGATCTTTGAAGATGTCTCGGCCTCTTTAATTTCTTGTCTCCATACATTCCCAATTTTGCTTAAGAATCGTCATCATTAAGGGAATTGTTGAGAAAGGATGTGCCTTTCCTGAGGCACAAAGACCACCAATATGTCTTTGAAGCACTGAAACAGTCATTATTATAAACAACGACATTGCAATTTTACGATCCTAGGGAGACAGCTACCCTGGAGATAGATACCTCACAGAAAGGCCTGGAAGCATGCATGCTACAAAAAGGCAAACCGATTGCATTTGCTTCAAAATCTTTGTCTGTAATGCAATTCAACTACTCCAACATCGAGTGGGAAACATTAGTTTTAGTGCTTGGAATCATGCATTTTCATGCCTATCAATTTGGCAAAAGATTTGTGGTAGAGACAGACCACAAACCACTGGAGATGATTGGGCAAAAGCCTTTGGCCAATGCACCACCAAGACTATAATGTCTTTTGATAACATTTCAAGTTTACAACTGTGAGATTAGGTACAAGCCAGGTAACTTGATGGTCACATCAGATGCACTTAGCAGATTGCTTAACCCAGTGAAATCAGAAGATATATGCTTAGACCTACAAGTTGACTTCATTGACATCGAACTTGAAGATGTTCTCCAAATTGATCTGGTACATTTTGCACAACACAAATGCAGCAGCTACAAAAAAAAATGGCAAAAGATTCCACACCACAGGCATCTCCGGGGAGTCATTTTTAAAGGCAGGCAGGTCATCATACCAGAATCTTTGGACCTAATATTCTTCAACAAATTCATCACTCACACATGGGAATAGATCAGATGAGAAGACTCACAAGAGAGACAGTCTATTTGCCAGGTATGAACAATGACATTGAAGTCTTTGTCAAGAAGTGTAAGGCATGTCAAGAGCATATGCAAATCAGCACAAAGCACTATTGATTCCACCTGAAGTTCCTACTCATCCTTGGTTGAAAATTGCATCCGGCCTCTTTCATGTCCATGGTACTGACTTCATCGTCATCGCCGACTACTTTAGCAAAGGCCGTATTATTAGACAATTGCACAATACGTCAAGCACAACTGTTGCACACATTCTAAGTCCTATTTTCTGTTTATTTGGTGTGCCTAAAGAGATCATTACAGATAATGGTCCACAATTTATTGATGAGCCATTTCAGGATGTATTTGAGAAGTGGAATAGTGATCACGCTATTTCTTCTCTTCATTATCCTAGATCTAATGGCCTAGATGAATGAATGATTTGCACAATGAAATCCCTAATTCTCAAATGTAGACAGACAAAACAAGATCTAAACATTGCAATGTTACAACTGAGAGCAAGACCTTTAAGTGCAACCATTCCATCACCTGCAGAGTTCATGTTTGGCAGACCAGTGTGTGCCAATTTAACTCCTCTTACCCGTTCTACTCTCTCAGAATCTAGAGGGCAACTTTTAAAACTACAAGAGAAAATTATCAATATGCACAATGAAAATACAGGTACAGAATTGCCAAATTTACAGTTGGGACAACAAGTTTGAATCCAGGATCACACAGTAGGTATTTGGCAACCAGCCAAGAGGGCAAGGATTTGTTTGGAACCAAGGTTCTATGAAGTCATTGCGCACAAAGGCGCAACAGCAAGGGATAACTGAGGACAAATCATGTCCATTTCAGCTCCTTGACGACCATGCAGTCCTATTGTATCTAGGACAAAATCCCAAATGCAACCAGGAACAAACGTCAAGATTGACAATCCCACGGATCACTATGAGCAATTAAAGAAACCTCCAGACAAGGTTACTGTCACAAGACCTGGGCATACCAGTTGATTGCATTTATGCTTTAGAGACTCATAGGTTCATCAGTTCTATACACTTATGTAATGGTAACTAAACATGAATATGTATGGTAAATAGTCATGCTTCTTTGGAAGTGGGGAAAGTGTATTTAAAAGGAAATGGAGATGTTGTAATATACTTTTAAATGATACCAGCATGATATATACAGTATTGGTCTCCTTATTTAAGGAAGGATGTAAATACATTAGGAACAGTTCATAGAAGGTTTACTAGACTAATACCTGGAGTAGGCAGGTTGTCTTATGAGGAAGGCTTGGACAGACTAGGTTTGTATTCACTGGAGTTTTGAAGAGTAAGAGGTGACTTAATTGAAACATATAAGATCCTGAGGGATCTTGACAGGGTGGATGTGAAAAGGATGTTTCCTCTTGTGGGGGGGATCTGGAGTTAGGGGGTTGCTGTTTAAAAATAAGCAGTCACCCATTTAAGACAGAGATGAGGAGAATTCTTTTCTCTGAGAGGGTAGTGAGCCTTTGGAACTCTTCCTCAAAAGGCGGGAAGTAGAGTCTTTAAATATTTTTAAGGCAGAGGTAGATTCTTGATAAGCAGGGGATTGAAAGGTTATTGGGGTAAATGAGAATGTTGGATTGAGGTTACAATCAGATCAGCCCTGATCTTATTGAGTTGAGGAGTGGGCTCATGGTGCCGAGTGGCCTATTCCTGCTCCTAACTTGTATGTTCTTATGTATATGTCAGGTGATCCAGTTTAGTTCCACTTTTGCTTTGAGCAGAGCACACACACAGCTCTGATCTCTTCAAGCTTTATACCAATGTATAACTCTTCTCATGTGCAGGATCCACCTCTATGCCACTCTAAATTACATCCAGAGTCCATATCTAAGCTAATGGCTGCAGGTGTGAAAATGAGTGATAGTGTGTCTTCATTGTCACTGTGTTCTTGATGTTTCTCCACTGCCTGGCCAGGTTACACTTCATGGGTATCTAAAAGAAGAATGGCACAAGGGTGAGGTTGTGGTGTGGGTTGGGGAAGGGACAAAGTAAGAGGGGTATGCTTACGCCATCTGCGGCTTGTAAATCGGAAGAGAGTGTGTAGCGAAAGGACAGGGGATGTAAAAGAAGGATTAGGTTTGAGGATGCCATCAACCCTGATGGCTTCAGCCCTTCAGCTGGCAATTACCAAAGAAATGGGTATTCCAATCATAACCAGCCCTGTCTCCTCCATCAGGATTAGAACATTCCAGCTCACCTGTCCCAATCTGGTTAGCTCTGGCTGCCTCTGGTTGTGTGCCACCTTGTCCTACAAGAAAGAGAGAAAGGTGCGCCATTGAGCATTGTGAAATCTTTTTGAGTGATGTGGCTATCATGCTTGTGTAACTGACTGTGTGTGCAAGCTGTGAGATGTGAGTGTGAGGCTTGCAAAACTAAGTGTACAATGGAGCACTTGAATGTTGAGTAGGGTTCCTGATTGAGAGAGATTGTTGGTAGGTGAATGATGCGTTCTGGTGATTCACTGGCTTTGATCACTCATATGAGATTATTGAATTATTTTGGACACTGCATCCATCTTCTAGGGGCTTTACCTCTCCTAGCATTGACTTCCAGGGCTATCTGCTTTCACTGCCTTCTGAACATGTCTCTGGAGGGCATCTAGGCCCTCTGAGGATACAGGACATCTCTCCTCTATTCTACCTCCTACACTAAGGCCTCCAGTACAACATCCAAAAATACTGGAACCCGTTATCTCCCATATTGTGCCATTCTTCAATGTTTCCCAGGTCAGATTCACTTCTTGCACAATTGCCAGCACCTGTTTCAGCAAGAATTCACTTTCCTATTAAGAAATGCAAAGCTTTAAGCAATGCAGAGGCCAATTTTACATAGTGCTAGCTGACGTGTCCAGCCAGTGCAGTTAGTGCTGGCTGGCTGCTGAAATCATTCCAATCAGCAAGCAGCACGAATTTAGCATGCTGCCTGCATTGCAATGAACGGCTGCAAAATAATTACGCATCATGATCCCCATGCCCATTTCTGGGGACTATCCAATTCAGCAAACTCCCATTCCCAAATTGACAAGCTCCAAGCAATTGAAAAAATTACAGGTCAGAAGATCACCAAGAATAGGTTTTTTTACTTCCAGCAAAATTATAAATGGCTTGTAAGAAATGCAAGTGACCAGTGGAAATCTCCACACTTGATGCTTTACTGGAATCATATATATAAAAAAGAAGAGCTGGCTGGGCTAATCAGGTACTCTTGGTGAGGAAATCACTGTCTGATTTTCTGACATTAAAGTTAAGTGGAAGGAAAATGAGGCGTTTCTTCCTCCCTGATTTTCAGACCAGGGCTCTGTGAGCATCCTTGATCATCAAGAGCACCTGATCAGCAGATTCAATTGTTTCGATTCCTGTTCAATTTGTTTCATTGTCTGACTTCTCAAGCTAACCCTAGCCACACTGTTCAGAGTTGCTGCTTAAATCTTGCACACCTGGTTGGGTGGTTCCACATCAGGCAGCAGATGTCTGGAATGTGTTACAAGTGGATGCATTACAATGACTACAAGGCTATAATCTCTTCCAAGCCTTCAAATAATCTGTAAACGATTAGAGTGAAGCTTGAGTGGTTGATAAATGTTATCCAAACTGGAAATGAGATTGTAGCCTTGACATAACTCCAGGTTTGTGTAGTTTTCAATGCCATGTTGTTGCTAGATTTATATGCAGGATAACACACAAGCTTGAGTGTGTTACAAGGCTGTAAAACACCAAATGGTTTCAATAACATCATAACTTGTAAGAGCATAACTCAAGCTGTTTATCAACCTCATCTGAACCCTGAGAAACTTAACATTCTTCATTGGCAGGAGAGACCTGGAGCAGTTTAAAACAGTGCTGGGAACAGCAACAGAGTATTGCAGGGGGACGCAAGGCATCTTAAAACAGTGTGAGGAATGGAGCAACAGCAGAACATTGGGAGTGAGACCTGGAACAGCTTAATATAATGCAGGGAAGTAGAGCTAAAAAATTGGAGGAAAAATATTTTTCAAATGGTGTCACATTCAACAGAGATGGAGGAATCGTGGAGAGCAAGAAATTTGAGTTAATTGTTTGTTACGCACATTGGAATTTTAACTATTTACTGTTAACGCGCAATTTAGTTTAATTCTAATTCACTAGGGGCAAGGGTAAAAACTAAACTATCAACTTTAAATAAGTAAGTAAATTAGAAATAGACCTAGTGGGATGAATATATCATAGAGTGAAAATGATACATTTACTAAGCAGAGCAGTATATAAAACTAATTTAATATGAAGACAATTCAATTACCACTTGACATTAATAACTAACTGCTATAAAAGCAATAAATAAGTAACTATAAAATAGAAAATGGCAGCACAGGCCATGCATCAGGACTACAGAATATGAGGATTTGTGAATCGGGAGACTGCCAGGGTGAGCCAAACCTACAGAACATGCTTCTGTCTTCAGTCACTCTCTTTCAGAGTCATTTAACTAAACTAGACGTGTTCCAACAGCTAAAGGAGGGGGAGAAATATATTGACTGATCCCACTTCCAAGTGTCAATTTGTCCTTTCACTTTTGCCATGATGAGTATCATTATATGACAATAATATTAATTGGGTGAGTATACAATGAGTAAATGAGTGTTGAAGAACTGTTTAGTACAAAGGTTTAAGGGGTATGGAAAGGGGTGGGGTGGTTCTGGTGGCGGGAGTGAACCGCAGGATTAAATTTCTAGTCATTTACACTATTCGACCCTTTGCAATATTAGGGAATTATGGGCAACAAATCACTGGGTCCAAAATTTCAGGCCAGAATGGGAGTGGGCGGCTGAGAAAAATGGCGACGATGTTGTGCGTCTGGACATCCCGCCTCTATTTCAGTGTCATAAATATTCCCAGGGGTAGCAGGCCTGTGAATTTGCCAGAGCTCCTAAATTGGCCAATTTAGCTAGCCAGAGGTTTGTTAATAGCCCAGTTCTGTGAAGATTTTGGGTTTTCCTGGAGGCTGCTGGTATTTTGGAGCTGACTGACCACCTGAAGCATGAGTGACCATATTGGGGGAGAATAGAGGCCAGAAACATTTCTAAAAGTAAGGATAGTGGCTTATCTTGAATGATAGGATTTACCTTTTTTCAGCAGCCCATCACAGGTTAGGGGAGGATGAGAATTAAGAACATTGCCAGTTCAGGGGTTTGCCACCCTCCTGGCATCACCTGACATTGTGTGGGCATTGGAGTAGTGCCAAAGGAGAGAGATGAGGTGACAAAGGAGATGGAGACATTACCCTAAGCTCAGGATCTATAAATAGAGGTGAAGAGACCTGTAGATGACACCAGTGCCAAAGGAGATTGCATCCCTCTAGGCGGATGGTCACAGACATTTGTACCCTCATCAGTGTGGACCTCTGCAGCATCTCATAGGCAGCTGCACAACAGTGCATCACCTAGGTGAGATTTACCCTCTTCACCAAAGGCTGTACAACACTTTCTAAAGATTCAAAACTGATGGGGCATTGCAGGCTCAAAGATCACTGAATTCAGTGTGTGAAGGTATAGGTTTGACTGGGAGAAGAAGGTGTAATGTGGGGAGGGGGGGTGTGTTGGGGGGGGTGAGTTTTGGAGGGGGGAAGCGATGGTGTTGGGGGGGGTGCATGAGCTAGGGAGGGGGGAGGCAGTACACAGGGAGGAGGGTGTAATGGAGAGAATGAGGCAACCGAGGAGGTAGATGTAAGGAAAGAAATTCGGAGGGGAGGAAGGATTTCAGGGGGAGGATGGAGTTCGGAGGGAGGGGGAGGAAGGGGTAAGGGTGGGGGAAGGGGTAAGGGTGGAGGAAGGGGTAAAGGTGGAGGAAGGAATAAGGGTGGGATGTCCAGGTGAATGTGCAAGGGAGAGGTCTGTGTAGTCAATGACTGCCTCCTGAGGAGAGAAATGATGGTGTGTGTGGTGAACATAAGAGAGGGCAAGTGAGCCAGAAGGGTGAGGGTGCAATAGTAATGGTAGAAGTGATGGCGAGGCTGGTTGATGGGGACTCAGAGGCAGGCATGGAGCCTGAGGGTGGGAAGGAGGAGATCGGGGAGGTCAATGTGGATAGGGGTAGGATTTTCAGGAAGTCAGGGAACATGCACATTCACCTGGACATCCTGGAAAGACAAGGGTTCTGGTTGGTAGGTGACAGTGGGGAGGTGGAAGGTGATGCCGGGGGGCCAAGAATGATGAGGGAAAGGACATGGTTGACTGGGGGAGGGGAAAGGATGGGAAGCTGAAAACATACTTAACATCCACCATGCTTCTGAAATCGAGTGAAAGGATCCTCATGTTGGGCGGGCACACGTGCTTCATGGGAGTGTGATCAGTGGGTGGGCGGAGATGCAGGTCAGCTCAGATGGACAACTGAAAGCGACCCCCAGCAGACAACATTGAAAATGCTCAGGACAGTGAGATGAGTGTGATAGGTGAAGGCTCCGCGTGCATGGGAGAATGCTTGCACAAGGCTCTGAAAGGCCCTGCCAAACAACCAATTCTCCCTCCAGAATCACTCATGGTCTGGCTGTGTGCAGCTGAACTGCTAGTGGGCGGGGTGGGGGGGACGATGAAGGGGGAGGAAGCCTGTAAATGAAGCTGAAAGACACCATTACACATTATTCAGTGAAAGTGAATATATTTTCAGATTATAAAGTGACAAAATGTGTTCACCCATACAACCATTTGTGTTCATAAATTCTTAATTTTTCTAGGCCTACCACTTCTTCTAGGTGCTGCCCTGACATCCACAGCAGGGATGGAGGCAGCCTGTACAATGATTGGCCCTGTTGCCTCTGATGACTTCGGCGTGGGTCCTCTGGAAAGCCGAGGCTTTGAAGGTCCCAGCTTGCTTCAGCTGTCCTCCTGTGGGCCAGCTGCTCCCTCTGCGGGGACAGAGGATGAGGCTGAGGGCGTCACAGGCAAAGGGGACTCAGAGGGAGCAGACAGCCTCTGAGATTCCTGAGTGGATGGCCCAGGGGTGTCCAAGCGCCGCCCCTCCTCCCTTCAGACTCCTGAGGACTCCGGCCTGACTACTTCTGGGGAAGGAGCACCTGGAGGGAAGTTGAGGTGCCCCATTTCCCTTTTGTGTTGCCACTGCAGCAACCTACCTATGGCTCCCGCGATGGAGTACAGGTCTGCGCGCATCCCTCCGTTCTGCTGAACCAGGGTCTCCATGGTATATTCCATCCTTCCCATGGAGACCTCCAGTCATACACATGTGGATATCACTCTATCACAGAGCAGGCAGACATCCTTCTCTGACTCATGTGCCACACTTTTGAGGGCTTCCAACAACTCTGCATGATGTCCCCTCATCTTCTGCTGGTTCTCCACAATGAACTTGATGGCTGAATCAAGAGGCTCGACATCTGACTTGGACCACACAAATACCTCTTCCCCCAGCAGTCCTCTGAGTGCTGGGGAGCTCGGCCAAACCTGCCTCCTCCTGCTGCTGACATGTGTCTGTCTGGTGACCACCAGATTGTGAACCCGAGCCTGCTCTAGATCTAGGTCCCACCAAGATGTGTGTCTTTGTGCTGGTGCAGGATGTGGGTAAGTGCTGTGATGGGTCTTCCAGACTGCTTACTTCCAACTCTTCAACGGAGGAGGCGTTCTTTTGGCTGGAGGTGAGGACATGGATGGAGTTAAAGGATTAGCTGGCTGAGTGTGTCCCTTTGAGCCAAAGTAGAGATGATTAGTGCATGGCAGCAGAGTCGAAAGTAGGAGAGAGAGTACTCACAGTTGCATTGAAAGAGGGATGATGTGGTGCAGGCTCCTCACATGGGAGTTTGACATCAACCTCACCGCAGGCACGGTCCATGTCCTCTCCAGTCAGTGCAAAGGCACACTCCTCAAAGTGAGTGAGGGGTCTAATGTGGCCCACTCCACCCCAGGTCTGGGACCTCTCCCTGCTGCTGTGAGCCACCTTCTCCTGCATGAAAACTGTGTGGAATTTTTGTGTGGTAAGCGGAGTCATGAACAGGACGCGGACATGAGCTTGAGAGGATATGAGCCTGATATAGATGTGAGGGTGTGTGTGAGAGTTAGTGGTGTTGCCCCTTTAGGTGTGAGATCCCTGTGGATGTGTGATGGGTTTGTGAGTGTGTGAGTTGAGAGTGATGAGAGGAGTGACTTACCCTGGTCGAACGGATGAGACCATTCATCCTCTTCCTGCACTGCATGGCTGTCCTTTTTTGCAGGGTGTTGGCGCTGTCCACCACTGTCACTGCCTCCTATGCTGGATTGGTGACCTTTCTTTCTGATCTTCGCCCAGGGCAGGGGTGGAAGACATCACAGCGAGTCTCTACCACATCCAGAAGGTGCTCGAGGTAGGCGTCGCTAAATATGGGGACAGCATGTTTCTTCCCTTTGGCAGCCCTCAGTTCCCAGCAGTTTCCTATCCCTTGAAGAGTGCCAGCTCTTTGCAGGGATGGCCTTTAAATCTCTATCCCAAATGGTCGTGGATTGCATCTCTACTTTGGTTCACAGGGACCTCTGGCAGGCGACTGACATCCTCAGCCAGCCAGTCCCTCAGCTCCATCCAGGTCCACACTGCCAGCCAGGAGGATTCCTCCTCCATCGAAGAGCTGGAAATAAGCAGCCTGGAAGACCCGTCACAGCGCTTACCCACACCCTGCACCAGCCCAGTTTACTGAATGCCTGAGGTGACGGCAGGGCAGGCAAATCATATGCTGCCCTGCCAGCGACCTGGCGTGTTTCCCAGGAATGCATAATGAATGAGGTGGGAATGGGGCGATATGGCGTGAAAATCTGCCATTGCGGCCGGTAGGTAATAAGACCTTTTTCCCACCTGCTACCGCATTTCATGCGAATCCGGGACGATTCCACCCAATGGCTGAGCTTCTACAGCCATCTGGGATAGAGATTCCCAAAGATTCACAACCCTCATTCTCATCTCAGTCCAAAGTGACTTCCCCCTTATTTCGAAATTGTATCCCCTGGTTCTAGAGTCCCCAACCAGGGGAAACACCTTACCTGCACCTACCCTGTCTATTCCTTTAAGTAATTTGTAGGTTTCAATGACATCACCTCTCATTCTTCGAACCTCTAGAGAATACAGGCTCAGTTTCCCCTATATCTCTTCATAGGACAGTCCCACCATCCCAGGAACAAGTCTGGTGAACCTTCATTGCACTCCTAAGATAAGGGGACCAAAATGGCACACAGTACACCAGGTGCAGTGTAACCAAGGTTCTTTACAATTAAAGCTAGACTTTGTTACTCCTGTACTCAAATCCTCTTGCAATAAAGGCTAACATTCCAATAGCCTTCCTAGCTGCCTGCTGCACCTGCATGTTATCTTTCAGTGACTTATGGTCAAGGACACCCAGGTCCCTTTATACACCTACACTTTATAATCTCTTACCATTTAAGAAATACACTGCACATCTGTTCCTTCTACCAAAGTGGATAACCTCACAATTTTCCACATTATATTCCACCTGCCATGTTCTTGCCCACTCACTAAGTGTGTCCAAATCATCTTGAAGACACTTTGCATCTTTTTCATAACATACATTTCATAACATACCGCCTAGGTTTGTGTCATCTGCAAACTTGGAAATATTACATTTGGCCCCCACATTCAAATCATTGATATATATTGTGAACAGCTGGGGCCCAAGTATTGATCCTTGCGGTAGCCTACTAGTGATTAGCTGTGATAGCCTGCCAACGTGAGAAGGATCTATTTATTCCTACTCTGTTTTCTGCCTGTTAACCTATCCTTAATCCATGCAAGTATATTACCTCCTATCCCATGTACTTTAATTTTGCTCACCAACCTCTTGTGGGGGACTTTATCAAAAGCTCCTGAAAATCCAAGTATACTACGTCCACCGACACCCCTTTATCAATTCTGTTGGTAACGACCTCAAAAAACTCATCAAGCATGATTCCCATTCATAAATCCATGCTGACTATGCCCAATCAGGTCATGATTATCCAAGTATCCATTTATCACATCCTTTATAACATCTCTCCTCTCCGTCATGAATGCCAGGTCTCCGACTGCCCTGTGACACCTCACTTCCAAGTGCTGCAGTGGCTGGCTTTGGCACAAATTCTTTCCTTCAGGACAACCAGCAACCTCGGTGATGGCACGTGATCTGACCTGCCTCCATTCCTCCCTTCCCCTCGCTCCGCCCCACTCGTTTTAAATTGGATGGGAAACCTGCCTCCATATCAATTAAGGGCTCACCCCCACGAAATTCTAGCATTTTCCCTACTGATGTAAGGCCAATAGGTCTGTTATTTCCTGTTTTCTCTCTCCCTCCCTTCTTAAATAGTGAAATGACATTTTCTGCCTTCCAATCTGCAGGAACCAGTCCAGAATCCATAAAATTTTGGAAGTTGATCACCAATGCATCCATTATCTCCATAGCAACCTCATTCAACTCTTTAGGATGTAGAATATCAGGTCCTGGAGACTTATCAACCTTCAGTCCCATGAATTTCTCCAATACAACCTTTTACTAATGCAGATTTCCTTCAATTCCTCATTCTCCCTATCCAATTGGATCTCTACTTCTGGGAGATTTCTTGAATCTTCCTCAGTGAAGACAGACACAAAGTAACCATTTAGCTTCTCTGCCATTTCTCTATTCCCCATTATAAATTCTCCTGACTCTGCCTGGAATGGATCCACATTTGTCTGAGCCAATAATTTCATTTTTATGTGCCTATAGAAACTTTTCCTGTCTGTTTTTATGTTTTTTGCTTGTTTACATTCACATTCAAACCTCCCTTTCTTTATCAGTTTCTTGGTCCTCCTTTGCTGTTTTCTAAAATGCTCCCAATCCTCAAGTTTATTCCGATTTCTGGCAACTTTAAAAGCCTTTTCTTTTAATCTTATACAATACTTAACTTCCTTTGTTAGCTATGGTTGATTGACTTTTCTTTTTGGATTTTGGTGCCTTGAAGGAATGTATAGTTGTTGTAAACTTAACAGAGAGGCACCTGTCTCGTGGCCTGCTCCTGCCACCCTCCAAGGAGAGAACATCTCTCCTCTCCGTCATGAATGCCAGGTCTCCGACTGCCCTGTGACACCTCACTTCCAAGTGGTGCAGTGGCTGGCTTTGGTACAAATTCTTTCCTTCAGCACAACCAGAAACCCCATTGATGGCACGTGATCTGACCTGCCTCCATTCCTCGTTTTAAATTGAACGGGAAACCTGCCTCCATACTAATTAAGAGCTCACCCCTACGAAATTCTTAACTTCAGTCAGTTTTCTACCGGACACAGAAACAAATTTGGCTCCTGTTTCCCACTTGCTTCATGAAAATTCAGCTCCTGGTACTCCAGGCAACAATTTAAACACATGATGTGCCAATGAGTCCTCAAACTTCATCCTCCTTCTCTACTATTGCCATCACTGGGGAAATTTATATAATTGTTGACCATCAATGTTATAAGTGACCTGTCTTATGTATTTATGTGCAGCCGACTGAAAGATCCTGAATATGTCTCACTCGTGCCTTGAAAGCATCCAGAGGTAAAAGGTTGAGGGTGCAGGGTCACTTTCACAGCCACTGGTCATGTGTAGCCATCACATCCAGCAGGGAACAGGTCTTCCTCTAGGAGGCTGCCACCATCTGGCATAACAACTTTAACATGTAAACACTGCTCTTCTGAAGTTCAAGGAAGCTGAGCCTCCGTCTGTGCATCCTGTGACGTGAGGGATACCAACTGAGCGCTGAGCTCCTCCTGCGCAACTCTCTCTTGTGCTGGTCCCTCCTAAGCAGCTACTCACCACCCTCAACCACCACCACCCTCAGCCCGATGACTACCCTGCTTTGACCTCTCTCCTGTGTACCCTTCTTCTGTCTATTTGCTGATCCCACTGCCCTGCATAATGGTGTCATGGATGGGGGCCTTCCTCTTCTGATGTGTTGTCAAACACATGCAATATACCTTCTATCCTTGTGTTGTCAATATTGAAAGTAAGGTTGAAAAAAAAAGCTGTATCCACACCAGCACTTCCTTCCAATCTTTTGATTCCCCTTTAAAGACTGATTTTTGTTAGGAAGGGATTTCAAGGGACATCTATTCTTGCCAGTTAAATAAGGTTAAGATACAGATCAACCATGATGTAACTGAATGCCGGAAAAAGCTCGAGGGGCTGAATGACCTATTCCTGCTGTTATGTTCTACCAACAGCACATCATGTACTGTAGGGAAGGTTAATAGGGCTTTTTTATTCCATTTATTTTCACCATGGTGGTGAGCACAAAAGTGGTCAGTGATGCAACACTGTGATTAGGAACATGGGAAAATAGGAGCAGGAGTATAGGCCACTTAGCTGCTCAGGAGTAGGCCAGTTAGACCCTCAAGCTGGTTTATCCATTCACTATTTCTAGGCTTTCACTATTTAAAAAGTACCATGTTCTATCCATTTTAGCTCCAAAGTGGAAAATCTCACATTTACTTACATTGAAATCCATTTGCCACAGATTTGCCCATTCACTTAACCTGCCAATATCTCTGAGCAGGTTTACACTTCCATCTACATTGCTTACAATACCACCAATCATTGCATCATTGGCAAATTTGGATATGTGGTTTTCTATTCCAATGTCTACATCGTTAATGAACTCAGTGAACAGGTGAGACCCCAGCACAGATTCAATGTGATAACATTAGTCACTCCTGCCAATTAGAGTATCTACCCATTAGCCCTTCTCGCTGTCTCCTGCTCGGGCAATTTCCTAACCAGGTCAATAATTGTCCTTCAATTCTCTGAGCTTCAACTTTAGTTAGTATCTCTTATAAGGGACTTTATCAAATGCCTTCTGCTCCATATAAAATCATCCAGCTGCATTCCCCTAACCACTACTTTAGTGACTTTTTCAAAAAGTTCAATTTGGTTCTTCAGGCACAAATCCATGCTGGCTTTCTCTGATCAGTTGATCCTATTATTAGTTATAAACTCTAACAATTTCTTGACAACAGACACAAAGTCAAAATATTGCGGAAGCTGAAAATCTGAAATTTAAAACTAAAACTGCTGGAAATACTCAGCAGGTCTGGCAGTAACTGTGCAGAGAAAAACAGAGAAAGCAGGCTGAATTTTTGCACCCTCACCCCCCGCCCCCTTAAGACTTGAATGGAGGAGCGAGGTAGGGAATAGCCAAAAGGCCTTAAGCGGCATGTCAGTTTTAAGGTGCTGATCTCAGCACCAGCAATGGTCACCAGAGCAGGAGGAGGGTGGAACAGAAATCTCGTTCTCATCCCCATTAAGTTCAAATATGTAAAAAGTTTCTTCATAACTTGTGGAAGGGGAAAGGTGGGATATTTAAAGGGGTGAACAGATTCTAAAAGCTATCAGTTTCAGATCCGTTTCAGAACAGCTGAGGGGAGGCGGGTACACAATGGGTATTCAATCATGTCTGCCCCAGGTCATCACCCTTGCCCCATAAGAGGGTCAGCAAGGCAAAGGGGGACTGGTCACTTAGGGCTAGGTGTTGCACAGGTATCAGAGAGAGTTGACACTCTTTGAATGTGGTTGGCACCCTCTGGCATCACAGGGACAGAGGATCTGAGCAGAAGGCTGCCAAGGACAATTGGGCAGCCACTCACACAGAAGGAAGACTCCACCAGACAATGGGACATGACTATCAGATTCTGGGCCCAATGGCGATAACGGGCAATACCCTTTGCAGGAAGGGAAGAACCCCAGATATCGGGAGAGTATGAGAGAGTAAAGAGAGGCAGGAAGGCAGCTAATGCCAAACCGTCAACGCAGGATTAAAAGCTGAAGAGCACCAAGATAAATAGGATAACCAAGAACCAGCGCTACAGGAGTTTGCGAGTCTACAGTCACTGACGTTTGTGCCCTCGTCACTGAAAACCTCACACCTCACAGCAATGGTCACCCTGCCATGCCAGTGGTCGTCAAAGCCACTATAGCCTTGAACTTTGTTTGTTTCTGCCTCCTTCCAAGCATCTGCTGCAGACCATTGTGGCATCTGAAAAACAGTGGCACAGCATTGCATTTTGCTGGTCAATCTTGCCCTTTTTGTCAAAGGAAGTTTAATGATCTCACTATGTGCAAGGGAACATGAATATGAACATTTACAAAGATTTAAAATGACTAAGTTATGTGACAACTACTTAACATTTCCAATCACAGTGAAACAAGGCAACTAAAATAGCATCATGTAATGATGGGGCAGTTCCATGTAAAATAATGATTGAGTCACTAGCTACTAATCATGATCACTTCACTCAAGTAGCTCACAGGATCTAATGCACGAAAGATCAGTGAAACAGCATCATCTGTACAGTAATTGCAACTACTTCTGAATACTAAAGGAAAAGGGATTGCTAACATTAAAAGAGGTCATGATTCATTAGCATGTTATACAAATCTTATATGCCTCGGCAGAAAGCAGAGGCATTTAATAGAAGAAAGGTATGGGAACACAGAAACATAGGACTTAAGTGCAGGAGGAGGCCGGTCAGCTCTTCAAGCCTGCTCTGTCATTCAATAAGGTCATGGCTGATCTGGTTGTGGTCTCAACTCTATTTTCCTGCCTTCCCACCATAACGCTTGACTCCCTTGTCTATTATAAATCTGTCTAACTCTGCGTCGAATAAATTCAATGATCCAGCTTCTATTGCTTTCTAGGGAAGAGAATTCCACATACTAACAACCCTTTGAGAGAAACAAAATTCTCCTTACCTCTGTCTTAAATGGTAGACCTCTTATTCTTAAACTGTGTCTCCTGGTCCTAGTCTCTGCCACAAGGGAAACATCTTCTCAGTGTCTACCCTATCAAATCCCCGCAGGATCTTATATGTTTTGATAAGATCACCTCTCATTCTTCTAAATTCCAATGGGTTAGGCCTAACCTGTTCATCCGAGGAAGGAGTCAAGTGAACCTTCTCTGAACTGCTTCTAATGCAATTATACCTTTCCCTCTCTCCTGCCAAAATGGACAAGTTCACATTATACTCCATCTGCCAAATTTTGACCACTCACTTAACCTGCCTATATCCCTTTGCAGACTCTCTACCTCCTCTTGACAACTTACTTTTCTACCTATCTTGATGTCATTGACAAATTTAGCTACCATACATTTGGCCACTTCATCCAAATCATTGATATAGGTTGTAAATATTTGAGGCCCCAGCACTGATCCCTCTGGCACTCCACTTGTCACAGCTTGTGAACCTGCAAAAGACCCATTTATCCCTAATCTCTACTTCCTGTTGGCCAACCAATCCTTTATCCATGCCAATAAGTTACCCCGACACCATGTAATCTTATCTTGTGTAGTAACCTTTGATGTGGCACCATAACAAATGCCTTCTGGGAATCTGAGTATACCACATCTACAGGTTCCCTTTTATCCACCTCATTTGCTACTCCTTCAAAAAAACTCTGATAAATTAGTTAAACATGATTTTTCTTTCATAAACCTATGTTGACTCTGTCTAATCAAATTATGATTTTCTAAGTATCCTGCTACAACCTGCTTAATAATGGATTCTAGCAGTTTCCCTATGACAGATGTTAGGCTAACTGGCCTGTAGTTCCTTGCTTTCTGTCTCTCTCCTTTCCTGAATAAAGGTTTTACATTAGTTATTTTCCAACCCACTTGGACCCTTCCAGATTCTAAGGAATTTTGGAAGATTATAACCAATACATCTACTATCTCTGCAGCCACTTCTTTTCAGACCTTCGGATGGAGTCCATCATGGTCATGGGGTCTTGTTAGCCTTCAGGCCTAATCGTTTTCCCAGTGCCTTTTCCCTAGTGATGGTGATTGTTTTATGTTCCTCCCTACCATTCACCTCTTGATTTTCAAGCATTGTTGGGAAGTTTCTTAAGTCTTCTATAGTGAAGACAGACACAACATACCTTTTCAATGCCTCTGCTTTTTCCTTAGTTTCCATTTTCAATTCCCCAGACTCACTCTCCAGAGGACTAACACAGCTTTAGTTATTCTTTTCCTATTTAAATACTTGTAGAAACTCTTACTATCTGTTTTATATTACTAGTTAGCTTTCTTTCATACTCTTCTTTCTCCCTCTATATTATTATTTTTGTCATTATTTACTGGTTCTTAAAATTTGACCAATCTTCTGATCTCCAATTAATCTTTGCAGATTTGTACAATGTTTCTTTCAATTTGATATTATTCTGAACTTCTTTATTCAGCCATGGATAATGCATCCTTCTCAAAGAGTTTTTTTTTCTCACTGGGATAAATCTTTGATGAGAGTTATTAAAAAGGTGGCAACAATTGGAGGAGGACTTGCTGCAGGTCAGGAAGTCACCTCATTGGAGGAGCTCCAAAAATACAACTCAAGAAAGCTGATGACCTGGGTGGATATGTCATAACTGAGGGTTATTGTTGCTTTTTCTTCTCTTTCCTACCCTGGTCAATGTGCATGAAAATTCCAACTTTTAGAACCTTCCCATGCAAATGGCCTAAATGAAGAAGTCCATGAGTATACATTCACCTTGTTATTAACTTGATTTTATGTCTTCACAGGAATGACAGGGCAATCTGAGACTGGGCTCTCTGGGAAGCTGTAAAAAAAATCTCATTCTGCACCCTACCATAATTTCGAGTCTTGGGGTGCACCACCCAGCTGCATCTACTAGACAGATAGATGCATTAAGAAGTCTGGCAGATGCACTGAGGTGCAATTACTAAGAATAGGAGAATAGGAACAGGAAAAGGTGAAGTAAGAGAGTGAGACACATCCATAGGCTGACTGTGGGTCAATTCCTCTTAGGAATGTCTCAAGTTAGAGAAGCAGCTGATTCTCTGTAGCTTGGCAGCTGATTGAAAATTCCTGGTTTGTCCGCAAGGTCAGAAAAAAACAGCAAGACATGACTGCTTTTTTTCCTTCTGTTCCTTTAACATTGCTTTTCATCTGTAACACAAAGTCTGATATCTGAAGTTTGATAGACTGAAGTTTTATATATGTTCAGCTGGTATTTCATGTAATGTATGATGTGTTGCTATGTTGCATAAAGGAATTCTGAATTACAGTATATGACTATGATCTTTATGGCCACAAAACCTAATTGCCATAAATGGATGCAGCCTAGCATGAATTAATTCTTCTTCTCCACCTGAAGGCCCACAGCATGGCAACCTCCACCATGAGTAGGACAAGGAGGCATCTTCCTTGGTCTGCAGTGGGATTTAAACCCAGAGGCTCTGGCTTAGAGGTAGTGACACTACCCACTGCACCACAAGACCTCCTATCATGATTTATTTAGTAGATTTTCAGCTGCTCTTGAAGTGTGACATCAGAATTGTGATGGACATATGCTGCAAGCAAGAATTTTTAAAACATATACTACTGGACCTCCTGTGGCATTGCTCATTCTGAAATGCTATTTACCATCCCATACAGCTTCATGGGCGTTGATTTATTGATCTGATTTTAACTCTGAGTAAGTGGATAGTGTTTGAATGAGTTGGCTCTTGTCTGATGTGTTTATCAGTCAAATTTTGTTTTTAATACAGAATGTTTCAGTAGTATTAATAATATTTTAAATTTGAATTCTTTGAATTTATGTAAATTTAAGTGGAAAATGTCAATCAATATCATTGTGGGTGAGTCTCAACTATCAGTCATCCGTTTCTCAGCTGACAAAATGAGAGCAGGCAGTTTAAAATTAGGGTGAGTGGGCACCCCATCCAACCCATTGACACCCAAGACTTGCCTGATACAATCTTAGACAGACCTGTAAATGGATGAGCAGCATTCCTCAGAATTCTTTCAGGAAGCTGTTTGAATGTTCGAATTGAGGTTCTATGCAAGTTTTGTGTGCTGTGCACACTCTGTACCTTTGCACCTCCTTAGGCAATCCTTCAGGATTGAGGATTACTCCTTCCACTCTGGTTCAACAGGTTCTGAGATGGTAGATACGTCCAATGCACGATCAGCAGACTCTGCCACATGCGGGCAGATGGTGCTTGGAGGGTTAGGTAATTGAGTTGATTGGAGGTTTGTGTGCTGTCTCCAATGCCTTGACTTCAACACTATGTGTTCCTGGTGAAGTCTCTTGATGTGTTTGGTGCCTTCCCGCATAAACCTTCTCCACTTTGGCCGGTCACAAGCCAGGGATTCCTATGAGTCAGCGCGGATGTTTGGCCTCTTCAGTGATACTTTGAGGACATGCCTAATGTGTTTCTCCTTTCCTCCTGCCAAAACCAAATTCCAAATAGAACAGTTACTTTGGGAATCTGGAGTCAGGCATAGGGACGACATGTGGAACTGGTTTTGAGTCATTAACACCTCAGTGCTGTGCATTGTACAAGACAGTGAGTGGTCTGACCTGTAGTCTTCAAAGGGACTGCTGAAGATTTTTTTGGGAGATTATTTGTGGAAACAAGAGGAGTAGGAGCCAGCCTCCCATTCTCTTGACCTGGACTACTCGCTCACACAGTGTGGAACTGGCTGATTTCTCACCCTACCACAACCAGTGTGCTATGGAGGGGCATCAGCTTGGCACCTGAAACTCACCAGTGCAATTCAAATGGGGCCTGAACCCAATAGTGGTTTGGATCTACTGATACTGACTGCGAGTGTGTGGCTGGTTATACTGTCGATGTTGGGCCCATTAGGCAAAAGTTGAAAATCAGCATGATTGACCATTGATAAAGGTGTTTTTAATTATAATCAAATTTAGCTTATTTCTCTTTTTTAAAGCCCAGGATACAGAGAAGGTGGTAGGGAAGAGGCCCCAGGTTGTAGGTACTGTTTATATCACTACTGGGGAAATGGGGGAAGTTTGTGGTAGCCTAGGGTTAGGGAATAGTGTGGGAGAACATTGGGGGGTTTGAGAGGCTGAGGGAACTGGAAGGGAAATCTAGGGTGTAAAAGTACTGAGGTAGGTTTTGATATTTGGCAACACTGGGAGGCAGCACTACATTGGTGTTAGGAAATGGAGGCAATGGGGTGAGTCCTGGGATGCAGGAGGCTGTTTCTGGCTTGTGGGTTGTTGACAGTAGAAGGGGGACACTGGGATTGACAGAAATGGAAGGCAGGATTTAGTTCTGGCTATACTAGAATGGCAGTTGTGGGAAGTAGGAGCATTGGAGAAGGGAGTTTTCGGATGTGAGAGTATGGAAATTGTGTTGTCAGGTATTAATGACAAAGCTATTTTATTAAGAAGTTTAAACATTCAAAATAAAGGGATTAATGCCTGTTTTAAAAGAACAAGCAAAAGAATATCATTAAGCATTCATCTGTTAATATTAGTAATTTCTAATTCACTGACTGGGTTTCAAAATTCCTGTAAAACTATACAAATTATACATTCTAGGATAACACTGTTCTCTTCTATTTTCATCTGTTTTATCATGTGTACTTTCAAACTGTGAAACAATCAAGTGTATTTAATCTTTACTCCTATTTGGAGATTGAATATGCTTTTCCATTATTGACTTTGGGATTTTAATCAGCTTTTGCATAACCGCCCCAACATTCAGATCCTTCCTATTGATCCTTCTCTCAATGAATGTATTGTTTTACATATTGAGCCATGGTACCCGTTCATAAAGATTTTGTGAATCCACAGGGTTGGATTTAGCCCTACCATCAAGGCACCCACAGGTGGGCCTGGAAGTTGTCGTGGTTGAGGTGTGGGCCCGTGGCAGTTAGCTGAACCCGATTCCCCCACGGCCCATCATATACAGCATCTTGAGGATTTGTGAATGTGGGCCTATAGTGCTTCTCACACACCACAGCTCAGTTTATCTTGAATGCTCAAACTCTAATCTCAGAAGGACACCATGTGCTAGAACAAGCTGTTTTCATTTCTTACACGAACCACTCTTTTGGCTTCTCTGAGTGAATTAGAGCCAATTTAGTGCAATAGACTTGGATTTACTCAAAACACTGAGTTGAGACTCCCCAGACTCATTTAATTCAGAACCCTTAGCAGTCATCAATGAGAACAGTCTTTCATCCCAGCTGTCAGGATTAGAATTCAAATTCATAAATGAATGAGCAGAACTTTAAGTGCTGTCAATTTTCCAAAAGGAATATTTAGAATACAGAAATGCCTAATGGACATCCTTCAGAAGACTATTCATTAATAGATTATCTTTAAAATGCATAAATCTGATTGGCTAGTGAGCAGAGATTAATCTTTGTCAAAACTCATATTAGCACAATGTGCCTTGAATTTTAAACATGATACTACATGGGTCCTGCCTACTAATGGCTACAATAAGTGATTTATCAATAATATTAATACTAGTCTTCAACCAATTAAAACACGAACCGATTAGCTTCCTGTACTCTGTTTCAGAATATAGGTTGCCACATCATTCATTAAACCTTATTAAAACTTCAAAATTCATTTCCTTATAATTACATTCAACAACAAAAATTGCCAGCAATTACTTCTAATTGCCATTATTGTAACAAATCACAGAGTATAATAGAGATTATAATTTAATTTTGTCAAGTGTTGCTGCAGTCAATAGCTTTCTATTTCCCCTTTAGACCCCCAAACGTTTTAATTGCTATCCCACTTTTTTTTTTCCCTTTGGCTGTAAGGGGCTTTAGATTTCTGTACAACACCCAGCAATCTTGTGGTAATTTTATTGATGCAGCACTGGTCCTAACAGTTTTCCCACCTATG
Organism: Cetorhinus maximus; assembly: GCF_964194155.1. NCBI lineage: Eukaryota > Metazoa > Chordata > Chondrichthyes > Lamniformes > Cetorhinidae > Cetorhinus > Cetorhinus maximus. The sequence continues at coordinate 158,806,808 of NC_135880.1, read as the reverse complement.
TCTGCCTCTACATCTATCAAAGTGAAGTTACTGGTCCGAAATTTCCTGGAGCAAGACATCTCACAACATGCCCTGTTATTTAGATTTGTTTCTGCACTCTTTAGCATGTAACATTTTTGTCTACAAAGCTGCTGGAAATGTGAGCTGATAACAAGGCCAATAGGGCATTTGGGACCTTGGAGAACAATGGCCAAATGGTATAACTCCTTCTTCAATGGCATTTAAAAATTGGAAATTCAACAAAGGAAGGAATAAGAAGGAGGGGAAATTAGGATGATTGAATGCACTAACAAATCAGGGATAGAAAGAGAAATAAAGAGAGGGAAAAGAAGATTGTATTAAAGGAGATAAAAAAATAGGCAAAGGAAAAAGTTATAAAATCTCCAACAACATTTCACTACCTAGAGGAATGAGACTCCACATTTCTAATGCTTCACTTTGGGGCTAGAGATTGATTGGTAGCAATTACAACATTGTTAAAAAAGTTCTTCACAGAATCACAGAATTTTAATGGCACAGAAGGAGGCTTTTCGGCCCATTGTGCCTGCACCGGATCTCCGGGGGAGATGGTGGCAAAGTGGTATTGTCACTAGAACAGTATTCCAGTGACCCAGAGTAATGCTCTGGGGACCTGGGTTTGAATCCCACCATAGCAGATGGTGAAATTTGAATTCAATAAAAACCTGGAGGTAAAAGTCTAATGATAATCATGAAACCATTGCCAATTGTTGTAAAAACCCAACTGGTTCACTAATGTCCTTTAGGGAAGGAAATCTGCTGTCCTTACCTGCTCTGGCCTACGTGTGACTCCAGCTCCCCAGCAATGTGGTTGACTCAAAAAAAATGCCCTCTGAGCAAGGGCAATTAGGGAAGGACAGAATGCTGGCCTAACCAGCGATGCCCACATCCCATGAACGAATAAAAAAAGAGCATTATGACCTAGTGCCTTTTCCCCATACCTCTGTACATTGTTTGTATTCAAATAATCATCTAAAGCTCGCTTGAATGCCTCGATTGAACCTGCCTCCACCACACTTCCAGGCAGCGCATTCCAGACCCGAACCACTCGTTGTGTGAAAATGTTTTTTCTCATGTCACATTTGCTTCTTTTGCAAATTACTTTAAATCTGTCCCCTCTCGTTCTTGATCCTTTTATGAGTGGGAACAGCTTCTCCCTACCTACTCTGTCCAGCCCTCTCATGATTTTGAACATCTCTATCAAATATCCTCTTAGCCTTCTTCGTTCCAAGGAGAACAGTCTCAACCTTCCCAATCTATCCTCATAGCTGATGTTTCTCATCCCTGGAATCATTCTTGTAAACCTCTTCTGCACTCTCTCTAATGTGTTCACATCCTTCCTATAATATGGCACCCAGAACTGTACACAATATTACACTATTAATTACTAGACTTAACTTTCTGTGGCAGGTTTGTTGGGCAATTAATGAGCAAATTGCAGCAACGTTATGAAAATCAAGGGCTGTTCAAGACAAGATGCCATTTTTGTGAAGTTAACAGTAGTATGGCACAAAACACGCAGCAACTTGTGATGATTCACAATTCATGGGGTACCTCTTCCTCACCCCCTAGCTTATTTGCACATTGTTAATGATGCACGCTGTTCACAAGGCATTATTTTTTGAGCAAATTCTGGGTCATTATGTTTGTCATGGTTGCAGTATTTATAAGGAAGAGAAAAATGTGTTGAAACTGCCACCTCAAACATCCATGGTGTAAATGTATTTATACCAGTAGGACCCGCAGTGTGAAAGAGTACAAAATGTGAATTTAAAAAAAGACTGCACAAACCGGTACACTGACACCCGGGAGAGTGATCAAACTATGCTGACAAATCTCATTTACGTATGAAATTAGATTGAAATATTGGAATGGAGAGCAAATGAAAAGACGCTGGAGATATAATTAGGAAGAATAAATCTTTTTAAACTATAAACCAATGTATGATTAATTTTAATATTTCTAGCATTAGTTGGCATAGTAAGAAAAACACAACACAGCATATACTATGATAGAATTATGTGCAAGGAATAACCAATGATGTTAACATGGTAATACTATATCATGGATGTCTGGAATTAATATGCATGATCAGAAAGATAACATTGAGACCTTTTAAAAATTAATTACATGCTTAAAGAAAATTGACCACTGTCCTTTGGGTGCACCTCTCCATTGGAGAATGGTCCACAGTCTCACTGGTTATGAGAAGGAAGGAGCTACAAGAGAATTGGATGAAGATCTGAAGAACCCCACAGAGAGGACGGAAGATGACTCAGGGGACCTTTGAAGGATTACATTCTGGAGATGTGTGGATGAGGTTTGGTGATAGTATGCTGACTGGGTTGACCATATGCTAACCAGCCCATTCAGATCCAATTATAGAATAGAGTGCAGTGTTACCATGTAAACTACATTACAACAGCAATTTCTGACATTACAACACTTAAAATGTACTTAATTGGCTGTAGAGCACTGTGCAACATTCTGAGAGTATGAAAGGTGCTAAATAAATGCAAGTTTTTTTTTCTAAACTGGTTGCTTTTAAATCATGTTCTCATAGATTAACAACCACTCAGTAGGAGGCCATTCAGCCCACTGTGCCTGTGCCAGCTCTTTAAAAGAGTTATCCATTTCATTCTCAATTTTGAAAGTCCATACACAAATGTCCTTCGTCACTATCTTTATCAATCCTTTCTTATATTTAATTGAAGATTTCAATCAAATTCAGAAGGCACAATTTGCTTTTAACAAATGTGTTCTGACTGTCATTCTTTCAATTCAGTTATCTTTTTCCTGGATTATGGGCGCAAAAAGCTTCTCTGACACCAACAGGTACAATATTTGCATGCCTATAGTGCTCTAACACCACTCCCATAGCCAAGGAATATGAAAGACTGTGGCTACAGCTTCCAATGTTTCCACCTTTACTTTCCTCAGGAACCTTGGGTGCATCCCATCTGGACAGCTACTTTTCTACTTTCAGTGCTATCACCCTTTTGAGTACCACCTCTTTAATTATTATTTAATTTCTCTACCCCGTCTATTGTGACATTGGCAGCAATCTCTTCTTTTACAAAGGCAGACATAAAGTAATCATAACTATCAGGAAAATTGCCAATGGCACATTTCAGCAGGTATAATCCACTTTAGCAAGGTTTGGGGATTAGACAGGGTGGAAGGAGGTTGGAACTGAAGCATGGACATTTGACATTTGGCTGCTGATGCGTCCCTTAATCTCCATTACAGAGCATACAGAATTCTTGTTGCATCTCATAAATTGTCTGGCAACTGGTGATGGGTCATTCTTTCTCTTGGAAGGATGTCTTCCTGGGTGACAATCACACATTGTTGGTCTGTTACTTTCTTGTGCAATGCAGCTAAAGACAGCTGAGCTGGATGGAGATGAATCCCCTGTGGAGACAGGAAGAACATTGTGCAATTTAGGACACGAGATTATCCATGAACTGGGAATAATAAAATGTTTTGCATTCTGTCATGCAGACCATGATATATGAAGGTCAAATACTACTGGAGAATACATATAATACTTTCTGTTTGAATATTATGCACTTTGTACACAATTCTGGGTGTGAAACTTGGGTTAAACAAAGTGATTCTCCAACTATTTTAAAGTTGATTTAAATAACTGATTGTTATTTAGCTGATGTAATTTAAACTTTCAAGACTGCTGATACTCTGGGGACAGACTTCTGTCCTCAGGCCAATCTTGAATTGTTACATACGAACATAGGAGCAAAAGTAGGCCATTCGTCCCCCCAAGCTTGCTCCACCATTCAATAAGATCATGCCAAAGCTGCTTGTGTTTTGAGTTTCACATTCCCATCTACCCCTGATAACCTTTGATTCCCTTGCCTAACAAGAATCTATCCACCTCTGCTTAAAAATATTCAATGACCCTGGTTCCACTACCTTCTGAGGCAGAGAGTTCCAAAGTTGCACAACCCTCTGAAAAAAAACAAATCTCATCTCTGTCCTAAAAGGGCAGTCCCTAATTTTAAAACAATGCCCCCTAGTTCTGGCCTCACCCACAAGAGGAAACATCCTTTCCAGGTCCACCTTTGCCAAGACTATTCAGGATCTTAGATACTTCAATTGAGTCACTCCTCACTCTTCTAAACTCCAGTCAAAACAAGACCAGCCTGTCCAACTTATTGTCATAAGACAACCCATTCATTCCAGGTATCAAACTAGTAAACCTCCCCTGAACCACCTCCAATGCATTTACGCCCTTCCTTAAATAAGGAGACCAAAACTGTACACAATATTCGACATGCGGTCTCACTAATGCCCTGTATAACTGAAACATAAGTTCCTTACTTTTATGTTCAATTCCTCTCATAATAAAGGATAGCATGCCATTAGCTTTCTTGATTACATGCTGTACCTACATACTAACTTTTTGTGACTCATGCACGAGAACACCTAGATCCCTCTGCACCTCTGGTTTCTCCAGTTGTTCTCTGTTCTCTGCTTTTTTATTTTTCCTGCCAAAGTGAACAACTTTACATTTCCCACATTATACTCCATCTGCCCACTCACTCAACTTATCTATATCTGTCTGCAAACTCCTTATGTCTTCTTTACAACATACTTTCCTACCTGTCTTTATATCATCTAAGAAACTACCTTAAAAGTATTCTATGAACTCCTCATCCAGGTGACTAGTGTGAATCTGATTTTTCCTGTTTATATGCAGATTAAAATCACCATGATTATTGTGTCAGGAAGATATAATAATTTACATAACGTTTTTGGAATTTATTGTAAGGTAGAGTAATAGTGGGGTCTGTGCGTGTGTGTGTGTTAATTGAATTAGAGCCAACTGGTCTGAAGGCTTTGATACTTAAGAAGAGAAGCTAGGCTTGAAATGCTAAGTAGGTAAACATGGGTGAAGTTTTATAATGTGATGTGTAAAGGGAATATTTGCATTTTTAAATAAACCAGAGTAGCTGGAATTCAAAAGCGGGGGTGAAATGTTACACCTCGCCAGAAAAAAGTTAAGAAACAGTGCGATTATTTTTCCCCAAGTGGTAAAATTAGTACTATGATAGATTTTTATCATTAGAGAGGTAAAGTCCAAAGAAATAGTGAAACAATGGGAATTTGCATTCAAAGAGGAAAATATGTATAAAGGAGAGAAGGCTGTGTATAAGGGCAAGCATTTTAAGATCTAACACAGATGTGAAAAGCCTCCAGCATCTAAGTCTCAAGCTGCTGTCTAAAAGGAACTGAAGCTAAGAAAAACTCACTTTGAATTTGACTGTTCAGGGTGTACTTTGCCTGGGTCTGTTTAAATCTATTATTTTACTGTTGCCTTAACGGAGGCATAGCTGGGAGTCAGATTAACTAGGGGATTTAGAAGTTATCATAGTAGTAATTTGTAAACCTATGGGGCAGGATATTCCCCCCGTCGGGAGCAAAGTTGAATGACGGGCGCACACAGGCGTGCCTCCGATCAGTGACCCCGATTGGGGGCACAGTGCCATCTTAGGTGGGCGAGCCAATTACGGCCCACCCAGTATGACGCCTGCACAGAAGCGCTGTGCGCTCCCTGTGCAGGTGGGGGGAGGGATTTCGCTAAATCAAGGGTGCGCTCTTTCGCGCATGCACACGAAAGAGCGCACTCATCTCCCTGAGGCTAATTGATGCTTCAGGGAGAACGGCTGTTCTGTGACAAAAATTAAAAATAAAAAATAAAAAAATTCCTGACATGTCCCCTCATGTGACACTGTCACATGAGTTGGGACATGTCCATAATTTTCACGAAAACTTTAATACATTTTTAAAAACCTACATGAAACCTCATCCCGCCCGTGGATGAGGTTTCGTGCTTTTTCTAATTCCCGTTGGGGCTCCTGGCCTGCCCCGCCAACCGTAAGGTTGGACGGGCATGTTCATTAATTAGCTAAATGACTCTGCCAATGGCCTCAATTGGCCATTGACAGGTCGGCGGGCACACAGCTGATTTTGCTGTGCCCCCACCTACCAGAAAATTTAAATTGGGCGCAGTGATGTCGGGAGTTCCGCCCGACGTCATCGCGTATCATTTTATGCGTCGGCGAGCAGGCGCCGCCCTCGCTTGCCGATGGGAAAATCCTGCCCATGTAATTGCTTAAAATCAGTTTTTTTATTTAATAAAGGTTTAATTTAGTTTTATAAGAAACTTACTTATTACTATTCAATTCAAGGCATGCATCTCGAAATAAATACAAATTGTAAATTAGTTGTGGCAGTTGTTTCAAGTTTCCCTCTGGGACTGGAACAGCTCAGCATTTACCATTCGCTGTGCCATAACAATTGCCGTCCCTTTATCACAAGTACCCAATATTTCTTCTTATATACTTTGTTCTACATTGTAGTTACTGTTTGGGGGCCTATAGACCATTCCTACTTGTGACTTCTAATCCCTACTATTCCTCATCTCCACCTAAACTGACTCTACATCCTGATCTCCTGAACCAAGAACACCTCTAACCATTGCACAAATGCCATCCTTGATTAACAGTGCTATCCTTCCACCTAGTTTCCTGTTCTTCTTGAAGGTTATATAGCCCCCAATATTCAGGACCCAATCCTTGTCATCCTGCAGCCACATCTCCATGATTGTTATCAGTTCATATTTATTTACTTCAAAGCGCACTATCAATTCATTATGAATGTTATGAATTGTTATGAATGTTACTTGATTCTTGGTGCATTCTTAGGTTTACTCTCTCTGTCCCTTCCTGCTATTCCTCGATCTTCACTTCCCATGTTACTATTTCTTTTATTCGTTCATGGAATTATGGCTGGGCCATTTGTTGCCCATCCCTAGTTGCCCTTGAGAAGGTGGTGGTGAGATGCCTTCTTGACCCACTGCAGTCCAGGTGGTATAGGTACACCTACAGTACTGTTAGCGAGGGAGTTACAGGATTTTGACCCAGTTACAGTGAAGGAACTGCGATATATTTCTAAATCAGGATGGTGAATGACTTGGAAGGGAACTTCCAGGTGGCGGTGTTCCCATCTATCTGCAGCCCTTGTCCATCTAGATGGCAGTGGTCATGGGTTTGGAAGATGCTGTCTAAGGAGTCTTGGTGAATTCCTGCAGTGCACCTTGTAGATGGTATGCACTGCTGCTACTGTGCATCAGTGGTGGAGGGAGCAAATATTTGTGGATGTGGTGACAATCAAGTGGGCTGCATTGTCCTGGATGGTGTTGAGCTTTTTGAGTGTTGTGGGAGCTGCACTCATCCAGGCAATTGGCGAATATTCCATCACACTCCTGGCTAGTGCCTTGCAGGTGGTGGACAGGCTTTGGGGAGTCAGGAGGTGAGTTACTCGTCGCATGATTCCTAGCCTCTGACCTGCTCTGTAACCACAGTGTTTATATGGCTAGTCCAGTTCAGTTTCTGGTCAATGGGAATCCCCAGGAAGTTAATAGCGGAGGATTCAGTTATGGTAATGCCATTGAACATCAAGAGGTGATGATTAGATTCTCTGTTGTTCGAGATGGTCATTATCTGGCACTTGTGTGGCATGAATGTTACTTGCCACTTGTCAGCCTGGATATTGCCCAGGTCTTGCTACATTTGTACATGGGCTGCTTCAGTATCTGAGGAGTTGTGAATGGTACTGAACATTGTGCAATCATCAGCGAAAATCCCCACTTCTGACCTTATGATGGAAGGAAGGTCATTGATGAAGCAGCTGAAGATGGTTGAGCCTAGGACACTACCCTGCGGAACTCCTGCAGTGATGCCCTGGAGCTGAAATGACTGACCTCCAACTATTCTCCTCTTTTACCTTGTCTCTACTCTTTGATATACCACGTCTTTCCACATTTGATCCCTTGTCCCCACTATTTAGTTTGAAACCCTTTCTACTTCCCTAGTTATGTGGTTCGCAAGAACACCGGTCCCAGCTCAGTTCAGGTGTAGACCGTCCCAACAGTACGGCCCCCACTTTCCCAAGTACTGGTGCCAGTGCCTCACAAACTGGAACCTACTTCTCCCGCACCAGTCTTTGAGCCACGTGTTCATCTCTTTAATTTTATGTATAATTTGTGTGCGGCTCAGGTAATAATCCAGAGATTATCACCTTTAAGGGTCTGCTTTTCAAATAAGTACCTAGCTCCTCATACTCTCTATGCCTAGTTCTACCTATGCCATTGGTACTTATATGAACTATGACAACCGAACCCTCCCCCTCCCACTGCAAGTTCCTCTCCAGCCCTGAGCAGGTGTCCTGAACCCTGCCGTCGGGGAGGCAACGTAGCTGTCTAAATTCTCGCTTATTACTGCAGAGCAGAGTGTCAATCCCCCTCATTTTACTGTCCCCAACTACCACTGAATTTCTTTTTGTTTCTGCCACTTGAATGGCTTCCTGTACCACGGTGCCATGGTCAGTTTGCTCATCCACCCTGCATCTCCTGCTCTCATCCAAACAAGCTGAGAGAACCTCACACCTATTAGACAATTGCAGCTGCTCACAATTCTGCACTCCTGCCCTCTAAGTCCCCTTATCTGCCTCACTCGCAGTCACACCTTCCTGTCCCTGACCACTGACCAAATCAGAAGACCCCATCGTAAATGGTGTGCTTCCTGCTATAAAGCACCCAGGTAACTTTCCCCTCCCTGATGTGTTGCAGAGTCTGCAGCTCTGTCTCCAGCTCAATGACTTTAGCTGATGTTCCTAATGCCGCAAACACATACTGCAGACGTGTTTGCCCTGGATTACAATGCTATCCAGGAGCTCCCACATGCTGCAGCCTTGACACATCACCTATTCTGCCATCCTTAATGTGTTTTAAATAATTACTTAATTATATTATTTGCTTAATTAAAGATTTTATTAACTTTACCACCAATTTGTGTACTATTTTAAAACTTAGGAATAGAATAGATCTTAGCTACTCACCAGATATGCACCAAACAGCTAGTTCCTCTTCCTGTAATAGAGCAAGAACCAATTCCTGCAGGGTGAGCAAGGTAGAAAAAGGAAACAGACACCTCCTTCACACTCTTCTCCAAACTCCCCTTCTCACCAAACTCCAAGTCTTCACTCAGTTTCCTCAGCTGCACTCCGTTTGCCAAGGCTGCACTAAAGAGGTCTGTACTTATAGCCAACTGAACTGGGGTTAGAGTAACCAGATTCAACCAGTTATGGGTGTCCATATTCATACAAAAAAATATGGTTCTGAGAGTCTCAGTGTGCTTTGGATCTTTGAGCACATGCTAGCTTTTGAAACTTTCATTGTATTGATTTGATTATTCCTCATTTTGCAACTATTTCAGTTGCTGGAATATTCAGCCATGTGGAGATCTCTTTCATTCTGTACATCCTGCTGTCACAAATATATATTTATATATAAATTACGACACAAAAATAGGCAGCTTGCCCAATCACTGTTTTCGTGTTTATCCTCCATGTGAATTGTAACCCTAATTCTATCAACCTGTCTTGTTCCCATACCCTTTCATTCCCCTTTCCTTGAATTTATTGGAATCCACTTCAATCACTAACTCCAGTATTACAGTCCACTGCCTCACAATTCGCTTCATAAAAAATATTTTCCCTGATTTCTGTCCTAAATCGCTTGTATTTACTTTTTTTCTTCTGCAGTCTCGATCCCTCATTCATGGAAAAGACTGTTTCTAACTATTCTGTCCCAATTTTTCATAATTTTAACAGCTCAATCAAATTACAGCATCTTCTTCACTCTTATATTCAGGTAAAATTGACTTATAAAAGATAAACTGACTGGCTTTAATTTATATTCAGCAGCCCTTGAGAGGGATCCTGGAAGCTGATTAGATATTGAATTGATAATAAAAACAGAATTACCTGGAAAAACTCAGCAAGTCTGGCAGCATCGGCGGAGAAGTTAAGGTAAGACTTGCTGAGTTTTTCCAGGTAATTCTGTTTTTATTTTGTTTTGGATTTCCAGCATCCGCAGTAGCTTTTAGCTTTTTGTTTTTATCATTGAATTGATAATGTTTTTCTTCTTTAATTGCAGAATATAGAGAAGAGCTGTGTTATTTCCCAGTAATTGCAGCAATTCTGCCTTTCACTCTACCTGCTAATGATTATTTGAAACTCTGGATGAAAGCAAATTCTGCTAACCACTAATTCCCACCTATTATTCTCTGTATGCTTTTATTTGGCATATATTGTCCCTGGTTGTACAATATTAGCATTGCTAATATTGATAAGGATATATTATTCCAAATGTTTTGTTCATTTTGCTGCAATGAGAAAATTGCAAATGAAGTAGTCCATGTCCGTATGCAGCAAGACCTGGACAATATTCAGGCTTGGGCTGATACGTGGGCAAGTAACATTCACACCACACATGTGCCGGGCAATGACCATCTCTGACAAGAGAGAATCCAACCATCTCCCCTTGACATTCAATGGCATTACCATCATTGAATCCCTCACTATCAACATCCTGGGGATTTCCATTGGCCAGAAACTGAAATGGACCAGCCATATAAATACTGTACATATAACAGGTCAGAAGCTGGGAATTCTGCTGAGGGTAACTCACTTCCTGACTTCCCAAAGCTTGTCTACCATCTACAAGGCACACATCAGAAGTGATGGAATACTCTCCACTTCACTGGACGATTGCAGCTCCAACAATACTCAAGAAGCTTGACACCGTCCAGGACAAAGCAGCCTATTTGATTGGCACCCCATCCACCGCCTTAAACATCCATTCCCTCTACCACTGATGCACAGTGGTAGCAGTGTGTACCATCTACAAGATGCACTGTAACAACTCACCAAGGCTTCAACAGCACCTTCCAAACATGAAATCCCTACCACTTAGAAATGCCACAGCAACTTTAGGCGAAGGTAGATGTGCGAGGAAATATGGAAATTGAGAGAAAGCTGTCAGATATGTGATGTTCCAACATTATCTTTGTAAAGATGGCCTGTTGTTGCCTGGCTCCCCATTCAAGTGCACTGAGTGGCATGAAATTCCTGTCCTTGCAGAGTAAATATGCAGTAAACTTGCCACAAAATGTTAAGTCAAATCATTTCCAGTCTAAGTACCTTTCTAACAATGTGATCAATGCTAACTACTGTCAGTCAACCTCTCTCGTACTGAAAATTAAATATTATAAGTGTCTCATTCCTTCAGGAATTAATTGTTGGAAATATTAAAAAACACTACTTTTTCTTTCCCTCTCTTTTTCTCTAATCCAATCTTTCTTTCCCTCTTTACTTTTCTTTCTGAACCTGATTTGTCATTCAGTTCACTATCCTAATTTATCCTTCCCTGTTCAGACCTTGCACTTAATATCTTACAATCCTTCAATCCAATTGGTTAAGGAGATACAAGGTTGCTTGCCCTGTTCACTTAGGTTTCAGATGGCCTGTTTAGGGTGCCGAGTCATTTCCAATTCTTACTTCCACTAACTTGTAGTGAAAATTATCATGGAGATTAAACAGGCAAGGGCAAATCCTCCAAATGGTGAGCATAGCTCATTAACAGGTACAAGAAGTTTTGAGCCCTTTACACACATGTTAACATGTGTTTTAGGGGATATCTTGTAGCTAGCATTGTGGCATATGTTCCTTTTCATTCTTTTGTAGATTTGCAGAACACTTTTGTCTCATTAATTGGATTGTTAATGGCTTAAGAGACATCGAAGAGGCTGCCTCATTTGTTGATTTTGCCACTGTCAATCATAACACAGGGAGCAGGTCTAAGGGTGAGAATAGCACACTGGTGTAAGAATTATATATTTTTGTCTGGTTATCACTCTGCAAAGTGAAGGAACCATGAGAAATTGCCGTGCTTTAAACCTGCTCATACTACATTAGAAGTTTGAGACAATGGGTGGAACTTTCCGAGCCCGCTGGCGGCAGGCACTATAGACGGCGTGCGTGGAAAATATGGCGTGACCTGCTTCATGATGGTGTGAAGGCAGGTCGCGATCGTCCGCTCAGCCCGCCGACGGCAGGCCACGTTTCCTGCTATCGGTCGGCGGGGATCTAATTGTAATACATTAGCATATCATTAAAAGGCCATCCCACCAGGGTCTTGGAACCCTGCTGTATCATCTGTCCACATTGGTGGGAAAGCACGCCAATGTGTTTCATGACAGCACGTAGGCGACATGCATTTGGCGGCCTTCACTTTAGGGGAACAGAGGTGAGTGAGTAGCAGCATTCTCCACATCTTGCCCATTACAGGCCTCAGGGGCACCGGCGGGGCAGGGGGGGGGCGGTGTGTGCAACAAATGGCTGGCCCCAGAGATGATTGCTGATGAGGGGGTATGCTGCCCAGGAGCGACAGCCAGCTGTGGCTGGTCAGCGTCTAGTGACACTCAGGGTCTATAGATGTCGCCTGCCATTCCTGCAGATGACTGAGAACCAGTGTCGCCGATGACTGCGCATGTCTAGGGACCTGGTGGCTCACATCTGACACTTACTGCAGGACTTGGCGCCAAGGGGACATGGAGGGCATCCATTGCCAGTGGCTGTGAAAGTGACCATGGCACTCAATTTCTATGCCAGTGGCTCCTTTCAGGGCTCCACAGGTGACCTCTGTGAGATTTCACAATCCGCCACTCACAAATACATTCATGAGGTCACGGATGCCATCTTCTCCATGGCACACAACTTTGTGCCTTTTGCCCGGGACTGGTACAGCCAGAATGCAAGGGCCATTGGATTCACCCTGATCTCGGGATTCCCCCAAGCGCAGGGTGCAATTGATTGCACTCATGTGGCCCTCAGGTCTCCATCGCTACACTCAGTGGACTTCATCAACTGCAAGGGTTTCCACTCACTGAACATGCAGCTGGTATGTAACCACCAGAAATGCATCCTGCAGGTATGCGCATGATTTCCAGGGAGGGTGCACGACGCCTACATCCTGAGTCGCTCGCAGAACCCTGCAGTCTTCCAGGGTCCACAGAGGCTGCAGGGTTGTCTCCTTGGGCACAAGGGCTACCCGCAGAGACTGTGGCTGATGACACCCATGCGGTGGCCTCAGACTGCAGCAGAGTGATGCTATAATGAGGCTCATGCAGCAGCTCGTAACTTGGTGCAGCAGACCATCGGGATGCTGAAGATGTGGTTCTGGTGCCTGGACCTGTCTGGTGGAGCCCTGCAATATAGTCCACAGAGGGTATCATGCATCGACATTGTCTGCTGCACCCTTTACAACCTTGCGCTGCAACGGGGAGAGGAGCTGGCTGAGGAGGAGATGGAGGAGCTGCATTTCTCTTCCAATGAGGAAGACGCTGATGGGGATGTGGGTGATGGGGTCCTCCGTGAGTGACGATGACGGGGATGAGGCTGTTGCACTGGCTAGACAAGGCAGGCACACTCAGGAGGCCCTCATAGCTGCCAGATTTGTGGTGGATGATGACGACATACAGTGAGGTGTCCCTGTAGATCCTCACATCGCAGTTGTGAATGTTTGACTCCAGTCTGCCTTATTGCAGCACCAATACCCTCTGTGAGAATGCTCCTGCGATGGAGATACAGTGGAGGCTCTAATAGTCGCTCAATCACAGGAGGATGCTGACAACATGCAGTGAGGACATTCCATAGATCTTCACATAGCCTCTGAGAATGTCTGGCTGAGGACAGCTCACCTGCGCTCCATGATCAGGGCCATCTCAGAGACGCAATCACGAAACCTTAGATGCATCTGATGCTGTGTCCGCCTTCAGCACCTCAGCCCATCAGGAGCTGGTGCACAGCATCATTGGCCGCAGATGCTGGTGTGATGGGGGCTAGCCCCATCTTAAAGGTGCTGAGAGCACACAGAGAGAATGAGAGAACTCTGTGGTGCCTGCCCACCACATTCTGGCAGCAATGACCAGCACCGCTGAGGTGTTGGCATCAGTAATGTTTCCAGGGAGTACTGGGGCTGAAACTCCATAGGTTTCCATCAGTCTCCTGCCTGATCCTTAACAGGCCTTACAAAGAAGATGGCAAGGAGGAAGGACTGGTTATGGACTGTCTAAACTGGGTGGCCTCACTCCAGCTACTCATTCAGCACCTGGCACTCGTGTGGCAGCCAGTATATATATATCAACATCTACAAAAGCAGTTCTGGGCTGAAGAATTAAAATAAATTATTTCAATGCAGCTAGATCGTCCTTTCCTCAGGGGTCTGACCGATTGCTGGGGTCATGGTAAGGCCAGAGCTTTCCTTGTCAAAAACCAGAGATGTAGTACAGGAGACTGCCTGCTTTATCCTCATGAGATCGCCTTCCATTGACTTTATAAATTCCAATGGGGTCAGTGCTGAAGGGCACTGTCAGGTATGACCACAATGAAAGCAGCTGCAATTGTGACCAAAGGATGTTCTCGGGCAATATTTATTTGAATAAAATGAGAATTGATTTCTTGATGAATAACCTTTCCCACTACCCAGGAATGCTGAAATCCCCTTTGTAAACTGCCTTTGAATGAAAGGATGAGGACGATTCCCCACTGAGTCGTACATCATACAAAATTACAATATAATCCAGTTGGAAATGAATTACTGACAAGCACTGCTAGCCTAATGAGGACCAATTAAAATAATTGAACATCTTACTCAGTGCGTACTGCCACCACATAAAAGGGATTTTTCATAGCACACTTCATATCCACCATGTTGAGTCATTGAAGGATTAAGGATGACGGACGGCAAACAAAGAGTTGTCAAAATACAGCAGTAAAAAAGCTACTAAACATAAAGCAAGGCTCAATGTTCTTCATGAATTCTCTGCCCTAAAGCAGGCCTGACCCACAGTGCCATAACCTCCACCATGGATAGGGCAATTCTAATATTGATAAGGGTACATTATTCCAAATGGTTTGCTCATCTTGCAGCAATGAGAAAATTGCAAATGAAGCAAAACCACCCCAGCCGGAACGGCAATCAAGCCCCGTGCTGCTGGCACCAATCTGATCCACACCAGTCACCCAGCAATCCAAGGACCCTGAGTTATTGTGGCAACAGACACTTTTACATGCATGTTGTAGCCTGGAGCTATGAATAGTGATGGTAGAGATGATGCAGAAGTGAAGTTGTCCTCTACGTGCATCTGTAACACACTGAAGCAAGCTTCAGGATGTGACAATGGAATGCAAACTTATCAGGAAGCAAAGTTTACTGAAGTTGTAAGAACCTGTAAATGCTGCCCTGGATTTCTAACAGGGTCAAGAAGTTATAGCACTACCAGGACCTGTTGATGTTGCGGCTGTGAGAAGCTTAGACAGTGAATCTGGTTTCCCTATAAGAAAGGAAACAAAGGAGGGCAAAAACAAAATCAGTGACATCAAGAAAATCGTCAAGGGCAATATTCAAAACAGTAAAGAAGGAAACTTCATTTCTGTGATGCCTTTCAAGACTTCAGGATGTCCCAAGGCACTTCATAGCTACTAAAGTGTTTTTCATGTGTAGCCACTGCTGTAGCATAGGAAAGACAGCTGCTCATTTGCACACAATAAGGAATAAATGTTAGACAGGTTATCAGAAGAATTCCTCTACTGTTCTTTGAATCAAGTCATAGGATCTTTCCATGCTCATCTGAGAATGAATTTAAATTCCACCAGCTTCCATGGTGGGATTTGAACCTCTGCTCCCCATAGCAATAGCCTGGGCTTCAAGATTACTAGCCCCATGACATTGTCATGACATTGCCACCACCACCTCGACTTTGGTCACCAAATTGAATTGTCATACCAGAGCTACTAACAAATACAATATGCCTTAGGAAAATAACCCAATTAGCAAAGATGCCAAAAGGGCAGACTGAGGTAGAATTTCTGCTCTGTTTTCCTGATTTTCTTCCGTAGTTTCATTGGAAGATCAACAGAAACCTGTGGAAATGGTGTAAACAATTTTGGGGAAGTGTTCCTGAATGTATTTCTGGGAAAGACCTAGAATTTGGCTGAACATACCACTGGCAGGTGCACTGGGCAAAGAGCTGACATAGGTCCTGTACTGTACTTAGACCCCAGATGTCTTGGCTGGCAAAGGTGATTAATCCCAGAGAAGATTCATTGCTTACTCTTGCTCGAACTTACACCTGCAGTGGGGAAGTAATCTTTAATAATTCTATCTAAAGCCTGCTAAGGGCCTCTATTTCTCCTTTTCAAATGGCTGGGTGCTGCATTGCTTTTCTGATCAATAGTCAGGACAGGCACCTAGACTGCATAGATGTGATCACGATCCCTGATTAAATTACCCAGTTCCCAGGGTTTGCCATGTGCCTAGCAATCGATGACTGGGAGCTCTGCTCTGCCAAGCTTCCTGCAGTGGGGTAGGGGCTCCCACATTTTAGGGCTAGTTTGTATGTGTTACAGTCACACTTAAAAAGAGGAGAATTATTCTACTCAGTTTCTAAATTCAGGCAGGCTCTCTTGAACCTCAACCTGTCTGCCAGTGAAAGCCTCATCACCTCTCGACTCAACAATTCCAAAGTCTTCCTGAATAGCCTCTCCTCCTCCACTTTCATAGACTTCAGCTCATCCAAAATTCTGCTATATATCCTATCCTGCTCCAATTCCTGCCCGTCCATCACTCCTGCAGTGGCTCCTGGGAATTACTTCTCTAAATCCCTCCTTATGTCCCTCCTTAAAACTCATTTGATCAAGATTTTGGCCAACTCTCCTTTACTATTTCTTACTTTGGATTGGCATTCAATTTCTTGATTACATTTGTTTGAGGTACTTTGGGACATTATTTTACATGAAATTGGCTGCAAAAATAAAAGTCACCGTTCTTTTTTCCTTCATCTTTTTTGTTACCTGACTGGATTTGCTGATTATCAGTTTTTTATTAACCTATTTTAATAGTTCTCCTTTGCTGCTGATCTAAGCCCCGCTTGATTATTATTCCAACTGCCTTCCAACGTATATACTAACCTCATCAACAGTCCTGATTTTATGTCCCATTTGGCCTGATGTTTCCTTCAGTACAGTCTCAGCCATTGTGATCCTATGGCTTTTTTGTTTCGCCACCACCTAGTGCAACCGGACTCAACTTCACATTTTACTTATTTTTCTCATGCCCAGGCCAATTGTGAACATCACAGAACTCTCAAGGTAACTATCAATGTATTTTGCATTGTATCTCAACAGTGAAATTTAACTCATTATGCTTTTGAAGAACAGCTTCCTTATCACCTTCCTTAATATAACTCCAGCTCTTCATGACATTGCACTTAGGATGTGTTGCATGTAATGGAATTAAATATGCAATATGCATATGAAGAAATACATACGCATTACGCAAATACATGGCAACTTGCCAAGTTAACCTTTGGCAAGATCTCTG
Organism: Cetorhinus maximus; assembly: GCF_964194155.1. Taxonomy (NCBI): domain Eukaryota; kingdom Metazoa; phylum Chordata; class Chondrichthyes; order Lamniformes; family Cetorhinidae; genus Cetorhinus; species Cetorhinus maximus. The sequence continues at coordinate 158,789,482 of NC_135880.1, read as the reverse complement.
AGTGTCATGGCCTCCACCACTGAGGAAGTAAAGAGGAACAAGTTTAAGGGAATATATTGGAGGCTAAGTTGGACTATGTAGCACTACCTGTTGTAGGCGGTACATAGTTGCATAAGGATTGAGATGCTCACACTGGGAGGGTGCAGAGCTCCTTCTTGGTAAATAAATTTCCATTCATGCCGAACGACAGTCAGCAACATGGGCACCAGTAAGATGATGACACAAATTAACGTGTAGCGTTGCTATTTTGGAACTCCATCTTTCAACTTACACCCTGTTCTAACATTGCACAGTTTAGCGTAACATTAATTGGAATGAAGGAGGCCCTTCCCATCCTCCCCCTTCCCCCACCAGCACTATAAAGGTAATCATGAACAACTTACAAGTTAGTTCTTTGATTATTTCTTCTGTTTGCTGGTGTAAATGTACATGTGTTTGGAGATTTCCTATATTTGGCTATAGTTTGAATACTCTACAGTGAGTGGTCCGGATGGTGCTGACATACTTTTTTGGTCATTTAAAATCTTGTGCTCAAGCATGTAGCTTCCAGGCTGGCGTGACCTGAGAGAGCTTTCTCTTGGAACTGAAGATGATTGAGAGTGAGGGGAGGTTACACAGAACAGGACAGCCTGCTAGAAGAGGGAGAAGGAGGAGGGGAAGGGCAGTTAGCAACAGGCCATATTCACATAGGGGGAAAAAAAATTTCGCTCGGCGGGTGGGCGTGCACCTGACCTGTTCGATTGTAAAATGATGCACGTTGATGTCGGGCAAGCGTCCCAACGTCAACGTGCAGTCAGCTCTGGTGTGCGCCCACCAACAATTAAAATGCCTGTTAAGCCTATTAAGTTATCAATTAAGTGGAATTTTTCGCTGCCCGTCCAACCTTACAGTTGGCAGGCAGGCGAAAAGGCCAAGAGGCCTTTGCACTTGTTAGGAAACCTCATCCACGGGTGGGATGAGGTTTCCTAAAGCAAACTTTTAAAAATTAAAATTTTAAACTTGATTAATAACTTGTCCCTGCTCATGTGACAGAGTCATATGAGGGGACATGTTTCGTTACATTTTTATTTTCTTCAGTTATTTTTTATAACTCTTTATCTCCCTGAGGCAGCTCCACACTCACTCCCTCCATGGCCCACACAGGCAGCGCTGAGTGCTGCTGCTCGTGCTTCATGCTGGGCAGGCCTTAATTGGCCAGCCAGCATGAAATTGCCTTCCAGCCTTGATCGCAGGCAGCAGTTGGCATCCCGGCAGCCCCCGCCTGCTCCCGCAAGCCTGCCTGACATGGGTGAAATTCTGCCCAGGGTCTTCAGGGGGTAATTCTCTTACCTCAACTTCAGTGAGAACCAATGCATTAGATGTTTTCACTTCAGGAAAGAGATTGTGACTGAGTTCTAACAAATGTCACAGCCACAACTGCAGCCTCAAAGTAGGGCAAGGACAGCATTGTCTGTGGTCAACAAGGTGACTGTGGCTCTTAACTTTCATGTGCCTGACTTCTTCTTGGCTGCCGTTGGATATATAAGCAACATTTTGCAATTTGCAGTACGCTGCAGCATAACAGAGGCCACTGAGATTCTCAATACACAGAGAGACAGCTTCATTTCTTTCCCTTTTATTAAAGACAAGAAGGTAGAGTGAGCATGAGGATTTGCACATAATCCAGCTCCACCCTCCCCTCCCCCATTGAGAAGGGTGCCATTGACTGCATGCATATTGTTTTGCATGTGAACTCAGACATTTTCATGAATCGAAAAGTATTCCACTCCATCAATGTGCAGTTGATGTGTGACCACAGAGAGAACATCAGCTAGCCACAATTCCTTCATTCTGCAGCAGCCCTCTATCCTACCCATATTTGATCCACCATGACAAGTCAAAGGCTAGATACTGAGCAAGAAGAATTATCCCCTCATAGCATGGGTCCTAGGTCAGGTCTGGAACCCATGCAAATGTGCAGAGCAGGTCTCTAACATGTTGCCACAAGGGACTGCCCTTGACATCAAGGCATCATTTGGCCAAGTGTGGCATCAAGGAGTGCCAGCAAAACTGAAGTTAATAGGAATCATGGGGAATTCTCTCCCCTGGCTGGAGCCATTCACAGCACAAAAGAAAATGGTTGTGGTTTTTGGAAGCCAATCATCTTGGTCCCAGGAGATTGCTGCAGGAGTTCTGCAAGGCAGTGTCCTAGGCTCAACAACCTTCAGCTGCTTCATCAATGACCTTCCTTCCATCATATGGTCAAAGGTGGTGATGTTCACTGACAATTGCGCAATGATGGCTACCATTCGTGACTCCTCAGGTAATGAATCAGTCCGTGCCCATATACAGCAAGACCTGGACAACATTCAAGTTTGGGCTTATAAGTAGCAAGTAACATTCATGCCACACAAGTGTCAGGCAATGTCCAAAAGAGAGAATCTAACCTTTTATCTTGATATTCAATGGCATTACCATCACGGAATCCCCAACAATCAACATCTTGGGGGTTGCCATTGACCAGAAACTGAACTGGAACTTCGGTATAAATACTGTGGCTACAAGAGCAGGTTAGAGATAGGGAATTCTGTGGTGAATAGCTCACCTCCTGACTCCCCAAAACCTGTTCACCATCTACAAGGAACAAGTCAGGAGTGTGATGGAATACTCCCCACTTGCCTGGATGAACTCAGCTCCAACAACGCTCAAGAAGCTCAACACCATCCAGGACAAAGCAGCCCACTTGATTGGCACCACATCCACAAACATTCAATCTCTCCACCGCTGACACGCAGTGGCAGCACTGTGTATCATCGACAAGGTGTACTGCAGGAATTCACCAAGGCTCCTCCGACAGCACCTTCCAAACCCATGACCGCTACCGTCTATAAGGACAAGGGCAGCAAAATCATGGGAACACCACCACCTGGAAGTTCCCTTCCAAGTCACTCACCATCCTGACTTGGAAATATATTGCTGTTCCTTCACTGTTGCTGGGTCAAAATCGTGGAACTCCTTCCCTAACAGCACCGTGGGTGTACCGACACCACCTAGACTGCAGCAGTTCAAGAAGGCAGCTCATCACCAAGGGCAATTAGGGATGGGCAACAAAAGCTGGCCTAGTGCAAAACTCTGTGTCAAATTGGTGCTGGACTCCTCCATAATACTTGACATTGTGCTCGGGCTTTCTAGCAGGCACGAAGGATTTGGTTCTGTACATCATCAGCCTTCTCCTGGAACAAAAAACGAAATACTGTAGATGCTGGAAATCTGAAATAAAAACAGAAAATGCTGTAAATGCTCAGCAGCATTGTAAATGGTAACTTTCTATCCTTGGCAGGTTACTCTACTGTTTGGGTATGAGACATACGAGAAATAATGCAACAACATTCAAAGCCCAAATTAAATACTGATGTATTTTCTAGGTTTGGGAGGAATGCCATTTAGCACTGCAATATGCCCACTCACCACAAATCCATTAAATCAAATATACTATCAACCAGTGAGCAGTCACCTCATGTCGATCGTATTCTTCAGCAACTGACCAAGTTATTTGGCTGCGGTATGACATCATTCTTTACAATGATGTTTATATTTTTTTTTGCCAATATGAGCACGGATATTACACTGACAGGATTCACTGTCCTATCAAGATTTACCTTAGGCTATAATTGTCCAAAGTGCCTTCTGATTCTTTGTTCAGAACACTGGTGTCAAAGACCACCTTGGTTCTGTACACCTTTCTTAAATGTTTCCAACGCATTTCACCCTGGATGTTTTTAGATCATTATCAGTGCACACAACAGCAGCTTTTTTTCCTGGTCACACATTCCAGGACCACAGAGTTAATTAAACAATTGGAGTCCCTCAAATTGCTGACTCCTTACAAGTTGTTGCTCAATGAATTAAAACAGAGATAATCTGATAAAGCATAAATAAAAGCTTCTTGCAGAGTTAGTTTCTCTCCATTTCAAAAGGATCATTGATCAATGTCAGCTCCTTGCAGCTTTCAAGTAAACTTCACACCATGTAAATCATCTGAATTGGTATTCTTTTCCCCGTGGTTGGAGACTTCAATCCCCAATTTGTAGACTAACTTTAAGACTTCCTTGTTTGAATTTGCCTGTTATCATTTAGCTTTTTCATAATGGCGATCCAGTCCAGTCATGCTCATTTCTTATCATACTTATTCAAACAAAGGCTGGAATTTTACTCTCAAGGTGAGGGTCAAAAAGCCAAAGGTGACCCCGCCTCGGTCTGTCTGCAGGATCTGGAGACATACGTTATGGGGGTTAGGCACTAATTGGTTTCTGCCAGGCGGCTGCCCCCATTAAGGATGGAAGCCCACCCCCTGGAGCTGCCTGCCAAGCAGAGGGCTGGCAGCTCAGCAGTCTCAGCAGCACTGAATGGTTGGCACTACTGGGACTGCAAGTGGAAGAAAAGGATGCCAAGCAAGGGTACTGCCCTTGCAGCCAGGTTAAGTGGAGTCTGGGGGCACTGTTGCCAGACAGACAGGCCGGGGAGGGTGGGGGGAGGTGGTAAGGGAGCAGGTGGCACCATTACCTCGGGGGCAGCTATTGCTGCTGGAGGCCCCTTTGTTTACCTGGCAATGTCCTCATTTGTCTGAGGGCCCACCCACTGCTGGTAAAATGCCAGTAGTGATGGGAAGACATCTTTAATTGGCCATATAGGTGGCTCCATTGTCTCTGGGCAGGAGGTCCATCTGCTACCTTCCCTACCGTTGGCAATATGGCATTGAAGCGGGAAGACAATGGGCACTCCAATCCCTGCCTTCCTTCACCATTCTCCAGCATCTTCTGTTTTTTCTTCAGTCTTCTCTGGAGACTAGCCTAAGAAGTTATCGTCTGAGTTTTCTGCAGCAGAACCTGCTGTGTGCAACCTTACCCTCCAATCTTGCCCTCCTCAGCTCTGAAGAAGAGTCATACAGACTTGAAATGTTAAAAACAAAAAGCTAAAAGCTACTGCGGATGCTGGAAATCCAAAACAAAAACAGAATTACCTGGAAAAACTCAGCAGGTCTGGCAGCATCGGTGGAGAAGAAATCAGTTAACGTTTCGAGTCCTCATGACCCTTCTGAAGGGTCATGAAGACTCGAAACGTTAACTGATTTCTTCTCCACCAATGCTGCCAGACCTGCTGAGTTTTTCCAGGTAATTCTGTTTTTGTTTTGAAATGTTAACTCTGTTTCTCCTGCCAATTTGAGTACACAGCCATTATTCCTACTGTCTCTGACCTTCTAATCTATTCTCTAAGCATGTCACTGGGTTGCTTTCAATTCTAAACATTCTCCTTTTTGTCCATAGTAATAAAATCCATAGACACTCCACCATGTTAGCTACAGCCTCAAAAGGTTCACACATGCCTGTTAGACATGACACACTCCTTACGCTTAGTAACTTATGGAGACAAAGCTCAGTTTAAGAGCTTCACTTTAACAACGTGTCAATTTGAAGATTGCTGAAAAGGGAGACATGTTGCTGAAGCTTTTCATCTTCCACTCATCAGGACAAATACAAAAATGCCAAATTTCAAACAATCAGAACAATTTATACTACAGGAGTAAAGGCTGATTGGATGGCAAGTCGACTCTGATTGACTGAAGTGTTGTCAAGGAGAAAGCATGGGGAACTATAGGCTCCCCAAGCTTTGGCCAATTCAAAAAAGGAACTAGCTTGAACTTAATCCTCTGTTTGCAGAGAACGGGTCCCTGCGTATGAGTGTCTGTCACTTCTAGCAACTGTAAATGGGCCAAGACATGAGCTCGATTACCTTAAATTGGTTGTCAGTGCAGTGGCCTATGCACACCTGCACTGAAATTCATATATGATGTTGCTCAATTGTGTATTAGGCAGAATGCCCTTGTGGACTGATGACTGCATCCTATTACTGGGAAATACCAACCGTGGTGCCCCTGCATAGTAGGATTGATTAACCCGCTGTCCAAATATTTTGAGAGACTTTGCCTTTACAGGGTATTTTTGGTTTTCTGGTCTGAAAATGCCAGCCTTTGGGCCATTTGTGAGATTGTGCAGTTTACAGTGAGCAATGATCTGGTCAGGATAGCCATTGTCACCTTGAACAACAGGTTAAGTTACATGATAAAAGCAAAATACTGTAGGTGCTGGAAACCTGAAATAAAAACTGAAAATGCAGTTTTTCCCCCAGGAATGTGAACTGGAGCCTCAACTTTTCACTAAATTTAAAGTGAGTTAGATGAAGAAATAGAGAGCCGTATACTGAAGTTTAGTATAAAAGCAAAACACTGCAAATGCAGGAAATCTGAAATAAAATTTTTTAAAAAGCTGGAAAACCTCAGCAGGTCAGGCAGCATCTGTGGAGAGAAACAGAGGTAACGGGTGGAATTTTCCCACCTTCCCCCCGCAGTGGGTTTCATGGCTGGGAGCGATAGACAGGCAAAAAATCGGAAATCCGCCAGCGTAAAAACGGCTTGCAATACTCCCGATGGGGGGTTTATGCTGGGTCGGTTATCCCACCGACCAGTGGCGTGAGTGCAATTTGCATTCATTAACATGTTATGAATGTTCATGAAAACAGCTGCTCGCCTGAATCTTGTCACACCTTCCAACCTTGCGTCACACCAACAGAAACTATGTCAGCTTCAAACCTTGTTGAAAAGGGGTAACTTCGAGGTGAGTGGAACATACATAGCCTACCTGCCATAGTGCTGTGCTGGTCTTGTTGTGATGAATGCCACACTGCTGGGGCTGTAGGGTTGGTCTGCTCCTGTTCTTTGCCTATATTGTCCCAAAGAACATCACTGTGCTGTGGTACTCATACAGGTCTCCACTTTCATAAACTAGCACTTCAACCGGGGTTGGGTTGTGAGGTGGGGGTGGGGTTGATGAACATGAGGGGGACAATGGGGAGGGAAGTCTGTGGAATGGCAGACAGGGGCATGGGCAAAAATTAGTGGGAGGGGGTGCTTTCTGGGGACGCCCTCTAACCTCTTGTTGCCATAACAGTGAACGGGAGTCTGCTTAGAAAGAAAGGAGGAAGACCTCCTTGTGACCAAAGCCACTGAAAGCCAATGGCTTCATTAGCCCTGTTAAAGGGCTACTCAGAACTCAGTGGCTTCACATCACAGTCACTGCATCTCAAAAGTAACACATAGGAATGTGTAATTTGGGAGTGCAGGCAATAGTGAGGGATACAGATGCCCTGTATCATATATGGCATTCCATCAATGAAGACCTGTCACCTGTTCACCAGAATTGGCATTCATAACGGGCCAAAGGGCATCCAGTCATTGACCATAAGCAGCTGACTGGTCATTAATATGCCACATCCGAGATTGACACACAGGGCCAGGTCGGGTCACTCATTCCAATTAATCTTTAGCATCCCACGCAGGGCTCAAAATGTTACATCTGCGATGCCATCTTGGTCACCTTGAGGTGTTTGCTGGGTCTCAGGGACAATGCGGAATCAGCCACTATGCAAGTAGGTCAGGTAAAACTATGGCCCCTTACAGTTTCCATATGTTTCATCTTCTGAGCTTCACTTTCTTGCCCCATGAATCATTAATGTCTTCAATGTTTCCTTTCCGAGAGAAGGCAAATGCACATATGGATCCAGGGCTCAATGCCACCTCTGTTAGGGTCTTAATGCAACGGAGGAGGTGAATGAGGGAGAGGTGACTCCGCGCGCAGCTTCAGCAGGAGGGACATAGTCACGCAGAGCCAAAGCATGAACAGGAGGGTCAGGAGGAGAGACCCATGCAATGAGGGTGACTCACCAGACCGAGGGTTTATTGTAGAAGAGTCTCCTATTTACAAATTAGTGAGAGGTAATGCTGTGCATGTCAGCGCTTGACCCGAGCTCTGGTACATCACATATGCCACATTCTTCATGAAGACCTGTTGCCACGTGCAGTTGGAGGCTATCCCCTGCCAGTAGCTTTAAAGGTGACCACAGCACTAAATTACTTGGCCTCTGGTCCTTTCCAGAATCAACAGAAGGCCTGTGTGGCATCTCTCAGTCCACAACACACTGATGCATAAAGGAGGTCGAAGATGCCCTTTTAGGAAGGTCCATCATTATGTCAGGTTTGCCCTGGACGAAGATAGCCAGACTGCAAGATTCACCGACTTCACTGCCATCTCAGGCTTCCCAAGAGTGCAGGGTGCAATAGACTGCGCCCATGTGGCCATACGGGCTCCATGGCTGCAGGCCCTAATGTTTATAAACCACAAAGGCTATCATTCCATCAATGTACAACTGGTGTGTGATCACCTGAAGCACATACTGAACGTTTGTGCACAGTACCCTGGGAGTTGCCTTGACCCCTACATTCTGAGTCACTCCCAGGTGCCTGAGATTTTTGAGGGGCCATTATGTCTGCATGGATGGCTGCATGGGGATAAGGGGTACCCACTGAAACACTGGCTGATGACACCAGTGCGTCATCCTCAGAGTCCTTCTAAGAGAGGTACAACGCTGCTCACAGCTCCACATGCCCTGTTATAGAGTGCAGCATAGGGCTTCTGAAGGTGCACTTCAGATGTTAGGACTACTCAGGTGGCTCACTGCAATACATTCCCGACAGGGTTTCCCGCATCATCGCAGTGTGTTACACCCTTCACAATCTGGCAATGCAAAGAGGTGAACCCCGACAAAAGATAAACTGGAGGATGACAGCTCATCGGAGGATGAAGGTCCCGAGCCCAGGAACCTCAGGAGGCTGCTGAGGGTCAGTATGAGTACGATCACGCCACAGAGGAAGGAAGGTGTGGTGATACGTTAATTGTTGACAAGTTCCAGGAAGAGTAAAGCTGTGAGGGAATGTGGCCACATCTCTCCTATCTCTCAATGCCATTTTCTTTCATCTCAGGGGATGTCCACCCACTTGCAGCGAGAATGAGCCTCACATTCACACTCACGTGTTATGGGCTCATGAATTGCCAGGCCTTGATCTTTGCTTTGGTCCATGGGGCCCTGTGAGTGAGCTCACTCTGGGAGCTGAGAGCCCACTTAGGAACAAGAATGATGCAAGAGAAGACTTGAAGCCTTCGCCGCCATCTAATGATGCCAACTTCTTGGTGACTGAAATGTGGACATGCCGATGGATCTCCTTCTCTTGTGCATGGCTTTTCTTCTGCCACTACCACTGAGGAGACACAAAAATCGCTAGATTAACAATGCTGATGAGCTGCCCTCACTCAGAGATGTTTCTTGAGGAAGAAGGGTTAGAACCATTCAGTAAAGGTTTAAACACATCTCCCTGACATCACATAAGGGTGCAGAGACTAGTTCAACCGAGGTTGACATCACAGGAATGTGAATCTCATAGTGGGACACTATCACTGAGTGGGACGATGGCTGAACCTTGAAATAAGTACAAAATCACAACGCCTTCAGTTGCCCAAAGCATTCACATAACCATCAAATGTATTCACCAAAGTGTAATTTCTTTCACGTATAGCACACCTGTGAGCAAAAGCAACATCAATTTTTATTAACTTTCTTAACATTAGCGCTACGCCTGAGGGCACCCCTGACATCCACAGCAGAGATGGAAGTAGCCTGCTGATTGCCACGTCCTGATGTCTATGATGGCCTTGGCGGACGCCCTCTGGTGGCCAGAGGCCTGGTGGGCGCGGGCCTGATAAGGGTCACTTGCTCAGGGGCAGAAGCACCCCCGACGGTCTGAGCTGGTGTGGATGGGGTCAAAGGTAGAGGGGGGCTGTAAGCAGCTGCATACCTTTGGAGTGTCCTGAGAAGAGGCCCTTGGGGTGTCCAGCTGTCATTCATCGTCTCTGTGGGTGCCCAAGGGTTTCTGACTCCTGCAGGAGATGGTACGCCTGGGAGGAGGTCAAGGTACCTCGGCCCCACGTTGCCTACATTTTCATGGTGCACACCAGGGTGTGTGTGGCCATGGTGTGCAGGGCTGAGTCTAAATCCGGCTGGACCAAGGTCTCCTTGGAAGTTGCCAGCCTTCTCATGGTGACCTCGAGGCGCTCACATGCTGGGGTCATGACATCAGGCAGAACGCGGACGGACTCCTCCAGCGTTTGCTCTAGCACTCTAGTCTGCTGAGTGACCGTCGAATCTCTGCCTGATGTTCCACCGCCTGTCGTTGTATCTCCAGCAGTGAGTTGGCGACCGCTTCCAGAGGCTCATCATCTGACTCGGACTGAGTGAGTGGCTGGTCTCCAGCAGCCCTCTGAGTACTGGAGACCTGGGCTGTCCCTGCCTCCAACTACTGCTGGTATGTGTCAGTGAGGCGTTCCCCAGAAAGTGAGGCCGAGCCTAATCGACTGCTGTGCCCCACCGATGTGTGTGTTTCTGAGCTGTTGGAGGGTGCGTGCGAGTACCATGATGGTTCTTCTGGAGCTTCCTCTTCAGATGTGGTCTGGGGGCTCACTCTGGTGCTGGACTGGCTTGTGGGCCTCGATCTGCTGGCACCTAGAAAATAGAAAATAGAAGCCAGAATTTTCACGTCAATGTACAGGGGCAGGCCCCACATGCCAACACGTAAAATGATGCGCAGTGACATCGGGCGAGCGTCCCAACGTCACTGAGCACTATTGCAATATTTAGGTGGGTGGGCGCACGATGATCTCTGATGCACTCTCGCCATTAATTAACGGGCCACTTAAGGCCCTTGAGCCAGTAATTGACTCTGATTTTTCAGGGCTCGTGCAATCTTTAGGTCGTCGCACGGGCACGATGGGCAGGCAGGTAGGCCACATCCTTATAAACCTCATCCACTGTCAGGATAAGAGGGGTGGGTGGGGTCGTGAGTGTTACTTGTCAGAACATTTAATGTTTAAAGTTACTGCTACTTGCCTGTGTGAGCAGGAATACTTAAAAACTCTTCACAACTGCTTGGACAGGAGTAACAGGCTTCAGGTCAGGACTCTGGAGTAAACATCATTTCTAGAGCCTTGCTGGTTTCAGGAAGCCTTCCCTTATCCTGGGAATGGGAGTTGTGCTCTCCACTGGAGGGACCTCGTCTGAGGAAGGGAGGAGGGCCAGAAGGAGGAAGAGGCCAGGGGTCCACATTCAGCCTCCAGGGTAGCCACCTTTGGGAAGAGAGTCGCAGGCACAAGGGGCGCAGGATGCTGAGCAAGTCGTGGATAGCACGTTTAGCGAGGTGGTCACACCACAGGTGAAGATTACACAGGCAGAAAAGGAATGGGTGACCATCAGGAACAGTAAAAGACTCAGGAAGGTAGTGCAGGAGTCCCCTGTGGTCATTCCCCTCTCTAACAGATATACAGCTTTGGATACTATTGGGGGGGATGGCCTCTCAGGGGAAAGCAGCAACAGCCAAGTTCGCAGCACCGTGGGTGGCTCTGCTGCTCAGAGGGGCGGGAGGAAAACAAGTGGCAGGGCTTTAGTGATAGGTGATTCAATAGTTTGGGGCACAGACAGATGCTTCTGTGGCCGCAAACGTGAATCAAGGATGGTATGTTGCCTCCCTGGTGCCAGGGTCTAGGATGTCACGGAGCGGCTGCAGGACATTCTGGGGAGGGAAGGTAAACAGCCAGTGGTCATGGTACACATTGGTACCAACGACATAGGAAAACTGAGGGATGAGGACCTGCATTCAGTGAGATGTGCTGGATATAACCGATAGTAATTTTGTGCCTGTAGGGCAGAGGCAATGTAAGATCAAAGCAACTGTAAGCCTACAAATATCTCCGCAGGAGCCAAAGTGAAAAGAACTTCATTTTGAATTTGTAAGGTGAAAATGCTTTGCCTGGTGTCTGGGTGAGTCTATGGGTTGCTGTTGCCTTAATGGAGATTAATTTGGGAATCTGTTAAAAGTTATGATAGTAGTAATTTGTAGTCATGTGTATATATTTAACTTGTATAAATTAATAAAATGTTTCATTTATTTTAATATTAAACCTCTTGAGAACTGGTGGCCTGATTCCTGAATTTAGCGTTGCATCTTAAACATACCACTTAAAAATATAGGTTATGACAGTTGTTTAAAATTTCCCTCTGGGATTTTTAAATAACTCAGCTTTGCTAACTGCTCGGTCATAACAGCCAGTGTGGCTTGTATGAAGAAGAAACAAAGGCATGTGATGAGAAGGGATGGAGTACAGGTTGTGTTATGACACAGCAGTTGGTAAAGCTGAGTTATTTAAAAATCCCAGAGGGAAACTTTAAACAACTGTCATAACCTATATTTTTAAGTGATATGTTTGAGATGCAACTCTAAATTCAGGAATCAGACCACCAGTTCTCAAGGTTTTACATTAAATTAAGTGAAATATTTTATTAATTTACACAAGTTAAAATGTATACACATGACTACAAATTACTACTATCATAACTTTTAACAAATTCCCAAACTAATCTCCACTAAGGCAACAGCAACCCACAGACTTTAAGCAGACACCAGGCAAAGCATTTTCACCTTATAAATTCAAAATGAGGTTCCTTTCACTTTGGTTCCTTTGCAGACACAGTGGTAGGCTTACAGGTTTTGATCTTACATTGTCTCTGCTCTACACACACAGAACTGCTATCTGCTATATCAAGCACATCTCTTTGAAAATAAATTCTCATTGTATAACTAGCCCCTTTGAACTCCACCTCTTCTTACAATAAAACCCATTTCATAGTGCCAATTTTATTTGTAATATAAACATTGCTTGGTCTCTGCTAGCTAGGTGCCAGATTTCACTCCCCTTCTTGAATGCTCTATTCAACAATATGCAAATGCACTCTACCTCTCTTATATCTCAAAACTAGTATACATCAAAGCACCCAGACTAGCTGGCTTTAATACAATTAAGACACATCCACAGACAAAACCTCTATGTTTTTAAAAAATAATTTCCAACATTATATACATTAATAGCTTCATGACAGTTGGGTGAGATGCACGTCCCCTGTGTGTGGTGAGCCCTCCGCAGTACGGCCAGAGGATGGAGTGTGAGCAACAAGATAGATGGGATGGTGTGGATGTGAAAATCTCAGTGAGAGAATGAGTGTTGATACGTATGCCCCACTAATGGTTGTGTGAGATCCCAGAAGAGAGTAGGTATTTGAGTGCATGATGCCATGAGGTGAGCTTGATATTGAAGGGTGTTGAAGGATGCCTTACCCTGGTGGAGCGGATGAGATCATTCATTCTCTTCCTGCACTGGATAGCATTTTGGGCACGGTTGCCAGTTGCGCTGACCTGCTCCATGACGGCCTCCTAGGGTGGAGAGGTAAGGCTGCTGCATTTCCTGCGGCCATCCCTGGGATAGTGCACTGTACACCTGCACCCCTCTGATCAAGGCCTGGAGGGCCTGGTGGGTGCAGTGGACTGCTGCCATCTTCTTGAGACTCTCAGCCTTCTTCTGGCTGCAAGGCATCTCTGGTGGGCTGGAGAAAGTCAGATTGTGTGTTGGACTGGTTTTTAAATATGGCGCCCGGACCTTCGATCCTGCCAGCTGACAATGGGCAGATGAATCAGATTCTGACCCACCAGGTGATTCGGACCGTTACGCTCCTATGCACAATTAATAACCCTCCAACTTGGAATCGAGCGCAAGTCTCTTTCATGGAAAATTCCACCCAACGTTTCAGGTCGATGACCTTTCACCAGAATTTTCTGAGCACTGGTGTCCACAGCCACAGTGGCAACAGCCTGAACCTTCGTGGAAGCAAGATAAACTTGCATGGCAACAAGCAGAGATCTCATGACCTCACTACCACTGTAGCACTCGGACATTGCGCGGCTTCTGCCTGTGCTGCAGTGGAAGCTGAGGCATTTATCACAGGCTCTGGATCACAGCTCAGTCCACAAGTGTTCTCATGGGACTGGCCACCATTTCCAGCCTGGAAAGCTCTGCATGAATCCCTGTGCCGAGTTATTGCTAGGCTATGCCAGGCTCCTTGACAGTGAGAACAGCCTCTCTAAAATACCTGCCAATTCACCAAACATCCCTGTGTACATTCCCATCAGCCTTTTTACTGTACATTATTTTATCAAAGTCCTCCATCTGAGTTCTCAGCTGCAGAACTCACCTATGATCACACTGCCAGGTGAGCTGGAAAGTTTTCTACCCTTTCCCCCCCCGCTGCTGCCCAGCCATGCCTGGTGACTGACCATATACAGATCCCACCTCTGTACTTCCCTATAAAGTACACGGAGTGTCACTAGCTGAGCCTTTGGCTGCGAGTGTCAGATGAAGCGATGATGTTTCTTTTTCAGAGGTCTGACCTTTACCCTCAGGAAGGCTGGGTATCTGAAAGCATCAATGACAAGAGGATGTTTGGGGTGAGGGAAGGGCGAATGGGAGGAAATCAGGAGTTGCATGGCAACACCATCTGAAACATCTACATCATACCAGATTACGGGTTAGTGGAGTGGGATTGAGAAGGCACATAAGGCAGAAGCATGCTAACATCCTGGATGGCTTCAGAAATGTCAGTTGTATCGAGTGCAATTTATATTAAAAATTCTCAATTTTTTTTGTAATCATTTGGGCTAGGTTTAAAAAGTTGCACTTGAAACACTCCACTGACAAAACTAGCCACACTCCCAGGGTGAATTTATCCCTATTGGGCGTTTCAGATAACTGTGCTTGTTTGCAGGCCTTGGAGGAGGCTCCAAAGATTAAACAGAATCTATTGGGCACAAGGGCACCAATAGAAATGTTGGGCGGAATTCTCCCATGCCCGCGTAAGTGTCTGCCTTGGCTAAAATTTGGCAGGAAATTCAAAAATCGATTTCATGCTGGCATGAAATAACAGTGGGGTTTTCCGATACTGCCCACCATGGTGGGCCACAATTCCCACAGGAAACAGCATGAAACCGATTTGTATGCCACTAATGGGATGCAAATGAAGGCCCGACCGGAATCTTCCCCCCACGCCCAATTCTCCGTGACACCAGCGGGAAAATGCGGCTGTCCAGAGCACGTCTGGAACAACATGGTGTGCCAAAATCAGGACTTACCTTAAGGGCCTTGGTCAGCTAGTGGGGGTCTGAGGAGAAGAGGGAGGCCTCCAGCTACCAGGCCCCGGAGCACCATGTGCAACACAGTGTGGGTGGAGCTTCATTTATGTGGGTCCTGCATGAAGTAGCTTCCATAAGGTGGGAGTTCTCCATGCAACAATTTTGCTCAAGCTTCGGACCTTAATCCAGGGATTTTGCCATTGGATCAGATCCTTGAGCTATGGGATGGGAGGCAGCAGAAGCTCCCTGTTTGGAGGCGATGGAGTATTTGGGGTGGTGGTTAACGAAGGCTAGGAGAGCTGTGGATGTGGGGGGCTAGTGGTGGCTGGGCAAGGGTTTTACAGGGGCGTAGCTAGGCAGTACAGGGGATGGATGGGGAGGTTGAGTAAGGGCTGTGTTGGTTGCCAGGTGGTAGGGGGAGGAGAGGGTTAATGTCCAGGTGTATGAAGGGGGGTTAGTGTCCAGGTGTGTGAAGAGGTGGGGGGGAATGTCCAGGTGAAGGGGCTCACAGGGAGGGGCTGGTGGAGTCAACCGCTGACTCCTGGAGTTTTCTACTCAGGGTGGGTGTGGTAGGAGGGAATGATCAAGATTACAGGGGGCAGAGGGAGCCGGTAGGGTGGGAGGGTGATGGTGCGATGGTGTTGCGTGAAAGGGTGGTGAGGGTTATTTGTGGGGACTCGGAGATCGACATGGGTTTGGGGGCAGGAGAAGGTCAGGCAGGTCAATGTGACCGGCGGTGGGAATTTTGGCTAAGAAGGGAAGGTGAATGTTCATCTGGACATTGTCAAAAGAAAAGGGCTCGTGCTGCAGGGTAACAGTGGGGAGGTTAAAGATAATGCCGGGGGTGTCAATGGTGAGGGGGAAAGTGCGTGGGTGGCTGGGGAAATGGTGTTGAAACAAAGAAAAAAGCTTTCAACTATCATGCCGGTCACATCCAAAGTAGCAGACCCTCATGTTGGATAGGCAAAGATGCTGCATGGCAGCTGAGTCAGTGAATAAGCGGAGATTCAAGTCACCTCAACTGGACAGCTGAATGGGAACCCCAGCCAGCAGTATTGACAATGCTAGGGACCTGGGATATGAGACTTTGATGGATGAGGGCTCAGCATGCATGGGAGAGTGCTTGCATATGGCTCACAAAGGCCCTGCTACACATCCTTATCCCTGCAGATACCCTTACCACTGGAGGGGCCGGGTATCCACAGGAGAGAAGGAGGGGGTGGGCATTCAGTAACCTTAAGAACTGCACTGAAACAAGAGAGTTGACATTATAGCAGCTAAAGTGATCATATTTGCAGAGGTTAGAATTGTGACAATGATTTGTTCACTCATGTAACAAGTTGTGATTACAATTTCTTTATTTTTTGTGGCTTACTACTTCTTCCAGGAGCTCCCCCAACATCCATGTTGTATTTGATGACTTTGGTAGCAGCCCTCCGGAGAGTCAAGGCCTGGATGGCCCCGGCTTCCTTTAGCTGTCCTCCTGTGGGCCAGCTGCTCCCTCTGTAATCACAGAGGACTGAGGCTGAAGGGTCGCAGGAAAAGGGGATTCGGAAGGTCTGGACAACCTCTGAGACTCTGAGTAGATGACCCAAGGGTACCTAGCAGCCCAGTCCTTCTCCCTTTGGGTGCCGGAAGACCCCTGCCTGACTCCTTAAGGGGACGTTGAGGCACCCAGTCCCCAACTGCAGGTGTGCACGCATCTCTGGCAGGATCTGCTGGACTAGGGTCTTCATGGAGTCCGCCAGCCTCCCCATGGGGCCCTTGATAGGTGCGCAGGTCGGCACCACTTCATCAACCAGCAGACAGATGGACTCCTCCTACTCACGTGCCACCCTGGTGAGGACCTCCAGCACCTCTGCCTCATGTTCCCCTGCCTCTTGCTGACTCTCCACCATCAGTTGGAAGGCCGATTCCAGAGGCCCATCATCAGACTCAGACCTCATAGATATTTCTTCCCCAGTAGTCCTCCAAGTGCCGGTGAGCTCGGCTGACCCTGCCTCCTCCTCCTCCTCCTGCAGACTCATGTCCATGCGGTGACCATCAGAGTGTGAGACCCTTCCTACGTGAGAACTCATACCAACCGAGGTAAGTGTGTGTCCTGGGCTGGCGGTGGGCACAGGTGTCTGCTGTGATGCCTCTACAGGTGCACATCTCTCCTGGCTGCTCTCTGCACTAGCGTTTCTTCTGAAGCCTGACAGGGAGTCCTCTGCCTCGGGTCTTGGCCTTTTCCTGATGGCACCTGTGAATGAGAGAGGCGAAAGCAAGTGACGACATGAGGAGGCACATTTGGCCCTCGGGATTCTGGACCATGAATAGATCCTCACTGGGTGGAGGCCCAGGTCCAAGCTCCCCATTGCCAACTGCCCAGTCCTGCTCTACTCCTGCCAGCTGAACTGCCCTCTCCTCAAACTCCGTGAGAGGCCTCAGGTATGTCCACCCCCACGACGCACCCCACCCCCGCCCCCACCCCCACCCCCACCCTGTCTTCTTCTGTTCCCTATGGTTGTGCCTTCTCTTCTCCTGCTCAAAGACATTGGAAAAGATGTTTGAGAGGAGCTGTATGTTGCATCCATTTGTACATTACATTTTGACTTTCAGTTCACATTCTTCCATTCTTAGATAGCCCACTGTTATGTGGCATGACATAACTGCGCTGCAGATTGCCCAGAAGGGTTGTAGGCCAGCACCCTCCAGAGCGCTGAGCTCATTGACATACAAGGAGGGGATTCAAACAGGCATCTGATTTGCAGAGGTTGCTGATGCTTAAGCCGACTTCACCTATTCAGCCTTCCCAAACAGTGATTTCTCTGTGTGGAGGGCACAGTGGTTACCCCACCACAGAGTGGATGCACTGCAGTGGGGCTCTGAGGCACAACTACACCATTGCCACTGAGGCCCATGCATTCTGACATATTGGTCTCGTTATGGTTGGTGCGAACAGCTGAAGTTTCACTTACCCTGGCGGAGCGGATGAGGTTGTTCATCCTTTTGTAGCATTGTACCACTGACATCTTCTGGACAACCTGGGCACTGACAGCATCGGCCATCTGCTCCTGTGTGGGGTTGGTTTCCCTGCTTGGCCTCCTCCTTCTATCAGCCGGGTACAGTATATTTCTCCAGACCTGGACATGGTCCAGGAGAACGCACAGGGAGTCGTCACTGAACTTCAGCGCTGGATCTTCACCTCCCCTTCCAGGCATCTCTGTCGTTCGTTTTGACAGTGGATGTCTGGATGCCTTTTAAAAATGGCGCCCAGATATGATGGCGGGACATGTTCCATCCAGCCCGCACCGCCACACAAGACGTCAGGAAACCCCTGGCTGCATAATTAATGACACCGGGGCTGGAAGATAGCGCGAGATTTCACTTTGGCCTACGCAGTGGGAAAAACAACCCATCTACACCCCCACCATGGACTTAGTCCCAGATGGGAGAATTCGCCGTTGTAAAATGTTTTGCATTTTTTGTTTTGTACAGTTCCTTGTTTAAATAGATTCAACCAACATTCAGTACCATGGTATGTGAGAGAGCAGACTCAACTTCTCTATGTGCTAAGGGGTGTGAAGAGGCAGAATTAGGCCCTCAATGTTATGATGTGTACCCTCAGTACTGGCTATGTGAGGGTACAAATTCAAAACCCCTCTGTGCTGTGAGGGAGAAGATTAAATTCCTATTGAGTGCAGTGGTGTGTGAGGGAGTGAATTCAATCCCCACTTTGGTTGTGAAAGTTCAAATTCAAACCCCCTCCGCATGCAAGAGGGATAAGATACAATCCCCCTCAGTAAGTGAGGGATGAGATTCAATCCCCCTCAGTGTGTGAGGGATGAGATTCAATCCCCCTCAGTGTGTGAGGGATCAAATTCAATCCCCCTCAGCGTGTGAGGGATCAGATTCAATCTCCCCTCAGTGTGTGAGGGTCAGATTCAATCTCCCTCAGTGTGTGAGGGATCAGATTCAATCCCCCCTCAGTGTGTGAGGGACCAGATTCAATCACCCTTAGTGTGTGAGGGATCAGATTCAATCACGCTCAGTGTGTGAGGGATCAGTTTCAATCCCACTCAGTGTGTGAGGGATCAGATTCAATCTCCCTCAGTGTGTGAGGGATCAGTTTCAATCTCCCTCAGTGTGTGAGGGATCAGATTCAATCTCCCTCAGAGTGTGAGGGATCAGATTCAATCCCCCTCAGTATGTGAGGATCAGATTCAATCCCACTCAGTATGTGAGGATCAGATTCAATCCTACTCAGTGTATGAGGATCAGATTCAATCCCCCGTCAGCGTGTGAGTGATCAGATTCAATCCCCCCTCAGTGTGTGAGGGATCAGATTGAATTCCCCCTCAGTGTGTGAGGATCAGATTCAATCCCCCCTCAGTGTGTGAGGGATCAGATTCAATCCCCCTCAGTGTGTGAGGGATCAGATTCAATCTCGCTCAGTGTGTGAGGGATCAGTTTCAATCCCGCCTCAGTGTGTGAGGGATCAGATTCAATCTCCCTCAGTGTGTGAGGGATCAGTTTCAATCTCCCTCAGTGTGTGAGGGATCACATTCAATCTCCCTCAGTGTGTGAGGGATCAGATTCAATCCCCCTCAGTATGTGAGGATCAGATTCAATCCCACTCAGTATGTGAGGATCAGATTCAATCCCACTCAGTGTGTGAGGATCAGATTCAATCCCCCGTCAGCGTGTGAGTGATCAGATTCAATCCCCCCTCAGTGTGTGAGGGATCAGATTCAATTCCCCCTCAGTGTGTGAGGATCAGATTCAATCCCACTCAGTGTGTGAGGATCAGATTCAATACCCCTTCAGTGTGTGAGGATCAGATTCAATCCCCCCTCAGTGTGTGAGGGTCAGATTCAATCCCCCTCAGTGTGTGAGGGATGAGATTCAATCCCCCTCACTGTGTGAGGGATCAGATTCAATCCCCCCTCAGTGTGTGAGGGATCAGATTCAATCCCCCTCAGTGTGTGAGGGATCAGATTCAATCTCCCTCAGAGTGTGAGGGATCAGTTTCAATCCCACTCAGTGTGTGAGGGATCAGATTCAATCTCCCTCAGTGTGTGAGGGATCAGTTTCAATCTCCCTCAGTGTGTGAGGGATCAGATTCAATCTCCCTCAGTGTGTGAGGGATCAGATTCAATCCCCCTCAGTATGTGAGGATCAGATTCAATCCCACTCAGTATGTGAGGATCAGATTCAATCCCACTCAGTGTGTGAGGATCAGATTCAATCCCCCGTCAGCGTGTGAGTGATCAGATTCAATCCCCCCTCAGTGTGTGAGGGATCAGATTCAATTCCCCCTCAGTGTGTGAGGATCAGATTCAATCCCACTCAGTGTGTGAGGATCAGATTCAATACCCCTTCAGTGTGTGAGGATCAGATTCAATCCCCCCTCAGTGTGTGAGGGTCAGATTCAATCTCCCTCAGTGTGTGAGGGATCAGATTCAATCTCCCTCAGTGTTTGAGGGATCAGATTCAATCCCCCTCAGTATGTGAGGATCAGATTCAATCCCATTCAGTATGTGAGGATCAGATTCAATCCCACTCAGTGTGTGAGTGATCAGATTCAATCCCCCCTCAGTGTGTGAGGAATCAGATTCAATCCCCCTCAGAGCTTTAGGGATCTGATTCACTCGACCCTCAGTGTGTGAGGGATCAGATTCAATCCCCCTCAGTGTGTGAGGGTCAGATTCAATCTCCCTCAGTGTGTGAGGGATCAGATTCAATCCCCCCTCAGTGTGTGAGGGATAAGATTCAATCCCACCTCAGTGTGTGAGGATCAGATTCAATCCCACTCAGTGTGTGAGGATCAGATACAATATCCCTTCAGTGTGTGAGGATCAGATTCAATCCCCCCTCAGTGTGTGAGGGTCAGATTCAATCTCCCTCAGTGTGTGAGGGATCAGATTCAATCTCCCTCAGTGTGTGAGGGATCAGATTCAATCCCACTCAGTATGTGAGGATCAGATTCAATCCCACTCAGTGTGTGAGGATCAGATTCAATCCCCCGTCAGCGTGTGAGTGATCAGATTCAATCCCCCCTCAGTGTGTGAGGAATCAGATTCAATCCCCCTCAGAGCTTTAGGGATCTGATTCACTCGACCCTCAGTGTTTGGGGGATCAGATTCAATCCCCCTCAGTGTGTGAGGGATCAGATTCAATCCCCCTCAGGGCCTGAGGGATCAGATTCAATCCCCCTCAGTGTGTGAGGGATCAGATTCAATCCCCCTCAGTGTGTGAGGATCAGATTCAATCCCACTCAGTGTGTGAGGATCAGATTCAATCCCCCTCAGTATGTGAGGATCAGATTCAATCCCCCCTCAGTATGAGAGGATCAGATTTAATCCCACTCAGTATGTGAGGATCAGATTCAATCCCCCCTCAGTATGTGAGCATCAGATTCAATCCCACTCAGTGTGTGAGGATCAGATTCAATCCCACTCACTGTGTGAGGATCAGATTCAATCCCACTCAGTGTGTGAGGGATCAGATTCAATCCCCCCTCAGTGTGTGACGGATCAGATTAAATGCCCCCTCAGTGTGTGAGGGATCAGATTCAATCCCCCTCAGTGTGTGAGGGATCAGATTCAATCTCCCTCAGAGTGTGAGGGATCAGTTTCAATCCCACTCAGTGTGTGAGGGATCAGATTCAATCTCCCTCAGTGTGTGAGGGATCAGTTTCAATCTCCCTCAGTGTGTGAGGGATCAGATTCAATCTCCCTCAGTGTGTGAGGGATCAGATTCAATCCCCCTCAGTATGTGAGGATCAGATTCAATCCCACTCAGTATGTGAGGATCAGATTCAATCCCACTCAGTGTGTGAGGATCAGATTCAATCCCCCGTCAGCGTGTGAGTGATCAGATTCAATCCCCCCTCAGTGTGTGAGGGATCAGATTCAATTCCCCCTCAGTGTGTGAGGATCAGATTCAATCCCACTCAGTGTGTGAGGATCAGATTCAATACCCCTTCAGTGTGTGAGGATCAGATTCAATCCCCCCTCAGTGTGTGAGGGTCAGATTCAATCTCCCTCAGTGTGTGAGGGATCAGATTCAATCTCCCTCAGTGTTTGAGGGATCAGATTCAATCCCCCTCAGTATGTGAGGATCAGATTCAATCCCATTCAGTATGTGAGGATCAGATTCAATCCCACTCAGTGTGTGAGTGATCAGATTCAATCCCCCCTCAGTGTGTGAGGAATCAGATTCAATCCCCCTCAGAGCTTTAGGGATCTGATTCACTCGACCCTCAGTGTGTGAGGGATCAGATTCAATCCCCCTCAGTGTGTGAGGGTCAGATTCAATCTCCCTCAGTGTGTGAGGGATCAGATTCAATCCCCCCTCAGTGTGTGAGGGATAAGATTCAATCCCACCTCAGTGTGTGAGGATCAGATTCAATCCCACTCAGTGTGTGAGGATCAGATACAATATCCCTTCAGTGTGTGAGGATCAGATTCAATCCCCCCTCAGTGTGTGAGGGTCAGATTCAATCTCCCTCAGTGTGTGAGGGATCAGATTCAATCTCCCTCAGTGTGTGAGGGATCAGATTCAATCCCACTCAGTATGTGAGGATCAGATTCAATCCCACTCAGTGTGTGAGGATCAGATTCAATCCCCCGTCAGCGTGTGAGTGATCAGATTCAATCCCCCCTCAGTGTGTGAGGAATCAGATTCAATCCCCCTCAGAGCTTTAGGGATCTGATTCACTCGACCCTCAGTGTTTGGGGGATCAGATTCAATCCCCCTCAGTGTGTGAGGGATCAGATTCAATCCCCCTCAGGGCCTGAGGGATCAGATTCAATCCCCCTCAGTGTGTGAGGGATCAGATTCAATCCCCCTCAGTGTGTGAGGATCAGATTCAATCCCACTCAGTGTGTGAGGATCAGATTCAATCCCCCTCAGTATGTGAGGATCAGATTCAATCCCCCCTCAGTATGAGAGGATCAGATTTAATCCCACTCAGTATGTGAGGATCAGATTCAATCCCCCCTCAGTATGTGAGCATCAGATTCAATCCCACTCAGTGTGTGAGGATCAGATTCAATCCCACTCACTGTGTGAGGATCAGATTCAATCCCACTCAGTGTGTGAGGGATCAGATTCAATCCCCCCTCAGTGTGTGACGGATCAGATTAAATGCCCCCTCAGTGTGTGAGGGATCAGATTCAATCCCCCTCAGTGTGTGAGGGATCAGATTCAATCCCCCCTCAGTGTGTGAGGATCAGATTCAATCCCACTCAGTGTGTGAGGGATCAGATTCAATCCCACCTCAGTGTGTGAGGGATCAGATTCAATCCCCCTCAGTGTGTGAGGGATCAGATTCAATCCCCTCTCAGTGTGTGAGGGATCAGATTCAATCCCCCTCAGTGTGAGAGGGATCAGATTCAATCCCCCTCAGTGTGTGAGGGATCAGATTCAATCCCTCTCAGTGTGTGAGGGATCAGATTCAATCCCCCCTCAGTGTGTGAGGATCAGATTCAATCCCACTCAGTGTGTGAGGGATCAGATTCAATCCCCCCTCAGTGTGTGAGGGATCAGATTCAATCCCCCCTCAGTGTGTGAGGATCAGATTCAATCCCCCTTAGCGTGTGAGGGATCAGATTCAATCCCCCCTCAGTGTGTGAGGATCAGATTCAATACCCCTCAGCGTGTGAGGGATCAGATTCAATCCACCCTCAGTGTGTGAGGGATCAGATTCAATCCCCCCTCAGTGTGTGAGGATCAGATTCAATCCCCCTCAGCGTGTGAGGGATCAGATTCAATCCCCTCTCAGTGTGTGAGGGATCAGATTCAATCCCACTCAGTACGTGAGGGATCAGATTCAATCTCCCTCAGTATGTGAGGATCAGATTCAATCCCACTCAGTGTGTGAGGAACAGATTCAATCCCCCCTCAGTGTGTGAGGGATCAGATTAAATCCCATTCAGTGTGTGAGAGATCAGTTTCAATCCCACTCAGTGTGTGAGGGATCAGATTCAATCTCCCTCAGTGTGTGAGGGATCAGTTTCAATCTCCCTCAGTGTGTGAGGGATCAGATTCAATCTCGCTCAGTGTGTGAGGGATCAGATTCAATCCCCCTCAGTATGTGAGGATCAGATTCAATCCCACTCAGTATGTGAGGATCAGATTCAATCCCACTCAGTGTGTGAGGATCAGATTCAATCCCCCGTCAGCGTGTGAGTGATCAGATTCAATCCCCCTTCAGTGTGTGAGGGATCAGATTCAATTCCCCCTCAGTGTGTGAGGATCAGATTCAATCCCACTCAGTGTGTAAGGATCAGATTCAATACCCCTTCAGTGTGTGAGGATCAGATTCAATCTCCCTCAGTGTGTGAGGGATCAGTTTCAATCTCCCTCAGTGTGTGAGGGATCAGATTCAATCTCCCTCAGTGTGTGAGGGATCAGATTCAATCCCCCTCAGTGTGTGAGGATCAGATTCAATCCCCCGTCAGCGTGTGAGTGATCAGATTCAATCCCCACTCACTGTGTGAGGGATCAAATTCAATTCCCCCTCAGTGTGTGAGGATCAGATTCAATCCCACTCAGTGTGTGAGGATCAGATTCAATACCCCTTCAGTGTGTGAGGATCAGATTCAATCCCCCCTCAGTGTGTGAGGGTCAGATTCAATCTCCCTCAGTGTGTGAGGGATCAGATTCAATCTCCCTCAGTGTTTGAGGGATCAGATTCAATCCCCCTCAGTATGTGAGGATCAGATTCAATCCCACTCAGTATGTGAGGATCAGATTCAATCCCACTCAGTGTGTGAGTGATCAGATTCAATCCCCCCTCAGTGTGTGAGGAATCAGATTCAATCCCCCTCAGAGCTTTAGGGATCTGATTCATCGACCCTCAGTGTGTGAGGGATCAGATTCAATCCCCCTCAGTGTGTGAGGGTCAGATTCAATCTCCCTCAGTGTGTGAGGGATCAGATTCAATCCCCCCTCAGTGTGTGAGGGATAAGATTCAATCCCACCTCAGTGTGTGAGGATCAGATTCAATCCCACTCAGTGTGTGAGGATCAGATACAATACCCCTTCAGTGTGTGAGGATCAGATTCAATCCCCCCTCAGTGTGTGAGGGTCAGATTCAATCTCCCTCAGTCTGTGAGGGATCAGATTCAATCTCCCTCAGTGTGTGAGGGATCAGATTCAATCCCACTCAGTATGTGAGGATGAGATTCAATCCCACTCAGTGTGTGAGGATCAGATTCAATCCCCCGTCAGCGTGTGAGTGATCAGATTCAATCCCCCCTCAGTGTGTGAGGAATCAGATTCAATCCCCCTCAGAGCTTTTGGGATCTGATTCACTCGACCCTCAGTGTTTGAGGGATCAGATTCAATCCCCCTCAGTGTGTGAGGGATCAGATTCAATCCCCCTCAGGGCCTGAGGGATCAGATTCAATCCCCCTCAGTGTGTGAGGGATCAGATTCAATCCCCCTCAGTGTGTGAGGATCAGATTCAATCCCACTCAGTGTGTGAGGATCAGATTCAATCCCCCTCAGTATGTGAGGATCAGATTCAATCCCCCCTCAGTATGAGAGGATCAGATTTAATCCCACTCAGTATATGAGGATCAGATTCAATCCCCCCTCAGTATGTGAGGATCAGATTCAATCCCACTCAGTGTGTGAGGATCAGATTCAATCCCACTCACTGTGTGAGGATCAGATTCAATCCCACTCAGTGTGTGAGGGATCAGATTCAATCCCCCCTCAGTGTGTGAGGGATCAGATTCAATCCCCCCTCAGTGTGTGAGGGATCAGATTCAATCCCCCTCAGTGTGTGAGGGATCAGATTCAATCCCCCCTCAGTGTGTGAGGATCAGATTCAATCCCACTCAGTGTGTGAGGGATCAGATTCAATCCCCCCTCAGTGTGTGAGGGATCAGATTCAATCTCCCTCAGTGTGTGAGGGATCAGATTCAATCCCCTCTCAGTGTGTGAGGGATCAGATTCAATCCCCCTCAGTGTGAGAGGGATCAGATTCAATCCCCCTCAGTGTGTGAGGGATCAGATTCAATCCCCCTCAGTGTGTGAGGGATCTGATTCAATCCCCCCTCAGTGTGTGAGGATCAGATTCAATCCCACTCAGTGTGTGAGGGATCAGATTCAATCCCCCCTCAGTGTGTGAGGGATCAGATTCAATCCACCCTCAGTGTGTGAGGATCAGATTCAATCCCCCTTAGCGTGTGAGGGATCAGATTCAATCCCCCCTCAGTGTGTGAGGATCAGATTCAATCCCCCTCAGCGTGTGAGGGATCAGATTCAATCCACCCTCAGTGTGTGAGGGATCAGATTCAATCCCCCCTCAGTGTGTGAGGATCAGATTCAATCCCCCTCAGCGTGTGAGGGATCAGATTCAATCCCCTCTCAGTGCGTGAGGGATCAGATTCAATCCCACTCAGTACGTGAGGGATCAGATTCAATGTCCCTCAGTATGTGAGGATCAGATTCAATCCCACTCAGTGTGTGAGGATCAGATTCAATCCCCCCTCAGTGTGTGAGGGATCAGATTAAATCCCATTCAGTGTGTGAGAGATCAGTTTCAATCCCACTCAGTGTGTGAGGGATCAGATTCAATCTCCCTCAGTGTGTGAGGGATCAGTTTCAATCTCCCTCAGTGTGTGAGGGATCAGATTCAATCTCGCTCAGTGTGTGAGGGATCAGATTCAATCCCCCTCAGTATGTGAGGATCAGATTCAATCCCACTCAGTATGTGAGGATCAGATTCAATCCCACTCAGTGTGTGAGGATCAGATTCAATCCCACTCAGTGTGTAAGGATCAGATTCAATACCCCTTCAGTGTGTGAGGATCAGATTCAATCCCCCCTCAGTGTGTGAGGGTCAGATTCAATCCCCCTCAGTGTGTTAGGGATCAGATTCAATCCCCCTCAGCGTGTGAGGGATCAGATTCAATCTCCCCTCAGTGTGTGAGGGTCAGATTCAATCTCCCTCAGTGTGTGAGGGATCAGATTCAATCCCCCCTCAGTGTGTGAGGGATCAGATTCAATCCCCCTCAGTGTGTGAGGGATCAGATTCAATCTCCCTCAGTGTGTGAGGGATCAGTTTCAATCCCCCTCAGTGTGTGAGGGATCAGTTTCAATCTCCCTCAGTGTGTGAGGGATCAGATTCAATCTCCCTCAGTGTGTGAGGGATCAGATTCAATCCCCCTCAGTATGCGAGGATCAGATTCAATCCCACTCAGTATGTGAGGATCAGATTCAATCCCACTCAGTGTGTGAGGATCAGATTCAATCCCCCGTCAGCGTGTGAGCGATCAGATTCAATCCCCCCTCAGTGTGTGAGGGATCAGATTCAATTCCCCCTCAGTGTGTGAGGATCAGATTCAATCCCACTCAGTGTGTGAGGATCAGATTCAATACCCCTTCAGTGTGTGAGGATCAGATTCAATCCCACCTCAGTGTGTGAGGGTCAGATTCAATCTCCCTCAGTGTGTGAGGGATCAGATTCAATCTCCCTCAGCGTGTGAGGGATCAGATTCAATCCCCCTCAGTATGTGAGGATCAGATTCAATCCCACTCAGTATGTGAGGATCAGATTCAATCCCACTCAGTGTGTGAGTGATCAGATTCAATCCCCCCTCAGTGTGTGAGGAATCAGATTCAATCCCCCTCAGAGCTTTAGGGATCTGATTCACTCGACCCTCAGTGTGTGAGGGATCAGATTCAATCCCCCTCAGTGCGTGAGGGTCAGATTCAATCTCCCTCAGTGTGTGAGGGATCAGATTCAATCCCCCCTCAGTGTGTGAGGGATCAGATTCAATCCCACCTCAGTGTGTGAGGATCAGATTCAATTCCACTCAGTGTGTGAGGATCAGATTCAATACCCCTTCAGTGTGTGAGGATCAGATTCAATCCCCCCTCAGTGTGTGAGGGTCAGATTCAATCTCCCTCAGTGTGTGAGGGATCAGATTCAATCTCCCTCAGTGTGTGAGGGATCAGATTCAATCCCACTCAGTATGTGAGGATCAGATTCAATCCCACTCAGTATGTGAGGATCAGATTCAATCCCACTCAGTGTGTGAGGATCAGATTCAATCCCCCGTCAGCGTGTGAGTGATCAGATTCAATCCCCCTCAGTGGGTGAGGGATCAGATTCAATCCCCCTCAGGGCCTGAGGGATCAGATTCAATCCCCCTCAGTGTGTGAGGGATCAGATTTAATCCCCCCTCAGTGTGTGAGGAATCAGATTCAATCCCCCTCAGAGCTTTAGGGATCTGATTAACTCGACACTCAGTGTGTGAGGGATCAGATTCAATCCCCCTCAGTGTGTGAGGGATCAGATTCAATCCCCCTCAGTGTGTGAGGGATGAGATTCAATCCCCCCTCAGTGTGTGAGGATCAGATTCAATCCCACTCAGTGTGTGAGGGATCAGATTCAATCCCCCCTCAGTGTGAGGGATCAGATTCAATCCCCCTCAGTGTGTGAGGGATCAGATTCAATCCCCCCTCAGTGTGTGAGGGATCAGATTCAATCCCCCTCAGTGTGTGAGGGATCAGATTCAATCCCCCTCATTGTGTGAGGGATCAGATTCAATCCCCCTCAGTGTGTGAGGGATCAGATTCAATCCCCCCTCAGTGTGTGAGGATCAGATTCAATCCCACTCAGTGTGTGAGGGATCAGATTCAATCCCCCCTCAGTGTGTGAGGGATTAGATTCAATCCCCCCTCAGTGAGATTCAATCTCCCTCAGTGTGTGAGATATCAGATTCAATCTCCCTCAGTGTGTGAGGGATCAGATTCAATCCCCCTCAGTATGTGAGGATCAGATTCAACCCCACTCAGTATGTGAGGATCAGATTCAATCCCACTCAGTGTGTGAGTGATAAGATTCAATCCCCCCTCAGTGTGTGAGGAATCAGATTCAATCCCCCTCAGAGCTTTAGGGATCTGATTCACTCGACCCTCAGTGTGTGAGGGATCAGATTCAATCCCCATCAGTGTGTGAGGGTCAGATTCAATCTCCCTCAGTGTGTGAGGGATCAGATTCAATCCCCCCTCAGTGTGTGAGGGATCAGATTCAATCCCACCTCAGTGTGTGAGGATCAGATTCAATCCCACTCAGTGTGTAAGGATCAGATTCAATACCCCTTCAGTGTGTGAGGATCAGATTCAATCCCCCCTCAGTGTGTGAGGGTCAGATTCAATCTCCCTCAGTGTGTGAGGGATCAGATTCAATCTCCCTCAGTGTGTGAGGGATCAGATTCAATCCCACTCAGCATGTGAGGATCAGATTCAATCCCCCTCAGTGTGTGAGGGATCAGATTCAATCCCCCTCAGGGCCTGAGGGATCAGATTCAATCCCCCTCAGTGTGTGAGGGATCAGATTCAATCCCCCTCAGTGTGTGAGGATCAGATTCAATCCCACTCAGTGTGTGAGGATCAGATTCAATCCCCCTCAGTATGTGAGGATCAGATTCAATCCCCCCTCAGTATGAGAGGATCAGATTTAATCCCACTCAGTATGTGAGGATCAGCTTCAATCCCCCCTCAGTATGTGAGGATCAGATTCAATCCCACTCAGTATGTGAGGATCAGATTCAATCCCACTCACTGTGTGAGGATCAGATTCAATCCCACTCAGTGTGTGAGGGATCAGATTCAATCCCCCCTCAGTGTGTGAGGGATCAGATTCAATCCCCCTCAGTGTGTGAGGGATCAGATTCAATACCCCCTCAGTGTGTGAGGACAAGATTCAATCCCACTCAGTGTGTGAGGGATCAGATTCAATCCCCCCTCAGTGTGTGAGGGATCAGATTCAATCCCCCTCAGTGTGTGAGGGATCAGATTCAATCCCCCTCATTGTGTGAGGGATCAGATTCAATCCCCCTCAGTGTGTGAGGTATCGGATTCAATCCCCCTCAGTGTGTGAGGGATCAGATTCAATCCCCCCTCAGTGTGTCAGGATCAGATTCAATCTCCCTCAGTGTGTGAGGGATCAGATTCAATACCACCTCAGTGTGTGAGGGATCAGATTCAATCCCCCCTCAGTGTGTGAGGATCAGATTCAATCCCCCTCAGCGTGTGAGGGATCAGATTCAATCCCCCCTCAGTGTGTGAGGATCAGAATCAATCCCCCTCAGTCTGTGAGGGATCAGATTCAATCCCCCTCAGTGTGTGAGGGATCAGATTCAATCCCCATCAGTGTGTGAGGATCAGATTCAATCCCACTCAGTGTGTGAGGATCAGATTCAATCCCCCTCAGTATGTGAGGATCAGATTCAATCCCCCCTCAGTATGAGAGGATCAGATTTAATCCCACTCAGTATGTGAGGATCAGATTCAATCCCCCCTCAGTATGTGAGGATCAGATTCAATCCCCCTCAGTGTGTGAGGGATCAGATTCAATCCCCCTCAGTGTGTGAGGGATCGGATTCAATCCCCCTCAGTGTGTGAGGGATCAGATTCAATCCCCCCTCAGTGTGTGAGGATCAGATTCAATCCCCCTCAGCGTGTGAGGGATCAGATTCAATCCCCTCTCAGTGTGTGAGGATCAGATTCAATCCCACTCAGTGTGTAAGGATCAGATTCAATACCCCTTCAGTGTGTGAGGATCAGATTCAATCCCCCCACAGTGTGTGAGGGTCAGATTCAATCCCCCTCAGTGTGTGAGGGATGAGATTCAATCCCCCTCAGTGTGTTAGGGATCAGATTCAATCCCCCTCAGCGTGTGAGGGATCAGATTCAATCTCCCCTCAGTGTGTGAGGGTCAGATTCAATCTCCCTCAGTGTGTGAGGGATCAGATTCAATCCCACTCAGTGTGTGAGGGATCAGATTCAATCTCCCTCAGTGTGTGAGGTATCAGATTCAATCCCACTCAGTGTGTGAGGGATCAGATTCAATCTCCCTCAGTGTGTGAGGAATCAGATTCAATCCCCCTCAGTGTGTGAGGAATCAGATTCAATCCCCCTCAGAGCTTTAGGGATCTGATTCACTCGACCCTCAGTGTGTGAGGGATCAGATTCAATCCCCCTCAGTGTGTGAGGGTCAGATTCAATCTCCCTCAGTGTGTGAGGGATCAGATTCAATCCCCCCTCAGTGTGTGAGGGATCAGATTCAATCCCACCTCAGTGTGTGAGGATCAGATTCAATCCCACTCAGTGTGTGAGGATCAGATTCAATACCCCTTCAGTGTGTGAGGATCAGATTCAATCCACCCTCAGTGTGTGAGGGTCAGATTCAATCTCCCTCAGTGTGTGAGGGATCAGATTCAATCTCCCTCAGTGTGTGAGGGATCAGATTCAATCCCACTCAGTATGTGAGGATCAGATTCAATCCCACTCAGTATGTGAGGATCAGATTCAATCCCACTCAGTGTGTGAGGATCAGATTCAATCCCCCGTCAGCGTGTGAGTGATCAGATTCAATCCCCCCTCAGTGTGTGAGGAATCAGATTCAATCCCCCTCAGAGCTTTAGGGATCTGATTCACTCGACCCTCAGTGTGTGAGGGATCAGATTCAATCCCCCTCAGTGTGTGAGGGATCAGATTCAATCCCCCTCAGGGCCTGAGGGATCAGATTCAATCCCCCTCAGTGTGTGAGGGATCAGATTCAATCCCCCCTCAGTGTGTGAGGAATCAGATTCAATCCCCCTCAGAGCTTTAGGGATCTGATTAACTCGACACTCAGTGTGTGAGGGATCAGATTCAATCCCCCTCAGTGTGTGAGGGATCAGATTCAATCCCCCTCAGTGTGTGAGGGATGAGATTCAATCCCCCCTCAGTGTGTGAGGATCAGATTCAATCCCACTCAGTGTGTGAGGGATCAGATTCAATCCCCCCTCAGTGTGAGGGATCAGATTCAATCCCCCTCAGTGTGTGAGGGATCAGATTCAATCCCCCCTCAGTGTGTGAGGGATCAGATTCAATCCCCCTCAGTGTGTGAGGAATCAGATTCAATCCCCCTCAGAGCTTTAGGGATCTGATTCACTCGACCCTCAGTGTGTGAGGGATCAGATTCAATCCCCCTCAGTGTGTGAGGGTCAGATTCAATCTCCCTCAGTGTGTGAGGGATCAGATTCAATCCCCCCTCAGTGTGTGAGGGATCAGATTCAATCCCACCTCAGTGTGTGAGGATCAGATTCAATCCCACTCAGTGTGTAAGGATCAGATTCAATACCCCTTCAGTGTGTGAGGATCAGATTCAATCCCCCCTCAGTGTGTGAGGGTCAGATTCAATCTCCCTCAGTGTGTGAGGGATCAGATTCAATCTCCCTCAGTGTGTGAGGGATCAGATTCAATCCCACTCAGTATGTGAGGATCAGATTCAATCCCCCTCAGTGTGTGAGGGATCAGATTCAATCCCCCTCAGGGCCTGAGGGATCAGATTCAATCCCCCTCAGTGTGTGAGGGATCAGATTCAATCCCCCTCAGTGTGTGAGGATCAGATTCAATCCCACTCAGTGTGTGAGGATCAGATTCAATCCCCCTCAGTATGTGAGGATCAGATTCAATCCCCCCTCAGTATGAGAGGATCAGATTTAATCCCACTCAGTATGTGAGGATCAGCTTCAATCCCCCCTCAGTATGTGAGGATCAGATTCAATCCCACTCAGTATGTGAGGATCAGATTCAATCCCACTCACTGTGTGAGGATCAGATTCAATCCCACTCAGTGTGTGAGGGATCAGATTCAATCCCCCCTCAGTGTGTGAGGGATCAGATTCAATCCCCCTCAGTGTGTGAGGGATTAGATTCAATCCCCCCTCAGTGTGTGAGGATAAGATTCAATCCCCCTCAGTATGTGAGGATCAGATTCAATCCCCCCTCAGTATGAGAGGATCAGATTTAATCCCACTCAGTATGTGAGGATCAGATTCAATCCCACTCAGTATGTGAGGATCAGATTCAATCCCACTCACTGTGTGAGGATCAGATTCAATCCCACTCAGTGTGTGAGGGATCAGATTCAATCCCCCCTCAGTGTGTGAGGGATCAGATTCAATCCCCCTCAGTGTGTGAGGGATCAGATTCAATCCCACTCAGTGTGTGAGGATCAGATTCAATCCCCCTCAGTATGTGAGGATCAGATTCAATCCCCCCTCAGTATGAGAGGATCAGATTTAATCCCACTCAGTATGTGAGGATCAGATTCAATCCCCCCTCAGTATGTGAGGATCAGATTCAATCCCCCCTCAGTGTGTGAGGGATCAGATTCAATCCCCCTCAGTGTGTGAGGGATCAGATTCATCCCCCCTCAGTGTGTGAGGGATCGGATTCAATCCCCCTCAGTGTGTGAGGGATCAGATTCAATCCCCCCTCAGTGTGTGAGGATCAGATTCAATCCCCCTCAGCGTGTGAGGGATCAGAATCAATCCCCTCTCAGTGTGTGAGGATCAGATTCAATCCCACTCAGTGTGTAAGGATCAGATTCAATACCCCTTCAGTGTGTGAGGATCAGATTCAATCCCCCCTCAGTGTGTGAGGGTCAGATTCAATCCCCCTCAGTGTGTGATGGATGAGATTCAATCCCCCTCAGTGTGTTAGGGATCAGATTCAATCCCCCTCAGCGTGTCAGGGATCAGATTCAATCTCCCCTCAGTGTGTGAGGGTCAGATTCAATCTCCCTCAGTGTGTGAGGGATCAGATTCAATCCCACTCAGTGTGTGAGGGATCAGAATCAATCTCCCTCAGTGTGTGAGGTATCAGATTCAATCCCACTCAGTGTGTGAGGGATCAGATTCAATCTCCCTCAGTGTGTGAGGAATCAGATTCAATCCCCCTCAGTGTGTGAGGCATCAGATTCAATCCCCCTCAGAGCTTTAGGGATCTGATTCACTCACCCCTCAGTGTGTGAGAGATCAGATTGAATCCCCCTCAGTGTGTGAGAGATCAGATTCAATCCCCCTCAGTGTGTGAGGGATCAGATTCAATTCCCCATTCAGTGTGTGAGGAATCAGATTCAATACCCCTCAGAGCTTTAGGGATCTGATTCACTCGCCCTCAGTGTTTGAGCGATCAGATTGAATCCCGCTCAGTGTGTGAGAGATCAGATTCAATCCCCCTCAGTGTGTGAGGGATCAGATTCAATTCGCCATTCAGTGTGTGAGGAATCAGATTCAATCCCCCTCAGAGCTTTAGGGACCTGATTCACTCGCCCCTCAGTGTGTGAGGGATCAGATTGAATCCCCCTCAGTGTGTGAGAGATCAGATTCAATCCCCCTCAGTGTGTGAGGGATCAGATTCAATTCCCCCTCAGTGTGTGAGGGAACAGATTCAATCCCCCTCAGTGTGTGAGAGATCCGATTCAATCTCCCTCAGTGTGTGAGGGATCAGATTCAATCCCCCCTCAGTGTATGAGGGAACAGATTCAATCCCCCTCAGTGTGTGAGGGATCAGATTCAATCCCCCGTCAGTGTGCGACTGATCAGATTCAATCCCCCTCAGTATGTGAGGATCAGATTCAATCCCACTCAGTATGTGAGGATCAGATTCAATCCCACTCAGTGTGTGTGGATCAGATTCAATCCCCCGTCAGCGTGTGAGTGATCAGATTCAATCCCCCGTCAGCGTGTGAGTGATCAGATTCAATCCCCCCTCAGTGTGTGAGGAATCAGATTCAATCCCCCTCAGAGCTTTAGGGATCTGGTTGACTCGACCCTCAGTGTGTGAGGGATCAGATTCAATCCCCCTCAGGGCCTGAGGGATCAGATTCAATCCCCCTCAGTGTGTGAGGGATCAGATTCAATCCCCCTCAGTGTGTGAGGATCAGATTCAATCCCACTCCGTGTGTGAGGATCAGATTCAATCCCCCTCATTATGTGAGGATCAGATTCAATCCCCCCTCAGTATGAGAGGATCAGATTTAATCCCACTCAGTATGTGAGGATCAGATTCAATCCCCCCTCAGTATGTGAGGATCAGATTCAATCCCACTCAGTATGTGAGGAGCAGATTCAATCCCACTCACTGTGTGAGGATCAGATTCAATCCCACTCAGTGTGTGAGGGATCAGATTCAATCCCCCCTCAGTGTGTGAGGGATCAGATTCAATCCCCCTCAGTGTGTGAGGGATCAGATTCAATCCCCCTCAGTGTGTGAGGATCAGATTCAATCCCCCCTCAGTGTGTGAGGATCAGATTCAATCCCCCTCAGAGTGTGAGGGATCAGATTCAATCCCTCCTCAGTGTTTGAGGGATCAGATTCAATCCCCCCTCACTGTATGAGGGATCAAATTCAATCCCCCCTCAGTGTGTGAGGGATCAGATTCAATCTCCCTCAGTATGTGAGGATCAGATTCAATCCCACTCAGTGTGTGAGGATCAGATTCAATCCCCCCTCAGTGTGTGAGGGATCAGATTCAATCCCACTCAGTGTGTGAGAGATCAGATTCAATCCCCCTCAGTGCGTGAGGGATCAGATTCAATCCCCCTCAGGGCCTGAGGGATCAGATTCAATCCCCCTCAGTGTTTGAGGGATCAGATTCAATCCCACTCAGTATGTGAGGATCAGATTCAATCCCACTCACTGTGTGAGGATCAGATTCAATCCCCCCTCAGTGTGTGAGGGATCAGATTCAATCCCCCCTCAGTGAGTGAGGAATCAGATTCAATTCCCCTCAGAGCTTTAGGGATCTGATTCACTCGACCCTCAGTGTGTGAGGGATCAGATTCAATCCCCCTCAGTGTGTGAGGGATCAGATTCAATCCCCCTCAGGTCCTGAGGGATCAGATTCAATCCCCCTCAGTGTGTGAGGGATCAGATTCAATCCCCCTCAGTGTGTGAGAGATCAGATTCAATCCCCCTCATTGTATGAGGGATCAGATTCAATTCCCCTTTCAATGTGTGAGGAATCAGATTCAATCCCCCTCAGAGCTTTAGGGATCTGATTCACTTGCCCCTCAGTGTGTGAGGGATTAGATTGAATCCCCCTCAGTGTGTGAGAGATCAGATTCAATCCCCCTCAGTGTGTGAGGGATCAGATTCAATCCCCCCTCAGTGTATGAGGGAACAGATTCAATCCCCCTCAGTGTGTGAGGATCAGATTCAATCCCACTCAGTGTGTGAGGATCAGATTCAATCCCCCCTCAGTGTGTGAGGGATCATATTCAATCCCACTCAGTGTGTGAGGGATCAGATTCAATCTCCCTCAGTGTGTGAGGGATCAGATTCAATCCCCCTCAGTGCCTGAGGGAACAGATTCAATCCCCCTCAGTGTGTGAGGGATCAGATTCAATCCCACTCAGTATGGGAGGATCAGATTCAATCCCACTCACTGTGTGAGGATCAGATTAAATCCCCCCTCAGTGTGTGAGGGATCAGATTCAATCCCCCTCAGTGTGTGAGGGATCAGATTCAATCCCACTCAGTACGTGAGGATCAGATTCAATCCCACTCACTGTGTGAGGATCAGATTCAATCCCCCCTCAGTGTGTGAGGGATCAGATTCAATCCCCCCTCAGTGTGTGAGGGATCAGATTCAATCCCCCCTGAGGGCGTGAGGGATCAGATTCAATCCCCCTCAGTGTGTGAGGGATCTGATTCAATCCCCCTCAGTGTGTGAGGGATCAGATTCAATCCCACTCAGTACGTGAGGATCAGATTCAATCTCCCCTCAGTGTGTGAGGGTCAGATTCAATCTCCCTCAGTGTGTGAGGGATCAGATTCAATCCCCCCTCAGTGTGTGAGGGATCAGATTCAATCCCCCTCAGTGTGTGAGGGATCAGATTCAATCTCCCTCAGTGTGTGAGGGATCAGTTTCAATCCCCCTCAGTGTGTGAGGGATCAGTTTCAATCTCCCTCAGTGTGTGAGGGATCAGATTCAATCTCCCTCAGTGTGTGAGGTATCAGATTCAATCCCCCTCAGTATGTGAGGATCAGATTCAATCCCACTCAGTATGTGAGGATCAGATTCAATCCCACTCAGTGCGTGAGGATCAGATTCAATCCCCCGTCAGCGTGTGAGTGATCAGATTCAATCCCCCCTCAATGTGTGAGGGATCAGATTCAATTCCCCCTCAGTGTGTGAGGATCAGATTCAATCCCACTCAGTGTGTGAGGATCAGATTCAATACCCCTTCAGTGTGTGAGGATCAGATTCAATCCCCCCTCAGTGTGTGAGGGTCAGATTCAATCTCCCTCAGTGTGTGAGGGATCAGATTCAATCCCCCTCAGGGCCTGAGAAATCAGATTCAATCCCCCTCAGTGTGTGAGGGATCAGGTTCAATCCCCCCTCAGTGTGTGAGGAATCAGATTCAATCCCCCTCAGAGCTTTAGGGATCTGATTAACTCGACACTCAGTGTGTGAGGGATCAGATTCAATCCCCCTCAGTGTGTGAGGGATCAGATTCAATCCCCCTCAGTGTGTGAGGGATGAGATTCAATCCCCCCTCAGTGTGTGAGGATCAGATTCAATCCCACTCAGTGTGTGAGGGATCAGATTCAATCCCCCCTCAGTGTGAGGGATCAGATTCAATCCCCCTCAGTGTGTGAGGGATCAGATTCAATCCCCCCTCAGTGTGTGAGGGATCAGATTCAATCCCCCTCAGTGTGTGAGGGATCAGATTCAATCCCCCTCATTGTGTGAGGGATCAGATTCAATCCCCCTCAGTGTGTGAGGGATCAGATTCAATCCCCCCTCAGTGTGTGAGGATCAGATTCAATCCCACTCAGTGTGTGAGGGATCAGATTCAATCCCCCCTCAGTGTGTGAGGGATTAGATTCAATCCCCCCTCAGTGTGTGAGGATCAGATTCAATCCCCCTTAGCGTGTGAGGGATCAGATTCAATTCCCCCTCAGTGTGTGAGGATCAGATTCAATCCCCCTCAGCGTGTGAGGGATCAGATTCAATCCCCCCTCAGTGTGTGAGGGATCAGATTCAATCCCCCCTCAGTGTGTGAGGATCAGATTCAATCCCCCTCAGCGTGTGAGGATCAGATTCAATACCCCTACAGTGTGTGAGGATCAGATTCAATACCCCCTCAGTATGTGAGGGTCAGATTCAATCTCCCTCAGTGTGTGAGATATCAGATTCAATCTCCCTCAGTGTGTG
Source organism: Cetorhinus maximus (assembly GCF_964194155.1). NCBI lineage: Eukaryota > Metazoa > Chordata > Chondrichthyes > Lamniformes > Cetorhinidae > Cetorhinus > Cetorhinus maximus. Next base: position 158,751,542 of record NC_135880.1, on the reverse strand, counting down.
AGGGATCAGATTCAATCCCCCTCAGTATGTGAGGATCAGATTCAACCCCACTCAGTATGTGAGGATCAGATTCAATCCCACTCAGTGTGTGAGTGATAAGATTCAATCCCCCCTCAGTGTGTGAGGAATCAGATTCAATCCCCCTCAGAGCTTTAGGGATCTGATTCACTCGACCCTCAGTGTGTGAGGGATCAGATTCAATCCCCCTCAGTGTGTGAGGGTCAGATTCAATCTCCCTCAGTGTGTGAGGGATCAGATTCAATCCCCCCTCAGTGTGTGAGGGATCAGATTCAATCCCACCTCAGTGTGTGAGGATCAGATTCAATCCCACTCAGTGTGTAAGGATCAGATTCAATACCCCTTCAGTGTGTGAGGATCAGATTCAATCCCCCCTCAGTGTGTGAGGGTCAGATTCAATCTCCCTCAGTGTGTGAGGGATCAGATTCAATCTCCCTCAGTGTGTGAGGGATCAGATTCAATCCCACTCAGTATGTGAGGATCAGATTCAATCCCCCTCAGTGTGTGAGGGATCTGATTCAATCCCCCTCAGGGCCTGAGGGATCAGATTCAATCCCCCTCAGTGTGTGAGGGATCAGATTCAATCCCCCTCAGTGTGTGAGGATCAGATTCAATCCCACTCAGTGTGTGAGGATCAGATTCAATCCCCCTCAGTATGTGAGGATCAGATTCAATCCCCCCTCAGTATGAGAGGATCAGATTTAATCCCACTCAGTATGTGAGGATCAGCTTCAATCCCCCCTCAGTATGTGAGGATCAGATTCAATCCCACTCAGTATGTGAGGATCAGATTCAATCCCACTCACTGTGTGAGGATCAGATTCAATCCCACTCAGTGTGTGAGGGATCAGATTCAATCCCCCCTCAGTGTGTGAGGGATCAGATTCAATCCCCCTCAGTGTGTGAGGGATCAGATTCAATCCCCCCTCAGTGTGTGAGGATAAGATTCAATCCCACTCAGTGTGTGAGGGATCAGATTCAATCCCCCCTCAGTGTGTGAGGGATCAGATTCAATCCCCCTCAGTGTGTGAGGATAAGATTCAATCCCACTCAGTGTGTGAGGGATCAGATTCAATCCCCCCTCAGTGTGTGAGGGATCAGATTCAATCCCCCTCAGTGTGTGAGGTATCGGATTCAATCCCCCTCAGTGTGTGAGGGATCAGATTCAATCCGCCCTCAGTGTGTCAGGATCAGATTCAATCTCCCTCAGTGTGTGAGGGATCAGATTCAATACCACCTCAGTGTGTGAGGGATCAGATTCAATCCCCCCTCAGTGTGTGAGGATCAGATTCAATCCCCCTCAGCGTGTGAGGGATCAGATTCAATCCCCCCTCAGTGTGTGAGGATCAGAATCAATCCCCCTCAGTCTGTGAGGGATCAGATTCAATCCCCCTCAGGGCCTGAGGGATCAGATTCAATCCCCCTCAGTGTGTGAGGGATCAGATTCAATCCCCCTCAGTGTGTGAGGATCAGATTCAATCCCACTCAGTGTGTGAGGATCAGATTCAATCCCCCTCAGTATGTGAGGATCAGATTCAATCCCCCCTCAGTATGAGAGGATCAGATTTAATCCCACTCAGTATGTGAGGATCAGATTCAATCCCCCCTCAGTATGTGAGGATCAGATTCAATCCCCCCTCAGTGTGTGAGGGATCAGATTCAATCCCCCTCAGTGTGTGAGGGATCAGATTCAATCCCCCTCAGTGTGTGAGGGATCGGATTCAATCCCCCTCAGTGTGTGAGGGATCAGATTCAATCCCCCCTCAGTGTGTGAGGATCAGATTCAATCCCCCTCAGCGTGTGAGGGATCAGATTCAATCCCCTCTCAGTGTGTGAGGATCAGATTCAATCCCACTCAGTGTGTAAGGATCAGATTCAATACCCCTTCAGTGTGTGAGGATCAGATTCAATCCCCCCTCAGTGTGTGAGGGTCAGATTCAATCCCCCTCAGTGTGTGATGGATGAGATTCAATCCCCCTCAGTGTGTTAGGGATCAGATTCAATCCCCCTCAGCGTGTCAGGGATCAGATTCAATCTCCCCTCAGTGTGTGAGGGTCAGATTCAATCTCCCTCAGTGTGTGAGGGATCAGATTCAATCCCCCTCAGTGTGTGAGGGATCAGATTCAATCTCCCTCAGTGTGTGAGGTATCAGATTCAATCCCACTCAGTGTGTGAGGGATCAGATTCAATCTCCCTCAGTGTGTGAGGAATCAGATTCAATCCCCCTCAGTGTGTGAGGCATCAGATTCAATCCCCCTCAGAGCTTTAGGGATCTGATTCACTCACCCCTCAGTGTGTGAGAGATCAGATTGAATCCCCCTCAGTGTGTGAGAGATCAGATTCAATCCCCCTCAGTGTGTGAGGGATCAGATTCAATTCCCCATTCAGTGTGTGAGGAATCAGATTCAATCCCCCTCAGAGCTTTAGGGATCTGATTCACTCGCCCCTCAGTGTTTGAGCGATCAGATTGAATCCCGCTCAGTGTGTGAGAGATCAGATTCAATCCCCCTCAGTGTGTGAGGGATCAGATTCAATTCGCCATTCAGTGTGTGAGGAATCAGATTCAATCCCCCTCAGAGCTTTAGGGACCTGATTCACTCGCCCCTCAGTGTGTGAGGGATCAGATTGAATCCCCCTCAGTGTGTGAGAGATCAGATTCAATCCCCCTCAGTGTGTGAGGGATCAGATTCAATTCCCCCTCAGTGTGTGAGGGAACAGATTCAATCCCCCTCAGTGTGTGAGAGATCCGATTCAATCTCCCTCAGTGTGTGAGGGATCAGATTCAATCCCCCCTCAGTGTATGAGGGAACAGATTCAATCCCCCTCAGTGTGTGAGGGATCAGATTCAATCCCCCGTCAGTGTGCGACTGATCAGATTCAATCCCCCTCAGTATGTGAGGATCAGATTCAATCCCACTCAGTATGTGAGGATCAGATTCAATCCCACTCAGTGTGTGTGGATCAGATTCAATCCCCCGTCAGCGTGTGAGTGATCAGATTCAATCCCCCGTCAGCGTGTGAGTGATCAGATTCAATCCCCCCTCAGTGTGTGAGGAATCAGATTCAATCCCCCTCAGAGCTTTAGGGATCTGATTCACTCGACCCTCAGTGTGTGAGGGATCAGATTCAATCCCCCTCAGGGCCTGAGGGATCAGATTCAATCCCCCTCAGTGTGTGAGGGATCAGATTCAATCCCCCTCAGTGTGTGAGGATCAGATTCAATCCCACTCCGTGTGTGAGGATCAGATTCAATCCCCCTCATTATGTGAGGATCAGATTCAATCCCCCCTCAGTATGAGAGGATCAGATTTAATCCCACTCAGTATGTGAGGATCAGATTCAATCCCCCCTCAGTATGTGAGGATCAGATTCAATCCCACTCAGTATGTGAGGATCAGATTCAATCCCACTCACTGTGTGAGGATCAGATTCAATCCCACTCAGTGTGTGAGGGATCAGATTCAATCCCCCCTCAGTGTGTGAGGGATCAGATTCAATCCCCCTCAGTGTGTGAGGGATCAGATTCAATCCCCCTCAGTGTGTGAGGATCAGATTCAATCCCCCCTCAGTGTGTGAGGATCAGATTCAATCCCCCTCAGTGTGTGAGGGATCAGATTCAATCCCTCCTCAGTGTTTGAGGGATCAGATTCAACCCCCCCTCACTGTATGAGGGATCAAATTCAATCCCCCCTCAGTGTGTGAGGGATCAGATTCAATCTCCCTCAGTATGTGAGGATCAGATTCAATCCCACTCAGTGTGTGAGGATCAGATTCAATCCCCCCTCAGTGTGTGAGGGATCAGATTCAATCCCACTCAGTGTGTGAGAGATCAGATTCAATCCCCCTCAGTGCGTGAGGGATCAGATTCAATCCCCCTCAGGGCCTGAGGGATCAGATTCAATCCCCCTCAGTGTTTGAGGGATCAGATTCAATCCCACTCAGTATGTGAGGATCAGATTCAATCCCACTCACTGTGTGAGGATCAGATTCAATCCCCCCTCAGTGTGTGAGGGATCAGATTCAATCCCCCCTCAGTGAGTGAGGAATCAGATTCAATTCCCCTCAGAGCTTTAGGGATCTGATTCACTCGACCCTCAGTGTGTGAGGGATCAGATTCAATCCCCCTCAGTGTGTGAGGGATCAGATTCAATCCCCCTCAGGTCCTGAGGGATCAGATTCAATCCCCCTCAGTGTGTGAGGGATCAGATTCAATCCCCCTCAGTGTGTGAGAGATCAGATTCAATCCCCCTCAGTGTGTGAGGGATCAGATTCAATTCCCCTTTCAATGTGTGAGGAATCAGATTCAATCCCCCTCAGAGCTTTAGGGATCTGATTCACTTGCCCCTCAGTGTGTGAGGGATCAGATTGAATCCCCCTCAGTGTGTGAGAGATCAGATTCAATCCCCCTCAGTGTGTGAGGGATCAGATTCAATCCCCCCTCAGTGTATGAGGGAACAGATTCAATCCCCCTCAGTGTGTGAGGATCAGATTCAATCCCACTCAGTGTGTGAGGATCAGATTCAATCCCCCCTCAGTGTGTGAGGGATCATATTCAATCCCACTCAGTGTGTGAGGGATCAGATTCAATCTCCCTCAGTGTGTGAGGGATCAGATTCAATCCCCCTCAGGGCCTGAGGGAACAGATTCAATCCCCCTCAGTGTGTGAGGGATCAGATTCAATCCCACTCAGTATGGGAGGATCAGATTCAATCCCATTCACTGTGTGAGGATCAGATTCAATCCCCCCTCAGTGTGTGAGGGATCAGATTCAATCCCCCTCAGTGTGTGAGGGATCAGATTCAATCCCACTCAGTACGTGAGGATCAGATTCAATCCCACTCACTGTGTGAGGATCAGATTCAATCCCCCCTCAGTGTGTGAGGGATCAGATTCAATCCCCCCTCAGTGTGTGAGGGATCAGATTCAATCCCCCCTGAGGGCGTGAGGGATCAGATTCAATCCCCCTCAGTGTGTGAGGGATCTGATTCAATCCCCCTCAGTGTGTGAGGGATCAGATTCAATCCCACTCAGTACGTGAGGATCAGATTCAATCTCCCCTCAGTGTGTGAGGGTCAGATTCAATCTCCCTCAGTGTGTGAGGGATCAGATTCAATCCCCCCTCAGTGTGTGAGGGATCAGATTCAATCTCCCTCAGTGTGTGAGGGATCAGATTCAATCTCCCTCAGTGTGTGAGGGATCAGTTTCAATCCCCCTCAGTGTGTGAGGGATCAGTTTCAATCTCCCTCAGTGTGTGAGGGATCAGATTCAATCTCCCTCAGTGTGTGAGGTATCAGATTCAATCCCCCTCAGTATGTGAGGATCAGATTCAATCCCACTCAGTATGTGAGGATCAGATTTAATCCCACTCAGTGCGTGAGGATCAGATTCAATCCCCCGTCAGCGTGTGAGTGATCAGATTCAATCCCCCCTCAGTGTGTGAGGGATCAGATTCAATTCCCCCTCAGTGTGTGAGGATCAGATTCAATCCCACTCAGTGTGTGAGGATCAGATTCAATACCCCTTCAGTGTGTGAGGATCAGATTCAATCCCCCCTCAGTGTGTGAGGGTCAGATTCAATCTCCCTCAGTGTGTGAGGGATCAGATTCAATCTCCCTCAGTGTTTGAGGGATCAGATTCAATCCCCCTCAGTATGTGAGGATCAGATTCAATCCCACTCAGTATGTGAGGATCAGATTCAATCCCACTCAGTGTGTGAGTGATCAGATTCAATCCCCCCTCAGTGTGTGAGGAATCAGATTCAATCCCCCTCAGAGCTTTAGGGATCTGATTCACTCGACCCTCAGTGTGTGAGGGATCAGATTCAATCCCCCTCAGTGCGTGAGGGTCAGATTCAATCTCCCTCAGTGTGTGAGGGATCAGATTCAATCCCCCCTCAGTGTGTGAGGGATCAGATTCTATCCCACCTCAGTGTGTGAGGATCAGATTCAATCCCACTCAGTGTGTGAGGATCAGATTCAATACCCCTTCAGTGTGCGAGGATCAGATTCAATCCCCCCTCAGTGTGTGAGGGTCAGATTCAATCTCCCTCAGTGTGTGAGGGATCAGATACAATCTCCCTCAGTGTGTGAGGGATCAGATTCAATCCCACTCAGTATGTGAGGATCAGATTCAATCCCACTCAGTATGTGAGGATCAGATACAATCCCACTCAGTGTGTGAGGATCAGATTCAATCCCCCGTCAGCGTGTGAGTGATCAGATTCAATCCCCCCTCAGTGTGTGAGGAATCAGATTCAATCCCGCTCAGAGCTTTAGGGATCTGATTCACTCGACCCTCAGTGTGTGAGGGATCAGATTCAATCCCCCTCAGTGTGTGATGGATCAGATTCATTCCCTCTCAGGGCCTGAGGGATCAGATTCAATCCCACTCAGTGTGTGAGGATCAGATTCAATCCCCCTCAGTGTGTGAGGGATCAGATTCAATCCCCCCTCAGTGTGTGAGGAATCAGATTCAATCCCCCTCAGAGCTTTAGGGATCTGATTAACTCGACCCTCAGTGTGTGAGGGATCAGATTCAATCCCCCTCAGTGTGTGAGGGATCAGATTCAATCCCCCTCAGTGTGTGAGGGATTAGATTCAATCCCCCCTCATTGTGTGAGGATCAGATTCAATCCCACTCAGTGTGTGAGGGATCAGATTCAATCCCCCCTCAGTTTGAGGGATCAGATTCAATCCCCCTCAGTGTGTGAGGGATCAGATTCAATCCCCCCTCAGTGTGTGAGGGATCAGATTCAATCCCACTCAGTGTGTGAGGGATCAGATTCAATCCCCCTCAGTTTGTGAGGGATCAGATTCAATCCCCCTCAGTGTGTGAGGGATCAGATTCAATCCCCCCTCAGTGTGTGAGGATCAGATTCAATCCCACTCAGTGTGTGAGGGATCAGATTCAATCCCCCCTCAGTGTGTGAGGGATCAGATTCAATCCCCCCTCAGTGTGTGAGGATCAGATTCAATCCCCCTTAGCGTGTGAGGGATCAGATTCAATCCCCCCTCAGTGTGTGAGGATCAGATTCAATCCCCCTCAGCGTGTGAGGGATCAGATTCAATCCCCCCTCAGTGTGTGAGGGATCAGATTCAATCCCCCCTCAGTGTGTAAGGATCAGATTCAATCCCCCTCAGCGTGTGAGGATCAGATTCAATACCCCTTCAGTGTGTGAGGATCAGATTCAATCCCCCCTCAGTGTGTGAGGGTCAGATTCAATCCCACTCAGTGTGTGAGAGATCAGATTCAATCCCCCTCAGTGCGTGAGGGATCAGATTCAATCCCCCTCAGGGCCTGAGGGATCAGATTCAATCCCCCTCAGTGTTTGAGGGATCAGATTCAATCCCACTCAGTATGTGAGGATCAGATTCAATCCCACTCACTGTGTGAGGATCAGATTCAATCCCCCCTCAGTGTGTGAGGGATCAGATTCAATCCCCCCTCAGTGAGTGAGGAATCAGATTCAATTCCCCTCAGAGCTTTAGGGATCTGATTCACTCGACCCTCAGTGTGTGAGGGATCAGATTCAATCCCCCTCAGTGTGTGAGGGATCAGATTCAATCCCCCTCAGGTCCTGAGGGATCAGATTCAATCCCCCTCAGTGTGTGAGGGATCAGATTCAATCCCCCTCAGTGTGTGAGAGATCAGATTCAATCCCCCTCAGTGTGTGAGGGATCAGATTCAATTCCCCTTTCAATGTGTGAGGAATCAGATTCAATCCCCCTCAGAGCTTTAGGGATCTGATTCACTTGCCCCTCAGTGTGTGAGGGATCAGATTGAATCCCCCTCAGTGTGTGAGAGATCAGATTCAATCCCCCTCAGTGTGTGAGGGATCAGATTCAATCCCCCCTCAGTGTATGAGGGAACAGATTCAATCCCCCTCAGTGTGTGAGGATCAGATTCAAACCCACTCAGTGTGTGAGGATCAGATTCAATCCCCCCTCAATGTGTGAGGGATCATATTCAATCCCACTCAGTGTGTGAGGGATCAGATTCAATCTCCCTCAGTGTGTGAGGGATCAGATTCAATCCCCCTCAGGGCCTGAGGGAACAGATTCAATCCCCCTCGGTGTGTGAGGGATCAGATTCAATCCCACTCAGTATGGGAGGATCAGATTCAATCCCACTCACTGTGTGAGGATCAGATTCAATCCCCCCTCAGTGTGTGAGGGATCAGATTCAATCCCCCTCAGTGTGTGAGGGATCAGATTCAATCCCACTCAGTACGTGAGGATCAGATTCAATCCCACTCACTGTGTGAGGATCAGATTCAATCCCCCCTCAGTGTGTGAGGGATCAGATTCAATCCCCCCTCAGTGTGTGAGGGATCAGATTCAATCCCCCCTGAGGGCGTGAGGGATCAGATTCAATCCCCCTCAGTGTGTGAGGGATCTGATTCAATCCCCCTCAGTGTGTGAGGGATCAGATTCAATCCCACTCAGTACGTGAGGATCAGATTCAATCTCCCCTCAGTGTGTGAGGGTCAGATTCAATCTCCCTCAGTGTGTGAGGGATCAGATTCAATCCCCCCTCAGTGTGTGAGGGATCAGATTCAATCCCCCTCAGTGTGTGAGGGATCAGATTCAATCTCCCTCAGTGTGTGAGGGATCAGTTTCAATCCCCCTCAGTGTGTGAGGGATCAGTTTCAATCTCCCTCAGTGTGTGAGGGATCAGATTCAATCTCCCTCAGTGTGTGAGGTATCAGATTCAATCCCCCTCAGTATGTGAGGATCAGATTCAATCCCACTCAGTATGTGAGGATCAGATTCAATCCCACTCAGTGCGTGAGGATCAGATTCAATCCCCCGTCAGCGTGTGAGTGATCAGATTCAATCCCCCCTCAGTGTGTGAGGGATCAGATTCAATTCCCCCTCAGTGTGTGAGGATCAGATTCAATCCCACTCAGTGTGTGAGGATCAGATTCAATACCCCTTCAGTGTGTGAGGATCAGATTCAATCCCCCCTCAGTGTGTGAGGGTCAGATTCAATCTCCCTCAGTGTGTGAGGGATCAGATTCAATCTCCCTCAGTGTTTGAGGGATCAGATTCAATCCCCCTCAGTATGTGAGGATCAGATTCAATCCCACTCAGTATGTGAGGATCAGATTCAATCCCACTCAGTGTGTGAGTGAACTGATTCAATCCCCCCTCAGTGTGTGAGGAATCAGATTCAATCCCCCTCAGAGCTTTAGGGATCTGATTCACTCGACCCTCAGTGTGTGAGGGATCAGATTCAATCCCCCTCAGTGCGTGAGGGTCAGATTCAATCTCCCTCAGTGTGTGAGGGATCAGATTCAATCCCCCCTCAGTGTGTGAGGGATCAGATTCTATCCCACCTCAGTGTGTGAGGATCAGATTCAATCCCACTCAGTGTGTGAGGATCAGATTCAATACCCCTTCAGTGTGCGAGGATCAGATTCAATCCCCCCTCAGTGTGTGAGGGTCAGATTCAATCTCCCTCAGTGTGTGAGGGATCAGATACAATCTCCCTCAGTGTGTGAGGGATCAGATTCAATCCCACTCAGTATGTGAGGATCAGATTCAATCCCACTCAGTGTGTGATGATCAGATTCAATCCCCCGTCAGCGTGTGAGTGATCAGATTCAATCCCCCCTCAGTGTGTGAGGAATCAGATTCAATCCCGCTCAGAGCTTTAGGGATCTGATTCACTCGACCCTCAGTGTGTGAGGGATCAGATTCAATCCCCCTCAGTGTGTGAGGGATCAGATTCATTCCCTCTCAGGGCCTGAGGGATCAGATTCAATCCCCCTCAGTGTGTGAGGGATCAGATTCAATCCCCCCTCAGTGTGTGAGGAATCAGATTCAATCCCCCTCAGAGCTTTAGGGATCTGATTAACTCGACCCTCAGTGTGTGAGGGATCAGATTCAATCCCCCTCAGTGTGTGAGGGATCAGATTCCATCCCCCTCAGTGTGTGAGGGATTAGATTCAATCCCCCCTCATTGTGTGAGGATCAGATTCAATCCCACTCAGTGTGTGAGGGATCAGATTCAATCCCCCCTCAGTTTGAGGGATCAGATTCAATCCCCCTCAGTGTGTGAGGGATCAGATTCAATCCGCCCTCAGTGTGTGAGGGATCAGATTCAATCCCACTCAGTGTGTGAGGGATCAGATTCAATCCCCCTCAGTTTGTGAGGGATTAGATTCAATCCCCCTCAGTGTGTGAGGGATCATATTCAATCCCCCCTCAGTGTGTGAGGGATCAGATTCAATCCCCCCTCAGTGTGTGAGGATCAGATTCAATCCCCCTTAGCGTGTGAGGGATCAGATTCAATCCCCCCTCAGTGTGTGAGGATCAGATTCAATCCCCCTCAGCGTGTGAGGGATCAGATTCAATCCCCCCTCAGTGTGTGAGGGATCAGATTCAATCCCCCCTCAGTGTGTAAGGATCAGATTCAATCCCCCTCAGCGTGTGAGGATCAGATTCAATACCCCTTCAGTGTGTGAGGATCAGATTCAATCCCCCCTCAGTGTGTGAGGGTCAGATTCAATCTCCCTCAGTGTGTGAGGGATCAGATTCAATCTCCCTCAGTGTGTGAGGGATCAGATTCAATCCCCCTCAGTATGTGAGGATCAGATTCAATTCCACTCAGTATGTGAGGATCAGATTCAATCCCACTCAGTGTGTGAGTGATCAGATTCAATCCCCCCTCAGTGTGTGAGGAATCAGATTCAATCCCCCTCAGAGCTTTAGGGATCTGATTCACTCGACCCTCAGTGTGTGAGGGATCAGATTCAATCCCCCTCAGTGTGTGAGGGTCAGATTCAATCTCCCTCAGTGTGTGAGGGATCAGATTCAATCCCCCCTCAGTGTGTGAGGGATCAGATTCAATCCCACCTCAGTGTGTGAGGATCAGATTCAATCCCACTCAGTGTGTGAGGATCAGATTCAATACCCCTTCAGTGTGTGAGGATCAGATTCAATCCCCCCTCAGTGTGTGAGGGTCAGATTCAATCTCCCTCAGTGTGTGAGGGATCAGATTCAATCTCCCTCAGTGTGTGAGGGATCAGATTCAATCCCACTCAGTATGTGAGGATCAGATTCAATCCCACTCAGTATGTGAGGATCAGATTCAATCCCACTCAGTGTGTGAGGATCAGATTCACTCCCCCGTCAGCGTGTGAGTGATCAGATTCAATCCCCCCTCAGTGTGTGAGGAATCAGATTCAATCCCCCTCAGAGCTTTAGGGATCTGATTCACTCGACCCTCAGTGTGTGAGGGATCAGATTCAATCCCCCTCAGTGTGTGAGGGATCAGATTCAATCCCCCTCAGGGCCTGAGGGATCAGATTCAATCCCCGTCAGTGTGTGAGGGATTAGATTCAATCACCCCTCAGTGTGTGAGGATCAGATTCAATCCCACTCAGTGTGTGAGGGATCAGATTCAATCCCCCCTCAGTGTGTGAGGGATCAGATTCAATCCCCCTCAGTGTGTGAGGGATCAGATTCAATCCCCCCTCAGTGTGTGAGGGATCAGATTCAATCCCCCTCAGTGTGTGAGGGATCAGATTCAATCCCCCTCACTGTGTGAGGGATCGGATTCAATCCCCCTCAGTGTGTGAGGGATCAGATTCAATCCCCCCTCAGTTTGTGAGGATCAGATTCAATCCCCCTCAGTGTGTGAGGGATCAGATTCAATCCCCCCTCAGTGTGTGAGGGATCAGATTCAATCCCCCCTCAGTGTGTGAGGATCAGATTCAATCCCCCTCAGCATGTGAGGGATCAGATTCAATCCCCCCTCAGTTTGTGAGGGGTCAGATTCAATCCCCTTTCAGTGTGTGAGGATCAGATTCAATCCCCCTCAGCGTGTGAGGGATCAGATTCAATCCCCTCTCAGTGTGTGAGGGATCAGATTCAATCCCACTCAGTACGTGAGGGATCAGATTCAATCTCCCTTAGTATGTGAGGATCAGATTCAATCCCACTCAGTGTGTGAGGATCAGATTCAATCCCCCCTCAGTGTGTGAGGGATCAGATTCAATCCCACTCAGTGTGTGAGAGATCAGATTCAATCTCCCTCAGTGTGTGAGGGATCAGATTCAATCCCCCTCAGGGCCTGAGGGAACAGATTCAATCCCCCTCAGTGTGTGAGGGATCAGATTCAATCCCACTCAGTATGGGAGGATCAGATTCAATCCCACTCACTGTGTGAGGATCAGATTCAATCCCCCCTCAGTGTGTGAGGGATCAGATTCAATCCCCCTCAGTGTGTGAGGGATCAGATTCAATCCCACTCAGTACGTGAGGATCAGATTCAATCCCACTCACTGTGTGAGGATCAGATTCAATCCCCCCTCAGTGTGTGAGGGATCAGATTCAATCCCCCTCAGTGTGTGAGGGATCAGATTCAATCTCCCTCAGTGTGTGAGGGATCAGTTTCAATCCCACTGTGTGTGAGGGATCAGATTCAATCTCCCTCAGTGTGTGAGGGATCAGATTCAATCCCACTCAGTGTGTGAGGGATCAGATTCAATCTCCCTCAGTGTGTGAGGTATCAGATTCAATCCCACTCAGTGTGTGAGGGATCAGATTCAATCTCCCTCAGTGTGTGAGGAATCAGATTCAATCCCCCTCAGTGTGTGAGGGATCAGATTCAATCCCCCTCAGAGCTTTAGGGATCTGATTCACTCACCCCTCAGTGTGTGAGAGATCAGATTGAATCCCCCTCAGTGTGTGAGAGATCAGATTCAATCCCCCTCAGTCTGTGAGGATCAGATTCAATCCCCCCTCAGTATGTGAGGATCAGATTCAAACCCACTCAGTATGTGAGGATCAGATTCAATCCCACTCACTGTGTGAGGATCAGATTCAATCCCACTCAGTGTGTGAGGGATCAGATTCAATCCCCCCTCAGTGTGTGAGGGATCAGATTCAATCCCCCTCAGTGTGTGAGGGATCAGATTCAATCCCCCTCAGTGTGTGAGGATCAGATTCAATCCCCCCTCAGTGTGTGAGGATCAGATTCAATCCCCCTCAGTGTGTGAGGGATCAGATTCAATCCCTCCTCAGTGTTTGAGGGATCAGATTCAATCCCCCCTCACTGTATGAGGGATCAATTTCAATCCCCCCTCAGTGTGTGAGGGATCAGATTCAATCTCCCTCAGTATGTGAGAATCAGATTCAATCCCACTCAGTGTGTGAGGATCAGATTCAATCCCCCCTCAGTGTGTGAGGGATCAGATTCAATCCCACTCAGTGTGTGAAAGATCAGATTCAATCCCCCTCAGTGCGTGAGGGATCAGATTCAATCCCCCTCAGGGCCTGAGGGATCAGATTCAATCCCCCTCAGTGTTTGAGGGATCAGATTCAATCCCCCTCAGTGTGTGAGGGATCAGATTCAATCCCCCTCAGAGCTTTAGGGATCTGATTCACTCACCCCTCAGTGTGTGAGAGATCAGATTGAATCCCCCTCAGTGTGTGAGAGATCAGATTCAATCCCCCTCAGTGTGTGAGGGATCAGATTCAATTCCCCATTCAGTGTGTGAGGAATCAGATTCAATCCCCCTCAGAGCTTTAGGGATCTGATTCACTCGCCCCTCAGTGTTTGAGCAATCAGATTGAATCCCGCTCAGTGTGTGAGAGATCAGATTCAATCCCCCTCAGTGTGTGAGGGATCAGATTCAATTCGCCATTCAGTGTGTGAGGAATCAGATTCAATCCCCCTCAGAGCTTTAGGGACCTGATTCACTCGCCCCTCAGTGTGTGAGGGATCAGATTGAATCCCCCTCAGTGTGTGAGAGATCAGATTCAATCCCCCTCAGTGTGTGAGGGATCAGATTCAATTCCCCCTCAGTGTGTGAGGGAACAGATTCAATCCCCCTCAGTGTGTGAGAGATCCGATTCAATCCCCCTCAGTGTGTGAGGGATCAGTTTCAATCCCCCCTCAGTGTATGAGGGAACAGATTCAATCCCCCTCAGTGTGTGAGGGATCAGATTCAATCCCCCGTCAGTGTGCGACTGATCAGATTCAATCCCCCTCAGTATGTGAGGATCAGATTCAATCCCACTCAGTATGTGAGGATCAGATTCAATCCCACTCAGTGTGTGTGGATCAGATTCAATCCCCCGTCAGCGTGTGAGTGATCAGATTCAATCCCCCGTCAGCGTGTGAGTGATCAGATTCAATCCCCCCTCAGTGTGTGAGGAATCAGATTCAATCCCCCTCAGAGCTTTAGGGATCTGATTCACTCGACCCTCAGTGTGTGAGGGATCAGATTCAATCCCCCTCAGGGCCTGAGGGATCAGATTCAATCCCCCTCAGTGTGTGAGGGATCAGATTCAATCCCCCTCAGTGTGTGAGGATCAGATTCAATCCCACTCTGTGTGTGAGGATCAGATTCAATCCCCCTCAGTATGTGAGGATCAGATTCAATCCCCCCTCAGTATGAGAGGATCAGATTTAATCCCACTCAGTATGTGAGGATCAGATTCAATCCCCCCTCAGTATGTGAGGATCAGATTCAATCCCACTCAGTATGTCAGGATCAGATTCAATCCCACTCACTGTGTGAGGATCAGATTCAATCCCACTCAGTGTGTGAGGGATCAGATTCAATCCCCCCTCAGTGTGTGAGGGATCAGATTCAATCCCCCTCAGTGTGTGAGGGATCAGATTCAATCCCCCTCAGTGTGTGAGGATCAGATTCAATCCCCCCTCAGTGTGTGAGGATCAGATTCAATCCCCCTCAGTGTGTGAGGGATCAGATTCAATCCCTCCTCAGTGTTTGAGGGATCAGATTCAATCCCCCCTCACTGTATGAGGGATCAAATTCAATCCCCCCTCAGTGTGTGAGGGATCAGATTCAATCTCCCTCAGTATGTGAGGATCAGATTCAATCCCACTCAGTGTGTGAGGATCAGATTCAATCCCCCCTCAGTGTGTGATGGATCAGATTCAATCCCACTCAGTGTGTGAGAGATCAGATTCAATCCCCCTCAGTGCGTGAGGGATCAGATTCAATCCCCCTCAGGGCCTGAGGGATCAGATTCAATCCCCCTCAGTGTTTGAGGGATCAGATTCAATCCCACTCAGTATGTGAGGATCAGATTCAATCCCACTCACTGTGTGAGGATCAGATTCAATCCCCCCTCAGTGTGTGAGGGATCAGATTCAATCCCCCCTCAGTGAGTGAGGAATCAGATTCAATTCCCCTCAGAGCTTTAGGGATCTGATTCACTCGACCCTCAGTGTGTGAGGGATCAGATTCAATCCCCCTCAGTGTGTGAGCGATCAGATTCAATCCCCCTCAGGTCCTGAGGGATCAGATTCAATCCCCCTCAGTGTGTGAGGGATCAGATTCAATCCCCCTCAGTGTGTGAGAGATCAGATTCAATCCCCCTCAGTGTGTGAGGGATCAGATTCAATTCCCCTTTCAATGTGTGAGGAATCAGATTCAATCCCCCTCAGAGCTTTAGGGATCTGATTCACTTGCCCCTCAGTGTGTGAGGGATCAGATTGAATCCCCCTCAGTGTGTGAGAGATCAGATTCAATCCCCCTCAGTGTGTGAGGGATCAGATTCAATCCCCCCTCAGTGTATGAGGGAACAGATTCAATCCCCCTCAGTGTGTGAGGGATCAGATTCAATCCCCCCTCAGTGTGCGACTGATCAGATTCAATCCCCCCTCAGGGTGTGAGGGATATGATTCCAACACCCCTCAGTGTGTGAGGGATCAGATTCTATCCCCCTCAGAGCCTGAGGGCTCAGGTTCAATCCCCCTCAGGGTGAATAAGGCATCAGATTCAATCCTCTTTCAGTAATATGATGTGTGAGGGTACAAAATTAATCTCCACTTTGCTCAGTTCTCAGTCCGAGGTACATGGAGCATCTAAAATATCTATTTGAAATGGAAATAACAACATCCAATTTCTGTACATTCGTGTGATTTGGTTTATGGTGTTCCCACA
This sequence comes from Cetorhinus maximus, assembly GCF_964194155.1. Taxonomy (NCBI): domain Eukaryota; kingdom Metazoa; phylum Chordata; class Chondrichthyes; order Lamniformes; family Cetorhinidae; genus Cetorhinus; species Cetorhinus maximus. The sequence continues at coordinate 158,735,596 of NC_135880.1, read as the reverse complement.
GAGAAATTGTTTGTCAAAAGGCATGCATGCATGGACAGAGTCTACAAAGGTACATGGGAATAATTTTAATTACAAAAAATAAGTGGGCTAGCGTCAGTTTGGATGATATAATTTTTAAAATCTCAGATATGGCTCCAAGCCTGTTAAAATGGAGACAGGACGGGGAGGGCAATCATTCTGTTCCCAGGAGGCAGGTGACTCATTTAAACGTTACAGTGAGGCTGCGTGCCTCGTAGTTTTATGTCCTCCAGGTTTAACACTGGGTATCTAGGCCTTGGAAAAGCCACTAACTAAATGGAGGTGTGGACTGTAGACAGATAAGTGGCTTAGCAACAATACTTGTGGGCCAGGAGGAGCAGGGAGTCCTTGCTCCCAGTACCAAGACTATCTTCTTACCTGTTGCCAACAGACTGCTCCCTCCAACACCCCCGCCCCCAACCCTTCCACAACAATTAGACTCCCCCCTGCCCTAGATCAGGGTTGAAACTAACCCCTGAGATCCAATACTGCGACCAAAATGTTCAGAATGTCCATGTAATTCATTTAACCTATTCCTTTAAATTTGCAACTGCACTTTCAGGAGTAATATTGATCAGTGTGCTATAAAGTTTGAAGTTGATTTGGAGCTCACTGATCATGTATTAAACCTTCTCTTGCTTTGGACAGGTGTCCTCCAGGTCAGGCTGCCCTCACTGCTCGTGCTGCCTCCTTCCACCTGGTTCTGGCCGCAGCACTGGCAGCTTTGCCGCCAATCACACCCATTGCTGTTTTCCTCCTGTACCTAATAGTGTGGCACTAATTTTTGACCCCAGGGTGGGCTCACCAAGAGATCTGCTGGTCCTGTGAACCCAACCTTTAAGAATGCCCTCCCGCAGGCTGCAATTTCAGTTGTTAGGGTCTTGGGTTGTGGGGGTGGGCGGCGGGCGAGCTGAAATAGGAATTGGGACAGGTGACCCCGGAACGAATGGGAAGGTTGTCGGTTGTGGAGGCGGGCTGGCCACAAGGCCTGCCTCTGTGCTCCAGCACTGTGTTTAAGTAAATAAAAGATAATAATAAAACCAAAAACCTTCCTCCAGCCCTCACCCGTCACCCCTTACACACTCACTATGCCTCATCCATGCCAACCTATGACAACTCTTGCCCCCACCCATTGCCCCTCACACTCCTATGGCAACTTGTGCCCTTCCACCCACTCCCCACTGCCCCTACACCCCCTTATGCCAATCAAGTGCACCTATGCCCACCCCAATGCCCCATACCCCCATGCCAACTTAGTGCCAATTAATGCCAACCCATGCCCTGCACATACCACCCTTTTCCCTTACCTCCTCCATGCCAACTCATCTCTTTGAACTTTGACACCTCCTGGCCAAGTTTAACAGGTTTGACAGGTTGATAGTTCCTTGACAGCTGTACAGCTCTTTAATACTTCCTTGATAGCTGGACAGTTCCTTTTCAGCTGGACAACTCTAACTGTTCCTTGACAGCTGGACAACACTTTAACATTTCCTTGATAGCTGGACAGTTCCAATGAGTTTGTGCAGAAAAAGTGCATAATCACGTTCACTTTTAACAATCCCAAAGGGTGCCTTATCTCTCCCAAAAGTGTCCCAGGACCCTATCAAAAGGGGTACTTTGGTTATCCAGATACTTACACCAAGCTCAGACCTTCTCTTATCTGTTCTAATTTGCGCACTCTTGATTCTACACTCCTGTTCTTCCAAAATCCCACTTCAGCGGAGGCAGCTGGTGATTTAAATGGCCAGCTCCCTCCGTGAATTGTGCATGCAAGAACTACGGCTCGATTCCAGTCCCACTCCGCAAAGATGGGAAATGCCGGGTTCGGGGCAGGACTTGGGAATCTTTGGCCATTTCCAGGATTTTTGCCACAACTGAGAGTCATGGCTCCATACTGGTTCAGCTTTAAGAGCAGCCTCGCCTTAAATGCAACATTTAGAATTTGTTGAATATGTCAGCATGAAGTATCATTTGCTGGTGGGACATGCAGCTTTGTCTGGGCCAGCAGTGTCAAGTGTTTGGGCAGGCAGAGGCTTTTTTGAGCTAATTTTTTATTGATTTATACCTGGAGTGTTAGGTTGGAGAAGCTGGGGTTGTTCTCCTTGGAGAAAAGAGATTGAGGAGAGATTTGACAGAGGTGTACATAGCTTTTAGATCAGGTCAATAAAGAAAAAACTGCTCTCATGAACTGATTGTACATGGACTAGGGGACACAGATTCAAGGTTTTGGCAAGAGACACAGGGGATGGTGAGGGAGACCTTTTTATCTGGTGTGTTAATGACCTGGAACTCATTGTCTATGAAGGTGCTGGATGTGGAGGCAATCAATGATTTCAGAAGGGAATTAGATGGGCACTTGATGGAACTAAATTTGCAGGGCTAAGGGGATAGAGTGAGGGGAATGGAATTGACTAGGTTGCTCAGCAGATAACTGGCATGGACTCGATGGGCTGAATGGCTTCTTTCTGTGCCATTATGACTCTATGAATACACTCCCAGTGGAACCATGGAACTTGGAATTTTGGGGCGCGGGGAGTCGCTGTATTTTATAGTTGTGTTGAATGTGAAATACAGTTTTATTCACTAAGAAATGTTTACTAAATTGCATACAATATCTATCTAAATGATACCATATTTTTAAGGTAGTCCTTGGTTTGCTCTGATTCGTTCTGAGAGCAGCAGTTATGAGTGGAGATGAGAGATTCCAAATTTGGGCTCTTGGGATTCTGTGTGCAGCACCCCAGAGTTCAGGTTGAGTTCTGCAGTCAGTTAGGGGGCATTTGTGTTATTTAAGGAAAGAATCAAAATAACTTTGTGTGATTGCTCACAGGATGATTCCTCTTCAGTTTTTCACATATCCGCATTGACAGGCTGGAGCCCTGCAGAGTTCCGGTTATTTTAGTATTCTTAGGAGCAGATATGCACAACTGACATAATGTGAAGGGAGCACCTTGCATATCATTTACTCTGAATTTAGCAATAGGTTTTTCTCAGAAACCAATCACTGGCTGGCTGGGTTTTTTGTTTGGCCTCTGTTAAATGCTTAACACTCATGCCTGATGTGCATTCTTGGCAAAATGGAATTCTGAGACAGCAAGAGATTTGGCAGGGTTATCAAAGGCAATGTAAAGACTCCATTCATGGCCCAGTAAGGATATCAATGAGTAGCTGAGCAGTGCAGACCATCAAGTTTTCATCTTCAGTCCCTAGTCTGTGCTGAAATAGAAAGTGGACTCAATGCCCTTGGTTAGGGCAGTGTTTACACTCCTGATTGTTATCTATTGGGCCCTGCTGTATCAGTGAGCATTTGGGCATTGGATAAGGAAAGAATTTGTTCAAATTGGAATAATGGTCATTTTGGATGAGGAACCAGAGGGTGATGGGCATCTGCAAAACAATATTCAAAGAAAGGCATTAACACCTTCAAGAGAGGAGCAGAGGGGAGAAAGTTGTTGAGAAAAATAGAAGAGATTTAAAGTGAGGTACTCAGCTGCATGTCATCAGCCTTCCCATGTTTGTTATTTTTGCTAAAGGTTTTATAGAGTTACTACCATTTTGCAGGATGTGCTAAAGATTATCATTGTTTTTGTAACTGGTCACACACAAATCAAGAATGCATTTTAACCAAATTTACTTGAAATAGTTAAAATTAGCCTTTGCTCTATTATGCTAGCAATTAATGATCACCAACTAAAGGAAAAGGGCAGAAAATGAAGGAGCTTGAAAAGATAGATGAGATCTCTGACTTTTACTCAGAACATTCTTGGGATAGTAGGTTGCAGAGCAGGAGGGAAGCACACAGGCACTCCTCAGCATGAGGCCCATGCCATTTTAATTCAACCAGTCATTTTAATAAACCAGCTCTGTTCCCAGCCCCAGACAGGCAGGAGTGATTGTAGAATAATGGTTATGATAATGAGGTAGTGATGAGCATCATGATGTAACAGTGACATCAGCAATAATGCGCAAGGGACTGAGAAAAAGTCTCTGTACAAGAGAGAGATGTACTTACCTAGAAGCTTAGAATGTACTACAGTGTAAATAAAGATGTTTTTGAACAAACATACTGGAATTAGACCTAAGTCACTCATAGGTAGTGGGAAACCTTCCCAATCCAGAACAGGCCATAAGTTACCTGAAGAGAGATCTAAATAGTACTCAAAGTGGAAACCAAACCACAAACCATGGTAGCAGCGGTGGTGACACCAATTTAACAAAAATTTGATGCCATAAACAAAGCAGCCACAAGGAGAAATCAGAGGAAGAATCAGGAGACTTATCTTGTTGAGAGGCATACCGAGAATAGGTAGCAATGTCAGTACCAGTCGAGCAGTCACTGCCCCTTCTGCAGCCGTTTGAAAACCTTGAAGGTCCACGGAAAAGCCAGCGTTGAGAGTTGTGGAAAATGCAATCCCAGCGGTATCGAACAGCATTGGGCTTGCATGCCAAAGAACAGAAGCACCAGGTTAGTATGCCCCTGCATGCATTGGGGTCCACTGCTGATGATGCCCTCCTGAGACACGGGGATAAAAGAGACCTCTGCAGATTTTGGAACCATCCTGAAAGCATTCAATGCATACTTCAGCCCAAAACAGAACCTTGAAATCGAGCGAGCGCGATTCAGTCGGAGTTCCCAAAGATATTGTCCCTTACAGACATGTATAGGCTGGCCAGTTGTTACGGGTGTGGTGCATTGAAAGACAAACTCATTCATGACTGCATTGTTGTCAAGTCTGCGACAAAAAACTGTCAAAAACTGTCAATTCTTTTGCAGACAAAAGACAACCTAATACTCGAACAAGCAGCTCAATACGTGAGACAGGTCGAAATTAGAGAGCAAAATCGGGCCATAAGCCAAGACCTTAGACGAATCTGTTGGTTGGATAAGCCCAAAAGGCAGTAGCCCCACCCACTCAAAAGCCTACCAAAACAGGGGCAAGAGTGGCAAACGGTGCAGCAGCTGTTTTAAAGTGCTCATGTCATGGAGCTAAAAGCAGCACAGAAGGCAAGGTTACACAGTAGGGGCAAAGTGTTTAAAATGCAGAAAGACATGACACTTCAAGCAGTTCTTAAATCTAAATATGCAATTAAAGGAAGAAAGCAAAAGAGTATTTCTGAAAAGCAGACAATCGAGGAAATTGGAAACATTGGAAGAAATTAGAATATAGATTTTCTAGGAGAAGTAAAGGAATAAGAACAAAAGTTTTGGTCATTTGCTTTAGAAGTTAAAGACTTTAAAACTGAGTTTAAACTTGATACTGAAGTCAGGGTTACAGCATTGGCTGACAATCTGAATGGCTCAAAGCAACAAATATCCAGCCATCATGAATTAAATTGCAAGGCCCGGGTGGTACAGATCGTCAAGTAAGAGGTCAGCTGACCACCACCCATAGCAACAAGGGGTGAGAAATTAATGAGATCCTCTATGTTTTACACAATCAAACAGAAATGCATATATAACAACTGGGTCTTCTGAAAAATGTATACAAAGTCTACAGCAGGCCAACGGGACAGAGTTCTGCCAAGAATTTCCACAACTTAGTGAGCTCAAAAATCAATTTCATATTGCCTTGCTTCTAGTCGCAGAAGGGTACCACACCCATTGCTGGAGAAAGTTAAAGAGGAACTCAGCAGAATGTTACTCAGAGGTGTTATATCACCCATCATGGAGCCTGCTAGGTGATGTTTGGGGTTCGTCACAACCCCCGTGCCAAATGGTGAGCTCAGGCTCTGAGGATTAAATAAAAGTACAGAGGGAATCCATCCTATGTCCTGAGTGGATGACAGCTTGGCAAAACTTACTAACGGTGTGCTCTTCACTAAGCTTGATGCTAATAGTTGGGTCTTGGCACACACCCATCGACAAGGGGTCCAGGCTGTTAACATTTATTGTACCTTTTGAGCAATCCTGCTTTAACTGCCTTCCCTTTGATAATTCATCAGCTCTGGAGATATTCCAGTGAACGATGTCAAACAGTCTGGAAGGGAAAAGGGAGGTAGTTTGTCATATGAATGATGCATTTACCCACAAGACAGGAGCATAATTACAGGGTTTGTGAAGTTCTGGAAGCATTAATAGAGGGAGGTCTCACCTTAATTGAGAAACATAAATATGTGAAAACTGTCAGTAAATTATTGGGACACATAATACAACAAAAAGGCAAAATGGTAGACCATCAAAAAACGAAAGCCAACAGTGAATTTCCATAACCAAAATGCGTTACTGATGCCCGAAGATTCCTTGGAATGGTCAGTCAGGCTGGGAAATTCATTCCACACTTAGCTACAATCACTGAACCTTTGAGAATCCTTTGAGAATCCTTTTGTGAAAAGGCCAGCAGTGGTTTGGGGATATTGAGCAAACCAACGCATTTCAGAAAATAAAGGAAACGCTCATCTCTTCAGGCGTGTTGGCACATTATAATTCCAAATTGTCCATGGTGGTGGCCACTGACGCATCCTCAACAGGCCTTGGAGCCATACTTATTCAGGGCCAGGAGGAGGGTAAAAGAAAGCCAGCCTACTTTGCTTCCAGGGCATTCAATAAAATGGAACAACGCTGGGCAGAATCACCCCAGATTTGCACCAAGTGCGGTAGTGGGCAGGAAAAAGAATGTTTTACCCACTGGCCACAATGGCGGCTTTCTGTACCATATCATCCCAAACTCGCCTCATTAATCATGCATTCATGGGAAACATGTCGGGTCGATGGCAGGGCAGCCTCTGATTCACCCACCCCGCCATCAGCTCAGGCCTTCGGTAAACCAGGTGCTATATTTAAAGGCTGCCCCTGCACATAGCTAGCGCTCTTCAAAGGATAGGAAGCTGTTGGGAACTACTGGCTGCCAAAGGAAAGAAACATGCTTCCCCTAGATTCACCGATGCCTCCCTCAAGCACTTACTGGATGCAGTGGATGCCCACCACCATGTCCTCTACCCCCACTCTGGGTGAAGGGCAGCAAGCATGCTGACAAATCCAGCATGGGAGGCAAAAGAGACATTCACCCAGTGCCAAAAGGGGATGAATGACCCCCTCCATTCTGCCAGGGTAAATCACTCTTCTCATCACCCTCAACTCTCACACCACAAACCCATCACACATCCGTAGGGATCTCACTCACTGTCAGTTCAGAGGACAGCAGCAATGGAACAGGGGTTTGAGCTCCCCCCAGAGGGCAGGGCAGAGCGAGGACTTCTGGGGTCTGGGATCTGGGTAGGTTTGGGGGGTTCAGGGGCTGGGGGGGGGGTGGGGTGCGGTGGGGGGCGTTGGGGGGCTGCCTCCAGCTGGCAGGTCCTTCTCCACACCTCCTGACAGCGCGGATTCTCTCCTCCCACCTCGCAGGCAGGCAGGGTGACATTAGCCACTAGCATCACTCCCCCTTGCCAGGGGGCAGATGGAGTGATGGCTGGCGGAGGTGTGGCGGTGCCAGGCATGGCAGCCTGGGCAGTGCTGGTAGCCTTGGAGGCAGGGAAGCTCTTCCTAATGTGCCCCATCTCCTTGTAGCAATGGCTGCAGCAATGGCACCGCACGCTGTCCGTCATCCAAAATACCCGGTAGGCAGTCTCCTCGAAAATGACGTCAAACCACCCCTCTGTGTACTCTCTCTCTTTCTCTCTCTCTTTCTCCCTCTCTTTCTCTCTCTCTCTCTCTCTCTGTCTCTCACTGAAGTTCAAATAAAACAACAGTAAAAGGTTTTTCAAATAACTGAAAAGGGAGTGCAGCCTGAGACACTCTATGTGAACATGGTCCAAAGGCTCCACAAGACCGCAAAAGGTGCAGGTATCTTGAGAATCTGTGAACCAACACAACTTATGATTGTATGGGACTACTGCATGTAACACCCTCCACCCCAGGTCCCCGAAGGAAAGTGGGAGGACACTCCCGTAGAGGGCCCCCCACTGGGGACCTGCATCGCTGGACGTGTGTCCAGGCAGCGGGATAGGACAAGGAAGTGAAGGGTGTGCAGCAGTAGCCCATGCAGGAAGTCCCTCCGCGCTGTATTAAAGGGCACAGAGGGCATTCCCGTGAGGTGACTCAGGTTACGGGGCTCTGTCTCCTGAGCGAGGGTTCGGGGCCAATGTGGAATTCCGTCCGAACAGGGGTACGTTTTGGTGTAAGACCACTGCGGACCTGCACCACCTCGAGTTCCGGTATGATGTTGGGGCCAAGCATGACCGTTCTAAGGTCTTGAATAGCATTGGCCATGAGCCGGATGTTCTGCCCAGCCTGGGCACAGGGGTTAATCAGTTGTAGATGATGTTCACTTTGTTAATAAACTCCCAAGAATGTCTCCATACCTGTGGCTCCTTGTTCTGATGAGCAGTGTTCATATCACTCAGATGTGAAACCCTTGGTCCCTGCACAAGGTAAAGGCAGGTGTCTCAATCCAGGGCCTCTCCCCTGTGCAGTGAGTAACCTTCCCAGGACACTGATGAGACAGAATATTTCATTCTGTAGGCAGGCGCCCGACCCGAATGGGGGTAAAATAATGCAGGATGATGCCAGGTGAGCAGCCTGACGTCATCGCACACTTGCGATATTTCGCTCAGCGGGCACACGTGGGTACCAGAGCAGTGTCCACCATTAATTAACAGGCCGCTAAGGCCCTTAACAATCCAATTATCTGTGATTTTACCTTGCCTGTGCAATTTTCTGCTTGTCGCACGGGCAAAATGGGCAGGCTGCCAGCTGACATTTTCACAAACCTCATCCGAGTGCAGGATGAAAAGCATCAGCAGCATTGCCAGTGTGAGTGGTGAGGAATTTAGGAGATAGTTTGCTGCTGGTTGCTTATTGGCACCTGACAGCTTCATATGAGTTCTGAACTTCAGTCTTTGCATTTCTAGGCTTCATTTCAGGACTCATTGTTGTCTCAAAGATCCCCAAAGGGTTTTGACCGTGTGGACCCTTCCAGGTATCAGGCAGCCTTCTGTAATCCTGGTAATGGGGATTGTGCTCTCCACTGGAGGCACCTCCTCTGAGGAGGAAGAGAGGGGCAGAAGGGGGAGAAGGCCAGGTGTCCCAATGCAGCTTCCAGGGGAGGGACCTGTGGGAGGAGAGGCGCAGGCACAAGGGGCACAGGGCCAGCAGGAAGAGGCCACAGAAGACGCCAATATCCTAATGCTTGGGTTTACAGGCGGCGACAAAGCTATCTCAATATGTCTGAAGTGCAATGCTGAAGGAGGTTCCCAAGGGAAACGGTGACCTCCATTTGCCAGATGATTGGGCCTGAGATCAGCTCCGACTGTGTGGGTGGACACACCATGCTCTGAAGGTCACAGTGGCCCTCAATTTCTATGCCTCCGGCTCTTTCCAGAGGTCAGTGGGGGATCTTTGTGGAGTCTCCCAATCAGCTGTCCACAGTTACATGAGGCTGGTTCAGGCAGGTAGTGACCTTTATTCTTTACCACAGGGACAAGGCCAGCCAGGCTCAGCGAGGCAGGCACTTTGCAGTGATTGCTGGGTTCCCCGGCATCCAGGGTGCAATAGACTGCACACATGTGGCCATCAAGGCGCCAGCGGGTCAGCCCAGTGCCTTCGTCAACAGGAAGGGCTTCCACTCCATGAACGTGCAGATAGTGAGTGATCACAGGATGCTGATTCTACAAGTCTGTGCAAGGTACCCAGGCAGCTCCCATGATGCCTACATCCTCAGACACTCCCAGGTGCCGGGGCTCTTCAGTGCTCCAGCCCGACCGGATGGATGGCTGCTGGGTGACAAGGGCTATCTGTTGAAGACGTGACTCATGACACTTTTCCGCCACCCAAGAACAGAGGCAGAGAAGCATTGCAGTATGAGTCATGCCTCCATAAGGGCGGTGGTATAGAGGACCATATGTGTTCTCAAGATGCACTTCTGATGCCTGGAACGTTCAGGGGGAGCACTGCAATACCCCCCAGAGCGGATATCACTGATAGTGGTTGCATGCTGTGCTCTCCACAACCTGTCACTGGTAAGGGGGGACCCACTGGAGGAAGGGGATCTTGACACAGCTGCACAGGCCACAGTGGATGAGTCCAGTAGTGAGCACGAAAATGAGCACGGTGAGGAGAACGCTGAGGGCACGGAGTCAGACCTCGGTAACCTCCAGGGAGGCAGAAACACCGGGGATGCCTTGATCCAGCGCTCCTTCAGCTAGGCTACCAAAGATCAGCTTCAACCTCATACCAGGGCTGCCTCCTTTATCCCGGATGTCGGAAATGACCCTTTCGTTTGATCACACAGAATACTCAGTGCCTGCGCAATAAAGTTCAGAGCCACTTTAGTCCAGTGTTCCATACTGGCGTACCCTGCATCAATGAAATGAAAAAGTGAAGCATACTCAGGCCATGATGACAAATGCAAAATTTATCTCATTTGGACAATTCCAAGCTATTTATATAAACTTCTCTGGTCTTCATTCCCAGACCAGTATAGATAAAGTAAACATAAATGAACATAAAATCACCCGTGACCTGTCCCCCTTCTGCTCGTGGTGCCTTTAGCTTACATTTATGGGTTCTATGTCTAGGTGCTTTCCCTACACCGACATCGGCATTGGAGACAGCCTGCTGACCCTGCTGTCCTATTGGCCTTGATGACCTTAGCAGTTGTCCTCTGGCCAGTGGAGCCTATTTTGGCCCCATCTGGGAGGGAGCAGCCAGTCCCAAGGCTGGCATCACTCTAGTCACCGCAGCCTCATCAGGTACCACAGTCACTGGCAGAGGGGCAGAGGAGCTGCTGGCATCATCTGAAAGGAGCCTGAAGAGATGACAGGCAGAACGTGTGCCAATGTGAGATTGCTCTGGACCTCCCTGCACATCATTGATGGACAGGCACCGAGCTGCGATACTGGATGCCTCATCCATCTCCCACACTGGCACTGTCCACCTGAGGCCGGTGCCTTTGTGCGGGCTTGCAGGTCTGAGCGCAATCCCAGGAACCCCTCATTCTGTCCCTGGAGCTGCCTCTCCATGAGAGTCGCCACTCTCTCAATGGAGGAGGCACTGCGCTCACCCATGACATCAACGCAGTGCTCATGCTCCACATTTACTCCTCCACCACGGAGATCATGGCATGCAGACCCTCATGGATCTCTGCGAGATTCACCTGCACATCTCACTGGACATCCAGCATCTGCCACCGAATGTACGACTCCAGAGTCTCATCATCAGCCTTTGACTAAGCATTGTCTTGATCCCCAGCAGTCCTCCAACTGCGGGTGCCCTGGGCACTGCTTCTGCCTGCGCCTCAAGTGAGTATGAAGTGCCCTCACCAATGTGCACTGAGATACTAGCTGCCTCTATAATGCCCAACGACATGCTGGTACCTGCATTGGTGCCTGCTTCAGAGAGTGAAGTGCAACACAGGTGAAAATGATGCCCGGTGGTCATCCGGTGTCAGGGATGGCCCTTTGGAGTCTGTAGATCTGACGCCTGCTGGCAAACCTAAAAGGGAGAAGAAGGCCATGCCATCAGTTAAAGTCATCACACTGTCACTGTGCATGCCAGGCACCCTGGTGAGACAATGGAGAGCGGCATCATGGTGCCATCGTCCTTCAATGATCAATGGGACTCCAGGTTCGAGGACACTACAATCAATGGGGACACTGCATTAGAATGGTTGTACAATCCAAAAGTTTCACCTCTATGCATTGCGCTCTTACCTTCATCTGGCACACCACACCCGCCTCTCCACGCCCGGTTGCACGGGGAACATGCCGGGTCTCCAGCTCAAGGGCATCCTGCTTGAACCAAGACAGCAGCAGCAGGTTGGGCGGGCCTCCACCTGTCCGTGCCCTCTTGGCTTGGTTATGGCTTGTCTTCTCTTGAAAGGACAGAGGAGCACTGAATGGTCCATTCTCTACCTGCAGCACCATTGCAGCCTGGCCAACCCCAGCTGAGAAACACCTCACAAGGCATATCCAAGTAATGGACCTTGAGCCACAAGGCACTCACTCCAAGCAGCCAGGGCTCACCCACTTGGCCAGCTCTGACATCATTGACAGTTGGCACTCAGTCTCTAGCACCCCTGAGGTCCATGGACGGCCACACTTTAACACTTCAGCACATAGACCCATGCCAACACCGTACTCACCCTTCCTGAGCACAGCAGGTCATTGAACCTCTTCCAGCACTGCACCCATGTGCGTCACACCACATCATAGCTGCTCACCACATCTGCCACCTCCTCCCATGCCCTCTTTGTGAGGTGCGGTGGCCTCCTCCTCCCATCTCTGGGGGCAAGGTTGTCCCTCCTGGCAGCCACCTCCTCCAGAAATGCGGGGAGTCGAGTGCCCGCCCGACTTGCCCTCCAGCCTGGCGTTTGCAGCTGCACACGAATCCATCGTCACAATGGCAGACAGATGTCCTTCCCTGGCGGCCTTTCTGGGGCTCCCTGGACTGATTTTTAAACCGGCTGCCAGGTCGCCATTGGACCCGGTGGCTGACAAGCCCCCAACCTGCTTAGCCCTTCCTGTCTAGTGCAGAACTACATTTTATGTGTGAAATCGCGGTCGGGGCTCGATGGTGGGCGGTAGTCAGTTTTGCAGCTCGCCCGCCGTGTCCACCTAACAAGGGAAAAATTCTGCCCATGGTGTGCCTTCACAGTCCCCGGTCATACCAGTCATGCCTGCACCTCAATGGGGCTTGTCATCGCTGCCAGAATGCCCTGGGCCGGCGGCACAGAGTTCCATCATTCTCTGTTTGCTCCCAGCACCTTTGTGGTGCGGCTGGGCCCCCATCTCATCAGCATCTGTGTCCGGTGACAGTGGTGTCCTGGAGGGCTCAGCTCATGAAGGATGTCATAAGATTAGGAGAAGTTAAAGTTTTCCCACTGCAGCTCCATGCAACAACCCTGTTCACAGAGTGCAAGCGAGCTGCCATCAGCCAGACAGGAGTCAGACCTTCACATCGGCTGTGTGAGGATCTATGGAGTGTCCCCACTGCATATTGTCATCATCCTCCTGGAATTTAGTGGTGGAAGCATTCTGATCAGTCATAACAAACTCTCCACCAGCTTCTGAGAAAAAACACTACAAGAAATGAGGAAAGCAGAAAAGGAAGACGTGGAGTGTATCCAGATTAGGAAATTTTGCCAAGAAGGTTGGTCAAAATATTGTCCAAACATTCAGCTCTTACAAAAGTACCATGAACAGAGGAACCATCTAGTGATAGTGGATGGTCTTCTAGTATTTAACTAGTAATAGACTAGTATAGACTGGTAATAACCAAGGCTATGAGGGAGGAGATTCTTCATTGAATCCATGGTGGTCACATTGGAATAGCAAAGTTTAGAGCTCGTGCACAACAATCTGTGTTGTGTCCAGGCATTTCAAAAGCAATTGAAGACTTCATATTGTTATCCATACTTGTGTAATTAATGGCCAAACACTAACAGAACCTTTATTACTGTCTAGTTTTCCAGACAGGCCTTGGAAAAGGTTGGGACTAGATCTCTTTGACTTTAGAGGAAAAGCGTACCTTACCACGACAGATTATTATTCAAGGCGGTGGCCAGACGCTACGCTATGGGCAGAATTTACACCTCAGTGTGCGGGCATGCGTCTGACCCGCTCAAGCGTGAAATGACGCATGTTGACGTCGGGCAAGCGCCCCAATGTCAATGCGCAGTCGCGTGATAGTTTGGTCAGCGCACACACAGAGGAATCGGCAGCACATCCGCTGACAATTAAAAGTCCCGGTAAGGTCATTAAATTATCAATTAAGTTAATTTTTTTGCTGCCCGTCCAATCTTACAGTTGGCGTGCAGGCGAAAAGGTCAAGCGGCCTTTGCACTTTTTAGGAAACCTCATCCATCGGCGGGATGAGGTTTCCTAAAGCAAATGAAAATAAAATAAAAATTTTAAAGCTTAACTAATAACATGTCCCTGCTCATGTGACAGAGTCACACGAGGGGACATGTTTTATAACATTTTTAATTTCTTTTTTATTTTTTAAAAACTCTTCTCTGGGAGATTATCAAGCCCGCACTCGTGCACATGCGCAAAGTTCGCATTTTCCCCGCTCGCCCTCCTCCTTCCCTCCTCCCCTGCACACACAGGCGGTGCTGTGCGCTGCCACTCACGTTTCACGCTGGGCGGGCGTTAATCGGGCCTTCCCAACTGCCACCACCTGCCCCACCAAGCCTGCCCGACAAGGGCAAGAATCTTCCCTATGAGAGCTGAAACAGTGTTAAGAACATTAAAGAAAAACTTTTCAACGCATGGGTTTTTGGGTGAAATTGCCTCAGACAATAGTCCATAGGTCAAGAATGAATATTTCAATAAATTTGCAGATGACTATGGAAGCAATCATGTTACTAGTTCTCCTCTTCACCCACAGGCCACTGGAGAGGCTGAAAGAGCAGCGAAAACCATTAAAGTACTAAGAATAGCAATTGGGATTTAGCCTTGCTGAATTATAGAGCGACACTCTTAAGTTGTGGATTTTCAAAGGTTAAAAACACAAACACCATTGTTGAAGCAGAATTTAAAACAAAATATTACATCAGATGGTCATAAAAGAGTAAGAAATATAGAGAATGATCAAAGAGAAAAACAAAAGAACTGGTATAACTTCATGGAAAATAGTGAAGACTTTAGCACTGTTAATGCCAGGTCAGAGAGTATGGATCAGAGATTGATAGCCTGAAGGCACAGCCCTTAAACAAACAGAACAACTATGTTTCTATCTCATTGAAACTTCGTTTGGAACATTCAGGAGAAACAGAAAAGCTCTAATGTCATTAGACGCTACAAGAGCAAATGAGTTGAATATCGCAAGCTCTGGGATGATAAATGAAGGCTACATCAGTCAGCTCACAGAATGGTGATCCAGCCAGCAAACCAATTGAAGACCATCACCCTCGATCAATGGTGACAAGAACAAAATCAGGGAGAGCTGTAAAAGGCTTAACCTGTGACGTTCAGACTTTGCAGGAAGATGGTGGGAATGTAAATAGTTTAATAGTTCAAGAAAATAGTTTAAGATTGTTATTTAAAAAGCTGAGATTAAACTTAGGGGGAGCTGCAGAATAACGGCTATGATAATGAGATAGTGCTGTGCATCACGATGTGACAGTGATATCAACAGTCATGTGCAAAAGACTGAAACAAAAAAATGGAATAGTCTCTACCAGAGAGAGGCGTACTTACCTAGAAACTTAAAATGTACTACAATGTAAATAAAGAAGTTTTTGGAGAAACATACTAGAGTTAGACCTAACTCACTCGTCGATAGTGGGAAACCTACTCAGTACAGAACAGGCCACAGGAAACCCAAAGTCAGAACTAAATCACAAATCAGTGATGTCATCAGTGTGGGAGATTGAGATTAGGAATTTGATGGGAATGGTCCTGTCAAGGTGAGCAGTGCAGAATTGGATTCCAAGCCAAAAGCAGCTGGAGGAGGTTGCAGGTTGTTTTGGGGGCGGGGGGGGGGGCGGTGTCGGGGGAGGTGCAGAAAGCATGGCAGAGTTGTTTCCTTATTGGGCTAACCTGCTCTTCCTGAGCTACAAGGAACCGTGCCAAAATACCAAGAGTCATCAGTTGCCTGGTCACTGCAAGCCCCATTATGCTTTCCCGCAACTTTTGCTGGTAGCTTGGAGATTGCGTGCAATTGTGCACTTCCGCTTAAAAAGTTACTTTACTCCCCAACATTTCAATGAAGTTCTATGCACCCAAAACTACGGGGTTAAAATTGTTGGTATTGGAGGAGAGCACTGGGAATGTAATGGCTCCTCCCTGGTTGCCATTTTAACTTCCAATGTTCACTTTCCTGCTGGACATAGTGGGGCTTAAAGATCCTCCTATACTTATCAACTATGGCAATTATCAGACACTTGATACACTAAATTTATTAAAAACAGAACAATTATTTACTCTATTATAATGTTGTTGATGAGACACACATGCTCACTAGAAACTAGCGTGAGAAAACTCTGTGTTTTAACTTTAAAATAAAAATGTTACTTCAGTCTCCATCATGGTTGGCAGGGCCCTCAACCATATTTGTTGCATTTCCTGCACTTCTACTCTCATCCCTTCCTCTCAATCCCAGAACGACAATAGATTGTCCTCACCGTCTGTCCACCCAGCCTCCATTTTCAATAGATCATGGGGGGAAGAAAACAGCCAGGCAAATGCCATAACATATCAAGGATGAGCACTCTGCTACTGAGACCGTTCAGCTTGAGCTTAATTGACATGCTTGGAGTCAGGCTAGTCAAGCAATTGCACACATTCAAGCAGAATTAATTCCTGACAGTGCCATGATTGCTCCTCTACTGTTAACCTCTCACGTGCACACTTCAAACTCATATGAGTGCTATGGTGCTGCAGAAACGTTGGGCAACTGGGAAAGCTTGAGGATCCTCTTGGGAAAGGTGGCCAGCGAACACTGACGGAGGGGTGCGCTCCTAGTCCCTTGCATTATGTTTAAGTTGACATTGAAAGGCCACCACCATGGTCCAAGAGCTGTTGTTTGTAGGCACATCGTTAGATCCAGGGTCTATAGACAACGCATGTGCTACCTGTGGATGAACAAGTACCAGTGTCGCCGACGCCTGCACATGTCAAGGGAACTGGTCGCACACATATGCCACCTTCTACAGGGTTTGGCACCACGGGGACTCAGAGGGCATCCACTCCCAGTGGTAGTTAAAGTTATCACCATGCTCAATTTCTATGGCTCCTTCCAGGGCTCCACTGGGGACTTTTGCAGGAAATCACAAGTCTCCACCCAAAACTGTATCCAGGAGGTCACGGGCACCCGTTTTGCCAAGGCACACACATTCGTCAATTTTGACAGACATCAGACAAGCCAGGAAGCAAGAGCGCTGGGATGTGCTGAGATTTCCAGATTCCCACAGGTGCAGGGTGCCATCAACTGCACTCACATGGCTCTTAAATCTCCCTAGCAACAAGCAGTCCAGGATGTGAAATGCAAAGACTTCACTCTCTCAATGTTGAGTTGGTCTGCTACCATAACGAATGGATCATGTAGGTGTGTGCAAGATACCCGGAAGTGTCCATAACTCACACATCGTCAGCAGGTCTCACATTCCTGACATCTTCCGGGGACCACACAGGATGCAGTGTTGGCTCCTCAGGGACAAGGGCTAACCACAAAGGATAGGCTGCCCATGCGGCGGCCTCAGACTCCTGGTGAGAGTAGGTATGAGGCTCATGCCACAACCTGGAGTTTGGTTGAGTATACCATTGGCATCCTGAAAATGAGGCTCCGGTGCCTGGACAGATCTGCCGGAGTACTCCAGTGCACTCCCCAGAGGGTGCTGCGCATCATAGTCATTTGTTGCATGCTACACATTCTGGCAATGCAAAGGGGGGGAGGACCTGGATGAATGAGGAGATGCAAAAGCTGCATGTCTCCTCCAATGGGGAGGAAGTCAAAGTGGATGAGGCTAATGAGGTCCTGGAGGTGAGGGTGCAGGTGATGAGGTTATTGAACTGGCCAGGCAAGTCAGGCTTGTGAGGCCCACTTTGCCACAAGATTCCAGGAGAATGATGCATATGATGGGGACACTTCTGAGATCTTCACATTACATCTGGGAATGCCTGGCACCTGTCTGGCCGAGGGCAGCGCACATACACTCTGTGAGAGGGTCATATCAAGGAGACACTCCTGAGATACAGCCGCCACGTGGGCTTTAAGACAACTTGATTCTTTGGCAGGCTTCATCACCTGTTCCCTTCAACACCATACATTCACCTGTCAGGAATGGTGATGAGATGGGGAGGCAGCCCCACCTCTGAGGTACTGAGAGCACACAGGGAACATCGCAGAACCCAGCAACGCTTGGATATGAGACTCTTGTAGCAAACATAAGCCACATGGAGGTGCATGCATCACTAATCTGGAGAGTGACTTTGAAGCCAGACAATCATTGTGCTCAAAAGGTTACACACAGGCACAGGCCCTGGACTGCGACACTAACCTTCATTTTGTGCAGGAAGCAGGTTTTACATCTGATTGACGTGAACACTGCTCATCACAACAAGGAGCCACAGACAAGGAGACATTCTTGGGAGTGTATTTAAAATGGTCAACATTAAGTACAAGTGATTAACACCCATGCCCACATTCTGGAACTACATTTTCTTGATCTTCCTAACCCTGCCGCTACACCTTGTTGCTCCCCTGACATCCACAGCGGAGGTGGAGGCAGCCTGCTGACTGCTATGTCCTGTTGTCTGTGATGGCAGGTGTCCTCTGGAGAGCCGAGGCCTGGAGGGCCCCAGCCTGCTTTCAGGGTCCTGCTGTGTGGCAGTGGGTGCCTCCTCGGTCTGTGGAGCTGGAGCTGCAGGGATCAAAGGAAGAATGGATTCGGATGCGCTGGACACTCCCGGAGCCATCTGGGTGGATGACCCTGGGGTGTGCGCCTGCTGATCTTCCTCCTCATGGGAGCCCTTGGCTGACTCTTGGAGAGGAAGGGGCAGCTGGAGTGAGCATGAGATGCCCTGCACCCCTCTCACATTGTCACTGAAGGGTATCTGCAGTGATGGAGTGCAGCTCCTGCAGTAGTGCAGGACCGATGCCCTGGATCAAGGATGGCGGCTGCCATCCTGCCAGTGTTAACCCCGAAGCGTTGGCATGCTAACGCTATCACCTCAAATGAAGGCGGACGGACTTTTCATCTCAAAATAAAAACAGAATTACCTGGAAAAACTCAGCAAGTCTGGCAGCATCGGCGGAGAAGAAATCAGTCAACGTTTCGAGCCCTCATGGCTCTTCGGCAGAACTGAAGCATAGTTTCAACAAGGGAGAAATATAAATTGGTTTAAGGTGGGTGGGGGGGAAGAGACACATTGAGGGTGTGGTGTGAGCTGATAATCAAAAGATGTCAGAGACAAAAGGGTCAAAGAGGTGTTGAAGGTGGTGGTCTTTGTCTGAGAAAAGTGCTAATTAAGAATGGAAAACAGGATATTCAAAGTACAGCTCTAGTGGGGGTGGGGTGGAAAGACTAAAGGTTTTAGTTTTAGATTTAAAAATAATGGAAATAGGTGGGGAAAGAAGAATCTATATAAATTATTAAAAAAAAAGGCGGGCGGGGGGGGAAAAGAAACGGGGTGGGGATGGGGGGAGGGGGAGTTTAAGATCTAAAGTTGTTGAATTCAATATTCAGCCCAAAAGGCTGTAAAGTGCCTAGTTGGAAGATGAGGTGCTGTTCCTCCAGTTTGCGTTGGGCTTCACTGGAACAATGCAGCAAGCCAAGGACAGACATGTGGGCAAGAGAACAGGGTGGAGTGTTAAAATGGCAAGCGACAGGGAGGTTTGGGTCTTTCTTGCGGACAGACCGCAGGTGTTCCGCAAAACGGTTGCCCAGTTTGCGTTTGGTCTCTCCAATGTAGAGGAGACTGCATTGGGAGCAACGAATGCAGTAGACTAAGTTAGGGGAAATGCAAGTGAAATGCTGCTTCACTTGAAAGGAGTGTTTGGGCCCTTGGACGGTGAGGAGAGAGGAAGTGAAGGGGCAGGTGTTGCATCTTCTGCGTGGGCATGGGGAGGTGCCATAAGTGGGGGTTGAGGAGTAGGGGGTGATGGAGGAGTGGACCAGGGTGTCCCGGAGGGAACGATCCCTACGGAATGCCGTCAAGGGGGGTGAAGGGAAGATGTGTTTGGTGGTGGCATCATGCTGGAGTTGGCGGAAATGGCGGAGGATGATCCTTTGAATGCGGAGGCTGGTGGGGTGATAAGTGAGGACAAGGGGGACCCTATCATGTTTCTGGGAAGGAGGAGAAGGCGTGAGGGAGGATGCGCGGGATATGGGCCGGACACGGTTGAGGGCCCTGTCAACGACCGTGGATGGAAAACCTCGGTTAAGGAAGAAGGAGGACATGTCAGAGGAGCTGTTTTTGAAGGTAGCGTCATCAGAACAGATGCGACGGAGGCGAAGGAACTGAGAGAATGGGATGGAGTCTTTACAGGAAGCGGGGTGTGAGGAGCTGTAGTCGAGGTAGCTGTGGGAGTCGGTAGGCTTGTAATGGATATTGGTGGACAGTCTATCATCAGAAATTGAGACAGAGAGGTCAAGGAAGGGAAGAGAAGTGTCAGAGATGGACCATGTGAAGATGATGGAGGGGTGGAGATTGGAAGCAAAATTAATAAATTTTTCCAGGTCCCGACGAGAGCATGAAGCAGCACCGAAGTAATCATCGATGTACCGGAGAAAGAGTTGTGGGAGGGGGCCGGAGTAGGACTGGAACAAGGAATGTTCCACATACCCCATAAAGAGACAGGCATAGCTGGGGCCCATGTGGGTACCCATAGCCACACCTTTTATTTGGAGGAAGTGAGAGGAGTTAAAGGAGAAATTGTTCAGTGTGAGAACAAGTTCAGCCAGACGGAGGAGAGTAGTGGTGGATGGGGATTGTTGGGGCCTCTGTTCAAGGAAGAAGCTAAGGGCCCTCAGACCATCCTGGTGGGGGATGGAGGTGTGGAGGGATTGGACATCCATGGTGAAGAGGAAGCGGTTGGGGCCAGGGAACTGGAAATTGTTGATGTGACGTAAGGTGTCAGAGGAATCACGGATGTAGGTGGGAAGGGACTGGACAAGGTCTGAGGAGTGCAGCAGACATCCCTTCCTGATGTTCCCAAGTTGCCCTTGCAGCTCCAGCAACTGAGGCATGACCGAGTCCAGAGGCTTCTCATCTGACTCAGACTCAGCAGATTTCTGGACTCCAGCAGTCTTCTGAGTGCTGGCAAGCTGGGAAGTCCCTGCCGCCGCCCGCTGTGGATCAGACAGTACGATGTGCTCATCAAATTGTGACCCTGAGGCTACACTAGAGCTAAATCCCACCGAGGTGTGTGTCTCTGCACTGGCAGAGGGTGTGGGTGAGCGTTGTGATGGGTCTTCAATTTCGGTGTCTACATGTTCCTCTTCCGAGGTGTCCTTGGGGCTGGGATCAAGGACCTGGGTTGTGGACCCACTTGGCTGTTTTCCAGATGTGCCTGCAAAAGCAAGGAGAGATAATTAGTGCATGGCAGGGGGCTGCAGAACAGGGGAACTGACTCACAACATCTGTCTGATGGATGTTGCACTGCTAGATCCTCACTTGGTTGAGCACTGCCGACATCAGCATTGACACAGGAACGGTCCAGACTCTCGCTGGCCAGCTGGAAGGCTCTGTTTTCAAAGTCTTTGATGATCTTGATGTCAGGAATTCCTCCACCAGTCTGCCACTTCTCCCTTTTATTGGGTGCCAGCTTGTCCTGCCTGAATACAGATGGAGGGAATGTAAGCAGGACACCTGCCAGGCCAGGTGAAAAGGTTGCCTGGCATGTTTGTGGGTGGTGAGTGGTGCCATGGACGGGATGAGGATACGATCCGCAGGGCAAATGAAGATGTGTGTGAGAGAGTGAATGGTGATGTCCCTTGAACTGGCAGTGGGTGAGATCCCTGTGGATGTATGATGGGTTTGTGAGTGTGTGAGTTGAGAGTGATGAGGCGAGTCACTTACCCTGGCTGAATGGGGGAGGTCATTCATCCACTTTCGGCACTAGATGGCTGTCCTCTTTTGCAGGGCGTTCGCGCTGACCACCGCTGCTTCTGCCCCTCCTACACTGGATTTGTCACCTTGGAAAAGGTTCTTCACCCAGGGTGGGGGTAGAGGATATTGCGGCAGGCCTCCACTGCATCCAGTAGGCACTCGAAGGAGGTGTCACTAAATTTGGGAGCAGCGTGTTCCCTCCCTTTGGCAGCCATCAGTTCCCAGCAGCTTCCTATCCCTTGAAGAGTGTTAGCTCTGTGCAGGGGCAGCCTTTAAATATTGCGCCCAGTTTACTCAAGGCCTGAGGTGACAGTGGGACAGGAGAATCAGAGGCCGCCCCACCAGCGGTCCAAAGTAAAACCCATGCCTCTCAATTTCTTAAACAAGGTGGCACTTGATATGGTGGAAAAAGCTGCATTTGCCATCAGCAGGCACATGCCCATTTCCTCGCCTGTTATTGGACTTTGCCAACTACTGGGACAATTACGCCCATATCTCTTTTGTTGCTTCCTCTCTCCCACCTTTCTCTGCCTCTCTACTTGCTTAAAATATCTTACATTTCTAATATTTTCTCATTCTGACGAAAGGTCTACAAACCTGAAATATTAACTCTGTTCCTGTTTTCACAGATGCTGGCAGACCTGCTGAATCTTTTCAGCATTATCTGTGTAGATTTCAGGTTTGCAGCATTCACAGTATTTTATAGAATTTCAAAAATGCTGCTTCTCAATGAACAGTAGGCCTGGTCCCTGCTTGGAAAATTGTGGAAAATTTAGATGCATGGATACAAAATGAATGGTTGATGTCCCATGATTTCCTGGCCAGAGCTCCCTGTGAGTGTTGATCTTTATCAGAAGCACGGGTTAGCATGACATTGTAAACTGACAGGAAAGGTCAAGTTGTGCCCCTGATGTAGTTTATGCAAGAATCCCTCTGCTTGCTTCATGTAACGACATTACAAATATGCTTGTGAATATTTGTTTGTCCAAAATTTCTAGCAATACCATAGGCACATTGTATAAAAATATATTTTTGATTTTGCTGGAGATAGCAAATAGAGGTGAATGGGACAAAAACCCTTGTGAGATGTGACACTCAACTGATGATTGTGAGGGAAGCTTGCATGTATATTTGTATGGACAATTGTTTGCATATCTCTGAATTCTTAGCATTTTGCTTTGCTGTTATACTATTTCCTTTTCTCTGTCTTTTCTTGCCTTTGAGGGAGTGACTTGGTAGAGAATGATATACAGCAGGCTCCCATGATCATGCCATTGATTGACAAGCATTGACATTACACTGAATCACTTGACAAGGAGACGTGACAAGATTTATTTAACTCGAAGGCCCAAGAAAATATCATGCTGC
Source organism: Cetorhinus maximus (assembly GCF_964194155.1). Taxonomy (NCBI): domain Eukaryota; kingdom Metazoa; phylum Chordata; class Chondrichthyes; order Lamniformes; family Cetorhinidae; genus Cetorhinus; species Cetorhinus maximus. Next base: position 158,712,721 of record NC_135880.1, on the reverse strand, counting down.
TGCATGTGATTTAATAAGAGTCTGTCTTATTTTGAACCTTGCAATTGCATTTGTCTATTTCAATTAGTACTTTAATTATATTGCACACATTAACAGGCATATCCAGCTAATGAACTGCATAGAACATTACAGCAGTAATTTTACAAGTCTGTGTTGATCGCGATGTTCCTTGCCAGAATTCAGAAATTTCTGTGTGCCTTACATATCATTTTCAGTTCATTTAAATTAATAGATAAATTAAAATTAATAAACAAATCAATGGTTGGAAAAGCGTGCATGAGTTTCCAAAGTGCAATTCTACTTTGTGAGCTCAAACAGGTCTGGCTGTACATACACAAACTGGCCACGTCTTTCCTCTAGTTTCAACCTGCCACCATGATTATAATGTGGTAAGCCACCCTGTTGCTCTTGAATTGCATCATTGGCTTCCATCCAAATTCATTGGCTCAGGGCTATAACACTATATGATAGCTGCAGACTATATTCATAATTGTGTTATGATCCCCTTAGTGATCGATAACTTTTAAAAAAGAAAATGGGCCAGAATTTTACATCCCGCGGGCAGGCTTGCGGCCCACCCTAATGGACGTGAAATAGCGCAAGATGATGTCAGGCAAGCATCCTGATGTCATCCCGCACGCAAGCAATCGTCAGGTCGGCGGGCATGCACGGGTGTCAAAGCCACACCTGCCAACAATTAAAGGGCCACTTAAGGCCATTAAAAAGGCAATTGATCTCAAATTTATGTTGCCCACACGAGTTCGCACTCGTCGCATGGGTGAAACAGGCAGGCGGGCAACCCACTTTTAACGAAACCTCATCCAAGTGCGGGATGAAAAGAGTCAGCAGCATTGCCAGTGTGAGTAGTGAGGAGTTTAGGAGACAGTTTGCTGCTGGTTGCTTATTTGAACATGACAGCTTCATCTCCATTCTGAACTTCAGTCATAGCATTACTCGGCTTCATTTCAGGATTCATTGGTGTCTCCAAGGCCCCCAGAGGATTTTGACCATGTGGGCCCTTCCAGGCACCAGACAACCTTCTGTTACGCTGGTAATGGGGATTGTGCTCTCCACTGGTGGCACCTCCTCTGAGGAGGAAGAGAGGGGCAGAAAGGGGAGGAGGCCAGGTGTCCCAATGCAGTTTCCAGGGGAGCCACCTGGTACAGGCACAAGGAGTGCAGGGCCAGCAGGAATTCCAAGGAAACTCCGCCTCTCCAAGGAGACTGTGACCTCCATTTGTCAGATGGTTGGGTCTGAGACCACCTCCAACTGTTTGGGTGGACACCCCATGCCAGTAGCTCTGAAGGTCACAGTGCCTTCAACTTCTATGCCTCTGGCTCTTTCCAGGGGTCAGTGAGTGCCACAATCAGCTGACCACAGTTGCATCAAGCTGGTGACTGATGCTCTGTTCAGATGGGTAATGACATTTATTCATTTCCTTATGGACTGGGCCAGCCAGGCTAAGCAACCAGAAGCTTTGCAGCGATTGCTGCATTTCCCCGCGTCCAGGATGCAATGAACTGCGCACATGTGGCCACCAAGGAGCCAGCAGGTCAGCCGGGTGCCTTTTTCAACAGGAAGGGCTTTGACTCGATGTACGTCCAGATAGTTTGTGACCACAAGATGTAGATTCTGTAAGTCTGTGCATGGTACCCTGGCAGCCCCCATGACGCTTATATCCTCAACCACTCCCAGGTGCCGAGCCTGTTCACTGCTCCAGCTCAACTGGATAATTCACTGCTGGGTAACAAGAGCTATCCATTGAAAAGATTGCTTATGATGCCGCTCTACCACCCAAGAACAGAGACAGAGCAGCGTTATAATAGAGTCATGCCTCCACAAGGGAGATGTTTGAGAGCGCCATAGGTCTTCTGAAGATGTGCTTCCGATGCCTGGGTCATTCAGGGGGAGCACTGCAATACCCCCCAGAGTGGTGTCACTGATGGTGGTTGCATGCTGTGCTCCCCACAATCTGACATTGGCAAGGGGGGACCCCTTGGAGGAAGAGGATCTTGAGGCAGCTCCAAAGGCCACAGATGATGAGTCCAGTGGTGGACCAGAAGAGGAGCACAGTGAGGAGCATGGTGAGGATCATGGTGAGGATGTGGAAGCAGACCTCTGGATCTTTCAGGGAGGCAGGGACACCAGGGACGCCTTGATCCAACGTTCCTTCAGCTAGGCTGCCAAAAATCTGCTTCCATCTCATGTCAGGGCTGCTGTCTCCATCCTGGATGTCTGAAATGAGCCTTTCATTTGAACCCAAAGTCCACTCAGTGCCAGTGCAATAAGGTTTACAACGAAAAGCAAAAATAGCTGGAAAAATTCAGCAGGTCTGACAGCAACTGTGGAGAGGAATACAGTTAACGTTTCGAGTCCGTATGACTCTTCACCTGACTTGCTGAGTTTTTCTAGCTATTTTTGTTTTTGTTTCAGATTTCCAGCATCTGCAGTATTTTCTGCAGGGTACATCCGAGTCGTGGCCCTTGACCCGCAAGGCATTCAGACCAAGCACCCAGGGGTCACCCTTGTCCTGCTCCAGTGTGGGTGACAGTTGGCACTCTAACCCCCCTGAGCTCCATGGGGGGGACAACCAGCTCCTAACACTTCTCCACACTGATCCATGCCAACTCGGTACCCGCCCTTGCCAAACGCAGCAGATCATTGAACCTTTTGTGGTACTGCACCCATGTGCACTGCACATCGTCGTGGCCGCTGACCTGGACTGCCACCTTCTCCCAGGCCTTTTTGGTCAGGTGTGGCGGCCTCCTCCTGCCATCTCTGGGTGCTAGAATGTCCCACTTGACAATTACCTCCTCTACAAGGGCCATGAGGCACTCGTCCGAGAAATGGGGAGGCCAAGTGCCCACCCAACTTGCCTCCTGCCTGACATCTCCAGCCACTGGTCAGGCAGTTGCTCGAATGAAATGGTTTCCTGGGCAGTCTCCAAAGATTCACCCCTGGCAGCCTTGAGGGAGCTGCCTCTGCCGATTTTAAAGTGCCCGTTGGGTCGCCATTGGACCCAGCGCCTGACAGACACCCACCCCTGCTGAGCCCTTCCTGGCCATTGAGAAGACACGTTTCACATTGGGCGGACCTTAAGTGGCCATCCAGCGTGAAATTGCATTTGCAATGTGACCACAGCCGGGAGCGGATTCCACATCTGCTTCCGCTCCCGCTCCCACTCACCAGGCATGTACGCCAAGCGTAAAACTCAGGCCATGAATTTCCCAGTGACCAACACAAGGAATCATATGACAAAATGTCACATTTTAAGGCTTTTATTGTAACAAACAAGCTAAAATCAAATCAACCAAACATTACTTAATTGGTAACTAATACACTAAATTATGGCTTTCTTTAGTAACTTCTTAACACAACCAAAAACCCCTGCCACATTTATACATTATACAGCACTGCCAGCAGAAATGTAGTCTTGTGTTTTAAAATCCCAAGCTCCTCCTGACTTTAGCAGGATTTTTTCTCCTTGCCCCACCAGGGTGAATCTTCCAGTGAAATTTTAAACAAAGTCCCCTTCACTCAATCTTTTGAGCATAATTGAATGGACTTTTAGTAGCAAGGAACCTCTGGTGATTCCATGGTTGTTAACTCTCCACAATTCTTGTTTCCACAAATAGAGTTTCTGTGCTCACCAGCACTCTGCCTGATGTTTAACCCAAAAGCAGTCTTTTTCTTCCAACTGGCAAGGCAGCATCTGCTTTCAGTCTTCTCTCCAAAGTCTTTCTCTCTTTGACTGCCTCTGGGAGCCTGTAAGTCTGGGTAGTAGGAAAATCAGAGGCCTCATCCTTTGTGATCAAGTGTGAAGGATTGCACCAGACTTTGAAGAAGTTTTAGTTTGTGTTTCTGCCTCCATAACAAGCCCATCACATGGATTTCTCTCCAGGAAGACTCATTATGAGGTCACATGGGCTTATCCTGTAGGAGGTCCCACTCCCTCTCCAAACTATTCTATTTTACCTTGAATTACAAGAGACAGTTTAGAACATAACCATCTTAAGAAGTCCAAAATTTGTAACAAATGCACTACTGATCTCTGTGGATAGGTGGGATTTTGCTCAGGCTTAATTGAGTCTCCGGTGCAGGTTGAAGGTTTTTTTTAAAAAATGAAGTGATCAATATTTGAATGAATAATTTTCCCTACATCAAAAAAATTACTTTTCTCAAACTGACACTTTGAATTGCACCTGGCCTCATGTCTGCCAGGATCAGGCTCTGACATAGAAATGTGGCTCTACACCTTGGCTGGAATTTTCTGGCCCTGTTGGCGTTGGGCGTCACAGCGAGCTGAGGATGGGGGCAATATGGCAAGAAAGTCAAAAATCGGTTTCACACCGTCGTGAAACCAGTTTGTGATCGTCTGCCCTACCTGTCAATGGCGGGCCATGTTTCCCGCCATTGCACGACAGGAATCTAATTTCCACACTTTAGCATCTCATTATAAGACCTGCTGGCCAGGATCATCTCCCTATGCGGGATCACCTGGGCATGCTGTGTTTCACAACTGTACATAAGCGGTGTGCACCTGTTTGCCTACCTTGCTTTGGGCAGCATTCACAGTCAACAGCACCAGGCTGGCAGACAGTACCACATCACTTTTAGGGGGCTCACGGGCAGCTCTCTACCTACCAGATTAGCTGTAAGGCAGAGGTGGCTTTTCAACAGCTGCAGGGCTAGGGCTTGCTTGGGGAAGGGGGAGAAGTGGCCTCAGGCAAGGGAAGAGGCTGCAGGGTGAGGGCTGTACTGGATTAGGGGGGTATCCAACGGTGTATGCGGGGGGTGGGGGGGGGGGGGGCAATGTTTATCTGTGCAAATGGCCTTAAGATGGTGAGGACTGAGGAGGTAGTATCCAGAGGAGATGAGGCCAGGTGAAGATGTGAGGATGTGTGAGAGAGTAAGTGGCGATGTCCCTTGAGCGGGCAGTCAGTGAGATGCCGGTGAATGTGTGATGGCCTTGTGAGTGTGTGAGCTCAGAGTGATAAGATGGTTGCCTTACTGTAGTAATTATGGTTTTATTTAGTATGTAAGGTACCTTTAAGAATAATACTTGTTAAGGAAGATCATATGATCCATAGCAACCAATAGGAGTGTAGTGCAGGCTACCTCAGAAGTCAGTGTAGAGATAGAGCTGGAGTTGAAAGCACACGTATAGTTGCTGCTGAGTATATTGTGAATAAACTTAATGTTTCTACCCAAGAAGTGTCTGCAGATCAACTCTATCATTAATAGCACATCTTGGCCACCCTACAACAAACTGGCAATGAGGATAAAATAGGATTGAACAGAAGAAATCAAGTTAAAAAGAAATTGGCACTGTACCTCACCCGGTGATTGATGTCATTACCCTCTCTCAAAATGCCACAATTTGAGAGAATTTATTAATTGGAAACAGCCACAAACAATTGGTCTCAATGCATAAAATGCCTCATGTTCTTTTTTCAAGCAAATGAGATGATGAGGGAAAAGGAGAAGCAAGCGATCCTCTTGAGTACTTACGAGAACAAAATCTACAGTTTGATTCAAAGTTTGATGGCATCCAGTTCCCCAGATTCAAAGAATTTCTATGAATTGGTGGACCTCATGAAGGGTCACTTTCAACCCAAGCCCTCAGTCACAATGCAGAGGTTCAGGTTTAATTCATGAAATAGAGCCCTGGATGAGACAATTGAATGCTATGTGGCAAATTTGAAGCATCTAACGGAACATTGTAAGTCCAGTATGACTCCGAACGACATGCTCAGAGATTGTTTAGTGTGTGGTGTGAAAGAGGACACTATTCAGAAAAGATTATTGTCCGAAGTGAATCTGGATTTCAAGAAGGTGCTAGAGATAGCGCTGGCCATGGAAAGAGCAGTAAGAGTTTCAAGCGCAAGACAGGGTGTGCAAAATGGCACCGTCCTCCACATCGGGTGGAAAACCTCAACCGAAAGAGGCACGAGAAAGTAAGACTCTGCTGAGAAGCGGGAAAGAGCCCCCACTAGCTGAAGAATAAAGCAAAATAACTTTGCAGCAAAATTGAAGAATAATTTTGATAGAGGTGGAAACAATCAGTCTTTTAGTGATTGGCAGTCTAAAAAAATCAAATGCTACTCTTGTCATAGAAATGGACATATGATGAGAAAATGCAAGGAAAGATTCAAGCAGGTTTGTAAACAATAGAAAAACCCAATGAAATCTACAATGTAGAAGAGCCTTAAATAACAAATTCAGACATTTACTGATTGTTTAATCTGAAAGTTGGGAAGACAGGACTAATATTTGCCACAATGAAAGTAAATGGCAGACCTGTTAGAATGGAAATGGATATGAGACCTTCCACTACAGAAATTGGGGAACACATCTTCAGACATTTGAATAATGGTGAACATCAATTAAGTTTAGAAGAAGCAGCTGCCAAGCTAAAAACATATATAGGTGAAGACATTCAAGTAAAAGGCATAAGCAGAGTAACTGTCCATTCTGGAAGCCAATCGGCAAAACGACCAGTGTTAGTACTGGGAGGCAGAGGACCAAGCCTTCTGGGGCAAAATTAGCTAAGGGAAATCAACCTTGATTGGCCACTGAGATTCCAAAAGGAAGCTGGGAGTGTTTCTGTTTTGAAAAAGGAATGTGTAAGGACTCAACAACCTGAAGAAATGCAGGCTGTCCTAAGCCAAAACCTGGAAGAACATCAGAAGGAACTCAAAGAGACCCTGTTTGATGACAGAGTTCGAGATGAGGTGAGCAACCTTCGAAGGGAAAAAGAAAACCTGTTGAAAGAGCTTCACACAATACAAGATTCCCTGAGGCCAAAGTTTGTACCTCTGGAAAAGTATGAAGAGAAACAGAAAGAGTTCAACATGTCTCTGAACAAACTGAAGAATGAGTTGGCAGAGAAGACGCAACAATGTTCAATTTTCTAGGAGGCAGCAAACAAATACAAAAAAGAGACAGAAGAACTGAAGAATCAGCTAAATGAAGCCAAAGAGGCTTTGGAAGCAAAAGTCGCAGAATTTTCCAAGAAGCAGGCAGAAAATGGCATTTTGGGAGACTCAGCCACTGATCTCAGACAAGTTGAGCTTGCACCTGAGAGAAGTCTGCCAAAAGTGAAGTCAAAAAGAAGGCCAAGATTAAAGTCTGCACTTTAGAAAGAAGGCACGTAGAAAGAAGATACAGAAAAACTAATAAGGCCTTAATTCTGGCAACATACGAATACACTTTTGTGCATAGGTCTGGCAATCAAATCACAAACACTGACGCCCTTAGTCGTTTGCCTTTACAAGAAAATGATGAGCACATCCTAGTTCCACAGGAACTTGTTTTACTGTTAAGTTTCTTAGATTCCTCACCGGTACGTGCTAGACAGATCAGATACTGGACAAGTCGGGACCCAGTCCTATATCGCGTATGAGAACAACTATTACATGGTTGGCCACAGGAGCCCGTATTTGACGAAATGAAACCTTATTTAGACAGAAGACATGAAGTAACCAGACAGGGTGGCATCTTATTGTGGGGAGTACGAGTGATAGTTTCTCCAAAGGAAAGGGAGCCACTTTTAATTGAACTACACAGTGCCCATCCAGGATTTTCCCGAATGAAGACCATAGCACGTGGCTATGTATGGTGGCCTGGGAGTTTAGTAAAGCATTGTATACAATATCAGCAACTGCAAAAGTTGTCAGTGCCAACTCCATTACACCTATGGGAGTGGCCAGGTAGACCCTGGGTGTGGTCACACATCGACTACATTGGACCTTTCCTGGGAGCAAAGTTCCTGCTCATTGTCAATGCCCATTCAAAATGGTTGGATGTATATGGGATGAAGTCACCAACGCCGGCCTCTACAATTGAGAAACTACATCAGATTTTTGCCATCACGGACTACCAGAAGTAGTTGTTTCCGATAATGGCACGGCATTTATGAGTGCTGAGTTTCAACAGTTTATCAGCCTCAATGGCAACACTCATGTGAAAACTGCACCATACCACCCTTCCTCAAATGGACTGGCCGAAAGGGTGGTTCAAACATTCAAGGCTGGCATGAAAAAGCTGACTGGCAATTCCTGTCAACCAAGCTAGCACACATTTTTTTCATTACAGGACTACCCCTCACACAACAACAGGTGTCACACTGCGGAGTTGTTGTTGAAACGCCGCCTTAGGACGAGATTGAGCTTAATAATGCCGCATTTAGAGGGAAAGGTGGAAAAGAGTCAGAGAAGCCAGAATACTAGACCTGACCAGCAGTCATGAGAGGAAATTTACCATAGGAGAGCCAGTATACATGAAGAACTTCAGGGAAGGACCTTAGTGGTTACCGGGTGACTGGACCTCTATCTTACCATGTGGAGGTGGAAGGCTGGATCATCTGTAAACATGTGGACCATTAAAGGAAGAGAGAGACAAATCATCAAGATTTGGTTCCACCAGTGACCGTGACCGGGTCTACGTTTCCTGTTGACGATATTCAACCCAGGACTGATATGTCTGATGTTCCTGTAAGAGTTAAGGATACAGAACTGCAAGTTTCTACAGAAGCACCTGATGTTCAGGCAATTCCAGAAAAGGAGGTTCCTGACAAAGAATCTGAAGTTATGGAGCTGCGACATTCCACATGTACCAGGAAACCACCTGAAAGACTGAACTTGTAAATTCCTTACCCAGTGTAAATATTATGTTGTCTTGAAAAATTTGTACTTGTAAGTATAATATGTATAGCTGAGCTAAATGGAAAGGAATGCAGTAATTATGCTTTTATTTAGTGTGTAATGTACCTTTAAGAATAATACTTGTTAAGGAAGGTCACATGATCTGTGGTAACCAATAGGACAGTAGTGCGGGTTACCTCAGCAGTCAGTGCAGAGATAGAGTTGGAGTTGAAAGCACACATATAGCTGCTGCTGAGTATATTGTAAATAAATTTAATGCTTCCACCCAAGAAGTGTCTGCAGATCAACTCTATCATTCATAGCACAACACGCCACCCTACAACACTTACCCTGGTGGCACAGACGAGATCATTCATCCATTTTCTGCACTGGACGGCTGAACTCTTGTGCGCAGTGTTGGCACTAACCACCTCTGCCACCACCTCCCAAGGCAGAGTGGTGAGGCTGATGGCCCTTCTGTGGCCAGAGCAGGGGTGGAGGGCATCATGGCAGACCTTCACAGCATCCAGAAGGCAACCCAGGGATGCATCATTAAACCAGGGTGGGGAGGAGGGGTTGCCCTCTTCTTGGCTTTCGGGACTGTGTCTTCTCCAGAGCAGTCCTGGGCTGCAAGCATTGAGAAGTGTGCGCGTAGTTTCGGCTTAAGTATGGCACCTTGCATGGGGAAGCAGCAAGGTAACGGTGTGGCAGGCAAATTGGAGGCCGCCCATCAGGGAGATGGCGTGTTTCCTGTGGTTGCATGATTAATGAGGCAGGAATAGGATGATACGGGATGAAAACCTACCATTGCGGCTGGCGGGCAAAACAACTTTTTTTCCTGCACTTTGTGAAAGTCTGGGATGATTCTGCTCCATGGACAGAATTTTGAGGTTGGTGAGCGAGCGCAGTCGGCGGGCCCGGGAGTGGCCGGGAAATGGCCCACCACCCGCGATCAGCCCCCGACCACAATTTCATGCTGGCAGGCCAATTAAGACCCGCCCAGTGTGAAACACGGCTCCTGCCTGGTCAGGAAGGGACGGGCAGGGGTGGGTGCCTGTCGGCCGCCGGGTCGCATAAAAACGGCCCAGGCAGCCCCTGGAAGGCTGCCAAGAAAGGACATCTCCTCTGCGTTTTCAATACTCAAGTTATGGAGTCTAGTGCGGCTGGACACGTCAGGTAGGAGGGCAGGTCGGGTGGGCACTCAGCCCCCTGCTTTCTGGATGAGTGCCTCGTGGTCCTCCTGGAGGAGCTGGCAGCCTGGAGGGACACCCTTGTCCCCAGAGGTGGGGGGAGGAGGCCACCACACCTCACGAAGAGGGCATGGGAGGAGGTTGCAGCTCTGGTGAGAAGCCATGATATAGTGTGGCGCACATGGGTGCAATGCCGGAAGAGGTTCAATGACCTGCTGCGCTCAGGAAGGGTGAGTACCGTGTTGGCATGGGTCAGTGTGCAGAAGTGTAAAAGTTTGGCTGTTCCCCCCCACCCCACCCCACCCCCATGGGCCTCAGGGTTTCTAGAGTCTGAGTGCCAACTTTCAGTGACGCCGGAGCTGGCCATGGGGTTGCGCATTGGGTGCTTGGACTGAGTGCCTTGCAGCTCAAGGGCCACAACTTGGATGTGGCCCTGCAAGGTGTTCTTCAGTTGGGGTCGGCCAGGCTGCAATGCCGGTGTGGGTAGAGAACGGACTAATCAATGCTCCTCTGTTCTTCCAGGAGAAGGCATTCCATAACCAACAGAAGAGGTTACGGATAGGAAGAGGCCCACTCCACCTGCTTCTGCTCACCAGGTTCAAGCAGGATGCCCTGGAACTAGAGAGCTGGCATGTTCCCCGTGCAACCGGGCGTGGAGAGGCAGGGGTGCCAGGCGAAGGTAAGAGTGCAGTGCATAGAGGTGACAGTTTTGGATTGTGCACCCATTCTAGTGTAGTTTCTTCACTGACGGGAGCCTCAACCGTGGAGCCCCCATTGATCATTAAAGGACGATGGCACCATGATGAAGATCTCCATTGTCTTACCAGGGTGCCTGGCATGCACAGTGACAATGTGATGACTTTAACTAATGACATGTCCTTGTTCTCCTTTAGATGCGCCAGCAGGCAGTCACTTTCTGGACCCCAAAAGGTGACTCCTGATGCTGGAGGACCGTCCGACTTCAGCTGTACCTGTATCACACCCCCTTTCTAAACTGAGCACCAGCACAGGTACCAGCACCTCGGTGGACAATAGATTGGTGGTTAGAATGTGGGTGTACATTGGTGAGGGCACTTCACACTTGCCTGAGGTGCAGGCAGAGGCAGAGAATATCAAGGGCACTGGCAGTCGGAGGGCTACTGGGGACCAAGAGCTCTGGAGTTGTCCATTAGGCGGCAGATGCTGGATGTCCAGAGGGATGTGCAGAAGGATCTGGCAGAGATCCATTATGATATGCATGGCGTGGTCTCTGTTGTGGAGGAGTCCATGTGGAGCATCAGCACTGCGTTAACCCTCATGGCCGAGTGCACTGCCTCCTCCATTGAGAGAGTGGCGACACTTCTGGAGAGGCAGTTCCAGGGACAAGCTGAGGGGTTCCTAGGGTTGCGCTCGGACCTGCAAGCCCTTACACAGGCAATGGCCTCAGGTGGCCAGGGCCACTGTGGGAGATGGATGAGGCACCCAGTATCCCAGCTAGGTGACTGTCCTTCAATGGTGGGCAGGGAGGTCCAGGGCGACCTCACATTGGCATGTGAGCTGCATGTTGTCTCTGCAGGCTCCTCTCAGGGTGCTCTGGATGACGGCAGCAGCTCCTTTGCCCCTCCGCCAGTGACCGTGGCATCTGATAAGGCTGCGGTGACTAGCAAAATGCCAGCCGTGGTACTGGCTGCCACCTCCCAGGTGGGGCCAGCACAGGCTCCACTGGCCAGAGGACACCGCCAAGTTCATCAAGGCCAACAAGACAGCAGAGTCAGCAGGCTGTCTCTAATGCCGGTGCCAGCAAGTGTGGAGGGCACACCAAGACATAACACTTGGAAACTTAAGTTAAAGACACCATGAGCACAAGAGGGACAGTTCACGGGTGATTTTCTCATCATTTCTGTTTGGTTTATATGTCTGCTGGTCTGGACATCAACACCAGTAATGGTAATTTCATTTTGCTTTCAATGTGACAATAACATTAAATTTGCTTTGGTTCTGATGGCCGGAGTATGCTTCACTTTTTTTCTTTCTGGTGCAGGGTATGCCAGTCTGTAACGCTGGACGTGAGTGGCTGGATACTTTATTGAACAGACATTGAGTGGACTTTGGATGCAAGTGAAAGGATCATTTCAGACACCCGGGATGGAGGAGGCAGCGCTGAGGTGGAAGGAGATCTTAGGCAGTCTAGCTGAAGGAGTTTTCGATCAAGGCATCCCTGGTGTCCCTGCCTCCCTGGAGGTTACTGAGGTCTGCCTCCATGCCCTCAGTGTTCTCCTCACCATGCTCCTCTGCGGACTCACTACTGGATTCATCATCTGCCGCCTGTGCAGCTGCATCGAGATCCTCTTCCTCCAGTGGGTCCCCCCTTGCCAGTGCCAGATTGTGGAGAGTGTAGCGTGCAACCACTATTAGTGATATCTGCTCTGGGGGCGGTATTGTAGTGCTCCCCCCTGAACAGTTCAGGTATGAAAGCACATCTGGAGAAGACCTATGGTCCTCTCTACCATTGCCCTTGTGGAGGCATAACTCCTATTATAACGCTGCTCTGACTCTGTTCTTGGGTGGCATCATAACCCACCTTTTCAATGGATAACACTTGTCACTCAGCAGCCATCCATCCAATCAGGCTGGAGCACTGACTAGCCTCAGCAACTGGGGGTTTCTCAGGATGTAGGCTTCATTAGAACTGCCAGGGTACCCTGCACAAATGTGTAGAATCTGCAACAAAAACAGAATTATCTGGAAAAACTCAGCAGGTCTGGCAGCATCGGTGGAGAAGAAAACAGTTGACGTTTCGAGTCCTCATGACCCTTCGGCAGAACTGAAGTATAGTTAGGAGAGAGGTAAAATATAAGCTGGTCAACTCTTTCTCCGGTACATCAATGATTACTTCGGTACTGCTTCATGCTCTCGTCGGGACCTGGAAAAATTTATTAATTTTGCTTTCAATCTCCACCCCTCCATCATTTTCACATGGTCCATCTCTGACACTTCTCTTCCCTTCCTTGACCTCTCTGTCTCAATTTCTGATGATAGACTGTCCACCGATATCCATTACAAGCCTACCGACTCCCACAGCTACGTCGACTACAGCTCCTCACACCCCTCTTCCTGTAAGGACTCCATCCCATTCTCTCAGTTCCTTCGCCTCCGTCGCATCTGTTCTGATGACGCTACCTTCAAAAACAGCTCCTCTGACATGTCCTCCTTCTTCCTTAACCGAGGTTTTCCACCCACGTTCGTTGACAGGGCCCTCAACCGTGTCCGGCCCATATCCCGCGCATCCTCCCTCACGCCTTCTCCTCCTTCCCAGAAACATGATAGGGTCCCCCTTGTCCTCACTTATCACCCCACCAGCCTCTGCATTCAAAGGATCATCCTCCGTCATTTCCGCCAACTCCAGCATGATGCCACCACCAAACACATCTTCCCTTCACCCCCCCGACGGCATTCCGTAGGGATCGTTCCCTCCGGGACACCCTGGTCCACTCCTCCATCACCCCCTACTCCTCAACCCCCACCTATGGCACCTCCCCATGCCCACGCAGAAGATGCAACCCCTGCCCCTTCACTTCCTCTCTCCTCACCGTCCAAGGGCCCAAACACTCCTTTCAAGTGAAGCAGCATTTCACTTGCATTTCCCCTAACTTAGTCTACTGCATTCGTTGCTCCCAATGCGGTCTCCTCTACATTGGAGAGACCAAACGCAAACTGGGTGACCGCTTTGCAGAACACCTGCGGTCTGTCCGCAAGAAAGACCCAAACCTCCCTGTCGCTTGCCATTTTAACACTCCACCCTGCTCTCTTGCCCACATGTCTGTCCTTGGCTTGCTGCATTGTTCCAGTGAAGCCCAACGCAAACTGGAGGAACAGCACCTCATCTTCCAACTAGGCACTTTACAGCCTTCCGGGCTGAATATTGAATTCAACAACTTTAGATCTTAAACTCCCCCTGCCCCCATCCCCACCCCGTTTCTCCCCCCTTCCCTTTTTTTCAATAATTTATATAGATTCTTCTTTTCCCATCTATTTCCATTATTTTTAAATCTAAAACTAAAACTTTGTTAGTCTTTCCACCCCACCCCCACTAGAGCTGTACCTTGAGTATCCTGTCTTCCATTCTTAATTAGCACCTTTCTTAGACAATATCACCACCTTCAACACCTCTTTGATCCTTTTGTCTGTGACATCTTTTGATTATCTGCTCCTATCACTGCTTGCTTATCTCCACAATCACCACACCCTCAACTTCTCTCTCCCCCCACCCCCCCACCTTAGACCAGCTTATATTTCATCTTTCTCCTAACTATACTCAGTTCTGCCGAAGGGTCATGAAGACTCGAAACGTTAACTGATTTCTTCTCCACCGATGCTTCCAGACCTGCTGAGTTTTTCCAGGTAATTCTGTTTTTGTTTTGGATTTCCAACATCCGCAGTAGCTTTTAGCTTTTTGTTTTTATCTTTGTAGAATCTGCATCCTGTGGTCACACACTATCTGCACGTTCATGGAGTGGAATCCCTTCCTGTTGACGAAGATACCGGGCTCACCTGCTGGCGCCTTGATGGCTACATGTGTGCAGTCGATTGCACCCTGGGCATGGGGGAAACCAGCAATCGCTGCAAAGCCTCTGGCCTCATTCATATGGTAAAGAATAAAGGTCAGCTCCCACCTCAACAGAGCTTCTGTCACCACCTTGATGCAACTATCGACAGTTGATTGAAAGACTCCACATAGGTCCTCCACTGAGCCCTGGAAAGAGCCGGAGGCATCGCAGTTAAGGGCCACTGTGACCTTCAGAGCAACTGGCATGGGATGTCTACCCACACAGTCAGAGCTGATCTCAGGCCCAATCATCTGACAAATGGAGGTCACTGTCTCCCTGGAGAGGCGGAGCCTCCTTCAGCATTGAGCCTAAGACATATTGAGGCAGCTGTATTGCTGCATGTAGACCCTGGCAACAGGATATTGGCATCTTCTGTGGCTCCTTCCGCCTTGGGCTACCTGCTGGCCCTGCACCCCTTGTGCCTGCGCCTCTCCTCCCACAGGTCGCTTCCCTGGAAGCTGCACTGGGACACCTGGCCTCCTCTCCATTCTGCCCCTCTCTTCCTCCTCAGAGGAGGTGCCACCAGCGGAGACCACAATCCCCATTACCAGGGTAATGTATGGCTGTCTGATACCTGGAAAGGTCCACACAGTCTGAATCCTCCAGGGCCTTGCAGACACCAATGAATCCTGAAATGAAGCCTGGAAATGCTAAAAATGAAGCCTTGAGCAGAGAGGAAGCTACCAAGTACCAATAAGCAACCAGCAGCAAACTATCTCCAAAACTGTTCACTGCTCACACTGGCAATGCTGCTGACCCTTTTCATCCTGCTCTTGAATGAGGTTTCTGAAATTGTCGGCTGCCCGCCTGCCCGTTTTGTCCATGTGCCGAGCGCGAAATCACACGGGCAACGTGAAATACAGCTTAATTGCCTTTTTATTGGTCTTAACTGACTTCGTAATTACTGGCGAGCGTGGCTCTGACTCTCGCTCGTGCCCATCGAGCGAAATATCACGCGAGTGCTCGATGACGACAGGACGCTCTCCCAACCATCTTGCGCACTCTTTTACCCTCAAGCGTGTTGGCACGTGCCCGCATGCCAAGCGAAAAACTCTGACCCATGTGCATACTTAGGAAACAAGTTTCCAATGCTAACTTGACTGAGGAGAAGTGCATAATGCTTTCCTCCTGCACCAGGCAAGATATCACTGAAGTACATCACATGTTGTAGCATCAACTGAAGCCCTGCACCAGGGTATAGGCAGACCTGCCTGTGGTTGTCAATGTCACCAGGACCCTTAATTTCTATGCACAGGGTAACTCCAGGATGCAACAGGCGACTTGATTTCCCAGTTTGCCATCTGATACTGCATCGGGGAGGTGACAGAAACACTTTATTTCAAAAGGAATCAATTCATCTCTTTCCCCAGGGAGGCAATAAAGCCAGATTAAAGAACTGCTGGCTTTAACAAGATAGCAGGCTTCCCATGAGTGTCAGGGATTATAGACTGCGCATACATGCCTTATGAAGACCCAGGAATCTCTGTGAGCCAGAAAGAATCCCAGCTCTTGAAAGACTAGCTTGTATGTAACGACAAGCTATGCAGTATGCATGCCTGTGCCTCGTTTCCTGTGGCTCTGCATTGTTCCTATCTTCATTAAGTGCTGGCTGATCGAGCAATGCCCACATCCCATGAATGAATAATAAAAAATACCCACTCTCTTTCACCAATACTATCAGATATCAACATAATTATTATGTAGAATAGCATAGATTGTACAGCACAGAAACAGATCATTCACACCAATTGGTCTTTGCTGATATTTATGCTTCACACAAGCTCTTCCAACCCTATTCTTCTAACCTATCAGCATTACCTTCCACCACCATGTGTTTATCTAGTATCCCCTTAAATACATAAGGCTGTTGGGGTCAAGGCATTTTCCCTGACCACCTTGTTTAAGACTTTCAGTTCTCATGAACAGACATGGATCACCAGCACTACAATCATGCCTCCACCAGAGCAGTCAGGGTCAGCCTTCTGAACCAAAACCACCACTGCCTGGACCATTCGGGAAGCATTTTGCAGTACAACCCTGAGACAGAATTCAATTTTGCTTCCAGCTGCTGCAAAACTTTACCCTGCAAAGGCACCAACCCTTTCAGACAACTGAGGGGCAGCAGTGCAGAAGCAAGAGCAGGAACAGCAAGATTTGCTGAAAAATCAGGATGCCAGAAAACAGCCAGGGCCCACAATCTTACCAACTGCCAGAGCTGTCAGGCAGTAAACCATTGAGCAAAGGCTCTAATAGTTCCTTCATCTTCCTTCCTTAGTGCACCTTCATTTCATTCTTCTGTCTCAATAAGATACTTACACTTATCACATGAAGCCTACAGATTCTTGGGTGTTGCCTTCAGAGGACTACGAAAATGGTGACCTAAACCTGAGTTTAAAAAAGGCCAAAAACCGTGAACAATGAAAAACTAAAAATCACCCTGATCAAAATCCTAGTGCATAGCTGCTATTTTTGCTCTTTTTTACACTTAGGTGCTCGTACGAACACAAAAACAATGGAGCAGGAATCGGCCAAAGGCCCATCAGCTCCTCATGCTTGTTCGACCATTTACATTATGGGGAATGGGCAGGGAAGTAGGATTTATTGAATAATACTATCAAAGAGCTGGCACAATAATGATGGGCTGAATGCTCTTCTTTGTTGCATCATTCATGGGCCCAGTGAGGTGGGCAGGGAAGCAAGGTTGCAGGGCGTGTGGTGGCGCTGTTTGCTGTTCAGGAAATGGGTTTCCCTTAGGTATTGATAAGTTTTAAAGGAAGGCCATGATTAATATTTTTTGTCTCTGTTTCCAGGCTGCAGCCAGCAAGATTGAGCATTAGGAAGAAATGGCTCTAGGGGGTGGTGGTGTGTGTCAGCTTCACCTCTGATTTCTGAGTGGTCCAAATCGCTCCCACTCCCTGGGTTCGAGACCTTGGACTTATTTGGGGGTTGTGACAAAGTGCAGCAGACAACTGGTTTTGGTGCAAGAAAAAATTGAAGTCACAAATGAACTTATAACATTAGGATTACACTGAGATTATACAGACCTACAAAGTACACTTATTTAAGAATGGGGCACACACGGCATAACGAGGGAAAATCATGCTACTAATCCCCTTACCCTTGTCCCACCCCCAAAACCTAACTAAATTGAACTAGGAGAGGTCAGGGATCATGCTCACCAACCAGGGTTCCTTGACAGTTCGAAATCCAGCCAGGTAAGGCGGTTGGAGTTTTGGGGTACGCTCTTTGTGTCCTCTGGGGCCTGCCGTCCCCACGTGGTCCTGGTCTGTGGAATCTGTGAAGGTTCTTCAGTTGGGTGGAGGGCGCGGTTGTGGGCGGTCGATGTTCGTGGAGGGCTGCAGTTGCGGGCTTGTTGTCTTTGGTCGAGCCTGCCACCTCGTGCCTCTCGCTGTGATTTTGCCTGCGGGCCTGCAAACCTCCAGATCACCTCCCTCCGCTTGGTTCAGCTACCTCTCTCTGCTTCAACCACTCCCAAAAACTGCTCCAAAACTGCTCATCCTCCTGTGTCAGCTTCACCTTCGTAACTGGTGGCCCAGTTATACTGTTTCTTCAAATTTCTTATCTCAATCCAAATCAAAGATAGTTCTTTGTCTGATTTTGGTGGGCTTCCCCAGGTGATTGTTGTCTCGTTGTTTTTAATGGGCTCGCATGATGTTTATCGTTGTCTTCCTGTCCCTGTAACTAGTCTTGAACTGAAAGCCATTGTATATGTGGAGTATTGATAGGCTCGCATAATTGCACTGATTGCGGCCTTCCTGCCTTAGTAGTTAGTAGCGATTATTTATGCAAGATTTTGATGGGCTTTAGTTTCATATAAGCTGAAGTCTTTCTCTGGGTTGATTGTTTTAAAGGGAAGAATGCGTATTCTGTCTCCTCTCGTTGTCTGGTTACAGGCAACAATCCACACAACACTCAACAAGCCCGGGCATGTCCAGTCCCAGGCCTTCATGGGCTGCATCCTGTCAGCAGGGTTCTACACTCAACTCAGCAGTTGGGTCCTCTGCCATAAAAGTCATATCCTTGTTGATGATATGAAAAATGTGGGGATTTTGAGAACCCTTCATGGCCAAGGAGTGGAGCGGAGGGAAGGAGGGATTGGGAAAGTCGGGAGGTATGTGACATTTGGTGGCCCGAGTAGGTGGGATGGGATCTGGGGGTTTGAAGGGTTGGGAGGGGGGTGTTGGGTGGTGGGGAGATCAGAGGCTGGAGTGGTGGTTGGGGGTAATCCAGAGATTACAACCCTGAAGGCTCTTCTCCTTTATCTAGAATTTAGTTTTTTGAAATTCTTTTGCAGGACTTCTTGTCTAAGTTTTTGGTTTCCACACACATCACGACCTCTGGCTGCTCACTCTGTTTTGTATTTGCTCCAAACCTTAGCATCAGACCCTCTGCCTCACATCTAAAAGGAAACTATCTCTACCCTGACCATAGAATCCCCTAAAATCACTACTTAACTACCAGTACTATTTCTCACGGGGTTAACCAATGATTCCTTATTTGGTTTCCCTCTACTTGTGGTAAACATCATTGGTACCTCAACTGTTATGCTAATTTGGCTAATTCAGTTGCACCAATGATACCTTTTGTACCCTCACATGCTACTTCCTATCTGTCGATGGTCTCCCAATGTCTCTTACCCGCTTCTCTACTCCCAGCAACCTATGGGCTGAGCTTCCTCTGGAATGTCTACTCCAAGGAGATGGTTCCCCTGTGGCTACAGTTTGAAAGGTGGAAGGATGCAAATGAATGGGAGCACAAGTGGAGACGATGAGGATTGAGTGTGGTTGGGAACAAGTTCTAACTTGGGAATTAGGTACAGGTGGGATATTTGCAGTAAGGAATGTAGTTGTAGCGGGGGACAGCTTAGTTAGCGGGATAGGCACTGTTCTCTACAGCCAAGAACGTGAGTTCCATAAATTGTATTGCCTGCCCAGTGCCAGGGTTAAGGGCATCTCTTCCTGGCTGAAGAGGAACTTGGAGTGGGAAAGGAGCGATCCAGTTGCCATGGTGCATGTGGGGACCAATGATATAGATAGGACTGAGAGAGAGGTTCTGCTGAGGGGGTATGAGCAACTAGGGGCTAAATTAAAAATAAGCATAAACATAATAAATGCTGGATTACTACCTGAGCCACGAGCAAAGTAATATAGGATAAATAAGATCAGATAGTTGAATACGTAGCTCAAGATTGGTGCGGGAGAAATGGGTTTCAATTCATAGGCCATTGGCACCAGTAATGGGAAAAGAAGGAGATGTACTGTCAGGATGGTCTTCATCTGAAACGCGCTGGGACCAGTGTACTGACGAATTGTATAACTAGGGCTGTAAATAGGGCTTAAAACTAAATAGTGGGGATTCTCATGAGGGGACATTTGGAAAGCTAAAGAGAAAGGACAGAGTAGCATTACGGGCAATGATAATCAGAGTGTGACAGGAAGGGATAGAGTCATGAATGTGCACCAACAAATATAGTCAGAGTAGGGAAATATTGTTTTAAACTAACAGAGGGGGAAGAGGGTTCAGGTGAAGGAACTGTTCCGAAGAAGAGTCATATTGGACTCAAAATGTTAATTCGGTTTTTCTCTCCACAGATGCTGCCAGACCTGCTGTGTTTTCTCCAGCATTTTCTATTTTTATTATGAAAAGTTAGGATGAAAATACAGCAAGCAATTAGGAAAACAAATGGCACGTTGGCCTTTATTGCAAGGGGGTTGAAGTACAGGAATAAAGAGGTCTTATGCAATTGTGTGGGGCTTTGGTGAAACCAAACCTGAAATACTGTGTGCCATTTTGGCCTCCATGTTTAAGGAAGGATATACTTGCATTGGAGACAGTACAGTTAAAGTTCACTAGATAGGCCACTAGAATGTGTGAGTTGTCCCATGATGAGAGGCTGAGTAAATTGAGTCTATATTCTATAATTTAGAAGAATGATTGGTGATCTCATTGAAACATTCAAGATTATGAAGGTGCTTGACAAGGTAGATACTGAGATGTTGTTTCTACTGACTGTGGAATTTAGGACATGGGGCACAGTTTATGGATTGGGAGCTGATCATTTAGGACTGAGATGAGGAGAAATGACTTCACTTTAAGAGTTGTGAATCTTTGGAATTCTCTACCCTAGAGGGTTGTGGGTGCGCCATCACTGAATATAATCAAGGCTGAGATAGACTGATTTTTGGTGTCTCAGGGAATCGAAAAATATGGCGAATGGGCGGGGAAGTGGAGTTGAAGCCCAAGATTAGCCATGATCAAGTTGAATGGTGGAGCCAGCTTGACAGACCATATGCTTTTCTCCTGCTCCTATTTCTTACATTTCTTCCTTATGGTCTTATGATACTTAAGTCAGTTGTGTTCAACAACATTGAGGAGCTGTAGCCATAGTGGGTCCAGAAACTTAACTGGAACAATCGGATAAACTATATAAAACCTTTCAAAAACAGATCACCGGCTGAGAATTCTTCAGTGAGTAAAATACCTCCTGAGCTCTCAAAGCCTTTCCATCATTGTCACGATGATGTGACTTGTGCATGAGTGATAAATCTGTAATTTCACTAGTTGAACAGTTTAAAAAGGAATCGTTAAAGAAAAGAAAAGACACTGACTAAAGGTGGCTGTCACAAGTCGCCTGACATCTGGTATGACCAATTGACAAGCTTCTGGAAAGTTTTGTGGTGGAATTACAATTCAAGCCTTGCAATTTGAATAGAACAAACTGCTCTAAAGCACAAGGCCACCTTCCAAGGTGAAGGTGAAAAACAAACAAACCTTCAGACCCATCAAAACTCATCACTGTCTAAGGAAGAGAAATTAAAATGCAAAGTGCTGGATATTTAAAAAATGGCTGCCACAGACAGACCCACCCAAAACCCCTTGGAAATGCACAATGTGTGAAATATGATAGGCTAGGCTGCAGCCACTACAGAGAGATTGCAAGTGACACAGGGAGTGTCAAGCAAGTGTTCAGCTGAGGAAACAGGCTGAAAAGCTGTGCTCTCTTCCATTCTCTCTTTTGGAAAAAGTGTCTGTCTCCTGGTTCAAGAAGTTAACTATCAGAAACCTACCAGCGAACCGAGATCTCATAATAGTTGCAATATCTTCTACACCTGACCACATCCAAGAAACCAGCTAATTTAAATGAGCCACAGCATTTAAAATTTACTCCTCAAGGAAAATCAAAAAGCATTTAACTGGATATACTTTTAACTTATTTTATTAGACTCTAACTTCCCTTATTTCTGATACTTGTGTGTGTGACATCACATTTTTATTATTTTTCCTCAGGTTTAGTGGTTAATAAATTTGCTTACTTTAATTCAAGAAAATCTTGTTTGTTTGGCTGCTTATTTCTCACAGCTTAAATAGTTAAATATATTCTGATTTGGAAAATAAAACTCGTGAAAAATAAACTTAAACCTTTGTTATGATCAACTGATGAGGCTGAGTAGAGGGAAGCCAGCTCATTCCTTCTCACCTGGTCATAGCACCATCTACAAGCCACAAGTCAGGAATGTGATGGAACACTTTCCAATTGCCTGCATGAGTGTAGCTCCAAGAATAATCTAGAAGTTTGACACCATACAGGGCAAAGCAATCTGCATAATCAGCACCCAACCCACCACCTTAAACATTAATTTTCATCACCAGCATGTAGTGGGTAGCAGACTGTCCAATATATAAGATGCACTGCAGCAACACATCAAGGCTCCTTTTAAAGCACCTTGCAAACCTGCCATCTCTGCAACCTCAAAGAACAAGGGCATCAGATGCAAAGAAACACCACTATCTGCAAGTTTAGTCACACACTATCCTTTGGACCATATCGCTATTCCTTCACTTTCACTGGGTCAACATCCCGGAACTCACTCTCTATCAGCACTGTGAGTGCACCTACCCCACATAGACTGTAGCAGTTCAAGAAGGCGACTCACCACCAGGGCAATTAGGGATGGGAAATAAATGATGTCCTTGCTCACATCCCATGAATAAATAATAAAAAAGCTGCAGATTTCTAGAATATGGGCCACCTAGCCCAATTAGCTTCTGGAACCATTGAGAGGCTGGTTGAGAGGTTGATGGGAAGCAAGCAGGCTGCCATTTGAGAGATGATTGTATGCACATCTTCCATGATATCAACTGCCACTCTCAAAGGGCCGTACATCAGTGATCCTGCTGCTCTGTGAAAACAGGATGTAGAAGTGATGTGGCACTCTATAAGTCTCTATCCATGCTCTCCTTCCAGCTTTGAAAACCAAGGACAGGTTGGCAGCAGTGACCAGCACTCCCAACCATGCCGCCAGACCTGCCACCAGAGGTTCCAACACTGTGAGCTCCATGCAGTGCTCATAAAGGTGAGCACGTGTTCCATGGTTAATTGCAACATTTCACTCCCCTGTGCAAGACCCGATTCAAGGTGCAGCAGGACTCAGTTCTGTTCTTGTTATCATACGCAGGGTCTCTGGCAGGCAGCCCAGTGCGCTGAGAAGGTTTTGCCATATATTTATCATTCTTCATCTGTAGGTTTGGTCCTCAAGGCCTTCATTTGTGTCCTCCACAAAGGGGTTGGATGTGAGATCCCCCTCCTGTGAATTCTTTTTTGGGCCACCTTGTCCCTTGCTCTCACTCCCACAAATTAGTGCTGGGTGTATTTCCCAGTGCAGACCTCTCTAGTCTCCCCTCCGATCCGCATGGAGTGCAAATATCTGAACTGGTGCAAGAAAGGGTAAAGTCTAGTGATGCTTCATTTACCATTGCAGCCTTCATCTTCATCATCTTCTTCTTCTTCTTCTTCATCATTCTCCATCCACCACATTCCCCCCCATCACCCCGCCACCAATCCCCACCCCGCCACCCCCCTCCCCACCCGCCGTCCCCCTCCCTGTTTGGGCTTGTGAACTTAAGAGGGAGGGATGATAGTTAGTAGTTGGTAACTAAGCAGAGAAAAATGAATGGCTACTTAAAGCAGTTGTGCATTGTCATGCAGGATGCATAGGGTGAGGTTGCAGTTAGAACGGAATGAAAGTTAAGATGTACAGAAATCTTGTGGGATGAGTACTTCAGCCTTGCCGGCTCACCAGGGGCCTGAACTTCCCTCTGTTGTATTATGCCTTTAAGGGGTAGCTTAGTTTCACATTTGCATTTGAGCAGAGCACATACACGCACATAGCTCTGCTGCTGATGCCTTCACTCTTTTTATCCATGTATATCTGTTCTGTACCTAGTCTAAATAAATGAACCTACAACGAGTTTACACAATCCCTTATGAATGATTGGTGCTTATATCATTGTAACAACACGACACCCCCTACCTACAATGTCAAGCACCTCCTCCTCCAGCAAGTATAGGCTATGCTTTCCCTCCTCCAGTGCATATCTGCTCAGAGATATTGGGCCATAACTTTCCAGAGTGGCAATCAGCGTTGGATTGGCACTCTGTGCCCACTTACCTACGCCAAATTTATTCTGTGTCTGTCTTGCCCAACTTCCAACTCAGGCAGGCCAAGATCCTGGCAGCACAGCTGTCTCTGAAGTCCAGCATCGCAGTCCAGCAGGGCCAAATTAAAAGAGGACACACCCACTTTTTTACGGCACTAGCTGCCTTAAAGCAGGTAAGCTTAAAGGTCTAATTGAAATTGACAGGCCAGGGAGAAGGTAAGTGCCTAATGTAAATAGATAGGATTTGAGGCTGGGGGTGAGGGAGAGCGGAGATCTGGTGGCGATGGGGGGGGTTCATACATCGCGGGGGGGTGGTGGGTCGGACATTCAGGGGAGTGGGGGGCTGGGGGGGGGGTGTTGAGACAGGGGAGGGGTTTGGGGGGTTGGACATTCGGAGGGTGGGAGCGTGGACATTCGGGACGGGTGGGGAGCTGGGAAGGTTGGACATTAGGAGGGGATGGGGGGTGGGATTCGGACATCGGTGGTAGGGGTTTAAACATTCGGGGAGATGGGATTTTTGGGGGAGCCGGACATTTGGGGGGGTGGGTGAAGTCCAACATGGGCGGGTGGGAGTTGGGTCGGAGCTCAGTGGGTGTTGGGGTGGGTGGTCGGGTCAGATCAGGGGATTTGGTTGGGCCTGCTGCATGGAGGGTTGGGTCGGGGGAGGTCCAGTTGGGTCGGGGGGTGAGAGTTGGCCAACAGGGCAGGGGGGAGAGGGTGAGGAATCCTATGTGGGTGGGTTGAATCCCATGGAAGGTCGGGGGATGGTGAATACCATTGGAGGGTAGTTAGTCGGAGGGTGCGGCGGGGGCGGGGAGGGTTGTGGGAGACCCCTGGGGGTCTGGAGGCATCCCTTCGGGGTTGTGAGCTGTGGGGGAGTCCTTCAGGGGTTATCGGTCTTTACAATAGCTACCCAGAAGTTAGAAGAGGTTTTAATTCCTTTAACTATTTCTGAGTAACCATTGGTGTAACCCTTTAGGAACCATCTGAAGTTTGTGATTTAAATAGCATTTTTGGATGGTTCACAGTGCAGGGCAATTGTCCAGAGGAAGTTTGCATTCTGGGCAATTGCCATGCAAATGCTTACCTGTGAAGTTCCGAGAGGGATTTCCCAGCACATCTTTGGGGTGCTCCCCACACCCCCCCAAATCCGCTGCTGGGGAGCTCAGAAGTTATGGCCCATCATGTGGCCGCTTATCCTGCAAGAAAACAGGAATGAATTATTGGAAATTTAGTGAGATGTTTAGAGGATGTGTCTGCCAGTATAGAATAATGTGGAATAAAAGCAACTTACTCTAGTTGCTGGAAATTGGAAGTAAAGGAGAAAACGTTGGAAATACTCAGCAGGTCAGGCAGAATTTGTGGAGAGAGAAGCAGAGTTAATAGCCTGGAATTTTGCAGACTCATGAACCCCTGCCCTGGTATCCGGCAGAAACCATTTTTGCCAGGAGCAGGATGGGGGAGGGAATGAGATGGGACATGACTCAAGAAATCTGAAACAGCAGGGCCCATTTGAATTTAGTGCTAAGTTCAACAGACCCCGTTTAGGCTGGAGCAAGGGTCTTATCTCACAGTGAGGGGACTATGAATCTTTAGAGAAGTCATAAATGCTCATGAAGGGTAGATAAAACCTGTAGAACTATTAAACTGTCAAATTATTTAAATGGCCAGCCCTTTAAAAATTCACAGAAAATGCCTGCCTGTGATGGTTGAAGAAAGGTCTGTTCCAGCAATTTAATAGCTGTTAGTTGACATGACCCTAAGTGCTATCAGTATAGCATTATTAATGCTTGACTTCTTTCCACAGCCTATCATTATCACATGAGGGCATTGATAGGCAACCTGTGGCCCACAGGTCACATGTGGCTCATCAGGATTCTGAGTGCGGCCTGCAAGACATTTTGTTGACAGTTGCCCACACACAGGGCTGCCAGGTTCCGCTGGTTTCCGTCTGTGTGGTTTTTTTCCTAATGGTATTACTAAAGTGATATGCTTGCAAAGCAAGAACACGTGGAGTGAGGTGTGAGCTAATTGCACACAACTTTGACTGTGAGAGCCGTGGTACGCAAGCGCAGTTAGCAAAATTACTCTGCCCTGGGAGATCATCACGGTTACGACACCAGTGGACATGGGGGGTTGCACCTTTTTATGCTACCTTTGCCAGCAATTCAATTTGCCCCTAATTATATAATGGCCTAAATTTTGCGCTTGTCGGGCGTACACGATCAACGGGCCCGGGAGCAGATGGGAAGTGGTCCATCGGCCGCAATTTCATGCTGGTTGGCCAATTAACGGCCAGCCAGTGTGAAACGCGCCCTGAGAAAGGCTCAGCACTGCCGGTGGGGGCAGGAAGAGGGCCAGTGCCGATGTCACTGCAGGTGCTGGCGAGCACTTCCACTCAGCTCCCTGAAGACAGAGAGATACA
The DNA here is from genome assembly GCF_964194155.1 of Cetorhinus maximus. Lineage (NCBI taxonomy): Eukaryota > Metazoa > Chordata > Chondrichthyes > Lamniformes > Cetorhinidae > Cetorhinus > Cetorhinus maximus. Next base: position 158,686,416 of record NC_135880.1, on the reverse strand, counting down.
GACCTCCAGATAATAAAAGAAAGCACAAAAGTGCTGCAAAAAATGCCCATGCGGCACAATCAAGCACCTGAAAGCATACCTCATAAAAATGCTGTCCCCAGATATTACTTTTTTTTAAAATCCCAATGGAGATTTCATCCCACCCTTGGATGAGATTTCATCAAAAATGTAAAGCCCGCCTGGCCGATTGGCCCATCCACCATCCGTAAGGTTGGATAGGCCACGAAAAATCACTTACAATTGCGCTATTAATGGCTTAATTGCCTGTTTATTTGTTGACGGGCACTCTTCTGATTTTTGCGCACGCCCACCGAGCGAAATATTGCGTGAGTGCGCAGTGACGTCGGGACGCTCACCCAATGTCATCTCACGCAATTTTACACCCATTCGGGCCTGGCGCATACCCGCCCGCGGAACGGAAGATTCTGCCCAGTGCATCACTTTGTGTTGAAGCGGCGTGATAAAGAAGGAAAATCAAGTGCAAAATCGAAAAATACAGAGGAAGAAGAAATAGCCAAAAAGAGGAAAACCGATGATGAGGGCAGAATGGCAAAAGAGGATTGGGAGCTGGATTATTTTGTTGTGATTTTCTCTTCACCCTGCTATTTTTTTATTTGTTCAATGTGGGCATCGCTGGCTAGGTCAGCATTTATTGCCCATCCCTAATTGCCCTCATTTAGAGGTCAGCCACATTGCTGTGGGTCTGGAGTCACATGTAGCCCAGAGCAGGTTATGGCAGCAGGTTCCCTTCCCTAAAGGATATTAGTGAACCAGGTGGGTTTTCACAACTATCAGTAATGGTTTCATGGTCATCATCAGACTTTTTTTAAATTCCAGTTTTCTTTAAATTCAGGTTTCACCATCTGCTGTGGTGGGATTCAAACCCAGCTCCTCATAGCATTACCCTGGGTCTCCGGAACAATAATCCAGTGACAATACTACTACGTCACCACTGCTCAACAAAATCATTTTTGCTTCACATTTTCTTTTTCTTTCATGGGATGTGGGCATCTGTAGCATTTGTTGCTACCCCTAATTGCTCCTGAACTGACTGGCTTGCTAGGCCATTTCAGAGGGCAATTAAGAGCCAACCGCTTTACTGTGGGTCCGAAGCCACATGTAGGCCACACCAGGTAAGGATGGCAGATTTCCTTCCTGAAAGGACATCATTGTGAGTTTTTAGAACAGTCAGTGATAATTTCATGGTCAACATAACTGGGTCTTGCATTATAATTTCAGATTTATTAATCAAATTCAAATTCCACCAGCTGCCATGGTGGGATTAAACCCATGTCCTGGGCTTCTGGATTACTAGCCCAGTGACATCACCACTACTCCACATCATCCCCAATAAAGGGATATGTGGACCAATCAATTCACTTTTTGATAGGAACAGGGCCTAAGCTTATTTTGCTCCTTTGCAGCCAGCAACTGCAGCAAAGTTAATTTTTTTTTAAACCACGTGGAATGAAGAGGAGCAAGAGTGCTCCTTTGACTCCTGATCCTTATCCTGATCATTCTCCACTGCTTCCTCACTATCCCATTCTGGCCCCCTCCCACCTCCGCTCCCTAGGCCCAGTATAATTTCCTCTCCATGCATTACCTTGACACTCAGTAACTTATTCAGGTAACAGAAAACCAGTTCAACTTAGTTAAACGGTGTTTTCTTCCAGCTCTGAGTTAATAAGGCAATAGCATGAGTGCACCAAGGAACTGTGGGAGAAAAAAATGTGCAAAACCATTTATTATAGAGGAGCAGAAGATGTAGCTGATTGGTTTCATTGCAATGAAAGAGCAAATAGTAAGAGGCAGAAGTGGAGTTAGAGCGGTTTACACTGACATGAGTGAGACAGCTGTAAATTTTGTGCATCATTGCCCAGCATATGCTCTGCCAAAGAAAAGGTTAGCATAGGAATTAGCCTGATAATGGGAATTTGAACAGCTCCCTAACATGATGGACTGTCGTATCAACAGGACAAGATAGAAATGCTGCAATGGCAAAAAAGGGGCACTGTAAATAATGATTTATAATTAGTGGACAGAACAACGATATGTTCTCTGGAAGTGTAACTGTAATCTGCAGACAGAACTTTTGAACAGAGATAAAAATCACATCAGTTCTATGTCTGTCCTCATTCTAATTTAGCAGAATATACTGGAGGGAAGGGGATGGTGAGGGAGTGTGGAGATGGTGGTGGGAGGGGGAGGGAAAATCATTTTCCTCAGATTACTCCTTTTATTGATGATATGAATTAGCTAAGTAGGTAGATGGAAAGGTGAATGGTGTACTGATCCAATGGATAGGTAAATGGATGGATATACGTGAAACAATGAAGAGATCAATTGCCTAAATGTTTATCCATCCACCACCGGTGCACTCTGGCTGCAGTGTGCACTACAGAATAGTGTACCATTACAGCTACAGCAGCAGCACTGCAACTACTTGCCAAGGCTCCTTCAGCAGCACATCCCAAACCTGTGACCATAACCACCCAGAGCAACAATGCCAGCAGATCCATGGGAACGCCATCACCTCAAACCTCCCTTCCAAGCCACGTCTCATCCTGATTAGGACAAATATTTTAGCTCCTTCATTGTGGTTGGGTCAAAATTGTGGAACCTAACAGCATTATAGGAATACCTTCGCTAAATATGCTGCAGTGATTCAAAAAGCCACACCATCACCTTCACAAGGACAACTAGAGATGGGTCAGAAATGCTAGCTTTGGTAAAAACATCCACATCTTCAGAATTAATAAAAAATACGTATTTAATGGAGAAGACTATAGGTAGATTGATAAGCACCTGGATAAATAGAAGGGTGAATAGACCGATAGAGGCAGATGGATAGATATAGATAGCTGGATGGCCAGGTGGATGCATAGATATATAAAATATGAATGATCCCTTAGGATATTAATGTACACTATTTAATACCACTCTCAATACAGCATAATTTCATCTTTATAAAAAAGAAAACAATTAATTTAGAGCTCATATGCAACATTAACTCTCGTATCTGCCTGGTGTATTGGAATTGCAAATCTGACAGAGTTTGGTCGAGATATATTTCAATTGTTTGTACATTAGCCATATTTTTCCTGTTGAGTGACACTTAATTACTCCATACAGGGTTTTAAATTCAAAAAATATTGCCTTATTTCAAAAATATTAAGGTGGTGAATGTAAACCAACAGCTATAAACAATTCTATCCCTGTGGAAAAATCATGTAAGCCACAAGAATGCCACATATCTTGTTCAGTTGTATGAGACAACTTAAAGCAGTTTTCCAAAGTAAAATACCATTGGGAATGAAAGGGTGGTCTGCATCAGTGAACTGCAACATCCAATTATCAAGCATTTCAGGTTTTATTGAATTTGTCAGCTCTTTAGAAAATGCTGTTTTGTGTGACTCAGGATTGAAGGTTTCACTTGCCATTTATTTTGTGCCTTCAGAAACCAATGAATACCTTTAATCTATCAGTCATTTGCAGAGACAGTTCTGGTGCTATGACTGGTAAAGTTTCTGCCCACCCCAATCAGATGGTTGTATAGATGGTCCTTTTGGTGGGAAAAAAAGATTACTTTGGGATTTTAGAAATCTTATTTTATGATAAATGCAAGAAAACAAAACTATCTTTTGGCACTTGCTGCTGTAATCTAGAGAATAGTGGTCAAGCCTTTTCTTTCTAGTATTTGTGGGAGTTCCATCTCCCCACCGAAATAAAATAAGCTGAAGCATTGCAGCAGAAATAGGTGACATTGTCATCACCTTCATAGAATGTACACAGCACTTCAGCATATAACTCGTTAAAACGGTGATTGAATTTTGACGACACGGTTTTGCTCAATTAAATCCGTTAACATTTGCAAAGCCAACTGAGAAGGGTGAAGTGCAATATATTAAAGGCATATATTATCACTGACTTTTCTGAATGGCTAGCCAGGATGTCCATAGGATGACAAATTTCTCTAGGAAACTCAATCATGAATACTTTGATTGACAAGGGAGAAATGCACAGTGAATCTCTTTGAATCCTCCTGCAGTGAGTGGCCATAATCTAACACACACAGACGTTGGGCATGTTGATGCCACATCTTCTTTTGTTGTGAGTTTTTGCCACTAATCAATTGGAAAGATACATCCAAACCTGCCACATTGAGCCTTCAAACACTACAGGGTGGATGAGACTCCACCATGTCAGCAGAAATAGCTATTGGCAAAACTTGGTTTAGTTCAACCTTTCAGTTGCTTTCCAGAGTATTGAGTATATTCAGTTGTAATGAGTCACAGGTCAGAGTTTGGTATAGCGCAGGGAGCAATTACCTGGAGCAAATAGAAAAATAAAGCTCTACTAGAAGTCTGAAAAAAGCAGAAAATGTTAGAAATACACAGAATGTCCTTGATCATCCATAAGGAGAAAAGACAGGGTCAATGTTTTAGGTACCAAACGTTCATTAGTGCAAGGGTTATTACTCAAAATGGTAACCTGTCTTTCTTTTACGGATGCTCAGGTGCCCACTGGCTCAGGCATGGCTCAGTTCCTAGCATTCTCACCTCTGAGTCAGAAGGTTGTGGATTCATAGCCACACCCCAGAGACTTGTGCACAGTTTAGTGCTGAGGGAGTGCCACGCAAGAGGAAGTGTTATCTCTTGGGGAAGACGTTAGATCCCTCTACTCTCTGAGGTGGATGTAAAAGATCTCATGGCACTATTTTGCAGAAGAGTTGAGGGATTTACCATGGTGTCCAGGCCAATATTTATCCCTCAATCAACATCACCAAACAGTGAATCTGGCTATTATCACATTGTAGTTTGTGGTACATTACTGTGTGTAAATGCCTGCTCTGTTTTCTGCATTACAATGGAAATGTATACTTCAAATGTTGGTCATAAAGCAATTTGGGACATCAATAAAGTTGTGAAAAATGCTATATAAATGCAAGTTCTTATTTTTTTTTATTTACTGTGTAAAATGCTCTGGAGCATCTAAAAATCTAATTGGTATTTGTACAGCTGTCCTAGACTCAGAGGATGGGATTTCAGGGAACCCTCCAAGAAAGTGAAGTTGGAACCTAAAATGATTGTCAAAGACCATCCCATTCCTATTCCTGGTGCTGTAGAATTCCTGGCCAATTAACGGCCGTTATCTGTGTCGATATCTGAATCCATGTTGTTGTCGGATGCGCAAGGAAGCACTGGCACTAGGTTTGAAAGATCGCCAGGACCCAAGCACAAGCGTCATTTGCTTCAGCAATCTGTTTAGAAACTGTCCTCCAAAGACTCAAACCTGCATGATTCCAGCCACAAGTGACCCCGCCAAAATCCAGTTACTAGTGACCCTTCCTCCATCAGCTATCAGTGGCCTTTCCAAAATCTAGCTACCAGTGATGACTCCACCTTCCAGCTACCATTGACCCCTCCAAAATGCAGCTATCAGTGATGCCTCCACCATCAGCTACCAGTGACCTCGCCACCATCCAGCTACCAGTTACCCCTCCACCATACAGCCACCAGTGACCAGGCCAACATCCAGATACCAGTTCCCTCTCCACAATCCAGGTGCCAAGGGACCCCTCCACCATCCAGCTAAATGTGACCCTCCAACATCCAGTTATGAGTGAAACCTCCAAAATTTAGCGACCAGTGACCCCTCCACCATCGGGCAACCAGTGGCCCCTCATCCATTCATCTACCAGTGACCCCACCAACATTCAGGTACCAGTGACCCCACCAACATTCAGGTACCAGTGACCCCACCAACATCCAGCTACCTGTGACCCCTCCACCATCCAGCTACCAGTGACCCCACCTCCATCCAGCTACCAGTGACCCCTCCACCATCCAGCTACCAGTGACCCCTCCACCATCCAGCTACCAGTGACACCTCCACCATCCAGCTACCAGTGACTCCTCCACCATCCAGCTACCAGTGACTCCTCCACCATCCAGCTACCAGTGACTCTTCCACCATCCAGCTACCAGTGACTCCTCCAACATTCAGCTACCAGTGACCCCTCCAACATCAGCTACCAGTGAGCCCCCCCCCCCACCCCACCATCCAATTAACAGTGAACCCTCCACCACTCAGCTACCAGTGACCCCTGCACCATCCAGCTACCAGTGGCCCCTCATCCTTTCATCTACCAGTGACTCCTCCAACATCCAGCTACAATTCACCCCTCCACCATCAGCTACCAGTGACCCCTCCTCCATTCAGCTCCCAGTGAACCCTCCAAAATGTAGCTACCAGTGACCCCCCCAACATCAGATACCAGTGACCCCACCCCCATCCATCTACCAGTGGACCCGCCACCATTCAGCTGCCAGTGACCCCTCCAGCTACACATGACCCAGCCAACAGCCAATGTGGTACTGTTATTCAAGAAGGGGGGAAGGGATAAACAAGGGAACAACAGTCAGTCTAACCTCAGTGGTAGGGAAACTATTGGAAGCAATTCTGAGGGACAGAATTAATCTACACTTGGAGAGGCAGGGATTAATCAAGGGCAGTCAGCATGGTTTTGTTAAGGGGAGGTCATGACTGACCAATTTGATTGAATTTTTCGAAGAGGTGACCAGGTGTGTAGATGAGGGCAATGCATTTGACGTAGTCTACCTGGACTTCAGCAAGGCTGTTGAGAAGGTCCCGCATGGGAGACTGATAACAAGGGTAAGAGCCCATGGGATCCAAGGCAATTTGGCAAATTGGATCCGGAATTGGCTGAGTGGCAGGAAACAGAGGGTGATGGTCGAGGGGTGTTTTTGTGACTGGATGCCTGTGTCCAATGGAGTCCCTTACTATTTGTTGTATATATAAACAGTTTAGACTTGAATGGAGGAGGGTTGATCAGTAAGTTTGCAGATGAGATGAAAATTGGTGGTAAATAGTGAGGAGGATAGCCTTAGATTACAGAAGGATATAGATGGGCTGGTCAGATGGGCTGATCAGCGGCAAATGGATTTTAATCTGGATAAGTGTGAGGTAATGCACTTGAGTAGGACAAACAAGGCACGGGAGTACACAATGAATGGTAGGACCCTGGGAAATACCGAGGATCAGAGGGACCTTGATGCATATGTCCCCTGGTCCCTTAAGGTAGCAGGATAGGTAGAAAAGGTGGTTAAGAAGGCATATGGGATGCTTGCCTTTATTAGCTGAGGCATAGAATATAAGAGCAGGGCGGTTATGCTGGAACTGTATAAAAAGCTGGTTAGGCCACAGCTAGGGTATTGCATGCAGTTCTGGAATCCGCATTTTAGGAAGGATGTGATTGCACTAGAGAGAGTGCAGAGGAGATTTACCAGGATGTTGCCTGGGCTGGAGAGTTTTAGTTATGAAGAGAGATTGGATAGACTGGGGTAATTTTCCTTGGAGCAGAGGAGATTGAGGGGGGACATGATTGAGGTGTATAAAATTATGAGGGGCATAGATAGGGTGGACAGGAAGGAACTTTTCCCCTTGGTGGAGTGATCAATAACCAGGTGGCATAGATTTAATATAAGGGGCAGGGGGTTTAGAGGGGATGTGAGGAAGATTTTTTTCACCCAAAGGGTGGTGGGAATCTGGAACTCACTGCCTGAAAGGGTAGTAGAGGCAGATACCCTCTTAACATTTAAGAAGTATTTGGATGTGCACTTGCGATGCCATGGCATACAAGGTTATGGGTCTAGTGCTGGAAAATGGGATGAGAATAGTTAGGTACTTGTTTGACCGGCGCAAACTCGATAGGCCGAAGGGTCTTTTTATGTGCTGTAGACCTCTATGACTCTATAGCATCCAGCGACCAGTGACCCCCTCCAACATCCAGCGACCAGTGACCCCTCCAACATCCAGCTACCAGTGACCCCGCCAACATTCAGCTACCAGTGACCCCTCTTCCATACAGCTACCAGTGACCCATCCAACATCCAGCTACCAGTGACCCCTCTTCCATACAGCTACCAGTGACCCATCCAACATCCAGCTACCAGTGACCCCTCCAACATCCAGTTATCAGTGACCCCGCCAACATCAAGCTACCAGTGACCCCTCCACCATACAGCTACCAGTGACCCTTCCAACATCTGCTACGTGACCTGTCCACCATACAGCTACGAGTGACCCCTCCACCATTCATCTACCAGTGACCCCTGCACCATCAGCTACCAGTGACCACTCCAGGGTCCAGATACCAGAGACCCCTTCCAGATTTATCTCCCAGTGACCTCCCTAACATCCAGCTACCAGTGACCCCTCAACCATCAGCCTCATTAGCCCCTCCAGCAGCCAGCTATGAGTGGACCCACCAACATCCAGCTACCACTGACCCCTCGACCATCAGCAACGAGTGTCCCCACTTAGTTCCAGCTACCAATGAACCCTCTGACATTCAGTTACCAATGAATTCTCCAACATCCAGCTACCAGTGACCCCTTGATAATCAACTAAGATTGACGCTTCCAGCATCCAGCTACCAGTTACCCATTGACCATCAGCTTCCAGTGATCCCTCCAGCATCTTGCTACCATGTGTTATCCAATGTACAGACATCGATGTGAGCTGCAACCGACTCAATGTGTTCCTGTCTGGAACGGCGTGAAATGCTGATAATTCTATTCTCTCGCACAGGCGCACCACAGAAACAAAGATCTATCGCCTCTGGGGGATACTCATCCCACCTTTGAGGAAGAAGAGGAGGGAACCTTAGAGAGTTCAGCGTCACATCATTCCCCCATACCTTTCACCACTGCAGATGGTTCATGGCAGTGGGTGTGCACTTTTGAGTTGATTTGGCCTCACAACCGGCTCTGAGCATTACACACACCTGACCATCTGTTGGAGGCTGTGACATCTGATGCCACTGATGCAAGAAGGAGTTTGGGAATTCAGGCCCATGCTGAGCCCCAGGCTGATACGAACACATGAATTAGGAGCAGAAGTAGGCCACTCAGCCCTTCAAGCCTGCTCCATCATGGCTGATCTAATTGTAACCTCCGCTTCACATATCTGCCTACCCTAATTACCTTACATCACTTTGTTAATCAAGAACCTATCTAGCTCGGCCTTAAAAATGTTCAAAGACTCTGCTTCCAGTACCTTTGAGGAAGAGATTTCCAAAGACTCACAGCCCTCTGAGAGAAAAATTCTCCTCATCTTTGTCTTAAATGAGTGACCCCTTATTTTTAAACAGTGACCCCTAGTTCTAGATTCTCCCACAAGAGGAAACATTCTCTCCGCATCCACTCTGCCAAGACCCCTCAGGATTGTAAAGGTTTCAATCAAGTCTCCTCTTACTCTTCTAAACTCCAGTGGATACAAACCTAACCTGTCCAGCCTTTATAAGGAAACCTGCCCATTCCAGGTATTAATCTAGTAAACCTTCTCTGAACTGCTTCTAATGCATTTACATCCATCCTTAAATAAGGAGACCAGAACTGTACACAATACTCCAGGTGTGGTCTCACCAGTGCCCTGTACAATTGAAACATAATCCCCCAACTTCTGTATTCAATTCCCCCCACATTAAATTATAACATTCTATTCACTTTCCCAATAACTTGCTGTTGCATACTAGCTTTTTGTGACTCATGCACTAGGATGCCCAGATCCCCCTGAATCTCAGAGCTCTGCAATCTCTCATCATTTAGATAACATGTTTATTTTTTATTCTTCATGCCAACATGGACAATTTCTCATTTGTCCACATTATACTCCATTTGCTAGGTCTTTGCCCACTCACTTAACCTATATATGTCACTTTGTAGCCTCTTGTCCTCTTCACAACTTAGCTTCCTACCTATCTTTGTGTCATCAGCAAATTTAGCAACCACACCTTCAGTCCCTTCATCCAAGTCATTTATATAAATTGTAAAAAGTTGAGGCCCTAGCACTGATCCCTGTGGCACACCACTTGTCACATCTCATTAATGGCTACTCTCTGCTTCCTGGTAGCTAGCCAATTTTCTATCCATGCCAATATGTTATCCCCTACACCATGAGCTTTTATGTTCTGTAGTAGCCTTTGAAGTGGCACTTTATCAAATGCCTTCTGGAAATCTAAGTACAGTGCATCCACTGGTTCCTCTTTATCCACAGCACATGTGACTCCTTCAAAGAATTCCAATAAATTAATTAAACATGATTTCCCTTTCACAAATCCACATTGACTCTGCCTGATTTCCTTGAATTTTCTTAAGTGCCCTGCTATAACATCTTTAATAGTAGCTTCTAACATTTTCTCTATGACACATGTTAAGATAACTGGCCTGTAGTTTCCTGCTTTCTGTCTCCCTCTCTTTTTGAATAAAGGAGCTATATTTGCTAATTTCCAATCTAATGGAACTTTCCCTGAATCCAGGGAATTTTGGAAAATTAAAACCAACGCATCAACTATCTCATTAGTCACTTCTTTCAAGACCCTAGGATGAAGTCCATCAGGGCACAGGGATTTGTCAGCCCACAGCTCCAACAACTTGTTTAATACCACTTCTCTGGTGATTGTAGTTTTCCTGAGTTCCTCCCTCCCTTCCATTTTCTGATTTACAGCTATTTCTGAGATGTTACTTGTATCCTCTATATTGAAGACCGACGCAAAATACCTGTCTAATTCATCTGCCATCTCCTTATTTTCCATTTTTAATCCCCCAGACTCACTTTCTATAGGATCAACACTTTTTTTGACTGTTTTCTTATTTAAATATCTATAGAAACTCTTACTATCTATCTTTATATTTCTAGATAGCTTACTCTCGCACACTAATTTTTCCCTCCTTATTAATCTTTTTGTCATTCTTTGCTGTTCTTTATATTCTGTCCAATCTTTGTACAATTATATGCTTTTTTTAAAGTTTGATACTGTTTTTAACTTTTTAGTTAACCACAGATGGTGGATATTCCCCTCGGAAGTTTTCTTTCTTCTTGGAATGTATCTATTCTGTGTATTCTGAAATATCCCTTTAAACGTCTGCCACGGCATTTCTACTGACCTACCCCTTAACCTGATGATGAGCCCTTGCAGGCATCCAAAAGGCAGCAGATGCTGGAAGTCTAGTGTGAGGTGTTTGGAGATCTGGCAGGGCTTGGACAGTAGAGGAGACAATTCAGGCCCTGAGTACTGTGATCTCCCTCTTGTCTGCATGGATGGCTTCCTCCATTGAGAAATTGGTGACTCCCATGGAGAGCCACATCCAGCAGACCAGTCACTGGATGCTGGAAGTGCTTGAAGACCTGAATGCCATCACTTAGTTCATGAGTTCAAGGGAACAGTGGTACAGTGAGAGGGAGGAGGCATCTGGAGTCTTTATTAGCTCCTCTTCCATCTCAGATCAGGAGGGAAGTACATATGTCCCACAAGGGAGGAGGAGTGATGCCTTCTGCTTCTGGAGGCTCTTCTCAGAGCACTCCGAGAGTAGAATCGACCCCCTCAAGCCCTCTGCCAGTGACAACAGTGGCTCAAGTTGCTGCAACAACTGGGGGAGTGTGGGAGCCCCTCAGCATGCCAGGGCCCTCCAGGCCTTAGCTAACTAGGGACAGCTGCCAAGGTCATTCCAGGTCATGGTCAGCAAGATTTGCAGTGAAGAAGGAGCACTACGAGCAAAGGAATTAAGAAAATAAAATATATGCGCTTGGGCTTCATGGGTGCCCAGTCAGCTAATAATGATTCTCTGATTGAGCATGATGAATTATGTTGCAAATGTCTGATTTGATTTCTGAAAGTTTCAATCCATTATTTATGGCTCTCTGGAAGCGCAGGATTAGCATGGAACAACCCAATGACTAATTGGGGCAACCGTAGCATGTGTGTTCATCTTTTGCACATTGCAGAAGCACCAGGTGTTATTGGATAAAGGGATCTGGGCTTAGGGCAGAGAGTGGCATTGGTGTTGGTGGAATGTGATTCTTTATTTGGCTAGTTGGCTACAGTGGTAAGGGCCAGCCAAAACAAATGAATCTAAGTGCCTCCGAGCCTCCCATGTGCCTATATCTCGGCCACCTCCATGTGGCCTCTCATGCTTATCAGGATCTGCAGCTGGTTATCAGGTTCCTCATCTTCCCCCTTGTCCGAGGATGCTTCACGTTCCACTAAACCTCAGCAACCAGTCCTTCCCCCTTTGCAGCGCCATGTTGTGTAAACCACAACAGATCACCATGAGTAGGGGGTGCTGCACTGGGACATATTGAAAAGTGCCACCTGATTGGTCCAGGCACCTGAATTTCTTCTTAAGGAGACCAATGATCTGCTCAATGTTTTTTTTATTCAATCATGGGATGTGGGTTTTGCTGGCTGGGCCAGCATTTATTTCCCATCCCTAGTTGCCCTTGAGTAGGTGGTAGTGACCTGTCATCTTGAACCGCTGCAGTCCATGCTGTGTAGGTACACCAACTGTGCTGTTAGGGAGGGAGTTCCATGATTTTGACCCAGCGGCAGTGAAGGAACAGCGATATATTTCCAAGTCAGGATAGTGAGTAGCTTGGCGGGGAAATTTCAGGTAGTGGTGTTCCCATGTGCCTGCTGTCCTTCTGGATTGTAGTGGTCGTGGGTTTGGAAGGTGCTGTCTAAGGAGCTTTGGTGAGATGCTGCAGTGCATCTTGTAGATGGTTCACACTGCTGCTAATGTGGATCTGTGGTGGAGGGTGTGAATGTTTGCGGATGCGGTGCCAATCAAGTGGATTGCTTTGTCCTGGATGATGTTAAGCTTCTTGAAAGTTGTTGGAGCTACAGTCCAGGCAAGTATTCCATCACACTCCTGGCCTGTACCTTGTAGATGGTGGACAGGCTTTGGGGAGTCAGGATGGTGGCCCGGGTCACCACATAGCTCGTGTTGTAACATTCCCCTTCCCTCCTTCTGAAGTTATTCGTCGCTAGTGTCAGTAGCCAACTCATCAGAAGCTGTCCCTTGTGGCAAGTATATGTCCTTGAGGATATGTGGCAGGGTGAAATGTTGTGGTGCCTTGCAATGCTGGAGAATGTAAACATTGTGGCTGCTCCCATGACACTTAGGCTCTGCAGTTCTGACAGGGCCACGCTGCCAGCGGCTGCTGTAACATTGTCAAACCCATCCCCATCTCAGGCCCCATTCTCGTAAGCCCTCTGCCAGGAGCACAAACTCATCAAGGGGTCCTCAACCCGAAATTAATTGCTGCTTAACTCCTTTCAACCAACAGGAGAACAAAGCATTCTGTGCTTGCAGCAATGACAACAACTACTACCCCATTACCGCCACTTAAAAGGTGCCAGGGCTCCAATACCCTGGGCAGAATTTTGAGTTCACCAGGCAGGCCTGCTATGCAGGCCCGGTATCAGCCGGGAAATGGGCCGTCACCTGCGATTGGCCCCGGCCGCGATTTCACTGTGGCGGGCCAATTAAGGCCCACCCAGCGTGAACCGCAGCTCCTCACTCGTTGGGAAGGGCCGAGCGGGGCCTGTTGGCTGCCCAGTCCAATGGCGACCCAGCAGCTGATTTGAGAACGGACTAGTCAGCCCCTGGAAGGCTGCCATGGAAGAACATCTGTCCTGTGTTATCAAAGTGATGGAGTTGAGTGCAGCTGGAGACTCCAGGCAGGAGGGAAGGTCAGGTGGGCATTCGGTCCTTCGCTTTTCGGATGAGTGCCTCACTGCACTCCTGAAGGAGGTGGCTGCCAGGAGAGACACCCTTGTCCCCAGAGATGGGAGAAGGAGGCCGCCACACCTCACAAAGGGCATGGGAGGAGATGGCAGTGCTGGTGAGCAGCCATGATGTGGTACGGCGCACATGGGTGCAATGCTGGAAGTGGTTCAATGGCCTGCTGCGCTCAGGAAGGGTGAGTACCGTGTTGGCATGGGTCAGTGTGCAGAAGTGTTAAAGTGTGGCTGTCCTCACCATGGACCTCAGGGGTGCTAGAGTCTGAGTGCTAACTGTCAATAACGCCAGTGCTGGCCAAGGGGGGTGAGCCCTGTCTGCTTGGACTGAGGACCCTGCGGCTCAAGGGCCATGACTCAGATGTGCCCTGCGAGGCGCTTCTCAGCTGGGGTTGGCCAGGCTGCAATGGCACTGCAGGTAGAAGGTGAACTAATCACTGCTCCTCTGCCTTTTCAGGAGAAAACGAGTCATAGTCAAGCAGAGAGGCCACGCCCTGGCGGAGGCCCATCCAACCTGCTGCTGCTGACCAGGTTTGAGCAGGACGCCCGTGAGCTGGAGAGCTGGCACGTGTAACCGGGCATAGAGGAGCAGGAGTGCCAGATGAAGGTAAGAGTGCAATGCACAGAGGTGAGAGTTTCGGATTGTACAACCATTGATGGGAGCCTCAAACCCGGAGACCCATTGATCATTGAAATGATGATTGCACCATGATGCAGATCTCCATTGTCTCACCAGGGTGCCTGGCATGCACAGTGACAGTGTGATGACCTTAACTAATGATGTGTCCTTGTACTCCCTTTTAGCATTGCCAGCACGCACTCTGGACCCCAAAAGGCCACCCCTGATGCCAATGGACCACTAGGCTTCATTTGCAACCGCACTACACCCGTTCTCTGAGCCAGACACCAGTGCAGATACCAGCACCTCAGTGGGCATTAGATCGGTGGTTAGAATGTCAGTGCACATTGGTGAGGGCACTTCACACTCACTTGAGGTGCAGGCGGAGACAGAGAGTGCCCAGGGCACCGGTAGTCAAAGGACTGCTGGGGACCAGGATGATGCTCAGTTGAAGGCAGATGATGAGTCTCTGGAGTCGTTCATTAGGCAGCAGATGTTGGTTGTCCAGCGAGATGTGTGGGAGGATCTGGCAAAGATCCATGAGGCTCTGTGTGCCATGGTCTCCATTGTGAAGGAGTCCATGTAGAGCACCAGCTCTACATATTGACCCTTATGGCTAAGTGCACCGCCTCCTTCATTGAAAAGTGGCGACTCTCATGGTGAGACAGCTCCAGGGACAGAATGAAGGGTTCCTGGGGTTGCGCTCAGACATGTGGGCCCTCACACAGGTACTGACCTCAGGTGGTCAGTGCCAGTGTGGGAGATGGATGAGGCACCCAGTATCCCAGCTCGGTGCTCGTCCATCAACGGTGAGCAGGGTGGTCCAGAGCGACCTTATGTTAGTGCACAAGCTGCTTGTCATCTCTGCAGGCCCCTCTCAGGACGCTCTGGATGACGGCAGCAGCTCCTTCTCGCCTCTGCCAGTGACCGTGGCATCTGATGAGGCTACGGTGATTAGGGAGATGCCAGCTGTGGCGCTGGCCACTCCCTCCCAGGCGGGGCCAGCACAGGCTCCACTGGCCAGAGGTCATCAAGGCCAACAAGACAGCAGAGTCAGAAGGCTGCCTCCAATACTGGTGCCAGCGAGGGGGTGTGGGGGGCACCAGGACGTAACTCTCAGAAACGTAAGTTTAAGGCACCATAGGCACAAGAGGGACAATTCACAGGTGATTTTCACTTCATTTACATTTGGTTTATATGGTGTGGACTTCAACACCAGTAATGGTAATTTCATTTTGCTTTCAATCTGACAATAACATTAAATTTGCTTTGGTTCTGATGGCCAGAGTATGCTTCACCTTTTTTTCTTACTGGTGCAGGGTACGCCAGTCTGTAACGCTGGATGTGAGTGGCTCTAAACTTTATTTCACAGACACTGAATGGACTTTGGGTGCAAATGTAAGGGTCATTTCAGACACCCAGGATGGAGATGGCGGCCCTGGCATGAGGTGGAAGCAGATCTTTGGCAGCCTGGCTGAAGGAGCATTGGAACAAGGTGTCCCTGGTGTCCCTGCCTCCCTGGAGGTTACCGAGGTCTGGCTCCACACTCTCAGCATTCGCCTCTTCTGACTCACTACTGGATTCATCCTCTGTGGCCTGTGCAGCTGTGTCAAAATCCTCTTCCTCCAGAGGATCCCCCCTTGCCAGTGCCAGGTTGTGGAGAGCTCAGCATGCAACTGATATCAGTGACACCTGCTCTGGGGGTGTTGTAGCGCTCCCCCGATCGATCCGGGCATCAGACGTGCATCTTCAGAAGACCTATGGTCCTCTTTACCACCGTCCTTTTGGAGGCATGATTCTTATTCCAACGCTGCTCGGCCTCTGTTCTTGGGTGACGGAGAGGCAACATGAGCCGCCTTTTCAACAGATAGCCCTTGTCACCCAGCAGCCATCCATCCAGTCGGGCTGGAGCACTGAAGAGCCTCAGCACCTGGGAGTGTCTCAGGATGTACACATCATGGGAGCTGCCTGGGTACCTTGCACAGACTTGTAGAATCTGCATCCTGTGATCACACACTATCTGCACGTTGATGGAGTAGAAGCCCTTCCTGTTGACGAAGGCACCGGGCTCACCTGCTGACGCCTTGATGGCCTCATGTGTGCAGTCGATGGCACCCTGGATGTGGGAGAACCCAGCAATCACTGTAAAACCTCTGGCTCGCTCAGCCTCCTCCATACGGTAAAGAATAAATGTCAGTACCCGCCTGAACAGAGCTTCTGTCACCATCTTGATGCAACTGTGTACAGCTGATTGGGAGACTCCACACAGATCCCGCACTGAGCCCTGGAAAGAGCCAGAGCCATAGAAATTGAGGGCCACTGTGACTTTCAGAGCCACTGGCATGGCATGTCCACCCACACAGTCGGAGCTGATCTCAGGCCTAATCATCTGACAAATGGAGGCCACTGTCTCCTTTGAGAGGTGGAGTCTCATTCGGCATTGAACCTCAGACTTAATGAGGTGCTGCATCGCCGCATGTAAACCTTGACAGCAGGATACTGGCATCTTCTGCAGCCCCTTCCACCTTGGAATTCCTGCTGGCCCTGCTCCCCTTGTGCCTGCGCCTCTCCTCCCGCAAGTCCCTCCCCTGGAGGCTACATTAGGACACCAAGCTTCCTCTCCCTTCTGCCCCTCCCTTCCTCCACAGAGGAGGGGCCACCAGCGGAGACAACAACCCCCATTACCAGAGTAACAGAAAGCTGTCTGACACCTGGAAGGGTCCACATAGTCTGAATTCTCCAGGGATCTTGAAGGCACGAATGTGTTGTGAAATGAAGCCTAGAAATGCTAACAATGAAGCCCCGAGCAGAGATAAAGCTGCCAAGTACCAATAAGCAACCAGCAGCAAACTATCTCCAAAACTCCCTACAACTCACACTGGCAATGCTGCTGACCCTTTTTATCCTGCCCTTGGATGAGGTCTAGCAAATTTTCGGTTGCTCGCCTGCCCATGCGCCGAGCACAGAATCGCACGGGCAACATAAAATGCAGCTTAATCGCCTTTTTAATGGTCTTAACTGGCCTCATAATTGATAGCGGATGTGGCTCCAACTTCCGCTCGCACCCACTGAGTGAAATATCACGCAAGTGCGCAAAGACGTCAGGACGCTCACCTGACGTCATCACGCACTATTTTACACTTGAGTGGGTCAGGCGCGTGCCCGCCTGCTCAGCGAAAAATTCTGCCCCGTTCGTCCACCCTGCGTGTACCATTAAATCAAGAGGGACCCATAAAATCACAGTCTATTGCCTCATTAGTGACCTTACATGCCTGTCAACTGCTGACCTTGAGAATGCGAGCAGTGTCTCCAGTGGTTTCTCATCCACCACTCGCAAAATTTGGCCCTCATATGATGACGATGTCGGGCTGGCTGACTCAATGCTATTCCAAACCATATTCTGGAACCCTGCTTCTATGGGCGTCCATTTCTGAGGCGTAAAAACTTTGCCAGAAGTGCTACTCTTACGCAGACTCATCAGAATATTTGTTGTTTAACAAATTTTTCTCACCCACAACACCGACAGGGGTCTAAGTTTTCTTGCAGCAAGGCTCTGAGGACTCCTGTTACCTTCTCGTATCTCAAATAAGTAACTGTGAGTCACAGGATACATCTAGTTGTTATGGTACTGGACTAGGAATTCAATATTGAATTCAAATCTCACCATGCCAAGTTGCAAAATGATATAGTTGATTTAATTATGCAAGTAATTTGTGGATGTGTATGTGCAAAGTAACAATGAAAGCTTCCAACTGTTGTAAATACTCAACTGGTTTAGTGATGTCTTTTAAGAAAGGGAGTCCGCCATCCATGAGTTACATTTGTGGTTGATTTTTAATACTCACTGGGTGGCCCAGCAAACCACTCAGTTGTAGACAATCACCACAAGGCAATTGTGGTTCAAGGTGACTTTCTCAGGACAACCAGGAATAGACACTAAATGTGGCCTTGCCAGCACAGCGTACATTCTCAGAACAATTATCTCTTTAAACTTGCCAAATTTGACACGGAATGTTAAGCTATTAAATTGTTTGTTGCAGCTGAGCCGAACTGGACCAGGTTCTGCCATCAGCAGAGGCACCATTTTACTATTTCAGAGCTTCAGATACATCTTGAACAGCCTCAGTAGACCAAAAGTTTTATTTTGCATTGTTCAGGAATGTCTTAGGCACTTTGAAGGGCTGACATCCATCGCTTGCATCTGATTTTTTATAGAATCACAGGGCTGGATACTAACTTGGGGACGGCGAGGGAGTAGCAGTCCATTTTGAGGTCAGGAAAACTTGAAAAATGGATTTCCCCCCAGGTCCTGCTAATTTAACACCAGGACCTGATTTTTTTTCCTCCAAATCCTGGTTGTGGCCAGCTAGATTGGAAGTCTGGCTAGTTGTCAGTTGGGTCGCAGGCGGGAGAGGAGGGAGGGAGGAATGGGAGGTCTCAGTAGGAGAGCAGATGCACCATCAGAGAAGGGGTTCGAAGGCATTGGAGTTAGTGGTGGGGAGGGGGAGTATAATCGAAGCCTTGGAAACAAGGTCAGGAGATTTGGGAGGCATTCTGCTTGTGGTGGTAGGTGAAGCAAGTAAGCTGGATCCAATAGGTAAATTGAAAAGCACTTAGCTCCTGGTTTCTGCAACCCCTGCTTCGCTTTGGGCCGTGGGTTTCTCAAGGTTTGGAAAACCCGGTTACCCAGGATTAAATTTATAATGCACACTTTTTCATTTATTTTTTCTTTTTTATTCAATTATTCAATGTTTTATGCCCTTTTTTATCCCCCTTTTTTATCCCACTTTCTATCCTTTCTCCCATCACTGCCCTTTGCCCCCACCCCACTCCCAAAAGTGCCATCTGTTACTTGTTCCATGTTGTTCTTTCACAGATTGCTTACCTTTGTTCTGCTATTATCATATGCTGCCGTATTACCTTTATGCCACTATCAGCACCTTTTTTTTAGCCCTTACCACTGTCATTAACACCCCCTATGTCCTTTTGTTCATGACATCTTTGTCAATCTCTCCTTTGCCCCCACCTATCGCTAGCCTTCTATCCAGCTTCACCTGCCCCACCCCCCTTAAACAGTATACATTTCATCACATTTCTACTTCTCTTTAACTCTGAAGAAGAGTCATATGGACTCAAAATGATAACTCCGTTTCTCTCTTCACAGATGCTGTCAGACCTGCTGAGTTTTTCCAGCATGTTCTGTTTTTGTTTCAGATCTCCAGTATCCGCAGTATTTTGCTTTTATATTAAATTTATAATGACGTTAATTCTGAAGCACGCAGCTTCATTATAATATTTAAATGACCAACTTGTCTCCTGCATCTAGGCTGTGGTTGTCTGCCCATGTCCTGCCTGTACTAAAACCAGAAGTAGGCAGATTGGAGGCAGGTTGGGGGCGGGTTCAGTTTTTCTCTTACATTTTTACATGCCATCCGGCCTAAATTTTTGGATGTTAAAATTTCAGCTCCCCCACCCCCCACCCCCCTCACCAGAACCTTACAAACATAAGGAGTCATTCATCCCATTGTACCTGAGCCAGCTCTTTGAAAGAGCCATCCAATTGGCCATTCACCCCAATTAATCATCCATTCACTTGAAAGTCAGCAATTTTTTTTTCCCTTTTCAGTTATATATTCAATTGCCTTTTGAAAGTTACAATTGAATCTACCTCCATTATCCTTACAAATAGTACATTCTAGATCATAACAGCTTGCTGTGTAAAAAATAATCTTCTCATGTCCCCTCTGGTTCTTTTACAAATTATGTTAAATCTGTGTCCTCTGATTACTGACCTTGTTGCCAGTGAAAACGGTTTCCCCTAATTTTTATATCAAAACCCCTCACTATTTTGAACACTGTTACGATCAGGTGAGAAGGGTTTTTATTTCAAAGCATGTGTTTGCCAATTCAGTGAGTGTTTAACTGTTTATGTATTGTGACTGTTAATGACACACGCAGACAGGTTTGCCGGTAAGTCTTTAAAATAATAAAGATTAGTATTTATTATACTTAACACCCGATCTAAATAAAAATAATAAAAACACTCCAACTCTCACAGACACGCTTGCATTCAAGCACACATAAGTAAGTTACAAAGTGGTAGGATCGGTTAGGTAGTTTAAAAATCCAATAAAAGTCAGTGGTATTGTCACGACTCACTGGGGATAGTACTTTGCAATATCAAGCCCCACTGTTCCCCAAGCTGTGACAAATGTGAAAAAGTTGATCAAGCCACCAGATTGCCCTGATTCTACCTAACTGTTTAATTTAGGTTAACAGAATATGAGAACCAAGTTTGTAAACTTAATAAGTATATAACTGTTTATTGAACAAGCTTTCATTAACCAGTAGCAAAGGAAAGAAATATGAAATGCTAATTTCTAACTCTATAACTTAAACTCTACCCCCTTCTTAAAACCCTATACACACATACAAGACACATAAGGCACACAAATACATGGATTTTAAGGGTGGGATAAAACAGCTCAATAGCACCAGTTCCAGAGTAC
This sequence comes from Cetorhinus maximus, assembly GCF_964194155.1. Taxonomy (NCBI): domain Eukaryota; kingdom Metazoa; phylum Chordata; class Chondrichthyes; order Lamniformes; family Cetorhinidae; genus Cetorhinus; species Cetorhinus maximus. The sequence continues at coordinate 158,665,685 of NC_135880.1, read as the reverse complement.
AGGATTCGATTGATTGAGTTTGATCACTATCTTCCAAATTCCTTTCAGTTCTTGCTGGTGACACAAGGTGGCCTTTTAGCACTTTCAGTATTTAGTTCACCGGTTGAGCATTTGCCTTTCAATGTCTCTAACAGTGGTCTTCCCGTTTGCCTCTTGATGAGGGTTTTCAGAGACAGAGCAGGTTAAAAAGATATGAGGAGAAAAAAACAGCTAGCTATTATTGTGGAATTAAGGTTTTAAGGAGAAAAAGGTTTTAGGTCTTGTTCTTTTCAGGCTAGGCTGCATTGCTACCACACAAAACCCTAGTCATCTGGTCAGGAGCCAATTAAAATGCTGTTGTCAGCCAGCAAACTTGGTCCAGGACTCCTTTTCAGCATCATCCTGTCTTTCATGGCATACTCTGTTCCAGGACTGCAACATTGTATATATCTCTCATCCTGTTCCAGTGGACATGTCTTTCAACCTGCAGCCATTATAATTCTAATCCACAACCCAACAGAAAATAAAAAGTTATGTTCTTTACAACAGGCCAACAGAAATAAAAAGATATGTTCCTTACATGCCTCCATTCTTAAAAGAGATGAAACACCATTTCAAAAATGTGCTTCATCACAAGTTATGTGACACATGAACAAAACACAAGACTTACTTTCATTCATCCTTCCTCCCCCTTATGCAATCTTCAGCATTTCTTACCCCTCTAAATCATTTTAGTATTTTGCACAGAGGACAATGCATCCGTGATCACATTATCTTTACAACATAAAGGGAATAATCTTTACATTGAATGGTTGAAACAATAGACTTCATCTAAACAGTCTCACATTCTGAATCTTAAACTTTTCAATGAATGCCAGAGGATTACAATCAGTGTAGATTCATCTATCTTTGTTATTGTGTCGAACATAAATTTCAAAGTGTTGAGAAGACAACAACAATGCTAGGGTTTCTTTATCTACTGTAGAGCACTTCCTCTGACATTGATTAGTTTATTGGAAAAGCCCAACAGCTTCTCTATCCCTAATTGATCATCTTGTAATAAGACTGCAGCTACCCCCAAGTTGCTAGCATGAATTGCCATTTTAAAAGGTTTGATAAAGTCAGAGGTGGCCAACACTGGTTCATTTATTAAGGTTGCCTTCAGCTTTTCAAAGGCTATTTGGCATTCTGCTGGCCATACCACTTTTGCCTGTTTTCTTAACAAATTGGTAAGAGGTACAGCTATTGTGCTGAAGTTAGGCACAGACTTCCTATGAAACCCACACGTTCCTAAAAAATTCAAGATTTCCCTTTCAGTTTTAGGGATGGGAAATTCTATTTGAGTGTTCACTCTTGCTGCTCTTGGCAACATTTGCCCTATGACGTGACCTAAGTAAGTTAACCTTACTTTTGCAAATTCACTTTTGGCCAGATTTATGACTAAGCCAGCCAACTGCAATTGCTTAAACAGGTCTTCTAATTGGTTTACATGTTCTTCCCATGTGTTACTATATATTACGACATTGTCTAAATAAACCACACAGTTAGGTACTTCAGTCACAACTTGATTCATAAGCCTCTGAAATATAGCTGGGGCATTTTTAAACCCAAAGGGCATGACTAGACATTGATACAACCCACTTGGTGTAACAAAGGCAGATATTTATTTAGCACTTGATGTTAATGGCACATTCCAGTACCCCTTCAACAGATCAATTTTAGAAAGAAATGAGGCACTGCCAACTCTATCGATGCAATCTTTTAACCGAGGCATTGGGTACAAATCTGCCCTCATTACTACATTCACTTTCCGGTAGCCTATACAAAACCTAGTGGATCCATCCGGCTTAGGAACCAATACCACTGGTGAACTCGAGCCACTTTGGATAGGCTCAATCAATTGATTGTCCAGCATATATTGGATCTCTGTTTTTAACTGAGCTTGATTTTCTGGGATCAACTGATAACGATTTTGTTTTATCGGCACTGAGTCTCCTACATCCACGTCATGTTTGGCTTATGTAATACATCCAGGTGTATTCCTACAAATTACTTTATACTTCCTCATTGACCTTATTAGATCTTCCCTTAGTCCTCCCTCTAATTATGAAAACACAGTGTCTAACTGTCCCAGTATTGTCCTATTGGCTAGTCGAATTGTAATAGGTTTGCTTTGGGCACTGTATAATTCTCCTTCTACCTTGCCCTTAATGTCCCTGTCATCCTCCACTACTCCTAACACCTGGTACACCTGTTCTGTCTTATCATCTCTGAGATGATATTGCATCACCATGTTTATGTGACATAACCATTTCTTCTTCCTACACTCAGGAGTATCTATCAGGTAAGTCACTAACTCTGCTAACTATCTTATAGGGGGGCACTGAATTTCGTTCCAGGGGTTCACACTGCAAAGGTAATAATACCAATACTTCATCTCCTCCTTGGAATGTTCTAGTTGTAGCATGTTTGTCTGCCCATTCTTTCATTTTGGCTTAGGAAATGTTTAAGTGTTCTTGTGCTACTTTACATGCTCCTGTGAGTCTTTCTAGAAACATGGACATGTAATCCAACATGGAAGATTAATCTTTCTGCTTTAGGAACTTCCCCTTAATCACTTTTAATGGGCCTCTTATTTCATGACCATAGATCAATTCAAATGGACTAAATCCAATAGGTTTATTCGGAGAACCTCTGGTAGCAAATAATAAGAAATCTAATCCTTTGACCCAATCCTTTGGGTATTCATGGCAATAGGTCTTAATCATGCTTTTGAGAGTCTGATGGTATCTCTCTAAAGCTGCCTCTGTCTGTGGGTGATAGGTGGTAGACTTTATTTGTTTGATACTCAAATTGCTGATTATGTCCTGGAAAATTTTAGACATGAAGTTAGAACCTTGGTCAGATTTTATTTCAATTGGTAGACCATAACGAGTGAAAAACTGAGTTAACTTTTCCACTAGCACCTCAGCTGTAATTGCCCTTAAAGGAATAGTTTCTGGAAATTGGGTTGTCATATCCATGACTGTAAGGATTTACTGATGCCCTGCTTTTGTTTTGGGTAATGGTACTGCACAATCTACTAATACCCAACTGAAAGGTTCTTCAAAAACTGGTATGGTTATTAAAGGTATATTTCACCCTTCTCCTGATATTGCTCAGTTCTGTTGAAGGGTCATGAGGACTTGAAATGTCAACTCTTTTCTTCTCCGCCGATGCTGCAGACCTGCTGAGTTTTTCCAGGTAATTCTGTTTTTGTTTTGGATTTCCAGCATCCGCAGTAGTTTTTTGTTTTTATGGTTATTAAAGGTGCTGGTTTGATTACATGTTGAGGTTTACCTACTACCTGACATGTGGGACACGTTTAATAAAATTGCACTACATCCTTATGAAGCCTTGGCAAGGTAAAATGTCTGCTTATTGATGCTTGGGTTTTCCGTATTCCTACATGTCCTGCCAAAGGGATTTCATGTGCTACTCGCAATATCTCCTTATGATATTTGGGCGGTACCACTATCTGATGAACTATCATCCATTTCTTATCCACAGGTCTGTGAGGGTGCCTCCACTTCCTCATCAGAACTCTGTTTTTAGGTTAATAGCACTCCAGAACTCCTTCAGCCTCAGGTTTACTGTGAGCTGACTGTACTAACTTGTTTAACTCTAGATATGCTTTCTGAGCCTCAATTAATGCAGATCTGCCAAACACTTCCTTTGAATTATCCGCGTCCTTAAAGAAAGTTTTGGCTACTGTAACATTTGCTTATCGTATTACTTTGACCTCTGGTGATGGACTTTGTTTAGCCATTGCTCTGGTTACCACACATGATGGAAAAATACCAGGAATTTGTTCTTGTAACTGCTCCGTCTCTTTAGCCTCTCTCAGACTTTCCGTAATTATGGGCGAAGCTATAACCATCACTCCCGCCAGATCATTTCCCAGGAGTAAAGCAATTCCATCCATGGGTAATTTCTTAACCATTCCTCCAACCACCAATCCAGACAACAAATCATATTCCAATTGCACTTTGTACAATGGAACCGGGATATACTCTCCACTTAACCCGTTCACCAATACTTTAACTTTCATTGAACTCTCTGGAGGGAAAACTAGTCCTTCTCCAGCAAAAGAGTTTGAGTAGCTCCTGTGTCCCTTAACATAGTTAATGGTTTAGCTACATCCTTTGATGAAAAAAGGGTTATCTTTCCTTTAGACAAAAACCCTTTACATCTCTCATCTACCTTATTCACTTCACCAACATTCACAGTAGTGTTTACCTCCAGATACTTATTTGTGGTTAAAGTTACAATTTGATCTGAGGCATTCTCTTTTTGGGTTCCCTTTTCGGAGTAACTCTGATGAACTCCAGTAAGTCCCATGGGCTTCCCTCGCGATGTCTAGCATCTAGAATGTGTCCCACTTTATTACAATGGAAACACTTAGGCCTTCAACTTTCACCTCCACTCTCAACACTTTCCTTCTTGATCTGGGGAGGAGATCTCAAGGTATTCCCATCTATCCATTCTTTACCCTGGCTCCTTGCCTTCCTTTCTCTCTCCCACTTTCTAGCCTTTTCACATTTATGGGGATGATGGAAAAAATGTTTAGTTTTATGGATCAGCTCATAATCGTCAGCCATTACTGTTGCCTGTCTAGCAGTTGCAACCCTTTGGTCTTCAACATGGGTTCTTATTACAGAAGGTAGGGAGTTTTAAAATTCTTCCAAGAGAATGGTTTCTGTGAGAACGTCATAAGTAGTTTCAACTCCTAATGCTCGTATCCACCTGTTAAAGCTACTTTGCTTAATCCTTTCAAATTCAATGTAAGTTTGCCCAGGCTGTTTCCTTAAATTTCGAAACTTTTGTCTGTATGCTTCAGCGACCAACTCATATATTCTCAAAATGACCATTTTAACCACACCATAATCCCTATAAGCCTCCTCTGACAGGGAAGCATAAATTTCCTGTGCTCTACCTGACAATTTGCTCTGCGTGGACAATATCCAGTTTTCCGTTGGCCAGTTCATCTGTTTAGCTATCTTCTCAAATGAAATAAAGAATGCTTCAACATCCTTTTCTTCAAACCTTGGAAGAGCTTGTACAAATTTAAACATCTTCCCATAGGGTTATAACCTGGAAATAAGTCCTGCCTCAAGTACTTGTGTCTCTTTTTTAACTGTCAGCATTTTAAGCTGAAATTCTCTCTCTTTCTCTTTTGCTCTTTCTGTTCTTTCCTGTTAAAGTTTATGTTTTTCCATTTCTAACATCGCCGTTTCTAACTACCTTCAAAATGCCCCCTCTCTTTCTTTTCCTTTCTCTTCTGCCTTTAGATCCTTTTTTTTTTATTTGCAGCTGAATTTGAGCCCATTCCAATGAACCACCCCTTGGAGAAAACGTTCTCTCGGGAATTCCTTCCAATCTCAAATTCTGTGCCATCTCTTTGATTATCTCTGCCTTCCTAGCTTTGGCAAGCAATCCTACTCTTAATTTACTTGCCAATTTGATTAACCTGGCTTTTGGGATCCCTTGCAAAATCATCAGGGACGTCTCTTCTACTTGCATGAAAGCTTTAGCAGTTTCCAGTGCCATCTTATTTTTGGAAGTACAAGCCTGGTGTTTCTTTTTAACTTTTATTACTTACTAAATCTACTCCCAAATCCTCGTTGTCTTTTGTTCCTAAATGTCCTGCTCGAGCCCCCAAACTTTGTCACTGGGGATAGTGCGCTGCAATATCAAGCCCCACTATTCCCCGAGCTGTGACAAATGTGAAAAAGTTTGATCAAACCACCAGATTGCTTCAATTCTACCTAACTGTTTAATTAACATTTACAGAATATGAGCTCCAGATTTGTAAAGCTAATAAGTGAATAATCGTTTATTGAACAAACTGTCATTAACCAAAAAGGAAGAAATATGAACTGCTAATTTCTAACAATACGAATTAAATTCTACCCCCTTCTTAAATCCGTATACAGACGCATACAAGGCACATAAGACACACAAACACATGGGCCAGAATTTTGCATTTGATGGGCGGGCGGGCCTGACCGACTCGGCGGTGGGCGGGCAGCCAATTGCCGCTGGAGAAACGGGCCGTGCCGCCATTTTCCACGGGCGGGCCAATTAAGGCCTGCCCCACAGGTTAGCAACTCCCGTGGAGAACGGGAAAATCGTCGCGGGGGCGGGCGGCCTCAGACTGCCGGTTCCAATGGGGAGCCGGCAGCCGGTTTAAAGAGTGGCCAGGCAGCCTGCTTGAGGCAGTGCACCAAGGCCACTCAGGGAGAGAGGGAGGGAGGACCGAGTGGACAGCAGCATGAGCAGGAGGAGGGGGCAGGCTGCAGGAAAGGCCAGTGGGGGACTGTGCCCCTCAATTCTCCGATGCATGCCTTGCTGTCCTCCTCCAAGAGGTTTCTAGCCACCGGGATGTGTTGTATCCAGATGATGGGAGGAGGAGGGCCCCCCATGTCACCAGCTAGGCATGGGAGGAGGTTGGTGATGCTGTAAGTGCCCATGATGATGCGCGGCACATAGGCACCCAGTGCTGCAAGAGATTCCATGATTTGCTGCGCTCTGGAAGGGTGAGTACCATGTCGGCCTTGGCCATTTCACCCAGCAGGTAGCCTTAGCCTTTGAGCCGCCCCCCTGGCCCCCATGACTTGCTGTCGTTACTGCATTGGGCATTTGGCGCACGCTGGGTGGGCAAATGGGTACTGACCATGCTTACATCCACCTTAGTGGTTGAGGAGAAGATGGGTTCTCCCTGCAGCATATGTTGGTGTTTGTTGCATTTGAGTAGATTGGGGGCAACCTGCAGGGGAGGCCGCTAGACACATACTCAGAACCCTAACACATGTCTTATTGATGGTGATGAGATGGTGCAAGGGGAGACTCAAGGTGTTGTGGCCAAGTGCCATCTGCTGGCATCGGCGCTGCACCTAGTTGCGCCTCCTTGCCATGGGTGCTAAGGCCCATGTGCTATTCAAAGTGATGGATGCCGAATGTGCCCAAGGTGGCCGTTGGGGGAGGGGGTTGGGACCAGCCATACTATCTTCTGGGGACTGATCACCAGTAGTGTGGGCAGGAGCCGCTGGAGACCTCAGATGGGCCACTGTGGTTGGGGTGCGGCGTGCGCGTGCAGAGTACATGAGCGATCAGCCCCAATAAATCCTCTTCTCTGTTTTGCAGGCAAAAAGTCAACATGATCAGCGGGAGCGCCAGAGGACTGGAGATGGGCACGCCCTGCTCCAGCGCCTCACAACCTTTAAAGAACAGGCCATGGAGCTGGGGAGGAGGCAGGAGGCCAGGGCGGCAGGTGGCGGCAAGGCTGGGTCCAGTGGCCAGGTATTTGAGGTCTACAGTCCCAACCACTCTGTCTGCCCACCATCCAAAGCACTGATGATTGCTGCAATCATTAATGCTGCAACACTGCTCACTCACAGACTGAGACACTCTGACGTGTGGGTCATACACAAAGGTCCCTCGTCCCCTTGAGGAATCGTGTCTCCACCACCTTCCAAAGTCACCTTATCCCATTTGTGACCACTATCACCATGGTCTAACATGCCGTGGTATCACTGCTGCACAGCCAAAGACTTATTGCATCTTAGAAGGGTTTGTACCTCCACCACCCTTTCAGCCAGTGTGCCCCACATTACTCTGTCCAAAAGGTCCTCAGCACCTCAGCTGTGAACCTCATGACACTCAAATAAATGCCACCACGTTACTCATCCCTGCGCCAAGGGGAAACGTTGCCTTCTGCCCACCCGGTCTATGCCCCTCCTAATGGTATGAAGGTCAATAATGTGACCTGTCAATCTCCTGTGATCCACGGCAAATGTCGCAAGTGGTTGCAATGTTTCTTCAGCACCGCAACTATCCAGGCCAGCATGCATCCAGGTCAGGTACCTCTGCACTCTCCCCACTCCAATAGTACATATCATGCCATGTGGCATTCCTTAGGCCATCTGACCAGCCTGTCTGTATGCGCGTCTAATGGTTGGGCTTCTTCTTGACTCTTTTCCATGCCGCCAATGTTAATCTCCTTAGGCTATTGAAGGGTGAGCGACTTATGAGGCTGGGGGGGAAAGGGATGATATGTTTAACTGACTGTACGCTAACTGATGCACTGTCCTTGTTGTTAATTTCAGTATCACCACCACATGGCCACGCCCATAGACACCGCAGCACCCCCCTCCACACCTGAGGCCCAAGACGTGCAACTTGCGGCACATCATTCCAGGCACCAGTGCAGACACAAACACCTCGTTGGGGAATTTACCATTGGCTAGTGTCCCGGGTCACAGTGGAGAGGGCACTTCACAATCGCTGGAGGAGGTGGTAGAAACAGAGAGTGCCAATGGCGCCAGCAGTTGGAGGGCTGCAGGGGATGAGGCACATGCTAAGTTCGGCACTGATGTCGTGTCTCTGGAGTTGTTACCAATGCAGCAGCTGCAGGACAAGCAGCAGGAAGCGCGTTTGCATTTGGCAGTGTTGCATGAGGGTATGCTTCAGTTGGTCTCTGCGATGGAGGAGTCCAAGCAGAGTGTCAGTGATGGCATGAACCTCAGGACAGAGCTTCAGGCTTCCTCCACTGAGAGATTGGCGACTCTCATGGAGAGGGGGTTCGATCGGATGGAGAATCTTCTGACTGGGTTACGCTCTGACCTGCAAGCCCTCACAGCGGTACAGGCCACAGGTGGTCATTCCCAATGTGGGAGAAGCTGTGGGCACCAAGCGTCAGCACTCGGTGCCCATGCATCTGCGGTGAGCAGGGAGGTCCAATGTGACCTCACATCGGTGCAGCAGCTGCCTGTCGTTGCTGCGAGCTCCTCTCAGGGTGCTCCGGATGAGGGCAGCAGCTCCTCTGCCCCTCTGCCAGTCAACGTTGCTTCCGTTGAGACTGCGACAACTGGAAAGGTGCCAGTTCTGGAACTGGGCACTCCCTCCCAGGTGGTGCCATCACAGGCTCCACGGGCCAGAGGATGTCCGCCAAGGTAATCAACGCCAACAGGACAGAGTCAGCAGGCTGTCTCACAAACCACTCCAAGCGATGGTGCGGCACCTAGACGTAGCACCCTCAAACGAAAGCATAAGGCACGTTAGGCACTCAACAGGTAAGTCACTGGTGATTTTGTGTTGGCCTTAGAATAGGGAACAAAATTCTTATGTTTGCAATGGAGAAGCCTCTGTTATATTTTGGACATAATAAAGTCCACTTTTCTTACCATGGCTGAGGGTGTTTCATTTGTGATGCATTTTTCTTTTTCACAGACATATCATGAGTGTTTGAGTGGACATTGATGTTTCTGTACTGAGCCCTTAGTTGCAGCTAATAAGGTGGAAGATGTAGCACCTAAGTGCTACGTGTGGAAGCGCCAGGCAATGCTGCTCCTGTTGATCTATGTGTGTGGAGCTAGCTGAAGGTTCGTTGGATTAAATTGTCCCAGGTGTCCCTGCCTCCTTGGTGTAGTAGCGGGTCGGTGTGCTGCCCCTCATCATCGCCCTGTGCTTCCTCATCCTCTGAGCCACTGCTGGATTCATCATGTGCAGCCTCATCCAGGGTGTCAAGGTCTTCATCTTCAACTGCATCCCCCCTTTCCAGTGCAAGGTTGTGCAGAGTGCAGCATGATACCACTATCACAGAGACGCGATCTGGGAGGTACTGAAGTGCTGAGCGGTCCAGGCAACGGAAGCGCATCTTGAGAAGACCGATGGCTCTCTCCACCACAACCCTTGTGGTGCCGTGGCTCCTATTGTACCGATGCTCAGCTTCTGTTCTTGGATGGCGGAAGGCGTCATGAGCCACCTTCTGAGGGGACAGCCCTTGACACCCAGCAGCCAACCATCCAGCCGAGCCGGAGCACTGAAGAGCCCTGGCACCTGGGAGTGTCTGAGGATGTAGGCGTCGTGGGAGCTGCCTGGGTACCTTGCACAAACTTGCAGAATCTGCATCCTGTGATCACACACTATCTGCACGTTCATGGAATGGGAGCCCTTCCTGTTGACGAAGGCACCGGGCTCACCTGCTGGCACCTTGATGCCCACATGTGTGCAGTCTATTGCACCCTGGATGCCGGGGAAGCCAGCAATCGCCACAAAGCCTCTGGCTCACTGTGCCTGACTTGCCTGGTCACAGCAGAAGTGGATGAAGGTCTGAACAGAGAGTCTGTAACCTGCTTGACACAAGTGTGGACAGCTGCTTGGGAGACACCGCAAAGATCACCTGGAAGGAGCCAGAGGCATAGAAGTGGAGGGCAACTGTGAGCTTCAGAGACACTGGCATGGGGTGTCCTCCCACACAGTTAGGGGAGATCTCAGGGCCAATCATCTGACAGATATAGGTGACTGTCTCCCTTGAGAGTCAGAGCCTCCTTCGGCAATGTACCTCAGTCATATTCGCAGCCTGTATACCCTGGCAGCGGGATAGTGGCGTCTTCTGTGGCCCCTTGCACCTTGGACAACCTCTTGGCCCTGCGCCCCTTGTACCTGCACCTGGCCTCCCAAAGGTGGCTCCCCTGGAGGCTGATTGTCCACTCCTGGCCTCCTCCTTATTCTATCTCTCCCTTCCTCCTCAGATGAGCTGCCTTCAGTGGAGAGGTCAGAACCCATACCCCCAGGCTAAATGGAGGCCTCCAGAAAGCTGCAAGCCCGAGAAAGATTATTGTCTGCAGACTGGTTTCAAAGTACACAAAAAGCTCTTGGAAATCGATGTGAACTGCTAACAATCAAACAGGCAACTTTTAAACACTTTCTGCAATTAAAACTTTGTGGGAAACATGAACAACTCCTCTGAGTCTACATATCCCGCCAGTGCATAACTTTTATTTAAAAATCTCCTACCCACCTGCCCAATGGGCCCATGCACCGACCCGAATTTCACATGGGCCCCTCAAAATCCTGGACAATTGGCTTAACTGGCCTTAACGAGGCCTTTGATTAATGGCGGGAGAGCATCCCGCCGCTGTGCATGCCCGCCGACCGAAATATCGCGATGCCGCATGCTGACGCTCGCGTGATGTCAGCGCGCGACATTTTAAGCGCTGATGTGCAGGCTCCGCCGCCCGCACATCAGCCAGAAAATTCTGCCCATGGATTTTAAGCTTGGGCAGATGGGTTGATTTTGATCGATGTCTTCCAAATTCCTTTCAGTTTTTGTTGATGACACAAGGTGGTCTTCCAGCACTTTCAGTATTTAGTTCTTGGTTGAGCATTTGTCTTTCAATGTCTCTAACAGTGATTTTCCCGTTTTCCTCTTGATGAGAGTTTTCAGAGACAGAGCAGGTTATAGAGGTATGAAGAGAAAAAAGACAGCGAGCTATTATTGTGGAACTCCTGGAATCTTCCACAGACAGGAGAAAGAGGTTTTAGGTCTTGTTGCTTTCAGGCTAGGAGCTATTCTGCTCTTCATTGCTACAACACAAAATCCTGGTCACCTGGTCAGGGGTCAATTAAAATGTTGTTGTCAGGCAGCTCCTTTGGTCCTGGACTCTTTCCCAGCATCATCCTATCTTTCATGGTACACACTGTTCCAGGATTGCAACATTGTATATATTTCTCATCCTGTTCCAGTGGACATGTCTTTCAACCTGCAGCCGCTGTAATTCTAATCCACAGCCCAGCAGAAAATAAAAAGATATGTTCTTTACGACAGTTCAACAGAAATAAAAAAGATATGTTGCTTACAGGTATATAGATCTTGTAGATTCATGACTTGGATTATTTCAGACTGGGCTCAATGGTCTTTCTCGATCATCTTTCAAGATGATTTAAAGATGTTGATGGATAATTAAATCATTTCTGCTGGAACCAACAGCTACAGGGTTGATTCTTAAAAATACTGCCTGTGGATGGTCAAACAAAAAGCAGGGCTTGAGTTTGCAGGATGGATGGAGAGAGAGAGAGAGAGTACCCACTCTGATTCATCTGCGTCTTTCTTCTTATGTTCTTTGGCTTGGAGAGTGACAGTTTCTTAAAACACAAAAGAGGGTTAGTTGGCTCATCACGTGATCCCCTCTGACCACTCGACATGTTACTCAAACATAGATATAACAAGTTGATTCAAGGTCCATGGTTTAGACATGATTAGATTATGGTTGGAAAAGTTTCTGTCCCAGCCAGGGTTTATTGTCCAAATTGGTTGCATCCAATGGTTTGTTCCATACCCAGCTGAATACACTGGATGTTTTATATGTTTTACTGGATATCTGGATGTTTTGTGAATGGTTCAGGAGATGGCCCATTCACAGTTGTCTTCTGACTGTCCCAGGTGGTTGTATCTGAAGTTCACATAAACAATTCACCTTTCACTTTCTCCTTTAGCTTCCAAATATCCCAGGGATGGAGGCGCTCCAACTCTAGACTTACTTTGACAATTCTGGTTATAGCAATAACATTTCAGGCAGTATGCCTTTATTTCTTGTACAATCAGAATGTGATTAATCTTTAACAACAATGTTATGCAGTTGGGACAAGCGTTTGTCCTGGAATTTCCTCGATCACAATTACTCCAAAATTTGCACCATTTTCTGCATACTCTGGAATAAAAACTGGTGTGAACAGTTGCAAATACAGTGCTATCATTTGGTAATAATAGCATCAGTGTAAAAAGATAAGTGTTGTCTTCTGTCATACTTCTCACTGTCAGCCTTTTGCATCTATTCCTCTTTTTTCAGTATACTAGAGAATATTTAATACTCAACCAACATCACCAACAGAGTATCTGGTTATTATCAAATTGCTGTTTGTGGGATTTTGCAATGAACAAATTGGCTGCTACATTACCCACATTGTGAACATATGAACATACTAACATATGAATTAGAAGCAGGAGTAGGCCACTCGGCACCTCGTACTTGTTCCGCCATTCAATAAGATCATGGCTGATCTGATTGTAGCCTCAATTCCACACTCCTGCCTACCCCGATATACTTTCACTCCCATGTTAATCAAAAATCTATCCACCTCTGCTTTAAAATTATTCAACAACCCTGATTCCACCACTCTCTGCAGAAGAGAGATCCAAAGATTCACAAACGACTGAGAGAAAAAAATTCTCCTCATCTCAGTCTTAAAGGGGAGACCCTTTATTTTTAAACTGCGTCCCCTGGTTCTGGTTTCTCCCACAAGGGAAACATCCTTCCAGCATCTGCTCTGCCAAATCCCCTCAGGATCTTATATGTTTCAATAGGTTACTTCTCATTCTTCTAAACTCCAGCTTGTTCAACCTTTTCTTGTAAGATAACCCCTGCATTCCAGGTATCAGTCAGGTGAACCCTCTCTGAACTGCTTCTAATGCATTTAAATCCTTTCTTAAATAAGTAGACTAAAGCTGTACACAGTACTCTGGATGTGGTCTCACCAATGCCCTGTAGAACTGTAGCAAAACATCCTTACTTTTATATTCCATTCCCCTAGCAATAAACAACAACATTCCATTTGCCTTCCTAATCACTTGGTGTACCTGCATACTAACCTTTGTGTTTCATATATCAGGACACTCAGATCCCTCTGTACCACCAAGTTCTGCAATCTCTCTCCATTTAAGTAATGCATTGCTTTTCCATTCTTCCTGCCAAATTGGACAAGTTCACATTTTCCCACATTATACTCCATCTGCCAATTTTGCCCACTCACTATCTATATACCTTTGCAGGCTCTTTGTCCACTTGAAAACTTACTTTCCTACCTATCTTTGTGTCATCAGCAAATTTAGCAACCATGCCTTCAATCCTTTTATCCTAGTCAGTGATATAAATTGTAAATGCTTGAGGGCCCAGCACTGACCCCTGGTGACAATAGTGACTGCAATTCAAAAGCACTTCATTGGCTGTAAACCACTTTGGGACAGCCTGAAGTTGAGAAAAGCGCTATATAAATCCAAGTTTGTTCTTTCCTCTCATTCTTTTATTAAGCCAAATAAGGATATTCCCTTTGAGAAGGCCATTCTGGCAAGTTAATCCTTCTGACCATGGGTAGTGATTGTACCATTTGTGAAAGAATGCCTCAAGAGATTGTGAATTGTACAAATGGAATAGGGAGCAGGCAAAATGTGTCCCAGCACCAATTCTCAGCCTGAAACCCACTGCAACAATCTCACTAACTGGGATCAACACAAAATAGTAGTAAAGCAATAAATGCAATAAAATCACCTTCCTGTAAATGGACGGCTGAGTGTCTGATATGAGGATCTGATGTGTTTCAGTCTCTATTTCAGTCCTTTATTTTGTGTACCTTTCCAATAGGAATAAAATTATGAACACATGTAAACTGCACTGTAAACTGCATGTAAAAATTCTAAATGCAGGGAGTTCTGATTTGTCTGTGTTACTTCAGTAAAATTCCCAGAGAAATAGGATGAACGGCTGAAGATGGCTGTTTGCCAGTTTCTTTTCATTTTTTGCCAGTCTCCTACCAAAGTATTGATTGTCGATCAGTGTCAACTCCATGGAATTTCAGGATACTTAGATCCACTTTGGAGCTGTTGGAGGTTTGTCGATTCTATTGACAACACTATTTATCACTGTTTACTAAGGCTTCCCTTTGCCCGACCTACATTCTATGGTGGTGGTACTAGCTGAATAATCTAATTAAGACTTTAGGCCTCGGAGGCCATTGATGTTTTCATTGGTTTTGTGAAGAACTTGGAGCTTCCTCTAAATTCCACTGATTGATTGAATATGCCTCCAGTAACCAAATAGTATTGAATGCTTGCTTCCTAATGTTTGCCGGTGTTATTAGTGCGAAACCCACTGCTTTAAACCCCACATTAAAATAGTGGATAGAGTAAAATTGGGATTGCAGTAATCAATCGGTGTAAACAAAATTTGCTAAAAATCGGGTTTTATTTTATTTTTGTTAGCTTTGCAGAAGAAATTTGTGATACTGGATTAGTTTACTGTATTCACATACACACAAACATATTTGTCTGCACAAATGATGAGTTTGTGCGGGTACTTTATTCTGCTTTTTGTTTTGGGATGAAAATACACGAAGGTAAAAGCTCAGACTTGTGACGGTATCAGAGACAAGTGAAATTAGAAAATTACTTGATGGAATATTAAACAAACACTGTGGAATGTGTTAGTAAAAACTAAGGTCTAAAGCTTTTGTAACTGAGATCACAGTAATTATTAGGTGTAAAATAATAAGTATTGCTGAAGGCCAGTTTTCATGTAATTAGCTGTTTTTACCCAAAATGTGTATAATTTGGCTGATTTGTCTCACTGTGTGGAATTGATCCACTTATTGTATGTGACCTATTTTTCGTGTTTGCACTGCCAATGGGAAGCATCACGCACTGGCTGTGCAAATTGTAGATTACACACTGTGCATGTGCTGTTCATGAATTTCTGTCCACTTAATGAATGGAAAATTATGAGCACAACACATATTCAATCCAATATACAGGACTGCTGGGCAAAGCTCCTTGCTGATAGTGAGAACTTATAGAACCATGTAATTTTGCAGCAGAGAAGGAGACCAATTAGCCCATCATGCCATGCTGGCTCTTTGAAAAAGTTATTCAATTAGTTTCACCTTCTTGTTATTTCCCCATGGTCCTTCAGAATTTTCCTTTTCATTTTTTAGCCAACATCCCTTTGAAAGTTATTATTGAATCTGCTTCCAGCATCCTCTCCAGCATTGTATTCCAGATCATGGCAACTTGCTACATTTTCTTTTTCCTCATGTTGTCTCTGCTTCTTTTGCCAGTTTCCTTAAATCTGTATCATAGAAACATGGAAAATTTATGGCACAGAGGAGAGGGAATCCATTCGATCCAGGCCAGATGAGATGTTTCCAAAGATACTAAGGGAAGCAAGAGTGGAAATTGTGGACGAAGCTGGCTATAATTTTCCAATCTCCCTTAGACTCAGGGGTGGTGCTAGACGAATAAAAAATTGCAAATGTTACACACTTGTTCAAAAATAGAGTGTAAAGATAAGCCCAGCAAGTATGGGCCAGTCAGTTTAACCTCAGTGGTGGGCAAGTTTCTAGAAATGATAACTCGGGACAAAATTAATAGTCACTTGGGCAAATGCGAGTTAATTAAGGAAAGCCAGCATGGATTTGTTAAGGGTAAATTGTATTTAACTAACTTGCTTTGAGTTTTTGATGAGGTAACAGTGAGGTTTGCTGAGGGTAATGCCGTTTATGTGGTGCACATGCAATTTTAAAAGGCATTTGATAAAGTGGCGCACAACAGACATGTGAGCAATGTTAGAGCTCATGGAATAAAAAAAACAGTAGCAGTGAAATAACATGTTGGAGCAGCAGGTTTGGTGAAGAAAGGACTAAACTTTATTTAAGAAACATGTAGAGGTGCTTGCACTCAAGACGTAATCTCTCCATCAGAAGTCCTGCCCACAGGATTACCCACTCAATAAACTTATTGGTCAAACCCCTGTAATCGTATCACATGATGAGTGATTGGCAGGAGGGAGGGACAATACATCTCGTTACTACACTTCCTCCCCTTTTAAGTTTCTTACATTTACAATAAAAAAATGTCAGAAAAACCAGCAAACATGTGTACAGTCTCTGGTGATTACTAAATGAAATCTCTGAGGAGCTGAAACAGGTACCTTCTGGTGTTCCAAAACAAAAACAGAATTACCTGGAAAAACTCAGCAGGTCTGGCAGCATCGGCGGAGAAGAATTAAGTTGACATTTTGAGTCCTCATGACCCTTCAACAAAACTGGGTTCCTCAGTTCTGTTGAAGGGTCATGAGGACTCGAAACGTCAACTTTATTCTTCTCCGCCGATGCTGCCAAACCTGCTGAGTTTTTTCAGGTAATTCTGTTTTTGTTTTGGATTTCCAGCATCCGCAGTTTTTTTGTTTTTACCTTCTGGTGTTGTTGGCAAAGGGAACAGTTTTTAACCAAGCTCTCGATGTCACTGTCTATTTCTGGCAACCAGACATAGCTACATGCCAGCATCTTCATCTTCGATAAGCCTGGATGTGCACTGTGGAGCTCTGCCAAGGTTGACTCTCTACCCTGTGATAGGACTACGACTCTTGAGCCCCACAGCAAAATTCCATCTTGGCAACTCAGGTCAATGTTTCTGGAATAAAATGGAGTAAGTCATCAGACACAAGTGTACTTGGCCATCCATGTAAAACAAAGTCTTTGTCTTTTGACAGTACTGGGTCTCTATTTGTTCAATTCTTGATCTGTTTAGCACATACAGGTGATGAATCCAAAAAATTTTAACAGTAATACTAACTCTTTTGGAACGGGTGTATTGACAAGTCTACCTGGTAATGGAGATGAATAAGTGCATCTGCCTTGGCTATATGTGAGCCAGGACGGTACATGAATACGTACTCGTAAGCTGAGAGCGTCAAAGCCCAACAGTGGATTCTCCCTGAAACTATAGGTGGAATAGCTTTATCTTTGCTAAATAAACCTGTCAGCGGCTTATGGTCAGACACAATTGTAAAATGTTGCTCATGTAGGTATTGGTGAAACTTCTTGACACCAAAAACAACCGACAGCCATTCTTTTTCCAACTGAGAGTAGCCCTTTTCAGCTTGAGAATGTGTTCTTGAAACATAGCCAATAAGTCTTCCATTCGATGTGATGGAACAGTTCCTACACCACAAGGAGAAGGATCACACATCAACACAAGCTCATTAGATGGATCATAATGTACCGACAAGCATGGTGAATGAAGCAGTTTTTTCGCTGTTACAAAGGCTTCTTCTTGAACCCCTTGACCGGCAGTGGCTCTGTCAAATGTAGTGGTGCCAGTACAGTGGACAGATTAGGTAAAAAATGGCTATGGTAATTTATCATACCTAAGGAAGATTTAAACTCTGTCACGTTAGAGGGCGATGGTGCATCTTTAATTGCTTGGACCTTGTCTTCAACAGGATGCAACCTCATAGTGTCCACTCTGTGACCCAGGTAGGTTACTTCAGATGCTTGAAATGTGTATTTTTCTCACTTCAAACACACAGCTGAATAATCTTCTCAGCATTTCCTCAAGGTTGGCCAAATGTTCAGCTTCCGTCAGTCCAGTGATGAGAACGTTATCTAAGTAAATGACCACACGTGGAAGTCCCTGCAGGAGACTCTCCATGGTTCGCTCAAAAATAGTGCATGCTGATGAAACTCCAAAAAATAATTGGTGTACTGGGAGAGACCTTTATGGGTATTGATTGTCACGTATTCTCTTGATGTGTTATCTAATTCCGATTGTTGATAGGCATGGCTCATGTCTAGTTTTGTATGTGAGTTGCTTCCTGCTAACTTGGTGTACAAGTCATCGATTCTAGGAATGGGGTATTTGTCTAACTTTGCTGCTTTGTTGACTGTTAATTTGTAGTCATCGCAAATACGTATGGTCTGGTCTAGCTTGACAACTGGGAATATGGGTGTGGCCCACTCTGAAAACTGGACAGGCTGAATTATTCCCAGGTTTTCCAACCTGCACAACTCTTCTTCCACTTATTCTTTTAGTGACTAAGGCACTAGTCTGGTTTTGAAGAAGCGTGGTGTTGCCTGGGGATCGACGTGGATTTTACCTTGCATGCCTTTCAGTTTTCCCAATTCGGTCTTGAAAAACAGTGTCATATTTCTTCATGAGCTCTGGAATTCCACTGGGCTTCAAATGGAATATTTCTGACCAGTCAAGTTTTATTTTCTGCAGCCAATGTTGACCCAAAAGACTGGGCCCCTTCCCCTTCATGATTATCACAGGCAGTTGGGCTGCCTGTTGTTTGTTGCAGACTGGAGCAGCAGCAATGCCTTTACCAGAATGGCTTCTCCAATGTAAGTTCTCAGTTTGGCGGACATCTACTCCAATATCAATGGCTGAGATCCTTCACTGATGTACTTGAACGTATGCTC
Source organism: Cetorhinus maximus (assembly GCF_964194155.1). NCBI lineage: Eukaryota > Metazoa > Chordata > Chondrichthyes > Lamniformes > Cetorhinidae > Cetorhinus > Cetorhinus maximus. The sequence goes on along the minus strand of NC_135880.1, from coordinate 158,646,854 downwards.
CCCAACAGCAGTAGTTGAAGCACCAGTATTCACCTCTGTCTGCAGTTATTTGCCATTCACTTGTGCTGTCACTGTAATGGGCTCAGGTTTAACATGATACAGAAAATATACATCAGTAGTAGTAGCTTTTGCTGTATCAGTTAGCTCAATCAGATTCGTTTGTTGTTTTGCTGTTTGCCTATCCTTTGTTCTGCACTGCCTAAGGTGTCCTTTCCTGTAGCAATAATTACATTCTGCCTCTTTGAATCTACAAACGTCTGCTCCATGATTTCCTCCACATCTGTGGCAGTTGTGTACCTTATTAGCTGATGTGTTACCATTAGGCTTCTTAAGTCTTTGTGTAGTGGGCATAGAATCACATTTAAAATTTGCTGTTCTGTTTTTCACGCCACACTCAGCGGCAGGTTCCCATCCAACATGGAGTACGGTGCCATTATCCAGATACTGCAAAGCCTGAGCGTCTTTCGTGGAACTTTCCATAGTGAGAGGGTGCGCTTGAAATTGATATCGGATTCGGTTAGCAAGTGGTGCTGTATGGCGTTGCCCTTGGCTCCGCATACAAGTCTGTCCCACAGCATATCATTGAAGGCACCCCCAAACTCACAGTATTCTGTTAACTGTTTCAGATTCACCACAAAGGTAGCAATGGACTCTCCCAGGGCACGCACCCACGAATTAAACTTGAAGCGCTGCATGATCACAGACGGTTTGGGCTGAAAATGCGATTTCACAAGTTCCATTAAGCACTTCTGCCAGTTAGGGCTGGGCACGTTTGGGGCAGGCAGGTTTCAAATCAGGTTATACATTTTGCTTCCACATGCACTCAGCAGGATAGCTTTAGATTTTTCTTCAGCAGTAATCTCATTAGCAACAAAATAGAGTGTGAGACGCTCAACATACTGATTCCAATCTTTAATGTTCGCATCGCAGTGGCATGGCTGGTAAAAATTGTTCAACTTCATTTCACTCACATCAGCCAGGGTGAAGTATGCTGCAGAAGTCGGTTTTATCCTCGTCGCCAAATGGAATAACTTGATGGAGCAGCAGGTTTGGTGATGAAAAAGCTAAACTTTATTTAGGAGACATGTAGAGGTGGTTGCACGCCAGACACGATCTCTCCATCGGAAGCCCCGCCCACAGGATTATCTGCGCAATAAGCTTATTGGTCGAAGCCCCGCAATTGCAACACATGATGAGTGATTGACAGAAGGGAGGGACAATCCATCTAGTTACTACAAGAAGCAAGGATACAAAATTGGCTGAGTGGCAGGAAACAGAAAGTAGTGGTTAACAGTTGTTTCTCAGACTGAGGGGGGGGTTTATAGTGGAGTTCCCCATGGGCCTGTGTCCAGACCCCGCTTTCCCTGATATGTTTTAATGACCTCGCCCTTGGTGTACAAGACACACTTCCAAAATTTGCAGGTGATACAAAACTTGGAAGTATTATGAATTGTGAGGGGGGTAGTGTAGAACTTCAAAAGGACATAGACAGGTTGGTGGAATGGGCGGACAAGTGGCAGATTAAATTTAACACAGAGAAGTGTGAAGTGATTCATTTTGGTAGGAAGAACGCAGAGAGACAATATAAAACAAAGGGCGCAATTCTAAAGGAGGTGCAGGAGCAGAAGGACCTGGTGGTAAATGTGCATAAATCATTAAAAGTGGCAGGTCAGGCTGAGACAGCTGTTAATAAAACATACAGCATCCTGGGCTTTATCAGTAGGGGCATAAAGCACAAAAGCATGGAAGTTATGTGAAACCTGTATAAAACACTGGTTCAGCCTTAACTGGAATATTGTGTCCAGTTTAGGGTGCTACACTTTAGGAAGGATATAAACATACTAACAAGGGTGCAGAGAAGATTCACAAGAATGATTCCAAGGGTGAGAAATTTCAGTTACGTAGATAGATTGGGGAAGTTGGGACCGCTTTCCTTGGACAAGAGAAGGTTGAGAGGGGGTTTGATAGAGGTATTCAAATCATAACGGGTCAGGATAGAGTTTGAAGGGAGAAACTGTTCTCATTGGTAGAAGGATCGAGAACCAGAGGACACGAATTTAAAGCAATTGGCATAAGAAGCAATGGCAGCCTGAGGAAAACTTTTTTTCACATAGTGAGTGGTTAGGATCTGGAATGCACTACCTGGGAGTGTGGTGGGGGCAACTTCAATCAAGGCTTTCAAGACGGGATTGGATTATTATCTGAAAGGGAAGAATGTGCAGGGCTACGGGGAGAAGGCAAGGGAATGGTTCTAGGTGAACTGCATCTTCAGAGAGTTAGCACAGTCGGTGGGCAGTGGTAGGGAGGACCATAAGTCTTCTGAAGATGCGCTTCCAATGCCTGGACTGTTCAGGGGATGCATTACAATACCCTGCAGAGTGGGTGTTACTGAAAATGGTTGCATGCTGTGCTGTCCACAATCTGGCACTGGCAAGGGTGGAGCCACTGGAGGAAGAGGATCTTGATGCAGCTGTACAGGCCACAAATGATGAATCCAGTAGTAAGTCAGAAGAGGAGAAGGGTGAGGAGAATGCTGATGGTGTGGAGGCAGACCTCTGTATCCTCCAGGGAGGCAAGTACACCAAGGACGCCTTGATCTGCTACTACTTCAGCTAGGCTGCCAAAGATCTGCTTCCACCTCATACCAAGAATGCCACCTCCATCCTGGATGTCTGAAATTACCCTTTCATTTGAACCCAAAGGCCACTCAATGCCTGTGCAATAAAGTATCGAGCCACTCACGTCCAGCACGACAGACTGGTGCATCCTGCACTGTAAACAAAAAGTGAAGCATACTCAGGCCATCAGAACAAAAGCAAATTTAATGTTATTGTCAGACTGAAAGCATCCTAACCTTACCATTACTGGTGTTGATATCCACATTAGCAGACATATAAACCAAACATAAATGATCATAAAAACATCCATGACCTTCCCCTCTTGTGCTTATGGTGCCTTAAACTTATGTTTCTGAGTGCTACGCCTTAGTGCCATCCCCCCCCCCACCCCCGGTGGTTGTCCTCTCACCAGTGGAGCCCGTGATGGCCCCACCTGGGAAGGAGCAGCCAGTGCCACGGCTGGCATCTCCCTGGTCGCCACAGTCTCACGGTCACTGGCGGAGGGGCAGAGGGCAGAGGTGCTGCTGACGTCATCCAGTGTGCCCCTGGATGATCCTGCAGAGACGACAGGCAGCTCATGCACCAACGTGAGGTGGCTCTGGACTTCCTTGCTCAGCATTGGTGCACGGAGACCTAGCTGGGATACTGGGTGCCTCATCCATCTGTATCTTACCGCCTGAGGTCATTGCCTGTGTGAGGGCTTGCAGGCCCGAGGGCAACGCTAGGAACTTCTGCTTCTGTTCCTGGAGCTGCCTCTCCACGAGAGTCACCACTCTCTCAATGGAGGAGGCAGTGCGCTCAGCTATGAGGGTCAACGCAGTGCTCATATTCCACATGGATTACTCCACAACAGAGACCATGGCACGCACATCCTCATGGATTTCTGCCAGATCCTCCTGCACATCCCGTTGGACATCCAGCATCTGCCACCTAATGGATGACTCCAGAGGCTCATCATCTGCCTTCAGCTCAGTATTGTCTTGGTCTCCAGCAGTCCTCTGACTGCCAGTGCCCTGGGCACACTCTGCCTGCACCTCAAGCAAGTGTGAAGTGCCCTTACCAATGTGCACTGACATTCTAGCCACCAATCTAATGCCCACTGAGGTGCAGGTATCTGCGCTGGTTCTGTTCAGAGAGTGGGTGTGACACAGGTGCAAATGAAGCCGGGCCATCCTCCAACGTCAGGGGTGGCCCTTCGGGCTCCAGAGAGTGAGTGCGTGCTTGCAAATCTAAGGGAGAACAAGGATATGTCATTAATTAAAGTGATCGCACTGTTATTGTTCATGCCAGGCACCCTGGTGAGACCATGGAGATCTACATCATCTTTCAATGATCAATGGGGACTCCGGGTTTGAGGTTCCCACCAATGAAGAAACGACACTAGAATGGTTGCACAATCCAAAACTCTCACCTCTGTGCACTGCACTCTTACCTTCGTCTGGGGCACCCCCACCTCTCCACGTCCGGTTACACGTGGACCGTGCCAGCTCTCCAGCTCAAGGGCCTCTTGTTCGAACCTGATGAGTAGCAGCAAGCTGGGCAGGCCTCCGCCTGTCTGTGAACTCTCTGATTGGTTATGGTTCTTCTTCTCCTGAAAGGACAGAGAATCATTGATTAGTCCACTCTCTACCTGCAGCACCATTGCAGCCTAGCCAACCCAAGGTGAGGAACACCTTCCAGGGCACACCTGAGTCGTGGCCCTTGAGGCGCAAGGCACTTAGTCCAAGCAGCCAGGGGTCAGGGCTTACCCCTTTGGCCAGCTCCGGCGTCATTGACAGTTGGCACTCAGACTCTAACACCCCTGAGGTCCACGGAGGTTGGGGGGTGGGGGGGTTGGGGGGGGTGGGGGGTGCAGCCATACCTTAACACTGCTGCACACTGACCCCATGCCAACACAATACTCACCCTTCCTGAGAGCAGCAGGTCATTGAGCCTCTTCTGGCACTGCTCCCATGTGCGCCGCACCACGCCATTGCCGCTAACTTGCGCCGCAACCTCCTCCCATGCCCTCTTTGTGAGGTGTGACCCCCTTCCATCTCTGGGGACAAGGGTGTCCTTCCTGGCAGCCACCTCCTCCAGGAGGACCGCAAGGCACTCATCCGAAAAGCAGGGGGCCGAGTGCCCACCCGACCTGGCCTCCCGCCTGGCATCTCAAGCCGCACTCGACTCCATCACATTAGGTAACGAAAGACAGAAGAGATGTTGTTCCGTGGCAGCCTTCAAGGGGTTGCCTGTGCTGTTTTAAAACCAGCCGCTGGGTCCCCATTGGGCCTGGCAGATGACAGGCTGACAGAACCCCGCCCGGCCCTTCCCGACCAGTGGAGAGCTGTGTTTCACGTTGCGCGGGCCTTAATTGGCCTGCCAACATGAAATCGGGGTTGGGGCCCGATCGCAGGCAGCCTGGCCGATCCTGGGCCCACTGACCATGCCCACCTGCCAAACTGTAAATTCTGCCCTATGATCCATTCTATGATCATTCCTCTGCCAGCTGGAAAAGAGCTACCTAGGCTAATCCCACAAATCAACTCTTGGTGTGTAGCCGTGTACGTTATGGCACTTCAAGTGCATACCCAAGTATTTTTTAAAAGCAGTGAGGATTTCTGTCTCTACCAACTTTTCAGACAGTGAGTTCCAAACCCCCACCACCCTCTGGGTGAAATCACGTCTCCTCAATCCCCCTCTAACTTTTGCCAATGACCTCTCTGCCAAGGGAAATGGGTTCCAAAGAAAATAACCTCAGTTTATCCAACCTTTCTTAATAGATAAATTCTCCATCCCTGGCAATATTCTCATAAATCTCCACTGTACCTTCTCTAGTCCAATCACATCCTTCCTGGATGCAATGACCAGAACTGTATTCAGTATGCTAGCAGTGGCCTAACTAGAGTTTTAAATAATTCCAGCATAATATTCCTGCTCTTGTGTTTGATGCCTCACCTGAGAAAATAAATTATCCCACATGCCTGTTTAAACACCTTAGCTATTTGTCCTGCTACAATCAGGGATCTGTAAACATGTACTCCAAGGTTCCTCTGCTCCTCTGCACTTCTCTGGACCAACCCCACTGGAAACAGTCTTCCAATCACAAAAACAATGGTTGAGCATAACCCTTTATTTCATGGCTGCCTGTCAGTTGTTCTTGGATTCCACAGGCTCTTACTTTTCTGACCAGCCAGCCATGTGGATCCTTGTCAAAAACCTTGCCAAAATCCATTTAGACTACATCAAACCTGCAACCCTCAGCCTCCTCGTTACTTCCTCAAAAATTTCAATCAGGTTACTCCGGGATGATATCCCCTTAACAAATTGGTATTGTCCTTGATTAACTTGTGCCTTTCTAAATGACAGGTTTTTGCCAATAGTTTGCTGACCACTGAGGTTAGACTGACTGGCCTATAATTACTCCTTTCCTCCCTTTTTGAACAACAGTGCAACACCAACAGCCCTCCAGTCCACTGTGGCTACAACTATAACCAGAGCGATGGGAAAATGAAGGTCAGAGCCATTGCTATTTCCTTCCCTATTTCTCTTAGCAGTCTGAGATACACTTCAACTGTTCTGGTGATTTATCTATGTTCAAAGATGGTAAAGCCTTAGTGCTTCCTTTTCTGCCAAGTCTGCTACATCCAGTGTTTCACACTCCTCCTTAAATTCAATGCCTGCATGATTCCCCCGATTTGTGAAGGCAAATGCAAAGTATGCTTGAATACCCATGCCCAAATCTTCTGCCTCCACATATAGGTTATTTCTTGGCCACTAACAGACCCTACTCAGTCCTTAGTTATCCTCTTGTTATTTATTTATTTATCAAATATTTTTGATTTTCCTCGATTTTACTTGTCAATATTTTACCTGCTTTCTCTTTGCTTTCCAATTTCCCTTTTAATTTCACCCCAGCAGTTTCTATATATCTCGAGGCTTTTTACAGTATGAGCTCTCAGTATCTAACATAAGCTTCCCTTTTTTACCTTAGCCTACTCTATATGCTCTTTGACATCCAGGGGCGCTGGTGTGAGTGGATTTGGGAGTTCCACCCCTTTTCGTACTGGGAATGTATTTGTTCTGAACCCTCTCTATCTCCTCCTTGAATATTTCCCACTGTTCTGACACTGATTAACCTTCAAGAAGTTGTATCCAAGTCCACTTTTGCCAAGATATATCCCAGCTTAGTAAAATTGGCCTTTTCCCAACTTAAAACTTCATTTACTTTTGAGCTATCTTTGTCCTGTTCCATGACTACACTAAGTCTAACCACATTATGATCCTATTACCAAAATGCTCTCACATTGATACCTTTTCCACCTGACGAGCTTCATTCTGGATCTCTTGCTGGGCTTGCTCTGTACTAATTAAAAAGGACTCCTGAATTCATTTTAAGAAATTTCTTCCTCCCAAAAGGAAAAACCAACAAAACTTGTATGAACTGATCTTGTATACCTTAAAATAGAACTCCAGTATTACTGGTGCCAGAATTACTGATTATTACTGAGATTTGAACAATTTTGAACTGTTTTTTCCTTCTGGGGTGAATGCCATTTACATTGATTTTAACTCCAGTTCATATTGAGATGTTAAAATCCGCTACTATTACTTTCCTATTATTTTCTCACTTCTCAGCAATTTGCCTACACCTATCTCCTTTTTTATCTTCCTCTGGCTGTTTGGATGTCTATAGCATACTCCCAGCAATATGATTGAACCTTTTTTGCTCCTCAGTTTATTCTTTCTTGAGATATGGGCGCCGCTGGCAAGGCCAGTATTTTTTACCATCTCCAATTGCCCTTGAACTGAGTGACTTGCAAGGCCATTTCAGAGGGCGGAAGGGGACAGAGAGACATGTGACAATGTGATTAAGGAAAGATGAGATCAGAGGAATAAGGTGGAAAGATCTAACTAAGGCTGAAGCATCTGGTCAAGTGAACTTTTTGTAACGGTATAAATTGACTGCTCAAACACTCTACTACATGTAGTGCCCCTACTCATGAGAGTGGGACTTCTCCTTGCATGCTTGTAATAAAGGTCACTTGCTTGAACAAGACATCCAACTTGTGAGGTGTCTTTGGATACCGAGGCAAGCCCTCAACTTTTCATCTGGTGATGAGGGTGGGATACACCGCATCCGGCCCGCGACAGTGAGAAGGCTGATCAAGGAGTCAGTACCTTTTATTTTACCACCCATAGTTTAGAAAAGTCCACCTCGCAGTTGCGGGACTGGTAATTTAAGTGGGTATCAAAGAACCAGCTCCTGGAGACACGAGCACCAAGTGATCAAAGCGCTCGCTAGAGGTAGAGAGTTGCAAGCAGACTGATGTTACGTGACAGGCAGGTTAGAATCACGGCAGGGTGAAACAAAAGCATGGAGCAGTGTGCAGAGCTGAGAGCTGCCAGGGTAGATCAGAACTGTCACACAACAGGTAGGCCAGAATTACCTGGGGGTGGGGATGATCTGAGCTGTTTTGAAACAGAGGTCAGAATCACTGTAGGGCAGGGGCAGATTGGTCATTGGTATAGAAGTGAGAAACTAGAAGTGGTGATTAGCAGAAACATAAAGACATATCAGGTGACTATACCTTTAATCGGGGACAAGAAGTGTTGATAACCAAATTCTTGGTTGACAAAAGAAATATTTTTTTCTTTTTTATTCATTCATGGGATGTGGGCTTCGCTGGCTGGGCCAGCATTTATTGCCCATTCCTAATTGCCCTTGAGAAGGTGGTGGTGAGCTGCATTCTTGAACTGCTGCAGTCCATGTGGTGTAGATACATCCACAGTGCTGTTAGGGAGTGAGTTCCAGGGTTTTAACCCAGTGACAGTGAAGGAACGGCGATGTATTTCCAAGTCAGAATGGTGAGTGATTAGAGGGGAACTTCCAGGTGGTGGTGTTCCCATTTATCTGCTGCCCTTGTCCTCCTAGATGGTAGTGGTCATGGGTTTGGAAGGTGCTGTCTAAGGAGCCTTGGTGAATTCCTGCAGTGCATCTTGTAGATGGTACATACTGTTGCTACTGTGCGTTGGTGGTGGAGGGAGTGAATCTTTGTGGATGTGGTGCCAATCAGGCGAACTGCTTTGTCCTGGACTGTGTCCAGCTTCTTGAGTGTTGTAGGAGCTGCACTTAGCCCTCACCCTGTTGAGGCCACAGATAAACATGTGCCTCCACACACACCCTGAGATACCCCCTTCCTCAGTACAGCCCTTGCCTTGCAGCCTCTTCCCTTGCCTGAGGCCACTTATCCCCCATCCCCAAGCAAGCCCAGCCCTGCAGCCATTGAAAAGCCACCCCTACCTTACAGCTGACAATACAGCTTACAATTGACTGCGGTAGTCTAGAAAGCTGCTGAAAGGACATAAAAAGGAAAACGTGTGTGTAAGTCTATATTGGTGCTCTTTGGCTGGAACTTTCCGGCCCCATTGGTGCCAGGTGTCATGGCGGGCGGGGGGAGGCCGCGCTGGGGCAGACAACATGGCGAGAAGGCCAAAATCGTTTTTTCACTGCCGTGAAACCAGATTGCGATTGTCCACTCCACCCGTCGATGCCGGGCGCCGTGTTTCCCGCTGCCGCACATCAGGAACCTAATTTCAATACTTTAGCATATCATTATAAACCCTGCTCAAAAGAGTCATTGCCCCCATGCTGGATCACATGTGATGCATGCCAACGTGTTTCACAACTGTACATAAGCGACGTGCAACTGATGAACTACACCTCACTTGGGACTTTGAGGTTTGTTTGCCTACCTTGCTTTGGGCAGCACTCTCAGTCATCAGCGCCATGCTGCGCAGACAGCACCACGTCACTTTTAGAAGGCCTCAAGGGCAGCTCTCTACCTACCGGACCAGCTGTAATGCAGGAGGAGTCTTTGTAACAGCTGCAGGGCTAGGGCTTGCTTGGGGAAGGGGGATAAGTGGTCTCAGGAAAGGGAAGAGGCTGCAGGGTGAGAGCTGTACTGGGAAAGGAGGGTATCCCAGGGTGTGTGTGGAGGCACATGTTTATCTGTGCAAGTGGCCTCAAGAGGGTGAGGGCTGTGGAGGCAGTATCCAGAGGAGATGAGGCCAGATGGAGGTATGAGTGTGTGTGTGGGAGATTGAGTGGTGATGTCCCTTGAGCTGGTATGAGTGAGATGCCAGAGACTTGACAATTAATCTAAAATCCTGCAAGCTACAGGGTTGAGGGAAATTAACTAGATTTAAAGATTCAAATTTCTAGAGGTCTATAGGATAGAGAACATAGGGGTCATTAAGGAAGGGTATAGTGTTAGACACCACAGTACACTCCCATATGCGGTAAAGATATGTTAAGGATCAAACTGGAGGGGTTTTTGAACAAAGCATCCAACTCTCGAGGTGTTTTTTTGGGACTGGAGCATGTCCATTGGTAGCTCGACAATAATGTGCCCTCATCTGATCTATGAGATAGAGGAGATAAAATGTAGGTTTAATACCACAGCCAACTGCACATTGGAGGCAATACCAGCCAACATGGAACCAACCTGGATAGCCTACGTGGGTAAAGGCCGGCATTGCATCACCACGCCCCTTCTGGCACAGGCATACCCAATGCCAATTGGAAAATCAAACCATGTGCTTTAGACCACAGTTGCCCATCGCAGGTAGGGAGGATTAAGCTGGTGGGCATACACCAATGGGAAACAGTCAACCTTAACACCAAGGGAGGCATTCAAGGTGAGCATGAGCAGTACATGAACCAGTTCACCTTCTCCACATCCCCTCTACCGGGAAACCTGGATGGCACCAAGGCAAGATTAGATAAGCCCATGAGATCTTTTACACTCTCTGCCAGGAGATGGAGCACATTAAGGATCAGATTGAGGGAAGTCCAAGTCACAACTTGGTGGGAGGATATCTGAAACTAGGGGCTTAATGTACAAATCCACCCTGGATCAAAATTATCTCCCATGTCCTGGTGGCCATGCAGTCTGTAGTGATGATGCCTATGATTTGCCTCCCATGCAGAATTCAAAGAAGAAGAATGAGGACTTGGCTAAAGCTGTAAGGAAGGCTGAAGCAGTGCCACTGAGGAATGAGGGAGCTATTTGGGGCCAACCAGTGTGAGACCCCAAAATAATACTGGATTAGCTTGGTTTATATTGCCTTATTTGCTAGCATTTGCCCAGACCTAGAGGAGACAAATAGAACCAATGCAAAGTCATCAAGAGGAGATGAGATCAGTGAGGGAAGAGACTGAGAGACATGTGACAATGTGATTAAGGAAAGATGAGATCTGGGGAATAAAGTGGAAAGATCTAATTAAAGACAAAGCAACTGGTCAAGTGAACTTTTTGCAACTGTATAAATTGACTGCTTGAACACTGTACTGTAGAAACCCTACTCATGGCTGTAGGGCTTCTCCTAGCATGCTCATAATAAAGATCGCTCGCTTGAACAAGAAATCCAACTCTCGAGGCGTTTTTGGGTACTGGGGCATGCGCTCATCCTTTCAAACCCTTATGGCTTCATTTGATGATTTCTCTATGATATCATCTCTTTTTGCACCCATGATTGTTTCTTTAATCAATTTTGAAAACCCTTCCTTTCTTATCCACTTCTCTATCCTACTGGAAAACGCTTGAGATGCTATACCTGTCCTACTTTAAGCTGTGTATCCTCTGGTTGCTGACCCTACTGTCACTGGAAACAATTTATCTATATTTTCTTTATAAAAACCCTTCAAGATTTTGAATATATCAATCTAATCTGCCGCCTTTAAAGACTTGTGTGCATAAATCATAAGGTCTCTGTTTTTTTTGCGGCTACTTTAAAACTGTAACATGTAGGTTAAGTTCTTTCTTTCCAGCAAAATAATACTTTATGCCTCTTTGCATTAAATTTATCTGCCATGTGTCAGCCCATGTCACCAGTCTGTCCAAGCCATTCTGACATCTATAACTATCTTCCACACTGTTTGCTACATTTTCAAGTTTTTGCCATTTGCAAACTTTAAAATTATGTCCTCTATGGCCAAATCCAGGTACTTGATATCTATCAAAAAGTGCAGTGGTCCAACACTGAACACTATGTGACATTACTGTACATTTCCCTCCAGTCTGCAAAACAACCATTCACCACTCCTCACTGCTTTCTTTTCCTTAGCCAGTTTTGCATTCACACTGCCACTGCCCCTTTAATCCCATGGGCTTTAATTCTACTAACAAGTCTATGATATAATACTTTAATCTTTTGAAAGTCCATAAACACAGAATCAACCACACTGCCCTCATCAACCCTTTCCATCACTTAATCAAAGAGTTCAATCAAGTTAGTCAAACAAGATTCATCTTTAACAAATCTCTGCTAGTTTCCATTTAGCAACCTATATTTTTCCAAGTGCCAGTTCACTTTGTCCTGGATTAACTGCTTCCAATGCATTTACATCCTTCTTTAAATAAGGAGGACGATACTGTACACAGTACTCCAGAAAAGGGGTGTAACATTTGCAATCCTGTCATTCTCTGGCACCACTTCCATTCCTAAGCAAAACTGCAAGATTGTGGCCAGAACATTTGTAATTTCCATCCTAACTTCCCTTAGCAACCTGGGATGCATTTAATATGGACTGTAACCTTTCTACTTTGAGCACTAGCAACCTTTAAGTAGCTCCTTTATATTGATCCTATTTCTCTACTGCATCCTCCTTTACTGTGACCTTGGCAGCATCTCCTTCTTTGGTGAAGGCAGATGCAAATAATTCACTTAGTAATTCATCTCTGTATCTTTATTCATCCAGCGACCTCTAGATTTGCTTGCCCTTCCTGTGCCCCTTGAGGGAATGTGTTTAGACTGTACTCGAGCTATCTCCTCTTCGAAGGCCTCCCATGGTTAATTTACTATTTTACCTAACAGTGTTTTACTTGATTCTGAACCACCTGTTTCCCTTTCAACTTATTAGGCCTCAACCAGTCAAATATTTTCACATTCAATCTTTATTGCCTTTTTCCATAATTAATCTAACCTTGTGATATTGTGGTCATTGTTTCTTAAATGCTCTCCCCCTGAAACATAGGGACAAAAGAACAGGAGTAGGCCATTTGTCCCATTGAGCCTGCTCTGCCATTCAATTAGATCATGGCTGATCATCTACCTCAACGCCTTTCCTGTGCTATCCCCATATCCCTTGATATCATTAGTATCCAGAAATCTATTGATTTCTGTCTTGAACATGCTCAATGATTGAGCTTCCCCAGCCCTCTGAGTGAAGAAATTCCTCCTTATTTCAGTTTTATGTGGGCTGCCCATTATTCTAAGACTTCATCTCCTGGTTCTAGACTCCCCAGCCAGGGGAAACATTCTATCTACATCTATCCTGTCACGCCCTGTAAGAATTTTGTAAGTTTCAATTAGATCACCTGTCATTCTTTGAAACTCTAGGGAATACAGGTTCAGTTTCTTCAATCCCTCTTCATGAGACAATCCCGCCATCCCAGGGATTAGTCTGGTGAACCTCCATAGCCCTCCTTCCTTAGATAAGGAGACCAAAACTGTACACAATACTCCTGTGAGGTCTCAGCAAGGCTCTACACAATTGCAGCAAGACAACTTTACTCCTGTACTCAAATCCCCTTGCGATGAAAGCCAACATACCATTCACCTTCCTAATTGCTTGTTGCACCTGCATGCTAGCTTTTAGTGACTTGTGAACAAAGACACCCAGGTCCCTTTGGATACCAACACGTCCCAACCTCTTACCATTTAAGAAATATTCTGCTTTTCTGTTTTTTTTCTCCCAAAGTGGATAACTTCACACTTAGTTATATTATATTCCATCTGCCATGTTCGTGTCCACTCACTTAGTCTTTCCAAATCCCCTTGAAGCCCCTTGCATCCTCCTCACACCTTGCATTCCCACCTGGTTTTGTGTCATCAGCAAATTTGGAAATGTTACACTTGGCCCCCACATCCAAATCATTTATATAGATTGTGAATAGCTGTGGCCCAAGCACAGATCCTTATGCTACCCCAGGAGTAACGGCCTGCCATCTTAAGAGTGACCCATTATTCTTACTTGTTTTCTTTGGGCTAACCAATTCTAAGTCCACAGTATATTACCCCCAGTCCCATGTGCTCTAATTTTGTTTACTAACCTGTGTGGGATCTTATCAAATGCCTTCTGAAAATGCAAATACACCACATCCATTGCTTCTTTTTTACCTGTGCTACCATAACATTCTCAAAAAATTTCAACAAGCTTGTCAAACATGATTTCCCTTTCATGAATCCATGTTGAATCATATCATCATTTTCTAATATCCTAGTTATCACAACCTTTAAAATAGATTCTAACATTTTCCCTACTATTGACATCAAATTAACAGATCTGTAGCTCTCCATGTTTTCTTTCTCTCCCTTCTTAAATAGTGGGGTTACATTCACTGTTTTCCATTCACCCAATTTCATTCTGCAGAACCAGGGCAATCTTTCTTCATTGACACATAAGTAGAAATTATAGCATGTGTAATGAGTTTGTCAGCAGTTTGCAAAATTATACTTTACGTATTATTCTAATAGAAGAATTAACTTATTGGATTAACCTTGCTATTAAATATGGAATAAAGTAACACCACCTATATTCTAATGTCATGCACTGTAATTTTCAGAATTTCATTACCTGTTTCTTTGGATTGATTAGCATTGATTTAAATTGACGTAATTCAGCATGTTGCATAATTCTGGAGCACAATCTGCAGAACTATTATTCTACATGGAAGGAGAAGGGCAGCAGATGCATGGGAACACCACCACCTGCAAGTTCCCCTCCAAGCCACACACCATCCTGACTTAGAACCATGTCACTATTCCTTTACTGTCACTGGTTAAAAATGCTGGAACCCCTAAACCACATGGACTGCAGCAGTTCAAGAAGGTGGTTCAATGCCACCTTCTCAAGGCAATTAATGATGAGCAATAAATGCTTGCCTTGCCAGTGATACTCACATCCCATAAAAGAATTTAAAAAACTACACAAGCAGGGTCCACTTAATTTTTATATTCAATTTTTACATTTGCACTGCATTTCCCTGGATAGATCGATTTAAAAAAAAATTCTTTCATGGAATGTTGTCCATCCCTAATTGCCCTTGAACTTAATGGCTTGCCATTTCAGGGGACACTTAAGCATCAACCATAATTTGTGGGATCTAGAGTCACATGTAGTCCAGGCCAGATACATTAATAAACCAGATGGGTTTGTATGACAATTAGTGGTAGTTTCATGGTCACCATTACTGAGACTAGCTTGCATTAATTAAGTTTTAATTCCACCAGTTGTCATGGTAGGATGTGAACCTCTGCCCCCAGAGCATTAGCATAGGCTACTGGAGTACTAGCCAATGACATTATCACTACACCACCATCTCCCACATGAGTAGCTTTCATTATCATTCATAATTTGTTGACAAGATTTGGAAAAAATGCGGTGTTTGATCTGTTGGGAAACAATTGTTTTCAAATTCCTCACACTTTTGTGAATGTGGCTATTGTTAGGAGGAACTTATAATCATAGTAAAATAATCAATCGGATACTTCCCCAGAGACCAAAGGTAGCTAATTCACGTATTCTGCACAACACAGCATAATTATGTAAATTGAATTTTGAAGGTGAAATTCGATACCCAATCAGATTCACACTGGTATAAAGAAGGTATGTGTTTCATTGACATTGCTGCTGCTACAATGATTAAACATTAGTGCTATCATGTTGTTATGGGGATGTCAGTTTTTTTAAAGATACAATTTCTATTTTTTCTTTTTCTGGCTGGATTTTTAAAAAAAGCTGACACCCTCTAAAGGCAACGGAGACCACACAGACGGCTACAACTTGCGTTCGACCAAGTGGGATGGAATGAAAAGACACACAACCCACTGGGAAGTGTGAAAGACACCATCTCCTGTTGACTTTATACTATCCTGAAATTTTGTAAGTGTTTCTGAGATGAGACATCAAAATACAACTACCTGTTCTGAAACAATGACTGCAGCAGGCATGGATTAAAAGAATTTCTCTGGAATATACAGCCAGTAGGGTACTTTAAGAGACTGTTTACCAAGCAGGAGAGAGATCAAGACCGTGCTGTACTGAATCAGGCGGCTGAAGCTGTTTGCCCACCTTCTCTCCCTCTCTCTCAGAAGCATTGTGCCCAGATTTTCAAAATAACCATCCTGAGAAGAGAAATCTACTGCAAACCAAGGTCTTTTGGAAATAAAACATGGAAATCTTCTCCTTACAACTACAGCCAGGAAGACAAACAAGCTAAACACCAACAACATGGAATCACCACATCAAGACCAGCCAAAGAACAGCTAACTGTGTACTCCTTTGCTTTATCTTATTCTCTTATTCATAAACTGTAAAAAGTCTTTAAGCCTATCCTCTTATTCTGCCATCTGCACTGTGTGTGTGTGTGTGTGTGTGTGTGTGTGTAGGCCCAGGATAATGTGTGTGACGGATGAATGGTGGTTGTGATTTACCCAATTTTTTTAGCTCGGGAATTAATTTCAATAAAAATATCTTGTTCTTTGTTTAACCCAAGAAAATCTGCCTGACTAATTCTTTACAAACTGAAAGCATAAATAATGAACTCCTGCAGTATTGCCAAAGCACATCCTCTCCAAATTCACTAAGAAATCCTATTTTGGTCAGGCCTGGAGTGGTAGAACAGGGGAGTCATTTCCGTCCTCCTCATATGGTCGTAACAACATGCAATCAAAAATCTTTACTTACATATGTATTGCTAAAATTAATAGTACCACCATATTGTAAATTATATACAACAGTTCCTTCAAGTTGAATGTGATTTTCTTTCACGTTGATTTGATTGAAAATATAGGGAAAACAATGGGGGTCATTTTATCTTGACTTGTCAGGTTTGACTCTACATTTTACTTCAATGGAGAGTAAAATTAGGCAGGGTGTAAACCAGGCACTGCACTCAAACTGCTCTGCGTCCTGTCCAGCCCAGGTTAAAATAACCTCTAATGAAATTATGAGGACACAGGAATGCACAGGAATGCACAGAACCAGAAAATAATGTTGTGCTGAAGCTGGTGATTTTGAAAGTTCAAAAAAAATACCATAATACATTCAATCACTTATACTCCTCAATCTTCTCTTTTGCTAAAACCATTGATCTCCCTCTTGAATTTGCACACACTTCCATTGATGCCATGGGAAGACAGTTCCGTGCATTCATCACTTTCTAACTGTTAAGATTAGATTTCCAACCATTTATCAAAGTGGTGAGAAAATCCAGTTGCTAAGTCAAAACTGCCTGTTTGCCCTCACTTTTTTCAAGTCGATTCCATGTCATGTTTTTAAGAGTTTGTGATTATGCCAAACATTTCATCAGGTTTTGGCTTGATGGTATTTTGTTAAATATGTGTCATTGCAAGTAGTGAGTCAGAGTTATGTAACTGGAAGGAGAAGGCTGCTGTGGCGTTTAGATGAGGGAATGTGTAGTGAAGAAATTTGGGAAAATATCAGTGCCAATGCCAGTGTATTAAGTATTTTAGATTGGTTCCTAGGAAATTAATTAAGTCTATTCATTACCCAATGCAAATGAGAAAATAATTTTTTCCCTCACATACCATATTTCCATAAATCAAGAAATGTCTGTCAGGAATATGAGACCATATCTATGTACCTTTATTGTCCACCTGTTTAGCATTAGATTTTTATAATACATACCAAGAAAAGTATAGGGCAGAATTTTCCCGTTAGACGTGGGGGCGGCGGGCCCCTCATGTCCGCATGCAAAATGACGCGCAGTGAGTCGGACGAGCGTCCTAACGTCACCACACACTATGTTGGTATTTCGCTGGGCAGGTGCGCAATGAAGTCTGACGCGTGCCCGCCATTAGTTAAGGCCCTTTAGTGTTCAATCGACGCCGATTTTTCGGTGCCAATGCGATCTTCGGGTCGGCACACGGGCACAACGGGCAGGTAGGTATGAGACATTTGCATTAACCTCATCAACAAGCAGGATAAGAGGGCTCGATGGGGTCATGAATCTGCTCTGTGAAGTATTTATTGTTGAAAGTTTTTCAAACTTGCCTGTGTGATCTGCAGTTCTTCAGAACACATCCCATCTGCTTTTCCTGGGCTCTTCAGGTCAGCGCTCTGCAGTGAGGAGTCTTTTCCAGGCCTGCAGGTTTCAAGAAGCCTTCCCTTAGCCTGGGTATGGGAGTTGATCTGTCCATTAGCGGCAGTTCCTCTGAGGAGGAAGGGTGGACTAGAAGGGGGAGGTGGCTAGGAGTGCACATTCAGCCTCCAGGGGAGCCACCTTTGGTAGGACAGGCGTAGGAACAAGGGGCACGAGGTCACGAGGTAATCCAAGGTGCAAGGGACCACAGAAGACGCCACTATCCTGCTGCCAGGATATACAGGCGGCGAAGCAGTTACCTCAATACGTCTGAGGTGCAGTGCCGAAGGAGGCTCCGTCTCTCAAGGGAGACGGTCAATTATACCTGTCAGATGATTGGCCCTGAGGTCTCCCCTAACTGTGTAGGTGGACACCCCATGCCAGTGGCTCTGAAGGTCACAGTTGCCCTCAACTTCTATACCTCTGGCTCCTTCCAGGGCTCAGTGGGTGATCTTTGCGGTGTCTCTCAATCAGCTGTCTACACTTGTATCAAGCAAGCCACAAATGCTCTGTTCAGGCATGCATTGATCCTCATCCACTTCCGTTGGGACCAGGCAAGTCAGACACAGCGAGCCAGAGGCTTCACGGCCATTGCTGGCTTCCCCCGCATCCAGGGTGCAATAGACTGCACACGTGTGGCCATCAAGGCGCCAGCAGGTGAGCCCGGTGCCTTTGTCAACAGGAAGGGCTTCCGCTCCATTAACGTGCAGATAGTGTGTGACCGCAGGATGCTGATTCTACAAGTCTGTGCAAGGTACCCAGGCAGCTCCCACGACGCCTACATCACTGCTCCAGCCTGGCTGGATGGATGGTTGCTGGGTGACAAGGGCTATCCTCTCAGAAGGTAGCTCATGACGCCTCTCCACCAACCAAGAACAGAAGCTGAGCAGCAGTACAATAGGAGCCACACCTCCACAAGGGCTGTGGTGGAGAGAACCATCGATCTTCTCAAGATGCGCTTCCGTGTCTCGGTGATAGTGGTTGCATGCTGCGCTCTCCACAATCTTGCGCTGGAAAGGGGGGATACAGTGAACGATGAAGACATCGACGCATTTTCTGCAGCTGCACACGATGAATCCAGCACTGATTCTGAGGATGAGCACGCACAGGAAAATGCTGAGGTGGTAGACGCTGACCCGGGGCTACTTCAGGGAAGCAGGGACACCCGGGATGCTTGAATCCAACGAACCCTCATCTAGCACAACACAGATGGACCACCAGGACAAGCCAGGGCTGCTGCCTCTATATGCGGCACCTAAGTGCAAAATCTTCCAGGTCAGCAGCACTTACTAAGGGCCTTGTACATAAAGCTGAATGTCCAACAAATCATTCATTACACTTCTGTCAACCATACACATGCAGAAGAAATGAGGCACCCTCAGCCGTGGTCACACATCTGCATTTAATGTGTGAAGCAAAATAACTTATCACAAAGAGAAAACAATAGTGTTAAGAATCAAAAAGAAATCATAAGGACCTCATCTCGGGCCAACACATAAACATCAGTGAAAAACTCATGGTGTGCCTAATGTGCCTTATGCTTTTGTTTACAGGTGCTACGACTTGGTGCTGCCCAATCGCTCAGAGTAGCATCTGAGACAGCCGGCTGACTCTGCTGTCCTGTTGGCCTTGATAACCTTGGCGGTCGTCCTCTGGCCTGTGGAGCCTGTGCTGGCCCTGCCTGGGAGGGAGCGGCCAGTTCCACAGCTGGCATCTCCCCAGTCGCTGCAGCCTCATTGGATGCCATGGTCACTGGGTGAGGGGCAGAGGAGCTGCTGCCCTCATCTGGAGCACCCTGAGGGGAGCCCACAGAGACGACAGGCAGCAGCTGCGCCGACGTTAGGTCGCTTTGGACCTCCCTGCTCACCGTGGATGGATGGGCAACGAACTGGGATACTTGATGCCCACGCCACCTCCCACACAGGCAGTGACCAGTTGAGGTCATTGCCGATGTGAGGGCTTGCTGGTCAGAGCGCATTCCCAGGAAGCCCTGGCGGGTTTCCTGGAGTAGGCTTTCCACGAGAGTCGCCACTCTCTCCATGGAGGACGCTTGGTGTTCGGACATGTGGCTCATTGCTTCGGCGAGCGTCCACGTAGGCTCCTCCGCCACGGACACCAAGTGAAGCATAGCCTCATGTATCACCCCCAGATGCTCCCCCACACCCGCATTTCCTGCATTTGCTGCGTCACAGGCCACTCCAGAGGCACATCATCAGGCACCGACTGAGCATGTGCCTGGTCCCCTGCAGTCCTCCGGCTGCTGGCGCCATGGGCATTCTCTGGATAGGATTTGCCGGTTGGCAAGTGGGGGGAGGGGCCTGCTCGCTGACGTGTAAAATGACGCGGGATGACGTCAGGCAGAGCTCCCGACATCACCCCGCTTCATTTCAATTTTCAGGTCGGTGGGGGATCAGCCGAATCAGCTGTGCTTCCGCTGACCTGTCAACGGCCAATTGAGGCCATTGACAAAGTAGTTAAAGTAATTAATGGACCGGCCCGTCCAACCTTAAGGTTGGCGGGCAGGCCGGGAGCCCTAGCGGCCTTCAGTAAAAACATGAAACCTCATCCACGGGTGGGATGAGGTTTCACATATGTTTTAAAATTTTTAATAAAATTGTCAATGAAAGTGATGGACATGTCTCAACTCACGTGACGGTGTCACATGAGGGGTCATGTCAGGGAAATTTATTTCTTCTGTTTTTAAATTTTTTTCAGACAGGAGCCAATCTCCCTGAGACAGCACTTAGCCTCAGGGAGGTGAGAGCGCTTAGGGATTCTCCCTCCTCCCTACCCGCACAGGGAGTGCAGAGTGCTTCCTTGCGGACATCACGTTGGGCGGGCCTTAATTAGCCCGCCCACATAAAATGGCGACGCGCCCCCAATCGGGGGCACCTATCGGAGGCGCGCCCCCACGCGCCCGCTCCTAAACATCTCCCCAACGGGGGGAAAATTTTGCCCTCTGTCTCTGCCAGCTCTTCCAGCGACTGTGAAGTGCCGTCACCACTGTGCCCTGGGAGACTAGCCACTGTTCTAACTCCCACTGGGGTGCTAGTATGTGCACTGGTGCCTGCCTCGCAGAAATGGTATGACGCTGGTGAAACTTCAGGCCCCTCAGGTGTGAGAGGGGGCATCTGGTGCTCCTCCTCCTGGCCCTGCTCCGATGACGCTGAAAGGAAGAACAAGGACAGTGGATCAGTTAACGTGCAGACAATGACAAAGTTCATGCCTGTCCCCCCAGCTCATTATGCACTCAACCTTCCGTAACCGATGGTCCAGCAATGTTGCAACAATAACTAATATAACATTCATCAGTGCTATGGATGTTGGGAGGACAGTGCTGACCTCACTGTTGAGCATAAATACCTGGCTGTGGGACCCCAGATTCACCGACACCAGTAGACCTGGGTGCATGGCGCCTCTCCAGTTCAAGGGCCTCCTGCTCGAAGCAACTTAATATGGAGAGCTGTGCCTGGCCGCCTCCAGTCCTCACTCGCTCAGCCGCGTTCTGCGCATTCTTCTCCTGAAAAAAAGAGAAGACCATTTATTCTGACAAATTGCACATGTACTCTGTTCATGCACGACACACCCCAACCAGAGTGGGACATATCAGGCCTCCAGTGCCTCCTCACCCTGCTGCTGCCGATCACTCAGACAAAGATGCTAGGCCTGCTCCCCACCCCCCCACCGCCCCCTTGGACACATGCTGCCTACACCACAATAGGAATCGCTCGGTATTTCCTCCCAGAGCAAGGAGGCTCAAGCACGCCCAGCGTAGAGGGAAGCAGATGGTTCGTTGCCACGCCACCTTGAAGCTCCCCTTTCACTATCTCATTACCCTGACTAGGACATATCCTGGGGTTCTTTGAAAATGCGCCTAGGCGCAGCTCCTCCAGGTTGCTCCCAAACCAGTCATGTGGGACTCAGATCAGCACATGCTGCGGGGAAAAACTCATCTCCTCATGACCCACTCAGGCTGACCTCAGCATGGGCAATATCTGCTTTCCCACCCAGCAAAGGAAAAATACCGTCAATGATTCAATGCAGTCACAACACTGAAACTTGGTGTGGAGGTGGGGCGGGCGCTCAGAGTGTAAGGCTACCTGCTGTCGTTGAAGTGCTTGTGGCAGTGGATCCAGGTGCGCCGCACCACGTTGTGGGAGCTCACCACCTCTGCCACCTCCTCCCAGGCATGTTTCGTTACGTGGGGGTCCTCCTCCTCCAATCCTGGGGGACCAACACCTCCCACCATGGAGCCACCTCCTTGAGGAGGGCAGCAAGGCAGTCATCAGAAAAACGAGGGATGCACTGGCCCCTCCACTGTCCTACCCTCCAGCCTGGCCTGCTCAGCTGAACCCCTCTGCTGCGGCCTAGCACTGGCCATTGTGAGCAGCCTACAAGAGGCTGCCAGGCCTTCTTTTAAGCAGACTGCCGGGTCACCATTGGATCTGGTGGTCAGTGCACGCCCGCCGCAGCCCGCATACTCCCGCTGTCCTCGGGGGTGGGGAGATACGCTGGGTGGGCCTTAATTGGCCTGCCCAGGTAAAATCACGGCATGGACCCGATTGTGGGCGATGATCAGGTCCGTGCCCGCTCCCGCTCTGCCTCCCCCCGACCCCGACCCCGCCCCCCGGTCAAACCGAAAATTCTGGCCATAGTTTCAGAAAAATAATTCACCCCTTCAAGTAAATTGTGCTCATCTTCATGAGGAAAGTAAAATGATGACTGAAAGAACATTCCAAAAATGATGTTTCTCTTTTTGGTCAATCCTGCAACCTTGCATAGCTTATTGTTTTCATGAGACTGATTCTCATAACATTTATGGAAACAGATGGTAGATTCCTGAAAATGACAATGCACCATTTACTGCCCTGTTCATGCTCCAGGTATGGCATCTGCCATTTTTGTTAAGATCTTCAGATGAGTTGTCCAGGAACCCTCCCGTTTCAGACAGGAGTTTATTTCTAATATGATAATTGGATTGTAAGGTGTACAGAGGATCCTAAACCAATTTTGAGGCACCAGTAAGTGAAATGTGCACTGTATATACTCCTTCCATTATTAACAAATGTAGTGCAGCATCATCAATTGTCCTTAAAGGAGATGCTGCATGAATGCTCCTCATGGCCCCACAATAATATTCTGACCAACTGTTCCCCCTTCCATGATTACATCCTCCCCCTGTTAGATCATTATTTTTGCCCTGACTCAGCGGGAGAACTGCCAGATATCCTAACCACCCTAATCAATGACAAAAGCAAAATACTGCGGATGCTGGGAATATGAAATAAAAACAGAAAATGCTGGAAAAAAACTCAGCAGGTCTAACAGCATCTCACAGAGTTAACGTTTCGAGTCTGTATGACCCTTTTTCAGAGCTAAACAATGAACTGCTTGCGGCTCAGTTCATAGCACCCTTGCCTTTGAATCAGAGGGTTGTGGGTTCATGTCCCACTCCCGGAAACCAAGAACTGTGATTGTACTCGCAAGAGTTGCAATCTGTGACTGTTGATAACTCGAAAGAGTTTCAATACTTACAGGTTGTCAACCAATTGTTAATGAGGCCCAGCCCTCAGAATACCCTTGGTAGACTCTGGAGGGAATGGTTGTGGGTCATTATACACATATATGACTATAAATATGTCAAAAACAAATAAGCTTAAATGCAAGGATGAAAAAAGTGACAAATGCTAGAAATTTGAAATAAACATTTTGTAAATATACAGTACAACTGTCAGAATATCAAAGGATGAAAGATAGGCTAACAGTGTGGATGTCGGCATTTCACCAGAACTATATTTTCAAAAGGGAATTGGATAAATGCTTGAAAAGAAATTTTTTTTCCAGGATATGGTGAAAAAACGAGGGAGCGGGACTAATTGGATAGCTCTTTCTGTGGCCTCCTTCTACGTTTTTTTTTCTGTGATATAAGTGACATTTGATAGTCTTTTTTTAGCAAGCTGATAGATTTGAACAATTTCACTCAGTAAGCTTTTGGCGTGGCTATGCATAGGTTACAACTAACAATTTAGAAACTCTGAAGAAGGGTCTCTACTCACAATGCTGAGCTGTCTTTTCAAATGACAACAGGCCTGCTATGAATTTACAACAGTTCATGTTTTCATCTTGAATGAAAGGCCTTTGGTGAACTCATAACCTGATCAAATGCTCCTGGCAAAAATTAACACTTGAAAGGAGCATTGGCTAGGAAATCACTGCTGTATTTTCCAGTCAGCACTCCCAATATTTCTGCTTCTTGTTAGAGTGACCTAGAATCAACCCAAATATAAACATTAATAGGAAAATAAGAAGAAAATATATCACTGCTTTTAAGTTTTTCACCACAAGAATTTGTTCTAGCAGCTGATCAATGGCTTATTGGGAGTTAATTTCCTCTCAGTGCAGTAATTGCACACTTTCTGTTAGGTCAAATGTGTTCCAACTCACTGGAGTCAGCCAGAGCACAAATGCAATAAGGTTGCTGAGCCATTGGTTGGACTGCTAACGAGGCACTTAATGAGTTCAACTTGTGAAAGTTGGCTAATCCCCTTGTGTAATGTGTGCCTCTGGTGTTTTTTTGTTCTAATTTGTTCCTAAAGCAGGAGGTTCTGCAGGAGTGATTCCATATTACAGTGCTCTCAGGGATCACATTTTGGGAAATCTAGGGTGGAAAATCATGAGCTATGTACTGGGAACTTGCCTACAAGTTAACCATTCTGACATTTACTTATGAAGTAAAGAAACTTATGTCCTTTTCATATCGTCTATCACCCGCAAAATATAGCACAGACTGTAGGATCAGCATTTGTAATAAGCCCAGCAGATTTCTGGAAACAATTGCAAAAGATGTTTAAAGTTCTGCAGCCAGAGGCTGTGCCTCCTTCCGATAGAGTGTGATGCTGAAAAATGTCTAACAATTGTGAATATTCTCCATCACAGTAAATAGACATTAGTCAGAGGTGTATTCTTGAGGTGGGCAGAATTCCCACCTCTCCAATGATATGTTGCAACTGTGTGAAACTGAGCCATACATGGCTCATGTATCATTAGTTTGCCAGCACTTAGACATCCCTCTATATTACGAGTAATAAACATAAACCTAATCTTATTCATGGACTGGATGATATAGCAATTAGACCATAAAACGTAGGAGCAGAAGTAGGCCATTCGGCCATCGAGTCTGCTCTGCCATTCAATGAGAACATGGCCAATCTGATAATCTTCAACTCCACTTTCCTGCCTTTTCCCC
Organism: Cetorhinus maximus; assembly: GCF_964194155.1. Lineage (NCBI taxonomy): Eukaryota > Metazoa > Chordata > Chondrichthyes > Lamniformes > Cetorhinidae > Cetorhinus > Cetorhinus maximus. The sequence continues at coordinate 158,621,841 of NC_135880.1, read as the reverse complement.
ATAGCCTTTGATTCATTTACTGATTAAAAATCTGTCAATCCCAGCCTAAAATACACTTAACGACCCACCCTCTACAGCCCCCTGTGGGCAGATTCACTACCCTCTGAGAGAAAAAATTCCTCCTCATCTTTGTATTAAATGGGCGCCCCCTTACTCTGAGGTTATGTCCTCTAGTCCTAGACTCTCCCTCAAGGGAAAACAACCTCTCAGCATCTACCCTGTCAAGCCCCCAAGAATCTTGTCTGTTTCAATAAGGTTGCCTCTCATTCTTCCATACTCCAATGAGTACAGTCCCAATCTACCCAACCTCTCCTTGTAAGAAAATCCCTCCATACCAAGGATCAACCTAGTGAACCTTCTCTGGACTGCATCCAATACCAGTATATCTTTCCTTAGATAAGGGGACCAAAACTGTTCATGGTATTCTCGGTGTGGTCTAACTGGTGCCTTGTATAGTTTTAGAAAGACTTCCCTATTTTTATACTCCATTCCCTTTGAAATAAGGTCAACATTCCATTTGCCTTCCCTATTACCTGTTGAACTTATATGCTAGCTTTTTGGGATTCATGCACGAGGACCCCTAAATCCCTCTGTGCTGCAGCTTTCTGCAGTCTTTCTCCATTTAAATACTATTCAGCTCCTCTATTCTTCCTGCCAAAGTGCATAACCTCACATTTTCCCACATTATATTCCATCTGCCAAGTTTTTGCCCACTCACTTAACCTGTCTATATTCCTCGGTAGACTCTTTGTGTCATCCTCATCCTTGCCTTTCCACCTATTTTGTGTCATCCACAAAGTTGGCGATAATACATTCACTTCCCTCATTCAAGTCATTAATATATATTGTAAGTAAATAAATAAACAATGGCCCATCACCTTCCTCGGAGATACTCAGCTCCTTTTATGGCAACAAGTCATTGGCCACGATTATTGTCTTCTTTCTTTAGTCATCTATTTCTTGTCCTTATCTAACTAAGCTTGCATGTACAATATCTTCCTGCAGTGTTGTACTCTTATTTTCCTCTGGATTTGGAGGATGATTTTGTTTATGGCTCAGTGTGTGAATTATCAGCTGATGAGATACTGAAGCATGCAGATAAAGTCTCAGATTAAATCCCTGATGCTGAGGTTATCTGGCTCTAGTCATGCAGTAAAAATTACTCTGTGTGCTGTCCTAATAGTATAATTAACCAAATGATTTTAAACAGGTTGACAATTTTGTAAAAATTATAAGCAGGTTACTTATCCCACACACGTTAACCAATGAATTAAAATTAACACTAAGAGGAATTTTGATCACACAGTGGCAACATGGGGCAGGTAACTGGTATGGATCAAAAGTAATCCGTACTAATAGTGGATCTGTGTGAACACTGGAAGGATAAGGTTGGACTTGGCTATGATGTCTTTCATGGAAAATTGCACACTGGTGCTCATTGTCCAAGCATTGACATGAAGAACAGTTGTGAGTTAGGTGAAAGGCTACTTCAGCATGAGTCACCTTCTCCAGAATAGAACAATCATGAATTTCTTTCTATGTTCAGATTGGTAAAATAAATTGCTTAACTAAACATCTCACCATCTAATTACATTTTACTCCCTTCTGTGCTACTGTCCACCCCCCATAACTTTCCAATACAAGTTTTGCAGTGCTAGCATTATTCCATAATATGATGCATGTAGAATTTGCCCATGGAATTCTTTACTCATTCACTTCATTCCTCATCAAAGTTTAAATAAAAAGCTCTGGACATTGGCAGCAAATTAGAAGAGCGCACAACAGGAATTTCTCCCTGAGATAATACAATACCTGATTTGTACTTAATTTTTAGCCTTTAGTTCAGATTCTCCCACTGAACTGTTTAAAAGCCAATACCAAAACAAATGTGAGTTCATCATATATACTTCCCTCCGACAGTATAACAGGGGCTGTTTCTGCTCAAAATAGAGTGGGCAGGTAAGACAGTATAACTGGCAATTTTGAAATTGAAATTAATGCAATGGTTGTCATGTTTATGGTCAATATAAATGGCTTGCCATTTTAAATGATGTCCGTTTTAAGTGTCTGGGAGTGTAATTACGTTGCACCATAAGTTCCCGGAAGTTTTGTGTGCTCCGTCATTTCCCTCATTAAAGTAGTTAAGTTTCTTGATCCCCATTTAAATCAGTGGTGATTACAAATTTGCTGGTTTAGTTGAGCTGCCAATCAACAGCAAAATGAATGCTGGCAGCCCACCTATTTCATGATAATGAGGGCCCCTGATCAGGTTCATCTGCTAATTGCTTCCACATGATTAGGTACGCAGGTGCAGCAATGATTTTGGGCTCGAAACAGGTTCAGAAGTTTCTGTCCCTTAGTCTGTTGACCTGAGGGGTTGGAGCAGGTAAGTATAAATGACAGTTTTAATTTGCATCATAAAAGGCAATGGTTTCTGAGGAAGTGTGCCAGTTCATTGTCTTACATTGGAGCCTATAGAGTGTTAATTCATTGCCAGACCTTGGATAGGTCTTGATGGAAGTCACATGGAGAGTGGGAAGAAACTAGTTGCTTTATTCTGTGATTCCCACATTGTACTTAGATTGTAACAGTGCAAGCAGCCCTTGTATAACAGAGCATTGAGCTCGACTGGGCCAAAGTGGAGGTTAAATGAAGACAGTATTTGTGCCAATAGCACTGCTGAAAATGAATACAGGTTTCAGTTCACAATAGCCCTACATCCTACTTTGCCAGGTTAATTATATAGTGCCCTGGATAGGAGTCCCTATCAACAGTGTGATGGATGTAAACAAAACTGTTCAAGGATTCTGTAACATCTTAGACGGAAAAAAATATCCATTTACAGGCTGATATCAGGAAAAAATTGAGGTTAATACAGTTCTTATCTGACAGCATTAGAGCTTTCAATCTCCACGTGGAACACACTAATTAAATATTCCCAGATCGGCAGATAATACGCAGTAGCTTGAGCAAATTGACTTCTAGTTTCTTAGGCAGCTTGAACATGTGTTGGTAGGCTTTTAATCTCTCCTTGACTCCTTCTCTTCCTGCTGTCACTCCCTCATGTTGTTTATAACCATTTCCTCACAATCACAGAGTAGGTGCAATTCTCAATTTTTATGTAAAAGAGGAAATGTCAGAATAAGAATGTATCACATCTTAATATTGCTGCTTTAGTCACAACTGAGTGATGTCACTGCGTTGTGTGAAGGTGTAAGGAACACATGTGGACACTTGTCTGTTCCAGTCAAATATATTTGAGCAGATTTAGCAAGACAGAGAGTTTAAAATTAAGTATGGCCTGTCTAAGCATAGCATGGGGGGGTCTTGTGTTTCTTCACTTTTCCTCTTAGCACAAATTTATGTGTGAGGTGCAGCTGTACTCTGTACTGCTGCAGGACTTCCTACTAACACATGAGAGTCTATTGAGGGAATGTTGAGAAAACTGAACTGAATATTAAACAGGCACTATCGACACACTTCACTGAACATTTTTGTAAAAAAAAATTTTTAAAGAAAGAGAAACAAGATTTTATGTATAAATTTTGGAACACCTGTTTCTCTCAGGTTAATTGCTGCACATTCAGATAGAAGGCAATTTTTATCTATCGGGTTTATTGGCCACGTGCACAGTTTTGATTAAAACATAAATAAATCAAAACTCTTTACAATAATAGCAGTAATATTTCATAATTGGATTCCTGCATACACAGCAAAAAGCGGTAGTAGTTTTGAATTACCCTGATGGCTTTTTTTCTGTTAACTTAACAGATTATCATAATAACCTGCTTTAACCATGGTATACTATATTTGTACATCAGCAAGAAATATGTATTTTAATTACTTAAATGACTAATTTTATATTACTGAATTGTTGCTATCATTTAGACTGTTAATTTTTTTTACATTTTGCTTTTCTCATTTTACATTTGAATCACATGATATTCAGTCATTCAAAAATCTACATAAACGGGAAAATATTCCTAGAATCATAACATTTTACAGCACAAAGGGAAGCCATTATAATTGCTGCTGTGCTGGTTCTCCGATAGAGCTTAGTTTCTCCTGACTTTATCTTTTTATCTCATTAAGACATTTATTCACTTCCCCAGTAAAATGCTAGCACAGATTCTGCTCTGGTAAGGCTTTTCATCATGTTTTAATATTTCTTAACCAATATTCAGACCTTCAGCTGACTTGGACTTTTCATTTTCACTCATACTGATTTCCCTCCAGCCTTTCAAAATGTGTCATTAGTTTGTTAAAATTACTTTACCACTGCCTTTAAAGATACTGGACATAAATAAGGCAGTAATGCCATGAAAATGGCAATGCAGCACAAGCTGCCTAATTAATGCCGATGCTCAGGCCACTGTCATTTTGGTAAGGCCTGGAAATAGTGTCCAGGCACCAGCCAGAAACAAACAGAACGTCATTAACCTACATATATTGGAGTCCTGATGATATCAATAAGATCTCAATGCTAATTCAAAGTGCGAATGAATTATTTTATCATTAATACATGACATCGAGTGGCCTAACCAATGGTTCTGGAAAGGACAACTGAAGGTTTTTAAAGAAAAGTGGCTTACCTGATCTCTTTAAAATAAAAACATATTTTAATGCAAGACTTTTGAAAGAATGCAATTTTGTTGCATTAAAATGTTTTTAAGGAAGTTTTGGGGAATAGAAGGATCGTTCATTCTATTCCTGTGCCCATGAATGTCAGGCTCTTGCTGGGTAGCTAACTTGCCATGGCTCTCTCACCGAATCGCCTTCCCTAATCTCAACATAAATATTGGGCTTCAAGATTGCTGCTTTGATCACCAAACCGCTCCAAAGGCATGAGCAGCTTGCTGACTCTATGGTAATTGCCAAGGCATGTGGGTATGGTTAAGATTCGGACCATCCATGATCTCATTGAACGACACAACATGCTGAAGGGACTGACTGACCTCTTCCTCTTTCTATGTTCCTAGATTTTAAGGCTGGAGCATGAAAATTGTTCGGAGATTCCTACTGCTTCCATTGGAGGTTAGCAGCGCTCTGTCCAGTTCGTGCCGAGTGGAATTGGTCACTTGAAAATTAACCCTGTCATGTATTTAGACCCTCTAAGGCTTAGCAGGACAACTGGCTATTTTATTATTGCTTTGTGATGTGACTATTATTTTGTGCATATATTGTTTTCTTTGTATGTTACATGAGAGAAAGATCAGAAAGCAGGTATTTGGACATTCTTTACCCAGAGGGAAAAAGCTGTAAAACCTGGCAAATAAGAATACTTGTCCGAACTGGT